>NC_133137.1:2379476-3691976 GCF_048418815.1 Hemitrygon akajei | reverse complement strand
TTACTAATGTTATGATATGTAACTTCAAAACTTTAAACTAATTAAAATGAAGACATGGGAGTCCAAAATTCAGGTCTAACTTTAGGTTTACTTTAAGCGAGGCAAGCACATATCCCGTGGTAGCGTGATGACGTATGCAATTCACATAGTTATACATATAACCTGTAATGAATTATTGATATAAGAATGCTTAATCAACCAATATACAGTATATACAAGATTATTCAAACATTACTTAAGTATTAAATACAGAACCACCACCACCATAGGAACATATCCTTACCATCTATACCACAGAATTTTATATACCTCACCAGGTCACCCCTCAGTCTCCTCTCCTCCAAGGAAAACAGTCCCCACCCATCCAGTCTCTTCTTGTAAATGAAATGCTCCAATACAGGCAACCTCCTGGTGAATCTACCCCCAGCAACCTCTCACCATCAACCTCTTTCTGAAAGTGTCTGTGTGTATTGTCTGTGTTTTTGTGTACACACATACTTGTGACTGAATGTGTGTGTGCACATGTGTGCACTTGCATATGTATAGGTGTATGTATGTGTGTATGTGCCTCATGTGTGCCTGTGCTTGTACATGCATTTCTCTGTGTGTGTGTGTGTGCATGCGCGCTCGCGTGCATACATATCTAAATATATAGATATATATTTATATATATATAATATAATATATAATATAATATATATATATATATAAAATATAATATATATAATATTTATATATATATCTATATATTTAGAACAGAAAGTTGTAAAATTAGTCATCTCCATCTTGGGTACGAGTCTCTGTAGTATCCAAGACATCTTCAGGGAGCAGTGTCTCAGAAAGGTGGAGTCCATCATTAAGTATCACAATCACCCAGCACATGCCCTCTTCTCATTGTTACCATCAAGTAGGAGGTACAGAAGCCTGAAGGCACACACTCACCGAATCAGGAACAACTTCCTCTCTGCCATCTGATTCCTGAATGGACATTGAACCCATGAACACTACCTCGTTTTTATTATTTCTGTTTTTGTGCTAATTTAAATTTAACAAGTTAATATACATATATACTTTCTGTAATTGACTTATTTATTTTTCTCTTTATTATCATGTATTGCATTGTACAGCTGCCACTAAGTTAACAAATTTCACAGCATATGCCAGTGATATATTAAACCTGATTCTGATTGAAGATCGTCTGATGACTTCTCAAACCCCACTGGGCAAGTCCTGCACTATATTTCACATTCCTTTTCAGGAGCACATAAATTTCTGGGTTAGAATTATCTCAAAATTCTTTTGGAAATACTTTGCTTTGTGTCTAATTTCATCTGTGCCTTGGTTGGAGAAATTGGTTACATTCCTTCCCCCAGCTTCGTGTCTTTCCCGGTGTTCCTGGTGGTCTTCTCATTGATGCCATCAGGAAGGAGGCACAGGAGCCTCAGGACCCACACCACCAGATTCAGAAACAGTTATTACCACACAACCATCAGGAAGGAGGCACAGGAGCCTCAGGACCCACACCACCAGGTTTAGAAATAGTTACTACCTCTCAACCATCAGGCTCTTGAATCAGAGGGGACAACTTCACTCAGTTTCACTTACCCCAATACTGATCTGTTCCCACAACATATATACAAGATTTTCAAGCATTTTCATCTCATGTTCTCAATATTTATTGCTTATTTGTTTATTCTTATTATTTTGTTTGTTTTTTCTTCTGTTTTACAGAGTTACAGAGTTGTCTTCTGCACATTGGTTGTTCATCTTAGCGTGTACAAATGTTCATTAATTCTATTGTGTTTCTTTGCATTTACTGTGAATGCCTGCATGAAAATGAATCTCAGGTTAGTATACAATGACATATATGTACTTTGATAATAAATCTATTTTGAACTTTTGAAATTTACCAGTCCCCGAACTTCTCCATTTCTCCTCTTACACACCCTAGTTACCTTTGCCCCATTACCAGATCAGTGTCTACAGCTGCCTAGGCCCATAAAAGGGGCTTGCATCCTATAAGGAGTTTAGGGTGAAGTGCTCTCTACTTTTGATTTAGCACCAGGAAAGCTCACTAGTGTCTCTACTTCCTACGGAGACTAGTTTTTACAGGTGCACCGTAGAAAGCATCCTGCACCACGGCTGCTGCTGTGACCACAAGAAACTGAAAAGTGTCATTTCCACAGCTCAGCACATCATAGAAACCAGCATCCCATCCATGGACCCTCTCTACGTTTCTCACTGCCTCAGTAATGCAGTCAATATAATCAAAGACCACACTCTCTCCAGACAGTCTCTCCTCTACACCCCTCCCGTCAGGCAGAAGATTCAAAGGACTGAAAGCGTGTACCACCAGGCTCAAGGACAGCTTCTGCCCCACTGTTAGAAGACTATGGAATGCTTCCATAGTACTCTGCAATGGACTCCTGATCTCACAATTTACCTCATTATGATCTTGAACTTTATTGTCTTCCTGCACTTTACTTTCTCAGTAAATTTTAAAACTTTATTCTGTTATTGCTTTTCCATTTTTCAACTTTAATGCACGGATGTGATGAAATGATCCACACGAGAGATGGTGGAATAACTCAGCAAGTTAGGCAGAATCTCTGGAGGGGAATAAACAGTTGACTTTTCAGGCTGAGGAGTCCATACTGAAAGGTAAGGACAGATATAGCTTGATCAATGCCGTGTGAAAATCTGTCCAACAGAGAACAGACAAAGGTAGAAAACCCCAGACAGTGACTCCTCTACCCACCTCTCATCAGACAGAAGATACAAAAGACTGCACGTATGTACCACCAGGCTCAAGGACAGCTTCTATCCTGCTGTTAGAAGATCATGGGATGCACCCCAGACTAGCGAAGAAAAGACGTTGAACATGCAGATTATTGCAACGTGGAAAGGGGGCAAATATCAGGTTCTCAAAATTTCTCCATGCAGTCTCAGCCAAGCAAATGTTCCTGTCAACAGTTTGTCGCTAACACCATTATACCCCCGTTCTACTGGATCTTTGTTGAACTTCAGAAGAATCCACTCTTATCTCCAGTGGCTGCTGGCCTAAGGTCCATTGTGCTTTCACCTTTCAAGCCTCTGACCCTTGAAACGGGGTTATCCGTGTGCTGAGTGAGGACTTTGACATGGTGATTTCAATCACCACTCCCGTGCCTTTCCTACTAGGGACAGCAATAGTTTTTGCTTGCCCTACTATTATAGCACTGTCATGCTGGTGTCAATGGGTTGGATTGCATTAAAGACAAATATTTATTTTCTCTTACTCTCTGCTAACATTCCAAGAGCACCAAGACCAGCGCTAATGGTTATCTCTGTTCCCACATAGCTCCAAGCTAATTAGCAGCAATGGAATTTAGAGCTATGCCCACGTTTCAACACAGGGACACAGTCATAAGCCAAGCCACCTAAATCACTGGCCAGGTTTCCGGGCTTGGAAAGCATTGGATGGAAAGAACTTGGTACCGATCCTGATGAGAGCCTTTGCTTCCAGGATGGGTGGGGGGTGGGAGGGGGCGGCATTGTCGGATCTGGACAGGTTAGCTGAGGTGAGCCCACCTGGGGTCAAACCTGCCAGTGAGACATCAGTGAGTGAAGGAGTGTTACTGTACTGGATTTCCACTGAAATGGGTTGCAGAGTGTCCAACCTCACTTTGATGCCCAGCTGAGGAGGAGTCAGGGATCATGGAAAGAAGTTTTTTTTTCACTTTATTTTGTACGTTGTTGGTTGTTCAGTCCACTGCAGCATTTCACAAAGTACCAATTTTTTACAGTTGCAGGAATTTTTATAAGAAAGCATCCAGTCCAGATGCATCACAGCTTGGTGTAGGTAACTGCTCTGCCCAAGACCACAACAAAATGCAGGAAGTGGTGAACGCAAGCCCAGTCTATTGCACAAACCAACCTCCCTTTCATGGACTCTGCAAACACTTCCCGCTGCCTTGGGAAAGCACCTGATGTTATCAACAACCCCTGCCGCCCCAGTCTTCCTCTCTTCTCCTCCCTCACATTAGACAGAAGATACTGAATCAGAATCAGGTTTATTATAAGCACAGGAGATTCTGCAGATGCAGCAAATCCTGAGCAATGCACACGAAATGTTGGAAGAACTCAGCAAATCAATAGAAGGGAATAAACAGTCAATGTTTCAGGCCAAGACCCTTCATCAGAACTCAGGCTTAATTATCACTGACATACTGCATTACATGAAATGTGTTGTTTTTGTGGAAGCAGTACAGTGTAAGACATAAAAATTACTATAATCTACAATAAATAAATAAATACATACATACATACATACATAGTGTGGAAGCAGAACAGCGAGTTAGTGTTCATGGGGTCAGTGATTGGACTGTTCAGAAATCTGATGGTGGAAGGGAAGAAGCTGTTCCTAAAACATTGAGCATGTGGCTTCGGGCTGCTGTACCTCCTCCCTGGCGGTAGAAATGAGATGTAGATGTGTCCTTGATGGTGAGGGTCCTTAATGATGGATGCTATTTTTGAGACACCACCAACAGAAGATGCCCTCACTTGAGAACACTTAGCAACAGGCTCACGGACAGTTTCCGTGCCACGGTTATCAGATGCTTGAATGACCATCTTGCATGCTAAAGAGAACTACTTGTTCTTCCAGTCTACATCAATGTGACCCTTACTCTTTATATGACTGTCTACATTGTACATTCTCTGTAGTTACAACACTATATTCTGCATTGTTTTCTTTTACCATTGCAAACTACCTATGCATGACATCAACTCGCAGGACGGCATCATTGTATACATGATAACAAACTTCAAAACCATTTCCACAGCCTCTGATGTCTCCTTGTTCTGGGAATCAATGCCATTGCAAATGGAGTTACACAGATTAAAAGGATGACTGAAGGCTCCACTGTATCCCCCACCACTAATGGCACACATGCTTCACATAGCGTGGCTGGGCTTCAAAGATCAAATTAAATTTATTATCAAATATGTCACCACATACTACCCTGAGATTCATTTTCTTGCAGGCATTCACAGTAGATACAAAGAAACACAATAGAATAAGTGAAAACCTACACACAAAGACTGACAACCAATGGGTAAAAGAAGACAAACAGTGCAATTAAAAAGATAATAATTAAATAGATAGGTAGATAGATAGCATTTAGAACAACAATGATTGTAAAGTCCTTGAAAGTGAGTTCATATGTTGTGGAATAGTTCCGTGTTCAGGTGAGTAAAGTTATCCATACTGGTTCAGGAACCTGCTGATTGTAGAGGCTCCTGCCCGACATCTGCAGCAAGAAGAGAGCATGGCCAAGAAGGTGGGGGTTCTTAATGTGGACTGCTGAGCAAAAGGTTTGGATGAGATTACCATTTGTCCTCTGACATAATCCAGAGAAGATGAGAACCGAACTTGCCATGGTCGTGGACAAGTGACTGGAAATTACTGCTGGGAGACTGCATATCAGCAGGACTTCCGAAAGAAACCTTTTGAAAGATAACAGGTCGAGGTGAGGTAGGTTGCCTGTGTAGAATACAGACAGGAAGTATGTGTGTGAGGCCGGTGTTCTGTGCTCGATGTCAGATGTGGGAAGTCCGGGAGACTCCCAGCCTCCTGGACGGCTACATCTGCGCCAGGTGCATCGAGCTGCAGCTCCTTAGGGACCGTGTTAGAGAACTGGAGATGCAGCTCAATGACCTTTGTCTGGTCAGGGAGAGTGGGTGATAGAGAGGAGCTATAGGCAAGTAGTCCCACCGGGGCCTTGCAAGACAGCTAAGTCGGTGACAGTCAGGAGAGGGAAGGGTAGGAGTCAGAGGCTAGAGAGCACGCCTGTGGCTGTCCCCCTTAACAATAACTACTCCTGTTTGTGTACTGTTGGGGGGGGGGGGGGGGCGGCCTAACTGGGGGAAGCAACAGTGGCCACGCCTCTGGCACAGAATCTGGCCCTGTGGCTCAGAAGGGTAGTGAAAGGAAGAGGATGGAAGCAATGATAGGGGACTTTATAGATAGGGGGTCAGACAGGCGATTCTGTGGATGCAGGAAAGAAGCACGGATGGTAGTTTGCCTCCCAGGTGCCAGGGTCTGTGATGTTTCTGACGAGTCCATGATATCCTGAAGTGGGAAGGAGAATAGCCAGGATTTGTGATGCATATTGTTACCAACGACATAGGTAGGAAAGGAGAGGAGGTCCTGAAAGCAGACTACAGGGAGTTAGGAAGGAAGTCGAGAAGCAGGACAACAAAGGTAGTAATCTCGGGATTACTGCCTGTGCCACGTGACAGTGAGTATAGGAATAGAATGAGGTGGAGGATAAATGCGTGGCTGAGGGATTGGAGCGGGGGCAGGGATTCAGATTTCTGAATCATTGGGACTTCTTTTGGGGCAGGTGTGACCTGCACAAAAAGGACGGGTTGCACTTGAATCCCAGGGGGACTAATATCCTGGCGGGGAGGTTTGCTAAGGCTATTGAGGAGAGTTTAAACTAGAATTGCTGGGGGTTGGGAACCAAACTGAAGAGACGGAAGAAGAGGCAGTTGGCTCACAAATAGAGAAAGCTTGGAGACAGTGTGAGAGGGAGGATAGGCAGGTGATAGAGAAGGGACGCGCTCAGACCGATGGTTTGAGATGTGTCTATTTTAATACAAAGAGTATTATGAACAAAGCGGATGAGCTTAGAGTGTGGATCAGTACTTGAAGCTATGATATGGTGGCCATTACAGAGACTTGCATGGTTCAGGGGCAGGAATGGTTACCTCAAGTGCCAGGCTTTAGATGTTTCAGAAAGGACAGGAAGGGAGGCAAAAGAGGAGGGGGCGTGGCACTATTGATCAGAGAGTGTTACGGCTGCAGAAAAGGAGGAAGTCACGGATGGATTGTTCATGGAGTCTCTGTGGGTGGAACAGGAAGGGGTCAATAACTCTACTGGATGTTTTTTATAGACCACTCAATAGTAACAGGGACATCAAGGGAGGGAGACAGATTCTGGAAAGATGTAATAATAACAGGGTTGTCAAGGGAGATTTTAATTTCCCAAATATCGATTAGCATGTCCCTACAATGAGTGGTTTAGATAGGGTGGAGTTTGTTAGGTTTCTTGACACAATATGTAGATAAGCCTACAAGAGAGACTGTACTTGATTTGGTATTGGGAAATGAACCTGGTCAGGTGTCAGATCTCTCAGTGGGAAACCATTTTGAAGATAGTGATCAAGTAGAAAAGAAGAACTTACGAAAGGTTCAAAAATCTAAGTAATGATAGAGATCAGGAAGATTATAAGGCTAGCAGGAGAGCCAGAAGGGGCCATGAAAAGGCCTTGGTGGATTGGATTAAGGAAAACCCCAAGGCATTCTACAAGTACATGAAGAGCAAGAGGATAAGACGTGAGAGAATAGGACCAATCAAGTGTGACGGTGGAAAAGTGTGTATGGAACCGGAGGAGATAGCAGAGGTACTTAATGAATATTTTGCTTCAGTATTCACTATGGAAAAGGATCTTGGCATAGGGATGATTTATAACAGACTGAAAAGCTTGAGCATGTAGATATTAAGGAAGAGGATGTGCTGGAGCTTTTGGAAAGCATCAAGTTGGATAAGTCACTGGGACCAAACGAGATGTACCCCAGGCTACTGTGAGAGGTGAGGGAGGAGATTGCTGAGCCTCTGGTGATAATCTTTGCATCATCAGTGGGGACAGGAGAGGTTCCGGAGGATTGGAGGGTTGCAGATGTTGTTCCCCTATTCAAGAAAGGGAGTAGAGATAGCCCAGGAAATTATAGACTGGTGAGTCTTACTTCAGTGATTGGTAAGTTGATGGAGAAGATCCTGAGAGGCAGGATTTATGAACATTTGGAGAGGCATAATATGACTAGGAATAGTCAGCATGGCTTTGTGAAAGGCAGGTTGTGCTTTACAAGCCTGATTAAATTTTTTGAGGATGTGACTAAACAGATTGATGAAGGTAGAGCAGTAGATGTAGTGTATATGGATTTCAGCAAGGCATTTGATAAGGTACCCCATGCAAGGCTTATTGAGAAAGTAAGGAGGCATGGGATCCAAGGGGACATTGCTTTGTGGATCCAGAACCAGCTTGCCCTCAGAAGGCAAAGAGTGGTTGTAGACAGGTCATATTCTGCATGGAGTTCGGTGACCAGTTGTGTGTCTCAGGGATCTGTTCTGGGAACCCTACTCTTTGTGATTACAGCAGGACATTGATAGAAAGCAATACTGGGCTGAGAAGTGGCAAATGGAGTTCAATCCAGATAAGTGTGAAGTGGTTCATTTTGGTAGGTCAAGTATGATGGCAGAATATAGTATTAATGGTCAGACTCTTGGCTGTGTGGATGATCAGAGGGATTTTGGGGTCAGAGTCCATGGGACACTCAAAGCTGCTGCGCAGGTTGACTCTGTGGTTAAGAAGGCATACAGTGCATTGGCCTGATAGAGGTGTATAAGATGATGAGAGACATTGATGATGTGGATAGTCAGAGGCTTTTTCCCAGAGCTGAAATGGCTAGCGTGAGAGGGCACAATTTTAAGGTGCTTGGAAGTAGGTACAGAGGAGATCTCAGGGGTAAGTTTTTCAGAGAGTGGTGAGTGCATGGAATGGACTGCCAGCAACGATGGTGGAGGTGGATACGATAGGGTCTTTTAAGAGACTCCTGGATAGGTACGTGGAGCTTAGAAAAATAGAGGGCTATGGGTAACCCGAGGTAATTTTTAAGGTATGGACATGTTTGGCACAGCTTTGTGAGCTGAAGGGTCTGTATTGTGCTGTAGATTTTCTATGTTTCAAACTTGCTCACAATACTTCAAGTGACACTTTACAAGTGCTTTATAAAGTTTCAATATTTCATCATTGCTTTTTATGTTCTGGTGCTCTTGAAATGAACGCCAACATCACATTTGCCTTCCTCATCACAGACCCAACCTGCAAATTAACCTTCAGGGAATCCTGCACAAGGACTTCCAAATCCTTTTGTGCCTGAGAATTTTGTATTTTCTCTCCATTCAGAAAATAGTCAAGCCTTTCATTTCTTCTACCAAACTATATGATCATACACTTCCCAAAACTGTATTCCATCTGTCACTTCCTATTCTCCAAATCTGTCTAAGTCCTACTGTAGCCTCCCTTCACCTATCTTCATATTGTCTGTAAACTTTGCAAGGAAGCCATCAATTCCACCATCTAGATCATTGCCATATTATGTAAAAAGAATCAGTCCCAACACAAACCCCCATTGGAATACCACTAGTCACCAGCAACCAACCCTTTATTTCCACTCTTTGCCTCCTGCCATCCATGCTTTATCCATGCTAGAATCTTTCCTGTAATGCCATGTCATAGCTTGTTAAGCAGTTTCTGTCAAATGCCTTCTGAAAATCCAAACACTCACATCAACTGATTCTCCTTTGTCTATGCTGCTTGTTATTTCTTCAAAGATTTCCAACAGATTTGTTAGGCAAGATTTTCCCTTGAGGAAACCATGCTGTCTCTGGCCTACATTATCATGTGCCTCTTAGTACCCCAAAAACACATCCTCAACAATCAATTCCAACATCTTTGCAACCACAGAGCTTAGATGAACTCACCTATATTTTCTTCTACCTCTCTCCCTTCTTAAAGAGTGGAGTGACATCTACAATTTTCCATTTTTCCAGAACCATTTCAGAATCTAGTGCTTCCTGAAAGACCAGTACTGTCTCCACAAACTCTTCAGCCACCTCTTTCAGAACATCTGGTCCAGGTGACTTATCTACCTTCAGATCTTTCAGTTTCCTAAGAACTTTCTCTCTAGTAATGGTAACTTCACACTCTTCATGAACTCTGACACCTGGAACTTCCACCAAACTGCTAGTGTTTTCCACGGTGAAGATTGATGCAAAATACTTATTCACTTTGTCCACGACTTCCTTGTCCCTCATTACTACCTCTCGTTTTCTGTATCGTTTTCCAGTGATCCAATATCCACTCTCCCCTCTCTTTTACACTAAATGTGTCTGAAGAAACTTTGGTTCCTCTTTAATATTATTGGCTAGCTTAATTTTGTAGTCCATCTTTTTCTTCTTAATGACTTTTTTAGTTGCTTTCTGTTGGTTTTTAAAAGCTTCCCAATCTTCTAACTTTCTCTAATTTTTGTTCTATTGTATGCCCTCTGTTATGTTGTCTTTGACTTTTTTTAGCCACGGTTCTGTCATCTTGCCTTTAGAATACTTCTTCCCCTTTTGGATGAATATATCCTCAGCCTTCCGAATTGCTTCCAGAAATTCCAGCCATTGCTATTCTGCTGTCATCCCTACTAGTGTTCTCTTTCATTCAATTTTGGGCAACTCCTCTCTCATGCCTCTATAATTTCCTTTACTCCACTGTAATACTGATACATTGGACTTTAGCTTCTCCTCAGATTTCAGGGTGATTTTGATCATATTATGATCATCTTCCCCTAAGTGTTCTTTTACCTTAAACTCTCTAATCAATTCTGGATCATTGCACAACACCCAATCGAGAGTAAGTGATCCTCTAGTGGGCTCAACCATGAGCTTCTCTAAAAAGCCATCTCAGAGGCATACTAGAAATACCCCCTCTTGGAATCCCAACCTGATTTTCCCCAATCTACCTGCATATTGAAATCCCCCATTACTATTGTATCATTGCCCTTTTGGCAAGCATTTTCTATCTCCCGTACCAATTTGTAAACCACATCCTTACTCCTGTTTGGGGGTCTGTATACAACTACCATCAGGGTATTTTTTACCCTTGCAGTTCCTTAGCTCTATCCACAACAATTCAACACCCTCCAACCCTATGTCACCTCTTTCTAATAACAATTTCATTTTTTACCAACAGAGCCACACCACCCCCTCTGCCTTCCTGCCCATCCTTTGATACAATGTTGTTGAACATTAAACTCTCAGCTATAATCATCTTTCAGCCATGATTCAGTGATGCCTACAACATCATACATGCCAATCTATAACTGTGCTACAAGTTCATCTACATTATTTCATATACTGCGTGCTTTCAAATACAACACCTTCAGTCAGGTATTCAGCATTTTTGATTTTGTCCACCTTTTACATTGCAACTCATCCTGTTGAATGCAATTTTACCCTATCATCAACCTATCCTTGCTAGGAGTCTCAGTACACACTGTCTCTGTTTGTAAACCAACTATCTCACCTTCTGCACTATCACTCCAGTTCCCATTCCCCTGCCAAATTAGTTTAAACCCACTGAACAACTCTAGCCAACCTGCCCACAAGGATATTGGACCTCCATGAGTTCAAGTGTAATCCGCCCCTTTTGTACAGGTCATACCTTCCCCAGAAGAGATCCCAATCAATGATCCACAAATCTGAACCCCTGCCCTCTGCACCAGTTCCTAAGCCATGCATTCACCTGCCAGATCTTTCTATTCTAACCCTCACTGGCACATGGCACAGGCAACAATCCAGAGATTACTATCCTGGAAGAACTGGTTTTCCGCTTTCTACCTAGTTCCCTAAAATCTCTCTTCAGGACCTCCTCACTCTGTCTACCTATGTCACCGGTGCCAATATGTACCCGAGACTTCTGGCCTCTCGCGCTCACCCTTGAGAATGCCTTGTGTCTTGTGTCTCGGACACAATCCGAGTCATCCCTGATCCTTGCCCCGTTGAGGCAACATACCATCTGGGTGTCCCTATCGCACCCACAGAACCTCGTCTCTGTTCCTCTGACTGTGGAATCTCCTATCAACACTGCAGTTCTCTTCCCCTCTCTGTTCTCCTGTGGTACAGCACCAGACTCAATGCCAGAGACCCAGTCACTGTTAGGTTGCCCCCTCAATAGTATCTAAAGTTGTATACTTATCATTGAGGGGAAAGTTATACTCTCACTGCCTGTGCATTTCCCCCCCTTCTCCTGACAGTCACCTGTCCACTGCAAGCTAGGGGTAACTACCTCCCTATAGTTCCTATCTATCACCTCCTCATTCTCCTGTATGAATCAAAGTTAGAAACATAGAAAACCTACAACACAATACAGGCCCTTCGATTGTGCCAAACATGTCCCTACCTTAGAAATTACTAGGCTTACCCATAGTCCTCTATTTTACCAAGCTCCATGTACCTATCCAAAAGTCTCTTAAAAGACCCTATCATATCCGCCTCCACCACCGTTGCCGGCAGCCCATTCCACGCACTCACCACTCTGAGTAAAAAACCTACCCCTGACATCTCCTCTGTACCTACTCCCCAGCACCTTAAACCTGTGTCCTCTTGTGGCAACCATTTCAGCCCTAGTTCATCGAACTACAGCTCCAGCTCTTTAATATATTCGCTGGAGAGCTGCATCTCGGTGCGCCTGGTGCAGATGTGTTTATCTGGGAGACTGGAGGTCTCCCAGATTTCCCACCTCCCACATACAGTACAGAACACTGCCCCTGGAGCCATTCTCAATACACTATGCACATCCCCTGTACTATGTTTCATCCCAAGAAAAGTGATAGATAATAAATAGTTCATCTTCCAAAATGTTTACGTTTTCAAAGGAACTTTGGTTAGTTAATTTTAGACAGCGGAACACTTGACATAGTGTTGCAACGCTGGGGAACATTGCAATGTTGCAGGCTATGACTATCAGCTGGGATTTAATGCACGAGTCCAGAGCAGCTAAACTAGTTGAGCTTAATTAAGAAATTAACAATAGCCAGTCAGGATTCATGTTATTTATTAGTTATTATGGTTCACAATGAGCTGGATTACATAATATACATCAATGTGTTATGCAAAACTGGCTGAATTTGTTTCTGGATAACTATTTGAACACCACTGGTAAATTTTTTTAAAAACATTTTTTCAATGACAAGATGGGACGAAAATGACTTAGTAGCAAAAGTGGAGAAATATACATTGTTTTAGTTTACATCACAAAGTTTCTATTACCAGTAAGCTCTTCATGCCTATCCTAATCCTACTTACCTACATTAGCTCAGTAACCTTCTATGCTTGGCAATTCAGGTACTTGTCCAGACGCTTCTTAAATGTTGGGAGAGTCTCGGAATCGGGTAACGTTGCCAACTTTGGAAAGTCAGTTCACAACAGACGATTAACTGGAATGGTGATTGTTAGAAAAGAGATTATTAACAGCGGTTGAACCAGTAACTGGTAAATTGGTTCATTATTGTCACAGGCATAGAGGTCCAGTAGAAAACTTTGATCAGCATGATATCCATACAGATCATTTTATCACATTGGGGTGAGCTGCTACAAGAGGAAAACAATAACATGTTGTAGTGGAAGGTCAGCAGACATGCAAGTCTGTTATTATCAGAGTCAGAGACTATCACTAACATATGACATATAATTTGTTGTTTTCTGGCAGAGCAATACATAAAATATACTATAAATTATAAAGAGAAATATATGATGATGGTGGCTGCTTCTTTTCTTGCAAAGATCAGGAGGGAACTCCATCACTGTAGGACTTTTTGTCCCTCCTGCACTGCATAGGTTCATAGTGAGAATCGGTGCGCAGACTGATTCCACTATTTAGACCAGGGGATGTTCCACAATGGCACAGTGAGCTGCAATGACTGTAGTGACCGCAAGGCTGTAGGTTGAGTATAGGAGTTATCCTTCTAGACAAGCTGCCTGGCAAGAGTAACGAGTCCTGACTACCTGGGTTTGGAATTGGAGTTGTCCTTCTCCTAGGCTGGCTGCCAACCAAGGCTGATGAGCCCAGCCTGCCTGCCCAGTTATACCACTGAACACTCGGTCACGCCAAGGTACAGCAAGTTCAGTAAGAACAGGGACATCATGTGAAGTTGATATGGGCACAGTGGTGTAGGAGAGGTCATATGCGAGTGACCTCCTGCAAGGCAAGCCAAACAGTGGTCCTGCGGCGATCACAACACCTGGAAAGGAGAGGCTATGGGAGACGCTTCACCTTCCCCAAGTGAGTAGGACTCGCCCATCACCATAAGAAATACATCTAAAAATGATAAATAACTGGTGCAAAAATAGTGAGGTAGTGTTCATTGTCCATTCAGAAATCTGATGGTGGAAAAGAAGCTGTTCTTAAAATAATGAGTGTGTTCCTTCAGGCTCCTGTACTTCCTCCCTGATGGTAGCAATGAGAAGAGGGCATGTCCTGGGTGACGGGTCCTTAACGATGGTTGCCACCTTTTGAGGCATCGCCTTTAGAAGATGTCAATCTTATAATTATTGGTAATTTAGTCATTCTTATCATCATAGAATTCCGATTTAAAAAGTTAGAGCGATCATAATAAAAGAAATGAGTAGATCTGCAGAGAGCAGTTTGCAATGAGTTGGCATGTTCAAGAGAGAGATCTTTTATTGATAAAACAATGTTCAGCATTCAGTATTCACCCCAGTTCAGTATTTATAACACAGAAATCGCAAATATGTTTGCGATCAGCAAGCCTCCATAAACAGCAAAGCAGCAACCACCAGGGCAGGAGTCCATGGAAAAGTCCCCTCCTCTTCTTCAGTTAAGTTTCATCTACATGTGAGGCCTCGATAAACATCTCACCCAGAAGTCAACAGACCAGCCAGATCAAGTCTCAGGATATGGGCTGGGCAGTCACAACAAAAGTTGGGGTTTGCAAGTGGAGTAAGCATTTCAGAATCTTTCTGAGCTGTTTACTGCACACTGGAACAACGAGATTAATTTCACAACGTTCTCAGCATTTTATCCATTATCTTGATATAATTGGTCGTTTTCCTTGGAAACCTCAGGTACTAAGTTTACGGTTGAAAGTGGGTTCATTTCCAACACTTGCTGGTGTGTGGATATTGACATCAGTTCTTTCAGTCGACATATGATATTCTCAGTGCAAGGTTGTATTAAAAAAAAAGCCTTTCAGGACTATGGAATTTCTCCAAGGGTAGAGGATTGTATTAACAAATCAGTAAGGGGCGAAGGGGGTAGGTACACAAGGTAATCAAAACGGGCAACAGAATGTTGACCTTCAAGTCAAAGAGTCTAGAATGCAAGGGGACGTTGCATGCAACCTTGGCAACACTCCATCTGTAATCCCATGTCAAAATTCGAGACATAGCCTTGGGAATGATCTTGGAAAGTGGGTAGCAAAGTTTCATCAAGGGCTTAAAAGTTACCTTGAAAAGTCAAGTCAAGTTGCCAACTTCACGATGAGGTACAGGTGAAATGCAAAGCTTGCTTGCTGTAGCATTGCAGGCACAGACAACAACAGGTAGAAGGTATTTTTAAATTATACATACTTTGCACAAGACAAAGAAGGTAAAAATAGACTGTGCAAAAAAAAAGGAGGAAACAATCAGAGACAGGTCCACGGTAGTGCAGGAGGTGCTCACTGCTCTCCCGCCGCTGACGTAACGGTTAGGATTCTACAGGTTAGT
The DNA here is from genome assembly GCF_048418815.1 of Hemitrygon akajei. Lineage (NCBI taxonomy): Eukaryota > Metazoa > Chordata > Chondrichthyes > Myliobatiformes > Dasyatidae > Hemitrygon > Hemitrygon akajei. Next base: position 3,676,596 of record NC_133137.1, on the reverse strand, counting down.
TCAAGAATCTGATGGTTGTAGGAAAGGAGCTGTTCCTGAACCTGGTGCTGTGGGACTCCAGGCTTCTGTACCCCCTGTCTGATGGTAGAAATGAGAAGTGGGCATGACCCAGTTGGAAGGGATCCTTAATGACAGGTGTTGCCCTCTTGATGCTGTCAGGCCAGGAAAGATGCTTATTCAGCAGAGTTTAGAGGTTCAAAAGCCAGTCTAACTGAGGCTTTAAATGATAAAGGAATCAATTTCTATCATGTATGATGGTTGGTATATTTTTAAAGCAGTGTAGCACATGATGCTTACACCAGCCACTGGGTTAATTGGGAATTGATAACCTTCAGCTGTTAATGTTTTATAAGTGGCCCCTTTGCTGTTATTTGTGCTGGTAAACATGGATTGGATATTGCTGCTTCGGAGAGGATCAGGTTAATGATCATGTGTGGATACATTTGTGAACACGAGAAATGCAGCCAATCTCAGTCATTTACCCAGTCCATGGAACAAGGGGCCTCAGAGTAAACAATATCATTGAGGTCATAACCACAAGAGACCCTGCAAATGCTGGAAGTCCAGAGCAACACACAGAAAATGCTGGAGGAACTCAGTAGGTCAGATAGCATCTACAGAGACGAATAAACAGGGAACGTTTCTGACCAAGGTTCTTCATCAGAACTGGAAAGGAAGGGGAAAAAGCCAGAATAAGAATGTGGGGGAGAGGAAAAAGTACAAGCTGGGAGGTGATAGGTGAAGCCAGGTGAGTGGTAAGGTAGGTGGGTGGGGGAGGGGGAGTGAATCAAGAAGCTGGGAGGTGATAGGTGGAAAAGGTAAAGGGCTGAAGAAGATGGAATCTGAGAGGAGAGGAGAGTGGACCATGAGGTGCCATGGAAGGCACACAGCAGAGTAATATGGCCATACCCCAAAAGGCAGCAACAATGTCAACTGTAATTACAGCTGGAGATACAGGAGACCTTTGCAAAACCATTTCCACCACTGGACCATGGGAGGAGGTTGTAAAAACTTCAAAGAAACATTTTAACTCAGCACTTTCAGAGATTTCTGTGAGTTACAATTTGATATACCGTAATCAACCAGGGACCAAAGGAGCGACACTGAAGAACAGACATTCAAAGGAGCGGCCATTCTTTTGAGTGTATCAATGTTTAGAGTGGCTTTGGTTCATCAGGCTTGGGCAAGGTAAAGCATCTGAGAGGTTTCTCTTTCGTTCTTATTTGTTCATTCCTCATCTGTTAAGGAATAGTACTGTTGTGAGAATGGCTCCAGGGGCAGTGGTTTGTAGTGTGTGTGAGATTTAGGAAGTCTGGGGACTTCCAGTCTCCCAGATATGCACATCTGCACCAGATGCATTGAGTTGCAGCTCCTGAGAGAACGTATTAAGGAACTGGAGCTGCAGCTTGATGACTTTAAACTCACATGGGAGAATCAGGAGGCGATAGACTGGAGCTAGAGGGAGTAGTCATCCCAAGGTTGCAGGAGACAGGTATTTGGGTGACTGGAGAAGGAGGGGAAATGCATTGCCAGTGCAGAGTACAACCTGTGGCCGTTCCCCACAGTACACAACTTTAGATACTGTTGAGGGGGATGACCTACTGGGGGCAGTCACAGTGACCAGCTCGCTGGCACTGCCTGGTTGTGTGGCTCAGAAGAGCAGAGAGGTGAAGAGGACGGCAGTGTTGATAGGAGATTCCATAGTCAGAGGACAGAGATGAAATTCTGTGGGTGCAATAGACACACCCAGATGGTACAGTATTGTTGCTTCCCAGGTGCCAGGATCAGGGTTGCCTCAGGTTGGATCGATGACAATTTAAGCAGGAGGGGGAGCAGCCAGAAGTCTCGGGGACAAATTGGCACCAGTGACATAGATAGACAAGGTGAGGAGGTCCTGAAGAGAGATTTTAGGGAGCTAGGTAAAAAAGCGGAAAAACCAGGATCTCTAAAATAGTAATCTCTGGATTGCTGCCTGTGCCACGTGCCAGTGATGGTAAGAGTAGGATGATCTGGCAGATGAATGTGTGGCTGAGGAACTGATGCAGGGGTCAGTTTATGGATCGTTGAGATCTCTTCAGGGGAGGGACACCAATGGGTCCAATATCCTCATGGGCAGGTTGGCTAGAGTTGTTCAGGAGGGTTTAAGCTAATTTAGCAGGGGGATGGGAACTGGAGTGACAAGTGCTGAAGATGAGATAGATGGTTTACAAACAGAGGCAATGTGTAGTGAGACTCCTAGCAAAGAGAGGCTGATAAAAGGGCAAAATTGCAGTCAACATGGTGAGTTGTAATGTAAAATGTGGATGAAATCAAAAAGGGTGAACACAAGACTGAAAGTGTTGTATTTTAATGTGTGCAGTATACAGAATATGGTAGATGAACTTGTAGCACAGTTACAGAGTGGCATGTATAATGTTGTGGACATCACTGAATTGTGGCTGAAAGAATATTATAGCTGGGAGCTTAATGCCCAGGGATACACATTGTATCAAAAGGACAGGCAGGAAGGCAGAGGGGATGACATGGCTCTGTTGGTAAAAACTGAAATCAAATCATAAGAAAGGGGTGACATAGGTTTGGAAGGTGTTGTATCATTGTGGATAGAGCTAAGGAACCTAAAAAGACCCTAATGGGAGTTATATACAGACTCCAAACAGTAGTAAGGGATATGGTCAACAAATTGGTTACGTATGTCTGGAACAGAGGGGCCAATACATAGGATCGGAAAAAGCTGCAAAGGGCTGTAAACTCGCCAGCCCCACTGTGGGCGCTATCCTCCCCACCATTGAGGACATCTTCAAGCAGGCAGCATCCACCATCGAGGACCCCACCACCCAGGACGTGACCTCTTCTCATTGCTATCGTCGGGTACAGAAGCCTGAAGACACACACTGAACATTTCAGGAGCATCTTCTTCCCCTCCATGTCTGAATGTTTCATGAACCAATGAACACTACCTCACTTCTTTTCCTCTCTTTGTTGCACCAGTTATTTGTAATACATTTTTAAATTATAATTTATAGATTTTAAGTATTGTACTGTACTGTCGCAAAACAACAAATTTCATGGCAGTGATATATCAGTGATAATAAACCTGATTCTAATATACTGTTTAAACTGGCATCATAGTCAGCACAGACATGATGGGCTGAAGGGCCTGTTCCTGAGCTGTACTGTACTGTTTCAGTATCTATTATCTTCGTAGATCTGTTTGTATCAGAGGCTGACTGATAGCCTCACTCGGCTGAGGTGCCTGAATAAGATCAATTTTCAATCAGCCTGAGATGCTCTGCTAATCAAAGAACCTGTCAACACTCATTATTCAGCCTCACTCAAAACTTGTTCATTTCTGGCAATTATGAGAGAATAACTAACACTGCTTTAATTGTACAAGAGCATATAGGAGGGAAATTAGTATAACTGAGGGAAAAGCCCAGCAGAAGAATGAATGTAATTAATTTTTCACATAATGAAGGGAAAACTGTTGAATGGTTGGAACAAGGTTTGTAAAAATCACTTAAGAAGTATGATTAGAGCTCTCAGATAGAAGTAAACAGTATCTGTTTGGAGCAGCTTTCAAACACAGTGTTTGCACAAATGCCTGGAATGTGACTTACCACTGGCTCAGTGAACATAACTGTGGTAACTGCTGTGTGTACGTGTTGCCTGTGTGGTCCAACCCAGCTTAGAAAGTCTGACAGTCGCAACAAGACTGTGCTCCCACTTCCATCTGGGAAAATCCTCCCAATCCAGAAAATATGTCCTTGTTCTTTTAGTGTACTCCACTTGGAATGTCCACTGCTCACGGAAGGTGTCCCAGTCGAGGATCTGTGTCCAGTGGTGTCCCAGCCCAGAGACTGAGGTTGTGTCCCTGCCCACCTGTCACCTGAGGACAACAACCAGGAGCCAGAGACTGAAGCCAGAAAAAAATACTCAGCAGGTCACCTGGAGCAAGGTACCTGAAGGTGCGAGACGTAAAACTCCAAGGTGGATGCCAGTTCTTAACATCCACTCTATCAAGGCCTTTCACCATTCGATAGGTTTCAATGAGGTCACCCCTCATTCTTCTGAATTCTAGTGAATACTGGCCCAGAGCCATCAAACGCTCTTCATATGCCAAGCTGTTCAATCCCGGAATCATTTTCGTGAACCTCCTTTGAACCCTCTCCAGTTTCAGCAGATCCTTTCTAAGATAAAGGGCCCAAATGCTCCTCAGACAGCATGAAGTCAATACTCCCCAATGCCATTAGGCTTTACAATTCTACCGCCAGGACTTAAGAACTTTTTAAAAGCTATTATTAATGCTTTTTGAGATAGTGATTTAGATGCATATCATATTTTTTACTGAGTTAAGTATTGTATGTAATTAGTTTTGCTACAACAAGTGTATGGGACATTGGAAAAAAGTTGAATTTCCCCATGGGGATGAATAAAGTATCTATCTATCTATCTATCTATCAAAACTGCTCACAATACTCAAAGTGAAACCTCACCAGTGCTTTATAAAATCTCAACATTACATCCTTGCTTTTATATTCTCATCCTCGTGAAATGAATGTTAACCTCGTGTTTGCCTTCCTCTCCACAGTCTCCACCTGCAAATTAACCTTTAGGGAATCCTGCACAAAGACTTACAAGTCCCTTTGCATCTCAGTTTTTGAATTTTCTCTTAATTTAGAAAATAATCTACTCTTTCATTTCTTCTACCAAAGTGCATGACCATACACTTCACAGCACTATATTCCACCTGCCACTTCTTTGTCCATTCTCCTGATCCAAGTCCTTTTGTAGACTTTCTACTTCCTCAAAGCTACCTGCTCCTCCACCTATCTTCATATCGTCTGCAAACTTTGAAACAAAGCCATCAATTCCATCATCCAAATCATTGACATACAACAGAAAAAGAATTGGTCCCAACGCAGACCCCTGTGGAACACCACTAGTCACCAGCAGCCAGCCAGAAAAGGCTTCATTTATTCCCACTTTTTGCCTCCTGCAATCAGCCACTGTTTTATCCATGCTAGAATCTTTCCTGTAATACCATGGGCTCATAGTTCGTTAAGCTGCATCTTGTGGCTTCTTGTCAAGGGCCCTCTGATAATCCAAGTACATTGCATCAACCAATTCTCCTTCTATCCTACTTGTGATTTCTTCAAAGAATTCAAAGAGATTTGTCTGGCAAGCTTTTCTCTTGAGGAAACCATGCTGATTATGGTTATTTTATCATATGCCTCCAACTACACCGAAACCACATCCTTAACAATAGACTCCAACTTTTTCCCAACCACAGAGTTTAGACTAACTGTCCTATAATTTACTTTCTTCTGCCTCTCTCCCTTCTTGAAGAGTGGAGTGACATCTGCAATTTTCCAGTCTTCTGGAATCATTCCAGAATCTAGTGCTTCTAGAAAGATCATTACTAATGCACCCATGATCTCTTCAGCCACCTCTTTCATAACCCTGGGTGTACACCATCTGGTCTAGGTGACTTCTCTACCTTCAGATCTTTCAGTTTCCCAAGAACCTTCTCCCTAGTAATGGCAACTTCACACACTTCTGACCTCTGACATGATGGAACTTCCTTTGTACTGCTAGTGTTTTCCACAGTGAAAACTAATGCAAAATACTTATTTAGTTCATCCACCATTTATTTGTCCTCCATTACTACTTCTTCAGCATCGTTTTCCAGTGGCCCAATATCCACTCTCACCTCCCTTTTACATTTTATGTATCTGAAGAAACTTTTGGTATCCTCTTTAATATTACTAGCTAGCTTACATTTGTATTCCATCTTTTCCTTAATGACTTTTTAGTTGCCTTCTGCTGTTTTTAAAAGTTTCCCAATCCTATAACTTCTCAATAATTTTTTCTCTTTTATATGCTCCCACTTTGACTTTTATGTTGGCCTTGACTTCTCTTGCTGTGTCATCTTTCCTTAAGAATACTTCTCCTCTTTGAGATGTATATATCCTCTGCCTTCAGAATTGCTTCCAGAAATTCCAGCCATTGCTGCTCTGCCATCACCCCTGCCAGTGTATTTTTCCAATCAATTTTGGCCATTTCCTCTTTCATACCTCTGTAATTCCCTTTACTCCACATCTGACTTTAGCTTCTCCTTCTCAAATTTCAGGGTGAGTTTGATCATATTATGCTCACTTGCTTCTAGTGGTTCTTTTACCTTAAGCCCTCTAATCATTTCTAGTTCATTGCACAACACCCAATCCAGAAGAGTTGATTCTCTAGTAGCCTTCAGGCTTCTGTATCTCCTTCCTGATGGTAACAATGAGAAGAGGGCACATCCTAGGTGATGGGGGTCCTTAATGATGGACACCACCTTTCTGAGGTCCTTGAAGTCCTATCTTTCAGCGTTCTACCTGGCTCCCTAAAATCACTCTGCAGGGCATCCTCTACCTATGGCACTGGTGCCAATATGCACCAAGAATTTTGACTGCTCAACCTTGCCCTGAAAACATCAAGGTAGATCCGGAACCCAAACACAGAGCTGGAACATACACACACAGAAAGAAGAGCTGCTGACACTGTAAGGAGACATAGAACCAAACCACTCTTCAAATGAACTCACTCTCACAGCAATAGGACTCATGCTTGGTAGTCTTAATATAGGATGCTGAGAAGTTCTGGAAGTAATCAGAGAAGTACACTCCTCTGGCAACAAGGGCACAGCTTTCTTCTTGCAAATGGCTATGGTGACATTTATAAATGCTTTCAAAATGGGGCCAAGCTGCAACTTCTGTTAAGATTGCTGCTGAAGGAGATGGCCTGCATTCGGGTTCAAGAACTGTGTACGTCGGTAGCTGGGGGGAGAGGAAAGGGGCTTGTTTTGCTGTTGCTCTTTCATTGCTTGTAGTGTACTGTGTTCTTCCAAGCATTTTGGGCATGGTATGGTGACACCAGAATGCGGGCTGCCCCCAGCACACTCTGTGAATGTGAATGCAAATGCCGTACTTCACTGTACGTTTCAACGTGCACATGATAAATAAATTTAAATTTTGAATCCTAAATTGATTCTGAGGTTGCTGAGCCACTGAGTAACATTTTTATAGAGGGACAGTTCCACTGGAGAAGAGCAGGAGGTGATGGCGACCATTGATTGATCTGGGTTACTATATTCATGCATGCAAGAGGGCTTGACATTAGCTGAGTGTTAACTGGCCACACGGCCCGTCTCCTGCTCAGATTCTGTTTAGATTACACTGTGCCTTTCGTATTTGAGCAGTCACAGGGAGCCTGGTCTTTGGTCTTAAATGACTTTGCTGATCAGAAGCGTCAGATCAGAATCAGGTATATTATCACTGACTTATGGTATTTCACATGAAATTTGTGTAATGGCAGCTGCGCAGTGCAAAGCCATAAAATTAAGATAAATAACAAAAAATATATAAATAATGGCAAAAAATTATTTTTCCTTGTGAATGCTGGTAAGAAAATGAATCTCAAGGGAGAAAATGGTGACATATGCACATTTATAATAAATTTTCTTTGCACATCGGTTTGCAAGGCCTTCCACTGTATCTGGAGTACATTCCTCTCCAGTACTGTCCAAATGCAGTTGCCCAGGTTGCCACTGCACTGTGAGGGGCTGCTCTTCCAGCATTCTTATTCAGTGAGCAAGAGGTCACAATAGGATGGAGAAGGCACAGGTAAATCTGCATTTGCTGAGAACTGCCTGATAATGTATGGAAAGAGGTTCACAGTTTTCGAGAATCCCTCCCGTTTCTCTGTACACTGGGTCATGCAGTCAATAGAAAACGCTTGTTTTCTGCACTTTGAATGCCAGATGTTTACCAAATGGGTTCAGGATGGCACGGAGCTCAGAACACAATATGCATCACCCAGTGCCTGTGTTGATCAGAACGGGGACACACTCACAGACAATGCGTCACCGGGTTCGGATAGGGCCCAAGTGCGGAGGGAGAAACACTGAAGCATGTCAATAATTCAGACTTTAAGGTGAACAGAGTTAGAGGGAAAAGAAAACAATAAACACTGGGCCAAACAGGGCTATTAACCAAAACTCTCAAATGGAAAATGAATCCAACACTGCGGCTGAAATGAATAGCTAAATGTGAAAGGAATACTGCTAGTCTTCAGAGTCGGTTGACTCGACAGTCTAATTTCTCAGACAAGGCTGAATGCAAGCCAGCAGCGCTGCTGTGACGGGTTCAAGTCTCGACAAGCACTAAGACGGAAAGAATGGAGTTAAGTACTATCATTATGAAATAATAATTAGCTGACACGTGCATATTCACGAACACAATTGCCATATCTACTGCGCTGCCGAATCCTTGAATTGACGGGCCCCCCTCTCAACACCTTGTTGACAGCCTTTTGCACTACAAACGGTCCCAGGAGCGCGGTGCCAATTTGCTGCTCTCGACATTCAGGGGAAGATCCCTTGACCTTCTCTCCTGGCTTGAATAGCCTTACCTGTCAGAGCCAATCAGTCTGCCAGAACTGTTGTTTCTGGACGCGCAGCAGAGAAGCACTGGCTCATCTTCAGGTGCCTTTGTAGTGCTGGATCAATCTCCTGAAATTGCTCTGAAATTCAAAGGGAGACATCTGTGGAAGACGACCAGAGATTATTGTGGGCAATCTCTGTCCAAACCAATTGGGAGCTCCAGGACATGGATTTGGAAGAGGCAAGGCAGCGCAGGATTGTCTCCAACTCCTGGTTCACTCTCTCAGTCTGGTCATTCAATTGGGGGTGGAAACCAGTCAAGAGGCTAGCTAAGGCTCCTACAAGGTAGCAGAAAGCCTTCCAAAAGTGGGAATTGAACTGTGGTCCACGACTTGACACTATGTCTTGAGGAAAACCATGGAGCCTGAACACATGTTGAACCATGAGTGTGGCAGGTGATGGGAGCTTGAAGAGGGCAGCTTTGGAAAATCGATCCCCAATGACTAAAGTGGTGGTGTTTCCATTAGATGGGGGAAGACCAGTGATGAAATCTACTGAGAGGTGGAACCAGGGGCGGTGGGGCACAGGCAGTGGACATAACAGACCCACAAGATGCTGGCGTGATGTCTTGTTCCGAGTACAGGTCGGACAGGCAGATACAAAGTCGTGGACATCCTGGGACATAGATGGCCACCAAAAAATTGTGTCTGTAAACTCCTGGGTCCGTTGAATTCCCAGATGCCCAGCCAGATGGGAGGAGTGACCCCATTCCAGCACTTCGGAATGCACCACAGCAGGAACAAAGAGTCGGTTGGGAGGTCCCCCATCCAGCACTGAAATTGAACCGTGTGAAGAAGAGAGCTAACCAGGCTTGATGAGAGTTGAGTCTCTTAGTATCCTGAATATAGGGGAGGTTCTTGTGGTCTGTCTAGACCAAGAATGGATGTTCTGCCCCCTCCAGCCAGTGTCGCCATTCCTCCGGGGCCTCCTTGACGGCCAGAAGCTCCCGGTTCTCAACGACATAATTCCTCTCGGCCAGAGCCAAGCAACGGGAAAGAACGGCACAAGGGTGCAACTGGCTATCTGCAGATGAGTGCTGAGAGAGGACAGTCTGATGCATCAAACTCGACAATGAATGGCTGAGATGGGTCTGGGTGTTGCAGCAGTGGGGAAGTGGTGAAATATCACTTTAGCTCGGAAAATGCTTGTTCGGTACTGTCTGTCCAATGGATCCTGCTGAGGTCTTCTCAGTGAGTGCGTTAATTGGAGCCGCAATAGAGCCGAAATTCCGGATGAAGCAACGATAAAAGTTTGCAAACCCCATAAAGCGCCGTATCTGTTTGACTGTAGACGGTTTGGGTCACTCTGCAACTGCCTGAACTTCACTCGGGTCCATTTGAACACCGGATGGGGTAAGTATATAGGCCAAAAATGACACCTGGTCTTTATGGAACTCTCATTTTTCGGGCTTGGCGTACAGGCTATTTTCAAGAAACATTGAGTACTCTCCGGACATGCTGGACTTTACTTTTATTGTCACCAAACAATTGATACTAGAGCATACAATCATCACAGCGATACTTGATTCTGCACTTCGCGCTCCCTGAAGTACAAATCAAAGTAAATATAATAAAAAATTTAAATTACAAATCATAATTGGAAAAGGGAAAGTAAGGTAGTGCAAGTCAGGTTCGGATATTTTGAAGGTACGGCCCAGATCCAGGTCAGGATCTGTTCAGCAGTCTTATCACAGTTGGAAAGAAGCTGTTCCCAAATCTGGCTGTACGTATCTTCATGCTCCTGAACCTTCTCCCAGAGGGAAGTGGGACAAAAAGTGTGTTGGCTGGGTGGGTCTTGCCCTTGATTATCCTGGCAGCACTGCTCCGACAGCATGTGGTGTAAAGTGAGTCCAAGGATGGAAGATTGGTTTGTGTGATGTGCTGGGCTATGTTCACGATCTTCTGCAGCTTCTTCCAGTCTTGGACAGGACAACTTCCATACCAGGTTGTGATGCACCCTAGAAGAATGCTTTCTACAGTGCACCTATAAAATTTAGTGAGGGTTTTAGGGGACAGGCCAAATTTCTTCAGCTTTCTCAGGAAGTAAAGGTGCTGGTGGGCCTTCTTGGCAGTGGATTCTGCTTGGTTAGACCAAGTCAGGTCATTTGTGATATTCACCCTGAGGAACTTAAAGCTTTTAACCTGTTCCACCTGCGCACCACCAATGTAGATGGGGTTGTGTGGTCCGCTACTCCTTCTGAAGTCAACAACCAATTCCTTTGTCTTGCTGACGTTGAGGGATAGGTTATTGTCTTCGCACCATGCCACCAGGTTCTTAATTTCCTCTCTGTACTCAGACTCATCATTACCCAAGATACGGCCTACAAGTGTGGTGTCATCAGCAAACTTATATATTGAATTTGATGGAAACTTGGCTACACGGTCATGGGTGTACAGTGAGTACAGCAGGGGGCTGAGTACACAGCCTTGTGAGGCACCAGTGCTCAGAGTGATTGTAGAGGAGAGCTTGTCCCCTGTTTTTACAGCCTGGGTTCTGTCTGTGAGGAAGTTGAAGATCCAGCTGCAGATCTGAGTGCTAAGACCCAGGTTCTGGAGCTTAGGAATCAGTTTATTTGGAATGATGGTTTTAAAGGCAGAGCTGTAGTCGATGAAAAGGAACCTTACATATGCGTCTTTATTCTCCAGGTGTTCTCCAGGATGTGCTCCTGATGAGAGTGGGAATAGATAAGGATGTCATCTAAATACACAAACACAAACTGGTTCAACACGAACCTGAGCACATCATTAACCAAGGCCTGGAATACCGAAAGGCATCACCAGGTACTCATAGTGGCCATTAGAGGTGTTGAAAGCCGTTTTCCACTCATCCCCTTCTCTTATTTGGGAAAATATTTTTGCTCCCTGGAGATGTTCAAACGCAGACGCCAGCAAGGGAAGAGGGTAGTGGTTCTTCGCAGTGATGTTGTTCAGGGGCCGTTAATCGATGCAGGGATGGAGCTTGCCATCTTTCTTGCTCGCAAAAGAAGCCCGCTCCTGCCGGCGAGGGTGGCGGACGGATAAACCCCATGCTCAATGCCTCCTCAGTGCTTCCTCCATGGCCACCATTTCAGGATGAGATGGGGAGAGTGCCGGCCCTGGGGAGGACTAGTGCCAGGAAGTATGGTGGGTGTGGGGACAGGGTGGTGACCTTTCTTTTACCGAAAACCTCAAGGAGATCCACATTTTCAGCCGGAATCCCAGACAGGTCCACATCCTTAGCTGACACAGGAGGGGATTCATGGAACAGAGCTTGAGCTGGACCCAGACAGGTGGACTGGCATGGAGTACCTTCAGAGACCAATTGATCCATGGGTTATGTCGGGATAACCAGGGGAGACTAAGTACCAGTGGCAGTTCAGGTGAATCAACCAGATAGAAAGATATTTCTCATGGTGGTTGCCTTCGAGCACCAGTTGGAGGGGTTGGGTGGAAAGGCGGATCTGGGCGGTTCCCAGAGGTCGACCGTCCAGTGCCTTGACGTTGATCTTTTCTCTCAGTTCCCAAGTTGGAACTCCCCATCTAGAGAGATGCCCATGACATTCCCAGCTGCACAAGGAAGCTGCGAGCATTGCACAAATAGGGGAAGCTAACTGAAGAGAGAACTGACCCGACTCCCTGCTGATGGGTATTCTCTTTTCCTGGATGCTTGGAAGTGTCCTGGATCACCACAATAGAGTCAGGAACCTGTTCTGCTCAGTTCTCGTTCCTCCTGAGACAGGCGCATGCGTCCTACTTGTTTAGGCTCCTCCGTGGGCTGGGTGCTGGGTGATGAGAGGGGGAGAGAGGGCAAGGAAAGACGCCGATTAGACAGCACGTAGGAAGCTTGGAGCATTCTTCCCCTGCGCCACTCAGTTACTCGGTCGTCAACTCGAACAGCCAGATTAATCAGGTCATCCAGACTATCCTGCTCTCCCGGACAGCGATCTCATGCCCGACCCCTGCGTTTAGTCCACGCTGGAAGGCAGTAATGAGAGATCTCTCATTTCAACCTGTTTCTACTGCAAGCGTACGGAATTTGACTGTGTAGGCTCTCGCCTTGATGCAGGTCCAAGAGTCGGTGGGCACCCTCCTGACCCCGTACTGGAAGATCAAAACCCTTCTTAACTCCACCACGAAATGTCGGAACGACTGGGCTGCGGGGTTGCTCCCGTAATGCATTGAACAAGCTGAGTGGAGGTCCACCCAGAAGATTGACCATGTACTCCAGTTTTCGCGCATCATCACCAAAATGACAAGGCTGGGCTCAGAATGTCAGCTCGCATTGGGTAATAGAATTCCTGCGGCCACCGGGACCATGTGAATATCTGCCTACAGGTGCAAAACACAGTTTGTGTACGGACGTGGGTGTCTCTGGGGGTCCGAAGGCGGGAGTCAGCTCTGGTCCGGGCGCGGGACATTAGTAGCAGAGATTGTCGGGGCAGCAGAAAAGGAGGACCTGCGTGATTCTGGGAGTGGGACTGAGGCGGCCAGAGGCTGCTGAATTGCGCTGGCGGGAACGTTAACGACTGTCAGCTGACACTAGTTGTTCACAGCAAGTTCGTGGACGGCGGCGGTGAGTGTAGAAATCGCAGACACCTGTCCGATTGTCTGCGGCTAGGGACGATACCTGTTCCTCCAATGAGATTGGGCTTGTCGGGATGAGGTTATCTGCCTCATTGCCTCCGTAACCTCACTCAGAACAGATTCTCATTCTCCCCCCCCCCACCTTCTCTCTTGTCCATCGTTGTGTGGTTGAGACCTGCTGTCACCGGGTTCAGATATGGTCCAAGTACAGAACGCGAGACACTGAAGCAAGTTGATAGTTCACAGACTTTAATGCGAACAGTGTTAAAGGAAAAAGAAAACAATAAACGCTCAGCCAAACAGGGCCATTTAACTAAAACTCTCAAATGGAAAACGAAGTCTACGCTGCGGCTGAAAGCCATCACAAAGAATAAAACGAACACTGCTAGTCTGCAGAGTCAGTGACTCGACAGTCCAATTTCTCAGGCAAGGCTGAATGCAAACAGGCAGGGAAGCGTTGCTGTACTGGGCTCAAGTCTCAACAAGCAATATGACGGGAAGAGTGGAGTTAAATATTATCACAACAAAATAATTAGTTGACACGTGCATATGCACGAACGCAATTGCCGTATCTGCTGCACTGCAGGAACTGCGGTTGTGACAATATGGATTCACTCACAGAACCGGGACACACTCAATGAATATGGACACACCCAATTATTGGGGACACACTCACAGAAGGGGGACACACTCACAGAATATTGACACACTCACAGAACGGATACACACTCAGAATATGGACACACACACAGAATAGGGACACTCAGAGAAAATGGACACACAGAATATGGACACAAACAGAATTTGGACCCATTTACAGAACGGGGACACACTCAGAGAACAGAGTCACACTGAGAGAATATGGACACACTTACTAAATGGGGACATGCTCACAGAACGGGGACACTCAGAGAATACGGGCACACTGAACGGGGACATACTCACAGACTGAGGATGCACTCACAAAATATGAACACACTCACAGATTATGGACACACTTACAGAACTGGACACAATCACAGAATATGGACACACTTACAGAATATAGGCACGGGAACACACAATATAGACACATTCAGTGAACTGGAACACACTCACAGAACAGAGACACACTCACAGAATGGGGACACACTCACAGAAAATGGACACATACACAGAATTTGGACCCAGATACAGAATACAAACATTCTCAGAGATAATGGAAATACTCACAGAATGGGACACACTCACAGAATGAGACACACACAGAATATAAGCACACTCACAGAATATGGACACACTCTTAGAATATAGGCACACTCACAAAATGGGAACACACTCAGAGAATGGGGATGCATGCACAGAATATGGACACAAGCACAGAACAGGGACACACAGAATGGGGACACACAGAATATGGACACACTTACAGAATGGGGACACACTCTCAAAATGTGGGCACACTCAGAGAATGGGGACCCACTGACAGAATATTGACACACTCACCAAATGGGTCACACTCACAGAATGAGACACACTTACAGAATATGGACACACTAAAGAAACGGAGAAACACAAAATTGGGACACACTCACAGAACGGGGACAAACTCACAGAAACTGGGAAACACACACAACTTGGGGACACACTCACAGAACAGGAACACACTGACAGAATGTGGACACACTTACAGAATATGGAAACCTTCACAGAGTTTGGACCCAGTAACAGAACGGGTACACACTCACAGAATATGGACACACTTACAGAACAGGGGCACACTCAGAGAATGGGGACACACTGACAGAATATGGACACACTTACAGAGCTGGGTTATATACAGACAAATTGCACACTCAGTGTGTCGGACACACTCATAGGTCTGGAAGACACTGACAAATGTGTGAACAAAATCTCTGAGCTGTGAAAGACCCACAGAGTTTGTTTGCACTCTCGGTGTCAGGTGCACTCTCACAGAGCTCACAGATCTGTGTTTGCACGTGATAGGTGTACGTGAACAGTGTTCGAACACATGCTCAGGGCTGGTTCACTCACTGCCATTCGCACTAACATGAATCTAAGGATGTGCCCACAATTGTTATCACACATTCTGGTGCCAAAATGCAAAACAACACAGAACACAGCCAGCACCAAAACCAGCTCCTTTCCTCCCACACACACAGAAAGTCCTCCAACCCCAGGATAGGCATCCTGTGTCCAGTCTGCCGGCATCTGCCATCGGGCTTCAACCTCTGGACTTCCAATCAACCTCACAGCTCTGATCTTTGGTATCGGAGAGGCAACGCTTCACCTCCAAATTTGTTGGGGTAATCTACTGTATCCAGTTGTGACCTCCTCTACGTTGGTGAATCCCAACATTAAATGGGGAACCGCTTTGTCAAGCACCTCTGCTCCATCTTTCAAGAGTGGAATTTCCCGCTGACAACATTTTAATTCCCATCCCCCCCTCCCATTCTGAGATGTCGGCCCATACCCTCCTCTTTTGCCATACGTGATGAGGCCACTGTCAGGGTGGAGAGCAACACTTCATATTTCCTTTGTGTTGCCTCCAATCTAATGGCATGAACATCAAATTCTCCTTCCGCTAAAAATTTACCTCCCCTTTCCGTCTCTTCCAATTCCCACTCTGGCCTCTACCTCCTCTTCTCACCTGCTTATCACCTCCAGCAGGTGCCTCTTCTCCTTTTTCTCCCATGGCCCACACTCTCCTCCTATTAGATCCCTCCTTCTCCAGACCTTTATTTCCCACACAACTGGCTTCACCTATCATCTTCTAGCTAGTCCTCCCATCCCCCCCCCACCGTTTTATTCTGATGTCTCCCCCCCTTTCTTTCCAGCCCTGAAGAAGGGTCTCAGCCTGAAACATCAACTCCATCGATGCTGCCTGACCTGCTGAGTTCCTCCTGCATTTTGTGTGTATTGCTCCAAATTTCCAGCATCTGCAGTTTCTCTCGTGTTTATACAAAAATGCAAACACAAACAGAAGTGTAATACATAAAAAATACTAAAGTTCTATAAACTACAATAATAAATAAATACACACACACAACTATGTCGTGCAAAAATCGTGTTCATGGGTTCATTGTTCAGAAATCTGACGGTGGAGGGGAGAAAGCTGATGCTAGAACATTGCTAAACATTTCAGCAGATGCATGTGCACACACAGACACAAATGCAAATGCAGTACAAGCAAATAATAGTTAAGAACACTCATGAAGCAGGAGTGCAGACACAGAGCTGGGACACACTGAGCTGGAGCATGGCGCTGAGGAAGGCACAGCAGTTGAGATGGGACAACCATGCTGAGCTGGACACACACACACACTCTCTCTCTCTCTCTCTCTCTCTCTCTTTTCTTGGTATATGTATTTACGCCTGACCTATTGTATGTGTCATTACTCTGTTCACCTCTCCCATCTCTGTGCATCCTCACACCCAGAAAACTTAACAAATGAACTGGGTTGGTTGCCAGAACAGAATTTAGTGAGAACAAGTTTTCAGACATTTTCCAGTTGAAATGTAATGTACAAAGAAGGGAAGAAGTTTCTGAAATCTGGGCTGGAAAATTTCCTCGGTCAATAATGTTCCTGGTTCATGAGGTCAAAGTGATGGATCTAGTGTAGAAAAGCGGACATACATTGTGTGGAAGGATACACGGGGAAGAGTTAGCAGTTTGTTGTCATTTAAAGATAGATAGATAGATAGATACTTTATTCATCCCCATGGGGAAATTCAACTTTTTTTCCAAAGTCCCATACACTTGTTGTAGCAAAACTAATTACATACAATACTTAAGGATGAAAAATACTTAGTTGAAGGAGAATCGATCTCAGGGGTTTGATGTAGGTGAAATGGGAAGGGGAATGGTACCTTTAAAGAGATACTGTTTTCTCTTACCATTTAAAGATCTTTGAATAGATAACTAATTACTCTCAGCAAGAACAGAGGGACAAGCAAAGCTGGAGCTCTCAAGATGACTGAAGATAGAGGTTTAAATTATACAAAGCGGGTTATTGACAATTAAAAGTTTGCAATACAGTAGAAAATCGCTGATTATGGAAAGTTTGTGCTGAATTCACAAAGGGAAACATGACAATGAATTTGGGACAGAAATAAAAGGGACCCAAGAGTCATAGTGTCAGAGAGGGAGAGAGAGACAGAGTGTGTGAGAGAGAAATAGAGAAGTGAGAGAGAGATAATGAGAGATAGTTAGAGAGAGAGATAGAGAGTGAGAGAGAGTTACACAGAGTGTGTGTGAGAGAAATAGAGAAAGTGAGAGAGTTAGATATAGAGTGAGAGAGAGATAATGAGAGATAGAGTTACAGAGAGAGATAGAGAGTTACAGAGAGAAAGAGAGAGTGAGAGATATAGAGAGACAGACAGTTACACAGAGAGAGTGTGAGAGAGATATAGGGAGATAGAGAGTTACAGAGAGAGAGTGTGAGAGAGGGATAGAGGGAGAGTGAGAGAGATAATGAGAGATATAGAGTTACAGAGAGAGAGAGTGTGTGTGTGAGAGAGAGGGAGATTGGAAACGGGCCCCTCAGCCCAAGTCTGTACCAACAATCCATCCACTCAATGTAACGAGCAAACATGCTTCCATCCCTTTTCCTCATCTGTGAATTCCAAGGATCAACATCTCTGTACAAAAAAGTATCTTCCTTTAATTGGTGTAACTTCATCCTGGTCCATTTATTTGGCACCATGGTCCAACGTGTACACCCTAAAGTGATGCTGACCCACAATTTAACATTCCTTGGAAGATCTCATCTGCATTTTAGCATAATTTCCTTGTTTTTGTACTCCATTTGTTTATTAATAAAGCTATGGCATTTTAATATGCTCAGAAATAGTGAATGGGTAGTCAAGGGAAGGTTGGAGCTAATTCGGAGCCAAAGAAAAATGTTCCTGCACAGTCGGAGATCAGGACTGACACTTTCAGCAGAGACTTAGCTATGCTGGAGAAAAGGATTCTTTGCCAGTGAAGCAGTATAAGAAGGTGTGGTGGTATTGGATGGGATAAAAAAAATAAACAGGACACTTACTTAATGCTGGTACTTCTACTAATAGGATAGAAGCCCACAAAAATGCTAATGATCTGAATAC
The DNA here is from genome assembly GCF_048418815.1 of Hemitrygon akajei. Taxonomy (NCBI): domain Eukaryota; kingdom Metazoa; phylum Chordata; class Chondrichthyes; order Myliobatiformes; family Dasyatidae; genus Hemitrygon; species Hemitrygon akajei. The sequence continues at coordinate 3,658,449 of NC_133137.1, read as the reverse complement.
CTCTGGGATGAGCATAAGAAGAATAGTCAATGGGTAAGTGAGTGAACATACAGAACTTAATAAAGCAGCCACTGAGTGTTTTTCTGTATGTTTAAAGTTCAAAGGAAATGTATTAACAAAGTACATATAACTCACTATATACTATCCTGAGATTCATTCTCCTGCAGGCATTCACAATAGATTAAAAGAAACACAATATAATCATTTAAAAGCTGCACACAAAGATGGACTAAACCAATGTGCAAAAGAAGATTAAATGTGCAAAGACAGACTATCAAATAATAATAAATAAGTAAATAATACTGAGAACAAGATTTGTAGAGTCCTTGGAAGAAAGTCCATGGGTTGTAGAGTGTTGAAGTGAGTGAAGTTATCCACACTGGTTCAAGAATCTGATGGTTGAAGGGTAATAACTGTTCCTGAACCTGGTGGTGTGGGACCTAACATTCCTGCACCTCCTTCCTGAGATCCTGCAGAGCTGACTCGCTAACAGAAGCTCAGGTCATGGTATTCCAATCCTTACTGGAGAGTGAGACAGAGCAGTTTAAAGCCAAACAGCTCACATCATAAGGATGTACAGACAGTCAACGAAAATAAGACAATAAGTATTTGGAAAAATATGAGTCAATAAATGAAAATTAGCATAAAATCATTCATGCAAGGGTTTGATTGAATGATCAGACTATTGATGAATTAAGCAACGGAAGCAGCTGATTTTGTATATAGACTTCCAAACAATACATAGCAAAATTCAATCTCAATAATAAAACAATGATTTAAGAATAGACATGGAGGGAACTGAATAGTTGTTTTCCAAAGTGGGTAAATGCCATTCCCTTTCGGTCAGCACCAGGGACCACCATTTCTTTTGATGTAGATTATTGACTAGAATTTGGGCCAAGAAGGACATTATCTCAAACTCTTCAGGTGAAAGAAACTCCTGAATGTTACAAACAGGAAAGAAAGTAGTAGTCTATGTTAGAAAGTTGTAAATGAGAAAACGATGCAATCATGTGCGATGAATGAAATTTGAGGAGCTGGATGATGATGATGCATAGGTGCAAAGAGAGAGGAGAGGCATTGAGAACTAAATGGTATTATGTTAAAAGGATTGCAGCAACTCAGAGACCTTGGAAGCAATGTTCCCTCTCAGGGGTGCACATGTGCATGTGGACACTAGGAAAGAATTTAAACTGTGCACAAAAGATTGTCAGCCTCTCCCTCATTGGCCTGGTAAGTATATTTCACGATCGTACACAATCACATTTCCTTTTCTGGTTTCTGTTGCAAATGGTGTTGACAATGTGGAGTTGGCAATGATTTGTCTGCAGATTTTAGAAATGGCTTATTAATACTTTTATTGAAATTATTGATTCACTATGTTGAATTCCAAAGAAGCAAAGGGCGTGAAGCGCAAAAGAACTGCTGGTTCATTTAAAGCGGAGTGGATTAAAGAAACAATAGAAACTGCTACACTGGAAGTTCACGAGGTCAGGAGCGTGCAGCTACAAGAAATACTTATGTACAATACAGAAAATGGTGTTACCTGCATGTTTGTCACGATGCTAAAGTTGCTGGAGAATTTGCAAGTGGGAAGAAGTGGAGTGATATTTGGAAACTTGACTTTTTAAAGCATCATTTAGCAAGCAAATCACATATGGATGGCATGCAGAAGCTCTGGCGAAAAAATTCCTTCATTACCCACTACAGGCTAGCTACATGTGTTTTGTGAGAGTGCAGACAAACAAGAGCGAAAATGATCAAACCCAGAGGAGATCAACGTTCTTTTGATAATGTTTTGCTAGCTGTTAAAGTGAATACCTCTATATATAAAATTCAGAGCGCACATGGTGTTGTCACTGGGTTAAAAAAATGCACAGCAGAAGATTTTTGTGCACACTGGTCATTACAAATTAGAGAGGACATTGCTCGGAAGCAAGAGGTCTGCTAAAATGCTATTAGTGTCTCATGATTTTATTAACAAATGCATGGAGTAAAGAGGCAAGGCTGTTATACTGAATATTTCTAAAATGCAGACAGCCTTCTGAGGAATATTAAATTCTAGGTACTGCACCTTAGGATACATGGGAAGGTTTAGAAGATGGTGCAAGATGAAAGGATATCAGTTACATTGTAGAGTATTTTTGTACACAAGAGTTGTTGATGTCATGAATTACAAAAATGATAGAAGTGTTTTTGCTGGTCACATTCAACAGAGAACTGAGAAATACTTTAATAAAAAAATGATAGAACTGATTTTTTCATTCTTCCAAAGAGTTGTTACAGACACAATAGGTTAAAGAGTAACCTTTTAACATGCATTGCTCAGTGTACATTGTGCCCTTACCTGCTGTTTGCTCCTGCTTTGCATATACTCCCTCAGAAAATCTGGAAGTGGGCCATTCGGCCTATTATGTCTGTTCTGGTCCAGTGAGAGCCAGCTTTACTAATTCCACTTTCCAGCTCTCAGCAGATCACGGCTCCTTAAATAAACATCGAAGTCCAGGTTCTGTACTGTGAGGGTTTCTGCCTCTCACAGCCTTCCAGGCATCTTCCTGTGAGTGAAATCTTTTTCCTCATCTTACCTTCAATCATTCTAACAATTACCATAGATCTGCACCCCCTGTGTCTTTACCCTTTGCCTGAGTGAAATCAGTCCCTCCTAACTACTCTAACAGAACCTCTCATACATTCATACACCTCCCTATGTCTTCTCTCAGCCTTCCCTCTTCTAGAGAAAGCAACTAGGTTATCCAATCATCCATCATAGTTAAAGTTTTCCAGTTCAAGCAGCAGCCTCATAAAGCTCCTCTGCAGCCTCCCCTGTAAAATTATATTTTTCTTGTATTGTGCTGACCAGAACTATATCCTGTACTTAAGCTGTTGTGTAAGGTTTTATATTTTTCTCACATGTCACTGCTGTTATAATCTTTGCCTTTGTCTATAAAGTGGAGCCATCTATAAACCTTCTTAACCATTTTATGCACCTGTCCTACGACCTTTATGGATCTGTGAATAAAAATGCTCCCCTCCTCTCACTGTTCTCCCGTTTACTCTGTATTCTCTTTCCATGTTACAACTTCCCAAATGAAATACCTCACACTTAGTCACAGAATCACAGAGGAACACAACACCAAAACAGTCCCTTCAGCCTACCAAATTCACACTGACCGACAACATCCCATTTACACTCCTCCTGCATTAATCCTATATTATCTTCTCCACATCCCATCAAGTCCCCCTTAGATTCCACCACTCATCTGTACATTAGGGGCACATAGTCCCCCAACATACACACACTCCTCCAGGAGGACCACAACCTTGTTGTGGTTTGGAGGCTTGCGTGCCTCAATGATCCAGAGAGCTATGTTGGCTGGAGTCAGGGCTTTATGCCTTGGCTCTTGGTAGCGTCACCCACGCCAAACAGGTCCAAGGGTCGAGGCCAGACTAAGAGTGGTCCACCTGTCCTCCAGGTTCAGGGTTCAGCTCAGGGCTAACAACCCTGACCGGTAAAACAAAACTGTTATCGAAACAGCAATGGAGAATCCTTCTACATTTGAGTGCGATGGCATTCCTGAGTCTCCACGCGGGACTTGCAGGACTGACAGTGGTAAAAACTGAGAGGAACCTACTGACATGATTTAGGAATCCCTGAACACCACCAGAGATGGAGGACCTTCACTGCTGCTCTAGATGCCAGCAGCATAATGGGCAGTAACATACACGTAGTAACTGATAACTGATTTATTAATGTCCCATGTATTGAGATAAACTTCTGAACAGCTATACAGTAGTACACTGAGGTTGTACAAAAGAAAAAAAGAGCATGCAAAATATTGTAAGTTACAGAGGAAGTGCAGTGCAGGTAGAAACATAGAAAATAGGTGCAGGAGTAGGCCATTCGGCCCTTCGAGCCTGCACCGCCATTCAGTATGATCATGGCTGATCATCCAACTCAGAACCCTGTACCTGCTTTCTCTCCATACCCCCGATCCCTTTAGCCACAAGGGCCATATCTAACTTCCTCTTAAATATAGCCAATGAACCGGCCTCAACAGTTTCCTGTGGCAGAGAATTCCACAGATTCACCACTCTCTCTGTGAAGAAGTTTTTCCTCATCTCAGTCCTAAAAGGCTTCCCCTTTATCCTTAAACTGTGACCCCTCGTTCTGGACTTCCCCAACATCGGAAACAATCTTCCTGCATCTAGCCTGTCCAATCCCTTTAGAATTTTATACATTTCAATAAGATCCCCCCTCAATCTTCTAAATTCCAGTGAGTATAAGCCTAGTCGATCCAGTCTTTCTTCATATGAAAGTCCTGCCATCCCAGGAATCAATCTGGTGAACCTTCTCTGTACTCCCTCTATGGCAAGAATGTCTTTGCTCAGATTAGGGGACCAAAACTGCACACAATATTCTAGGTGCGGTCTCACCAAGGCCTTGTACAACTGCAGTAGAACCTCCCTGCTCCTGTACTCAAATCCTTTTGCTATGAATGCCAACATACCATTTGCCTTTTTCACCGCCTGCTGTACCTGCATGCCCACCTTCAATGACTGGTGTACAATGACACCCAGGTCTCGTTGCACCTCTTCTTTTCCTAATTGGCCACAGTTCAGATAATAATCTGTTTTCCTGTTCTTGCAACCAAAGTGGATAACCTCACATTTATCCACATTAAATTGCATCTACCATGAATTTGCCCACTCACCTAACCTATCCAAGTCACCCTGCATCCTCTTAGCATCCTCCTCACAGCTAACACCACCATCCAGCTTCGTGTCATCCGCAGACTTGGAGATGCTGCATTTAATTCCCTCATCTAAATCATTAATATATATTGTAAACAACTGGGGTCCCAGCACTGAGCCTTGCAGTATCCCACTAGTCACTGCCTGCCATTCTGAAAAGGTCCCGTTTACTCCCACTCTTTGCTTCCTGTCTGCCAACCAATTCTCTATCCACATCAGTACCATACCCCCAATACTGTGTACTTTAAGTTTGCACACTAATCTCTTGTGTGGGACCTTGTCAAAAGCCTTTTGAAAATCTAAATATGCCACATCCACTGGCTCTCCCCATCCACTCTACTAGTTACATCTTCAAAAAATTCTATAAGATTCGTCAGACATGATTTTCCTTTCACAAATTCATGCTGACTTTATCCGATGATTTCACCTCTTTCCAAACGTGCTGTTATCACATCTTTGATAACTGACTCGAGCATTTTCCCCACCACCGATGTCAGACTAACTGGTCTATAATTCCCCGGTTTCTCTCTCCCTCCTTTTTTAAAAAGTGGGGTTACATTAGCCACCCTCCAATCCTCAGGAACTAATCCAGAATCTAAGGAGTTCTAAAAAATTATCACTAATGCATCCACTATTTCTTAGGCTACTTCCTTAAGCACTCTGGGATGCAGACCATCTGGCCCTGGGGATGTATCTGCCTTTAATCCCTTCAATTTACCTAACACCACTTCCCTACTAACATGTATTTCCCTCAGTTCCTCCATCTCACTAGACCCTCGGTCCCTTACTATTTCCGGAAGATTATTTATGTCCTCCTTAGTGAAGACAGAACCAAAGTAGTTATTCAATTGGTCTGCCATGTCTTTGTTCCCTATGATCAATTCACCTGTTTCTGACTGTAAAGGACCTACATTTGTCTTGACCAATCTTTTTCTTTTCACGTATCTATAAAAGCTTTTACAGTCAGTTTTTATGTTCCCTGCCAGGTTTCTCTCATAATCTTTTTTCCCTTTCCTAATTAAGCCCTTTGTCCTCCTCTGCTGGTCTCTGAATGTCTCCCAGTCCTCAGGTGTGCCGCTTTTTTTTTGCTAATTTATATATTTCTTCTTTGGACTTGATACTATCCCTAATTTCCCTTGTCAGCCACGGGTGCTAATTTCCCTTGTCAGCCACAGGTAGTCAGCTAAAGTGCTAGAGCCTTGATGAAGTAGATCGAGAGATCAAGAGTTCATCTTTATTGTAAGAGATCCATTCAAGAGTCTAATAACAATGGGACAGAAGCTGGTTCGTGTTCTCAAGCTCAGAGAGAATGACTGGAGTGAGACGGGTCCTTGGTGGTGTTGCCTACTTCCCCAAACAGCAAGAGCTACAGACAGAATCCGCAGAGTGGAGGATGGCTTTCTTGATGGACTGAGCTATGAGTACAACTCTCTGCAAATCCTCCACACGTCTTCCCGGTGTGGGAGGAAACCGGAGCATCTCGGAGAAACCCGTGTGGTCACAGGGGGAATGTGCAAGTTCCTCACACACCTGAGATCAGGCTTCTGGTTCTGAAAGCCAGTGGCTGGACCGGCAACTCCGAATGCCACCCTGAACCTCTCCGAGCTGAGTTCCATTCATCACGTTTCTGTTTACTGACCTGCACAATTCAATGTACCTGCAGTCTTTACAGTCAAACAATGAGACAATTTTTATATCATCTGAAATCTTCATTATCATGCCTTCTACAATTAGCTTTAAACCATGCATATAAATTATACAAAGTATGTATTGAGCACTATAGAACCCTGCTGGTTGGACCTCTCTGGTGTCAGCCAACCAATCACAAAAGTGCCTGTCAACCTTTAAAAGTTGCTCTCTGTCATTGAGTTCTGTCCTCTAGGATCTCACGGGCATCTATTTGTTCCGACCAGTCTGACAATGGATCTCACTGAGAGTGACCTTGTTCAATGACATTGCCCCAGCTCACTGTATGTACACTGTCCAGTCTTACTCCTGGTCAACGCTCACAAGGACAGTTTTTCAGCAAGGCTGCCCTTGCACTTAGAAAGCAACATAGGACTAGACTGAGACAACATGGATTACCTTTGTCAAATCTGTTGGGGTTTTTGTGACTGTAACTTGCAGAATAGAAAACAGAAAACTAGTTATATTGGTATTGGTCCTGATGAAGGGACTCGGCCAGAAACGTCAACTGTTTACTCTTTTCTGTAGACGCTGCCTGACCTGCTGAGCTCCTCCAGCATTTTGTGTGTGTTGCTTGGATTTCCAGCATCTGCAGATTTTCTCCTATTGGTTGGTTTATTATTGTCACATGTACCAAGTTACAGTGCAAATTCTGTCTTGCATACCAGGGAATTAACTTTTGGAAGCCCTTGAATAAAGTGGCTTACTTGAGGTTATTAAATAAAATGAAATCACATAGGACTGGGGCTATGTGCCGATGTCAAAATGAGGGTGAGTTAATGGAGAGGGAACAGTAGGAGTGAACAAGTTGTTTCTGGGTCAGAAAACTTGGCAATGAACTGCTGCAGGGATCAGTGGTGGGGTCCCAGATGTTCTGCATCTTTACCAATAAGTTGGGTGAGCTAGTAGAGCTGTCGCCTAACAGTGCCAGAACCCAGGTTCAATCCTGATGCCAGGCACTGTCTGTGTGGAGTTTGCATCTCCTCCCTGCGACCATGTGCGTTTCCTTCCAATGTCTGAGTGCCTTACTCCATCCCAAAGACATGCAGATTAGTAACTTAATCAGCCACTGTGCATTGCCCTTAGTTTAGGTGAGTGATGGAACCTGGGGGTAGTTGATGGGAATGTAGGATTAAGCTAGGGTTAATGTAAATGACTTGGACTCAGTGCGCAAAAGGACCTGTTTCTCTCCTGTTCCACTCTCTGACTCTCTAATCTAGTTGTGTAATATATTGAGTTTATTGCCATGGTCACAAGTGCACGTAAGCACAGGTACAATAAAGTTCTACTTGCAGCAGCATCGCGGAAGCAGAAATTACAAGAGAAAGATAAAATAAACATAAATTATCACATTTGTTTACAAGAAAAAGCACAATTAGCACAAAGAAAGACAAAGTCCATTCTAGTGTAAAGGAATCTGGGGCGATGTGGCCAGAAAGTGGGAGCTGGCAGCAGGGGTCAGAGCTTGGCCGGAAATAGGGGCAGGTATGCTCAGAAAAAGAGTGGGATAGGAGATGGTCAGTAAAGAGATCCGAGGCAGAGTCAGTGGTAGGAGAAGAAAACTCGTAAGTTCAGGGACAAAGAGGACTACAAGTTCCACAAGGGGAGAGAGAGCAAAGGTGGTGGGAAGTGAGGGGAAAGGCAGTGAGCAAGAGCATCTGTGTCTGAGTGTGTGTGTGTCTGAGTGTGTGTGTCTGTCTGAGTGTGTGTCTGTCTGTCTGTCTGAGAGTGTGTGTGTGTGTCTGTCTGACTGTGTGTGTGTGTGTCTGTCTGAGTGTGTGTGTGTCTGTCTGTCTGAGTGTGTGTGTGTGTGTGTGTGTGTGTGTCTGTCTGAGTGTGTGTGTCTGTCTGTCTGAGTGTGTGTGTGTGTCTGTCTGTCTGAGTGTGTGTGTGTCTGTCTGAGTGTGTGTGTGTCTGTCTGTCTGAGTGTGTGTGTGTCTGAGTGTGTGTGTGTCTGTGTCTGAGTGAGTGAGTGTGTGTGTGTGTCTGTCTGAGTGTGTGTGTGTCTGTCTGTCTGAGTGTGTGTGTGTGTGTGTGTGTCTGTCTGTCTGAGTGTGTGTGTCTGTCTGAGTGTGTGTGTGTGTCTGTCTGAGTGTGTGTCTGTGTCTGAGTGTGTGTGTGTCTGTCTGAGTGTGTGTGTGTGTGTCTGTCTGTCTGTCTGTCTGAGTGTGGGTGTGTGTGTGTGTGTCTGTCTGAGTGTGTGTGTCTGTCTGAGTGTGTGTGTCTGTCTGTCTGTCTGAGTGTGTGTGTGTGTCTGAGTGTGTGTGTCTGTCTGTCTGAGTGTGTGTGTGTGTGTCTGAGTGTGTGTGTGTGTGTGTGTCTGTCTGAGTGTGTGTGTGTGTGTCTGTCTGAGTGTGTGTCTGTCTCTGTGCATGTGTGAGAGAGAGAGAGAGATAAAGTAAAAGACTGTAGGTGAATGTGCTTTAGCCTAGAGAGTGGCATAATGTTTAGCAAATACATTAACATTATTCCTAAAATAATTAATGTGTCATTTCCTATTTAATTGTACATATTTTCCATTTTTTATTGAGGAGTATTATTTCATTATACTATTTATATTTATATTAGTGGATCTGTAAAATTACAATAAGGAATAGTATTGTATAGAATGTGTTAAATTAATGGTTAATGTGGCTCTGATGTTGAAACTTTCTTGCCAGTTGACCTCAGTAGAAAAAATCAGAAAGATCATAGCTCTGCGGAGCGGAGTTTAGAAGAATGAGAGGTGATGTCTTTGAAATAGAAAACAATTCTTACAGAGCTTCACTGGGAGGGTGCACCAGTGGTGTTTCCCTTAGCCGGGATCCCTATGGACCAGGTCATGGTTGCAAAATAAAGTGTCAGCTATTCAGGGCTGAGATGAAAAGAAATGTGCTCACCTAAAGGTAGTGAGTTTGGAATTCTCTAGCGGGAAGGGTTCTGGAGGATCCTCCGCTGAACTTGTTGAAGACAGAGATTGATAGAGTTCTTGATATTTGGGGAATCAAGGTACACGTTGCTGGTTAAGGGAAGTGGTGCTGAGATTAGCAACGGCAGAGCAAACTGTTTCTGCTTGTGTTTCTTACCTTGTGTTAAATACGTCTACCTAGTTCAGTGTTGCTGGCCCACTGTTTTTGACAGAGATTTTTCTTTTCAATACTCACAGAATTTCTCTGAATTCAGAGAAACATTCTTTGTTCACCGAGTCTGCCTTTGCTCAGGAAGTCCTAATGTTGTGTGTGTGTGTCTGTGTTTTAACTCTGTGTGTGCGTGTGTGTGAGACTGTGTGTGTCTGTGTGTGTCTGTGTTTTAACTCTGTGTGTGCGTGTGTGTGAGACTGTGTGTTTTAACTCTGTGTGCGTGTGTGTGAGACTGTGTGTGTGTGTCTGTGTTTTAACTCTGTGTGTGCGTGTGTGTGAGACTGTATGTGTGTGGGGCCTGGCTCTGTGTATGTGCTCTAGTCTAGTTCATCTTAGCAACTGCTGTGTCCAAGATCAATATATCTATTAACATACTGTATCCTTATTTGGGTGAGGGTGCCCATGGTTTCTCATTCTTGTTCATTTAGATTTCTAGATCAGTTTGGCTCTCCTGATTAGTAAATGTGATTTGTTCAATGTGTCAATGTGTGTTTCCTAACATAATTTATATCCTTGCTTAGTGAATTAATATTAACTTAATATCTATACTTCAGTCATACCTCACTATATTAACCAGTACCCCTTCATTTAGTGAGTATGGCAGTATTGAATGAATATCCCCTTGTTGAGAGTGTGTAACCTCAACACAGACAGTTGGTATAATGTTACTTAGTCTGTATCTTTTTCTCAGCAACTGTGATGACACTTGGTTGAGGGTCCTGACTCAGTATCTATAGTTTGATGAGCATATCCAATATTAGTGTGCCTTATCTTATTCTGAATGCCCTTACTGAGTTAGTTTGTCTTTGGAAGGTGTTTGCTCATATTGTGTGTGTCCTTATTCCAATGTCCAAAAGTATTAAAATTTGGTGAATGTATTTCAATTTATTTTTCATTTATTTGTGGGATCAGGGGACTGATGGAAAAGCCTGTGTTTAAAGTGTATTCTTTATACTCCTCGAGGTGCTGGTGGTGAGCTCTCTTCTGAAATGTATAGTGGGGGCCACTTCTACAGAGTTGTAGTGCAGCAAGTTCATGAACTGAAGAACTGTTTTTCAAATCAACATTGTTTGTAACTTGGAAACTGTGTTACTTCCTTGCCTCTGCACCCCTCATCTTCCTCATTTAAGGATTTGGTAGGTGTTGAGGATGAGTTGCTGTGATACGTTTCACGGATGGTGCAAAGAGCCATGTGTCAGACCTTGTACAATTAACACAAGAGATTTTTCAGATGATGGAAATCCAGAGCAACACACACTAAACACTGGATGTGTTTTTGTAGCAGATCTGACAGCATCTGAGGTTCAATGAATGCACTTTTGATGAGAGCAGTGTGAACTGCATCCAAATTGAAGATGTGCTTAACGAGAACCCATTCATGGAACATTAATGAAACACATTGGACTCACTGAGCAAGGAGACAAGTTTTGCTGTACAAGAATAACCTTGCCCCGCTTTAACTTCCTGCTGTTCAAAGTTTCATCACGAGGGTCTAAATTCAACATCACCTACCTACAGGAGAAGATTGAAAGAGTGCAGAGGAAATTTACAAGGATGTTGCTAGGACTTGAGGACCTGAATTGTAGGGAAAGGTTGAATTGGTTTGTAGTTTATTCCCTGGAGTGTAGGAGAATGAGCGGAGATTTGATAGAGGAGTACAAAATTGTGAGGGGTACAGATAGGGTAAATACAAGCAGGCTTTTCCCACTAAAAGTAGGTAAGTCGAGAACTAGAGGTCATGAGTTAAGGGTGCAATATGAAATGTTTAAGGGGCGCCTGATGAGGAACTTATTCACTCAGAGGCTGGTGAGAGTATGGAAAGAGCTCCCAGCAGAAGTGGTGGATGTGGGTCTGATTTCAACATTTAAGAGGAATTTGATTAAGTACTTGGATGAGAGGAGTCTGTGGGGGGCTATAGTGCAGGTGCAGGCCGACGAAACTAGACAGCAGAGACTAGATGGGCTGAATGGCCTGTTTCTGTGCTGTAGTGTTCTATGATTCTATGACCAACATGGAATAGTGTATGCCCTCAGACTCTCTCCAGTCTCAGCAACATACAACAGTGCATGTTCTTGCACTGTTACAATGCTCAATTAACCTGCCTATCTCAGCTGAGCCCATTTTCTTCATGCCCACGTCTCGTTTTAGCTAGCACTGGTGATAGTAACCCAAGCTTCGCTTAAGGCTCCAAAAGTAAACGAAACGAAAACAAGAGAACACACAGATGAGTGCGAGAGGAAAACGGACTGTACTTTACACAACTCTCATCAGGCAAAACAACATTGTTGAAGAGTGACTGGAACTGAGAAAGCAGCAATGAACATGACATCACCACATACCAAGTCCATTAGCGTGCGAAATTTCCGCTTTGCAATTTCCCTCCAACCCTCTGATTCATAATTCATAACGAATCCCGGCAGACTCCGCTCTTTAAAAGCGATGGCAGCCGATGAGGTGTGGTAATGAGTCCGTTGTTGTCGGCACGTTTCTCCCGGAGAGCACGCAACTTCCCTTTCTCTCCCCTTGGAGTTCGTTCTCTGCGGCACTGATATACAATCTGCATTTTAAAATGTAGCGGTCTTCCAGTGTACTTTTTATTCGCAAAGACAGAAGCTCGCTGGGTCCACGTGATAATGCACATGTTGTAATGAGAAACCAGCCGCGGTAATGTGCAATTCGCGGCTGGAAACCGTCGCTAGATTTTAGACGAAAATTTTAAAAATAATAATTTCTCTCCCAGGTGTAATAAGTCGGGAAACATTGACGTGTTTTCCTCCTCCAGTGAAACCGGGCGGATTTGCTTTGTGCGCGGACCGGCCCGGGTTAAGAATCAGTCAGGCGCCGCTGCGGGCGGGATACACTAGATGGACGGGGGCTAAAGGCTGTGGAAGTGACAGAAAGGAACAAGTGCAGATGCGTTAAAGGGTTTAGTAACGCCGAGATGGAAGATCAGCTATGGTGGTGTTTGGAGGCTGAGCGGTTGAATGATCCACTCTCCCTGCTACTTCCCGGAGGAGGGAAAACGACTGGCGTCCTGGGTTCCAGCAAAACAAAACGCTGGAGGAACTCGGCAGGTCAGTCACCATCTAAGGAGGGGAAAGGGGCAACCGACGTTTCGGGAGAGCCATTTACGTCCGCACATGCTGCGTGGCCCAGCTCTTTGTGTGTTGCTCCGGATTCCAGCAACTGCAGATGCCCGTGACTAACTCGGGGGTCTAAAATTGACAAGATCCGGCGTGTAACTTGAGAAGTGGGGCTTCGTGTGGTCCCCTCCTTCCACAAACGTGCATCTCCTGACAATCCGTTTGAAGCCTGACAGCTAGAGCAAAGTTATTGGGCGATATTTAGACAAATTAAAGACACGTTGACGTTGAAGTACTTTATTTTCATTGGCTGTTAACGTTTGAGCTGCAGATCGGGTTACGGGCCGATAATTATCTCCGGTGTCTCTAGAGTCAGGCTGAAATCATCTAGAGGTGTGTTTTTAGATTCATTACTGAGGAAGTGGTGTCTGCTGATCGTCGTTTAACTGCCCATTCATCGCCGTTCCGTTTTAAGATCGGCCACATGAAAGAAGGGGTTCCTGTCAATCAGTGTGTGGGATTGGGGTCAGACATGGGGCAGGATAGGTAGGAACAGCTAGTTTACTTTCCTCTCGGGTGTCAATCAATCAACTCTTGTTTTACAGCCCATGGCTTCGCGCTTTTAAAATTACATCATTTTTAATTTTCCAGATTTTAAAACCAATCAAATTTGTTTTGCGTGGAACTGGCAGTCACGTTGTATATTTCAACGTGTAATTGCCTAAGTTTGAAATAAGCTCAATAAATTGCTAAAATTGTTCTCCAAAGGGGACCTACAGAACCTTGGCAGCTACATAGCACAGAAAGGTCTAGCGACCTCTGACATTTTTATCTCTCCACATATGCTGCCCGACCATTTGAGTGTTTCCCGCGTTTAGTTTTTTTTTAATTTCGGATTTTTAGTACCTGCAGTTCTGGTTTCCGATCATTAAACTGTATTTTGTTCTTTAAGCATATTTGGCTCTGTCAAACTATCGCGTTTATTCGTCCTGTGAATTAAGTCGTTCACTCAGCCAATTCGTGGACCAGTTTCTGAAGGTTTTCAGTGGCATCCGACAGAAAAGCATAATGGAATCAAATATTGTCCAGTCCGGGCAAGTTAGCGGACTTTCTTCCCGAGGGAATTAATGAAACATATTTTGTTTTCACTATCCAGTAGTTTCTAATGCTAGCTTTAAAAATGTTTTACCTGCATTTAATTGTTTTGACCTGTTTCCTGACGGTCAGAGTGGAATTTAAGCAACATCCCAGGTTCTGCATAACCACAATCCAAATAACTTCTGTTGACCCCCGTTGCTAAAGTGCCGCACTATCCAATAATCACACTGAAACAGTTTTATGTTGTTTGTTGTCATTTCATTGTTATAGAGAAAACTACATTATTGTAAGATACATTGGAGATCCAGGATAATACAAAATGTACAACAGAATAAGGTAATATCGTCGTCGTCGTCCCCGCCCCTATTACCTTAGCCACTGCTCTACTTTATAATGCTGGTTTACATTGTAAATATATGAATATTTACTCCATTTACCAACTTTAATCGCTAAGGTTTTATATAATGCTTTGTTCTTATAATTGTTGAATGTTGTTTGTCGCGCCAGTATACCACAGCAAATTCCTGATATATGTAGATGCATATGGCCAATAAAGATAATCCGTGATAAAATCATATCATCCTGACAAGTGTGGTTCGATTACCTTATGAAATTAGGTGCCAATTAAAATAGTGATTTTTATTTATGGTCGCTTTGATTTCTACATACAACGGTTACCGCGGTCGATGCTTTGGGGTCTAACGGGTGTCACCAATTAAAATCAGGTCTTATTCAGCTAAAGAATTTACCAATTGATGGTAATGCACAGGATAGGCCTACGTCGTGAAGAGAAAAGCGAAAGATGGCATACTTTAAAGGGCAGCGTTGCAAAGACATAATCTACATCAAGTAGCACACACAAAATGCTGGAGTAACTCAGCAGGCCAGGCAGCATCTATGTAAAAGATTAAAGTCGACGTTTCGGCCCGAGACCAGTCCTGATGAAAGGTCTCGGCCCGAAACGTCAACTGTACTCTTTTCCATAGATGCTGCCTGGCCTGCTGAGATCCCCCAGCATTTCGTGTGTGCTTGGATTTCCAGCATCTGCAGATTTTGTCTTGCTTGTGATCTACATCAAGTAACTCGGCCTCGTGGTTAAACCTTTCAAAAACGCACGGCAGCATCACCCACACTACGGCCCTAATCCAGACCGACACAAAGAAAGCTGCTGAACCCTTTCAGATTATCTCCGCGGCTTGGCTGGGGTCTGCTATGTAACTGTGACCATATTACCTCCTTTAACCCCCCCCCCCCTTTACATTTGAAGATCATGGTGGGTGGCGTTACCAAGATGGGGAAATCCGCTATCGTTGAGTTCTCGAGCGTATACAATCTAGCCAATTTAGAAAGGTAACACTTGTAATTTTATTTAATCGGAATGCTTGTATTCCTAGTTCCCGTCAGTCAAAAATTCAGCCTGGAGATCAGGCCCGCTCAGTTTGCCCTCCTGATTGGGGAAGGCTTCATTTGAAATTAAGTTTAAAACCTTACTGCGGAGCTGGCCGAAATCAGTGTGAATCAAATGTTCTTCGACGGGCGAGAAAGAATCAATCCCAAGCGTCATCCTTCTCGATGCAATTTAAAGTTTCGCCTCGCCTCCCACCCAGGTGGCCAACAAACAAGTTACGGGGACTGCCAGTGTTGTGATCTGTACTGAGAACGTGCTTTTTAATCTACTGGTACTGTACTCTCTTTAATGGGGAAACTGCGTAGTGTAATGATGAGAACGCGTCCTGTACCACCTCAATGTAGCTCTTCCGTGCGGTTTCTCAAAGGAATTAGCAAAATGATAGAAAACTGCGATATTTATCCTTTTATTTGTATTGCTGCGAGTGGTTCCCAGCACTGCTGACCAAATACTGGAGACATAACGAAATGTCACAACGTCTTCTTGACTTGGGTCGATGTTACCCCCCCCCCCCTTTCCAGGTGGTAACATTCAGCAAGAAATCGGACATCAGCTGTGCAGAGACTGTCCAGGGTTCCAAGTTAATACCCAAGTATAATAAAAACCAAAAGCAACGTGAAAAAGCGCAGCAAACAATGCAAATTAACTGCGCAGATGGAAGGTCCAGATAAAGCAAAAAAAATACAATGTGTGCTTGATACCAACTACATTCAATTTAATGTCGATATTCGTGGGTATAAGAGTTCTGTACAACGTGGCCTAGGACGCCTGGAATTTACGTGGCCATCACACGTATAACGCGAGTGACTGAGTGACTTGAATTGGCCGATGATTCTGCTCACAAAAAAATAAAGTCAGAGAAGGGCAGAGTTGTTTTTACCTCATGGTCGCGTTCTTTGGAATTCTCCTTTCCGAAAATGCGGCTGAGTATTTTGAAGCAGATGTAGCTAACGGTTTAAGTACTGGGGTGAAAGGTTACAGCCGGTGGGCGGGAAAGCGGAGCTGATGTTGGGCAGGATCAGCCTCGAATGGCTGAACAAGATTGAGAGGTCGAATGGCTCGTCCCTAATGCGCATTGTTCAATGTCCGAGGTCCATTTTCTGGTCCTGATTGATGGTCAGAACAAAAGGGATTTAGAGCTGTCAAAGTTTCCAGGAGCACAATCACTTCCTTTAATGTGCATTTCGGGAGACCGTGCAAACGTTAGAAGACAGCATTGCAAATCTGCTTAAAACATGTTTATTAATTAGCGCGCGCGCGCTCCCACTAATGCTGTATTTACATGTCTTTGGTCAGCCCCCAACGAGAGTGGCCGTTAAAGGGGGCTTGCTCTCTTTGGAGAGGACCAGCAGCCCGCATAACGTCACCCACTGCAACGCTGAACTGATTCCGCAACTTATGGACTCGCGTTCTCTATTATTGATTGACTTATTTTTGTATTATTCCCATTTTATCGCCTTTTGAACGCTGATTTGCCGGCGAGCCTTTGTGTGTAGATTTTTATTGGTTCTGTTGTATTTCACAGTTCTACATGAATGTTTGCGAGATATATGAACTTGATTAATAAATGCATTTTGCACTGGGTGCCTTATTTTAGAAAGCTTTGAAGGAAATGGAACGTAATTTTTCAAATCGGGTGCGAAAGATCAGACCGCCCCGAGTACATTGCCCAATTGGCCAGTTTTCTTGAATTTGATACGAAATCAAGGCGGCTATTCAGTAAGTGAGGGTGGCTAGTAATCACATTCGGTCATGACCCAGAAGTGTCTTTCAGAGCCGGTTTCATGTACTGCGTCTGGGGCTAGTATGGATGAGTATTGATTTAAGTTAACTCGCGAGGTTCCTTCAAGTAGCCGAGGCAGGTGAGAGACGGACCGAATAGGCTCCCATGGTTGAGGGGGTGGGGCCTACACTGCAAGGAATGAGATTGAGACTTACAACTTGGCTGGATGGGTATTGAGAATTTCGGAAACGATTGACAAACTTTGTTCAGCCAACATCCTGTCGCCTTGCGCACAGCATCCCCAAGGGCTCGATCTATTCCTACCTCGTGTTTTGGCTGGGGGGGAGTGAGTTGTATGCGCCTTGCCCCAACACCCCCTAGAATTATCTACCCGTTGTGAGTTTAGGACTGCGGGGGACGGATTTGAGAGTGGGGTGTCGAACCGGCCCGCAGCCAGCTGGGGGAGGGGGGTGGGGTGGCTGAAAGTGATGGATTGGGAATGGTGGAGCCCGCGCAGGTTGAGGGGCGTCGAGGAGACTGTGCGAGGCTCTGCAGCTCTACTTCCAGAGCCTGCTCCTTCTCGCCGAAACGAAGCGCAACAATTATCGGAGACAAAGAAGGGGGTCCCTCAGTGAACCGGCTAGACCGATGCCAAGTACTGTCCTTCTCGGGAAGGACTCCCCATTTGCGGTGTTGTAACGTGATAGCTTCCCGGCTTCAATGGGCATCGTCTCTCTCTCACACACACACACACAGTTGGCACAATGCACCCCACTAACCTGCTCACTGGCTGCAAGGGTAAAGCCACTCGCAGAGCGAGTGAACAGAATGGGTTTAAATGGATCATGGGGCGATCACGGTCCCCTTTCTCTACCCCCCCCCCCCCAAAAAAAAGCAGCACCGTAAATTCTTGGCTATTACTTTACGCCTGATTGGCCATCCCAACCCTCTCCAATTCTGAAAATGAAAAAAAAAACGAGCCATTGCAAAGCCCACATTGTGAGCCGGCCACGGGGTGTGATTGCCCGTTGAGGATAGAGGGCCGGCCCCCGCGCTGCTCCCAGGACTCCGGGTCCTGACCCCGCCCGAATTTCAAAAGCCGCTACCACATTCCGGCAGCTGGCTGACCACTAACTCCCGGGAGGCTATTTATTTAAAAAAAAGCCATAGTCCCTTTTCCTTAACTTCACCCTCCCCCCAAACGCGCCTTCTTGTGCCACTGCCGCTCTCCCACTTGCCCGGAGCCCGTTGCATAGCCTTCCGCGGACCCTCGGCAACTCCAAGCGCACGATCCGTCAGGTAGGGGGTGGGGGTGGCACCAGCAGAGCCCGGATTGTAACTGATCCGGTCGCCCGGCAGCGGCGACCATTCGCTGTTGCTGCCACATCTGTCACCACCAAACGCCATAACCCTTTCCTTTGGAGCGCAAACACCAGGCGGTACTGGGGATCGGGATTGACCCCGCGTCTTCGGGCTACCGTGCAGCAGCTATATTTATTGCACCGCTACACGCCCCAAAGACTCGCGGGGGAGCACATCAGGAGGGCGCGGCCGGTTTGCCGCGAAATTTAAAGCATGTGCTCACGGCCTCAAAAGCGGCTTAGCCGCTTCTGGACAAGACGTGAGCAGGCCCGAAAACCCGGGGGGGGGGGGGGGAAGAGGCATCGATTAAACAGCTGCTGTGAATGTAGGGCGTTTCATTGAAGCACTAGCAACCAGAACATTCGTACAATGAGATACGAGCGGAGCAAAAATGATGGCTCCTATCAAATATCCTTCTGCTCCGTCACTTCAAACCGTTACCAGGTCACCTAACCCCTCATGGGGGGATTCAGCTGCCGCTCGGCTTTTCACGTAGACCGGCCCCGTTTCGCTGGTGACCTTTAATCCGGCGAGCGGGGCTTGCATCAAGCGACTGCCGCTCTTTCAATATTGCACTGCTTGCGCCAGGTACACAGTAGCGCAATACTGACAGAGCCGCAGGCGCCTGGGCAGGCAACCAGTCCCGGTTACCCAGTTTGTCCACGCCCTAGCGATTCGTTACTAAACATGACCATAGGCTTTTTTTAAAAAAAAAAAGTCGAAACTAGAAACAGAAACCCTTAGGTTCACTCACAGTCCGTGTATTTACGCTCTCAATTTGTCCACCACCCACATTATCGGAATAATTATATTCGCCCTCACTGCGGACTCGGAAGTTTTAGCTGCTGCCGAGCCCAAAGCTTTTCCGGTCATTTTTCGCTTTCGCGTACGGGAGGGGGGGAGAAAGGGGGTTAAAGTGCACACTCACTCGATGCGGTGTTCATTCAAGCACGCTTAACGTGGGGGTGGGTAAGAAAGGGGGTGGTAAAAGTCTAGATTAGCGAATGACTTCAATGAAACTCGGGGAATGTTAAAAATCCAGTCCCTCCCGCACCAGCCCAGCGGGGCCTCCGAGTCGAACAGAAGCAGCAGACCACCTCAAATCAAGAGCCGAGCCCACCCACCCAGCCAGCCCCCGCTCCGACTCCGAGTCCCACTCCGGCAAACGCGAGGCTCTAACCTGCCCCCTACTGGCCGTAGATACCACATTGCAGCGCGGGAGATTTAACCTATCGCAGGCTCTGTTCCACAGCAAGTGATACAGAACGCAAACGGCGCGAAGCGTCACGTGTGAGGTTACTCAGTCCGGGTTTCGTGTTTGTGTTTAATGCTGGTGGGTGGCGATAGAACACAGAGCCGAAACCCTATAAGCGATATTGCACTACTTAAGCGAGAAATTCAAAGCAGACGCAATATAGATAGGGTCCCGGCTCCGAGAACCGATTCTTCTCATCTCTCCTTCCGCATCGAATGCGTCTCACTTGGGGCGTCTACCTTCAGTACAAAGAGGACCTTCCAACACAAAAGCAACATCCCAGGTTTATTAAACAGCCTAATTCCTTCCCATTCCAAGCGCATCTTTAATAAAACTACTGACGGCCTAAATGGGCTGTTTATCGCAATACTTTCATCTTCCGCGATAGCCCCCAAGCTGAAATGTTTTCCTTACGCCTGATATCAATTGTTAACTTGATACATTATGCCAGATTAGAGTTGGGGTAGGTCGAGTGGCCGGGGGGGGGGCGCCTTTAATTCAAGGATGCCCGAGTGATTCATGGGGTCTCCCAGGGCCCTCCCTGTGCTTTACATTCATGGGTCATAAAGATTCCTCACGTTCCACAAGGCACTGTCAAAAGGCGCCTTTACTTTGATCATTATCAGCGAAACCAAGATTGCAGAGTCCACTCGGCGAAATCTAATGGAGAATGTGCGCTTATTATGCACCCAAGTACAGCGAGCAAGATGGCAGTAGGGAGCTCATTCATTTTAATGAACAATTCTTAGATCATTTGACCAATTTGCGCTCGCCAATGCCTTCTGATTTTAAGCGGGAACACACAAGATCGACTCCCGTCGGGAGGATCCCGCCATTCAGACCTCAGCCAAAGGCAACATGAAGTACAGAGCGGCTTCCCCCACTGGTTTGTTCAGGTGAGATGGGCTCATCTAACAGATTGGACCTAGTGGAAGCATTTCACTGTAGATAGACAACGGTTCGAGTTAGAAAGCATTCCATGGCACTTCTAATCTCCCAAATGGGGACTACCCTTATGTAGGGGATTAGGGCGGGTTACCTGCGCAGAACTGGATCTCTCCCCCGCCGCCCCCCGCCCCCCGCACATGTCCATCCCCTGATCATTTCCTTCGAAAATCGACATAGTTTGACTACACAGAGCCCAAACCCACGGGTATTAATGCTGTGTTAAAGCTCTAAAAATGGA
The DNA here is from genome assembly GCF_048418815.1 of Hemitrygon akajei. Lineage (NCBI taxonomy): Eukaryota > Metazoa > Chordata > Chondrichthyes > Myliobatiformes > Dasyatidae > Hemitrygon > Hemitrygon akajei. Next base: position 3,637,777 of record NC_133137.1, on the reverse strand, counting down.
TCATTGGGTGCGACAAGAAATCTTTTTTGTTAAAAATCCTAATGCGTCCAGGACTCAATTGATTTAGATGCTGAGACATTGGGATCTATGGAGTGAGGTACACAAAACCCCTCGCAACGAAACGTAGATGATGGGGGGGGGGGGGGGGCAATTTCATCTACAAACGATTTCTGCTGAACGATTGGTATGCTGAACAAATGTTTTTTTTAAAACTTCATTTATCATTAGAATGGACAGGTGTTCCCAGTGTTAGACGCAAACAGGAGGGAAAAATCTCGGCGCTTGTACGTGATGGAATTGGGGGAACAATGGTAACAAGTTCTAAAACGTCCAAAAGTGGGAAAGGTTTGCTTTACAGCGTCTCTCAGCGCTGAACTTCAGAAATCTACCTTCAGTATGAATTGAAATCAGTTACAGCGTCGAGAAAAGCGGGGGTCCAATTAAGGCAAATAACTACCTACTCCAGGGGCCAGTTTTACTATTACTAGTACAGGGGAATGGAAACAATTACCTAGTTTCGGGGTGTTTGAACTGGCTCCTTTTGTCAAACCCAGTGAATTAGGAAGTGGCAGAGAGGACAAAAGTCCTGGCGGACAAGCGACAAGGGCAGGAGCGTAGCGCGCACGGAGCCGGCCCCGTCCCAAACCCGATGACTGACACCCACACCAGCCAATCATTATCCAAGTGCAGTGAGCTATTAAATCGCGAATATACCATAAAAAATGTTTCAATTTGACCGCGTTAAAGAGGCAAACTCAAGTTGCCATTTTACTTGGTGAGCCAAGGCGAGGAGAATAACGGCTCGCTGAGCCGCTGCTCCCAAGGCCAGCATGCCTGCGGCAATTTTAAAACCTCGCACAGCCTGCTCCAGTCGGTGCAGCGAACCCCAGCTAGGTGCAGAACAGAGTGCTTCCAAATCAAAGTCTGACCGCGGCCTACACAAACCCGAGAAGCACGGGAAATCGAGTTCTGAACTGCGAGAAGATGGAGGCGGTGGCCCTGGCGAGTGTCGAACATTGAACATATCCCGTCTCTCGCTGTATTTAGTCATCTGCCGTCGGAATTCGGCAGTACACACCGGAAACGACACAGGGTCTGGAAAGACCAGCGCGGTCTGTGCCACTCGACAAAATACAGAAATATCCCCAAACACCAAATGAGCACTTAACACTCAAAAGTAAAACTGAGGCCAAAAAAACCAAGAACTGGTGACTGTTTGCGTGAAAGTTGTTCCAGGGAAGAATCAGATGATGTGGCAAATGGGTTCGTCACAGGATCGGAATGAGCAAAATGTTTAACCGACTGGAGCGAGGGTCTGAGTAGCAACTGCTGTTTAGAACGGAGAGGCCCCAAAGCCCGTTGGCATGAAACGACGTGGTATCCAATCACTGGAACCTACCTTCCACTTGGCTCAGTTTACTACATTCTCATGTTCAAATACTGGTGTACCCCCGTATCACTTCCTGGCCACAATTTTTGTGGGAAATTGTGTGGCTCTTAGACGTAAGCGGGCGTGGTTTGAACAAGAAAAAGCGTCAACCCAATGTTACGTTTCCTCAACACAGCAGTGCAGAATTTACACCTGGCTGTTTACAAACAATACCTTCACATAACACCACTACTAGATGCCCCGTTTGACCTTTTACATCATAGCCTTTACCTCTGTCACCCACAAATGCGTGTAACAAAAAAGTTAGCATCGCACTAACTCGTAAAATTAGGTTAAGAGTTCTATCAACGATATGCCCAATTCTAACACAGTTACGGTTTGAAATGGCATCAGATTGCCGCCAAGTTGAAGGTAAACACCTCACCACTGTAGAGCAAGGCAGTTCCACCATACAGTACAGTCAAATGCAACCAAGAGTTCAGGCCAAAAGCAGAGCCAAGGGAACGTCTCCTTTCCTGCGATTATTCTTTGGTAGCACAACAGGGGAAAATCCGTCTCCGAACTTTACAAAACAGCTTCGATGACTTTTAGATTTTGCTAACGGCTGCATCAGAAGTAGTTCACCGCAGCTGTAGCAGAATATACAAGTTAAATGTTTTCAAACATACCTGCACGTATGTTTTACCTCGCGTGCAGTGAGCATGGAATCCCGGGATAATTCCCCCACACCTAGGGTTTCTAAACTGCACGTTTAAATAATCTGACCAAAACTTAAAAGTTAGAGATCGTTTAGATCTCTCTGCGCTCCCTAACCCCAAAGTAAAACTCAAAACCTGTCAGCGAATAAAGTATATTATGTACTGACTACAAGAGAGGGCCAACCGATTTAAACAAAACCTGCGGCTGGCGCTCGTTTACAACCACGACAGATTCCAGTGGGTTTTTTTTTTCGGGGTTGGGGTGGGGGGGGGGGGGGAGAAGAGAGATAGGAAAGAAAGATCATTTCAAAAATGAGATCAAATAGCTACAAGCCCAAATGCGTCGCGCGGGGCCGAGCTGATGCGTACAAGCCAGTACTGTACTGAGAGCGACTCCGTGCTCGCCGCGGGGCTGTGCGGTGCATTCCAAACCATCCACTTCAAAAACACTCAAGCAAGCTCTTACACGAAATCTTCAACATGCAACTTTTTTTTTAAAAAAAACACTCAGCAGGCGAGCTGCGACCTGTAAACGGACGGCAGGGAACTACGTATGTTTCTGTCTCACTGAAGCAGACATACAGACCGACCGCCAGCAAGCTGCCAGCTCACCGCGGCCAGGCACATTACTTGTCCGTCCTGGTACAAACATCCCGGGACAATTCTGACCAGGATTTGCCTTAAGAAGAAATCGTATTTGTTTTTAATCATCTCCACCACAAGAGCTTACCCTCCCCCGCCCGACAAACAGCGTGACCTGCCATCCGATACACTTTAAAAATAACCCCTCCCCCCTTCCTCAGAACCATTTTCCACCCACTCCCAGAGAGGGCCACGAGGCCCCACCAAAACGGCAGTTTCGGTCTGTATTAATCTACCCCCACCAACTCGACCAACACCGAACAGCAGCAGCGAAGAGGGGCTCTCGAGAGAATTCAACCCCAATTAGGTCTACAGAAAAATAACTGGATCGCTGCACCCTCCAGCACCAGCTCACCCAGGCCCAGTATTGTTCCCCCCCCCCCCCCCCCCGCCGCCACCTTGGGAAATCCACACGGTAGGCATACCAAACATTTTAACGGGGATCCAGGATGAACCTATCGCTACACGAAAACAAAGTGCAACAAATCCGTTTTTAAATGGCAGCTGTCTAAAACAAAGCTTCTGACTTTGTTTTAACGACGTATATTTTTGTTCAGCATCCACACAGATGGATGAATTCCACTTGTCACGTCACACGCAAGGCTTTCGATTATCCCTACCGCTGGTTTCCATTATTCATGTATGGGTCAAGAGTAGCAAATCCAACCATTAGTTAAAACCCAATTATTAGAATACGATTCAACAATGGTATGTTTCAATATCATTAATATGGGCAGTTGTGATAGAAAATAAATAGAAAGGGCAGCGCGAGTTCCGAGTATGGACACATTTGGGGTTGAAATCACTGATAATTCCTGTGGCTGGGTGATACAAAAGCGATGAAAGGGCACTTGAGAAAAGTTCGAATGGCGCTAATTATATCAAATAGCACGAGGGAAGTTCAACCTGTTGTGCATAAACATCCCATTTCATTCAACTTTGCAAAATGAAATAAATAATCGGAATAGAAATAACGGAATACTTAACAAGTTTACAACCATTCAATACATGCAATTAAACAAGACATACACAAGATGATCGTGAATCTCAACCGGGAGTGCCGTTGCACCTTCCAGTATTTAGTAGCCCCATATTTAGTCATAGGAAGCCATACTGTGACCATTCAGCGATCCTTATTCCTCCATTGTGTCTCGGGATTTCCGCGGACGTGGGAGATCGCTCTCTGGTGCCTGACGCTTTGACAATACTATTGCACTGCTTAACTGTGCGAACAGTAGTGCAATATGGTCAGAGCGCCCGACAGCAGTCAATCCTGACCCAGGGCTAAATGCACTGTGGGTTAAACCCAACTCCAATCCCTGCATCAACAAACTATGCGACTGCCAGGGAAGAGGTCTGATCTGCGGTAGCTTCCAGCAAAACAAATTTACACAGCAAGTGTCAAAATGGTAATATTTCATACAAAATCCTCAGGCAGGCTAATTCTGACGACATATTTGTATTACAGGCGAGAAATTGTATCCCAAACTGATCAAGAAGTTTGGCCAAAAAGAAAACGCACAAGAGATTTAGTTGTACACTTCGCGTGCTCGTCGTAGGAATGTTTCATTCTTTCTGGAGGATATCCTGCAAGCCAATGCCCTTTTAATATTGCACTGCTATCTCATCTCAGTAGTACAACATGAAAAGGGCCCCGGACAACAGACCTCAACGAACAACGTCAAAAATCCGCCAACAACAAAAATAGAAGCGGGGCTCTCCAGCCAACACCAACAGAAAAGCTCATAACATGCCCGGAAGGAGGAACAAGGGGGTTTGCCTGGCACCCCGACTTTCAGGAGAGAAAAAAAAGCAAAGCAACCTGAAACAGATAATCACATCAGATAAACCACAAGTTCTTACCGATTTAGGTTTTAAATTAAACCCTGATACAATCAATAGTTTAATACAAGTTAATCAATAGAAATGAAATATAAACAGCTTAGCACGGTGAAATCACAACAGCCTCCTGGTCTACTGAAAACGTCCTAAGCAGTCCCTTTACTGCGCCGCACAAAAGTTGCGAAATCTGATTACTTAACGTTACCAATGCCTCTGTAACTCACGCCGTAAACAACCATTCACGAAACTATAAAAGCAGGAACTGTAAATAGGGTGTTGGCGGTGGAAAGAGAAAAAAAATCACCAATAACTTGTTGAAAAACACGTGGACCCCCGGATTTGCAGCCTCGATGGCTCGGAGATCGCAGTCCAATCCGGGAAACGGCTCTTGTCACTCTTTCGCAGCCCGAGGCTTCGATGGAAGCAACGGCTTGCCGTCCCTTTAAAAATAAAAGCGGCGCCCTCTTTATAGCGAGGGTTAAAAGCCACAGCGGGTGGCCTGGGCGCCTTACACTCGGCTGCCAGCCTCAATAAAATAAATGCAATCCAAAACAAAAGCATTTAAAATTTGACTCACTCTGAAAATAAGATCGCCCCGTGTGCAGTTATATCGCCTTGTCCAGCCAAGTTGTCAGCGCAGCTGGTGACACTCCCGGTTGCGGAGGTGAACCCTACTCTACTTATCCGTACGTTCATCTATTTTAAAACGACTAATATTCCCAGTGTGAGGGGCGGAGTACTTTGAAACGTTTTTTTTAAAAGACAAGCCATTGCATAACGTCCCCTCCCCCTCCTCGTCTCTCTCCCAGCTCTGTTGAGAGGCTCGGGGTCCGTTTAAAGCCCCCCTTCTCTTTCCTTTCTTTTTTTCTCTGTAGCCCTAAGCTCCCGCCATTTCCATGCAATCACCCGGATGATACTCACAAACCCCCAACAAAAATGCTGAATGGTACCTGCAAGCACAAATCTTAAAAACACAAAAATCAAATAAATAAACGCAGCTCAAAGTTGCAAAAAAATGGAGGCAGTCGTTGCAACATATTCCCAAACTTTGCTCGGCCGACTCCGCCCGCTGCATCCTCCCGGGCGGACGGGAAGAGCGTGCTGCCGACGGCTCCCCTTTGCAGAGGAGGGGGAAGACCAGAGGGGAGGAAGGAGGCGAGAAGTCGGCTCGGTCGGACGGCGCGCGCGCGTGCTGCCGCCGCAGCTCCGCCGCCTCCATCTTCAGCACCTTCCGTCCGGCGCCCCGCCCCCTCCCCTGCGCCATCCCGGTCACTCCATTGGTTGCCGCTACCGCCCGCCCACCTGACCCCTCTCCCTATTGGCTGGCTGCCGGGGACGTCGATGTCAGCGGCGTATCGCCGATTGGCTGGGGTCTGGGTTCCACATTCCAGGTACACGGCGCGAGTTGCCCGCAAACGTTCCACGCACAGTAACTGGGGGAGAGCCGTCCATTCACAAAAAAATCCCAGGACGCGCTCTCCCTCCCCTCCTCCAGCCTCTTTTGTTTTTTTTCGCTCGCATTTCTTCCTGTGATTCCACCCCCCCCCCCATCCCCGACTTTTTCTTAAAATTTAGCAGCTCGGGGAGGAGGATGCAGCTCCCCATTCCCTTGCTCCCTTTCTGAAGCAGGAGAAGAACCAGTGAGCTGTGAAATCCAGCATTCCTGTCCGATGGAGCTGAATTAATGGTGTTGTAGAACAGAAAAAGGACCCGCATTTTTTAAAATATCTCTATATTCTTTCTTCCTCCTTTTAATCTTGCACTCTCTTTCCTCACTTCGTGTCTCAATCTCTGAGCCCAGGTTGCTCTCCTCCCCACCCCCACCCCCCCCCCCCCCACTTGCAGTTTCCACTCCTTATCTTTGTAAAGCTACCAAATGGAATTCTCGGTTGCATAGAACCCTTGCATGTTTATTTACATTTATTTGAACTGATTAGGAAAAACGTGAATTAACCTATAAAACGAATTTTTCCTCAACACTTCAAATGATGCATTTTACACGACTTATCAAAATTTGTACTCAGAATATTTCAGTGCAAGATGAAAATGACAATTCACTGTCGATTTTTTCTCTAAAACGAAATTTACTCCCCTTAGTTAATGCCAAGGGAATTGATTTGTCTTCGAAATTTACCCTTTAAAATGAATATTTCTGCAATGATTAAAAATCATTTCCGCATTTGTAGAGGGGAAAATAGGGGTTTGTAAAGTAACGTCTCGAATTACTGTGGTTAAAACTAAATTCAAAAAAGTTCCCCACAAAAGTCAAGATTTTCAATCGTTTTTAAACGTCGCAGGAGTCAATTGAGTAAGAAAGTAAATTCTAAAAAGATACACAAAAAACACCAGTTTGCTTGGGTGCATTTTCCTACACCACGTGCGCCCGCCGTGTTTTCACATTTCTTTCACGAGTCTTGTGTTTAACACAACCTTGTGAGGTGACCGGAGTATTTGTGACGAGACAGCTGGATTCTACGTTAAAAGAAGTTTCGTTTACCATCTCAGGCCATTGGGCCAATTCAGATAACTTTTTAAGAGAGTCAACAGAACGTTTATTTTCCTTCGTGGAGGAGCCTATTTCCCAACGCGATTTCGACATTCCATCCCCTTGGATCTCAATTTATTGTGCTGGGGGGGGGCGAAATTCAACAGATTGCCCCCGATACAATTAAACATGTCGCCGCTTTAAGAACTCGATTTAAAACAAAACTCTCCGTTTAACAAAAAATGAAATACCTTCGACGCTGGAGCGGTGCAAGGTTTCAGCAAGTATGTCGCTGAATAGCTCTGAGGCAAAGAAGAAAGTTGTGGGATTTTGTTCTGAAGTTGTAATCTTTGATGTGTCCCCACAATTGTTGATCAGTGCAAACCTGCAATACTGTTACAAAAAGCCTAACAACTGATTGTAAGTAACAGGAATCCAGCCTCCAAATTAAACAAAGTCAGAGATAGCAAGACCATTGGTTAAAGAGAGATTCAAACATCAGATGTTGAACATCTTTGTCGTGTCCAAACTGTTGGTTTGCAGGATCAAGATTAGGTTATTTCAATGGATTGCAACGTGTTGACGCCTCTAGTCGCACTGCCAGTGGACATTCACCTTGCGTTGCACGCTAATGGAGAGAGTGATTCCCTGGTGAGGATTTCATCCTGCATTCACAGTAGGTAGAAAGAGACTGACTCCCTGTAACATTCATCTCTCGTTGTACAATATATAGAGTGACTCTGTATAGAATTTAAGAGTTTACAGTGAGTAACTGCTACTCTGGGTAGCGTTTCATTGTCTCATATATACCATTTGTAGGAACTTGGTGATACAGGGGATTTAACTCTCAAAGCAACAGGGAGAAGTGTTGAGAATCAGAATTAATATCATCGGCACATGTCGTGAAATTTGTTAACGGCAGCAGTACAATGCAATACATGATAAATAAATATAAAGAAAAAACTAAGTAACGTTAGTATATATATGTCTATTACATTGTTTATTTTAAATAGGTAGTTCAAAATACCAGAAATAAGAAGTAGTGAATTAAAGTAACGGTAATATTGGCAAAGAGGGGCAGTAAAATGGTGGCAGTAATTGCAAAAACTTTTTACAGATGTGATTGCAGTTAAAATCCAGAAAGAGATCAGTGAGGGACACCAAAGGATGCCAGTTCTCAGGCAGATTCTCAGGTTATGGTAGAGCAGATGAATCACTAACAAGAGAAGATCTGCAGATGCAGCATACACAAAACGCTGGAGGAACTCAGCAGGCCAGGCTGTATCATGCTTATCTGAGCAGATGAATGCTTATGTTGCATTAGTCTGTGATCTTGCTCAAATCATCTTTGTTTTCTTGGTGAAAAGTGCTCAGCATTGATCAAAGTTCAAAGTAAATTTATTATACCTATGCTGTACGTCACCCTGAGATTAATTTTCCTGCAGGCATTCACAATAGGTACAAAGAAATACAATAGGATTAATGAAAGAGTACACACAAAGATAGACAAACTGTCCAAATGCAAAAATAAAAATAGCAAACAATAAGAAATACATAGTACCAAGAACATGCATTGCACCTTGAGAGTGAGTCCGAGGTTACGGAATCCGTTCAGAGTTGAGGTGAGTGAAGTTGTCCACGCTGGTTCGGGCATCCGGGGTTGACAGGCAACAACTGTTTCTGAACCTGGTGGTGTGGGACCTAAGGATAAAGCAACTCACTTGACTGTATCCCAAACATCACCTTAAACATTCCTTCCCTCCAGCATTAGCTACAGCAAATACGCCAATGTTATTCCACGAGCACAAAGGATAGGAATGGCATCCACCCGCCAACACCACCAGTTCCGGATCCTCTCCAAGTCTTGGAACATTACGGCTTGGAAATCTGCAGCAGCTCCTTTATTGTTATACTGTCCAAAACCCAAAAGGCCGCATCTTACGTTAAAACTGTAGATTGAAAGAGTGCAAAGATAATCAGCAGGAATGTTGCCAGAACTTGAAGACCTGAGATAGAGGGAAGGGTTGAGTAGGTTAGGAGAATGAGGGGAGAGTTAATAGAGGAATACAAAATTATGAAGTTATAGATAGGGTAAATGCAATTCAGGTTTTTCCACAAAAGGTGGGTGACACTAGAATTAGAGGTCATAGTTTAAGGGTGAAAGGTGAAATATTTAAGGGGAATGTGAGGAGGAACTTCTTCACTCAGTGGGTGTTGCCAGTGTGAAATGAGTCAGCATAAGTAGCAGATGCAGGTTCGATTTCAACAGTAAGAGAAATTTGTAGAAGGTAATGAATGGGAGAGGTGTGGAGAGCTTTGGTGCAGGTGCAGGTTGATGGGAGGAGGAGCATGATAATAGTTCAGCACTGAAGGGCCTGTTCTGAGTTTCCTTACTGTAGTGCTTGATGACTTTTTGACTCAACAGTATAAAATGATTACTTAGGGTCTTTGACCAGCAAACTCCAGTTTTGTTACTGTTCCTAAGTGCCTTGGAGAATGTGGCAGTGGGGCATACTCATGGACTGCTTCTGCTCTTCTGGTGAAGGTACACATACTGTTGGCAAGCGAGTTCCAGGGTTTGGACCCAGATAAGATAAAGGAATAATGATATATTTTCAAATCAGTGCATATGTGACCTGGAGGACGATCCATACTTGCTGGGGTTACCAAGCAACTGCAGCCATTGTCCTTACTGGTGACAGTGTTCCCAAGTTTGAGAGATGCTTAGTGACTAGGGTAATAAAAGTCCAGGTAAATGTATTACCAAAGTACATATATGTCACCATGAGATTCATTTTCTTGCAGGCATATACAGGAAAATGTTTAAAAAATGAGAATTTATCAAAAAACTATATGTTACAAAGATTGGCAAACAACTAAAGTGCAAATAAAACAAATAAATAATACTGAGAACATAAGTTCTAGAGTCCCTGAAAGTGAGCCTGTAGGTTGTGTAATCAGTTCAGTGCTGAGGCAAGTGAAGTTATCCACGCTGATTCCCGAGCCTGGCGCTTGAAGGGTAATGACTTTTCCTGAACCTAGTGGTGTGGGACCTAAGGCTCCCGATGGTGAGTTCATGCAATGTATTTCGTAGGTGGTACGCCTCGTGGCCATTGTTCACAGCTGGTCAAGAGAATGATGATTTAGGCAGGTAGATGGGCTGCTTTGCCCCAGCTGGAGTCACGTTTTTTGAATGCTGTTGGAGCTGCAGATGAGCATAGAGTATTTGATCACAGTTCTGACTTGTGCCTTGTAGAATGGAATTGGGGTGTCAGGAAATGAGTCAACGGCCTTGGAAGGCATGGTCTCTGACTTGCACAGTGCTTAATGCAACTGGTGAGTTGAATTTCTGGTCATTGGTGAACCGAAGGTGTGATGGTGATGGTAATAGAACACAGAACATTACAGCACAGTGCAGGATCTATCTATCTATCTATCTATATGTAATTGCACAGTGTGTCTTCTCATGACCATTGGTTGATTGCCTGTCTTTGCTTGTTTGTAGTTTTTTATTGATTTAATTGTATTTATTTATATCTACTGTGAGTACATATTTATTTATATGTACTGTAAGAACATTAATCTCAAGGTAGCACATGGTGACATATACAATATGTACTTTGATATGTTTACTTTGAACTTTGAGAAAGAATTATAAGGGAAGCTCTTTTGCACCACGGAGATAAGAAGGGGTCATTTTAAAAATAGGTGTGATTAACAAATTGAACCCACAAAGGGATACAAATAGGACAGACATTGGCAGAGAAAGTATAATGTGGCAAAATGTAAAGTTGTCCAATTTGGAAGGAGGAATGTAAAAGTAAATCTATTTAAATGGAGTAAGACTACACAATGTTGCTGTATGAAGGGATCTAAGGAGTAAGTAATTAGCAAGGCTAAGGTGATGTTGCTCATTATTGCAAGGTACAGTATGTACAAGTTGGGAAGTTTCAACAGGACTTTACGGGGAGCTGGTAAGACTGCATCGAGAGTCCTGTGTGCAGTTTTGACCTTAGTGCTTAATTAAGGATCTGCTTGCACTGCAAATAGTGCAGAGAAGGTTCACCTGATGGATTCCTGGGATGATGATTGAAAAGACTTTGAGCACATTGGTCCTGCATTCACTGGGATGTAGAAGAATGAGTTGCAGTGTTGGTGAGATTCTTAGGACAGAGCGGATGTTTCCCTATTGGGCGTATTTCACCAGAGGGCATCATTTCAGAGTAAGTGGTCATCCATTTTAGATGGAGTGAGGACGAATTTCATCACTCAGATGGTTGAGAATCTTTGGATTTCTCCACTGCAGATGGAATGGAGGCACTGTCATTGAGTGTGTTCAAGGCAGATGTGCGTTATTTGATGAGTCTAGATATAGATTGAGAAAGTGATGATGAGGCCAAGATTTTTTAATGCAGCGATTGCTGAAGGAGCTAAACTGGCTTATACATGCTGTGTTGTCTTGTGTTCTTTTCAGAAATTCACAGACAGCTCCAAAAAGTAGACCTTTGGAAAAATTAACAGAGTCAGTGATGAATAAAATCTGATAGACCTTCTCTACCTGATATAAACTGGGGGACTGCTTTGTCAAGCTCCTCCGCTATATCTGCCAAAAGCAGAAGTTCCCGGAGGCCAGTCATTTTAATTCCTATCCCCATTCCCATTTCGACATGTTGGTTCATTGCCCTCCTCTTTTGCCACAATGGGGCCACTCTCAGGGTAGAGGAGCAACATCTCATATTCAGTCTAGGTAACCTCAAACCTGATGGCATAAACATTGACTTCTCCTTCTGTTAGAAATAAAAGTCCCTCCCTCTTCCCTCTTCATCTATTCTCCACTCTGGCATCATACCTCTTCTTCCCATTTGCCTATCACCTCCCCCTGGTGCCCCTCCTACAATGGTCCACTATGCTTTCCTATCAGATTCCTTCTCCTCCAGCCCTTTACCTTTCCCACCCACCTGGCCTCACTTATCACCTTCTGACTAGTCCTCCTTTCCCTCCATTCACCTTTTTATTCTGGTATCTCCCCCTTTCCTTTCCAGTCCTGAAGAAGGGTCTCGTCCTGAAAGGTGACTGGTTATTCATTTCCACAGATGCTGTCTGTCCTGCTGAGTTCCTCCAGCATTTTGTATGGGTTGCTCTGGATTTCCAACGTCTGCACAATCTCGTGTGTCCATGTATTAAGTTTGTTCTCCAAGTGAAGTTTTGTGATATGAGTAGAAATGCGAAAAACTGGCTGAGGAATCCAAACCCAGAAGTAGATCATGGTAACTAGTAGATGAGGATTAGTTTAGAGATATGGAAATAGATGTGTATCCCAAGGACAGGTCCTGGCCCCTACCCTTCATTAATAATCTAAAAGCAATGTTGGAGTGTAGTAAGTATGTGTGTATAATTTACAGGGGATAATTCTGAAAGAGATTGAATGACATTTATCATAAATGTTTATAGCCGTGGTGAACAACAATTAGCAAGATGGAGGGGGTTATTAATTGAAACACTGAGTATAAATTAACAATCATAATTTTGACAGTAGTCATTGTTTTAACAGCAGATGGGAGAACAGTTTTGATCCTTTGATTCTTCCACACTTTTTGATGTTGGAACTGATCCATGGGGAAGCTGTAAGAACCTCAGCCATTCAAATACACACAAGGATATTAAAAGACTCAAAAGCTTAGAAATACAACACCTGCCATTTTAGCTCTTCTTTTCTCACCACCCCATACCGGAAAACATTCCTTCCTTATGAGTCAGCAATTTACTTCTATACATATGCCAGGTCACCCCCGACGACTGTCATTAGGATGCAGTGCAGAGAATAGATTTGCACCTGAACCAGTGTGGATAACTTTACTCACCTCAACACTGAACTGATTCCATATACTATGGACTCACTCTCAAGGGCTCTACAACTCATGCTCTCAATTTTTTTTATTTATGCTCTTATTCACGTATTATTATTATTTTTAGTATTTGCATGGCTTGTCTTCTTCTGCACGTAGGTTGTCAGGTTTTGTGTCGAGTTTTTCATTGATTTTATTGTATTTATTTTTTCCTACTTTGAATCTCCACAGGAAAAAAATGAATTTCAGGATAACATATGTACTTTGATAATAAATGTACTTTGAACTTTGAACGTGTTTGGAGGACAATTTTAAACCACTGTCCACTCATTTAAAGTAGCACACAAGGGAGTGAATGTTACATTTAACATTTGCACAAAGGTCCCCCTTCTGCTTGCCCTCAATAAAGTCCATAGAAAACTTGCACCGTTTCTTACATAACACACATAAAATGCTGGTGGAACTCAGCATGTCAGACAGAATCTATGGAATGAATAAACAGTCACAGTTCTGACCAAAGCCCTTCATCAGGGCTGGTTCTTATATATTGAGGGCCAAGCCTTGCAACAACGGTGGAACCCAATAATCAAATTCATATTAGGTTCAGTGCTCCTACGCAGTGCTTATCCGAGGAAAAGAGTGCTTGAAGGTCAAGACCTCATACCTGGCATAAAGTTCCCGGTCTGCTGGGCAGATGAGATCTCTGCCCTCACATATGTTTCTGAGGTGCAGACCTCCATCTCATAGTATCAACACTGCCTCCACAAATCCTCCAAATCTACTAGCAAAGCAAAAGAAAATCATTATCTTCCTCCAAATCAGCAGCTGTTGGAGCTAAGTTAGCTCCAATAGACAGTCCACATAACGTGTGCATGTCCCACATCAGAATCCCAAAACAGACACTGTTGTTGGGAGAAATGATCACACTGTTCGAGGAAGTAGTACTAGGATGTCCTGAAAGATTTCTTGAGAACATACGCCATCCCCACTAACTCAAGGGAATCGGTGGCCTATGACTCCTCAGAGTGGAGAAGGACAACTGGGAACTATGTAAATGATGGAAGCAGCACAGAGCATCTGAAACCATTGCTCTGCCTGTCTTGTCAAACCCTACCTGTCCCCCCACCTGTGGTTTCTACAACAACCTCATCAGCCCATGGCAGGTCATTCTCAATCCCAAGGGATAGCCAAAGAAGTATGGTTCATTCAATTTAGTATATTGGTGTGATGCCAATAATATGTCTTGCTCTACATCAAGGGAGACCAAATGTAGACTGGGATTTTGCTTTGCTGATTGCAAAGACTCCAGTCATATGTCATGTGCAGTTGCTGCATTACAGTTAAGCTTGAAGTATAAACATATGAAATGTGTGTACTGTGGTTCTTACAATTGTAGACTGGTGATGAGGCATTTGCAGAACCAATTCTTCATGTGAGCTGAGTAGTTCAAATACATTGTCAAAAGCCACCTTATTGAAATAGTTCCTTGTCTGCAGAAAACTACATGAAATCACTTCTGCAAGCCGTCCTGTTCATGAGCAGAATTTCCAGCTGATGTCACGGACCCCTTTCATTTCCTTTTCTCTGCTGGTCCAAAGAGAAGTTCCGACACATGAATTTGTGACCACCCAAATGCTGTATGTTCTGGGAAAAAAGAAGTTAGGTAGGGCTCAGGAGAAACAGATTGGCCATCATAATTGTCCATTAGAAGTGCAAGTCTACCACAACACTTGAAGAAACAATTCTACTGGGATTTTTGACTCTGAATAGAGTCACACATCCACCAAATAATAATTGATACTATTCAAGGTGTAGAAAGATTGGCAACTTTGTAACTCCAAATCATTGGCTATATTTACAGCAGAGATTGATATGTTCTTAATTAGTAAGGGCATGAACGGTTACAGGGAGAAGGCAGGAGAATGGGGTTGAGAGGGTTAATGGAGCATGATTAAACAGCAGAGCAGATCTGATGGGTTGAATGACCTAATTCTGCTCCTATGTCTTGTGGTCTTATGTTTGTTCTCCAATCCATTCAACGAAACGCTGTTTCAACAAAATTTAACCAAGATTCAAAAGTCGAGTTGATTGTCATGTGCACGAAGAAAAACTTGCTTGCAGCAGCATCACAAGCACATAGATTCAGGTAACAACAGGAAACATAAATTATACAAGGCAATGAAGAAAAAAGAGGTCTGTCCAGACAAGTACAAGAAAACTTGCGATCAGAGACAAGTAGTGCAAGAGATGGTCCATAGTGTTCGGATGCTGAGGTAGGGTTAGGGTTGTTCAGGTCAGTTCAGGTACCTGATGGTTGTAGGAAGCAATGCTGTTCCTGAGCCTAGTGAATCAGAATCAGGTCTAACATCACCAGGATATGCCGGGTCATTTGTTAACATGATGGCAGCAGTACAATGCAATATATATTAATATATATTAAGTAGTGCAAAAACAGAAAATAAAAAAAGTAATGAGGTAGAGTTCATGGGTTCAACATCCATTCAAAAATCAGATGGCAGAGGGGAAGAAGCTGTTCCTGAATCGCTGAGTGTGTGTCTTCAGCCTTCCGTACCTCCTTTCCCCCTACACCAGATGGTCTCCACGGTATATCTGTAGGCATTTGCGAGTATTTTTTGGTGGCATACCAAATCTCCTCAACTCCTAATGAAATATGGCCCACACCTATATGAAATATAGCCCCACACCTATATGAAATATAGCCCCACACCTATATGAAATATTGCCCCACACCTAAATGAAATATAGCCCCACACCTATATGAAATATTGCCCCACACCTATATGAAATATGGTCCTGCACCTATATGAAATATTGCCCCACACCTATATGAAATATTGCCCCACACCTAAATGAAATATAGCCCCACACCTATATGAAATATTGCCCCACACCTATATGAAATATGGTCCTGCACCTATATGAAATATTGCCCCACACCTATATGAAATATTGCCCCACACCTATATGAAATATTGCCCCACACCTATATGAAATATGGTCCTGCACCTATATGAAATATTGCCCCACACCTATATGAAATATGGCCCACACCTATATGAAATATTGCCCCACACCTAAATGAAATATAGCCCCACACCTATATGAAATATTGCCCCACACCTATATGAAATATGGTCCTGCACCTATATGAAATATTGCCCCACACCTATATGAAATATTGCCCCACACCTATATGAAATATTGCCCCACACCTATATGAAATATGGTCCTGCACCTATATGAAATATTGCCCCACACCTATATGAAATATTGCCCTGCACCTATATGAAATATAGCCCCACACCTATATGAAATATAGCCCCACACCTATATGAAATATTGCCCTGCACCTATATGAAATATAGCCCCACACCTATATGAAATATTGCCCCACACCTATATGAAATATAGCCCCACACCTATATGAAATATTGCCCCACACCTATATGAAATATGGCCCTGCACCTATATGAAATATTGCCCCACACCTATATGAAATATGGCCCACACCTATATGAAATATGGCCCTGCACCTATATGAGATATTGCCCTGCACCTATATGAAATATTGCCCCACACCTATATGAAATATGGCCCTGCACCTATATGAAATATTGCCCCACACCTATATGAAATATAGCCCTGCACCTATACGAAATATGGCCCACACCTATATGAAATATGGCCCACACATATATGAGATATGGCCCTACATGTATATGAAATATTGCCCCACACCTATATGAAATATGGCCCTGCACCTATATGAAATATTGCCCTGCACCTATATGAAATATTGCCCCACACCTATATGAAATATGGCCCTGCACCTATATGAAATATTGCCCCACACCTATATGAAATATAGCCCCACACCTATATGAAATATTGCCCTGCACCTATATGAAATATAGCCCCACACCTATATGAAATATTGCCCCACACCTATATGAAATATGGCCCTGCACCTATATGAAATATTGCCCCACACCTATATGAAATATGGCCCTGCACCTATATGAAATATTGCCCCACACCTATATGAAATATGGCCCTGCACCTATATGAAATATTGCCCCACACCTATATGAAATATGGCCCTGCACCTATATGAAATATTGCCCCACACCTATATGAAATATGGCCCTGCACCTATATGAAATATTGCCCCACACCTATATGAAATATGGCCCTGCACCTATATGAAATATTGCCCCACACCTATATGAAATATGGCCCTGCACCTATATGAAATATTGCCCCACACCTATATGAAATATGGCCCTGCACCTATATGAAATATTGCCCCACACCTATATGAAATATGGCCCTGCACCTATATGAAATATTGCCCCACACCTATATGAAATATGGCCCTGCACCTATATGAAATATTGCCCCACACCTATATGAAATATGGCCCTGCACCTATATGAAATATAGCCCCACACCTATATGAAATATTGCCCCGCACCTATATGAAATATAGCCCCACACCTATATGAAATATTGCCCCACACCTATATGAAATATGGCCCTGCACCTATATGAAATATTGCCCCACACCTATATGAAATATGGCCCTGCACCTATATGAAATATTGCCCCACACCTATATGAAATATAGCCCCACACCTATATGAAATATTGCCCTGCACCTATATGAAATATTGCCCCACACCTATATGAAATATGGCCCTGCACCTATATGAAATATTGCCCCACACCTATATGAAATATAGCCCCACACCTATATGAAATATTGCCCTGCACCTATATGAAATATTGCCCCACACCTATATGAAATATGGCCCTGCACCTATATGAAATATTGCCCCACACCTATATGAAATATTGCCCCACACCTATATGAAATATGGCCCCACACCTATATGAAATATTGCCCTGCACCTATATGAAATATAGCCCCACACCTATATGAAATATTGCCCCACACCTATATGAAATATAGCCCCACACCTATATGAAATATTGCCCCACACCTATATGAAATATAGCCCCACACCTATATGAAATATTGCCCCACACCTATATGAAATATGGCCCCACACCTATATGAAATATTGCCCCACACCTATATGAAATATTGCCCCACACCTATATGAAATATGGCCCTGCACCTATATGAAATATTGCCCCACACCTATATGAAATATGGCCCCACACCTATATGAAATATTGCCCTGCACCTATATGAAATATAGCCCCACACCTATATGAAATATTGCCCCACACCTATATGAAATATGGCCCCACACCTATATGAAATATGGCCCCACACCTATATGAAATATTGCCCTGCACCTATATGAAATATAGCCCCACACCTATATGAAATATTGCCCCACACCTATATGAAATATTGCCCTGCACCTATATGAAATATAGCCCCACACCTATATGAAATATTGCCCCACACCTATATGAAATATAGCCCCACAACTATATGAAATATAGCTGTTGTGGGACTCCAGGATTCTGTACCTCCTTTCGGATGGTAGCAGGGAGAAGAGGGCAAGACCCAGACAGTGGGGATCCTTTATGATGGATGCCACCTTCTTGACACAATGCCTACTGTCAATGGTGGGACATCTGTGCCCATAAGTGACTGGGTGCATCATTATATTTTGTCTTGGACTGTTTTAGACACTTAAATATGACCAACGCTTGGTAATAGCGTAAAATCTACTGCATGAATATTTCGAAGGGGTCAAAAAGGGAGCAAGGCAGTAACCTGTCTGATCTCTACTCTGGTATGCAGCATCTGGGCTCAGACTGGGGTCTATGATTTCGGAACATGACTCTTTATGTTGCTTCAGATACGTAGTAGGTATCCCACTCTCCTTCTCAGACCAGCCACTGTCAGATGGATCCCTGCTCTCCCCCCAACATGCCACACTGAACTCCCCTCTCTCCTTTTGTAGTGATTTTTCCATCTCTCCCTTTCCCACTGTCACTTCACTCTGAAAGCGACCTCTGCTCTCCTGCTATTGGATTGATCTTCCCCATCTTGCTATGCCACCTCCCTCACTGTCGAATCACATCTCCCTCCCTGCCTTCATTGTTGACCACACCTCTCCCTCCCCACAGCCTTGACAGGGGAAGCCTTACAGTTTCAAGATGTGCTTTACTAACTTGCCAAACCTTGCAATCCTAGAGCAGGTTTTCCACAGTTTCTGCTGCTTGCAAAGGTCAGGAGAAAAGTGAAAAGAATTTAAGATATTTTATAAAACTGATGTGTCCAAAAAGTGAGAAGTGAGTTGAATACAGATATGACTGGATTTTGGGGTAATTTATTGGCTGGAAAGTGCATTCAACATTCTGAAAGAGGTGTAAAAGTGCAGCATACAAGTCCCTTTCTTCAGATTGAGATTTATTTATCCCATGTACAGTGAAATGAGTCATTTGTGTGAAAAGCCAATACAATCCCTCACCTCCTTTCCACCCACCTACATACACAGAAAGTCCTCCAGTCTCCAGGCTTTGATTAATGAGCTTTCAGTCGACCTTTGGGCTTTGATCTTTGGTATCGACCCTGAGACTATCCAGTGACGGGGTCTCAGACTCCAGGCATTACAACTCGCATCCCTACCCGTGCCTCCTGCGTTCACTTTCTTCATTACGTAATGCTTTGAGGTAACACAAGGTAAAACAAGGCAGAATAAGGTATTACAGTTATAGAGGAAGTGCAGTGTAGACAGACAATAAGGTGCAAGAGACAGGGAGGTGTAATGAACCATTCAGTAGTCCTATAAAAGCAGGCTTTTATGCCAGATGGGAGGAAGGAGAAGAGAGACTGTCTGGGATGGGTTGACACTTCACACCGGCTGCTTTACCGAGGCAGCGAGATGCAGGGGAGGCTGGTTCTGGCGAGGTGCTGAGCTGTGTCCACAGCTCTGCACTTTCTTCTGGTCTTGGGCAGAGCAGCTGCCGTACCGAGCCTGCTGCATCTGGGTGGGATGCTTCCTATGATGCGTCAAAGGGAACAGGCCAAACGTCTTTTGTCTCCTGAGGAAGCAGAGGCTGTAGTGAGCTGTTTGGATGAGGACAGGCTACTGGAGATGTTGAATGAACTTCTTAATCCTCTCAACCTCAACACCGTTGATGTTGACAGGAGCATATACACCAACCCCCCCCCCCCCCAAAGTGAATGACTGACTCTTGTTTCATTGATGTTGAGCGAAAGGTTCTTGTCATGACACCATGTCACTAAACTCTCTACTCTAGCTCATCATTATTTAGATACAGCACACTGTGGTAGTATCATCTGCAAACTTGTAGATCGAGCTAGAGGCAAATCTTGCCACACAGTTGTGACTGCACAGGGAGTAGAGTAGGGGGCTGAGGATGCAGCCTTGTGAGATATCTGTGTTGAGGATAATGGTGGTGGAGGTGTCGCTACCTGCCCTTACTGATAGCACTCTGTTCAGGGATACAGTTGTGAGGGGAGGTGTAGGGTCCCAGATGTTGATGTTTGGAGATGAGTTTG
Organism: Hemitrygon akajei; assembly: GCF_048418815.1. Lineage (NCBI taxonomy): Eukaryota > Metazoa > Chordata > Chondrichthyes > Myliobatiformes > Dasyatidae > Hemitrygon > Hemitrygon akajei. The sequence goes on along the minus strand of NC_133137.1, from coordinate 3,617,343 downwards.
CTTGGAACTATAGTACTGAAGCAGAGCTGTAGTCAATGAACAATAGTCGAACATAGACGATTAGCTGCTTTGTAGCTGTTGAATATTCAGAGAAGGTTGAGTACCTTGACGGGCCTGCTGGCTGAGCAGTTAGTGCGAACTCAATATTGTTTCCAAGCGGGAGCTGGACTGGCTCGGACCTGACACGTGCACTGCTTGACCTAAACCATCTCTGCAGGCAACACGTACATGGGAGCTCTCAGAACACCACAGCACAGGAACAGGCCCTTCAGCCCATCTAGTCCATGCCAATCTCTCTTAAGTGTTGCAATTGACTACTTTTAGGCACCTGAATGGATCAGAGAATAATTTTTCCAACGATTTATTCTCCCCTTAATACCTTAGCTTTTTCTGAGTTCGTCGCTGCCGACTGGATTCAGTATGTTATTTAAGTTTTGGACAGACTTCCATAGATGCACAGTGACCAACTCTTTTGTTTTATTAACACTGAGCGAAAAGTTCTTGTCATGGCACTATGCCCTGACTGGTTGTATCATGGTTTGGCATGGAAATACCAATGCCCAAGATCAGAAAAACCTACAAAAAGCAGTGGATACAGTCCCGTCCATCACAGGCAAAGCCCTCCCCGTCACTGAGCACATCTATAAGGAGCAATGCCACAAGGAAGCAGGTTCCACCATCCAGGCCATGCTCTCTTCTCACCGCTGCCAGTGGGAAAGAGCTATAGGACCATTAGGTCCCACACCTCCAGGTTCAGGAACAGCAATCACCCTTCGACTGTCAGTGTCCTGAACCAGTATGGATAACTCCACTCATCTCAACTCTGAGCTGATTCTACAACCTATGGAATCTGCGACTTGTGTTCACAGTATTATTTACTTACTTATTTTATATTTGCATACTTTGCTTTCTTTTGCACATTGGTTGTTCGTCAGTCTTTGTGTGTAGTCTTTCAATGACTTTATCGTATTTCTTGGTTCTACTATGAATGCCTGTGAGAAAATGAATCTCAGTGTAGTATATGGTAGCAAGTACTGTACATACTTTGGTAAACTTACGTTAAACTTTGAACTTTTGAAACATCTGAAAGGTGACAGTGGATATGAGCTGGAGGGTGTCAGATACCTATGAAAGAGGCTTGTCAGTGGTGGCCAGACCAACACATGGAGGCTGGCTTGATAACAAGCCATTCTTTTGCTGTCTCCCAAATATAGGTTAATAATGTTACACACCGCACACTGCAGATAGTCATTGCTGGCCGTACATCGTTGCGTATTATTTAGCATGCTGTCTTCAAAAGACCTTAAATACCAGCTGGGATGATAGAAGAACCAACGTCAGCGTGCTAAATGAAGCAAAAACAACAAGCACTGAAGCCTACCTCATCAAGAACTGACTAAGATGGAGTGGTCATGTTGTTTGGATGAAAGACGAACATCTGCTGAAACAAATCTTCTACTCCCAGCTTAAAGAAGGCAAACGTAAAAGAGGCGGACAACAGAAGAGATTCAAAGATGTCTTAAAAGCCAACATGAAGAAATGTAACATCAACATCAACAATTGGGAAACCAATGCTAAGGACAGGAAACTCTGGCAAACCACCTTCCAAGACGGAACAGCAACTTTCGAAGCCAACAGATGTGCAGAATTAGAAGAAAATGGAAACAGAGGCAGCAACAACCAAAGCTCGATCTGCCATCTGGAATTACCTGTCCTGAATGCGGAAGAACTTTCAAAGCTAAGATTGGACTCATAATTCACTTGAGAGCCCATAAATGGATCGACGGAATGAAGACCATCATTCTCGACCGCGAGGGATAGCCATGATGACGATTATTTAGTAATGGGCCTGCTTCTACACGGTGCGTAGAAAGTCACTCCCTTTTATGCTGAATATTCTGTTGCGCATTCTACAGAATGTCGAAAGCAGCCTTGTTGCACTCAGCATTTTGTCCTGTATCATACAGCAACAAAGATTCAGCTTCTAATATTTCACATCGTAGGACGAGTTGTTAACTGAAGTAAAAAGTGACTGGCAGATGCGGAGAGTATTTCACCCTGACTCGTACAATTGTGATATTGTAAATTGCAGGTTGAAATCCTATCGTAACAGAAAGGTGTTTTCTGCAATAGGTAAAGATATGAAGGTGTGTTCATCGTGACGGAGGCACGCCTATGTACTGTACAGCACAGGTTGATATTGTTACCATCTCAGTGAGTTACTCTAGATGTGGCATATAATGTGGTGTGAAATATCAATTATGTATATAGAGTGTTACCCCTGTGATAGTGATCATTTTCCCCTGCTGTGAACAATGTGTGAAGAGTGAATCATTGTTATTATGTATACAATAGAGGATAGGATGTTTTATCTAACAGTTACAGTCTACTTATAATAAACATACTGAAGGCTAATACTGTAACTGTAGTCCTGAACTGTATCAAATATATAGAAATATTATGTTATATTGGGTATCAGATACTCTATTATAAAATATATTATACACAGTGGCATATATATATTATGCACAGAGTATATACACAGTATATATGCAATATACTACATTTTACACAGTGGCTCCCTGTCAGCAGTGGACTGTTAACCTGCAGAGCTGTATTTCATCAGTCATTCCTTTATATTTAATCTTTCACCTTACATTGTACAGAATGTAGAATGTGGCAAAATAACAGTGAATATCCTGAGGTGGGCAAAATGTAACAAAGGACTCACCATTAAGGCAAACATTTTATTCTGAATTTTACAGAATGTAAGTCATGTCTCTGCATTATCCTAAAACGATCAGCCTTTATTGTGCTAAAGGTGGATCTCTTTACAAGTATGTCATCCTGTACTGTAGAGTGAGGAAAAAAGTCACCTTACATTAAACTTTTCTCGGGCTTCTAGCCGGGTACAGGTATCGATTATAACCGACGTTTTGATACCTGACCCAGCCGGAAGCCCAAGAAGAGTTTATTCATCATGTACACCGGGAAAGCACTTTTCCAGCTTGTATTGTATAACGTACACTCAGTGGTCACTTTATTAGGTACAGGAGCGGAGATGATCTTCTGCACACCACTCATTCAGTCAAGCTTCAAGTTCCTAGGAGTAACAATACCAATAGCCTGACCTCACCTAACCACATGGTCAAAAAAATTTACCAGTCCCTCTACTTCCCCAGCAAGCTAAAGAAGTTTGGCATGTCACTTTGACCCTCACCAATTTTGACCAATGCATTATAGACCAGTCCCATCAAGGTGATCACTGTTCCATGTGGAAACTACTCTGCTTGTAACCAAAAGAAAATGTATGGATCAGTGTTCTCTCTAATTTGCAACGACCAGTGTGCACAGAAATCTTGTGTTGTGCATTCGTTTACCCAGTGACAACAGCATGTGCACACTGAGTTTTATATATAGACGTATTCATTTTAACAGCTAGCAAAACACTGTATAAGAACTTTGATCTCCTCTGGGTTTGATCGTTCTCACTCTCACCAAACATACGTAGCTGGCCTGTAGCAGGTAATGAAGAATTTTCTTGCTTGAGTTTTTGCACACCGCCCATATGTGATTTGCTTCCTAAATAACACATTAAAAAGTCAAGTTTCTAAATATCGCTCCACTTCTTCCCACTTGCGAATTCTCCAGCAACTTCTGAATCACGACAATGCACATTTCCTGTGCGAGCCCTTGTTCCTTAGGTCTAATAAGGTGGTTGGAGTTTAGCATGGTGCTGCATTCATTGCAGAGAGGGAGTAAGGTATGGTTATTCATTTTGGAAAGTCTAGAGGGATAGAATCCCCAGTTATATATTTATTACTGCAGGACTTCTTTCTTTTTAGTCATCTACCTTCTCATCAATATTTATTTCTGTATTGTACATAAATATTTCTTGTAGCTACATTCCTGACCTCATGAGCTTTCGGTGTAGCAGTTTCTACTGTCTCATTAAGCCATTCCTCTTTAAGTGAACTAGCAGTTCTTTTGTGCTTCACACCCTTTGCTTCTTTGGAATTCAGCATGGTAAATTAATAATTCCTTAAACAAAAACAGTATAAATAAGCCATGTTGTCAACATCATCTGCATCAGAAAGGGAAATGTGGTTGTGTACAATCATGAAATATAATTAACATGCCAACGTGTTAGAGGGTGACAACCCTTTGTGCGTAGTTTAAATTCCTTTGTGTGCTGGTAGCAAACAATGTGTGTGCTTGCATGCCTGAGAGGGAACATTGGACTGTAGAGTTGTGGACACAGCTCAGTACATCACTAAAACCAGCCTCCCCTCCCGTCTGCTCTTCGTGCTGCCTTCCACAACCTACGGGCTCTACAACTCATGTTCTCTGTATCTATCAAATATTCAAAGGTCAAAATAAAATTTATTTTCAGAGTACACACACGTCACCACATACAACCCAGAGATTCTTTTTCCTGCAAATCTATAGAACAGTAACTGTAAACAGGATCAATGAAAGAGACAACAAACTGTGCAAATGCAAATATAAATAAATAGCAATAAATAATGAGAGCATGAAATAACAAGACAAAGAGATCTTAAAGTGAGATCATCTGTTGTGGGAACATCTCAATAGATGAGTGTAGTTATTCCCTTTTGTTCAAGAGCCTGATGTTTGAGGAGTGGTAACTGTTCTTGAACCTGGTGGTGCGAGTCCTGAGGCTCCTGTACCTTCTACCTGATGGCAACAGAGAGAAAAGTGCATGGCCTGGGTGGTGACAATCTTTGATGATGGACGCTGCTTTCCTATAACAGCATTTCATGTAGATGTGCTCAATGGTCAGGAGGACTTTACCCATGATGTATCTATCTCTATGTATCTTTCTGTCTAGGTGAAAGTAAGCATTCGACATGGACTAGGACCGAGATGTCTTGTTTCCATGCTGTAATTGTTATATGGTTATCAGTCTATTTATTTAGTTATTGTATTTTCACAGTTTATCTTATTTTGCACATTGGTTGTTTGTCAGTCTTTGTGTGTAGTTTTTGTCGATTCCATTGTATTTCTTTGTTCTTCTGTGAGTGCCTGCAAGGAAATGGATCTCAAAGTTAATAATGTACTTTGATAACAAAGTAAAGACAAACTTTGATAATAAACTTACCTTTAACTTTGAGACTGAAGAAAGATATACCTCTCTCTTATTGTGAATTTCTCAATCTACAAATTGCAGTTTGAAAAGTATATCTTTTTTTAAGAATTAACATTTGAAATTTATGGAAAGTAAGACCATTACAATGAGCATTGTATTGTACAGTGTGCAGAGTACAGTCATTGCCTCCTCGTGGTGAAATTTAATTTATCATTTACAGTAAACAGTTAGTGAAGCTTCTGCCCGACAGTCTATGTTCAGTGATCAATCCCCTGTAACTGTGAACATTTCTTTCTGCAAGTATGGAAGTTTTTTAAAGTGTTTCTCTATTCATTGTATATCATTTAGAAAGTGACACCCCCCCCCCCATAGAGAACTTCCTCCTACAACTCACCCTCCTTTGTCCACAGCACAGAGTATAATTTTGTTTTGTGCGGCTGTTACCATAACATTATTAGATGCCAACAACCCTGGTTCAATTCAGCAACAATCTGTACATTCTCTCTGTGATCATGTAGGTTTCCTCTGGGTGCCCTGCTGTCCTCTCACATCTCAAAGACATACAGATTAATCACAATTTACTCCTGGTGTCATTTTACACCTGATGATTACTTTAAAAGGACGTGTTCATCTGAGCAGATCAGGCAGAGATCATATCACTGCGTGAGTTGGTAATAGAAGGAAAATCAGGAGTTCTGAAGTTGGAATTTGGTGATCATGGAATTCGGGTGAAGAAAGAGGCAGTGCTTTAGTAACCAGGTAATATAACCCTCTCTTTCAGCAGGGGGAGCAGCAAAACACAGCAATTTGCCGGTCTTGCTGGAGGTGAGATACTTCACAACCTGAACATGTGCCAATACTTCAAACCCTCCACCAAAGGCAGCGGGTTTGTCAAAGTGCACAAAATATGAATGGAGTAGGACTTTTACATGATACAATGAGAAAGAGCTCCATTGTACTATATATTGAACGTTACTCAGTTTGAAAGATGTAGGGGAAGCAAAAAATTTATAATGTTCTAGTCTTGTAAGTAAAGGTGTCTTGTTTACTTTAACAAAAAGAGGTGGGAGCTTTGACCCTCAGGAGTTTACTCATAGGCACACGTCTGAGGTGGGTGTCACCAGCTCACAGTGTCAGATCATGAGGAGCTGACAGAGTCAAACACCCAAGTTCCAGCAGCTAGAGAGAGGGAGAGAGCGATGGGGACAGTCAGTAAAGGAGAGAAGTTGTACAAGGGCAAAAGAAATGAAAAACCAGAAGCAATAAATTCTAGATAGCCAGCAGGAAGGGACAGGAGAACCCTTTTGCCCAGGGACTGAAGAGAATGCCCCAACATGGGCAGTGTGTTTCACTGCTCATTCCTAGGTGCCCTGAAATGACCTCTGCTTGATTAGAATATATTTGGAGACTTTCTAATCCAGAGATCAGTTAACAGTCCACCAGGATGGTGTGCAACTGAAGTCATAGAGTACTATAGCATGAAGTCACGCTCTTCAGCCCACAGAGTGGATGTACTGTAAGTCCAGTAGCTCTTACCTCCACTCTGATGCAGGCTTTGAGAGACTGGTCATGAAGCATATCAACTCTTGACTGAGGATTGACTCCAATTTGCCCACCATCACTACAGGGTAAAAGCGGATGTCATTTCACTGACTCTTCACTCAACTCTGAAACATCTGGACAGTGAAAATGCATACATCAGGGTGCTTTTCCTTGACGACAGATCAGAATTAAACACTGTCATCCCCTGAATACTAATCAATAAGTTCCAAGACCTATGCCTCACTTCCTCCTTGTGCAAATTGATCTTTGATTTCCTCACTTTTAGACATCAATCTTAACAGATTGGCAACAACATCTCCTCCACAATCATAACCTGTACAGGTGCACCACAAGACTGTGTATTTAGCCCTCTGATCTCCTCACTTTATACTGATGACTGTGAGGCTAAGTACAGCGCCATGCCATATTTAAATTTGCTGATAACACCACTGTTGTTGGCAAAATCAAAGGTGGTGAATATTTGGCATTGGAGGGAGACTGCAATGATTTAAATTGACAGATAGGTTGAGAGAGGTTGAACAGTGCTACAACAACATCCTTTCACTCAACATCCACAAAGCCAAAGAGCTGATTATTGACTACAGAAGGAAGAAATCGGGGGGGGGGGGGGGGGTCCGTGAGCCAGTCCTCACTAGGGGATCAGAGATCAGAGGAGGAGAGGATCAGTAACTTTAAATTCTTTGGCATTATCACATCAGAGGATCTGTCCAGGGACCGCATGTAAATGCCATTTCAAAGAAGGCAAGACAGCACCTCAACTTTCTTAGAACTTTTTAGAAGTTTGTGCAGATTTGTCATCTAAAACTTTGACAAACTTCCATTGATGCACAGTCAAGAGTATCCTGACTGGATACATCAGGACCAGGTATGGAAACACCAATACCCAAGAACAGAAAAGCCTACAAAAACTGTTGGATATAACCCTGTCCACCTCCACCATTGACCACCTCTATAAGGAGCGTTGCCACAGGAAAGCAGCATCTATTAACAAGGACCCCACCATCCAGGCCATGCTCCCTCCTCACTGCTGCTGTCAGGAAGGAGCTACAAAAACCTTAAGTCCCACACCACTATATTCAAGAACAGTTATTACCATCAGGCTCCTGAACCAGTGTGAATAACGTCACTCACCTCAACACTGAACCGATCACTAAACACAGCCTATCTCTTTCAAGATCACCTCAACTCATATTATCAGTATTAATTTATTTATTTGTCTATCTATTTATTTATCTATTTATTGATTGATTAATTGATTGATTGTGTGTGCACAGTTTGTCTTCTTTTGCACATACATTGGTGGTCAGTCTTTCTATTTGTGTGTAGTTTTTCATTGATTATGTTGTATTTCTTTGTTCTACTGTTCATGCCAGCAAGCAAATGAATCTCAGGGTTGTATATTGTGATGCATACGTACTTTGATAATAAACTTACTTTGAACTTTAAACTTCAAAGAATGTGCAACCAAGCAAACTAGAACAGGAGGAAGGTAGTGTATTTACTCCCTGAACTGATTGGATTTCCATGGCTCAACAGCTTTGGCAACACTTCCATTTGTTTCAGGTTCCCTGACAAGGGCAACTGTATTAGACGGAGAGGGAGGAGTTTGCGAGGAATAGAAACACTCTCCAGCTGGATCAGTGGTCAGTTTCTCTGCTGCAGATTTTAAGTAATCTCTTTTTTCAGAAATGGCAAGAAGGAAAGGTTACAACCAGAGCTCGCAGAGTGTGTGCATTATAGTCGGAGTCGAGGATCAGCAGAAAGACTTGTAGCTCATGTTAAATCTAGAACTTCAGGATGATAAGACTTAAAGTCATAGAGTCAAAGAGAAGTACAATACAGAAACAGGCCCTTTGGCCCATCTAGTCCAAGCCAGAACAATTTGAATTGCCTACTCCCATTGACCTGCACCGGGACCATATCCCTTCATGCCCCTACCATTCATGTACCTATACAAACTTCTATTCAGTTTTGAAATTGAGCTTGCATGCACCACTTGTACTGGCAGCTCAGTCCACACTCTCAAGACCCTCTGAGTGAAGAAATTTCCCCTTATGTTCCCCTTAAACCTTTCACCTTTCACCCTTAACCCATGACCTCTGGTTGTAGTCCCACCCAACCTCAGTGGAAAAAGCCTGCTTCCATTTACTCTATCCATATCCTATTAGAAAAAGTTGATGTATTCCAGTTTATCCCAAGAGCTTATGGGTCTCAAAATTTAACTCCAGAACACAGTTTGTGTGGCTGTTTCAGTTGCCAGATGCTCATGCCCGTGACATATGCCACATCATCTACTATATTGGTGATGGATTGGCACATTTGCAAGGAACACTGGCACAAAAGAAGCAGCATACATCATCAGGGACACACACTATCCGGGCCATGCTCTGTTCTCACCACTTGGAGATGCAGGAGCTTTAGGTCCTAAACCACCAGCTTCAAAGCCGACTATTGCCCTACGACTCTCAGGGTCCCGAACTGACATGCATTACTTCACTGACCTCAACCTTGAAATGATCTTACAACTTAGAGGCTCACCTTTAAGGACCCTACAACTCATGTTCTCAGTACTATTTAGAATGTGTATATATTTTTATTTCACAATTACACAGTTTTATTTATGTATAGTTTTTCGTAAGTTCTATTATATTTAGGTTTTTTCCCCTGTAAGTCCCTTGGAGAAAATGAATCTTAAGGTAGTGTATGGTTCCATATATGTCCTTTGATGGTACATTGACTTTGCCTGGATCTGAAGGGTGTCAAGGTCTCTGTCAAGGTCAGTGGTCCTCCACTGACGATGCACATGACAATGAACTCAACTGGACTTCGTTATTCTTGAGCTCAATGTCAGATACCAGGCCATGCTTCATTCTGCAGGGATTCCACCCCAGGTTGTGCCACCATATCAGATCAGAAGGTGGCTGCAGGCAAGAAGAATTCAATGTCAAGCCCATGTGCACATTGGTAACGATGGAACACGGCACTCGTGTTCTGAAGGAATACTGGATTACGTTAGAGGGCCACAGAAGCCACTGCCATGTATCGAGAGGATCCCAGTGTCCGTGTTGACACCAAGATCCTGCACATGAGAGCATGGTACCAAAGGTATATGGAAGAGGAGGGGCAATGGAAGGTAAAGGTTAACCTAGACATGTTCTCGTGACCATGAGCAAGCTGGCCAGACACAGTTCTAATAAGCATAACCCCAATTCCCTTGACTCTTATCTGGATGCATAACAGATTGGCATGACAAGTGTTCTGCACTTGACCACAGGAAACTACAAAGAATTGTGGACACAGCTCAGCACATCACAGAAACCAGCCTCCCCTCCATGGACTCTGTCCAAACTGCTTGCTTCCTGAACAAAAAGCAGCCAGCATAACCACTCACCCCAGACATCCTCGCTTCTCTCCTCCTCCATCAGACAGAAGATACAAAACCCAAAGAGAGCTTCTGAACAGTTCACTAGTCCATAAGTTGGACTCTTGACCTCACAATCTACCTCATTATGATCTTGCACCTTACTGTCTACTTGCACGCCACTTTCTCTGGGAGTGTAACACTTTATTCTGCATTCTGTTATAGTTTTACTTCGTCCTGCCTCAGTGCGCCGTGTAATGCATTGATCTGTATGAACAGTGTGCAGAACAAGTTTAAGCTTTGCCTCTGTACATGTGTCAATAATAAACCAATTCCAGTTCTTATCTTCCCTCTCTTGCTGACCATCAGAGCGTCCACTCGGCAGCAAGTTGATGAAGTCTAACGCAGAATGAATGTTCCAGAACAAAGTGAGAAATTGGATAATGTCTAATTGCATAAAATGTGCTCAGTTTGTCTTCTACATGTTGGTTGTTCATCCGTCTTTGTGTGTTTTTCATTGATTCTATCGTATTTCTTTGTTTTCCTGTGAATGCCCACAAGAAAATGAATCTCAAGGTAGCCTTGATAACAAATTTACTTTGAACTTTAAACTTTGAACCTTCAACCTTTCCCTCTCGGGCTTTTGCTGTACCTGCAGTGCACTCTTCCCAGAGACTACAGGATGGATGACAAAGCCTGCCAATTTCCTTGACTGCCGTCATTGTTTGCACTCGCCATTGTGTTTAATATTATTGTCTATGCTGGTTACTCCACAAGCTTCATACGAGCAACAAATTTCATTGCACCAGGTGTATATGACAATAGAATAATCTGAACTGATCTAAAACTGGATGCCTTTGAACCTAGAAGACTCAATCTCAGGCTGTCCTTTGTCTCCAGAGTAACTGTAGTGGCACTGTCAATGCACTTTGACCTCCAGAGAGGGGTAAGCATGTCTGTGCTTTCACAGCCACAATTGTCTGCACCACACTAATCCAAGTCATCTGGGAGAGTTAACTGTTGAGCTGCTGTGACACCCTGTATGTGAGGTGTACTAATTCTTCTCAGGATCAAGAATGGCCTCCCCCCACTCCTGTTTTATGGGCTGTAGAGAGAGTCTGGGAACTTGGAGCTCGACAGGCAGGGCAGGAACCGGCTGATAGGGTGGACGGGTTTGTAGTGTGCACGGTAGTCTTCTGCTTACACAGGGCTTCTGTGTGATCCTGATGAATGATCTTTGGATTGTCAAGACCATCCTGTCATGGGACAGAGACTCCCAAACATCAACTGGCATGTTGCATTTACTCAACAAGGTTTTGAGCTGATTTCTGAAACTTTCCCTCTGTTCACTGGTTATCTCTTCCCAGGAAAAGCGTGGTAGCTTTGGCTGTTTGTTGCCAGGGATTGGAATGGCGAGGCTTGCCCTGCAGAGTGGAACGAGCGTAATTAGGAACCCAGCACCCAAGAAAGGAAACTGACATCAAGCCAGAGAGTGTGAAGGGCAGGATGGCAGTGAAAAAGACTGGAAAACTCTCGGTGCCCAGGGTGCTGAGTAAAAGAATGTTTGGAGGCCAAGCAACGTGTCATCAAAGGCTCGTTGTCTTAGTATACTGGAAGATACTCACCCTCTGCAAAGGTCCTGCCCTGCTACAAAACATGGCCTTCTGACAATGCAGGGTCACCTGTGTCACCTGGTAAATCTCAGCACCACCCCTCAGTGAAGACAGACGTCGACAGTGACATTCACCAACCCCATCAGCGTAGCTCTTGACCAATTGAAGAAAATGCTATTTTCAGATACAGAACTCAAAGTTTACTGGGCAGTGGTTATTCCTAAACACAAGAGACTCTGCAAACGCTGGAAATCCTGAGCAACGCACGATATGCTCGAGGATCTCAGCGGGCCAGACAGCATCAATGCAGGGGAATAAACAGTCGATTTTTGGGCTGAGACCTGATGAAGGGTCTCAGCCAGAAACCTTGAGTGTTTATTCCTGTCCAGTGGTGATTCCTATCTGATTCTGAGACTTGGACAATGGCACCTGACACAGCGAGCTCTGGGACGCACCCTCTTCTCATTACCACCATGGGGGGAAGGTACATGAGCCTGACCTGACGATACACACTCAATGACTTGGGAAAAGCTTCTTCCCCTCTGCTATCAGATTTCTGAATAGTCCATACAACATGAATGCTTCTCAGTGATTTATTACGTTAATTATCTTTGTAATTTACAGCAATTTCTATGTCTACGTCGTATTGCTGCTGCATAACAAATTTCACATCATATAAGTCACTGATAATAAATTCCCACTTAGTCCCTTCAGTAGCCTTGGGTCCTGCACCACCAGGATCAGGAACAGTTATTACTCTCCAACCACTGGGCTCCTCAAACAACATGCATAACTGAAATCGCCTCAACTCTGAACTGATGCCACAACCGAAAGACTCACTTTCAAGGATTCTACAACTCTTGTTCATGGTATTATTTACCTTTATGTATTTTATTTGCTCAGTTTGACTTATTTTGCACATTGATTATTAGTATATGTACAGTCTTCACAAATTCAATTGTATTTCTTCATTTTCCTACAAATGCCTGCAATAGTATCTGGTGACATATACTTTATGCAGTTTGATAATAAATTTACTTTGACTCTGATCTGATTCAGAAAGTGTGTTTTGAATGAGGGCCATTTGAAATGGCCAGGACATTTGGATAACCTCGTTTTTGAGAGGGGAGCTGTGGGCAAATTGAGCAGCACACTTCCAGCCCAGGAATAATGCCGCTGCCAGTGACCAATGTCCATTGTGGCAAGAGCAGATGCTGGACTGTGTTTGGTTTCAATTGGCTTAGTAGACTAGGAAGGAGTGCCACCACTGAACACCCAATTGTCTCCCTTGCTCACCCCTACTGCTGTGTCTACATCATTGAAAAACGCAACAACAAAACACAAACCTTCCATCCAATAGCAAATCACTCAAAAACATGCTGCTATTTATTACAACATTTTACCAGTGATGTCCTGCAGGGATCAGTGCTGGGACCTCTATTGCTTGTTTAAGCAACTTCAATATACCACTGAAGTTATACAGTATATTAACGACTTGGGATGAAAATGTAGTTATACTTTGTGGATGACACTAAATTTGGTAGATTTGTGAAGTAGTTTAACAGCAATTATTTATAGACAATAGACAATAGGTGCAGAAGTAGACCATTCGGCCCTTCGAGCCTGCACCGCCATTTTGAGATCATGGCTGATCATCTACTATCAATACCCGGTTCCTGCCTTGTCCCCATATCCCTTGATTCCCCTATCCATAAGATACCTATCTAGCTCCTTCTTGAAAGCATCCAGAGAATTGGCCTCCACTACCTTCCGAGGCAGTGCATTCCAGACCCCCACAACTCCCTGGGAGAAGAAGTTTTTCCTTAACTCTGTCCTAAATGACCTACCCCTTATTCTCAAACCATGCCCTCTGGTACTGGACTCTCCCAGCATCTGGAACATATTTCCTGCCTCTATCTTGTCCAATCCCTTAATAGTCTTATATGTTTCAATCAGATCCCCTCTCAATCTCCTTAATTCCAGCTTGTACAAGCCCAGTCTCTCTAACCTCTCTGCGTAAGACAGTCCAGACATCCCAGGAATTAACCTCGTGAATCTACGCTGCACTTTCTCTACAGCCAGGATGTCCTTCCTTAACCCTGGAGACCAAAACTGTACACAATACTCCAGGTGTGGTCTCACCAGGGCTCTGTACAAATGCAAGAGGATTTCCTTGCTCTTGTACTCAATTCCCTTTGTAATAAAGGCCAACATTCCATTAGCCTTCTTCACTGCCTGCTGCACTTGCTCATTCACCTTCAGTGACTGATGAACAAGGACTCCTAGATCTCTTTGTATTTCTCCCTTACCTAACTCTACACCGTTCAGATAATAATCTGCCTTCCTGTCCTTACTCCCAAAGTGGATAACCTCACACTTATTCACATTAAACGTCATATGCCAAGTATCTGCCCACTCACCCAGCCTATCCAAGTCACCCTGAATTCTCCTAACATCCTCATCACATGTCACACTGCCACCCAGCTTAGTATCATCAGCAAATTTGCTGATGTTATTCTCAGTGCCTTTATCTAAATTGTTGACGTAAATTGTAAACAGCTGTGGTCCCAATACCGAGCCCTGTGGCACCCCACTAGTCACCACCTGCCATTCCGAGAAACACCCATTCACCGCTACCCTTTGCTTTCTATCTGCCAACCAGTTTTCTATCCATGTCAATGTCTTCCCCCCGATGCCCTGAGCTTTGATTTTACCCACCGATCTCCTATGTGGGACCTTATCAAATGCCTTCTGAAAATCGAGGTACACTACATCCACTGGATCTCCCCCGTCTAACTTCCTGGTTACATCCTCGAAAAACTCCAACAGATTAGTCAAGCATGATTTACCCTTGGTAAATCCGTGCTGGCTCGGCCCAATCCTATCACTGCTATCTAGATATGCCACTATTTCATCCTTAATAATGGACTCTAGCATCTTCCCCACCACTGATGTCAGGCTGACAGGTCGATAGTTCTCTGTTTTCTCCCTCCCTCCTTTCTTAAAAAGTGGGATAACATTAGCCATTCTCCAATCCTCAGGAAGTGATTCTGAATCTAAGGAACATTGGAAAATGATTACCAATGCATCCACAATTTCCAGGGCCCCTAGGATGCAAACCATCTGGACCTGGGGATTTGTCACCCTTCAGTCCCATCAGTCTTCTCATCACCGTTTCCTTCCTAATGTCAATCTGTTTCATTTCCTCTGTTACCCTATGGCCCATCCATACATCTGGGAGATTGCTTGTGTCTTCCTTAGTGAAAACAGATCTAAAGTACTCATTAAATTCTTCTGCCATTTCTCTGTTTCCCATAACAATTTCACCCAATTCATTCTTCAAGGGCCCAACATTGTTTTTAACTATCTTCTTTCTCTTCACATACCTAAAAAAGCTTTTGCTATCTTCCTTTATATTCCTGGCTAGCTTGCGTTCGTACCTCATTTATGATCTGATTACGAAAATACATATAGATACATCTGATAAAATTAAGAATGAGTGGGAAAGAGAACTTCAAATATCTTTATCTACAGAGAAATGGAAGAAAATTCTTAAACTAGTTAATACTTCTTCAATGTGTGCCAGACACGCTTTGATACAATTTAAGGTGGTTCATAGGGCCCATATGTCCAAGGATAAGTTAGCTCGTTTTTACTGCCATATAAATCCTGTTTGTGATAGATGTAATTCTGAAGTAGCTTCCTTGACGCATATGTTCTGGTCTTGTCCTCTTCTAGGAAAACATTGGAAAGATATTATAACATATAACCATATAACAATCACAGCACGGAAACAGGCCATCTCGGCCCTCCTAGTCCGTGCCGAACTCTTAATCTCACCTAGTCCCACCTACCCGCACTCAGCCCATAACCCTCCACTCCTTTCCTGTCCATATACCTATCCAATTTTACCTTAAATGACACAACTGAACTGGCCTCGACTACTTCTACAGGAAGCTCATTCCACACAGCTATCACTCTCTGAGTAAAGAAATACCCCCTCGTGTTTTCCTTAAACTTTTGCCCCCTAACTCTCAAATCATGTCCTCTCGTTGGAATCTCTCCTACTCTCAATGGAAACAGCCTATTCACGTCAACTCTATCTATCCCTCTCAAAATTTTAAATACCTTGATCAAATCCCCCCTCAACCTTCTACGCTCCAATGAATAGAGACCTAACTTGTTCAACCTTTCTCTGTAACTTAAGTGCCAAAACCCAGGTAACATCCTAGTAAATCGTCTCTGCACTCTCTCTAATTTATTGATATCTTTCCTATAATTCGGTGACCAGAACTGTACACAATATTCCAAATTTGGCCTTACCAATGCCTTGTACAATTTTAACATTACATCCCAACTTCTGTACTCAATGCTCTGATTTATAAAGGCCAGCGTTCCAAAAGCCTTCTTCACCACCCTATCTACATGAGACTCCACCTTCAGGGAACTATGCACTGTTATTCCTAGATCTCTCTGTTCCACTGCATTCCTCAATGCCCTACCATTTACCCTGTATGTTCTATTTGGATTATTCCTGCCAAAATGTAGAACCTCACACTTCTCAGCATTAAACTCCATCTTCCAATGTTCAGCCCATTCTTCTAACCGGCTTAAATCTCCCTGCAAGCTTTGAAAATCCACCTCATTATCCACAACACCTCCTACCTTAGTATCATCGGCATACTTACTAATCCAATTTACCACCCCATCATCCAGATCATTTATGTATATTACAAACAACATTGGGCCCAAAACAGATCCCTGAGGCACCCCACTAGTCACCGGCCTCCATCCCGATAAACAATTATCCACCACTACTCTCTGGCATCTCCCATCTAGCCACTGTTGAATCCATTTTATTACTCCAGCATTAATACCTAATGACTGAACCTTCTTAACTAACCTTCCATGTGGAACTTTGTCAAAGGCCTTGCTGAAGTCCATATAGACTACATCCACTGCCTTACCCTCGTCAACATTCCTCGTAACTTCTTCAAAAACTTCAATAAGGTTTGTTAAACATGACCTTCCACGCACAAATCCATGCTGGCTACTCCTAATCAGATCCTGTCTATCCAGATAATTATAAATACTATCTCTAAGAATACTTTCCATTAATTTACCCACCACTGATGTCAAACTGACAGGTCTATAATTGCTAGGCTTACTTCTAGAACCCTTTTTAAACAATGGAACCACATGAGCAATACTCCAATCCTCTGGCACAATCCCCGTTTCTAATGACATCTGAAAGATCTCCGTCAGAGCTCCTGCTATCTCTACACAAACTTCCCTCAAGGTCCTGGGGAATATCCTGTCAGGACCCGGAGATTTATCCACTTTTAAATTTCTTAAAAGCGCCAGTACTTCCACCTCTTTAATTGTCATAGGTTCCATAACTTCCTTACTTGTTTCCCACACCTTACACAATTCAATATCCTTCTCCTTAGTGAATACCGAAGAGAAGAAATCGTTCAAAATCTCTCCCATCTCCCTCGGCTCCACACATAGCTGACCACCCTGATTCTCTAAGGGACCAATTTTATCCCTCACTAACCTCTTGCTTTTAATATTTTTGATATTATTTCAGTAGTTCTGCGTGTTGATTTACAACCTCATCCTATTACCGCAATTTTTGGACTACCAGTGATAGACTCGCATCATTTATCCTCATCAACTTGCATTTAATTGCATTTGTGACATTAATAACCAGAAGATCCATTTTACTTAAATGGAAAGATTCCAATCCCCCTACCACATTTCAATGGTTTTCCCAAATGATAGCATGTTTAAACTTGGAAAACATTAGGAGCAGTACTATGGACCCTCAGGTTAAACTTGAAGAAACTTGGAGGCCATTTATTCAATTTTTTCATATGATCTAAGTTGTCCCTTTCTGAATCTTTTTTTTTTAGTAATTTTTTGTTCATGTATAGAGGAGTGGAGTTAACAACAAATTATAATTTTAACCGATGAAACATGGCAGCCAATTCTTTGTTTTTTTTTAGTTTGGTTTTTCTTAGTTTAGGGTTTTTTTTTCTCTTTTATAAATATCTTTTTCATGATTAATTACTAAGAGATTAGGAGACTAAACTCTACTTGTTACTTGAAATGTGTGTTTTTACATGTTAACGTTATTAATGTAATCCCGATCTCTATGTACCATTATCAATATTGATATGTTTATTAATTTGAAATCTAATAAAAAGATTGAAAAAGAAAGATTTGTGAATAGTGGGGAAGGTGGTCAAAGGATACAGTAGGATTGAGACAGCTGCAGATCTGGGGTTTAGTCTTGGCAAAGGTGAAGTGTTGGAGAAGGTCGACTGCAAGGGGAAAATATATTGCAAGACCTTTAAGTACAAAGAGATGTTGAGGTACAAGTCTATAGCTCCCTGAAAGTGATAACACAAATGCTGTAGATAGTGTGGTAAAGAAGTCATGTGATGTGGGGCACTGAGTATTAAAGACAGCTGCGGCTGTATAAAACTTAGGTTAGGTGTATTTTATACAGTTGTGCTCAGTCCATTACAAGAAGGTGTGGAGGCTCTGAAAAGGTGTAGAAGATGTTCACCTGGATTAGAGAGTATTAGCTATAAGGAGAGGTTGGAAAAGGATGGATTATTTTCTCTGGAGCCTCAGAGCCTGAGGGGAGAACTGATAGAAGTTAAAGAAAATCTGATTGATAGAGTAGACAGACAGAATCTTTCTCTGAGTAGAATCAGAATCAGAAACTTGTTTGTTGTTTTTGTGGCAGCAGCACAGTGCAAAACACTTAAAACATACAAAAAGTTACAATAAAAAATAAAATAAATTGTAACGAGGAATGAGGTAGTCTTTATGGGTTCATCGACCGTTCAGAGATCTGATGACAGAGGGAAAGAAGCTGTTCCTAAAATGTTGAGTGTGTGTCTCCGGGTTTCTGTAGCTCCTCCCTGATGGTAGTTTGAGAAGAGGACGTGTCCTGGATGGTGAGGGTCCTTGACGATCGATGCTGCCTTCGTGAGCTACAGCCTTTGGAAGATGCCGTCAGTGGTGGAGGGGGAGCTGGCTGAGCCCTCGGCCCTCTGCAGTCCATTTTGATCAAATACTCGAGGACAGAGCTTTAAGGTGAGAGGGGGCGAAGTTTAACGGATATATGTGGGGTAGTTTTGTACAAAAAGAGTAGTGGGTGCTTAGAACTTGCTGCCACAGGTAATGGCTGAAGCAAACTTGATAGTGACATTTAAGAGGCATTGAGTCAGGCACATGACTACAGGGAGTGGATACGGATAATGTACGTGATATCATTTATATCGACATTATGTCCAGCACAGACTGTGACGGCCAAAGGGACTGTTCCATCCCTATACTCTTTTATGTTCTATTGTTAATAATTAGCAGGATGAAACGTGGCAATGCCGACAATCAAACAGCAATAAAGTTCAAATTCAAAATAAATTTATTATCAAAGTACATATATAACATTATATATTACCTTGAGACTCATTTTCTTGCAGGCATTTAAATTAAAATAAAGAAATATATTAGATTTTATAGGAAAACTCTAAATAACAGATTGACTAACAACCAATGTGCAAAAAGAAGACAAATCATGCAAACAATAAAACAGTAAATAAATAATACAGAGTGCTGAGCCTTTGAAAGCTAGTCTATAAATTGTGGAGTCACTTCAATGTCGATGTGAGATCTTTTATAAGGTCTTTTATAGGCTCCACGCTGAAGGTTAATAACTGTTCACGATCCTGGTGGTGCGGGACCTAACTCTCCTGTACCTCGAAGCAAGAAGAGAGCTTAGCCTCGGTGATGGATACTGGTTTCTTATTCTTAAGGAATTTTTTAAGAAGCTCTTACCTGCTCATTGTTGTGTTGTCTTCTCGGGTTGTACCTGTCTCTTGAAACAATCTTTCATCAGGTTTGGTTGTGTGTATTATGAAAGAATATGGAATCAAGGTCAAATTGAACCTACAGATAAAAAATTACTCTTTTGTTTGTAAATACCCATTTGATAATATTAAATTCAGGAGTCTAATGTACACAACAGATAATCATTTATCCATTCAAATAACAAAGCTGGTTTCCTCTCTCCCTCTCTGTACTTTTATTCTTTCTTATCAATTATTTGAGCTTTTGATGTTATTCATTACGGTACTCTGGAGGTATGGTTACCATGTCAAGTGATTTTTGTGTATTTTCAGACTTATGGAAAAACTTACTGAAGTTTTTCTGAAAAGATGGAACTCGTTCATTATCCAGAAATGGGTTATGATAGGTATTGTCAAGATTTGTTCTGCTACTGGTTGGCGATACGTAAGCCAATGTGGACTTACGGCAAGGAAGGGGGCCATCGGCTCCCCTGGTCTCTGATCAATGGGCACCTCTCTATATTAATCCTGTCTTCAGGAACTTGGCCCCATCTATGCCTGAGCAATTCATGCTCTCACCTAGACATTTTTAAAGTGCTGTCAGTAGTTCTGCTCGCACTATTCTCTCAGGCCATACATTCAACGTTCAGAGCAATTTATTACCAAAATACATTCAGGCCACCGTATACAACCCTGAGATTCATTTTGTTGTGGACTTACTCAATAAATACATAATAGAATACTAACCATAACAGAATCAATGAAAGATCACAACAACTAGATGTTCAACCAGTGTGCAAATACAAAAAGAAAGAAATAATAAATAAATACACACACACACACGTGCACACACAAACACACACACATGCACGCACACACACGCACACACACACACACACACACGCACACACACGCACACAAATGCGCACACACACACACGCACAGGCTGGGCAGCGTTCAATACTTTCTGTAGGATTTTCCTTTCAAGGGCATTAGTGTTTCCATACCAGGCTGTGAAGGATCCACTCAGTGTGCTCCCCACTACACATCTATAGAAGTTTGTCAAAGTTTTAGTTGTTATGCCGAATCTTCGCAAACTCCTAAGGAAGTAAAGGTGCTGCCATGCTTTCTTCGTAATTGCCCTTACATGCTGGGCCCAGGACAGATCCTCCAAAATGATAACATCTAGGAGTTTAAAGTTTCTGACCCTCTCCACCTCCGATCTTCTGAGGAGGCCTGGTTCATGGATCTCTGGTTTCCTCCTCCTGAAGTCAGTAATCAGCTCCACGTTCTTGCTGTCATGAGTGAGAGGTTGTGGTGGCAGCTCTCAGCCAGATTTTCAATCTCCCTCCTGTATGCTGCTTCATTCCAGACATTTGCCACTCTCTGGGTGACACCGCTCCCCTGTTTTGAGTTGATAGTGTTTTAATTTTACTACTGGTAGTAGGATAAGGAGTACCAGTCAATTTGGTCTTTCAGTAATGTGCCCGATGAAAGGCTATTAACTTAATTTGAAAAACATGGCATTGGTAATACTGGTGTGGTATGGATTAAACAGTAATCAACAGGAAATAGGGAGTAGGAATAAGCAGGATATTAACCAGTTGGAAAGCTGCAAATAATGGGACATTGAATGGGAACTTTCCCCTTCTTCCCCCTTTCTTTCCAGCCCTGACGAAGCGTGTCTGTCTGAAACATCGACTGTTTATACCTGACTCCCACACCACGACATCAGGATGTCTCAAAGTGCTGAAGACTTGAGCAGAACTGGGATCACTCACTGGAGTTTGGTGATCACATTACCGGAGAACAAAATCTTGGCTTTGCTTAAACTCTCAGCCACTGCAGTGAAGGGAGAGAGTTAGTCCTGATGATGGTTCTTGGTCCAAAACATCAACTGTTTATTCCCTTCCAGACCTGCTGGGTCCCACCAGCATTTTGTATTTGTTGCTCTGGATTTCTAGCATCTGCAGAATCTCCTGTGTTTACGTAGCTAATGGGATCTCCACATCAAGGATTTGCATCAATAGACTGAGTATAACATATGATGACACAAGGCAGATGATTCTGTGGCTTTTCTAGATGATATGGAGTCTTTAGGGGGATATGGACATGTGAAGTGAATGGGTCCAGGCATGGACTATGGATTATAATAAACCACATGTGAGGGATTTAGCTGCACAAAATAGAAAAGTGGAGGAGATTTTAAATGGTCAAAGACTGAAAAGTGTGAATGCTTTGAGAAATCTGGTTTACCCTGGTCCATGAATCACTGAATGTTGATATTCAGAGATGACAAGCAATTAGGAGTAAACAAAATGTTGGCCTTTATTGTAAGTGGGTTTGAGTACAAGAGCACAGATATCTTACATGGAAGGCTTAGAGCCTTGGTGAGACTGCATCTGGAACATTGAGATCAGTTCTCCCTATTAAATGGTACCCTAGTATGACAGATGGACTCTAGATCTAACAATTAAAATTACCTTTATTTGTACGTCGAAACAGATAGTGAAATGTGATGTTTGTGTCAAATCGAATGGGCAAGGGTGTGCTGGGGACAGCCCTCAGGTGTAATCACACTTCCGGCTCCAACTCAGTGTGCCCACACTCACTAACCCTAACTGTACCTCTCTGGGATGTGGGAGGGAACTGGAATACACAGATGAAACAAATATGGTCATAGGGAAAACCTACAGTACAGTACAGACCCTTCGGCCCACAACGCTGTGCCCAACATGTCCTTACTTTAGAAATTGCCTAGGGTTATCCACAGCCCTTTATTTTTCTAAGCTCCATGTACCTATCCAGGAGTCTCTTAAAGACCTTATTGTATCTGCCTCCACCACCGTTGCCGGCAGCCCATTCCACACACTCACCACTCTCTGAGTAAAAAACTTACCCCTGACATCTCCTCTGTACCTGCTCCCCAGCACCTTAAACCTGTGTCCTCTTGTGGCAACCATTTCAGCCCTGGGAAAAAGCCTCTGACTATCCACACAATCAATGCCTCTCATCATCTTATACACCTCTATCAGGTCACCTCTCATCCTCCGTCACTCCAAGGAGAAAAGGCCGAGGTGCTTACAACTGCTCCAGGTTTTTACATTTGGTCCCACGGTCAACATATAAACTCCTTACAGTCAGCAGCAGGAATTGAACCATGTAACCCCAACCTTACAGCTGACGCAAGTTCAATCAGTTTTGCTTTGGTCTTTACTAGACTATCCCAGGACTGCATTTGTTAAGTGTGGGGAAGGGAGCACCTGGGGGGGAGTGCTCTCCGTATAACTTGCCATGACAGAGCTTGCCTCGATATTTTCTCCCTTGTTTGGTTGCTTGTAAGGACCAGTTCAATTTAATTCAAAGTCAAAAAGTCATGGTAAATTTATATTTGAAGTATGCATGTGATTCCATATTCTTCCTTAAGATTAATTTTCTTGCAGACATTTATAGGAAAATAAAGAAATTGATGTAGAATTGATGAAGCCATCCATAATAAAGATTGATAACCGGTGTGCAAAAGAAGACAAAATATACAAATTATATATACACACGTTTGTGTGTGTGATATAATGTATATATTATACACAATAATAATATATATCATATATAATATTAAGAGCATGAGTTGAGGAGCCCTTGAAAGTGATTTTGTTGGTTGTGGAATCAGTTCTGCATTGAGGTGAGCGAAGTTATCCACACTGGTTCAGAAGCCTGACAGTTGTGGGGCGAAACTGGTGGTGTGAGATCTAAGCCTCACAGTGAAAAAGCTGCAGTGTGGCCCCACCACACTCACACACCCTCTGCTCTCCAACACTGACAAATTCCTTTCTGGGACTAAATCCGTTATAATCAGCATTCTAGCTTTGGGAGATCATTGTGTGCACATGCAATTCCCCCGCCCCACCCCCAGCCCAGATGCCACCCCTGGGATGAGTTCGCTCTCTCCTTGCCAAATGCTTGACAGCTGCCCCCACCCCACCCACCCATTGATTCGTGCAATGTGCCATTGATAAGTATTGATGACTTAGGTGGCTGTAAATGGGTTTGTGTTTGTCAGAGGCCGAGAGGAGGGAGTCTCAGGCTCCCTTTGAATTCCAGCTCCTGGCTGTGAGCTCGCTCCTAATTGCATGCATGGCATTCTTTGAGAGTGGGTGGCAGGGCTTTTACTGGCCTTATTTTCACAGACACCACTTATAGAAAAGAAACCCTTTCATGTGCTGAGGGAAGAGAGGAACGAACTAAAGCACAAACTCTGCTTGAAATCAGCACAATTGAACACTAACAGAGACATATGCAGAAGTGGTTAAAGGCCTGGAGGTAGATTCCCTCCACGTTTAGTACTTTTTTTGTATCCTATTCACCCTCAAATACAAAACTGACGGTGTCATTCGGAAACAAGGGCACTGCTCTAACTCTAAACATGTCGCCTTCACGTGACGCCACTGCGTGCAGTGACGTTGTCTGCATGTTCAGCCACTTCCCAGTTTGTTACTTCTCATTCTTGCTTTCATTTCTCTCGGTGCTTTGCCCCGAACAAGCTCAATAACCTGCAGCTCTCCAGGATCTCAGTCTTCCTCGTGTTCAGCCCTCGGGAAACTCCTAAATTTAAAACGCTCCAACAGCAGTAACCGTCCCTCAGTAACCAAAGCTTTAACCTCCATTATTGCTTTCCTCAACCTTTTGTCCTCTCTAACTCTCCCTTTATAAATACAAGAGAGTCTGCAGATGGTGCAAATTCAGAGCAGCACACAAATTGCTGGAGGGACTCAGATGGTCAGGCAGCATCTGTGAAGGAGAAAATTTCATCCCAAAGCACTGACTGTTTATTCCTCTCCAATGTTTCTACATTAAAAGTGATTTACAGGTACAAACTATTGTTCCCATGTTTTGTTTGCCTTTGTCAGTTCCCAGTCTATGGATCGAATTAAAAATGAACTTTATTCACGCTATATTTACATACAGTGGATTCCTGTTAATGGGGATACATTGTTACCAGTACATTTTGGCCCCATTCAACGGCTGCCCCAAATAGCTGAAGTTTCATGGAAATAGTTTAAAAAAGATAAACTACATTTAACTGAGTAACAAATTATGTACTTAAATGAAATACAGGACAAATTAGAACACTATTAATATTACTGCAGCACTATAAAACTGTGTCCTGACGGAGGGTCTCGGCCTGAAACGTTGAGTGCTCGTTTCCACGGATGCTGCCTGACCTGCTGAGTTCCTCCAGCATGTTGTACGTGTTGTTATAAAACTGTGTAATAGTTCCTAATATTTTTTGATGGAGGAGTTTGTACAGTGTACGCTGCCATATTCTTTTGACTGACTGTAAATGAACAAAACGGACTACATTCATTGCCTTCCTGTATGAAGTAGTGTCAGAGTTATTTGCATTTTTATTTGTCTTCGGTCATCCAAAATGAACAACACAAGCATACACAACTGACGCTATTTAAAAACTGTTCACTCTACACACGGTGCACTGTCTAATGGTCACACAAGTGTACGTGACTGATGCTAGTTAGAAACTGCGGCACCCTCCAAATCTTTATTTTCATCATAACATTCAAGATGATTGTCAATACCTTAAAAATCTTCATATTCCACAACCTGCTGAAGTAGTGAAATCATCTCATTTTCACTCCTGGCCATTGCTGGCATCTCCAAGCCCGAAGGCTTGAAATTGCAGTGAGCAAAACAGTTCAGAATTGTATTAATTATTTCTGACCAACTATCAGTGACAAAAATCAGTACTTTTCGAACACAAGCATACGCAACTGAGCTATTTAAAAACTATTTAAAGTGTCTATAGTCTATAGTTCACCCTTGGGCAAGGAGTAGCACCTGCTTAGACCCCCGATCAAGGAGCAGGTGGTCGTATGAGCAGCTGGTGCATATCACAAGTCCTGGTTATATGACCACTGATGCCAGGCAGTCAGTCACTGAAGGGCATTGATAATGGCTGGGGTCACCCGTCTTGTAAAGACACTGCCCAGAAGAAAGCAATGGCAAGCCACTCCAGCAGACAAAATTGCCAAGAACAATCATGGTCAAGACCATGTTTGGCCACGTCATACAACACAACACTTGACGATGCTGATGACAGTGCAGTACAGGGATGGGGAGGGGGTGTTCTAATGGTTAATCAGGTTAACTGCCCGAGGGAGAAACTTTTAAAAAGTTATGAAGTATTTCGTTTAATAGCCCAACTGGCTTTAAATGAAGGTACCAACTATTGACCACGGGTCACAAGTTTTGCACTGGATCACAACCATCCTTTGTTCTTCTAGAGACATGTTTGAATTTCCGTCAATGAATTTGTAGTTAATTAGCTGCTGGATCTGCTGGTCATCCCCATCAAACCAGTCCTGCTGCTTTCTGAATCTCCTCACCAGTGCCAATGATGCTGCACCCTAATGAGCTGTGTATTCAGGGGTTGGCAGGTCACCCATAAGGAAGACTCTAAGAAGGGTTTTCCTTGCAAGACTCTTGAGACCCTCAGCATTAATGGTCATGAGACAACGTCACTGTTTAGGGCTCAGACTGATGGACATTACAGGTCATTTCAGGCGGTATTTGTCTAGCAGTCACTGTACCTGTTATGGGGCAAGTGATGTGAAGATTAACGGTGGTATTATCGAGTAGGTGCTGGTGGTTGTGACAATCTGGAGACTGCCTTTGTGTGGCTTTGAACTTGATGAGTGGCACAGAATAGAGGGGCCAAAGGAACCGATTTTGTACTGCAGTGCTCTGTCACTCCACATTCTGGCCTTTCCACCCCTGCATTCATATCCATTCTGATTCCCACATTGGAGTCACTACCAATCCCTTGCCAAAGTTCCAAATCCTGGAGGCAAAGTAACTCCGGCACAAATCCATGGTCTCATCTTCTGACCTGGACAGAGAAAGGCAGAAAAAGCCGAGAGCACTCAGCACACTGGGCTGCACTGTGAAGAGTTAACGTTTCAGGCTGAAAGAGTGGGGAAATAAGTTAGGGAAATAAGGGACAAATCTTGTACAATAAATAATTCAAGATCTCCAGGTTATCTCGACATGATCCTTGCACCTTATTTGACTATCCGCTCTGCACTTTCTCTGTAAGGTTATATTCTGCATTTGGTTCTCTTTCTGCTACCTCAATGTATTAATGGTGGAATAATCCATCTGGACGGCACACCAGCAAAGCTTTTCAATGTATCTCAGTACTCATGACAATGAGAAACCAATACCAGTAGCAACTCAGAGACTTGAAGAAGGGTCTCAGCCCGAGAAGTCGACTGTTTATTCTCCTCCGCAGATGCTGCCTGACTTGCTGAGTTCCTTCAGCCTTTTGTGTGTGTTCCACAGAGTTTCCAGGATCTGAAGAATCTCTTGTGTTACCGATAACTTGCTTTGCTTTCCTTCCCAGTTCAAGAGAAGGAACTTCAATCTAAAACACGAACTTTTCTTCTCTCTCTACAGACGCTGCCTGACCTGCTGAGTATTCTCAGCATTTTCTGTTTTATTTCAGCTCTGCAGCGTCTGTAGTTTTTTCTGATTTTCACTGTGGACTTGCCAGAGATTCTTATTCCTATCTATCGCATTGTTTGTGTGATGGATTTTGCTAGCAAGGTCAACACATTTGCTTTCCTTCAGTATTGTTCGGAGGGTAGTGGTGAGTTACTGAAGACCTTCCGACAAAGATGTCCCCACAATTGAGGAGGGAGTTCCAGGACATAGACCCTTTGATGCCAAAGGGCTGGTGATATATTTCCAAGTGGTGGATACAGCCCGGTACATCACAGGCAAAGCCCTTCCCACCACTGAACACATCTACGAGCGCTGCCACAAGAAAGCAGCGTGCATCATCGAGGACGCCCATGCTGTCCTCTCACTGCCATCACCGGGAAGGAGATACAGAAGCCTTAGGTCCTATACTACTAGGTTCAGGAACAGATATTACCCGACAAGCATCTGGCTCCTGAACCAGCGTGGAAAACTTCACTCACCTCACCACTGAACTGATTCAGCATGAGCTGCTGCACCTACTAGGGAATTGTAGATGGAATTGAACAGAGTGCAATTCCTCAGCAAACACGCCCTCACTTCTCATCGAGGGACAGAGGGAAGGGCGCCAGTGAAGCAGCTGCAGTAGTTTGTCTTGATGACTTCCTGCAGTGACGTTCTGGTGCTGGGATGATAGACCTCCAACACCCATGACCACGTCAGGTACGCTGCCAACCATCCGTGTGTCAGGGCTCCGTGATACTGCTGTCCTGGCCGATTACCGGGACCCTGAAACCTCCTGTTCTCTCCTCAATCACACTGAGAGCGGCCTGGCCCCTTTCTCCCCACTCGGCCTTGAAGTGTGTTCAGAGAAATGCTATTTTTACATGGAATTGTGTAACAGTTACACATTTTGACCAATTGGTAACTTTATTTGTAAGATCAGTCACCATTCACAACACAGGTGTTAAAAGTCAATAGAATGACAACCAACTTACTGTGTGGTTTGCATCCTTCTGATACAACCTTACTTTGGCTCTGTTAGCCAAGTAGCTCCAGTTCCCTGCTGTGCAAAGGGAAGCTATGCTCTTCAAAGACCTTTCATCCCTGGGTTTCTTAACCCTCACCGTGCCACAGCTTCCACACTGCCTCAGTGATGACTACACTCACTCTCACCACAGCCCTGAAATACAGCTCTTTGGTCCACATTCGGACCAAGGCTGTGATGAGGTCTGGAGCTGAGTGGACGTGCTGGAGCCTACACTGGGAATTGATGCCACTTGATAGTCCTGTCAATGTGCCGATGGCCCATCACTTTGCTGAGTTAACAGATTGGATTTGGTATGTCTTTTTTACACAAGAGGTTCAGCTAGTGGACCTGAGGTCTCCATTATCACAGTTGGCTGGGTTTCTCCAATAGCACCTCCCCCACAGCAGCTGCCACTTTTTGGTATCACCTCAGGTGAAGGATTCGGCTGAAAAAATAGCTTCTGTGTCGTGGAAATAGGCGTTTCAACCACAACATTTATAAGGCACATCTCAGAATGTAAGAGCTTGTTCCCTGCTGTGAAATAGCGGGCAGATGTCTCGTAGTTATCAGCACCAAAACTAATTTATCTTAAAATCCCAGATCATTTGCTGAATCCAAATTCTGGAGTTAGCACATAGGATTTCAACTCATGACTCTAGATTGTTAGTTCAGGTCTGTGAAAAAAGTGTTTAGGAAATTAACCGTTCTACCACAACCATTCCTAGCTGCCATAATAAAAGTATTTTTCAAGATAGAAGGCTAGTCCCCTTGTGACAACTACAGAGGGAAAGTCATTACAAAGATTCCCACCAATACATTCTCCAAGTGGTGGAAGAGCTTCTCTCAGAGGAACAATGTAGATCTGACCAATGGACATGGTCTTCACTGAGCAGCAACTCGTAAGATGTAGGAATAATGTCTGTAGTTGATCTTTATCAATGTCGCAAGTGTGTCCTACTCTGTCATCCACAAGCGAGTATGGAGTTCACTTCGTAAATCATCCCGAACCATCAGGAAGACGATGGAACCAGCAAACAAGACGACCACGGGTGATATCCTCCAGATGGTTCATCAAACGTCTTTCACTTCTTTTGCATCTTCTTTTTCTTTCAGATGTGATTCTGCTGCTGTTGGGGCCTGTGATCTACATTCTAGTTGTGTGTTATCAATCCGGCTCTTTGCTATCTCCTACGGTGTTCTGTGAGGCTTCGATCAGAATACACAGCCTGGAGACCACGATTGATTCCATTTCTCACCAGTGAAAGCAGTGAGGAAGTCATCGAGGCGAGTGCGGGTGTTCAGCACCTCTCGCTCGCTGCTGCCGGAGGGAGGTGTCCGTGTGTGACGGACTCTCTCTTCCCTGATGCTGCTGGGAGGTGGTGCTGGAGTTCTGGACCTTGGATAAGGTGTAATTGACGTGCATTCTGTAGTTCACATTGGGATATGTTTCACGTTGCCGCTTTTGCTGTTGCTACCTTGAATCGGGGCGGCGCGCAGATAACAAATATTGAGCTGAACTCACTCTGGGCTGCACTCTTTCAATTTTCAGTCTTATGTTCTCTTATTGTTGCAGTTTGCACGATTCGGTTTTTTTTGCACTGGGGTGTGGTTGATGTTTTTTCTTTGAAAGGGTTCCATGGTTTTCTTTGTTTCGTGGCTGTCTGTGGGAAGACAAAGTTCAGGGCTGTATACTGCATGCATACTTTGAGAATAAATGTACTTTGAAAATTTGGACCTTTGAATCTTTGAAGTCGGGGTGCCTTCAGAAACCTGTTGAGCAATAACGTGATCAGTGACTCTATCAAGGCCACCTTTGACTTCTCTCTGTGCAGGTCAGACTCCAGTGAGATAATATCATTACTCCAGCCACTTCTCAGCATTCCTCTCTGTACTTGACTTCCCGTGGGCTGCCTGCAACAGTTGAGTTCATCTACAGGATAAAGTTTTCAATATTTGCCCCTCCCACTCATGAGGCAAGATCATCTCAACCCCAGTCATTGACTAAGATTATGCTGGGGACCCTATATGCAAATTATTGCTGATTCCTTCACTGAAATTTACAGGAGGATGGAAATGATACCAAATATTTAGAACAGAAACATCTTGCATCAGCCTGTATCCACTTCACTACATCACTTCCCAACGTTCAAGATCCATGGAGAAACTCTATGAATGAAACAGGAGACAGATGCAAAAAGAGATACAATATGGAGAGAACAGGTTCTAAAGAGACACAGGCGAGGAAAGAAACAGAGATCACAAAGAAGAGGCCAGGGAGGCAGAGAGAGAGAGAGAGAGAGAGAGAGAGAGAGAGAGAGAGTGTGTGTGTGTGTGTGTGTGTGTGTGGCCACTAACTGTATATTCCTGATCTTCTGCTGCTATAGTCCATCCACTTCAAGGTTTGACAGGTTGTGTGTTAGAGGTGCTCTCCTGCACACCACTGTTATAACATGTGGCTGTTTGAGCTACTAACACTCTCCTGTCAGTTTGAACCAGTCTGGCCATTCTCCTCCGAGCTCTCTCATTAACAAGATGCTTTAACCCACAGATCTGCCACTCTCTGGATGTTTTCTGTTTCTTGCACTATTCTTTGTGAACTCTGGAGCAGGGGTTCCCAACCTTTTTTATGCCCTGGACCCCTACCGTTAACCGAGGGATCCATGGAACCCAGTTTGAGAACCCCAGTTTAGACTGTTGTGCGTGAAAATTTCCTTTCAAAAGTTTCTTTTTTTTCTCCTTTTACAGTATTTTTATTCAGAAGAAAAAACAAGATTTACAGAGTGCAACACATAGATACATCTCAACGTTAAAAAAGTGTGTACATTCATATATTGTAATAAAATTGATCAAAATGTTATAGCACATCACATAAAGGTATACCACTCCGTAATCAAAAATTTAAAGATAGGTCATACATCATAAAAGAAATTATAATAGACGCACACATAATAGACTGTTGTGCGTGAAAATTCCCTTTCAGCAGTTTCTGAGATACTCAAACCACCCTGTCTGGCACCAACAATCATTCCATGATCAAAATCACCTAGATCACATTTCTTTCCCTTTCTGATGTTTAGTCTGAATAATAACTGAACCTCATGACCATGTCTGCGTGCTTTTATACATTGAGTTGCTGCCACATGATTGGCTGATTAGATATGTGCATTAATGAGCAGGTGTACAGGTGTACCTATTAAACTGGCCACTGAGTCTATATCTAACTGCAGTTATACATAATGAGAATGCACCTGGAACATTGTGTCTAGATCTGGCCTAAGGGACGTGGTCGAGGGAATATAACAAGTGCTTACCAAATTGATTCATGGGACGGAGAACCATCTAACGAGGAGCAATTAAGCAGACAGATCTTCTTGTCTCCAGAGTTTACAAATAATCTCACAAGGCTTGACAGGGTAGATGTATGGATGACATTTCCTGCAGATGAAACATGTTTTACACTTGCTTCTATTTCTTATTACAGCTTCTAAACTATGGAGATTCTTAACCTCTAACCATAGAGATTATTACCCTATAACCACAAACATTATTAACCCAGCCACAGGTTATTTCCCACTAACCACAGAGATTATTGCTCTGTAATTGCCTTAACCATGGGGATTCTTGCTCTGTGACCGGAGAGAAAATTCCCTTCTAACAATGGACTTTATTGGCTGTAAACCATGCACCGAGTATTCCGCTAACTCTTATGATTGATACTGCAAAGCCATTGAGATTATGACCCTATAATTGTTAAAATTAATAGCCTCTAATCTAAGATTAAATTAGCTTTATTTATTTGGCACATAAACATCGGAATATCAAAACGTACAGCGCACTGTGTCATTTTGTGTCAGATCGGATCAGCAAGGATTACACTGGGCAGCCCGTGTGTCTGGCCACATTTCTGGCACCAATATAGCATGCCCAGAATTCACTAACCCTAACCGTGCATCTTTGGAATGTGGGAGGAAACCAGAGCACCCAGAGGAAACCCGCACAATCACAATCTCCTTGCGGGCAGTGACAGGAATTAAACCCGTGGGAGGTGATGCACTCTCTATGCGCCGCGCTGCCCCCTTCTAGTCATCCACCACTCGAAATAGATGTGATAGATATGGTTTACATGGACTTCACCGAGTCCCACACAGTGGGCTTACCCAGCTGATTCACGGCATCCAAGATGTGTGGGGAAGCTGGATTCAAAACTAGCTTGGTGATAGGAGGCAGCGGGTGCTGTTTTTTTCTCTCTGGCTGGAGACATGCAATCATGGGATCAGTGGTGAGCATTGTTACTTACTTTACAAAGAGACTAGGACAAGAATGTGGGTGAACCAATTAGTAAGTTTGCTGATTACTCAAAAATCACTGGAGTGGTAGGTAGCGAAGCGGCTTGTGAAAGGATACAGAGGACAGGGATCAGTTGGAAAGTGGGCAGGTGGAATGAAATCCAGAGAGGTGTGAGCACTATACTTTGGGATGTCAAATACTAACAGGGCATAATGTGTATTTCAGGGACCTCAGGAGTGTTGGTGTATAGAGAAACCCTTGAAAATAGCAACGCCCGTGGATAGGATAGTGACAAAAACCAATTGCGTGCTTGCCTTCGTGGGCCAAGGCATTGAGCATAAGAGTTGGGGGGGGGGGTGTCATGATGCAATTTTATAAAACTTTGGTCAGGCTGGCTGCATTTGGAGGATTGCATACATTCCTGAGTACCACACCACAGGAAGGACGAGGCAGCGTTAGAAAGTCTAGAAGAGATTCACCAGGATGTTGCCTGGAATGGAGGGCATTATCTATAAAGAGAGATTAGATGGGCTGAGTGTATTCTGACTGGAACAACTGAGGCTGAGGGATGACCTTGAGAGGTTTGTAAATAGCTGAATATACACGATCTAAAACTGACAAACAATGTGAAAAGTGGTGGTCCCAATACTGACCCCTGGGGAACACCACTAATCACTGGCAGCCAAACAGAAAAGGCCCCTTTTATTCCCACTCGCTGCCCCCTGCCTGTCAGCCATTCCTCTACCCATGCCAGTATATTTCCTGTAATATCACAGGATTTCATCTTGTTAAGCAACCTCATGTGAGGCACTTTATCAAATGCCTTCTGAAAATCAAAGTAAATGACATCCACTGCCTCTCCTTTGTCCACCCTGCTTGTTACTTCCTCGAAGAACTCTAACAGATTTGTCAGGCAAGATTTCCCTTTACAGAAACCATGCTGACTTTGACTTATTTTATCATTAGTCTCCAAGTACCGTGAAACATTGTCCTTAATAATAGACTCCAACATTTTCCCAATCACTGAGGTTAGGCTAACTGGCCTATAATTTCCTTTCTTTTGTCTTCCTCCCTTCTTAAAGACTGGAGTGACATTTGCAATTTTCCAGTCCTCTGGGACATGCCAGGATTAAATGATTCTTGAAAGATCATAACCAACACATCTATTATTTCTTCAGCCACCTTTCTGAGGACTCTGGGACATACTCCATCTGGTTCAGGTGACTTATCCACCTTAAAGACCTTTCAGTTTGCCTGGCACTCTTTCTTTTGTAGTAGCAATGGCACTCGCTCCTGCTCCCTGACACTCACGGACCTCTGGCATCCAGCTATTTCACAGTAAAGTCTGAAGCAAAGTACTTAGTAAGTTCATCTGCCATTTCTTTGTCCCCACTATTACTTCACCAGCATCATTTCCAGTGGTCCAATATATCTGTCACCTCCCTTTTACTCTTTACATAACTGAAAAAACTTTTGGTATCCTGATCTATACTATCGGCTAGTCTGCCCTCATATTTCATCTTTTTCCTTCTTATAGTTTTTTTCGTTGCCTTTTGACAGATTTTAAAAGCTTCCCAAACATCCAACTTCTGATTCACTTTTGCTACCTTACATGCCTTTTCCTTGGTTTTTATGCAGTCCTTAACTTCCCTTGTCAGCCACGGTTACCTACGCCTGCCATTTGAGAACAACAACTTCTGTGGGACGTATCTATCCTGAATCTTGTGAACTATTCACAGAAACTTCAGCCACTTCTGGTCTGCCATCATCTCCACCAGTATCCTCCTCCAATCAAGGCAAGCTCCTCCCTCATGCCTCTGTAAATCCTTTATTCCGTTGTGATACCAAAACATGTAACTGCAGCTC
Source organism: Hemitrygon akajei (assembly GCF_048418815.1). Lineage (NCBI taxonomy): Eukaryota > Metazoa > Chordata > Chondrichthyes > Myliobatiformes > Dasyatidae > Hemitrygon > Hemitrygon akajei. The sequence goes on along the minus strand of NC_133137.1, from coordinate 3,583,154 downwards.
CTTCCTCTCAAATTGCTGTCGTATTATGATCACTGCCTCCTAAGGGTTCCTTTACGTTAAGCTGACCGATAAGATCTGGGTTATTACACAACACCCAATCTACGATAGCCCTTCCCCTGTAGTCTCAAAATGAAGCTGCTCTAAAAAGCCATCTCCTAGGCATTCAACAAATTCCCTCTCTCGCGATCCGACACCAACCTGATTTTCCCATCCCCTTGCATATGATATATGGTGACACAATATACATACTTTGAACTTTGATAAAAAGACAGCTGTGTACTGTCTTGTATTCTATTTTTATTTATTTCATTTAGAGATACAGCAGGGCACAGTGACAGGACCTTCCAGTCCACACGTTGCCCCATTGCATCCACGTGACCAATTAACCTACTAATCTTTGGAAAGTGGGAGGAAACCCACATGGTCACACGGTGAACGTGCAAACTCCTTACAGACAGCAGCGGAACTGAACCCAGGTTACCGGCACTTTTAATAGCTTTATGCCAACCACTTCACTACGGAGCCACCTCCATGCAACTGTGTCACCACAGCCACAAATATTCATGAGGTCTCACCGAGGTTCTTTTGTTTATACTTAATAAATAAAATTGATTTTTGAAATAATATAAAAATGAGGTTAGATGCCTTTATAGCTGGAAACCTCCCACCCTCAGTGGCTGAGAGTTAAGCAAAGCCAAGATTTTGTTCTCCGGTAATGTGATCACTAAACTCCAGCGAGTGATCGCAGTTCTGCACAACTCTTCAGCACTTTGGGACATCCTGACATAATGATGTGGTACCAGGTGTGGGGGTTTTGCATTGAGAGTAAGGAGAGAAAATCCAAGCACACACAACTCGCCTGTTTGAACTTTAGCCCGTGCCAATGTGCCCGAATGTGACCTTTGCCCTTTGCAGAGACTGACTGGCTCGGCAGTTTGGCCATCGCTTCTCGTTCTCCAAGTTGTGATGATGAGATTGCTGAGCGTCTGTTACGGAGCCTTGTCCACTCGCTATGATTCTCACTCTACACTGGCTCGTTTGGTAGTTAGGTGGAGCAATAGGAAATTATAGAAATGGTCCTGAGCAACATACACAAAATGCTGGGTGATTTCAATGGGTCGGGAAGCATTTGTGGAGGGAACTGGGCAGTGAATGTTTTGGCTGACACCTTCGTCAGGACTGGTATTGACATTGTATTGTATTATTATTGTCACAAGTACCAAGATACTGTGAAAAGCTTGTCTTGTACTGTTTATACAGTTCAAATCAGGACACAGCACAGGGAGCTAGAATAAGGTAAAACAATTACAATTCAGACTAAGGTGCAGTGCAGATAAATGATAAAGTGCAAGATCATAGTGAGGTGAATTGTGAGGCCAAGAGTGCTTCTTATCTTACGAGGGGTCCATTCAAGAGTCTGATAAGAGTGGGATAGAAGCTGTCCTTGAGCCTGGCGGTACATGTTCTTTCAGGCTTTTGTATCTTCTGTCTGATGAGAGAGGGGAGAAGAGGGAATGTCCAGGGTGGGGCTGGCTGCTTTACTGAGGCCGAGTCGTCTGGTTCCTGTCATGTACTGAGCTGAGTTCTCCACACTCTCTGCAGTTCCTTCCAGTCTCGCGCAGGGTAGCTGCTGTACCAAACCATTATACACCCAGGCTCTCTTCGGTGCGTCAATAAGAATTGGCGAGGAACAGGGCAGAAGCAAGAATAAAAGGTTAGGAGGAAGTGGAGAAGCACAGCTGGCAGGTGATAGCTGAGAGCAACGCACACAAAATGCTGGAGGAACTCAGCAGGTCAGGCAGCATCTATGGAGAAGAATAAACAGTCAACGTTTCAGGCCGAGACCCTTCATCAGGACTGAATGCCTTTTCATTCATACTTTCTTAGGCAATGCGTTAAAGGTTCAAAGGTTCATTTATTATCAAAGTAAACAACTCTGCAATTCTTCTTCTCCGGGTAGCCATGAAACCAAGAGAAGGAGGATAGTTAGAAAATGATAGGTGACGTCAGGTGGGTGGAAAGCTAAAGGGCTGGAGAGGAAGGAATCTGATAGGAGAGTGGACCTAGGATAAAAGGAAGGAAGAAGGGATCTATAAGAGGTCATAGACAGGTGAGGAGAGGTAAGAGGCCAGTGTGGAGAAAGAAGAAGGGTGGTGGAGGGAATCGTTTTTTCCCAGAAGGAGAGATCAATATTCTTGCCATCAGGTTGGAGGCTACCCAGATGGAAGGTGATACTGAGTCTAGGTTGGAGGGGAGAAGGTAGGTGGGTGAAGAAGTGGGGGTGGGGGTCAATGTAAATGATATGAGAAGCTGGGAGGTGATAGATAGATAGAAGAGGCAAAGGACTAAAGCAGAAGGAATTTGAGAGGAGAGGATGGTAGATCCTGGAATAAAGGGAAGGAGGACTGGGAGTGATGGGCAGGGGATGGGAAGAGAGGGGGTATGGGGATTTCAGGAATGTGGGAAAGCAAAGGGAAGTAGTTACCGGAAGTTAGAGAAATCGATGTTGATGTGTCAGGTTGAGGGCCATCAAGGTGTTGTTACTCCAGCCTACATCTGGCCTCATCATGGCAGTAGAGAGACCGTGCACAGTCATGTCAGTGTGGGAATGGGAAGCAGAATTAACATGAATTGCCCCTGGGAGGTCCTAGCTGCCTCCTCTCTCAATTCCGGTGGGAGAGAGTGACACAGATCGACCACGCACCTTCGGCAGGCAAACAGCTGGTAGATCAGTTTGCATAGCTCACACACGCCAAAGGCCAGTTAGCATCCCGAGGAGCACCTGACCTTCAGGAGCTGCTGCCGACCTGGGACGAGGAGGAGAGAAAGGGAGAGGATGTGAGGGAAGAAAAACAAAGAACAATTAACATTGCCCAAATTTGTCAGGGGTGGCACTGTTCTTGATGGAGACACAAAAACCTTTGCTTGGCTTTTCCATATAATCACGAACCTCATTTCCGTGATTTACTCCAAAGGGCCCTGTGTATTAGAAATTCAGTCAGTTACTCTGTGGCTCTTTGGCTGCGTGTGACCATATTATTTAAACAGACACCAACTAATCGGCTGCTTGTCTTAGTGGAATTTATTTGTTGTCGTACCGAGATACAGTGAAAAAATGTGTGTTTGCTTGCCATCCAGATAGATCATTCTATACCTCAATACTTTGATCTGGTGAGATGTACGTAAGTCGGACTCTCGGCTAATGTAAAATGCAGCACAGAGCTGAGACCTCCCCTCTTGACTTTGAGGAAGGGAATGACCCCTGCCCCTTTCCGATGGCTAAGCTGACCTGCAGCATTCAAAGAAAGGAATGCAATCCCAAGGCAATTCCCTGTCACAGGCCATCAACAGGCTTCTTTGCAAGGAAGTGATGAAGAGATTGAGTCGTTTATATAAACAGGCAGTGAGTGCTTTCAGACTGGGGGGCATCCATTAGATTGATCCAGCCTGCTTATTTCATGTCCTTTTACAATAATAAGTGTGAGATGAACTGTTCTCCTGGTGAGAACTGTGAGTGGGTGGTGATTGGGAGGGGGAATTTATTCAACGGGCATAAAGCTAACTACAGAAATTATTTAAGGCTGGCTCCACCTGCTTTTTTCTAGTGTTGTGATGAAGGGTTTTGCTGCGAAACATTGTCTGTTTATTCTTCTCCATAGATGCTACTTGACCTGCTGAGTTCCTCCAGTATTTTGTGTGTGTTGCTCAAGATATCCAACATCTGCAGATTTTCTTCTGTTTTCCTTCTTCGCAATGATGTTAGCAATGGTTTATATATATTGTGTGTGTGTATGTATATGTGCGTGTGTATATATATGCACACACACACACACACACACACACACACACACACACACACACACACGCACACACGCACACACACACACACACACACACACACACACACACACACACACACACACACACACACACACACACACACACACACACACACACTTACTTCCAGTTAATTGCATTCAAGCTCGGAATGGTTAGGAGTGAAAATGAATGATTTCACTACTTCACAAATTAGGAACTACAAAGAATTTGAAGGTATCAACAATCATCTTGAATGTTACAATGAAAATAAACAGCAGTTTCTAACCAGCATCTGTCAAGTGCACTAGTATGGCCATTAGGCACTACACTGTCATAACAGTGGACCATTTTTAAATAGTGTTAGTTGTGTATTCTTCTGTTATGGGCTAAAGGACACTGATTAAAAAGCAATGATTTTGACACTACTTCATGCTGGAAGGCAATAAAGCCAGTCCATTATCTGCATGAGCTGTCTGCACTGACTTTGTTCACTTACAATCTAAAGAACTCGGCAGGGTACTCAAGATGAATTCCTCTGTTGATAACTACGAGGAACTAATGCACTGTTTTATAGTACTGTAGTAATATTGGTAGTGTTATATATTTTATCTTACAGTAATCTATAATATATTTTATGAATCCAATGTACTGATACCATATAACAACAAATTTCACAACATTTTAAAATTTTATTTTATTTCGGGATACAGCATGGTTTCAGGCCCTTACGGCCCAACAAGGACACACCACCAATTACACCAATTAATGTACCAACTCGAAAGTCTTTGAAACGTGAGAGATTACCTGGAGGAGAGCATTATGATCATAGGTAAAAACTCCTTTCAGACAGTGGGAGGAATTGAACCCGTCAATGGTGTTTGAACGGTGCAGTGCTAAGCATCACACGACCGTACCGGCCCTAAGTGTCAATGGTAATAAACCTGGTTCTGATTCGAGGGAATGAAAAGGAAACTAAAATGCGTAATGTAGTGTTACAGTTAAGGAGGAAGTGCAGAGCAGGTAGACAATAAGCAACAAGAGGTAGAGGGGATTTCAAGGCAAATGAGAGGTTTGTTGAAGAGTCTGCTAACCCTTGGTGGGAGCAATCCTTGAGCCTGGTGGCACCTGCTCGACAGGAGAGAGAAGAGAGAATGTCTGGGGTAGGAGAATGCCTTTGGTTAGGTTGTCTGCTTTCCCAGTGGGAAGTATAGACAGGGTCAGTGCAGGGGAGGCTGGTTTAACTGATGAATGGGTCATTTCACAACCCTCCACAATTTCTGGCAGACTTCACTGTAAGCACGTGCAGTGCAGAGCAGCCATCCCAGAGAGCACTGTTTAGTGAGGGACCAGCCTCGTTACAAACCAGAGCCAATGCCCTGGATTCTGTAACACACACCGTCACCGTGTGAGGTTTCACGACCCCCCCCCCCCCCGAGTTTATCAGGGGTCAGCACAGTGGCTCAGCTTCTGCCTCACACCTCGGGCCACCGTGGTAAGTTCCTGACCGATCCTCCCTACCACGCATTGGCATTCTCCCCAAGCGGTCAGCTTTCCTCTCACATCCCAAAGATGTGCAGCATGGGAGGTTAACTGGCTTGGAGCATGCTAGTGAGAGGTACATTCTGAGGATGGGAGGATCGTGGAGAGAATAAAGTGGGGTTAGTACAGGACACACATGTGTTGGGATCGTTATGGAGTTATGACATCATGGATAGATAATTATGAATTAACTAAAATAAGAACCAGTCTTACAAGAAATAAAACCTGTACACAATTTACTGGCACAGCCTGATTTTGTCCCTTTGAAATTTACGTAAGAGAAGACAATAGATGAACATTCCTGTGATTAGCACTTTGTTAACGGTGTACCCCGGGCACAGTGCAGGACAGTCTCACAACTTCCTGCTTCGTTGTATATTCATGGAGCAATCCCTCACACCGTGACAAAAGGGGTAAATTTTGGGTGTCTGGCTTCACCAGTATTGAATATTCAAAGCAATTCTGCTGGTTGAGATGTCCTACCATTGTAAATATATAATTCTGTGAATTTCCCTGTCTAGATTCAAAATGCTAAATAGGTGACTACAGCAATTCAGAATCAGCTTCCGGTCTAATGTCACTGGCATATGTTGCAAAGTTTGTCGTTGGCGTTAGTAGTACATTGCAATACGTAATAATCGAACACTATAATTTCTCAGCCATTCAGAAATCTGATGGTGGAAGGGAAGAAGCTGGTCCCGTGCTGCTAAATAAATAGACCAGCTGATCTATCTCACTCCTGTACGCCTCCTCGTCACAATCTGAAATTCTGCCAAAAATTGTTGCGTCATCTGCAAATTAATAGATGGCGTCTGAGTGATGGCCACACAGTCGTGTGTGTATAAAGAGTAGAGCAGTGAGCTAAGCACGCATCCTTGAGAAGCAATTGAAACTGTTGTTAATCGTTTATTGTTATCTTTCTGTTGAACACGTATAAAACATTGAGTCGGGAGAGTGGGAGTATCTTGGATTCCTTTGGACTTTCTCTCCAGAGGATTCACTGTGTTAATAACGCCTTTTATATTTCCCAGTTACTGCTTCCATGTGACTCAGTTACAATAGGGTGCTGATGGTCAGAAGGTACTCTGGGCCAAAGGGCACACACAAAATGCTGGTGGAACGCAGCAGACCAGGCAGTATCTATAAGGAGAAGCACTGTTGACGTTTCGGGCCGAGACCCTTCGTCAGGACTAACTGAAAGGAAAGGAAAGATAGTAAGAGATTTGAAAGTAGTGGGGGGAGGAGGAAATGCGAAATGATAGAAGAAGACCGGAAGGGGTGGGATGAAGCTAAGAGCTGGAATGGCTACCATGGATTCCAGACCTAACCAATTCCCCTCTACCACCACTCTCCTCCGTCTAGTGGAATTAGTTCTTACTCTCAATAATTTCTCCTTTGGCTCCTCCCACTTCCTCTATGCCTGCCTTTTTGTTGGCTTTGTGGAACAGTCCATGTTCCAAATCTATACCAGTATCCATCCCCCTCTTTTCCTTCGCTACATCGGCGACTGCATTGGCGCTGCCTCCTGCACGCATGCTGAGCTTGTTGACTTCATTAACTTTGCCTCCAACTTTCACCCTGCCCTCAAATTTACCTGGTCCATTTCTGACACCTCCCTCCCCTTTCTTGATCTTTCTGTCTCCATCTCTGGAGAGGGCTTATCTACTGATATCTACTATAAGCCTACAGACTCTTACAGCTACCTGGACTATTCCTCTTCCCACCCTGTCTCTTGCAAAAATGCTATCCCCTTCTCACAATTCCTCCGTCTGGGCCACGTCTGCTCTCAGGATGAGGCTTTTCATTCCTAGACGAAGGAAATGTCTTCCTTTTTTAAACAAAGGGGCTTCCCTTCCTCCACCATCAACTCTGCTCTCAAACGCATCTCTCCCATTTCCCGCACATCTGCCCTCACCCCATCCGCCCGCCACCCCACTCAGGATAGGGTTCCCCTTGTCCTCACCTACCACCCCACCAGCCTCTGGGTCCAACATATAATTCTCCGTAACTTCTGCCACCTCCAAAGGGATCCCACTACCAAGCACATCTTTCCCTTCCCCCCTCTTTCTGCTTTCCGTAGGGATCGCTCCCTACGCGACTCCCTTGTCCACTCGTCCCCCCCCATCCCTTCCCACTGATTTCCCTCCTAGCACTTATCCTTGTAAGCGGAACAAGTGCTACACCTGCCCTTACACTTCCTCCCTCACCACAATTCAGGGCCCCAGACAGTCCTTCCAGGTGAGGCGACACTTCACCTGTGAGTCGGCTGGTGTGGTATACTGCGTCCGGTGCTCCCGGTGTGGCCTTTTATATATTGGTGAGACCCGACACAGACTGGGAGACCGTTTCGCTGAACACCTACGCTCGGTCCGCCAGAGAAAGCAGGATCTCCCAGTGGCCACACATTTTAATTCCACATCCCATTCCCATTCTGATATGTCTATCCATGGCCTCCTCTACTGTCAAAATGAATCCAAACTCAGGTTGGAGGAACAACACCTTAGCCTCCCAACAATTGTTGCGTCATCTGCAAATTAATAGATGGCGTCTGAGTGATGGCCACACAGTCGTGTGTGTATAAAGAGTAGAGCAGTGGGCTAAGCACGCATCTTTGAGAAGCAATTGAAACTGTTGTTAATCGTTTATTGTTATCTTTCTGTTGAACACGTATAAAACATTGAGTCGAGAGAGTGGGAGTATCTTGGATTCCTTTGGACTTTCTCTCCAGAGGATTCACTGTGTTAATAACGCCTTTTATATTTCCCAGTTACTGCTTCCATGTGACTCAGTTACAATAGGGTGCTGAATGTCAGAAGGTACTCTGGGCCAAAGGGCACACACAAAATGCTAGTGGAGTGCAGCAGACCAGGCTGTATCTATAAGGAGAAGCACTGTCGACGTTTCGGGCCGAGACCCTTCGTCAGGACTAACTGAAAGGAAAGGAAAGATAGTAAGGTAGCCCCCCTACCAGGATATACCAGGAACAGCCGGGAATGAAAAGGAAATGACTTTACTACTTTAACAAGTTAGGAGGAACTACGAAGAATTAGAAGGTACCAACAATCATCTTGAATGTTACAATGAGAATGAAGATATGGAGGATGTAATCATTGAAAGCATTATAAGAGGCAGTCATTATCAGCACTAGGTGTCGTGCAGGTCTTGTTTGTTTACTGGCAATCTAAAGAACATGGCAGTGTATCCTGAGAGTATCTCAGAATATCCTGAGGCTACCTCAGGTAGCCTCCAACCTGATGGCATGAACATTGACTTATCTAACTTCCGTTAATGCCCCTCTTCCCCTTCTTACCCCATCCCTGACATATTTAGTTGTTTGCCTGTTCTCCATCTCCCTCTGGTGCTTCCCCCCCCCTTTCTTTCTCCCGAGGCCTCCCGTCCCACAATCCTTTCCCTTCTCCAGCTCTCTATCACTTTCGCCAATCACCTCTCCAGCTCTTAGCTTCATCCCACCCCCTCCGGTCTTCTCCTATCATTTCGCATTTCCCCCTCCCCCCACTACTTTCAAATCTCTTACTATCTTTCCTTTCGGTTAGTCCTGACGAAGGGTCTCAGCCCGAAACGTCGACAATGCTTCTCCTTATGGATGCTGCCTGGCCTGCTGTGTTCCACCAGCATTTTGTGTGTGTTGTTTGAATTTACAGCATCTGCAGATTTCCTCGTGTTTGCTGGGCCAAAGGGGCTCTTTCTACATTGTATGACTCAAATGACTCTTGTTCCTGGTCTTTGACTTCAACACCACCCCCCAAATCATGGTAGGTGCTGGGAGGGAGGTGTGGATCCAGTTGTGGGCCACAGTACACAGGAAAAGGGAAACACTAAACCACAGAGAGCCCTGGTTGCTGCCCCGTGACTACTTGCCATGAAGAGGTCGCACAGGCTGGGCATCAGAGGCAGACGCAATCCTCCCCCCTTCTGAAACCTGCACCACAGTGGGAATCCGGCTAACTATCGTGCATATACATAGCAGCTCAGAATCAAACCATGGGAGATCCAGGCAAGTGTCCTGATGAAGGGTAAGCAACCTGCAGCAATGATTCCTGATTCTGATTCCTGGGATGGCAGGACTTTCATATGAAGAAAGACTGGATCGACTAGGCTTATACTGACTGGAATTTAGAAGATTGAGGGGGGATCTTATTGAAATGTATAAAATTCTAAAGGGATTGGACAGGCTAGATGCAGGAAGATTGTTCCCGATGTTGGGGAAGTCCAGAACGAGGGGTCACAGTTTAAGGATAAAGGGGAAGCCTTTTAGGACCGAGATGAGGAAAAACTTCTTCACACAGAGAGTGGTGAATCTGTGGAATTCTCTGCCACAGGAAACAGTTGAGGCCAGTTCACTGGCTATATTTAAGAGGAAGTTAGATATGGCCCTTGTGGCTAAAGGGATCAGGGGGTATGGAGAGAAAGCAGGTACAGGGTTCTGAGTTGGAGATCAGCCATGATCATACTGAATGGCGGTGCAGGCTCAAAGGGCCGAATGGCCTACTCCTGCACCTATTTTCTATCTTTCTATGATCTCAGTTTCTATGTCCACGGATGCTGACTGACCTTCTGAGTACCATTTCCTGTTTTATTTCATATTTTCAGCAATGGCAGTGCTTTGCTTCTCTCGTTTGTATCTCACAGTTCCATTTCTCCCATTCTTTGTTCATTTTCTACTTCTATCTCCTCCAGACTATTCAACCTTCAGCGCCATCACCCATTCATTTTCTTGGTTAAGTTTATTGTTATTTGCATTTTGTGTGTGTTGCCTGGATTTCCAGCATCTGCAGAGTTTTTTCTTGCTTGTGATATTTATTTCTTTACTGAGATACAGTGTGGAACAGGTTTACCCGGCCCTGTGAGCCTCGCTATCCAGCAATCCCCCGATTTAACAGTAGCCTAGTCACGGGGCAACCTACAATGACCAATTACCTCACCCCTGATGGTACTAATGAGAAGAGGGCATCTCCTGGGTGGTCGAGGTTCTTAATGATGATGCTGCAGTTTTTGAGGCATCGGCTTTTGAAAGTGTTCTCGATTGTGGGGGTGCTAGTGCCCGTGGTGGAGCTGGCTCAGTCTACAACCTTCTGCATCTCTAATGCAGGGAGAGGGCTGAGAAAGAAGTTCAATCAACGATCCTGATGAACAGTGGAGTGGACTAGATCTATCAGACGGACCACTCCCATTTCTAGTTCTTCCTTTTTCATGAACTGACTAGTGATCATCGGCACACCGTAAAAACACATGGAGATTTGACAGGGTGATCTGACAAGCAAGACATGAAGGAAGCAGAGGAAATATGTGCAAAATGTTCCCGTGAAGGACTGTTTGTAAATGCAAGTTGTTCAGATACATATGTGATCTCAAATGATCTGCCAACGCACCAGTGTCTTCACAGTTCCCTTTCTGTCTGGGAACCCTGGGTGGGCTTAATTGATCTGTCAGTTTGATCTGAAATATTTACCATCAAATGAATTGGAAATCCTCCATAGTTCACACTAAAGTGATTGTGAATTCAGGAAGTTGAGGTAAAATCAGCAAAGTGATCGTTCTGTCCCATTATTTGAGTGGTCTCGGTCAGCTCTATGCACCTCAGCATGAATCCCAGTCTTGCCGTTCCACCTCCGTTCAGTCTACGGCGCCACATGCAGTAAGTAACTCCACTGCCTCTGGGACCGTCAGTCACCGCTCAACCTCAGCTTCAAAAGCATTTAGTGGCCTCTCCCTAGTGGGTAATTACCCTATGTGGCAGAAAACGAGCCATGAAAGAGACCTACATAGAACATTACAACAACACAGTAGGGGTCCTTCGGCCCACTATGTTGTGCTAGCTCCATGATCAATTTAACCCTTCCCTCCATAGCACTCGACTTTCTTTCATCCATGTGTCAGTCTAAGAGTTTCTTATCTATCCCTAATGTATCTGCCTCCACCACTACCCCGTTCCAGGAACTGAACTCTCTGTGTAAAAAATCCCTCTCTGACGTCTCCCCTAAACTTCCCTCCACTCACCTCAGAAGGACGGCTTCTGTCATTAGCCATTGCTCCCCTGCCCCAGGGAAAAGATGTCCACTCTATCTTTGCTTCTTACAATCTTATATGCCGCTAGCAAGTTGCCTCGTCCTTCTTCGCTCCAAAGAGAAAATCCCCAGCTTGCTCAACCTTTTCTCAAAAGACACGTTCTTTAATCTAGGCAGCATCCTGGTAAACACAAGAGATTTTGCTGATGCTGGAAATCCAGAGCAATGCACATAAATTGCTGGAGGAACAGTGATTTCTCTAACTTCTGGTAAATTCTCCCCTTCCCTCTTCTCTCTTTTTCCATTCCCCTTTCCTCTTATCTTTTCTCTTCTCCTCACCTGCCCATCACCTCCTTCCCTTTCTCCCATGGTCCTCCCTCCATTCCTAACAAATTCCTTTTTCTTCAACCCTTTACCTCTTCCACCTATCACCTCTCAGCTTCTTTCTTCATCCCTCCTCTCCCATCCATCCACCATCCCCCTCACCAATCACCTTCCAGCTTGTACTCCTTCCCCTCCCCCATCTTCTTATTCTGCTCTCTGCCCTTTTCCTTTCAGTCCTGATGAAGGTTCTGGGCCCATAATGGCTTTTTATTCCCCTCCACAGAGGCTACCTGACCTGCTGAGTTCCTCCAGCATCCTGGTAAATCTCTTTTGCATCCTCTCTGTTATGTTTCTATCAAGCATTTGTTCACCTACAGAGAACACTTCGCAGCCAACAAAATGGTTCTGAAGTAGCACTGCTCTTGAAAAACATTCAGCAGCCAATTCGTGTGTAGCAATGGGTAATATTGTAATCGTGTTGATTGGGAGATAAGCATTGACCAGGACACTAATGTCTTCACCTCAGACCTGCAGATATTCCCAAGTCCACTGAATGTCCCCCTGCCCTAAGCGACAGTATCAGGCCCAGAACTATCAGCATGTGACTGCAGCTAAAACTGAGGTAGCTGAACAAGGATCATGGATTGAGTTTATTTGTCATATACTGTACATGTATGGGTGGCAAGGTGGAGGTACATCTTTACCAGAGGAGATGTAAAGTACTCCTTCCCTCCACTAGCCTGCAGGTCACCCTTGGGCAGGGTCACGTGAAGCCACGGGTGCAGGTGGTGGACGGTTGTATGAGCAACTCATGCGCATCACAAGTCCTGGTAATTCAACTGCTGACGCCAGGCAGACAATCTCCGAAAACTATTGATAATGGATGGGTTCACCCGTCTTGTAAAGACACTGCCCAGAAGAAGGCCATGGCAAACCACTTTTGTAGAAAAATTTGGCAAGAACATTCTTGGTCATGGGACTATGATGACCTGCATTATATGACACGGCTCAGAGTGAAGATGGTGATGACTGTACACGTTGGAAACTTGCTGTCATGTGTTGGAGCTACATGCACCAAAAATGACCACACTTACCAATTATACAGAATAAAGAATTATGTATATGAAAATAAAGTTAGAAATACAGAAATGGAGTAAAATGTGCATAAATACCCACATGTATTTCATGTACCAAAAGAAATACTTGAGAAAGGGTCCACATGGGTTTGATATAAAGAGCTCTTGTGCCTTCAGAAGATTTAGAGGTGGGGCAGTTGTGGGCCACTGAGCCCGTGGAGCCTGCATCATCATGTAGGAAGACTGGCTGATCTAACTGTAAATATGGAACACCAATGCCTTGTACAGAAAAGCCTACAAAAAGTTTAATACAGTCCAGTCCTTCACTGGTAAAGCCCTCCACACCCCTACGCACACCTACATGGAGTGCTGTCACAGGAAAGCAGCATCCATCATCAGGGACCTCCACCATCCAGGCCATGCTCTCTTCTCACTGCTGTGATCAGGAAGAAGGTACAGGAGCCTCAAGACACACACCACCTGGTTCCAGAACAGCTATTACCCCTCAAACATCAGGCTCTTGAACCAGATGGGATAACTTCACTCATCCCATCACTGAACTGTTCCCACAACCAAAGGACTCACTTTCAAGGTCTCTTCATCGCATGTTCCTACTTATTTATTTATTATTATTATTTATTATTTTGTTTGTTTTTCTTTGTATTTACTATGAATGTCCACAAGAAAATTATTCACCGAGTTGTATATGATGACGGATATGTACTTCGATAATAAGTTTACTCTGAACTCTTGAGCTTTGAAGCTCAACCTCACATTCCTAACTTTGCTTATCAAGAGAAAACACAGGAGACTGCAGATGCTGGGATCTGGAGCAAGGCAGAGGAACTCACCAGGTCGAGCAGTATCTGTGAGAGGAAAGAAACTGCCGACATTCCAGGTGCCCGAGACCTGGACTGAGAGTGGAGAGGCAAGCTGGCCGACACAGAGAGGAGGAGGGGAAGGGTAGGAAAGAATTGCAGAGAAAGTGGAGGATGTGGAGAATGTAGAGGAGAGCTAATGTGACTGGTGAAACCCAATACAGACTCATCAAACATTGCACGGAACATCTACGTCCAATCCGCCATGAGCTTCGAGTTACAGACCATTTCGGCTCTCCATCCAAGCCCACTGGCCTATTCATCCTTGTCCTCCACTGCCAGAGCAAACTGGAGATTCTGCTGATGCAGAAAAACACACAAAAAATGCTGGAGGAACCCAGCAGGTCAGGCAGAATCTATGGAGGGGAATAAAAATTCGACATTTTCGTCCAAGACCCTTGATCAGGCCAAACCATATATTCTGCCTGGATAGTGTACAACTTTAAGGCATCAATATTGAGGTTTCCAATTTTAGGTAAAGCACCCACCTTTCCCTTTTTACCCCTCTCTCTAACCGCACCCCCCACTTTCCTTTTGAGAACGTTGTAGGAACAGCACCATCCGATTTCTGAACGGCCTATGAACCTGGGAACACTTCGTTCTCTTCTTGCACTATTTATTTATTTTTAAAATATATTTCTTGGTATAACTTCTCATGATTTTTTAATTATTTGAATTAATGTACTGCTGCAAAACAACTGATTTCATGGTGTATGTCAATGATAATAAAGCTGATTTTGGTTTCCCCACCCCTCTCCTTCTGATCCTCCTGTACTCCCATTTTTGTCCTTATTCCCACCCTCTCCCCAGCTCACCTTCCCCATGTTGTCCCTTTCCCCCTCCTGCTTCACTCACAGCTTTCCAACTCCATCCCCCCCCCCCCACCCCACAAATCCATCTGGTTTACCTCTCCATTCTCGTCCAATAGTTCCTGCTTTTACTTTCTTTACTTATCCCCATCCAGCTCTGGTAGCATTTTATGCTCCTGTTTATCTTCGTCCAGTAGCTGAGTCCCATTTTCACACTCTCCACCCACCCCCCACCCCCCACCTTGCTCCATCGGTTGTTTTTTTCCCTTTTTTCTCTCTCTTTGTCTGCTTCCATCTATCATTCATCTGCCACAGTCTTCCAATTCCACCCCTATTCACCTCCCCTACCTGTCACAACCTGCCTGTCACCTTGCAGTCCTCCTCAGTCCACTAATGGCCTCAGGATCCTTTCCTGACACTCCCCTTCTCTTCTCAGTGCCAGCCATCTCGCCGGTCTGCTCTCAGCAGTGACGCGGAGTTTCAGTCCAAAACGTTGACAACCTCCTTCCACCCACAAATGCTGCTTGACCAGCAGACTGTTTCCTTAATCGAGAATCTGCATTACCTCTGCCTTCAAAGTGTTCAAAAGTCCGCGTCCATTCATTGTCCTTTGCAAATGGAATTAGAACTGGTGCTATTATTATTTTTGATGTAGATTCTTTCTTTTAAATTGGTTTTATTACCAAGGTATATGTGGCAATAATAAAATCAAGTGAAAAGCTTGCCTTGTATACAGCACATTGTCATGAACCAGTCTAATGGGCAACGTTGGAGCTCACTGATAAGGCCGTTCGTCCACCATCAACCTCCTCCAATTATCACTGACCTTCAGACCCTCGCTCCAAATCCACTCCATCCGGCGGTCTACCAACTCTCTCCATTCGTGTCTTCTCTCCTCATCTCTCTCCTGCTCCTTGATGCTTGAGTGTGTCAAGTTGGAAGAAGTGGGGTCCACAGCAGAAAGTTCAAAGCAAGATCGTTGTGGGCAGCTTCCTTCAAAGTTAGCAGCAAACTCCACCCTTCACATTAAATTCATAGCCTGAAATAGGCTATTCATAAGACAATAAGACATAAGAACATAATTAGGTCATTTAGCCCATCAAGTCAGCTCTGCTAT
Organism: Hemitrygon akajei; assembly: GCF_048418815.1. NCBI lineage: Eukaryota > Metazoa > Chordata > Chondrichthyes > Myliobatiformes > Dasyatidae > Hemitrygon > Hemitrygon akajei. Next base: position 3,567,566 of record NC_133137.1, on the reverse strand, counting down.
TCCCTCATGGCTAATTTATTACCCCTCTCAACCCCATTCAGCCCAATAGCTCCATGTAGTACTTCATACATGCATCTTCCCACATCGCACAGCTAATCCTATCAGCCTATCGTTCACCCTTTTTTCCGAATGGACCCGCAGATCTTGTGTGTGGCCCCTTGGCCCTGATAGACAATGTCAGGGCCTGAAATCACCTTTCTTTTGCTAAATGCCTCCATATTCCTGATTTCAGCAATGCTTCATTTTTGCAAATTGTAAAGTTGCTCTGACAAACTATCTGCTGGAGGATTTCAAGATGCCACTGATGATTTATGGTGACGTTTTGCAGACAGCTCACTGGCTGGTTGTGTGTCTTTGTTCTACAGATTAGATCAAAATTCTATTGTATTTCTTTATTTTCCTGTACATACTTGCAAGAAAATTAATCTCAAGGTAGTATATGGTGACATATAGGTACTTTGAAAATAGAGTTACTTTGAACTTTGAACTCAGAGGGTCGAGTAGCATCTGTGGTAGAAAAGGAACTATTGAATTTTGGGTCAGGACATTTGCGTCACACTCTTAAGTAAAGAGCTTTCTTCTGATATTCTTAGCAATAGCTATCTTACATTTCTGGACCCTCTTCCACACCTAGCTGTCTCTCTCCTCGATGCTGATGGAGGATGTTTTTGAAATTCCGAGGGATGTGATTATTGGGGTGGACTGCGGTTTATACGGCCTCCTTCAGTTTTCTCTGTTTACCTTCTTGTTGCCATTTTCTGGGCAGGCAATCCGTTAGATTTTGTACGAGGGTGGGGTTTGGGGTTTGATGTTTTATGTGAGGGAAGGATGGGGGGGGTTTTGGGGTTTGATGTTCTAGCTGCTGTTTTCCGGGGGGGGTGATCTTTTGTTTCTTTTTCTTTTTCATGCGCAGGAGGTGGGGGGTGTTGATGTCTTTGCTTTCAGTGGACTCCATAGGTTTTCTGTACTTCGTGGCTATCTGGAGAAGACAAATCTCAGAGATGTACTCTGCATACATACTCTGATAATAAAATGAACCTTTGAACAATGAAATTTAAAATTTCATTAAAATCTATTGTAGTTCATCCCTCATCCTGCTCCCCCTTCCTAACAGCCATTGTCTGTCACCCCTGACCACTGCCATGTACGTGTACATTATACCTGCCCCAGCATTTCCCCCACCCCCATAACCTCTGTACAGAGACAAGAGCAGTTCTCAGAACTCCAGTCTTGTTCCACAGACGTTCAGAGAGAGTTCCCCACCACCTCTGGTTCTGAAGCTGCTCACTCATTAACTTCACCTAGCAACTTCTCATCCAACCCTACCCCCACCCCTGCTCCCCTTGCCCTCAATCCTGTCATGGTACAATAGTCGTCTGGGTAGCAACTGCTGCTTCCAACTTCACTTAATTTCACACAGCTCCTGTTTCACTGTTTCCAAAGGCCTCGTTCGAACCTCTCAGTATGTTAATAACCAATAAAAAATCACTTTTCCATGCCTTGATAGAGATAATTTTTCATCCAAAGGTGCAATACGTTAATCTTTAATTTCCAAAGAACCCAGATCCATCCTGAAGTCCATCCATCTTTCAATTATCTCTCCCTATATCCCGACTCTCGGGGAAAGGGGGTTTCGGTAAAAAAGAGAGAGAAACGCAGCTGAGTGTGTTTAGTAAATTCTGATTCTCATTCCTCCCAGGAATCCTAAAGATTCCGAGGCATTCTCACTTAGCCCACTCACATAATAGGAAGGAATTTGAATAAGAAGCACCATTGTTTGGTGTTCCCTAGTAACCAGAGGTCATGTCAGAGGAAGTTTCTCATTCATCAACAACTCCTTTGCCCTTTGACACCATTTGATCAGGTACTGTGAAGGCTTAAAACTCTATGCTACTGGGAAGAAAGGGACTAGAACAAAGGGATCTACCATCAGCCTCTCCCAGATGAATAGGGGCTATTTCTCTGAGCTTGTGAATTGGAGTCAATTACACTCACAAGCCCAATTTCCTCATTAATTGTTTTCTTCCTGCACCCTTTGTCCCCTCAAAGAGAGCCCCATTCCTAAAGGTACATGTGCCACAGGTGAGAAACTAGACGAGAGCAGTTAAACCTCACTTAGATCAATAGTAAAACCTGCCAGCCACAATGAACATTCTCTTCACTACAGATGTCTTCCAGCAAAATCTTTGGAATGAAAACATCTTTTTTTTTCTTTTAGAATTCATTCAGGACTGAGCTTGTGCGCGACAGGGAACTGCTGGTCAATCTAATTGTCAGATCTGGTACCGATATGTGATACATTGGAAAGTGTTCTGTAAGAATGGATCTTGGGTGTGTGTGTGTGTGTCTGTTGCTCTGGTGGTCTGTCCAGTGTGTGCATTAAGTGAACGTATGTTTGTGCAAAATAATTTGATGTATGTATCTGCGGTAATATACCGTACGTAAATTACAGTGAGGAGTTGGTTCTGTGACTGTCAGTATGGTAAACATCTACAGCTCATATACATCAAAGCACTTGCATTTGTGCTTTGTGCATTGTGCTTATCTGTGTGTGTGTGTGTGAGAGAGAGAGAGAGAGAGAGAGAGAGAGACAGAGAGAGAGAGAGAGAGAGAGAGAGAGAGAGAGAGAGGGGGGGCAGTGGAAGAGAGCATTCCTGATGAATGGAGCCGTTTCCTTTATTGTGTTTTATATGTGTGTATGTATGTGTTATAATGATTGTGAGAACATGTAAGGTATACATTTATGTGCATTTGTGCATGGTGTCATATCTGTGTGTGTGTGTGTGTGAGAGAGAGAGAGAGAGATGGGCGGTGGTGGGGGGTTGTTGGTGGTATTCAGGGGAGGAGAACATTCCTGAGGAATGGAGCAGTTTCCCTTTCTGCATCCAGTGACAGCTCCATCCCTCCCAGGTCAGCCAGTGCCTTAATGTATTCTAACAAACAATCGCTGGGTGTTTAAAGTGCTGGCTTCATTCTGTATGTGCTGCAGGAAGAAATTGGTAGAAAAATAAAAAATACAATCCAGGGACTCTCGTTATAAGGAAGAGCTTCTTATTGCTTTTATAGTCATGTTCACTCTACAATCTTCTCAAGCTCCTTTGTCTAATCTCCCAGCGTTTACTCTTTAGCTGAGATAAGGGGCACCACCCATGTGCATCTGTAAAGTCATGGAAGGTCGAGTTCAAATCTGCTTTGTGTCAAACTATGTGCAGTGTGTCAGAGAAACATATGTGTATGTGTGTGTATGTCTTTGTGTCTGTGTGAGAGTGTGTGTGTATATGTGTGTGTGTGTGTCTTTGTGTCTGTGTGAGAGTGTGTGTGTATATGTGTGTGTGTGTGTCTTTGTGTCTGTGTGAGAGTGTGTGTGTATATGTGTGTGTGTCTTTGGGTCTGTGTGAGTGTGTGTGTGAATGTGTGTGTGTGAGAGTGTGTGTGTGAATGTGTGTGTGTGTGTCTTTGTGTCTGTGAGTGTGTGTGTGAACATGTGTGTGTGTCTTTGTGTCTGTGTGAGTGTGTGTGAATGTGTGTGTGTGTCTTTGTGAGACTGTGTGTATGTGTGTGTGCGCGTGCGTGAATGTGTGTGTGTCTTTGTGTCTGTGTGAATGTGTGTGTGTGTGTGTGTGTCTTTGTGTCTGTGTGAGAGTGTGTGTGAATCAGTGTGTGTGTCTGTGTTTGTGTGAGAGTGTGTGTGAATGTGTGTGTGTGTTATGTGTGACTATGTGTATGTCTATGTCTTTTTGTCTGTATTTGTGTGTGTCTGAGTGTGTGTATCTCTAAGTGTGTGTTTGTGTAAGTGTGTGTCTCTGTGTGTGTGTCTTTGAGTGTGTTCATGTATGTATGCATCTGAGTGTGTCTGTGTGTATGTGTGTATCTCTGGGTGTGTGTCTGTGTGCATGTGTGTATCTCTGGGTGGGTGTGTGTCTCTATGTGCAAGTGTGTGTGTGTGTGTGTGTGTGTGTGTGTGTGTGTGTGTGTATCTCTGGGTGTGTGTGTGTCTCTATGTGTGTGTCTGTGTGCATGTGTGTATCTCTGGATGTGTGTGTGTCTCTATGTGTGTGTCTGTGTGCATGTGTGTATCTCTGGGTGTGTGTGTGTGACTGCATCTCTCTGAGTGTGTCGCTATGTGTGTGTCTGACTTTCCTTTGACCATTGACTCCATATTTGTACTTTTCCACAGACAGTGTTCCTCGAGTGAGTCTGGAGCCTGGGATCATTATTAAATATAACATCAGACTTTTTCCTCTGAGGCATCAGATTGCCCATTATGTAAAAACCAAGCACAATAATTTGCAAGCTCACCACCTCTGCATAATCATTCACGTTCTTCACGTATGTTGTGTTGCACAGTACATTTCAATTCCACAGTTCCTCCATCCCCCAGTTCCTCCTTCCCTTCTAAAGACTATGACTTCAGCTGCCAGTTCTACTTTGCCCAAGATGGTGTGGCCCATCAGCATTGCAGGAGGTCCCAATCATTGTTTCTGTCTCTGTGACAGACGTCAGTTGCACATTGTCAATTACAGGATCTTGCCATCAAGGGTCTGAAACTGAGATCATACCCAGCTGCTGCAGTTCCAATCACAGCCTCTCACTGTCAGGTTGTATTCGGAGGGATGGTTGGAGTGTAGAGAAATAACGATGTTGCCTGAGTTGATGGAGCGGGTCACAGAATCAAGTAGATGATCACTGAGAAACTACAGAAATGGGCAGGGATCAGACCACTGTTTGACCAATGACAATGGAGAAGAGACCATGTCATGGCTGATGATTGGCCAGGGACCAAGTATGAGGTAATGATTGGCTATGAGCCATGGAAAGGGTGATGCTTAAGAGGACTCGGATCTGGCTGGAGAAAGGACACAGACAAGGGCTGGTGTCACCCCCAAGGTCAGCGGGTCCCAGAGTCAGAGTTCTGTGTGGGCAGGAGGAACAAGGTCTGATGACCCCCCGGATTCGCAGAAAACGGTGAGACTGGAACTCAAGGCCTAATGTTTGGTGTTCGGTGGGTCCTACGATCAATGCTGAGGATCAAAGGGCAAGGGTTGAATTGCAAGACCTTTGACCAGATTCCCATTTCTGAAAATCTCTGTGAGTCCACCGGGGAAGTTGAAGGTCCAAGTCTGAATCTGAGTCCACTGGATACTGGGGGCTGAGGAAGATGGAGGCCAGCGAGTGTGGGTGGGAGGGAGAGAGGAACGAGGCTTGCTCTGCTGTTGTGCTCCATTATCACCGGAATGTGTGGCAACTCCTTTGGGCTGCTGCTAGTTCACCCTTGGGTGTGTTGGCTGTTAATGCAGGCAACATTTCACTGTATGTTTCACGTATGTTGTATGTTTCATACACGTGATAAGGGAATTTGGAACGTGATCTTGAAGGATCTGCAAAAATGGAAAAAAAGAGCATTATGTAATAATATTTCCAGATCACACTCTGATCTCACTGAAAATTCTATTGCTTCGCCTCCGAGACAGCTTCAACACTAACTTCTGCCCAACAAAACTTCCACCTTTGCCCTGTCCACAGTGAGCACTGTTAAACCATTCGGAGGGGAATAAACAGTTGAAGTTTCAGGCTGAGACCCTCCATCTGGACTAGAATAAAAAGATGTGGGGAGTGGGAGGAGTGCAAACTGACAGGTTTTCCTTAAGTCCTTTACCTCTTCCACCTATCACTTCCCATTTTCTCACGTTACCGCTCCCTCCGCCACACACCCAACTTCTCCTTCGCCGGCTCTCACCTCTCACCTGTCAGCTTGTATTCCTTCCAGCTTCTTATTCTGACTGCTGCCCTACCCTTTCCAGTCCAAATGAAGCGTCTCGGACCAAAATGTCGGCTGTTTATTCCCCTCCATAGATGCCGCCTGATCTGGTGAATTCCTCCAGCATTTTGTGTGTCTTGCACTAAATTTCCAGCATCTGCAGAATCATTTGAGTCTTTCTCTTGCATTTCTCACCTAGTTGGTCAACTTGATCTCAGCAGCAAAACTATTAAGTGCTATTACCTGCTCACAAATAACCTCTTCTATCAGTTTGGCCTTACCAAGTTCAGACCTCTGTACAGCCTTGGTCCAAGCATGAGGAGAGGAGCTTAGCTCCAGAGATGAGGTGAGATGACAAGGCAGCAGGGAGCAAGTGTGGCCCAAGACACCCCAGTAAATTAATGGGCAACAGGAGGAAGCCTTTTCATGGGAAGATTAGAAGATTAGATTAGCTTTATACATCAAAACAATATGTGTCGTTTGCATCAAATCAAATCGGTAAAGATTGTGCTGTGCCACCCACAGGTCTCGCCACGCTTCTGAAGCCAACACAGCATGCCCACGACTCACTAACCCCAACCATACGCCTCTGGGATGTGGGAGGAAACCCACAAGGTCACGGGGCAAATGTACATTTGTTACAGACAGCGCTGGGATTTGAACCATGATCTTGCATCGAGCAGCTGTAAAGCTACACTATCGTGCTGTTCAGGGACGAAGTCGTTTCTAAGAGGAGAAGGTGACTGTGTGGACTAGAAGATGACAATCTCATCTACAGAATGTTGCAAGGAGAAAGCACCAAAACATGGGCCAGAGCTTGTCATTTCAACTTCCTCAGTCATAGAAGAGTGACACATTGGCAGAGTTGCCCCACATTTCACTCCCAGCCTCTGGTGCTGTCTGTGTGGAGTTTGCACGCTCTTTCTGTCACTGCACGTGCTTCCTCTGGTTGCTCAGTTTTCTCCCCCATCCTAAAGACATACCAGCTGGTAGGTTATCTGTAAATTACCCCTGTTGTGTAGGTAAGTGGTAGAATTTATGAGAAACTGGTCACAGAGAAAAAAATTCTTAGTGCAATGGTATTGTTCTGTGAGCATGCTTAGCCTCGATGGGCCGAATGGTCTGCTATGTTGTGAGAAATTGCTGAAGCAGGGTCAGATGAAGGAGAGTCACCCGTCATTGTATTCAGTTGCATTCATAGCTCCTCAGACAATGAAACAATGTGGTTTGGATGAAAGAGTAGAGAGCCACCGGGCTGATCCCCTTGGCCCTAGTCAAAAATAATCTCCAGTGAGAGGGAACCTAAACACTGCACTTTTGTCTTAACAGCCCCCTTGACTTTTCATGGGATAACCTATGATAAGTACCTCAACTATCAAAGTTCAAAGTAAATTTACTGAGAACATGAGTTGCAGAGTCCTTGACAATGAGTCCATAGCTTGTGGAGTCAGTTCAGTGTTGAGGTGAGTGAGGTTGTCTACGTTGGTTCAGGACCCTGATGATAGCTGTTCCTGAACCTGGTGGTGTGGGACCTGAGGCTCATAAACCTCCTGTTGTTGGTAGTAATGAGAAGAGAGCATGTCTTCGACGATGGAGGTCCTTGACGATGGAATATTTTGGGGCAGGGGCAGGAGCAGGAATGGAGTTACCAGGAAGCCATACAAATACCATGAAGATTTCAGAAGTGAAGAACAAACAGGTTGGAGTTATTATGGAATCAGAATGTACAGAAAATTATAATGTGCGTGCAGAATGTTAATGAGCACACAGCAGTGGCGTGCTTCTGTTCTGCAGTCCCTCAGCAGCCAGCAACAACTTCCATTTACTGGACACATCACCCTTAATCTAACAAAAACGTACCAGGGCTCTTTGCAGGAAACAAGAGTCTGATGCTGAGGCATGCCAGGATATGGTTTTAAACTTGCTTAATGAAGGACGTTTTAAGGGAGACACAGGAGACTGCAGATGCTGGAATCTGGAGTAACAAACAACAGTTCAAGCAGCATCTGGAGAGGAATGGAATTGTCGGTGTTTCGGTTGGAGACCCTGCACGGGACTGAGAGTGAAGGGAGTAGACGACCAGCATAAGGAGTAGAAGGCGAATGGTGAGACAGGAAACTGAGGTGACAAAGGTGGAGCAGCATTGTGAGGTTTAAGAGGAAGAAAGAGTTGAGAACAGGAGAGGATTAGGCAGGGAATTCCAGAGTTATGATTTTTCTCAGCCAGCAGTGGATTTAGTTCAGGAGTAAGGGATGTGTTGTGAAATCTGTTAACTTAGCAGCAGCAGTACAATACAATACACAATAATATAGAAAGAAAGAAAAACCAGGAACATAGACAAAGTATTGTTGACAATCCCTACCACACATCCCACAATCTCTTTGACCCACTACTGTCAGGAAGGAGGTAGAGAAGCATCAGGACTCGGACTGCCAGACTGGGTAGCAGCTTCTTCTCTCAGGCTCTGAGACTAATGAAGACCCTGCCACCACCGAGGTCTTGTCACTGGGAGAGCGAGCTGTTTACTGTACCATTCACTGTTCACCTGTGCACACTGCATGCATTTTGAATTTTATTTTATTAACTTATTTATGGTAATATTTTGCTTTATGTGCTGTCTGTGATATATGTTTTGTAGGTGACCATGGTCCATTTGATTGTATATATCTACTGAATACATACACGGTTAGATGAAAATAAGCTTGAAATTTGAACCTGAGTAATGTTCACCCCAGTGTGCCAATCTCTGCCAGCTTCCTGTATGAGGAATGATTCACAGTGTGATGTTCACCGAGGACGGCTGTGCTGTTCCCGTGTAGAACAGATGTTAACGAATGGGAATAATGAAACTCCACTCTCTAACTCTCCCTCATCCTTGTCCATAAATCCCACCCTGTCGTCTAACTCCCCACACTGTTCCCAAAACCATCACTATAAACCTAGAAAACAACTAAATCTGAGCCACTCATTCCTTCCTAGTTTTCTCCTTGACGTCCACTCACTTTGATTTTACCAGAGCTCCTGAATGTCATGCATAGTCAAATACTTTGAAAGATTAGTACCTGTCACCTGTGCATCAAAATATACAGTGAAATGCATCGTTAGTGTCAAATCAAATCAGTGAGGATTGTGCTGGGCAGCCACACTCCCAGCACCAACACTGCCCATCCACAACTCATTAACACCAGTTGTACGTCTGTGGAATGTGAGGAAACCAGTGCACGCGGTCAGGGGGAAACAAACAAGCTCGTTTGGAACAGCGGCGGGAATTGAACCATCAATCACTGATCACTGGCGCTGTAATAGTATTACAGTAATCGCTATGCTACAGGCCCTTCATCCCACCAGGTTGTACTGACCATCAAGCACCCATTTTTCACCAATCCTAACACATTTTATTCTCCCTACATTCCTATAACAGGCCCAAGTTTTCACTCATCAACATACCAGGGACCATCAGTGGCCAGTTAACCTCCCAATGCCCACATTCCTGGAAGATGAGAGGAGATCCACTTTGGCTCCAGCGCAAACTCCACAGCATGAGAACCTGAGGTCAGGATTGAACTCAGGTGAGGGACTGCGGCTCTTCTACCAGGACATTGTGTCCGCCTGCTCCGTCTCGTCACCCACCGGGAAATTCCAACAGCACTCGCCAAACACATGGACACCAGCTGCTTGCCCCACTCTCGTGGCCTGAAGTACATATCCACCCATTCATTTTGCATCCCGCTCGTAATGTGGGCTGCTTAATTGAAAGACATTGAACTTTAGAAGTTTCATTCAAGAAGGCAGCACACCCCTCACAGACAAACAGAGATGGACGATACATGCTGGTCTTGCCCAATGATGCTCTCATCCTGAAAATAATAAAAGAAAATATGGATTCTAATAATTTCCCATCAATGAATGTTGGGATAACTTATTTAAACAAAATCACCGCTTTCCTTCTCTCACCTTTACTACATAGTTCAATGCCCCCAAATAAAAGTATTTCAGAAAGTCTTGTTTCATTCATAACCCTTTGCTTTAAAATCCTACCATTATTTTCTTTAATACTGTTCTTCAGCTTAAAGTAATTCTGGTGATAGTCTGTGCCTAATTCTGATTGTTACCGTGGGATGTCCTTTGCACTGTGCTCCAGAGCTAAATATACTACCACAAAGTATTAACTCAGCACAATGCCATTTCAAATACACTATCATCCTTATTCATTTTTAAGAGACACATTTTCCTCCTAAATTCTCTTTTTCTTCAAATAATTGTTAAGATTTTCTGTGTTGAAGATGGCCTTTCGTGGGGTTGAAGGACAGAGTCTGTGTGTGTGGGTGGGCTGTTGTTGTGTTCTGTGTTGTTCTGCTGAGCACTGTGGGCATGCTACGTTGGTACCAGAATGTGTGGTGACACTTGCGCTGCCTCAACCACATTATTCCGTTGTGCTGGTTAACGCGAACGGCAAATTTCACTCTGTGTTCCCAAGTACGTGTAGTAAACAGATGTGAATCTGAATCTCAATTGATTTTCAGGTTTCTGCTCACCTACCACTTCATACCTCTTAATATCTCTTTTCTTATCTTTGACCTCTTCCACACTGCTTTCTGTTTTTAAGTTTTAAGCCTTTTTTTCCTAGTGTTTTGTTCTTAGCGCTACAATTTTGTATGGCACTGCAACTTTTTGTCAGGTAGCACTCTCATCCTTTAGTGATTTAAATAAGTTCAGCAACATACTTTTTCTAAACATCTCCCACAGATCTCCCCTCAGTTCACTCTTCAGACGTGTGCCCACAAACGAACAACCAAACAAATCAGGCAGGAGCGACACTCCCAAGTGCAGACAGATGTGTCAGTGCGGGAATGGAGAATGGAATTAAAATGGCTGCCCACCAGAATATCCTGCTGGCTCGCCAGAGAGAGTGATTGTACTTATCTGCCCTGTCCATGGCCAGGCTGAGGCTAAATGAACTTAGCGTGAATACCTCCAGCCTCGCAGCATGAAGGGTCTTTATCCTCTCCTCCTGATCCAGCCGGCCCCCTTTCCTCTTGACCACCCTCTCCATGAGCACACACCTCACACACTACTCTGACGTGTTCCCTCCCCACATCCTCCCTCAACTGCACGTTCTGCCTTCCTCTCCCGGCAGCTCCCATCACCTTTAGCCCCTTGACATTTCCCCGTACCATCCAGCATCTGGCACCCAGTCACCTCCTCCGTCTGATATCACCCACTCACCAGCTCCTCCATCTGCCTATCACTCACTTACCACCTCCTCCATCGGCCTATCACCTACTCATCACCTCCTCCATCGGCCTATCACCCACTCACAACCTCCTCCATCTGATATCACCCACTCACCAGCTCCTCAATTTGCCTATCACCCACTCACAACCGTCTGATATCACCCACTCACCAGCTCCTCCATCTGCCTATCACCCACTTACCACCTCCTCCATCTGCCTATCACCCACTCACCACCTCCTCCATCTGATATCACCCACTCACCAGCTCCTCAATCTATCACTCACTTACCACCTCCTCCATCGGCCTATCACCTACTTATCACCTCCTCTATCTGCTTATCACCCACTCACAACCTCCTCCGTCTGCCTATCACCCACTCACCATCTCCTCAATTTGCCTATCACCCACTCACAACCTCCTCCGTCTGCCTATCACCCACTCACCACCTCCTCCGTCTGCCTATCACCCACTCACAACCTCCTCCGTCTGCCTATCACCCACTCACCACCTCCTCTGTCTGCCTATCACCCACTCACAACCTCCTCCGTCTGCCTATCACCCACTCACCATCTCCTCAATCTATCACCCACTTACCACCTCCTCCATCTGCCTATCACCTACTCACAACCTCCTCCGTATGCCTATCACCCACTCATCATCTCCTCAATCTGCCTATCACCCACTCACAACCTCCTCCGTCTGCCTATCACCCACTCACAACCTCCTCCATCTGCCTATCACCCACTCACCACCTCCTCCGTCTGCCTATCACCCACTCACAACCTCCTCCGTCGGCCTATCAGCTACTCATCACCTCCTCCATCTGCCTATCACCTACTCATCACCTCCTCCATCTGATATCACCCACTCACCATCTCCTCAATCTATCACCCACTTACCACCTCCTCCATCTGCCTATCACCTACTCATCACCTCCTCCGTCTGCCTATCACCCACTCACAACCTCCTCCATCTGCCTATCACCCACTCACCACCTCCTCCATCTGCCTATCACCCACTCACAACCTCCTCCGTCTGATATCACCCACTCACCATCTCCTCAATCTATCACCCACTTACCACCTCCTCCATCTGCCTATCACCCACTCACAACCTCCTCCGTCTGATATCACCCACTCACCATCTCCTCAATCTATCACCCACTCACCATCTCCTCCATTTGCCTATCACACACTCACCATCTCCTCCATCTGCCTATCACACACTCACCATCTCCTCCATCTGCCTATCACACACCCCTTCTTCCCCTGAATCTACCCATCACCTGCCAGCTCTTGATCCACCACATCCACATCCACCCCAGTGTCTGCCCACCAGCCCCTCAGGGGCCTCAGTACCAGGGGGACCCTACTTTTCCATTACTCAGGGAGTGCATGTGCCTTTAAATCCAATTCCCTCGTCACCCTTGATTTCCCTCTCTGCCTCATTTGTCCACCCCACTGGGCTGGCATGAAGAGCAAACATGAGGAAATCTGCAGATGCTGGAAATTCAAACAACAACTCACACAAAATGCTGGTAGAACACAGCAGGTCAGGCAGTATCTATAGGGAGAAGCGCTGCCGACGTTTCGGGCCGAGACCCTTCGTCAGGACTAACTGAAAGGAGGCCATGGATAGACATATCAGAATGGGAATGGCCCCCTCTACTGTCAAGATGAAGCCACGCTCAGGTTGGAGGAACAACACCTTATATTCCATCTCACCTTTTCGGCTCTACAGATGCTGCCTGGCCTGCTGCGTTCCACCAGCATTTTGTGTGTGTTGCTGGCAAGAAGAGGTCCCTTTTACATCACCAATCCTGCTGATGTCACTGCTGTGAGACCAGCTGCCAGATTGGTGGGCAAAAGCTGGCAATTAGTGATTCCTAATGGGAGTATTTACCTACTGTTCCCATAGGATTCATGTCAGTCCTCAGAGAGCAGTGTCATCCAAACTATCATCCCTTCACTTATTACACTGTGGTGGTGCGATCTCGAGTTGAGCATGATGTTATTCCCAAATGGAGAACGCCTGTGCATTGACGCCTGTTTAATGTGGGAAGGGCGATGCACAGGCAGCCAGCATACAGTCCTGGACAGGTCAGGGGTCAGGCATGGAATGCAAGATGACCAAAGACTTTCACCACGGCAGCCTTCCTTTACCTTCACCTGCCATTGTGATGTGTCATCGTCTTCTGCCACCTCCACTTGGATCACCCTTTGTCTGGAGCTTTCCCATTGAACTTACCACTATGGGTGCCCTTACCAGGAGCTAAGCTCCACACAGCATCGCTCTCTCAGGGTCTCCAGAACACACATGCCTCTCCACCACAATAATATTACGATCTTCAGGAAGTATTACTCCTTTTAAGGACCCACTGACTACCCTTTGATTCCCTTCTCACTTACCTTCACAAGGAGTAACTTATGGAGGCCATTGACCCAACCAGTAGGTCTTTGGGGTGTGGCATGAACCCAAAGCACCCAGGGAGAACTTGCATCACCAGACAAGTGTGCAGACTACACGCAAACAACACTCGGGGTCTGGAATAAACACTGGTGATTGGAACTGAGAGTCAGCAGCACCACCTGCTGTGCCAGCATGCTGCGCACCTTGTAGCTTCAGAGAGACACAGAGCTCAGAAACGTCCTTTCCGTCTCGTCCATGCTGAACCATTACTCTTCCCTGTCCCATCAAGCTGCTCGCTGACCACAGCTCTCCATACTCCGCTCACCCACGTACTTATCCAAACTTCGCTTCGATGTTGAAACCCCATCCACATCCTCCACTCTGCTGGTAGCTAGTTCCTCGCTCACACACAAGAGGATGCAGAACAAATATGTCAAATAAACACTGGAGAATTACACACAACTTCTGTGTGAAGAAGATCTCCCTCCAATTCCCCTTAAAAGACCCTGCAGCGGATAGTGAGGTCAGCTGAGAAGATCATCGGGGTCTCTCTTCCCGCCATTATGGACATTTACACTACACGTTGCATCCGCAAAGGGAACAGCATTATGAAGGACCCCACACACCCCTCATATAATCTCTTCTCCCTCCTGCCATCTGGGAAAAGGCTCCGAAGCATTCAGGCTGTCACGACCAGACTATGTAACAGTTTCTTCCCCCAAGCTATCAGACTCCTCAATACCCGAAGCCTGGACTGACACTTTGCCCTATTGTCCTGTTTATTATTTATTGTAATGCCTGCACTGTTTTGTGCACTTTATGCGGTCCTGTGTAGGTCTGTAGTCTAGTGTAGCTTTCTCTGTGTTGTTTTTTACGTAGTTCAGTCTAGTTTTTGTACAGTGTCATGTAACACCATGGTCCTGAAAAAAGTTTCATTTTTACTATGTACTGTACCAGCAGTTATGGTCGAAGTGACAATAAAAGTTGACTTGACTTGACTTGACTTAAATATTTCACCTTTCACCCTTTGACCTCTAGTTGTAGTCTCACCCAACTTGTATGGAAAAAAAACTTGCTTGCATTTACTCTGTCTATACCCCTCTTCATGTTGTATATGTAAATGGTGCAAAACAGAGGCAGTGTTTATGGGTTCATTCAGAAATCTGTCAGTGGAGGGCAAGAAGCTGTTCCTAAATTGTTGAGTGTGGGTCTCCAGACTCCTGTACCTCCTCCCCAATGGTAGTAACTAACAAGGAGAGGGCATGTCCCAGGTGGCGAGGGTGCTCAATGATGAATGCCACATTCTTGAGGCACGGCCTCTCCAGGACGCCCTTGATGACTGGAAGGCTTATGCCCATGATGGGGCTGTCTGAGTCTCCAACCCTCTGTAGCCTCTTTAGGAAGCGTCCCCATGGTGTCAATGTGTCAACCACAAGCAGATACAAGGAGTTTAGTACAACCTCCTGACTTTACAATTTATAATGACCTTTGAAACAAAACTTAGAGATTGTTTGCTTTTTTGATGGTTAGGTAAACCTTCCACACAATGACTGGCATGTTTGTAATCCAAGGTAGTACTGTGGGAATTTATGACACAAGAGACCATTTAATCCATTGTATGCATCCATCCTCCACTACTAGACCTGCAGATCGTGCCTCTTCAATACACATCCTGGCTATGAGCTGGGAAGGCACAGGAGCAAAGCGTACAGCGCAGTCACTTTACCGTGCCAGCAATGACTGATCAGAATCGATTTCCACCACGTCTGTGAGGAGTTTGTACCTTCTCCCCATGACTGCATGGGTTTCCTCTGGGTGCTCCAGTTTTCTCCCATGTCCCGAAGATGTACGATTAGAGTCAGTAAGTTGTGGTACCATAATACGTTGGTGCCGGATGTGAGGTGACACTGACAGGCTACTTCCTGCACAGTCCTCACTGATATTGATGCAAAAATTTGCATTTCCCTGTATGTTTCAATGTTTCGATGCGTGTGTGACAAATAAAGCTAATCTTTATCTTTATCTTTATTTCAACCCTCCAATCAATGGTTCCCCATCTTGACCCCTCCCCATTAGAGGAGGTGTTAGTATTTCATCAGAGACCCTCATCATTTTGAAAATTTATAAGTCCCCTCTTCACCTTTTCTGTTCCAAAGAACACCACCAAACTTTCCTCGTGGTTACAAATTCCCAGTCCTGGGAACTCCCTTGTAAATTTCATCTAACCTTTCCATTGTAATCACGCCTTCCTTGTAGACTGTTCTTAAGCTATGGTGTGTAGGTAAAATGAGAATGGTAATGACTGTGATACAGATCCCTAGAGAAAACCGCTTCCCAACTATTGCTTTTGTGAATTCCCACCCTTCCTCACCATCCCCGCTCTCTCTCCTGCTCTCACTTCAGCTCCTTGCTTCTTGACACCACATTCTTTGTTCATTGCCCTACGCTGGATAAATTATATCTGCTGCATTACTATTGTTTCATCTTGTGATTACCTTTTCAAAAAATAATCAAAAGAGTTGATCAAGCAAGATTTTCTTTCTTGAATTCCTTGCCAGCTGTTTATTTTTATACTTTTACCACATTTACATTGGCCACAGCTCGCTAATTTCAATCCTGAAGCCAGTTGTTTTATACAAGCTGATACAGAACATCCTTTTCCAGGACCCTGAATGTAGACAACGAGCCTTTCATGTGGCACTTTTTCAAATGCTTTCTTATAGTCCGTATCAAAATTCAAAATATATGATCAAAGTACATATAAGTCACCATATACTCCCATAGGGTTTGCTTTGTTTTATGTATTCTATGGTCCTGATTACTATACAAGCATTTATATGATAGTGACATTTAAGTCTGAAAATTTACATGCAGGGGAATAACAAAATGTGCACAGATTCTGAGGTAGCTTTTCCAGTCCAAAAAAGCACCAATTTCCATTTTCCTCAAAAACACTTTACGGACTAAATCATTTTATAGATTATATCCACTGCATTCCCTTCTTCAAACTTCTTTGCAACTTCAACAAAAAAAATTAGTTAAGTTGGTCAATCCCTGTTGATTCTCCTTAATCATCTCAATTGGCAGGCTTGGTGTGTGGTGGAAAGTGTGCAGACTGGCTGAATTATGGCCTGGTATAGGCACATAAATGCTTTTGAATGGAAAATCCTACAAAAGGTAGTGCATTCAGGCCAGTATATCACTGGTATAACCCTCCCAACTATTGAGCACTTCTACATGAAATGTTGCCGTAGAAAAGCAGCAAAGATCTTCACCACCCAGGCCATGCTCTTTTCTCGCTGCTGCCATCAGGTAGAAGGTACTCCCGAAGCCTTCCCCACGAGTGGGTATTGCTGCAAGGCAGCAGAAGTTTGAAATCAGAGTTCTCCTTCACCAAGATAAGCTGCCAACCACAGCTGACAAGCCCCATCTGCCCAGAGAAACGGGTTTTAAGGCATCAGTACCTGCCTTTGCCCTTTCTCCTGTCAGTAGAAACGTTTCACCCGGGTTTAGTAACTGAACCTCATGTGAAGGCCAAGAGCTGGAAGTGGTTGCCAGAGGCTATTTGAGATGCACACCATAGGTAGTGGGAGCTCATCCACACTACCACCCCACAGCTATGACAACCTTAAGGAATCCCTTTTCTTTTTTTCTAATATTATCCTGATCAATTTTGCAGAAACTAAAATCTCCCAATATCAGCACTCTGTTGTTCCTGCACAACACTGGAGGTGCTCTTCTACCTCCTTCTCACTGCAGAATAACCCAGAAGAGCTACAGGGGCCAATGTACAGGACAGAACTGGGACCTACATGCCGATCTCCTTTGCTCAGTGATCACATTCTGGCTGCATAAATCAAAGCCAATGCATTTTCTTTTTGCTTCTCTTGCCAAGTCTCCTCAGCTGGAAAGAGGCACAGTGCTGTAGCAGTTAGCGTAGCTCTTTACAGTGCCAGGATCCAATCCCCATCGCTGTCTGTAAGGAATTAGCACATTCTCCCCATGATCGCAGGGGTTTCTCCTACATTCCAAAGATGTACGGCTTGGGTTGGTAAGTTCTGTCATGATACTTGTGAGCAGCCAGCACTATCCTGTGGATCTGATTTGATGCAAACAATGCATTTCACTTTATGTTTTGACGTACATGTGACAAATAGAGGTAATGTTTATCTTTATAGATCATAGCATTATAGAAAAGTACAGAACAAATACAGGACCTTCAGCCCATCTAGTCTGTGCCAGACCATTTAAGCTGCCTAGTCCCATCGACCTGATCCTGGACCTTGGCCCGCCATGCCCTGCCCATTCGCAAACCTATCCAAACTCCTCTTAAATGTTGAAATCAAGCTTGCATGCACCACTTGTACTGGCAGCTCATTCCACACTCTCATGATCCTCTGAATGAAGAAGTTTCCCCACATGGTCCCTTTAAACTTTTCACCTTTCACTCTTAACCCTTGACCCCTAGTTGTAGTCCCACCCAACCTCAACTTATCTTGAACTTCCCAAGTCTCTACCACCACCACCTCTCTTTTTTCTCTTCTCTGAACCTTGTATTGATGTATAGCCAATCCTTAGTGCTGTTAGATCACATTTCCATTATTACCAATGCAATTTCCCATCTAATTCCCCAAACTTTCTGGACTAAATGCCAACATTCTAAACTTGTAATCTCATAGTTCTCGTCTGCTCCTGTCTAATACAGTACTGCTTCCTTCTGAAATACTGTACAACACTCTCACTCCTTTATCCATCTTATTCCTCTTTGCAGTTTCTACACACTGGTTCCCATCTCCTTACTGATTTCACCTAAACCCTCACCCAGTCACGCAAACCTCACAGCAAGGACACTGCTCCCCATTGAGGTGCCCAAGAACTAAAGCTAAATCCCCAAATATCACCCTACTCCTGAGTGATTGTAATCTTGAGGTTTGACAGGGTGTCAAGTTAATTAGTGTTATTGTCCTGTGCCCAAGTATGGAGAGGTCCAGGTATAATGAAATGCTGTCTGGTAGCAGTATCACAGGCACACAGGTGCAGGCAACGCACAGAATATAAATTATATATAAGTTATAGAAGACAGTGAAGAGAGAAAATAGACTGTTAAAAACAAGACGTTAGTGTAAAAAAAGGCTTGATCAGAGATTTAACATGTTAGTGCACGAGGTGCTCCAGTGTTCCATTGATGAGTTTGGATAAGGGTTGTACTGGTCAGTTCTAGAACTTGATGGCTGTAAGAAACTCAGAATCAGAATCAGGTTTATTATCACTGGCATGTGTCGTGAAACTTATTAACTGAGCAGCAGCAGTTCAATGCAATACATAATATAAAAGAAAAATAATACTAAATAAGTAAATCAATTACAGTATACATATATTGAATAGATTAAAAATCATGCAAAAACAGAAATACTGTATCTTTTAAAAAGTGAGGTAGTGTCCAAGGGTTCAATGTCCATTTACGAATTGGATGGCAGAGAGAAGAAGCTGTTCCTGAATCGCTGAGTGTGTGCCTTCAGGCTTCTGTATCTCCTACCTGATGGTAACAGTGAGAAAAGGGCATGCCCTGGATGCTGGAGGTCCTCAATAATGGACATGCCCTGGACGCTGCCTTTCTGAGACACCACTCCCTAAAGATGTCCTGGCTACTTTGTAGGCTACTACCCAAGATGGAGCTGACTAAATTTTTTCAGTCCTGTGCAGTAGCCCCTCCATACCAGACAGTGATGCAGCCTGTCAGAGTGCTCGCCACGGCACATCTACAGAAGTTTTTGAGTGTATTTGTTGACATACCAAATCTCTTCAAACTCCTAATGAAGTATAGCAGCTGTCTTGCTTTCTTTATAACTGCATCGATATGTTGGCACCAGGTTAGATCCTCAGAGATCTTGACATCCAGGAACTTGAAACTGCTCACTCTCTCCACTTCTGTCCCCTCTATGGGGATTGGTATGTGTTCCTTCACCTTACCCTTCCTGAAGTCCACAATCAGCTCTTTCATCTTACTGATGTTGAGTACCAGGTTGTTGCTGTGGCACCATTCCACTAGTTGGCATATCTCACTCCTGTACACCCTCTCGTCACCACCTGAGATTATATACACAATGGTTGTATTGTCAGCAAATTTGTAGATGGTATTTGAGCTGTGCCTATCCACACAGTCATGTGAATACAGAGAGTAGATCAGTGGGCTAAGCACACACCCCTGAGGTGCACCAGTGTTGATCGTCAGCGAAGAGGATATGTTATCACCAATCCGCACAGATTGTGGTCTTCCAGTTAGGAGGTCACGGAGCTAGTTGCAGAGGGAGGTACAGAGCCCAGGTTCTGCAACTTATCAATCAGGATTGTGGGAATGATGATATTAAATGCTGAGCTATAGTCGATGAACAGCATCCTGACGTAGGTGTTTGTGTTGTCCAGGTGGTCTAAAGCCGTGTGAAGAACCATTGAGATTGCGTCTGCCATTGACCTAGTGTGGCGATAAGCAAATTGCAATGGGTCCAGGTCCTTGCTGAGGCAGGAGTTCAATCTAGTCGTGACCAACCTCTCAAAGCATTTCATCGCTATCGATGTGAGTGCTACCAGGCGATTGTCATTAAGGCAGATCACATTATTCTTCTTAGGCACTGATATAATTATTACCTTTTTGAAGCAAGTGGGAATTTCCGCCCATAGCAGTGAGAAGTTGAAAATGTCCTTGAATACTCTTGCTAGTTGGTTGACACAGGTTTTCAGAGCCTTACCAGGTACTCCTTTGGGACCTTCCGCCTTGCGAGGGTTCACTTTCTTTAAAAACAGCCTAACATCAGCCTCTGAGACAGAGATCACAGGGTCATCAGGTGCAGCAGGGATCTTCACAGCTGTAGTTGTGTTCTCCCTTTCAAAGCGAGCATAAAAGGCATTGAGTTCATCTGGTAGTGAAACATCGCTGCCATTCATGCTATTGGGTTTTGCTTTGTAGGAAGTAATGTCTTGCAAACCCTGCCAGAGTTGCTGTGCATCTGTTGTCGCCTCCAACCTCGTTTGAAATTGTCTCTTCACCCTTGAAATAGCCCTCCGCAAGTCATACCTGGTTTTCTGGTACAGGCCTGAGTTGCCAGACTTGAATGCCACAGATCTAGCCTTCTGCAGATGACATACCTTCTGGTTCGTCCACGGCTTTTGGTTTGGGAATGTACAGTAAGTCTTTGTAGGCCCACACTCATCCACACAGGTTTTAATGGAGTCGGTAACAACTGCATACTCATCCAGGTTCAAAGATGAATCCCTGAATACAGTCCAGTCCACCGATTCAAAGCAGTCCAGTAGGCACTCCTGTGCTTCCCTTGTCCAAACCTTCCTGGTCCTCACTGCTGGTGCTGCAGTCTTCAGTCTCTGGCTATACTCAGGGAGTAGAAGTACAGCCGGGTGATCAGACTTCCCGAAGTGAGGGCGTGGAATAGCACGGTAGGCATTCTTGATGGTGGTGAAACAATGGTCCAGTGTGTTGTTTCCTCTGGTATTGCAAGTGATCTGTTGATGGTAGTTGCTTAGTGATTTTTTCAGACTGGCCTGGTTAAAATCTCCCAAAACAATGGTGAAGGCTTTAGGATGTGCTGTTTTGTGCATGTTGATCCCATTGCTCAGATCATCGAATGCCTGATTGACATTGGCCTGAGCTGGAATGTAAACTGCTACCAAAATGACCCCAGAGAACTCCCGTGGTGGGTAAAAAGGACGGCACTGAACTGCTAGATATTCCAGGTCTGGGTGGTCCTGCACTTGCTGATATGAATCTTAAGGCTCTACTGCCTCCCTAACTTCCTATTTCTACACTTGATAGCATGTAGTAGGGACAGTAATACAGAGAATATGAACTTTTAACTTCTTCCTCAGCATCAAACATTTGTCCTTCAATATTGTTGGTTCAGATATGTACCACAACATCTGGTTTACCCTTACATAAAATTCTCCTTGTCAAATCACTTAACATGACCCCAGGGTAAAGGACGAAGAGGCCATGCAATCTCCTAACAGGTCTGCTTTTCTACACTTGGCAGTTCCTTACCCACCCATTGTTGCCATGTTCCACACGGAAATCCTGCAAGTGTCACCACCACGTCTGTGATCAGAAGCACAAATGTCCTGATGAAGGGTCTCAGCCTGAAAAGTCACTGTATACTCTTTTCCACAGATGCTGCCTGCCCTGCTGAGTTTCCCCAGCATTTTCTCTGTGCTATTCCTATGATCAGTATTGGTTTGAAATGGTACATATTCTCAGGAAATTCTAACACTTTACCTGGAAATTTGTCGGAGTTGTCGACTGTATATGATACTCTCAGTGCAGCCACCTCTACATCAGTGAGAGCCGACATAGACCGGAGGAATGCTTCAACAAGCACCTTCACTCCCTCCACCACAACAGGTGGGATTACCCAGTGTCTGCCCATTGTAATTCCACTTCCCATTCCCATTCCAGCACATTGGTCCATGGCCTCATCTACTGCCATGATGAGGCCACTCTCAGATTGGAGGAGCAACACCTCATATTTCATCTGGGTAGTGTCCAATCTGACAGCATGAACACCGATTTCTCCAGTTTATGGTAACTTCTCCCCTCACAGTCTTCTCTCTTTTTCCCTTACCCCTTCCCTTCTCCTCACCTGTTCATCACTTTCTCTGGTGCCTCTCCTTCTCTTTCTCCCATGGTTTACTCTCCTATCCTGTCAGATTCCTCCTTCTTCAGACCTTTATCTTTTCCACCAGTCTCCACCCAGTTTCTCACTTCATCCCCCTTCCCCACCCATTGACCTTTCCCCTCACCTGATCTCACCTATTACCTGCCAGCTTGTACTGCTTCCCCTCTCCTCCCCTTCGAATTCTGGCTTCTTCCCCCATCTTTTCCAGTCCTGATGAAGGCCTGAGATATCAACTGTTTATTCCCCTCTGTAGATGCTGCCTGACTTGCTGAGATCCTCCAGCATTTTGTGTGTGTTGCTGAGGATTTCCAGTGTCAGCAGAATCTCTTGTGTTAATGTAATTTATGTTTGCCTCGTTTGTAATCATGCTGCTGCTGCAAAAGGCTAATTTTCATGACATTTAAGTCTGGGTATGTATGTCTATGACATTAAACCTGAACTTGAACATGCCCAAGCTGTGTAGAACCTCCTTTCCCTGCCTCGAGTGTCATTTTGAACTCAGCTCATTCATTAAAATGTTAATGCAGGGTCTTCCTAGTCCTCACGTTTTTAGCCTACAGCTCTGCAGTATCACGGACTATTTTATGCAGAGGTAAATGCATTCACAGGTTACCTTTTAGCTGCAGAACTATTTAACCTGTAGAGCCTAACACCAAATGCCATCCACAAAAAACATTAATTGCTAATGACAGATAGATAACTTAATCACAGTGACCCACACACTCTGTTTGCCCATTGCTTTGTCACTCCTGATGGACCTCTCTGCCTGCCTCTGCTGCTGTACATCTCTCCTTGGGATGACTTGTTGAGGCCATATATTTAACTTTGCTGACAACACCACTGTGGTTGGCTGAATCAAAGGTGGTGACAAATGAGCGTATAGGAGGGAGACTGAAAATCTAGCTGAGTGGTACCACAACAACAACAATCTCTCACTCAATGTCAGCAAGACCAAGGAGCCGACATGTGGCTGTTGTGTTTTACTATTTATTGTTGTGTTTGTTATGTTATGATTGCACTTGCCCCTGGGAAACGCTCTCTCATTCTGCCCTGCAGAGCTGATGTATGGTTGGAATGACAATAAAGTTTTTGAATCTGATTATTGACCTAATGAGGAGAAAACCGGAGGTCTACAAGCCAGTCTTCATTGGAAGTCAGAGGTGGAGAGGGTCAGCAATTTTAAATTCCTTGATATCATCATTTTGGAGGATTTGTCATGGCCCCAGCACGTAATTTGCCGTTATGTATAAAGCATTGCAGCACTTCAACTTCCTTAGAAGTTTGTGAAGTTTCGGCATGTCAACTAAAACTTCGACAAACTTCTATAGATGTGTGGTGGAGAGTATATTGACTGGTTACATCTTGGCCTGGTGTGGAAACACCAATATTCTTGAATGGAAAACCCTACAAAAAGTTGTGGATAAGGCCTGGCCCATCACAGGTAAAGCCCTCCTCTTCTTCGAGGATCCCCGCCATCCAGGCTATGTTCTCCTCTCACTGCAGGAAGAAGGTACAGGAGCCTCAGGACCCATAAACCCAGGTTCAGGAACAGTTATTACTCCTCAGCCATCAGGCTCTCGAACCAGAGGGGATAACTTCACTTCACTCACCCCAACACTGTACAGTTCCCATAGGATATGGATTCACTTCCAAGGGCTCTTCATCTCATGTTCTTGATGTAGATTGCTTATTTATTTATAATTATTATTTCGTTTGGTTTTCCTCTGTGTTTTCTGTGAATGCCCACAAAAAAATCCCAGAGATTCCCGTGGAGGATACTATTTTGTTTCTTTTTGTATTTGCACAGTTTTTTTGATCTTGCATATTGGTTGTTTTTCCATCCTGAATACAATTTTCATTAATTCTATGGCGTTTCTTTGTATTTACTGTGAATGCCCGCTAGAAAATAAATCTGAGTTGTAGATGATGGTATATATGTACCTCATGTTGTCAGGTTGGAGGCCACCCAGGTTGAATATGAGGTGTTACTCCTCATCTATCAAGGTAGTAGATTTAATCCTTTAGCATATAAGAGGTCCATTCAATTGTGGAGCCATGGAACAGTGGGAAAGAAACTGTCCTTGATCCTGGTAGTACATGATCTTTGTATACTCTGTTCAACAGAAGTGAGAGAGATAATGTCTAGAGTGGGAGGTGTCTTTGATTAAATTGGCTGTTTTCCCAAGGTAGTGAGAGATATATGCAGTGAAGGCTAGTTTGTGTGATGGACTGGGCTGTGTCCACATCTCCCTGCAGTTTCCTGCCATCTTGGGCGGGCCAGTGCCATACTAGTCTGCGGCAGATCCAGATAAGATGTTTTCTATGATGCATTTATAAAATTTGGCAGGGCAATGAGGAACATGGCTTCTGAGGGAGGAGAAGCACTGGTGTGAATTTAGGAGCAGGTGGCAAAGCTTCAACTGCACAGGGTACGGATGAGGTCACACCTGGAGTATTGAGAGCATTTCTGCTCTCCCTACTTGAGAACAGATAGACTGGTTTTGGGAGGCAGTCCACAGGAAGTTCACCAGGTTGATTATGGAGATGAGGGGTTAACCAAAAGGAGAGCTTGAATTACCTAGACAATACTCACTGGAAGTCAATAAAATGAGAGGGGATCTTATAGAATCATAAAATTATCAAAGGGATTGTTAAGATAGAGACAGACAATTCTTTTCCACTAGTAAGTGACACTAGAACTCGGGGACGTAGCCTCAAGATTCAGAGGAATAGATTTAGGACAGAGATGAAGAAAGCCAAGTATGGACAGGTCTCTGTGGGAGTGGGAAAGGACAGTCAATATGGTCTGCAGCCAGTAACCCCGGGATGAACAATGCAGATAACGTTACTTCATTAGTTAATGTTAACACGTCATCAGTTATCATCCATTTCCAAACTAAAGTAGATTGTTCATGGGCTTTAACACAAATTTTATCCACTTTGTGTGTAGCTCAACTTCCCTCAACCTCATAAGAAATGTTCCCACGACCTATAATCACACTTTCAAGGACTCTTCATTTTACCGTCTCAATATTTTTTGCTTATTTATTATTGTTGTTGTTGTTGTTGTATTATTTTCTTTTTCTCTCTCTCAGCTCAATCTGGTAAAACCAGAGGTATGGGCATAGCCAAGAAAACTCACTTCTCAATTGCTAGGAACTTTCAGACTATTCAAGTGGTGTTTAAAATTGTTGCTTTCTGGAGATTTATGTACATAGATATTGCTGTGTAGCCCTAATTGTTTAATGGTATTGTGTAGTACCTTTGGGATGATACCAGTCATAGATATTACTATCGGAACAATGCATACCCTGTTCATATTCCATAGTCCTTCAATTTCCTCTTTTAGTTCAGCATATTTCTGGTGTTTTTCTGTGTTTGGAATGGTTATATCTATTAAGTTATTCTTGCTTGTTTGTCCTGAATAATTATAGCTGGGTGGTTAGTATGGATTGTCCTATCTGTAATAACAGATAATTTGTAGGACTCTGATTCTAAAACTGGATCAGGCTTTTACTTATAGTGAGGTGTATCTGTGTAAGTAATCAGATTGAGTTAAACTGCTGCAGGATCCTGTAATCTGTTGGATTGTTCCTGATTTTCTGCACTTATCATCTTGAATTTGTTGGTCTTTTATCATGTATTTTTAATATTTTTTGTGCTAATTTTGGTTGTTAATAGTTATGATGATTATAGTATACCAATACTTCATCAGAAGTTGAAGAATTACACAAGTATTGGGTGAAGTTTATATATAAAGAAATTATATTAACTATGAGTGTGGGACAGAATCACATACCTTTTGGTAGTCAATATAACAACCAAAAAGATTTCTGCTTTTCTGCTGGGCTTGGTTTAGAATTACAGTAATTTTAAATTTGAAACCTTTTTATAATGGTTCAATATCCAATGTTTATGGTATGTTGATAGGAATGAGAAATGTTCCTATAGACAAAATTTAAAATCTTTGGGAACAAGATTTACAGATTTCAATTTCTGAGGAAATTTGGAATGAAATTTTTAAATTGGTTAACACTTCGTTATGTGCCCGTCATTCCCTTTTACAACTTGAAGTGGTTCTTTGGGCTCACATGTCTAAAGATAAGCTATCTCGTTTTTATTCGGATATATCTCCTTTCTGTGATAGATGTAATAATGGAGAAGCTTCATTAATTCACATGTTTTGGACATGTCCGAGCCTTGAAAGATACTGGAAGGAAGTATTCCAAATATTCTTGGTACTTTTCAAGGTAAATTTTAAGCCTAACCCTTTGACTGCACTATTTGGTATTGTTGGAGGAAAAGACTTTATTTTGGAGACACCTGATTTGCATATTTTGGCTTTTACTTCTTTTATAGCTAGGAGGGCGCTCTTGCTTAAATGGAAGGATGCTGTTCCACCTACTCATGCTCAGTGGTTACGGGATGTTATGTCATGCTTAAATTTAAAGAAGATCCGATGTTCAGTTTTTGAATCCAGCCAAGACTTTTATACATTGTGGGGACCATTTTTGAGTTATTTTCAAAACCTTTGATTTGTTGTAAAAGTACAGATGGTGGCTAATAATATATTTTATTATATGATAAGGGTATTTTTTCTCTCTTTTCTTGCTTTTCATAAGAGCTCTGATTTTGGTAGTGGGTTTAGATTTTTTTTCTGTGTAACAAAATTATTATACGTTTGTAATTCAATATTACGATTTAATTTAACTTTTATGAATACAGGGTTTTGTGATTGTAACTGTATTTTTAATACAATGTATTTGGTACTATTTTATTTTTTTCTTTTGACTTATATATCTTCTTGTACTCTGTATTCCTTTATGCAGAAACTAATAAAAATATTGAAAGAGAATTACAGAATCTATTATCAGTTATTTTTTACATCCTTTCTTACCCGTACAACATCCTTTCTGCTCCTCTGTAGGTATAATGTGGTTTTCTAAGTGAGTGAAGACTAGTTCTCTGTAGAACAACTGACGCGGCATTCTGGACTCATCCATGAAGATCACATGGATATGCATTAATAGGTAAGGATGAAGGCAAGTACATTTTTATACCAATAATTATGAATACTATCTCTACCAGTACTTTTCCAACTGTGCATATTTTTATAACCTCTTTTAGCACATCCATTGTAACCTCGGGTTTTTGCATTTCTTCCATTGTATGAATGTGTTCTTATTCCTCCCTAATCCAGTTTTCTTCTTGATTGTGTGTCACCCACCCTGTTCAACCAGATATTAGACCCAAAGTTCACTATCTCGTGTTTGTTGGTAATTATCTACAAGGGTTGGTGACAGTTTGGCATGTCAATTTTAGTTTTGTAGTCCTGTATAAATATTTGTCATTGTTTCTGAACTGATAATTCTGTTTTCTTAGTCTAGCGCATTTAGTCTAGTTTTGTGTGCACCAAGCGTTTGTTTTAGTGTAGCTATAAATTATATAATGCTTTTGTTAAGTTGATCGTATCTTGTATGGATGTTATATTTCCTTAATATTTCCTTAGCCTTTCTCTTTAAATTTCTTGCTCGGGTTATTCATTTTATACTCCATTAGGCAGGCTATTTCTGCTCTTAAGATTTCAATTTTATTTTTAATCTCTTCCGCCATTTTTTTGTTCTTGTTTCATTGCTCAGTTTTCCATTTCTATGAATGAGTGCCTCTATTTTTGAGCCATTGCACTACACTGCTGTTAATGCTGCACAATATGTTATTTGTGTAGTTCTTCCAATGTTTCAAGTTTTCCTAAATATTGTGGTAGTATAATATTGTTGAGAGTATTAACAATTTTTGCGATTTTTAATGATGTGTTGTTTTGGTGCGTACGGTCTTTTTGTTGAGTCAATGCACATATATTCTGTTAGTGTGGTGTTAAATATTAGGTTAATTTTGTCTGTGAGCTGAGCTTTGTTGTCAGCATTCTGCAAAGGCTCTACCTCTGTGTTGATGTTGTTACCATCCGGTTGTGCAGCAGTTGAAATAATTGTATTTTCATCAGTGCTTGGGTGGGTTGCAAATTCATTATATTCTTGCATAGCATTGTTGTGGTTGCTTCCTTCTAGTCCCTGTGCAGTTTCATGTTTTACCTGGTGTAACATGTCTATAGGGATTAAATTATATTTTACTATCCCTCTAAATTGATCTGCTATCCGTTGTGCATTTACTTGCATGAAGGGCTATTGTGCTATAAACATTATTATTATTTCTTTTCTTTATTTTTCATTTTGTATTTGCACAGTTTGTTGTCTTTTACACATTGATTGTTTGTCCAATTTGTTGTATGAGGTCTTTCATCGGTTCTATTGGCTCTTCCATTTACTGTGAATGCCCACAAGAAAATTAATCTCAGGGTAATACAGTATATGGTGACGTATTTTTGTAATAAATTTGTTTTGAATATTCAATTTTTTACACAGAGAGTGGTGAATGTGTGCAACTTCCTGCCAGGGGTGGAGGTAGAGGCAGCTACATTAGGGTCATTTTGAAACTCTTAGATAGACACATGGATTAATGAAAAAAGTAGGAGGGAAGGGCGAGATTGATTTTAGAGTAGATTAAAAGATCAGCATGGGTTTGTGCGAAAGTGGTTGGGGGATAGAGATGAAAGGTGGACATTAGCGTTAGGATTAGGGTTAGGAGATGGAAGTGAGGGCCTAGCAGGGAGAGAGCTCAGGTTTGGGGAATGTGGGCCAGGGTTTGTGGGGAAGTGGAGGTTAGGGTTAGGGACAGGGGCAGGGTTGGGGATTGAGGTGAGAGCCTGGAGGGGGATCTGCCAAGGACAGGGAGGGGGGACCTGATGGAGGAGGTTTTCATCTGACCTGCTTGGAAAGCAGTTATTAGAGAGGGACCTGGCGGAGAGAGAGCTCAGGTTTGTGGGAGTTTGTCTGCAAGGGTTTGTGGGGAAGTGGAGGAGTTGGTGTGCCTTGGGAGAGGATCTGTAGTGGAGGATGTGCAGGTTATGTCAAAGAAGACATAACTTCCTTACTTTGTGATCTGTTTTGAACAGGAATGTTCTGTGTTCTTTGATCTCTGTTCATGGATGCTGCCTGCTGCAGCTCTGCGATGTACAGGTGGACTCTGCCATATAGAGAGAGCTCTACCGAGGACATCCCTGTTCAAATGCCATAGTGACTCCGGAAAGCAGACAAGTGTGCGGGAGCAGCTCATACATGGAGTGGAACGCAGAGAGCTCCTGTCATGTGGAAATAGCTCCTGAGGAGAATCCACTGCTTACAGCAGCCAATAGACTTACAGACCCGAATGTCTTGGGCGATATTAGAGGAAACTGGATCACCGGAGACAGCCACACAGTCGCAGTGAGCACGTGCAGACGCCACTCTGGCATCACCGGGGGTCAGGATCGAACCCCGGTCTCTGGTGTTGTGAGGCCCCTGTGTCGGGGGCACAAACCCCCAGTAGACAGAAAAGGACACGCCGGATCCGGTCTGCAGCTCAGAGCAATCAGTACATTGAAAAATCTGTTGCTTTTTTTGGGGGGGGGGTCCCATTCTCCGCAGCCCCTGGGTAAGTGCATTGTTGTTGGATGTGGCCTGTGGCTGTACTTTGAGACTCTAACAGCAACAAGGCTGGGTTGTGGCCTCCGATAATTCCTGATGCTTTGAGTTAGGCTGCTGGTCCTGTCTTAATCTCCTCATTCATTAGCACATTCCTGGCATTCCTCAGGTCCCCTTATCAGATTCTACAACAAAACCTCTGTCCAGGGCCCTGCTGTCCAACCCTGGTCTGCTGGTTACCTGATCACCACACATTCCATTCACATCTATATATTGTTTTAATGACAGGAGGTCACTTTCCTGCCCCCCCCCCACCCCCGGCTAAAGTTAATGGAGGTCAGAGCATCCAGCTGAGGAGCAGAAGCCAGGTTTGGCAGCACCTGGAAGTGGTAAAGTTTTGAAACCAGCTTCATAAAATCATTGGAAGACACAGAAGGGAAACAGGCCTTTCAGCCCATTGAGTCCTATCGACCTCTACCCTCCCATTTACTCTGATCCCATTTCTCATTCTCGCCACATTCCTGTCAGGCAACTTACAGCGGCCAATCAACCAATCGAACCCCGTGTCTTTGGCACGTAGGAGGAGACTGGAGCCTCCACACAGTCACAGGTAGAACGTGTGAACTCCACACAGGCAGCACCTAACGTCAAGTTGAATTGTCATGTACGGTGAGGTACAGGCACAATGTAATACTTGCCTAGCAGCAGCATCACGGGCATTTAGGCACAGACGACATCCTAAATATAAATTATATATAATCATACATAAATTATACGAGACGTTAAAGCGAGAGAGAAAGTAAGATGTGCAAAACAAGACATTGATTGAAAAAAGACACCTCTTCAGCGGAGGATCACAAAGATGATTCCGGGAATGAAAGGGTTATTATACGAAGAACGTTTGATGGCTCTGGGTCTGTACTCGCTGGAATTTAGAAAGATGATGGGGGGGATCTCATTGAAACCTTTCGAATGTTGAAAGGCCTAGACAGAGTAGATGTGGAAAGGATGTTTCCCATGGTGGGGGAGTCTAGGACAAGAGGGCACAGCCTCAGGATAGAGGGGTGTCCATTTAAAACAAATTTGTGGAATAGTAGTGAATTTGTGGAATTTATTACCGCAGGCAGCTGTGGAGGCCGGGTCGTTGGGTGTATTTAAGGCAGATTTTCATAGCTTCTTGATTGGACACGGCATCAAAGGTTACAAGGAGAAGGCCGGGGAGTGGGGCTGAGGAGGGAAAAAGGATTAGCCATGATTAAATGGAGGAGCAGACTTGATGGGCCATTCTGCTCCTATGTCTATGGTCAATCGGAGACAAGAGATATAAATAGCACAGGAGGTTTGGTCGGGTTAGGGTTGTTCAAGAAGCTGATGGTATGAAGTACAGTAACTGTTCCTGACACTGGTGGTTGGAACATCGGGCTTCAATCCCTCCTGCCTGATGATGGTAGCAGTGTGATGGTGGAGTTTCTTCATGATAGATGCTGTCAGTGAGAGGGAATATCTCTAGATTTTCATGTTTTTCTTCAAATCCCAAATTCTACAGCAAATGGACCAGGCTGTGACTACTACTCTCTGCAGCCTCTGCAGTTCCTGTGCATTGAAGCTGCTATAACAGGCCATGATGCAACCTGTCAAGATACTTTCCAAGTTCATCTGTTCAGTGACATGTCCAATCTGCTTCAGCTTCTAGCAATGAAGCTGGGATGAGCTGAGTTACAGCACTGTCTTTAATCATGGTTGTCTCTTCTGTGACAGTACAAAGTAGCACTGGGGCAATAACTGGAGGGCTGGGAATCAGCAGGGAATAGAAGCTTTTTTTAATAACAAAATAAACATTATTCATAATTAAAATATTGTTTACAAGAATAAGCCATGCAAGGCCTTGCATTCTTACATTAATAGTCAATGCTTTAAGTAATGTTCTATTACATTCCTTAAAACCAATAGTATGGCCTCCATACACTGCTACATTGAGGGGCTTCCTCACCCAACACAGACCCTCAATCTCCAGTAGCAGAATAACCCTACACTGTGGTCTTTCCTCTCCGAGCCCTTGCAGAGTCTGCGCCGAGCTTCAGTGCGTCCCTCAGCATGCACTCCGACAGCCTGGAACATGCCAGTTAGCAGCCGCCCTCCATGGGCAGCTCGGTAAGAACCGATTTCTTTTTCCTAATAAGTTAGGATTTGTCACTGTAATAGCAGCACGATCCAGAAGTTGGGTTTAGCTCCGGTTTAACTGCCCAAGTTGTTTTTTATTTTTGCTGACACCCCCTCACCATCCCCTTACACAGTGCCTGCCACACCCTTCTCCCGACACCAAAGGTCACGTTGATTATGTTATGGCAGCCAGCTAGGGCACAGCAAGCTCCCATGAACAGCTACATAATACTGTATTGACTTACAAAACTGTTGGTCAGGACCGTAATCCTTCTTTGTTTCTTCAAACCAGAGAGGTCTCAGTTTAACGTCACACTGACTAGCACATTCCAGGTTGTAGGGACGCACTGAAGCTTGGTACAGCCACTACGAGAGCTCGGTGGAGAAGACCACAGTACAGGGTGTTTCTCAACTGGACAGGGAGGGGTGGGTCAGTTCAGGAAACCGCTCACTTATTGTAACTGTGTACTACCCCAGTGGGGCAGATGAGTAGCAACAGTCTTGTTGATTTGAAGAAATGTGACAGAACATTCCTGAGCCTGCGTACAATGCTCCTTCAGTCAACATCTTCCGCATAGATCATGAAACCACCTTTCACTTCCTTTACACGTTTTATGTTTGTTTTTCTTTTTGAATGTGAATCTGGAACTGCTGGAGCCTGTGATTCGCAGTTTGGAGATTGATTGGGTGTTTCAGCGCTCTGCACTCTCTGCGAGGATTCTGGGAGCTAGAGGTGTCGTGCAGAATCCTCATGGGGGGCTGGCTGCGGGATAGGACGCCAGCCAACGTTTGACCCCACTTCACTGATTAGAGCTTCCATTGTTGGCCAATTAAATTAATGAGGGAGATTGAAACATCAAGGCGAGTGCGGAAGGCGAGCACCAGCCATCTGCTTTTTGATCATTGAGGATCGCTCTGCTATGCTACCAGAGAGGAGAGAGCCTATCACTGTGCCCAGAGGATGTTGCCCAGGTTTCCTGCATTGTGGATGTGGACTTGGACTGTGGACTTTTATCGGTCTTATTGTCTTTCGTATTCTGTGTTTTTCACCCAAATCTTTTTCATGTTTATTTTGTGTGGTGGGGGTTGGATTTGGGGGGGGGTCAATGTGCCTGTTTCATTTTTGTTTGTTCTTTGTGTGGGAGGGATCTGGAGGTCGATGTTCCTGTTATGTTTTTGTTTGTTTTTTAGTGGGGGGAGATGAGGGGTTGATGTTCCTGTTATGTTTTTGTTTGTTTTTCAGTGGGGGGGAGATGAGGGGTTGATGTTCCTGTTATGTTTTTGTTTGTTTTTTAGTGGGGGGAGATGAGGGGTTGATGTTCATGCTGCCTTTCCTTTCTTTCTTGGTTTCATGGCTACCCGGAGAAGAAGAATTTCAGAGTTGTTTACTTTGATAATAAGTGAACCTTTGAACCTTTAATGCATTGCCTAGGAATGTTTGAATAAAAAGGCATTCAGTCTTGATGAAGGGTCTCGGTCCGAAACGTCGACTGTTTATTCTTCTCCAAAGATGCTGTCTGACCTGCTGAGTTCCTCCAGCATTTTGTGTGTGTTACTCTGGATTTCCAGCATCTGTTGAATCTCGTGTGTTAATGGAAAGGCATTGCATGGTTTATTATTGTAATTTTCTTTTATTATCAATTGTTACGTACCCCGTAACTGGGTCACTTACCAGCAAAGATAGAGAGGTCCGTTGAAGTCTGATGGTCCTATTTTTAAAAGTCTTTATTTATAAAGGGGCACAAAAATAAGATTAATACAAACATTCAGATAATATATGTCGTCAATACTCAATCTAAAAGCGCGGGTATAATCATAATCATCAATAAGAAATAACTCTATCGTTTGTCTAGGGGATACTGTATTGTCCGTTGAACCAATAAAAGTCAATTGTCATTAAAGATGCAGCTTTCTTGGGTTGTAGAGAGAGACAGTCTTAAACTTGCCCGTGTCTTTTATGAGGCCGATCCGTTGAGTCGGGGGAGTTGGTTCCCCGTTGTTAGTTCAAAAATCGTTTTCCGTGGTACCAGCTACCGGCTCCCAGGCAAGGGAACCGAACGCACGTGGCTTTCTTCAAATGGCTTCCCGCTATTACGGGATCGTTAGCGTTTCTTCTGGTGCGTCTGAGGGGCCGTCTCTACAGCCCCTCTTTTATCTTGACTCGCAGGGTAGTAGATGTCAATCAGGTTGGGGGTGATGCAATCTCTCTCTCAGCCAGCCCACTTTGCCCGAGGGCTTGCACGTAGCATAGTCCCCAATCCACAAATGTGTCTCCAAGAGACAATGGCCAATGTCGCGTTATTTCACATCGCTGGGGAACGAGGCATCCTGCACGTCTCTCTCCCATTTCCTGGGTCCTCTGACCCAACCCACTAGTGCCCTTGTGATTCTCACAAAGGAGGGGGCTGCGGGCATAACACCTCTCCTCTTAAAAGCATTTTTTACCAGCAGTTAAAAACAAAGTAGTACAGAGCCTTACAGGATTGTGGAAGCTAACACAATACCGAAGGTTTTTCCTTTTCTACAGAGTAATACAGTGATACATTCAATTCAGCATCCAAACAGTTAACGTTTGGATATTTTAACATCTTGTACCTTACTAAAGTCTTATAGCATCAGACTTCAACTTAATAACCAGCTATTTTTTTTCAGCAAACAAAACTAACGAGTTGTGATCTTAAGCTTACGTGTGTATTACCAAAGGTCATGCAAATACCAATCGTTATGTGGCTTTCAACTTAACAGGCAGGCTTCCAAGGGGTTTGTCTTTATTATTCACATGCTTTGTCGAGATCCCGTACAACCGGCTGGGCTATTTAAAAATGGCGCCCTTCATTAACTGTCGCCTCTTTTCCGGTGAGTTCCTACGTGAGGAACTCAGGTAGTTTGGCGAGGTAAACTCCCACCCGCCTCTTTCATAGGGGTTATTTTATCAACACCGTGTCCCAAACTTAGACCATTTCCACCCAATTCTTTAATTTTATACAGGTGGCTAGCCCTCTCGTCAGGACCCTTCAGGCTATTGGTTTTTAATTCGAACTCTTTGTTCAAGCAGCATTTCAAATTCTGCCTCTTCACACCACATTCTGGAATAACAATAGGGTGGGGGGCCCCCGGCATCTCCCGGCTTAATCTGTAAGCGATCTGCAGGGTTTAAAATTTCTTCATTCGATTTGGGAACTGCAGCTTTCCCGTTTCCTTCCATAATAATATTTATCTCCCCATTTTCGAGCTCCGCAATGAGTTTCACCGCACCTTTGAGCCCAAACACCGGGGAACTCTCACTTCCCCCTGTTACCAAGGTTAACCCTTTCTTCACTGAACCCAGTCTATCTGACCCAAAAGGACGGCCGTCTCGTTCAGCTGAATCAGATACCTCAGACTTTTTCTGAGCTCCGTTACTAGGTTCAGCACCACGTGCATCCCCATCTTGGACACTCTCAAACGGGACATTGACCTCTTCAAGGCTTTCAATACCCGTACCCTTTTCAAATTCTAAATTCCCCTGATCCTCCCAGTTACTCTCTGGGCAACTCCCTTCCGGAGTAAACTCAACCCCACGGGCTGAAACAACCTCATCTGCCAACCCAGCAGACTTCTTCAAGGCAAGGGCACCCTTTTCATCTAGGACTGCCCTCATTTCATTATCGGGAACACCTTTAGAATTTTCAACTTCGTCAAACAGGTCTGCCACACCAGACAGACCATCCATGTCCAACTCTGGACCTCTTAACCACTCTAACGGTTCCTCATCTTTCTTTTCTGCCTCTAGAACCTTGCTTCTTGCTAAGAGCAGATCTACCTCCTCTCCCTTACCCTCTGTCACTTTACTACTCTTCGTTTTACCACCTAAACCCTCATGGCACAGGGTCGGTAAAAACGTCTCGGCCAAATCGAAACTGGCCAGATTTAAACTGCTCTCGTTCTCAGCTGCCGCTCTCGACAGGCTGCGAGTGACCGCGCATGCGGGATAGCTCTTGGAAGCTAGGGGTGGAGCCTCAACACTCACAGGCTGTTTTATCAGCGTCATGGCTGCCCAAACCTTACCCCCGGCTAAATCGCTACCAAGAAGGACGTTCACGTCTGTTCTCGGGAATTCTGATGGCACCCCTATTTCAACTGGTCCAGACACCAGCTCACAATCCATAATGACCTTATGTAAGGCCACCATTTCTATCCTTTTATTTATTCCCTTCACCGCTACCATACCCATTTTTCGACCAAATTCTAGTACCTTACTGCTGATCAACGACAGCTCAGCCCCCGTGTCTCTCCAGATTCGTACGGGAATTGGTGGGTCCCCCTTCCTCAAAGACACGGTCCCGTGTGACAGACAAATCTCAGACCCTTCTCGTACTCTGTCTACCCGGGGCTCTCTTGTCGATTTACTGATTACCACGGCACATCCGATAGGGACTGCTGCTTTCCCTTTTCCCGTCTCCCCCCTCGGATCAAAGCACCGAGACGCAACATGCCCGCTCTTCCCACAATTAAAACAGGTCAAGCCCGGAAATCTCTGGCTGTCTGGCCTTTCCCCCTCAACCTTACCACTAGCTCCTGGCGGGACCTCTGCCTCAGCCGGCGGACTTTCTCGATCGTCCCCACGGTCTCTCGGGGAAATTTTATTCGAGGAAAACTTTGCCTTGTGGGTTAGGGCATATTCATCTGCGAATCTAGCAAATTCTGAGATGGACTTATTCGACTTCTCATTCAAATACATCCAGATCTCCTCTGGAACACAACCTTTAAATTCCTCAATCAAAATTAACTCCCTGAGACACCCATAATCCTCGTCCACTATTTCTGCGGTGCACCAACGGTCCA
The DNA here is from genome assembly GCF_048418815.1 of Hemitrygon akajei. Lineage (NCBI taxonomy): Eukaryota > Metazoa > Chordata > Chondrichthyes > Myliobatiformes > Dasyatidae > Hemitrygon > Hemitrygon akajei. The sequence goes on along the minus strand of NC_133137.1, from coordinate 3,530,982 downwards.
AGAGCACCCCCTTCTCATGGGCAAACTCGGTATACGTCTGATTCCACCCTTTCCGTAAATTTCTGAACTTTTGTCTATATGCTTCAGGTACTAGCTCGTATCCCCGGAGAATGGCCGCCTTTACTTTGTCATAACTCTCCTCCTCTTCCCCCTGCATGGACAACGCGGCATATGCCCGCTGTGCCTTCCCTTTTAACACTCTTTGTAACAATGCCACCCATTGTGCTCTGGGCCACTTCTGATTCACTGCCACCTTTTCAAAAAGCAAGAAATAACTATCAACATCCATCTCCTCGAACGGGGGTACTAACCTCATCGCCCGACTAACATCAAACCGCTCCTCTTGGGCTGACCCCTGACCTTGTTGCTCTTGCTTTAACTTCTCCATCTCCAAGTCATGTTTCCTCTGTCTCTCTGCCTCCCTCTCCTTCTCGGCCCTTTCCTTCTCCTTCTCCTTCTCGGCCCTTTCCTTCTCCTTCTCCTTCTCCTTCCAGCTCTTTTAACTGAAGTTCATGCTCTCTTTGCTTCTTAGCTCTTTCCTGCTCCCTTTTCACCTCTAATGCCTTTAGCTGGATCTCATGATCCCATCTCACCTCTAACTCCTTTAGCTGGAGCGCATGCTCCCTTTCTTTCTCGGCTCTTTCGCTCTCCCTCTCTTTCTCTTTCTCGGCTCTTTCTCTCTCTCTCTCGGCTGCTTCCAGCTGCTTTAACCTAATTTCATGTTCCCACCTTAATTTCTCCAACTCTAACTGAGCCGTCCCACTAGCTGGTACCTTTTCAGGGATAGTTTCCAATACCTCAGCTGCAAACACGTTCTTCTCAATATAATACTGAGTTATGGCCCTTCGCACCTCCCGCTTTTTCATTGACGACCTCACCTCTGCGAGGTTTAACCCCTTCGCCAAATTTACCAAGTCTGATTTGGTGGCCGCCTCTAGCGCCCCCAGAGTCGGGTTTCCTTTAAATTCATCCACGTCCATCTTTGCTGGTTTCCCATCTGGCTACCCGCGTACCAGATCCAAGTTTGGACTTACAATCCCGATTCACTGGCCCTCCAATTTGGTATCAAATCCCGGACGAGCCCCCAAGTTGTTACGTACCCCGTAACTGGGTCACTTACCAGCAAAGATAGAGAGGTCTGTTGAAGTCTGATGGTACTATTTTTAAAAGTCTTTATTTATAAAGGGGCACAAAAATAAGATTAATACAAACATTCAGATAATATATGTCGTCAATACTCAATCTAAAAGCGCGGGTATAACCATAATCATCAATAAGAAATAACTCTATCGTTTGTCTAGGGGATACTGTATTGTCTGTTGAACCAATAAAAGTCAATTGTCATTAAAGATGCAGCTTTCTTGGGTTGTAGAGAGAGACAGTCTTAAACTTGCCCGTGTCTTTTATGAGGCCGATCCATTGAGACGGGGGTGTTGGTTCCCCGTTGTTAGTTCAAAAATCGTTTTCTGTGGTACTAGCCACCGGTTCCCCCAGGCAAGGGAACCGAACGCACGTGGCTTTCTTCAAATGGCTTCCCGCTATTACGGGATTGCTAGCGTTTCTTCTGGTGCGTCTGAGGGGCCGTCTCTACAGCCCCTCTTTTATCTTGACTCGCAGGGTAGTAGATGTCAATCAGGTTGGGGGTGATGCAATCTCTCTCTCAGCCAGCCCACTTTGCCCGAGGGCTTGCACGTAGCATAGTCTCCAATCCACAAATGTGTCTCCAAGAGACAATGGCCAATGTTGCGTTATTTCGCATCGCTGGGGAACGAGGCATCCTGCACGTGTCTCTCCCATTTCCTGGGTCCTCTGACCCAACCCACTAGTGCCCTTGCGATTCTCACGAAGGAGGGGGCTGCGGGCATAACACAATAAAGTTTATTTTGATACAGTACATTTTAAAAAAAATTACACTGGAAGCATTTCCTCACTGTGGGGTGAGAGTGGTGAGTTTTTGCCCTGGTCTCTGGAATGAACGTTGAAAGCTTATTAAGAATCTATCCATATCCACCTTAAAAATCTTCGCTCTGCTTCCACTGTTCTTTGAGGAAGAATTGCAAAGACTCCCAACATCTTAAGAAAAAAAATAAGCTCTTCTGTGTCTCAAATGGGCAAGTCCTTATTTTCAAACAGTGACTCCTGCTCGAAAACTCTTTCACCCTCACCTGTTTGTACTGTTATCTCCCCTCCATCTTCTTCAGTCCAGGTAAGGACCTCTGCCCTTTTTTTCTCTGTTAGTACCTTGTTAGTGTGCTGAGAATGGGTCCAGAGGTAGTGTTACATTCTGTGAGAGAGATATGGGAACTTTGGGAGAACTCCGGTCTCCATGATAACTACATCTCTACAAAGTACATCTGGCTGTAGCTCCTTAAAGTCCGTGTTATGGAACTGAAGCTGCATCTGGATGACCTTTAGCTCATACGAAGGTGATAGATAGGAGCTACAGGGAGATAGTCACCCCTAATTTGCGGAGGCAGGAGAGGGAAAGGGAATAGGCAGTCAGTGCAGAGAACCCCTGTGGCCGTACTCCTCAATGATAAGCATAACACTTTAGATGCTATTGGAGGTCGTGGGGGGGTGGGGGGGCAGGCAGGGGAAGCTGCAGCAACCGACTCTCTTGTACTGGGTCCGGCTCTGCGGCTCAGAAGGCAAGTGGAGAGAAGAGGTGTGCAGTAGTGAAAGGGGATTCCATAATTTGAGGAGCAGAAAGCAGATTCTGAGAACGTGAAAGATACAGACAGATGATATGTTGCCAGGTTCAGGGATGCCTCTGATCAGTTCCATGCCAATCTAAAGGGGAAGGGTGAGCAGCGGAAGTCGTGGTACATATTGGTACCAGTGATGTAGGTAGGGAGAGGAAGGAGGTCCTGAAGAGAGAATTTAGGGAGTTAGGCAGAAGGCTGGAAAGCAGGACTTCCAGGATGGTAAACTCTGGATTGTGCCATGTGCTAACGAGGGAAAGAAAGGGTGGTTTGGCAGGTGAATGCACGGCTGAGGAACTGGTGCAGCAGGCAACAAGGCTTCAGATTTCTGGATCGTCGGTCGGCGTACCCTCTGGAGAAGGCATAAATGTTACTGAAAGGATGGGTTACACCTGAACCCGAAGAAGACGAATATACTAGAGGACAGGTTTACTAGAGCTGTTGGGGAGGGTTTACACTAAACTTGCAGGGGGATGTGAACTGGAGTGGATAGGGCCGAGGATGGGGCATTTGGTATACAACTAGATACAGTGTGCGGTGAGACTGTGAGGACAGATGATAGAGCGATATTGCAGTCTGTGGGTGCCTACATCAAAAAGGATGATGAATACAGAATGGAAGGTGTTATATTTGAATGTATACAGTAAACAGGATAAGGTAGATGATCTTGTAGAGCATTTAGAGTTGTGGCTGAAAGAATATCATAGTTGGGAGCTTAACATCAAAAGATGCACATTGTATTGAAAGGACAAGCAGGTAGACAGAGGGGGCGAGGTGGCTCTGTTGGTAAAAAATGAAATCGAATCCTTAGAAAGAGGTGACATAGGATTGGAAGATGTAGAATTCTGGTGGGTAGAGTTAAGAAACTGCAATGTAAAAAGAACCTGACAGGAATTATATACAGCTCTCCGAACAGTAGCCTGGATGTGGACTACAAATTGCAGCATGAGACAGAAAAGTCATGAAGTAAGTGCAATGTCAGGTTAGTGAAGGACTGCAAGAGAGGGAATTTTTAGAATGCTTACAAGATGGCTTTTTAGAGCATCTTGTGGTTGAGCCCACCAGGGGATTGGTCATTCTGGATTAGGTGTTACATTATGACCCAAAATTTGATTAGGAGGGTTAAGGTAAAGGAACTCTTGGGAAGCAGAGATAGAATTCACCCTGCAGTCTGAAAACGAGAAGCTAAAATTGGTTGTATCGGTATTACAGAGGAATAAAGGGAATTACAGAGGGATGAGTGAGAAACTGGTAAAAGTTGATTGGAAGGGAATACTAGCAGGGATGATGGCAGAACACCATGGCTGGAGTTTCTGGGGCAAATTCAAAAGGCACAAGAAGATACATCCCAAGGATGAGGTATTCTAAAGGGAGGATGACGCAACCATGGCTGGCAAGGGAAGTCAAAGACAGCATAAAAGCAAAAGAGAAGACATACAGTATTGCAAAAATTAGTGGGAATGTAGAGGATTTGGAAGCTTGAAAAACCAACAAAAGGCAACCAGAGGAGTCATAAGGAGAGAAAAGATGAAATATGAAGGTAAGCTAGCCAAAAATATCAAAGAGGAGACCATAAGTTTTATCAGATATACAAAAAGTAAAAAGAGATCAGACAGCTGGAAATTAACACTGGAGAGGTAGTAATGGGGGACTAGGAAACAGCAAGACAAACTGTAAAAGTATTTTGCATGAGTCTTCATTGTGGAAAACACTAGCAGTATGCCAGAAGTTCAAGAATACCACAGGGCGGAAGTGAGTATCATTGCTGTTACTAAGGAGAAGATTGTTGGGAAACTGAAAAGTCTGAAGGTAGAGTAAGTAAGTCACCTGGACCAGATGGACTACATCCCAGGCTTCTAAAAGAGGCATTAGTGATGATCTTTTAAGGATTCTGGAATGGTTCCAGACGACTGGAAAATCTTTAAGAAGCAAGGGAGGCAGAAAAAAGGAAATTTTGATCAGTTGGCCTGACTTCAGTGGTTGGAAAGATGTTGGAGTCTATTATTAAGGATGAAGTTTTGGAATATTTGGAGGGACATAATAAAATAGGCCAATGTAGTTTTCTATAGGGGAAATCTTGCTTGACAAATCTGTTGGAATTCTTTGAGGAAAGCATGTTGGTGTTGGGCCGAATGGGCTGTTTCTACGCTGTGTGATTTGAGGTAAAGACTCATGGAGTTACGTAGCATAGAAACAGGCCCTTTGACCCAACTCATCCACGTCAATCATGTCAACCAGCTTGCTTCCCTGAGCTAATCCCTTTTTTCTTGCAGTTGGCCCATATCCCTTTAATAAACCTTTCCTATCCACAATTCGGTACAAATGTCTTTCAAACATTGGATTGTGCCCACTTCCTCTGGCAGTTCGTACCATATACCAACCACCCTGCGTGTGAAAAAGTTGCCCTCAATTTTCCTTTAAATATTTCCTCTGTCACCTTAAACTTCTACCCTCCAGTTTTAGATTCCCCTATCCCAGGAAAAAGACTGACCCTTCACCATTTCCATGGCCCTCACATCTCATCTTCCTATCATACAGGGAAAAAACAAGCCTCTTCTTATAACTCAAGTCCTCCAGTCCCAGTAACACCCTTGTGAATCTTTATGGCACCGTTTCGAGCCCAGTGACCTCCTCCCTAAGGTTGGGCGATGATCTGCACACGGCATTCCTAGTGTGGTATCACTAACATCCTGCACAGTTGTAAAATGGCATGCCAACTCTTATAGTGAAAGTTAGTCAAAGTAAATTTATTATCAAAGTACGTACATTATATCACCATATACTACCTTGAGATTCATTTTATTGCCGGCATATACAGTACAGGAAAATCAAGAAACGCAATAGAATCTATGAAAAAATCTATATGTAAGCAAAGACTGACGAACAGCCAATGTGCAAAAGTCAAATTGTGAAATTTTTAAAAAAAGAATACTGAGAACATAACTAGTAGAGTGTGTGAAACTTCATAGCTTGTGGAATTGGTTCAGAGTTGAGGTGAATGATGTTATTCACACCTGTTCAGGAGCCAATGATTGGAGGGTATTAACTTCCAGAATGTGTGGTGTGGGACCTCCCGACTAAGGGTAGTAGTGAGAAGAGAGCATGGCCTGGATGGTGCGGGGTCCCTCATGAGTGATGGCAGCACTCCCTGTAAATGTGCCTCACCTCATTTGGGAAAATGGAAAATGAGGAGGTGATAGATAGGACCTACAGGGAGCTAGTCACCCCTGAGTTGCAGAAAGCAGGTACCTGGGTGACTGTCAGGAGAGGGAAAGGAAGTGGGCAGGCAGTGCAGAATGCCCCTGTGGCTGCTCCCTTCAATACCATTCAGTGGGAAGAGCTAGCGGGTGGGTGGGCACAGTGATCGGGTCTCTGGCACTGTGGCTCAGAAGGGAACGGAGAAGAGAACTGCAGTAGTGATGAGGGATTCAATAGTTAGAGGAGTAACACAAGATTCTGTGGATGTGAAAGAGATACCCGGATGACATGTTGCCTCCCAAGGGCCAGGATCAGGGATATCTCGGATCGGATCCACAGCATTCAACATGTCAATAATGACGTAGGTAGGAAAGGGGAGTAGGTCCTGAAGAGAGAACTTAGGGAGCTGAAAAGCAGGACCTCAGTGTGGTGATCTCTGGATTGCTGCCTGAGCCACGTGCCAGTCAAGGTAGGAACAGGCTGAGTCAGAGGTGAGGAAGGCAAATGCAATGTTAGTATTCATTTCAAGAGGAGTAGAATATAGAGTCATAGAAAGTATAGCACAGAAACAGGCCACTCAGCCCAGCTAGTCTGTTCCGAACCATTTCAACTGCCTACTCCTACTGACCTGCACCAGGACCACAGCTCACCATATCCCATAAGCAAGGATGTGATGCTGAGGCTTTATAAGGCACCGGTGAGTATTGTGAGCAGTTTTCGACTCCTTATCTAAGAAAGGATGTGCTGACGTTGGAGAGGGTTCAGAGAAGCTTTACAAGAATGATTCTGGGAATGAAAGGATTATCGTATGAGGAGTGTTTGATGGCTCTGGGCCTGTACTCACTGAAACTTAGACTGATGGGGGGGGGGGGGATCCTATTGAATATTGAAAGGCTTCAGATTAGAGGGATGGCCATTTCGAATGGAGATGAGGAGGAATTTCTTTAGCCAGGGAGTGGTGAATCTGTGAATTTCATTTCCACGGGCAGCTGTGGAGGCCAGGTCATTGGGTGTAGTTAAGGTGGAGATTGATAGGTTCTTGATTAGTCAGGGCATGAAAGTTTACTGGGAGAAGGCAGGAGAATGGGGCTGAAATGGAAAATGGATCAGCCATGATGAAGTGGTAGAGCAGCCTCAAATGGCCAAATGGCCTAATTCTGCTCCTGTATCTTATGGTCTTATGACATTGCCTGTACTGGGCTGGGCTGTAACCACCTTTCTGTAGGCGTTTCCATTCCTGACCAACAAAGCAAGTGTGCCGAACATTTCCTTTGCCACCTTGTCCACCTGTGTCAACTCTATCACTGAACAATGAACTTGTATCTTCAGGTCTTTCTGTTGTACAACACTCTCCAGATCTTGCTCTCTCTCTCTCACACACACACACTCAATCACACATATACACCACACCACACACACATACTCACACACACAAACACACACAATCACACATATACACCACACCACACACACATACTCACACACACACACACACACACACACACACACACACAAACACACACACACACACACACACACAAACACACACACACAAACACACACACACACACACACACAAACACACACACAAACACACACACACACACACACTCACAAACTCACACACACACAAACACTCACAATCACACATATACACCACACCACACACACATACTCACACACACACACACACACAAACACACACACACACACACACTCACAAACTCACACACACACAAACACTCACACACAATCACACACACATTCACACAATCACACACTCACTCACACACAAACACACACACACACTCAATCACACATATACACCACACAGACACACACATACACACACACACAAACACACACACACACACACACTCACAAACTCACACACACACAAACACTCACACACAATCACACACACATTCACACAATCACACACTCACTCACACACAAACACACACACACACTCAATCACACATATACACCACACAGACACACACATACACACACACACAAACACACACACACACACACACTCACAAACTCACACACACACAAACACACACACACAATCACACACACACTCACACAATCACACACTCACTCACACACAAACACACACACACACTCAATCACACATATACACCACACAGACACACACATACACACACACGAGGCACTTGCATGAACTACACACATACATACCAACATTCAGTGCACATACATTCACATACACACAGAAGCATGTGCACCTGTAAACATATTTGCAGACACACACCATCACGGTATACACACTAACACACAAAGTATACTCACGTACACCTGGATCCAACAAAGACAAACTTTTAATCATATCAGAGGAACGCGATAAAGACAGGTCCAAGCAGACAGTGAGCACTGCAGAGACGGAGAAACTGTGAGATTGTGTGTCCCTGGCTTCTCTGTAACGTGGCCTTTACTACCCTATATCTAAAACATGTAGGGCACAAGCCTCCATCAATAAGACTACCAGTTAACTTCACACTGGGACTGTGGGGGGTTTCAAGAATCTGCAAGCCCAGTTCACCTGGGGCATCACGCTTTGGAATGGGAAACTGACCGCTCACCCTCCAGGGCCGAGGTGAGTGTGGGGATTCATCGCCGCTGACGGCTGCAAGGGCCGGTGAGTGGGCATATTTAAAGAGGAGGTTGATAGGTTCTTGATCAGTAAGTGAAGGCAGGAGAATGAGGTTGAAAGGGATAATAATTCAGCCGTAATGGAATGTCAGAGCAGACCTGATGGGCTTAATGGCTTAATTCTGGTCCTATGTCCTGTGATGTAAAGCTCAGAACCGTCAATGTCTTGCTTTAAAACTGATGGTTTGGCTATAATAAAGGAAACACAGCAGCCAGCAGACAGACATAAAAGGATCTCAGACCACCATGTGGGGGTGGGGATGGGTTTCACTGTGTTAGTCAGACGACCACCATGGGCCTGTGTCTTTTGGTTGTCTGCTGACTAATTTCCACTCACCCAGCTGAGCGACAACCTGGGGCTGTCTCAATATCTCAAAGCTCAGCTCGGCTGACGTTGTGGCCTCCAGCTCTGGGATTGGAATCAGAGAGGCACAGAAAGGCCATACAATATTGGAGCAGAAGTAGGCCATTAGGCCCATCGAGTCTGTTCTGCCATTTAATCATGGCTGATTTTGTTTCAACCCCATTCTACTGCCCTCTCTCCATAACCCTTCACTCCGTTATCAACCAATAACCTCTGTCTTAAGTACACCCAGTGACTCCCTGTGTGGCAACAAATTCCATAAACTCACCACTCTCTGGCTGAAGAAGTTCTTCCTCCTGTCAGTTTTAAAAGGACATCCCTTTATTCTGAGGCTGTGTCCCCGGATCCTAGATTCTCCTCACTACATCAACTCTCTCAAGGCATCTCAGTATCTGGTAGGCTTCAATAAGATCGGGGAAAACCTCTTAACTTCTGAACTCACTTGAGACCAGGCCCAGAGACACAAGCACTCTCAGAATGGTATAACATGGGAATGGGGAGTAGCCATCGAGTCCCTGCTGACCAGCTACAACTCCCCCTGCACTGACCTCATTCACTCGACGCTGCCCTCAGCTTCCCCCATTTCTACTACTTATCTCCACAAACTTCTCCCGAGGTCAGGATCAAACCTGAGCTGTGGGATGTGTGGGGCAGCAGCCCTACCTTTGTGCCTCCGAGCAAACCGGAATATCCAAGGGACACAAAGCGGAAGGCAGGAATGCACAACACCCTTATAAGCTGAGTGATCTTTTTTATGGGAGTCCCATCAACTCTGGAGACTTCCCACAACTTTCAGAGTCAGGAGTCGGGGGCCAGCCCTGGGGCCCTCTGTTGACTAGATGAAGTTGGACCGGAATCTTCTACAGTCAATCCATCATGGTTATAGAGCACAGAACCTGATATATTACACCACACTACAGGCCCTTCGGCCATGATGTGCCAACCTTTCACCTACTCTAAGATCAATCCAACCCTTCCCTCCTACATAGCCCTCCATTTTTCTATCTTCCACCTGCCTATTTAAGAGTATCTGCCTCTACTAGTAGCCCTGGCAGGGTGTTCCATGCACCCACTGCTTGTTGTGTAAAAACCCACCTCTGACAAACCCCCGTATACTTACTTACTGCCCATTACCCTGCTGGTGCTGAGGGCAGCAATGAAGGTCCTCCACCTCTGTCTGTATAGAAGGATTCTACACTGCTGTTTCGTTTCAATAGGTACGTGTTGTAACATCAGAGAAATGGAAACAATATCCACCCTGTTTTTTTGCCCAGTCAGGATTGTTGGCCCTGAGCTGAACCCCTGAACCTGGAGACACGGTTCACCACTCTTAGTCTGGCCTCTACCCTCTGACCTGTTTGGCATGGGTGACCCTACCAAGTGCCAGAGCACAAGGCCCTGACTCCAGCCAATATATCTCTCTGGGTCGTTGAGGCACGTAAGCCTCCAAACCCCACGACAAGGTAGTGGTCCTTTTGGAGGAACCCCCTCTCCGTACTTTCCTCCAATCACCTTAAAATTATGCTCTCTTGTGTTAGCCATTTCCACCCTGGGAAAAAGTCTCTGAGCGTCCACTCTATCTATGCTCTTATCTCCTTGTACACCTCTATCAAGGCACCCGGTCTTAGCCGACATTCTCAATGAGAGCCCCTAAGGCAGGTGTACGTGCCTTCAAAGCTTTTGCATCTTCTGAGGGGCAAAAAGAGAAGGTCCCTGATTGTACTGGCCATTTTCCAGAAGCACGGGGAATTGTAAACAGAGTCCATGGAGGGGAGGCTGGTTTCCGTGATGCACTGCGTTCACAACTCTCTGCAGTTTCTTATGGTTTTGGGCAGACCAGATGCCAGATCCAGCTGTGATGTGTCCAGATAGAATGCTTTCCATGGTGTATCAATAAAAGTTGCTGAGCGATACCAGGTAGTAACTACAATCAATATAGGTGGTAGGAGAGGAGAGCAGAATGCAAAATACGGTGTTAAAGTTACAAAGGTGCAGTGCGGGTAGATAAGTAAAAGGCAAGGGTCACAACGGGGTAGACTGGGAGATCAAGAGTTCAGCTTTACATGTACAGGACAGAGGTCATTTAGGAGTCAGAGGATTCAATGCTCATTGTACGTTCCTGTACAAATCATCGATGTCACTCGTGTTTCCTCCTTACACAATACACCTGTGGAGGGTTAGAGAGGCTTTTACACAGAACCCAGCCCCTGAGTGTCCAGTGACATCAGCACCTTAGACTGTGGCAAATCATACACACAAGAGCTTCTGCAGATGGTAGAAATCTGCAGCAACAACTGGCTGTTAACGTAAATGACACATTTCAGTGCATGTTTCGATGGATCCTGAGCTTGAATCTTGAATCTTGAAAACGCTGAGCAGCACACACAACATGCTGCAGGAACTCGGCAGGCCGGGCAGCGTCCGTAGATGGGAACAGTCATCGTTTTGAGCTGAGATCCTTCGTCAGGACTGGCCTGTTCAGTTCCTCCTGCATTTTGTGTGTGTTACCTTGGACTGTGCTTCTTTTAACCCCTTGCAGTGCCTGCACTGAGCTTCAGCGCGTACTCCTTCACCCCTACCACAGTAAGTCCCATTACCACAAGGCTTCTCCTGTGCTGTGTGAAGGAGGAATGGCTGTGGTTACCACCCACTGGAAAAATATTCCTCAGGTTTGAAAGTGGGTTTGTGTGTGGGCTGCTGGTGTTACCTGTCCCCTGACCGAGAGGAGGGAGGAAACTAACAAATACGCTGTTGGATTGGTGAGTCACAGAATCAGCTGCATTTGTACAGCACCTTCAATACAGCAGAACATCTCAAGGTGCTTCAGTCTTATTGCAATCAGATATCTGCAGGTGAGCAAATCTTGGGTTCCTGAAGGAGAAATAAGCAGAGAGATGAAGAGAAGGTTAGAGGAGGGGATTGCCAGGCTTTGGATAGAGATAGCTGAAGGTCAGATCAGGAATAGTACAGTATTGAGGAAATGTTCGAGGTCCAAGAGGCCAAGTCTAGAGAGACACAGAGATCCCTCCACCCACCCTCCTCCACCACACTCAGATAAAAGGCTGAAATCACATATCACTGGGGTCAAGGACAACTTTGGATTCTGCTGTTATAAAACATTTCCCTAGTGCAATAAGATGGACTGTTGACCTCACAGTCTGACCATGCACCCTACAATCTCCCTCCACTACACTTCCTCTGGAGCTGTTACACTCTATTCCATACACTGATATATTTTACCTTGTTCTGCGTTAATCCACTGTTAGTAATGAATGGTATGCAAGACAAACTTTTCATTCTACCTCAGTACACGTGACAATAATAAACCAATTCCAAAATGGCATGGGGAAGTACCATGTTGAAATGGAGGACTGGGAACTCTGCCCGAGCTGATTCCCTGCCCTTCCTCCAGGGTTAAGTCCGTGCCCGGATGTCCCTGGAGAAGGAGTGAGCACACGCCACCCACGGGTACAATAAGAGATTTCAGGGAACAGACGGACACTTAGAAGCTTGAGAAGAGTCCCTGAGAGCCATGCTGTGTTCTCCCTACTACAACCAGGCAGGAAGTACAGGAGTATTAGGTTCCATACCACCAGGTTAAGGAATAGTTATTACCATTCAACCAGCAGGCTCCTGAACCAGTTTGGATAACTTTATTCACCTCAATGCTGAACTGATTCAACAACCTACAGACTCACTTTCAAGGACTCTACAACTTATGTTCTCAGTATCATTTATTTATAATTTTTAAAAAAAATATTTGGATCTTAAGACTTTTAAGACATAGGAGCAGAATTAGACCATTCAGCTCATTGGGTCTGCTCTGCCATTTGATGACAGATTATCTATTTCCCTCTCAACCCCATTCTCCTGCCTTCAGCCTGTAACATTTTACACCCTGATTTATCAAGAATCTATCAACCTCCACCTTAAATACACACAATGACCTGGCCTCCACAGCTGCCTGTGGCAATGAATTCCAGGGACTGACCACCCTCTGGCTAAAGAATTTCCTCCTAATCTCCAATCTAAATGGATGTCCCTCTGTTCTGAGGTTGTACCCTCTGGTTCTAGTCTCCTCCTACAGGAAACATCCTCTCCACATCCAATATTCAATGAAATCCTCACTCATTCTTCTAAATTACAGTGAGTAAAGGCCCAGAGCCATCATACGCTCCTCATATGATAAGCCTTTCATTCCCAAAAAAACTCTTGTGAACCTCCTTTGAACTCTCTCCAATGTCACCACATCCTCTCTGAGATAAGGGGCTCAAAACTGCTCACAGTACTCCAAGTGAGGCCTCACCACATCCTTGATTTTTATATTCTAGTCCTCTTGAAAGAAATGCTAACATTGCATTTGCCTTCCTCACCACTGACTCAACCTGCAAGTTAACCTTAGAGAATCCTGCACGAGGATCCCAAGTCCCATTGCACCTCGGATTTTTGAGCTCCCCCCCCATTTAGAAAATGTTCTTTTCTTTTAATCCTTCTACCGAAGTGCATGACCATACACTTCCTGACACCGTATTCCATCTACCACTTCATTGCACATTCTCCTAGTCTGTCTACGTTCTTCAGCAGCCTCCCCCCTTCATCAACACTACCTGCCCCTCCATTTATGTTCATATCAACTGCAAACCTGGCCACAAATCCATCAACTCCATCATCCAAATCATTGACATACAACATAAAAAGAAGTGGTTCCAACACCAACCCCTGTAGAACATACTAGTCACCAGCAGCCAATCAGAAAAGGCTCCCTTTATTCCCGCTCTTTGCCTCTTGCCGATCGCCCAATCCTCTATCCATGCCAGCATCTTTCCTGTAATACCATGGGCTCTTATCTTGCTAAGCAGCCTCATGTGTGGCACCTCGTCAAAGGCCTTCTGAAAATCCGAGGACACAACATCAACTGATTCTCCTTTGTCTATCCTGCTTGTTATTTCTTCAAAGAATTCCAACAGATTTGTCAGGGAAGTTTCTCCCTTAAGGAAACCCTGCTGACTACGGCCAGTTTTATCATGTGCCTCTGAGTACCCTGAAAACCCATCCTTAACAATCAACTCCAACACCTCCCCAACCACTGAGGTCAGACTAACTGGCCTATAATTTTCTTTCTTCTGCCTCCCTACCTTCTTGAAGAGAGAAGTGACACTTGCAATTTTCCAGTCTTCTGGAACAATACCAGAATCTAGTCATTCTTGAAAGATCATTACTAATGCCTCCATAGTCTCTTCAGCCACCTCTTTCAGAACCCTGGGGAATAGTCCATCTGGTCCAGGTGACCTATCCACCTCCAGATCTTTCAGCTTTCAAAGCACCTTCTCCTTAGTAGTAGCATTGGCACTCTCCTCTGCCCTCAGACACTCTCTAATTCCGGCACACTGCTAGTGTTTTCCACAGTGAAGATGATGCAAAATACTTATTCAGTTCATCCACCATTTCTTTGTCCCCCATTACTACCTCTCCAGCGTCATTTTCCCATGCTCCAATATCTACTCTTTTACTCTTTCGTTCATTTGTTATGTGCCCTGACGTATGACTGTGATTGTTCTTGGCAACTTTTTCTACAGAAGTGGTTTGCCATTGCCTTCTTCTGGGCAGTGTATTTTACAAGACAGGTGACCCCCCCCCCCCCAACTAGTATCAATACTCTTCAGAGATTTTCTACCTGCTGTTAGTGGTCACAAAACCAGGACTTGTGATATGCACCAGCTGTTCATACGACTATCCACCACCTGCTCCCAGAGCTTCGCATGACCCAGATCAAGGAATTAAGCAGGTGCTACACCTTGCCCAAGGGTGATTTGCAGTGTAGCGGAGGGAAGGAGCACCTCACACCTCCTTCAGTAGAGATGTATCTTCATCTCTGTGTTACCTCTTTTACTCTTTACATATCTGAAAAAAAGTTTTGCATCCTCTTTTATATTATTGGTTAGCTTACTCTCAAATTTCATTTTTTCCCTCCTTATGGCTTTTTAATTGCCTCCTGTTGGATTTTAAAAGCTTCCCAATCCTCTAACTTCGCACTAATTGTTGTTCTATTATATGTCCTCTCGTTGGCGTTTTTGTTGGCTTTGACTCCCTTGTCAGCCACGGTTATGTCATTCTGCCTTTAGAATACTTCTTCTTTGGGATGTATCTATCCTGCACCTTCCAAATTGTTCCTGAAAACTCCACCCATTGCTACTCTGCCATCATTCCTGCTAGTGCCCCCTTCCAATCACCTTTGGTCAGCTCCTCTCTCATGCCTCTATAATTCCCTTACTCCACTGTAATACTGATACATTTGCCTTTAGCTTCTCCCTCTCAAATAGAAGGGTGACTTCTATCATATTATAATCACTGTCCCCTAAGGGCTCCTTTACCTTAAGCTCCTTAACCAAATCTGGTTCATTGCACAATACCTCAATCCAGAATAGTTGATTCCCTAGAGGTCTTAATCCCAAACTGCCCCAAAAGCCAGCTCGTAGGTATTCTACAAATTTCCTCCCTTGGGAAACAGCAACAACTTGATTTACCCAAACTACCTGCATATTGAAATCCCCCATGACTATCGTAACATTGCTCTTTTGACATGCCTTTTCTATCTCCCACTATCATTTGCAGCCCACATTTGGCTACCGTTAGATGCCTGTATATAACTCCCATCAGGGTCTTCTTACCCTTGCAGTAGCATAATTCTGCCCAGAAGGATTCTACGTCTTCTATGTCACCTCTTCCTAAGGATTTGATTTCATTCTTTACCAACAAAGCTACCTCACCCCCTTTGCCTACCTGCCTATCCTTTCAATACAATGCACGACCTTGGATTTTAAGGTCCTAACTATGATATTCTTTCAGCCATGACTTAATGATGCCCACAACGTCATACCTGCCAATCGGAAACCCTGCCCCCTGCACCAATTCCTCAGCCACATATTCATCTGTCAAATCATCCTCTCTGACTCGTGGCACAGGCAGCAATCCAGAAATTACTACCCTGGAGGGCCCACTTTTCAACTTTCTACCTGGCTCCCTGAGAACTCTCTTCAGGACCTGCTCCCTTTTCCTGCCTCTGTCATTGGTGCCAATACGTACCGAGATTTCTGGCTGCTCACCCTCTCCCTCTAGAACGCTGTGGACCTGATCTGAGACATCCCTGACCTGGCACCCAGCAGGCAACACACCATCTGGGTGTCCCTATTGTGTCCACAGAATTTGCTTTCTGCTTCTCTGATTATGGAATCCCCTTTCACGACTGCAGTCCCCGTCTCCCTCCTTCCATTACCATGATTTGTCTCTTTTTATACATTGGTTATTTGTCAGTCTTTGTTATTTATAGTTTTTCATAAATGTTATTGTACTTTTTAAATTTCCTGCAAATACCTGCAAGAAAATGAATCTCTAGGTTCTTTATAGTGATATATATGTACTTTGATAATAAATTTACTTTGAACTTTGAGTGCATGGTAGTTAGTAATAATCAGATTTTAATTTGAAATTGTAAAGAGATATGATGGCTTGATTATTGTATGGTGTTTATTGTTAGGGAATGAACTTTTGTAGTAGGGAATGGGCGACTGTTGAATTGGAAACCAGCTTGGGGTGGTGATCGTTGGGGTGAAGTTAATCATCTAATGAAAATCTCTACTCAGGCTTCCAATCGGGTGCAGGTATCAATGATAACCAAATCCCTGACGTAGAGATGGAGTTTGTCATCAAAACATCAGTTATAATCAAATTGAATTAACTTTATTACTTACATCCTTCACATACATGAGGAGTAAAAAATTTCCCGTTACATCTCCATCTAAATGTGCAATGTGTAATTTATAATGAATAGTATGTACAACAGGATGGTCAATATAACAGAAATACAGTTGTGTCGGCATGGATTAAGCTGTCTGATGGCCTGGTGGAAGAAGCTGTCCCGGAGCCTGTTGGTCCTGGCTTTTATGCTGCGGTACCATTTCCCAAATGGTAGCAGCTGGTGCAGTTTGAGTTGGGGTGACTCAGGTCCCCAATGATCCTTCGGGCCCTTTTTACAAACCTGTCTTTAAATGTCCTGAATAGTGGGAAGTTTACATCTACATATACATACGTGCTGGGCTGTCCGCAGATTCCTGTGATTGAGGGAAGTACAGTTCCCGTACTAGGCAGTGATGCAGCCAGTCAGAATGCTCTCAATTGTGCCCCTGTAGAAAGTTCTTAGGATTTGGGGGCTCATCCAAACTTATTCAACCGTCTGAGGTGAAAGAGGTGTTGTTGGGCCTTTTTCACCAGCCAGCCAGTATGTACAGACTACGTGAGATCCTCAGTGAGGTGTATGCCGAGGAATTTAAAGCTGTTCACTCTCAACCACAGATCCATCAATACGTACCCAGCTGGAAGCCCAAGAAGAGTTTATTTGTCGTATATGCCAGGGATCCTTTTTTGAATCATCTAACATTGCCCTTCTACAGACAAACAGATGCAGTAACCCCTGCTCACACCCGATCACATGAAGGTGGAAGGGTTACAGTCAGAGGAAGGGACAAGGCATAGATGTTGTCACAGGGACTTGGGTGAAGAATTGTACTAGAAATGGCTTGTGAAGCTCTTGGACCAAAACCGACTGAGGTTTAAAGGATGATTGCCTGTTCTGTTTGGAGAGGGACCTGAGGCCTATATTACTGCCTAGTGGTAGTGGAGAGGTAAGGGGTAAGTGATGCTATCAGAACGGTTTGTGCGAAGAGTGCTGTGGGATTTTACAGATGCTTTCTACTGAGGAACCAGATGAGACTTAATAAACATCTAACAACTATCTAAATTCTTCGGGGTGGGTGAGGGGAGATGTCTCAGGACACACACCAAGCGCCCGCAACCGTCCAAACACACTGGGAGCCCAGAGCCAGACCTTTCTCTTGGTCACTGCAGCTCCAGACAACCTGGGAGAACACCACTGCCCTCTGGTGGGAAATGGAAGACTTCTCGTCCACCGGGTGGGTCACTGAGGAATGTGTCTTCGGCTCAATTGTTTGCCCTCCTTCCCCCCTTCGGAATTCCTGCAAATCCCAGCCCAGTGACTTCAGTGAAACTGAATCTAACCCACCCACCCCCCACTCCACCCTCCTCATTCCTCACAAAACTCTTACCGACTTTTTGAAACATTATTAGCAGAGTGGCCCAGAATTGACCAGGAATGTTTGGATGTAGGGAGATTTATTGCCAGTCAGAAGGGATGTAAATGAAATGGATATTAAAGAAGCTGTTTCTCCCCGACTTCCCATGAACACTGAGACCTGCCAGAACCTGAAGGAGTTGGAGGGGAGGCAGGACAACAGAGTGAGGGCAGGGAGCTCTAAAGTGAGCCCTTGGCCAATGGAGCCAGTGAGTCCGCTCTTCAGGCTGTCACCCCTCCAGTCCCCTACACGCCCCTCATAACCACCCTACCTCCCCCGCCAACTTTCCACCGGCCCACCATTCAGATTCAGATTTATTTATCACCCGTACAATGAAACAGATGGTGAAATGTGCTGTTTGTATTAACAGCCCAACACCATTATGGCCAGCTCCATCATGAGCACGAGCCTCCCCACCATCGAGGACATTTTCAAAAGGCGATGCCTCAAAGAGATGGCCTCCATCGTTAAAGAGCTTCACCACCCAGGACATGCCCTCTTTCCATTAGGAGATGCAGGAGCCTGAAGACCCACGTTCAGCATTTCAGGGACAGCTGCGTTCCCTCCACCATCAGATCTCTGATCGGGCATTGAACCCGTGAACACTACCTCACTACTTTCGCTAACTTTCTGCACTACTTATTTAATTATATATACGGTGTCCATTTGTCTATCTATCTATTTATTTATGGTAATTTTCAGCATTGCAATATATCGTGGCTGCAAAATAAATTTCACAACATTATGCTGGTGTTCATAAACCTGAACTGAATCACTACCTGAGGATATGCTGGGGACAGCCCACAAGTGTGACCACACATTCCATCAGCGTGTTCTTACTACCTTCTCTGGACCACAGGAGTCTGGAGAGCCTTAGAACAGTACATCTCACCCAGCAGGCCATTCAGCCCACGATGCCAGTAACTAACCCCATCTGCATGTACGTGGTCTGTATCCCTCCATGCCCTGCCTGATCATGTCTCCATCTAGTGATGCCTGCACATTGTTGGCATGTCTACTTCTACCTCGACCCCTGGCAGTGCATTCCAGGTACCTACCACCCTCTGAAACATTTGCCTTGTAATTCTCCTTTAAACTCTCCCCTTCTCACCTTAAGCCAATACCCTGTGATATTTCACATTTCCACCCTGAGAATGTAACAGAGTGTACTACCTATGCCCCTCAGAATTCTAAATAATGTACTTCCATCAGGTTTCCTTTCGTCTCGGATGCACCACAGAAAACAATCCAAGTTTCAATAGGTACATTTAATATCAGAGAAATGTGTACAATATACACCCTGAAATTCTTTTTCTTCACAAACATCCACGAAAATAGAGGATTGCCCCAAAGAATGAATGACAGTTAAATGTTACAACCACAGAACAAACCCCCTGCCCCCCCCCCCAGATTGTTCAATCTCTCCTCATAATTGACATCCTCCAATCCAAAGAAATCCTAACAAACATCCTCGGCACCCTCTCCTGAGCCTTCATATGTTTCCTGTTTTGCAGCGACCGGAAGCCCTCTGTTGGTCAGGGTCAACCATGGATGTTGCTCAAGTGCCATCTATAAATTTGCTGATGATACAACCATTGTTAGCAGAATATCAGACGGGTATCTGACATACAGAAGTTTTGAGGAGTGAGATATACCAGCTAGTGAGTGATGCCGCAGCAACAACCTTGCACTCAACATCAGAAAGACCAAAGAGCTGGTTGTCAACTTCAGAAAGGGGAAGATGAGGGAGCACAAACCAATCCTCATAGAGGGTGAGCAGTTTCAAGTTCCTGGGTGTGAATATCTGTAAGGTCCCAACCTGTTCACAACATACCAATGCAGCTATAAAGAAGGTAAGACAGTGGCTCGATTTCTTAGGGAGTTTGAAGAGATTTGGTTTGTCACCTAAGACACTCGAAAACTTCTGCAGATGTACCATGGAGAGCATTCTGACAGGCTGCATCACTGTCTGTTATTGGGGTGGGGGCAGGTCTACTGCACAGAATTGAAGGAAGTTACAGAAAGTTGTAAAATTAGTCAGCTCCATCTTGAGTACTAGCCTCCATAGTATCCAAGACATTTTCAAGGAGCAGTGCTTCTGAAAGGCAGCGTCCATCATTAAGGACCTCCAGTCACCCAGGACATGCCCTCTTCTCATTGTCACTGTCAGGAAGGAGATACAGAAGCCTGAAGGCACACACTCAATGATTCAGGAACAACTTCTTCCCGTCTGCCACCTGACCCCTAAATGGATAGTGAACCCATGAACACTACCTCACTTTTATTATTTCTGTTTTTGTACTAGTTTTAATTTAACAAATTAATACACATATATACACTTCCTGTAATTGATTTACTTATTATTTTTCCCTATATTTATCAGTCCACTGCTTTTCACTCTGCTGAGCCTACTGGGCCTGAACACCTCCCTCTGCAACTGGATCCTAGACTTCCTGACTGGGAGACCTCAGTCAGTCCGGATCGGGAGCAGCATCTCCAACACCATCACACTGAGCACGGGGGCCCCCCAGGGCTGTGTGCTCAGTCCACGGCTGTTCACTCTGCTGACCCACGACTGTGCTGCAATACACAGCTCGAACCATATCATCAAGTTCACCGATGCCACAACCGTGGTGGGTCTCATCAGCAAGACCGACTAGTCAGCTTATAGAGAGGAGGTGCAGCGGCTAATGGACTGGTGCAGAGCCAACAACCTGTCTCTGAATGTGAACAAAACAAAAGAGATGGTTGTTGACTTCAGGAGGGCACGAAATGACCACTTCCCGCTGAACATTGACGGCTCCTCAGTAGAGATCATCAAGAGCACCAAATTTCTTGGTGTTTACCTGGTGGAGAATCTCACCTGGTCCCTCAACACCAGCTCTATAGCAAAGAAAGCCCAGCAGCGTCTCTACTTTCTGCGAAAGCTGAGGAAAGTCCATCTCCCACACCCCATCCTCATCAAATTCTACAGGGGTTGTATTGAGAGCATCCTGAGCAGCTGCATCTCTGCCTGGTTCGGAAATTGCACCATCTCAGATCGCAAGACCCTGCAGCGGATAGTGAGGTCAGCTGAGAAGATCATCGAGGTCTTTCTTCCCGTCATTACGGAGATTTACACCACACGCTGCATCTGCAAGGCAAACAGCATTATGAAGGACCCCACGCACCCCTCATACTAACTCTTCTCCCTCCTGCCATCTGGGAAAAAGGCACTGGAGCATTCAGGCTCTCAATACCAGACTATGTAACAGTTTCTTCCCCCAAGCCATCAGACTCCTCAATACCCAGATCCTGGACTGACACCTTACTGCCCTATTGTCCTGTTTATTATTTATTGTAATGCCTGCACTGTTTTGTGCACCTTATGCAGTCCTGTGCAGGTCTGTAGTCTATAGTAGTTGGGTTTTTTTTCCTCTGTGTTGTTTTTTACGTAGTTCAGTCTAGTTTTTGTACTGTGTCATGTAACAGCATGGTCCTGAAAAACGTTATCTCATTTTTACTATGCACTGTACCAGCAGTTATGGTCGAAATGACAATAAAAAGTGACTTGACTTATGTACTACATTGTAGTGTTGCTGCTAAGTTAACAAATTTCACGACGTATGCCGGTGATAATAAACCTGAGTCTGATTGTGTCCTAGCTGTCACATGAAAACCAATACACAAGCCAGGGCAGTACGATATGGAGAGCAAGCTGTGCCCATGCAGCAAGTTCATCCTCTCTATGTAGCTGAGGTTTGGGATCAGAGATTTCCTTCACCTAGATGAGCTGCCGGCCACAGCTGACGTGCTCCATCTGCATAAAGCGATTGGTTGTAAAGTGCCAGAAACCCGCCTCGGCCCCTCCGCCTGTTGGTAGGAGTGGTTCCACCAGGCTCAGTAGCTCAGCCGCACATGAAGGCCAGGAGCTGGACTTGGTTGTCAGAGGCTATTTGGAATGCACGTCATTGAGAGCTTTATTAGGTAGTGGGAGCTATTCCCACTACACCCCATCCCACCCCTGCAAATGGGATTAATCCCAAACCCACCTATCCCCCCCCTCCCCGCTTGACTATGGGACTATGGCAGCCTTAAGGAACGGCAGTGACTAGAACTACACACAGATGTGGACTGACTAACGTTTAATCTTGCTGCAAGATGACTTCCTGACATTCGTGCTCAATGAGTCAACCACTGAAGCCAAGCATACCACATGCCTTCTTCACCACTGTACCCTTCTGTTCTCCCAGTATCAGGGTGTACTGGACCTTCACCTCAAGATCCTGCTATACGTTAATGCTCCTCAGCATCCTGCCATTTACCGTACACTTTCCTCTTGCACTTCACCTCTCAAAGTGCAACATGCTACACTTTTCTGGATTAATCACATCTGCCTCAATTTCCAACTGATATATATCCTGACACCCACAGCTCTGTCAACTTTTGTGTCATCAGCAAACTTCCTAATCAGGCCACCTGTTATATATATTTATTGACTACAGTCCAGTAAGTTGTTATCATGTTATGTTGGTGTCACTCACAGACCACCTATGTTATATATATTTATTGACTACAGTCCAGTAAGTTGTTATCATGTTATGTTGGTGTCACTCACAGACCACCTATGTTATATACGTATATTTATTGACTACAGTCCAGTAAGTTATGATATGTTGGTGTCACTCACAGACCACCTATGTTATATATATTTATTGACTACAGTCCAGTAAGTTATGATATGTTGGTGTCACTCACAGACCACCTATATTATATATATTTATTGACTACAGTCCAGTAAGTTATGATATGTTGGTGTCACTCACAGACCACCTATATTATATATATTTATTGACTACAGTCCAGTAAGTTGTTATCATGTTATGTTGGTGTCACTCACAGACCACCTATGTTATATATATTTATTGACTACAGTCCAGTAAGTTGTTATTATGTTATGTTGGTGTCACTCGCAGGCTACCCCCAGCAAATATTTGGACAGCATTGGTTGTTGATGTATATAACACATTTCCCTGTATGTTTTGATGTTTCGTTGTACATTTAGCAATTGAAGCTAATCTTTACCATTATTCCATGCAAACTCATCATCAAACTCCAGACCCTCAGAGTTAATGCCTCCCTCTACAACTGGATCCCTGACTTACTGACCAACAGACTGCAACACCTCTGCCATGATTATTCTAAACACTTGTGCACCACAAGGCTACATCCTCAGCCCCCTTCACTACCAGTAAACTCACAATTGAGTGGCGAGTTTCTCTCCAACTCCAGCAGGAGGTGATACCACTTGTAGTGGGCCACATCTCAAATCATGACGAGTTGGAGTACAGGAAAGGGAAAGAGACTTTAGTGACGTGGTGTCATAAAAACACCCTTTCACTCAATGTCAACAAAAGACTTGGTCATTTGCTTCAGAAAGAGGGATGGTGCACGTGATCCTGAAAACTGTATCTCAAAGGTGTTGAGGTTGAGAGTTTCATGTTCCTAGGTATTAAGATCATCAATAGCCTGTCCTGTCCAATTATGGTGATTTCACAGACAAGAAAACTCACTAACTTCTCTACTAACCCAGGAAGCTGAAGAAATATTGCATGTCACTGTCCAGTCTTACCCATTTTTATCAAACATTATTCCTGGATGTATAACAGCTCGGCATGGCACTGCTCTGCACGTGAGCACAAGAAACTGCAGTGTTATGGACAGTTCAGCACCGCATAGGAACCAACCTCACTTCCAAGTACACTCTCTATACCTGTCACTGCCTCGGTACCGCAGCCCGTGTAATCAAAGACCCCACCCAGCCTCGACATACTCTTTCTCCCCTCTCCCATCAGACAGAAGCCAGGTTCAAAGATAGCTTCTATCCCACAGTTATCAAACTCTTCAATGGAGCTTGTGTGAGGACTCTTGGCCTTACCTCATTATGATCTTGGACGTTACTGTTTCTCTGCACTGCACCTTTCCGCAGCTTTTACATTTTATTCTGCATTGTTAACTTTATTCTAGTTCAGCGCACTGGGTACTGATTTGATCAGTATAAACAATATCTTGGTATATGTGACAATAGTAAACCAATACCAATACCAAATAGTTTCAGTTTATATTGTGCGCAGTACCTTGTTACAGTGCCGTTAGGCAACACTTCACTCATTGGCATGTTCACTCAGATCTGTGCTATCTTGTACATAATACAGATTATATTACCCTTTTGAAATTTGAATTTGGAATTGGTTTATTATTGTCATGTGCTGAGATACAGTGAAAATCTTCATCTTGCATGCTATTCATACAGGTTAATTCATTGCACGGTGCTTTGAAGTAGAACAAGGTGTTGGACAGGATTGTAGAGTTGTTATTTTTCTTGTAGTTGAACATTCCTATGCTTCTTATATTTTCATATAATCCTCCGGATACATGTCATTGTTCAGTGAATTTCTCAGTAATTATGGTCCAGTTGCTTCCGTATTTTTCTAGAAATGTCGTTTTCAGAAGCAGGTGTCACGTCACTTGAATCTGGCTATCTTGCAGGTTAATTGTTATCACTGGAATTTTTCTTATTTCTAATCTGAGGGTGAGACAACAGCGACTGCTTTTCCCTTTTTCTTTTTTGTGCTCTCTCAGCTCCTCTTTCTTGTTCGACTCCCACTCTTGTGACACAAGGTAAAACAATTGTAGACAATGCCTTTTATGCCTCATTCTTGACTTCCAGCTCCAGAGGACAGGCACCAGAAAGAGGTGATGGGCAGGCCATGAGGGTGGGGAGGGGAAGAGTATGGGTGAAAGGACCCCCAGAATGAGGGAGAACAAAGGGGACAGGGAATCAGAGGGGCGTGCTCTATATATAGAGATAGATAGATATAGAAATCTATATGTGTATGCAGATAGGTACGTACAGATGGATATATAGATATAAATATACAGTGGATATATAGATATATGGTGGATATATAGATATACGGTGGATATATAGATATAGGGTGGATATTTAGAAATAGATATACGGTGGATTCCAGTTAACATCAAGACAAATACATTTTGGCCCAATTAAGCAGCTGCCAGAATTAGCCAAAGTTTCATGGAACTAGTTAAAAAGACAAACTGAGTAACAAATTATGTATTTAAATGAAGCACAGAACAAATTATAAAACTACCAGTAGTACTACAGTAGTATAAAACTGTATTAGTTCCTAATAGTTATCAACGGAGGAATTCATCCAGTACACCCAATAAGCAAAATCAGCACAATCCATGGTGCAGATAATGGACTGGCTTCACACAATGATATTGTCGATTGCGTCCTCTAAACCTTCATTTTCGTTGTAACATTGTAAATTGACATACACACAGACAGTGTGGCCATCTTCGGCAACTCCCTGTGGGCTGGAGAGAATTGTTCCTCTTTTGAATTGCTTTTGCTGTACTCTGTAGCTTGTAATTTCCCTCCAAACAATGGACTAATAAATCACCTCGATGATCCTCAGATCTCACGATCGACTGGAGAACCCGGACCAGTCAGGCACGTTGCCGTGGCCTGAAGTGTGGCAGAAGAGGGCAATCCACGCAGAGAGGTAAAACCCCCTCTACCCAGCATCTTGTTGGCAAATGGAAAGATGCTGGAGAATAAAACTAAGGATCTGAGGGCAAGACTCTGTATCAGAGGCAGATGAGAGTCAACTCAATTGTATGTTTTATCAAAACTTGCTTATATGTGGACACAGCAGTCAGACCAGAAGGATTTACGATTTACAGAATGGACTGAACTGCAGATTCAGGGAAGTGGAGTGTGTTTTATGCTTAATTCTCATTGGTGCTTCGACATGGTGGTTTGGTGGAGCATGTGTTTCCCCAACTTGGAACATTTAATAGTGAAGTGCCGTGCATTCTATTTACCTTGGGAGTTCTCACGTGTAATCCTGACTACAGTGTGTATTCCACCAGTGGCCGACTATAATCAACCACGCCATGATGCCATCTCTAAACAAGAAACATCCCATCCGATGCATCCAAATTATAGTCAGAAACTTCAACTAAGCTTGATTGTAAAAACCCTGCCTAATTATCAGCTGGTCCCAACATACTGGACCACTGCTATATTAAGATAAGGAATGCCTACCGTTCCTTACCCAGACAGATTTTGGTAAATCGGATCACTTGGCTGTCCTTCTCCTACCTGCATATCGACAAGAGCTGAAAAGGCAAGGTTCCAGAGGTTAGGACAACTGAGAAGTGCTCACGGGAGGCAGAGGAACAATTATGGCATTGATCTGAGTCAGTAGACTGGGCCGTGTTGAAGCGCTCATCTGGATAACTGAATGAATGCACCATGGTTATAGCAGACTTTGTTAAAGCAGCTGTAGATGAGTGTGCCCCCACAAGCCCTGGATGAACCATCTGCTGAGGGCCAGATCAGAGACACTCAAGTCTGGAGACCAAGAAAGCCACAAGAGGAGCAGGCATGATCTCCAGAAAGCCATCTCACGGGTGAAGTGGAAATTCAAGACCAAACTTGGATCAATGAAGGATACTCGTCAGCTGTGCAGGGCTTGAATGCTATCACCTCCTACAAAGTTAAATCGGGTGACACGGCCGATAGCAGGGCTTCACTTCCAGATGAGCTCAATGGCTTCTAAGCTCACTCTGACCATTAGAACATGGAGAAACCATCACGAACCCCCACGTCCCCGATGATCCAGTGATCTCAGTCTCTGAGACTGACGTGCGGGCTTTCCTCAGGATGGTGAATCCACGGAAAACATCTGGACTGGATGGGATAACCTGGCCACAAACTGAGGACCTGTGATAACCAGCTGGCTGGTGTGTTCTCTGAAATCTTCAGCCTCTCACTTCAGCAGTGTGTGCTACCCACCTGCTTCGAGCAGGCTTCAATTATGCAAGAGCTTGGTGACCTGCCTCAGTGACTATCTCCCAGTTGCACTGACAACCACCAAATCAAAGCAAAAGACTGAAAATTTGGCTGAGTGGTGTCATATCAACAACCTCTCACTCAATGTCAGCAAGACCAAGGAACTAGAGAGGGAAACGAGAGGTCCATGAGCTAATCATCATCAGAGGATCCGAGGTGGAGAGGGTTAGCAATTTTAAATTCCTAGGAGCTACTATTTCAGAGGACCTGTCCTGGACCCAGCACATAAGAGCAATGGCGAAGAAAGTGCAGTGGCGCCTCTACTTCCTTAGGAGTTTGCAGCGATTCCGCATGACATCAAAAACTTCGACAAACTTCTATAGATGTATAGTGGAGAGAGTATTGACTGGCTGCATCATGGCCTGGTATGGAAACACGAATGCCTTTGAACAAAAGGTAGGGGATTTGGCGCAGTACATCAGAGGTAAAGCCCTCCCAACCATTGAGCACATTGACATAAAATGCTGTTGTAGGAAAGCAGCGTCCAACATCAGAGATCCCCACCATCCAGGTCATGTTCTTTTTTCATTGCTGCTATCAGGTAGAAGGCACAAGAGCCTCAGGTCCCAAACCACCATGTTCAAGAACAGTTACTACCCTTCAACCATTGGATTCTTTAATAGAAATGGATAATTACGCTCACTTGCCCATCATTGAAATGTTCCTACAGTTAATGATCTCTCTTTAAGGACTCCTTAGCTAACTATTTCATGTTCTCATTATTTGAACTTTGAACATTCAAGATGATTGTGATACCTTCAAATTCTTTGTAGTTCCCAACTTGTAGTGAAATCATATCCTTTTCACTCCTGGTCATTTCTGGTATCTCCAAGCCTGAATGCTTGAAACCACAGTGAGCAAAATGGTTCCGAATTGCCTTACTGCTTACTTCTCGACAGCTATCAAAGGTTCAAAGTTAAAGTTATTATCAAAGCATGTATCCATATACAACTCTGAAATTCATCTTCTCCAGATAGACACGAAGCAAAGAAAGAACGTGAAAGTCATTCAGAGAGAAACATCAAAAGCCCACCCCGGCCCGCACAAAAAAGAATGACATCCCAATCATCAACCCCCAAAATCCATCCCCTCACACAAAACGGAACAAGAACATTGATCCCCAAAACAACCCCTCTCCCACAAAAAAAACACTAACACAACACAGAAGAACATCAATCTTCAATCCTCCTTCCCTCACACAACAAAACGGAAAAGGAACGGGCAATAAAAGCACAGAATATAAAAACCATAAGTCAGAAAAAGTCCGTGGTCCATAAACGCAGTAGTCCAATCCGTAAACACAGAACCACAATACCATCCTCTGATATCACCGACATTCATCGGAAGTGAGGGACACCACACGAGGCAGAGGGGCCTACCTGCCTGCCACAGTGAGCCACACAGTGATTAGCCTCTCATAGATTCCTTCTCCGGCAGTGACCAAAAGGAAGGCAGTTGGTGCTGAACTCTTGCTCACCATCTACGTTCATCTTGATGTCTCAATCTTCCTTAGTGTTTTAATTGGTAATTAATGGATGCTTTAATCAGTGAAATGAGGTTGAACATTGGCTCACATCCTGTCTCGAAGTTTCTTTGCCTCAAGGCTGTACGAGTCCATGTTCACTTTTCAAGTCAACTCAAGTTGCTTTTATTGTCATTTCAACCATAACTGCTGGTATAGTTCACAGTAAGGACGAAACATCGTTCCTCCAGGACCATGGTGCTACATGAAACATAGGAAACATCCCAGAGACAGCAAAGCGCTGATTACTCAAACCATTTCCAGTCTGTAAATAACAGGCTCTAATACTCTTAGAAACACAATTAAGGTGAACAACAGACATTAAGAAAGTAAAATTGACACTTTTGTGGCAAAACTATCAGTGACAAAAATCACCACATTTTAAACACAATCACGTGTAACTGATGCTATTTAAAAACTGTTTTCTTTAAGCATGGCTTAACATCTGATGGCTGCACAAGTGGGGGTGAGACTGACGCTAGTTAGAAAATATTCGGCAACAGTTTCTTGCACCACCTTTTCCTTCTCTTTCCTCTTTGTTCATGCTACTCTCCATTTCCAATTCCTTTGTTCTGTTAACACTTTAATAAAATGGTCATGAAGCAATGTTTTATGCCCTGTTTGACTTCTGAAAGGACCTTATAGCAAAAACATCAGAATACAAAATAACTTGGCGTAGTCAGCAGGATGTCAACAAAGATTTAACAACTCAGAAGAATCCCAGCTGATGTGGGAATTTTTTGTGCAAACTTAAAAGAAGGTAAGAACTTCCCCTAATTCTAAATCATCTAAGGAACACTGCTTAGTCCTGCTTCAATACACCATCTGGTGAAAGTATAAGAGTGAAGAAACTACTATGCATTGCTGTTCTAGAAAAAAAAACAGATCTGTAAAAATCAGTTATAATCTAGTGAAATTTCACTTGTAATCTAATAAAAAGTATGTACAAATTAAGTTTTGCATGAGATTGAATTATGCTTGTGGAACACTAAATTTGTACATACTTTTACCCAAGTAAAACATTTCAGTTTGATAACATTAATGAAAAATTCTGGATGAAAAGTATCAGAATGGGCAACTAATACAAGAAGTTATGGATGTCAATAAATTGTTGTCAGTAGTTGCCCAGTTAAAATGTAAAAAGCACTCTAAAATGGTTTAAATGGAAAGCCATGGAAATGCATTCTCAAATAAAAATTGTGAAAGGAAAGATGTAAAGAAGTAAAATAAGTTAAAAGGGTCAAAGAATTAAAAGTACCAAGAACATATGCAGTGGATGTGACAACTGAAATCATGGAAACCAAGTTGGACAATCATAGAGGATGTTTGAGAGATGCAAGCTCAGTACTCTAACCAGGAAAATTAATCCTGGACGGAGAATGGTTGGAGGTTACGCAGTGATGCAGCATGGAGCTATGGCACTAGTTATAGACTAGTAGCTCCACTATGTTGCTTCCTTATCTGGCACAGCCGATACACTCCCCAGGACACATTGGAGTTCAAAAAATAATCAACATATCTTCCCAATAGTGGTGGAATCCAAAGTTCAGGGCACAAGTTCAACAAATGTTTGAATGTTCTGATAGAACCTCAGATCAAAAACATTAGAACATCCAACATTCCCTGGATCATTCTCGTGAACCTCCTCTGGACCTTCTCCAATGCCAGCACATCCTTTCCTAGATATGGGACCAAAGCACAGGAGCGTATGGCATAGAGCAGAGTGCACCTTCTGCAAAGTGAAACAAATTGGTCCTCTTCCAATTCTGGTGCATCCTCAGCACAATGCAGATAGGCACAGAGCGAATTATCTACATAACCTTTCCTTTCATTTGTCTTTCAACATGCTGCTTAGAACGATCTCGTGAATCAAGCTTTCAGTCTAATATCTCCTAACATGGCTTGGTGTTCATTTTTCTTTGGGAATGCTGGACATTTTCAAGATCCAAGATTTAAAAATCAAGTTTATTTATGAAATGTACATGGAAATATACAATGAAATGACTCACTGGCATTAAGAACCAACACACCTAAGGGTCTGCTGAGGGCAGCAGGCAAGTGTTACCACACATTCTGGCACCATCATAGCTTGCCCTCTGAGATGAGCAAGGTCTAAGAATGCTATTAAAGAAAAGGATCAAAGTCAAGGTAAATTTATTATTGAAGTACGTATCTGTCACCATATAGTCCCTTGACATTCATTTTCTTGCAGGCATTCAGATGAAAATAAAGAAATACAAAATATTTTATGAGAAATTATATATAAACAAGTTTGAAAAAAATCAAAGTGCAAAAGAAGATGAATTGTGCAAATAAAAAATAAGTAACACTGAGAACATGAGTTGTAGAGTCCTTGAAAGGGAGCCTGTATGTTGTGGAATCAGTCAGAGTTGTGGTGAATGAAATTACCCCACTGGTTCAGGACTCTGATGGTTGAGGGGTAATAACTGTTCCTAAACCTGGTAGTGTGGGGCCTAAGGCTCCTGTGCCTCCTGCCCGATGCTAGAAGTGAGAAGAGAGCGTGGCCTGGGAGGTGGCAGTCCTCGCTTTCCGGTTACAGCAGTGCATGTAGATGTGCCCAATGCTGAGGATGGCTTTTCCTGTGATGAACTGGGCTGTATCCACAACATTTCCATCTCTGGGCATTGCCGTTCCCATGTCCAGTTAGGAGACGCTCCACTGTGCATCTATGGAAGTTTATCAAAGTTTTAGATGACATGCCAGATCTATGCAAACACATTCTCCAGTTTCCTGATCCATCATCCAAGATCATCTTCTGAGGAAATGTTAGACAGACTAAACTTATACTTGCTGGAGTTTCAAAGAATGAAAATGGACCCTGAAAGACTCTGGAATGTACTGACAAGATGGATGAGGATGATTCTTCTTGTGGGAGAACCCAGAACTATGGATCATTGTGTTATCACCAGTGAAAGATGGAAACATGGTGGAAGCAGTTCTGAAAAAACTTACCGGACTAAAACCCGGAAGGGGTTATAAGCAAAGGTCAGAATAAGACCACCAAATATTGGAGAATTAGGCCATTTGGCCCATCAAGTCTGCTCCACCATTTCATCATGGCTGATCCTCTCAACCCCAATCTCCTGCCTTCTCCCTGTACTCCTTTATGCCCTGACTAATCAAGAATCAATCAACCTCTGCCTTAAATATACCCAATGCCTTGGCCTCCATAGCCACCTGTGCAACAAATTCTACAGATTCACCACTCCCTGGTAAAGAAATTCCTCCTCATCTCCATTCTAAAAGGACTCCCCTCTATTCTGAGGCTGTGTCTCTAGTCTTAGACTCCTCCAACAAAGGAAACAACCTCTCCAAATCCACTCAATCAAGGCCTTTTAACATTCGATAGGTTTCAATGAGGTCACCCCCATTCCTCTGAATTCCAGTGAGTACAGGCCTAGAGCCATCAGACACTCTTCATTTAACAAGCCTTTCAATCCTGGAATCATTTTCGTAAACCTACTCTGAAACCTCTCCCGTTTCAGCACATCCTTTCTTAGATAGATAAGGGTACTCCAAGTGAGGCCTCACCAGTCCTCAACATTACATCCTTGCATTTATATTCTAGTTCTTTCAAAATGAATGCTAACATCATACTTGCATTCCTCACTTCCTCACCACCAACTCATCTTGCAAATTAACCTTTAGGGAATCCTCTATGAGGACACCCAAGTCTCTTTGAACCTTAGCTTTTTGGATTTTTTTCTACATTTAGAATTAGTCTATGCTTTTATCGTCTGCCAATGTGCATAACCATGTATTTCCCAACACTGTACTCCATCTGCCACTTCTTTGCCCATTCTCCTAATTGGTCTAAGTCCTTCTGCAGTCGACCTACTTCCTCAAAACTACTTGCCCCTCCACTTGTCTTCATATCGTCTGCAAACTTAGACACAAAGCCATGAAGTAGTCATCCAAATCATTGACATATAACATAAAAAGAATCAGTCCCAACACAGACCCCTATGGAACACCACTAGTCACCAGTAGTCAAGCAGAAAAAGGTCCCATTACTCCTATTCGGTCCCCTGCCAATCAGCCAATGTTCTATCAATGTGTGTATCTTTCTGTGATGTCATGGGCTCTTGTTATCACTGACGTCTGTCATGAAATGATAATTGATTATTGCTGCGTATGAAAAGCCTGCCCCACATACTGTTCATAGAGATCAATACATTACACAGTGCTTTGAATTTTGGTAAACCAACAACAAGGTGTAGAATAAAGTGTAATAGCTACAGAGGAAGTGAAGTACAGCTAAGATATACAGAGCAAGATCATAATAAGGTGGATTGTGAAGTCAAGTGTCCATCTTTCAGTACTAGGAAACCATTCAGAAGTCGTATAACAGTGGGACAGAAGCTGTCCTTGAGACATCTGTAGTCCTGTCCTTTGCTCTGCGGAGGCAGTGCAGGGCAAAACATGAAAATGTACAGTGCCCGTAAAAAGTATCCACCACCCCACTCCCTTGGAAGTTTTCATGTTTTATTGTTTTACAACATTGAATTACAGTGGATTTAATTTGGCTTTTTTGACACTGATCAACAGAAAAGTGAAAATAAATCTCTACAAAATGATCTAAATTAATTACAAATATAAAACACAAAATAATTGATTGCATAAGTATTCACCCCTTTAATATGACACACCAAATCATCTCTGGTGCAGCCAATTTGTTTTAGAAGCCACATAATTGATTAAATGGAGATCACCATGTGCAGTCAAGGTATATCAATTGAATGTAGTAAAAAATACACGTACATTGTCTTTTGCCTCTCTTTTGGCCAGATGTGCAGTCCTTCTTAGTTCGAGAGATGTTGTCTCACCCACTCATGTTCAGAGACATTAAGTCCTGCTTAGACCTTGAAAAGATTCATTATTCACTTCTTAATTCGGACATAAAGTTCCAAAAGGTGTGGGGACCTTTTCTTGAATATTTTCATAATTCCCATTTAGATTAAGGGTTCATCCGTCCTTTTTTTATTTCGCATTTAAGTCCCTTCCAGCTTTTTGCAGTTAAGATTTACGGTTTGTTTTTGATGTGTAAACATATTATAGCTCAGGTAAGAGACAATATACCTTCTTTTTATAAATGCAGCTCTGTGGTGATGAAAGTTCTGATTAACTTTTCTATATATCGTAAGGTTGGCTTGGAGTTGGGTAGTGGGAGGGTGGGGTGGTAACTAACTTTATACGATTCTACTACGGGTGCTTTTCCTTAACTGTTACGAACTGTACATTTGATACACTTGTTTTGCACTGTTTAAACCTCTTTTTTTTACTTTCGTTGTTGCATTGTAGAAACTTATAAAAAAATTAATTTAAAAAAAAAAACACCTGTATCTGGAAGGTCCAACTGCTGGTGAGTCAGTATCCTGTCAAAAACTACACCATGAAGACAAAAAAAAACACTCCAGGCAACTCCACAAAAAGGTTATCGAAAAGCACAAGTCAGGAGAAGGATACAAGAAAATTTCCAAGTCACTGAATATCCCTTGGAATACAGTTAAGTCAATCATCAAGAAATGGAAAGAATATGGCACAACTGTAAATCTGCCAAGAGCAGGCTGTCCCCAAAACCTGAGTGACCATGCAAGAAAGGGGCTAGTGAGGGAGGTCACCAAGAGACCTAGATAACTCTGGAAGAGTTACAAGCTTTAGTGGCTGAGATGGGAGAGATAGCACATACAACAACTGTTGCCTGGGTGCTTCACCAGTCACAGTTTTATGGGAGAGTGGCAAAGAGAAAGCCACTGTTGGAAAAAAACCTCACACGAAATCTCGGCTAGAGTTTGCCAGAAAGCACATGGGAGACTCTGAAGTCAGCTGGAAGAAGGTTCTATGACCTGATGAAACCAGAATTTTATGGCCATATGACTAAATGCTATGTTCAGCGTGAGTCAAACACCACACATCATCAAAAGCACACCACCCCTACCGTGAAGCATGGTAACGGTTGCGTCATACTGCAGCAGGCCCTGGAAGGCTTGTGAAATAGAGGGTAAAATGAATGCAGCAAAATACAGGGAAATCCTGAAGGAAAACCTGAAGTAATCAGGTTTTCTGAAGAGAACTGCAACTTGGGAGAAGATTTGTTCTGCAACAGGACAATGACCCCCAGCATAAAACCAAAGCTACACAGGAATGGCTTAAAAACAACAAAGTTAATGTCCTGGAGTGGCCAAGTCAGAGTCCAGACCTCAATCCACTTGAGAATTTATGGCTGGACTCAAAATCCCCATGCAATCTGACAGAGCTTGAGCAGTTTTGTAAAGAAGAATGGGGAAATATTTCAGTGCCCAGATGTGCAAAGCTGATAGAGACCTATCCACACAGACTCAAGTCTGTAATTGCTGCCAAAGGTGCACCTACTAAATACTGACTTTAAGGGGGTGAGTAATTATGCAATAAATTGTATTGAGATTAATAATTGTAAAAAATTTAGACCAATTTGTAGAAATTTGTTTTCACTTTGACAGAAAAGAGTCTTTTTCTGCTGATCAGTGTCAAAAAAGCCAAATTAAATTTACTGCGATTCACTGTTGTAAAACTTCCGGGGGGGGGGGGGGGGAATACTTTTTATAGACACCGTAAGTTGCTTAAGTAAATAAATGGTGCAAACAAACGATAATGAGGTAGTGTTATTGTAGTATGGGTCACCACACTGAATGGCAAGGCACCTGAACTGTTATGGGTTTAGAGATGTCCCTTTTACAACGACCTATGGTCTCACCAATCTACAACCTGACCAATGTCTACTCCTCACAAGAGGGATGTCCAGGCTGCTATGCTTTCAACTTTAGAATCATCAGGTACATAGATCATGTGATTTTAAGGAAGCCGTTCAGAGTCTCTGACCTCAGAGAACTATCCCGCTGAGCTTCAAGTAGATTCCTGTCTCATTGGATCCACCTGTGCCTTGAGCATTGATGAGACTTGTCCCTCAGACAGACTCATATTATACAGAGTGAGTCAAACTGGAGAAAATCCAGCATAGGATCATAATTATCCCTCACCACAATTCATCAGCCACACCAAAAATTACCAGAGGCACTTTTCAGGAAAATACCTGGCACCAAGCCTCAAAACGAGAGGATGAACAGCCATTTAACATATTGGAACCAATGACATCCATAGATGGGAAGAGGGATGAGGCCCTGAGGAGGGAGTGTAGAGAGCTAGTAAAAAGCTACAAAGCAGGGCCTCAAGGATGGTAATCTCTGGATTACTATCTCTGGTACCAGTGAGTGTAAAGTTGATTTGGCAGATGAGTGCATGGCTGATGCTAGTACAAGGTGCAGGATTTCAGATTTCTGAACCGTTGGGATCTCTTCTGGGGAAGGTATGTCCTTTATAGGAATGATGGGTTACACCTGATCTCGAGGGGGACCAATATCCTTGTAGGTAGGTTTGCTAGAGCTGTTTTGGGCATATCCCAGGAAATAACATCTGGCACCCAGTCACATAGCAAGATCAGTATGGGCAGATGACCAAGTGATCTATCACTGAGATGGTCCTAAAGGTGGTGATGGTTAATGAATTTCAGGAGTTTGGGGCCGGGCTTGGTGAAGGTCGCGCTGTCAATGCTGAGGTGAAGGAAAGTTGAGCAAAAGGGCTGATATTGGGAGGAATGAATGGATCTGTTGATGGAATTGGAAATGGTAAATTGGTTTATTATTGTCACTTGTACCAAGGCAGATCCATGCAGATCACTTCAAAGCACAAGTAGATTGAGTTACTGCAAGGGAGGAGCGATAACAGGATGCAGAACATAGTATTACAGTTACGGTTAAAGGAAAGTGCAGCTAGATAATAGACATGCTGAGCTAGATTGTGAGGTCAAGTTCTCTTTTTCAATGTACAGGTCATTCAAGAGCACGGTAGAAGCTGTCCTTGAGGTTGGCAGTATGTGTTTTCAGCTTTTTCTGCTCGATAGGAGAGGGAGGAGAGAATACCTGAAATGCGAGGGCCTTGGTTTCGCTGGCTGCTTTCCTGAGCCAGTGAGAACTGTAGACAGGGACTGCAAAGGGGAGGCTGGCTGGTTCTTGTGATGTATTGTAACCGTAACGAGAAGCAGCGAGCTGAGGTATGGGGAGTGAATTAACACAAATGGCTTGTGTGGCACAACCCATGTCTGGAAATGAAAGAAGGCACCACAGGACTCCTATCCAGAAAAGGGGTAGCCCAGGTTCAGCTGGAATAATTGCTGGAGGAAAGGTTTCGGTCTCTGGCTTCTGGCAGCTGCTATGCCCTGCGAGTAACGGGCTCCTGGATCAGCTTAGTGATGACTGGCTTTGTGGCTTTAGTTTGCAATGTTATTTGCTTACTTTTATTGTTTGCATAATTTATTTTTTCCCTGCACATTAGGTGTCGGATGGTCTTTTTTTAAACTGGGTTCTATTGGGTTTCTTGTTTTGTGGCTGCCTGTGAGGAGATGAAACTCGAGGTTGTATATAGTATACATAATCTGATAATAAATGTATTTTGAACTTTTTTTAAGATTAAAGTTTTTGTTATACACAACACCCTATCAAAGGGACATCACAAAACTGAAGAAAATGCAGAGCATCAGGTTTCCCTTTGATTTCACAACCCACAAGCAAAATCTTATTAACAATCCTCTTTGTTCTGCAGACTCGATGATAGTGGCAGGAAACGTGTCTTTACAACCACCAGGATCTCCCAGCTTCACTCTAACCACCACAACAACCAGGATCTCCCAGCTTCACTCTAACCACCACAACCACCAGGATCTCCCAGCTTCACTTTAACCACCACAACAACCAGGATCTCACAGTGGCCACCCGTTTCAACTTCCCATGCTCATTTTAACATGTCTTCCTCTACTGCCATGATGAGGCCAAATACAGACCAGAGGAGCATCACCTCACGTTCTTCTGGGTAGCCTCCAACCTGATGTCACTAAGGTCGATCTCTCTGACTTCCATGAATCACTCCCACCCGTTCTCGCTTTTTCCATTTTACCCTAAGCCCTTCTCTTCACCTTCTCCGCCCTCATGGTGTTCCCGTCACCCCCATCTGGATCTGCTCCTCTTCCCCTTCATCCATTCTCCTCTCCTGTCGGATTCCTTTCCACCTATCACCTCCCAGTTTCTTACATCCTCCGCCTATCTCCCCCACCCACTCACCTTCCTTCTTACTTGGTCTCACCTATCACCTGTCAGCTTGTACTCCACC
Organism: Hemitrygon akajei; assembly: GCF_048418815.1. NCBI lineage: Eukaryota > Metazoa > Chordata > Chondrichthyes > Myliobatiformes > Dasyatidae > Hemitrygon > Hemitrygon akajei. The sequence goes on along the minus strand of NC_133137.1, from coordinate 3,493,229 downwards.
CTCCCCCTCACCTTCTTAATCTGGCTTCTGCCTCCTTCCTTTCCAGTCCTGATTAAGTGTCTCGGCCTGAAACGTCAACTGTTTATTCCCCTCCATAGATGCTGCCTGATCTGCTGTGTTGCTCCAGAATTTTGTGTGTGTTGCTCAATACAATCCCATTGACAATTGTGCTTCTTCATTTTAATTTTGTTATGTATTCTTAAAATGACTGTAAAATAGTAATTGCAATGTGATGTGTAATGATGGTTTAAGTATAACCATTTAAATTCAGTTAAGAAAAATACATTAATCATTAAACAAAAACATTCCAAGCATTTTCCAAACTCACCAAGTGCTTAGTTCTCAGCTCACAGGTCACCAGGGTCCTCAGCAGGTGTCGTCTAGCTTGCTGCCTGTTTAAAAGTCAGGAGGCTGCCTAGTGCACGGGACAGAATCATTAAAGGGGAGCACAGGGGCCAAGATGGATCCCTGACCTGGAGCTCATGTGAAATCCCTGGAACATCGGTCATATCTGGAGAGTTCCCAGCCTAGATAGGGCCATGACTTGAAACTGCTTCCATTTCAAAGCTGAACAGAGCGAACCGAGTGTGTGGATTGCTTCTAGGAACTGGGATATTGTGGCCATCACAGAAAAGTGGCTGAGAGGAGACTGGCAGCTCAGTGTCCCGGATGCTTCAGGTACAACAGAGGGACAGGTAAGAGTGGAGGAGAGTTGCCGTTTAGATATGGAGGACATTATTGCTGAGCTTAGAGAGGATATGCTTGAAGGATCATCTAACAAGACAATTTGGGTAGAAGTTAGAAATAAGAAGGGAATGGTCACTTTTATAGGGTTGTATTATAGACCCCCCCTCCACAAGCAAAAGCTAAGGAGCAGATGTGTTGAGGAAGTGCACGTACTTGAGAGAATAGTAGGGTAGTGCTTGAGGGAGATTTCAATTTTCCTGGGCCACCCAGAATGCAAAGGGTCTGGATGGGGCACAGTCTGTACCGGGCATCAAAGACAGTTTCCTTATGCAATATGTGGAGAATGACGTGGGCCAAATTACCCAAGTAGCAATTGGGGAGCACTTTGGGTCTGGTGACCACAGTCCTATTAGATTTTAAATAGTTATGGGAAAAGATAGAACAGGTCCACAGTTTGAAGTCCTGAACTGGAGCAGGGGCAACTTTGAGGGCATCAGGCAGAACCTAGCTGGCATCGACTGAGTGACTCTATTTAAAGGCAAGTGGGAGGCTTTTAAAAGGGTCACATCACTGTTAGGAAGAAGGGTAGACATACCAAGTTCAGGGAAACCTGGCTGTTCAGAGACACCATGACTTTGTCAAGGAAAAAGAAAACAAGCATCACATTAGACAGCTGGGTACAAATGAATCCCTTGACAAATATAAAGAGTTTAAGGCCAGGCTTAAAAGGGAAATCAGGAGGGCAAAAGGAGAGTTGGAGATGAATTTAGCAGGCTGGGTAAAAGAAATTCTCATGAGGTTCTTCAGTCATATTAACATTAGACGGGTGACTTGAGAGAGACCAGCTCCCCTTAAAGACCATCATGGCTGCCTATGTATGGAGCTGCAGGAGATGGCTGATATATTTAATGCCTATTTATCTTTGATGCCAAAGAAATGAGGACAATAAATAGTAACGTCTTGGATCTTATGCAGATTACAAAGAAAGAAGTATTTACAGCCCTGAAGCACATTAAGGTACGGGAATCCCCACAGCCTGACCAGATACACTCCTGCACATTATGGGAGGCCATGGATTAAATTGTGGAGGTCCTTGTAGAGATAATTTCTCCATCATTAGCACTGTTGAAGTTCCAGAAGACAGGAGGGTGGCTGACACTGTGCCATTGTTCTAAAAGGGTAGCAAGGGCAGACCGAGGAACGAAAGGCCTTTGAACCCAAGTTCGGTTATAGAGAGTTTACTGGAGGTAATGCTGAGGGGCACGATCTGCCATCGCCTGGATAGTAATGGCCTCATTGAGAGTTTATGTGACATCATGGTTTTGTGTGTGGGAGGTCACAATGATGAGTCTTTTTGAGGTTTTTCGGGGACAGGTGAATGTAGGACAGGTGAATGTTTAATATGGATTTCAGTAAGGCCTTGCGTGGAAGGCTGATCTGAAAGGTCAGTGAGGTGGATTCAGAATTGCCTTGATAGTAGGAAGCAGAGGGTGATGGTTGAAGGTCAGTTCTCCAACAGGAGGCCTGTAATGAGGAGGGTGCCCCAGGGGTCAGTGTTGGGACTTTGGTCATACCTGGGGGATGCAGAAAGTAAGAGGCATTAGAGGAAACACATTAAAAAATTTATGGTCAGGGGGGAACAATAGGATTAGGTCTTGGATTGCTGGATGGAAAAGAAGTCTATGTTCATTTATTTCATCTTCTACCAGCTTGGGGCTACATTGCACAGCCGTAATACAGATGATTGAAAGTGTACCTCATCAGCCAGAGACCTGGACCAGTTAAGGGCAGTTTTGGAGACCAGGCACCTTCACTGACCACCATGCTGATTTGGAGATTAACGTGGTGTAGACGCAGGGGAAGTGAAGATGTCAGCACAACATTGTGGGCCAAAGGCCTGTGGATTTTATAAATCATGGAGATGAAATAAGAGCAGAGATATAGTCACAGGAACACGGCAAAAAAAGGTAGTCATTCATAACACTTTAGTATTTAATATTACAAAAACGTGATGACAAAATTTATCAATAACAGTTAAAGCATCAGGCCCTGAGTTAAATCAATTTCCCTACCTTCTTTGCCAGTGAGCTATTCAACATAATGCTCATGGCTCAACAGTTCATCTTTTTATTTATACATTTGCTAATATTAACCAAAAGCGGGTTATTGAAGAAAAATCACTAAAGGAGAATCAATATGTAAATATGGATGCTGTGTGGAAGTGAGGAAGTGGTTATAAACTTGGTTGTTCTGTCTGCAGACCAGAGCAAGGACACAGTAGGCAGAGCTGCTGCCCCTGGGCTCCAGCAACCCAGGTTCAATCCCCACCTCTGCTGCTGTTTGTGTGCAATTTGCAAATTCTCCCTGGGAACAGGTGAAGGGTAGAGTTGTGGGAGAGTTAATGGAAGTAGGTTATAGGGAAATTTCATGGGAGTGCAGAGAGCCGGAATGGACCTACTGGGCCAATTAGCTCCCTTAATGCTGTGTGGAAATACGGCCTCGAATTCCACCCTGCACCCTGGGCTGCAGACAGCAGAGGCAGTGGGAGATTTAGAGATGGCACAGAGCTAAAAACCAAGGGGCAAATGCTGGATCGGTAACCAGGTACTCCTGTACATCATGCCGATTGGCAAGGAGACCTCCTGCCTCGGCTCGGTGCAAAGGACGAAGGGAACCGCATCCCGGTAAATTCCCAGAGAGCAGCGGGAATAATCAAGCGTGGCAAGATTGGTCTGAGTGGCCATTGGACAGACCGTGGGCTGGTGAATCACAGATCACTCCAGATACATTAACTGGCTCAGTAATGGCCAAAGGAAAGGAAGTGGGCAACGGAAGAGAAGTGTACCCAGTGTCTGGCATTTTACTGGCAAGTATCTGCCTCTTCATCCATTTGCCCTTCGGTTAGGCTGTGACAGCCCAGGAATGACGGTTTTAGGCTTTAAAAATCCCTTATCAATTAATTCCTTATTGTTTGTTTCTTGCCGCCGATGCTCCCTGACCTGCTGAATACCTCCAGCGTTCTGCATGTGCCCCTTAATGATTAGCCTGCTTTTCAGGGCTCTGAATTAACTCATTAATGATCAACCGATTGGAAGACGGGAGCTGCGGATGGCTGAGCTGGCTAGAAGCTGCTGAGCTGCAGGAGGATGTGTTCGCCTTGATGGGGGTGATAATCCTGGATTCCTGCGGGAAGAACACAACGTGAGAAAAGTACATTCCCCCCATGACCATGTGGATTTCCCCCATGTGCCACGGTTTCCTCCCACATTTCAGAGATGGGTGAGGGTTAGTAGGCTCTGAACGTCCTACGTTGGCTTGCGGACTGCCCCCCCCCCCAGAATATCTCAGACTATATTGGTCATTGGTCAAACAATGCATGAAACTGTATGTTTCGATGTGACAAATAAAGCTAATCTTAATCGTGAAGCAGTTCTGCATTTGGAAGTTACTTGCCTGCAACAAGCACCAGTTATTTGCACTGTGCAGTACACTGTTTGGAGTAATGCAGTACACGTTGTCTTCGGTGCGTGTCCAGCACTAGATGTTCCTTGCTGGCTTTCCGCTTCACCACTACAAATACTGAGCGTTAAATCCATCCTCTGAGCACTTAATGCAAGTTCATGCAGTTCAGAAGGAAAAAAATCACCTGGTCAAAGGAGTAACCTTTCCAACACACCTCCCAGGGCACCATTTTGGAAAAGGCAGGGCCATCTTCTGCAACCAGTATCACAGAGAACAGGAATCTCACGTTGCTGTTCGGCTTGGTGTATACTGGTTGCTGCATTTTATGTTAGAATGCCGTCTTCACCCATTCGCTTCCTGAACTGAGTAGCACGACCCTAATCACCACAGTGTAATTACACTGTGATCATTTTGCACAGACATGGGCTGCTTTTTAAAAATCCTGATTGTGTTCTTGTAAAAACGGTGTTTTCCTTGTGAATGCTGCTCCTCTATTGCCACGTGCCAGTGATGTTGCTGCAAGTACGATTTTTTATACTTGGACATAGGACAGTAAACTCGACTTTGACTATAAGTCGGTCGGGACAGCCTGTGGATGTGATGTATAGTGCAAGTGGAGGCTCAGTGCCTACTCCGTGCTGTATCAGTCTTTAGTCATAATGCAGAAGCAATGATTTCTTTTCGGGACAGCTCATTTGGGGAAGGTCAGTGCTCCGGAGTTTCATGCGAGTTGTGGGGCACCCCGGCTCTCTGCACTCAGAACGGGCAGGGACCAGCCGAGGGCCCGCTGCTCAACAGCGACCCCTGCAGGAAGGCGCGCGTACTGCTGGCGATCAGGCTGAACTGCGACCAGTAAAAGCACTGGGGTGAGTTTGCAAATTGCCACCGATTTTCAACCCAGCTGCCGACTGGGAACGCAAGACCAAGGAACCATTATTAAATTCTAAGGGAGCTTAGGATAAACCATAAGACACAGGAGCAGAATTAGGCCACTTGGCCCATTGAGGCTGCTCCACATTTCAATCATGGCTGATTTATTATCCCTCTCAAACTCATTCTCCTGCTTCCTCTCCATAACCTTTGACACCCTTACTCATCAAGAACCTTTCAAATTCAGCTTAAAATATAATCAACACATTCCACAGATTCCCCATACTCTTGCTAAATAAAATTCCTCCTCATCTCTGTTCTAAAGGACATGCTTGTAATCTGGGGCTGTGCCCTCTGGTCCTGGACTCTCTCTATAGAAGGGTGCCCGCTTTGAATGGGAGAATATAACTACAGCTGAGATCCCTGCTGCACCTGGTGACCCTGTCATCTCTGTCTCGGAGGCCGATGTTAGGCTGTCTTTCAGAAAGGTGAATCCACACAAGGCAGAAGGTCCTGATGGAGTACCTGGTAAGGCTCTGAAAACCTGTGCCAACCAACTAGCGGGAGTATTCAGGGACATTTTCAACCTCTCACTGCCATAGTCAGAAGTTCCCACCTGTTTTAAAAAGGTAACAGTGTAGTGTAATGTGCCCTAATGACTATCGTCCAGTAACACAGTGATGAAATGCTCTAAGAGGTTGGTAATGGCTTGACTGAACTCCTGCCTCAGCAAGGACCTGGACCCATTGCAATTTGCCTATCGCCACAATAGGTCAATGGCAGACGCAATCTCAATGGCTCTCCACGTGGCTTTAGACCACCTAGACAACACAAACACCTACGGCAGGATGCTGTTCATCAACTATAGCTCAGCATTTCATACCATCATTCTCACAATCCTGATTGAGAAGTTGCAGAACCTGGGCCTCTGTATCTCCCTCTGCAATTAGATCCTCAACTTTCAATTGTGTAAAACACAATTAGTGCGGGTTGGTGATAATATCTCCTCCTCACTGACGATCAACACTGGAGCACCTCAGGGATGTGTGCTTAGCCCACTGCTCTATATACCCATGATGGTATGGATAGGCATAGCTGGTGATACAACTGTTGTTGGTGGAATCTGAGATGGAGATGAAAGGGTGTACAGGAGAGAGATATAACAACTAGATGAGTGTTGTTCCAGTAATAACCTTCCACTCAACGTCAGTAAGACAAAAGAGCTGATTGTGGACTTCAGGAAGGGTAAGATGAAGGAACACATACCAATCCTCATAGAGGGATCAGAAGTGGAGAGAGTGAGCAACTTCAAGTCCCTGGGTGTCAAAATCGCTGAGGATCTATCCTGGTCCCAACATATCAATGCAGCAAGAACGTGGCTCGATTTCATTAGAAGGTTGAAGAGATTTGGTTTGTCACCTAAGACAATTGAAAGCTTCTACAGATGAACCATGGAGAGCATTCTGACAGGCTGCATCACTGTCTGGTATGGGTGGGGGGGGGGGGGCACCGAAAGAAGCTACAGGAAGTTGTAAAATTAGTCATCCCCATCTTGGGTGCTAGCCACCGTAGTATCCAAGACAGCTTCAAAGAGCGGTGCCTCAGAAAGCTGACTTCTGTTATGTAATGAGTTTTTGCTACAACAAGTGTATGGGACATTGGAAAAAATGTTGAATTTCCCCATGGGGATGAATAAAGTATCTATCTATCTATCTATCTATCTAAGGACCCCCTTAACCCAGGTCATGCTTTTTTCTCATTGTTACCGTCAGGAAGGATGTACAGAAGCCTGAAGGCACACACTCAGCGATTCAGGAACAGCTTCTTCCCCTCTGCCATCCGATTCCTAAATGGATATTGAATCCTTCGACACTACCTCACTTTTTCAAAATACATCATTTCTGCTTTGCTCTATTTTAAATCTAACTATTTAATATACATATATACTCAGTGTAATGGATTTAATTATACATTGCATTGTACCGCTGCTGCTGCTGCTAAGTTAACAAATTTCACGGCACATGCCAGTGATAATAAACCTGATTCTGATTCTACAGGAAACATCCACTCTATCTGGGCCGTTCAGTATCTGCTAAGTTTCAATGAGACCCCTCCTCATTAATCTACAATTGGAAAACAGGTTACCAGGGTAGTGACAACCTTCATGAGGTTCAACTCTTTTCCAATGTTTATAACTCTGCATACACATGGCTCCATAGTTGCATTTGCATAATATTGGCAGACGCCTTTACATGTGTAATGTCAGGGCATAGGTCACATCTGCACAGAGACACACGTACACGTCTGTGCATGCTGGTTACAGGAGGTTGAAGAGAGTGTAACAGAGTTGGGGTACTTCAAGGCTGGAAGCTGCTGAGGCAGGATTTCAGGAGGAAACGAGGTCTGTGACCACATCAGAGTCACGTACCGGGAGGAGGTATCTGAGGGCTGCCGTTTGCTCTCTGCAAAATGCAGGTCACTTTGCCAGACCCCAACAGCACCTCCTTGTTGGAAGGTCTGACTACAATATTAGGCCGAGTTCTGAATGAGTGGAGGGGCTGCAAGTTCGGACGGGGGCAGGTCAGAGCCAGGACAGCAAAACAAGGAAAACTACTAATTACTTTGCTGATCATGATTTTTCTGGCAAACGATCATTGCAGGTAAAGGTCTGTAACTTCGCTTTGGACTCGAAGGCAATTTGACGTGGCAGAACTGAGGCGAGGAGGGCCCGATGTTCAATCGATTTAACACCGTGCTGAAGGCTGAATTGGGGCGGCAAGGTCCAGGCACCAGAGCATATCGATTTGACTGAACTCGATGTTCGGTTGGGGACTTAAATGCCAAATCGGAAAGGTCGGTTACAGGCCGAATCAAGGGGGCGAGGTCCAGGCACCAGCGCGTATCAAGGCAATTGTACCTGATATATGGTTGTCGATTTAGGCGCGGGGCCAGATTGAAAAGGTCAGAGTATCGGGGCCCGAGGCAAGGGCTGGGCCGGTTCAGACCGCTGCTCCACAATGCTCTCAGCTCTGCGCTGAACTACTGGGCTCTTTTGGCGAAGGGTCTCGGCCCGAAATGTCAACAGCGCTTCTCCCTATAGATGCTGCCTGGCCTGCTGCGTTCCACCAGCATTTTGTGTGTGTTGTTTGAATTTCCAGCATCTGCAGATTTCCTCGTGTTTACTGGGCTCTTTTGCTGACCTCAGCTCAGAACTCTATTTGCCTGCGTTTTCTTCTCTGCGTATCGGGTGTTTGTCAGTCTTTTTTTCACATGGGTTCTCTTTTTATGGGCATGACGTGTCTTTTTCCTCTCTGCACAATAGGTGTTCTACAGTCCTTTTTTTTGAGTTTCTTTGTTTCATGGCTGCCTGTTAGGAGACGGATCTCAAGGTTGTACAGTGTATACACACTTTGATAACAAATGTACTTTGAACTTTGAAAATCAATGCAATTAGCAATATAGAGGGTAAAGAGGACAGAGGTGCCCTAATTTGGATTTATATATCTGTACTATGTAGGAATCAGTATGTACCTGGAACCCGCTTCACACAGTGTCTGTTTTCCACCTACACCTCTCTTGGTCTCTGCTGCTCCCATGGAAGAGCGAGTTCGCTGGGGCTTGAAAGTGTAAAGTTTATAAATCAGGTTTCTATCTCCTTTAGCAAGGGAATTTGTAGTGCTTAAAATTGCTCTGCTGGGGAACCACTCCCTCTGGCGGTGAAGGTGGGAAGTGCAGGATCTACTCCTGCAATTGTCCAGGTCAAATAGTTTACACACAAGAGGCAAAGGAAAAGAGGAACTCTGCCTCAGAGAGACACAAGTGCTAGGCAGGAATCTGCAGGAACTCTGTCCCTCAGAGAGATACAGGTGCTGGGCAGGAATCTGCAACTGCAAAGGAACAGATTTTTAAAAATTCAGTCAGGTTATCTGGGATATGACATGTAAATGAAAGTTCTCATATTTTGTTGGAACACAAAAGGGCCATTCAGTCCACTGAGACACGCCAGCACTCAACAATCCCATTTCCCCTTTATTTCATCCTAACCTATCCTCTCTCCCCACTCACCTACACACAAGTGACAATTTACTACTGTGGGCAATCAACCCACCCAGCTGCAGATGTCTTTAGGATGTTGGGGGGGAACTGGAGCCCACCCCCACCCAGGCAGAACATGCACATTCCACACCGACAGCGTCAGAGATCAGAATCAAACCAGGGTTATAGAGTACTACAACACAGAAACAGGCCCTTCGGCCCATCCAGTCCATACTGACCTGACCACCAGACAAAGGAGAAGTAGGCCATTCAGCCCATCGAGTCTGCTCCGCCACTCCACCATAAGCTAAACTATTCTCCCATCTAGTTCCAATTTCTGGCTTTTTCCCCATATCCCTTGATACCCTGACTAATTAGATACTTATCAATCCCTTCCTTAAACACCATCAATGATTGGGCCTTGATTGATTGATCTTCGATATTGATCTTCAGTCTAGTCCAGCCCACCTGAACCCAGATTATTTCTCACCAAACTCTACCAATCCTTGCCCCTTTCCGAACTTCCCTTAAATGTTACAATTAAACCCGCGCTCACTACTTCCACCAGCAGCTAATTCCACATTTACAACACCGAGTGAAGAACCCCACCTAATTCTCCTGAAATATTTCATCTTTTACCTTCAACCATGACCTCTAGTTCTACTCTTAGTCTTCACATATACATTTTCATAAATTCTATTGTACTTCTTTATTTTCTTGTAAATGCCTGAAAAATTAATCTCAAGGAGATGCTGGCGCTCGGCAGGGAGAAGGAGAAGCCGGTGGTCAGCCTGGAGAAGGAGAAGCTGGCGCTCGGCAGGGAGAAGGAGAAGCCGGTGGTCAGCCTGGAGAAGGAGAAGCCGGTGGTCAGCCTGGAGAAGGAGAAGCTGGCGCTTGGCAGGGAGAAGGAGAAGCCGGTGGTCAGCCTGGAGAAGGAGAAGCCGGTGGTCAGCCTGGAGAAGGAGATGCTGGCGCTCGGCAGGGAGAAGGAGAAGCCGGTGGTCAGCCTGGAGAAGGAGAAGCTGACGCTTGGCAGGGAGAAGGAGAAGCCGGTGGTCAGCCTGGAGAAGGAGAAGCCGGTGGTCAGCCTGGAGAAGGAGATGCTGGCGCTCGGCAGGGAGAAGGAGAAGCCGGTGGTCAGCCTGGAGAAGGAGAAGCCGGTGGTCAGCCTGGAGAAGGAGATGCTGGCGCTCGGCAGGGAGAAGGAGATGCTGGCGCTCGGCAGGGAGAAGGAGAAGCCGGTGGTCAGCCTGGAGAAGGAGAAGCTGGCGCTCGGCAGGGAGAAGGAGAAGCCGGTGGTCAGCCTGGAGAAGGAGAAGCCGGTGGTCAGCCTGGAGAAGGAGATGCTGGCGCTTGGCAGGGAGAAGGAGAAGCCGGTGGTCAGCCTGGAGAAGGAGAAGCCGGTGGTCAGCCTGGAGAAGGAGATGCTGGCGCTCGGCAGGGAGAAGGAGAAGCCGGTGGTCAGCCTGGAGAAGGAGAAGCCGGTGGTCAGCCTGGAGAAGGAGATGCTGGCGCTCGGCAGGGAGAAGGAGAAGCCGGTGGTCAGCCTGGAGAAGGAGAAGCCGGTGGTCAGCCTGGAGAAGGAGATGCTGGCGCTCGGCAGGGAGAAGGAGAAGCCGGTGGTCAGTCTGGAGAAGGAGAAGCTGGCGCTCGGCAGGGAGAAGGAGAAGCCGGTGGTCAGCCTGGAGAAGGAGAAGCCGGTGGTCAGCCTGGAGAAGGAGATGCTGGCGCTTGGCAGGGAGAAGGAGAAGCCGGTGGTCAGCCTGGAGAAGGAGAAGCCGGTGGTCAGCCTGGAGAAGGAGATGCTGGCGCTCGGCAGGGAGAAGGAGAAGCCGGTGGTCAGCCTGGAGAAGGAGATGCTGGCGCTCGGCAGGGAGAAGGAGAAGCCGGTGGTCAGCCTGGAGAAGGAGAAGCCGGTGGTCAGCCTGGAGAAGGAGATGCTGGCGCTCGGCAGGGAGAAGGAGAAGCCGGTGGTCAGCCTGGAGAAGGAGATGCTGACGCTTGGCAGGGAGAAGGAGAAGCCGGTGGTCAGCCTGGAGAAGGAGAAGCCGGTGGTCAGCCTGGAGAAGGAGATGCTGGCGCTCGGCAGGGAGAAGGAGAAGCCGGTGGTCAGCCTGGAGAAGGAGAAGCTGGCGCTCGGCAAGGAGAAGGAGAAGCCGGTGGTCAGCCTGGAGAAGGAGATGCTGGCGCTCGGCAGGGAGAAGGAGAAGCCGGTGGTCAGCCTGGAGAAGGAGAAGCCGGTGGTCAGCCTGGAGAAGGAGATGCTGACGCTTGGCAGGGAGAAGGAGAAGCCGGTGGTCAGCCTGGAGAAGGAGAAGCTGGCGCTCGGCAGGGAGAAGGAGAAGCCGGTGGTCAGCCTGGAGAAGGAGAAGCTGGTGCTCGGCAGGGAGAAGGAGAAGCCGGTGGTCAGCCTGGAGAAGGAGAAGCCGGTGGTCAGCCTGGAGAAGGAGATGCTGGCGCTCGGCAGGGAGAAGGAGAAGCCGGTGGTCAGCCTGGAGAAGGAGAAGCTGACGCTTGGCAGGGAGAAGGAGAAGCCGGTGGTCAGCCTGGAGAAGGAGAAGCCGGTGGTCAGCCTGGAGAAGGAGATGCTGGCGCTCGGCAGGGAGAAGGAGAAGCCGATGGTCAGCCTGGAGAAGGAGAAGCTGGCGCTCGGCAGGGAGAAGGAGAAGCCGGTGGTCAGCCTGGAGAAGGAGAAGCCGGTGGTCAGCCTGGAGAAGGAGATGCTGACGCTCGGCAGGGAGAAGGAGAAGCCGGTGGTCAGCCTGGAGAAGGAGATGCTGACGCTCGGCAGGGAGAAGGAGAAGCCGGTGGTCAGCCTGGAGAAGGAGAAGCCGGTGGTCAGCCTGGAGAAGGAGATGCTGGCGCTCGGCAGGGAGAAGGAGAAGCCGGTGGTCAGCCTGGAGAAGGAGAAGCCGGTGGTCAGCCTGGAGAAGGAGAAGCTGGCGCTCAGCAGGGAGAAGGAGAAGCCGGTGGTCAGCCTGGAGAAGGAGAAGCCGGTGGTCAGCCTGGAGAAGGAGATGCTGGCGCTCGGCAGGGAGAAGGAGAAGCCGGTGGTCAGCCTGGAGAAGGAGAAGCCGACGCTTGGCAGGGAGAAGGAGAAGCCGGTGGTCAGCCTGGAGAAGGAGAAGCTGACGCTCGGCAGGGAGAAGGAGAAGCCGGTGGTCAGCCTGGAGAAGGAGAAGCCGACGCTTGGCAGGGAGAAGGAGAAGCCGGTGGTCAGCCTGGAGAAGGAGAAGCCGGTGGTCAGCCTGGAGAAGGAGATGCTGACGCTCGGCAGGGAGAAGGAGAAGCCGGTGGTCAGCCTGGAGAAGGAGAAGCTGGTGGTCAGCCTGGAGAATAAGCTGATGCTTGGGTTGAAGGCGGAGCCGACGGACAGCTGGAAGAAGGTTGGGAGGAGTGACCTGGGTGCGGACCCTGTTGCTGCCAGCTACTTGAAGGCATCGGAGCTGGTGCATGAAGGCAGCGTGCAGTGTAACCGTGAGTGACCGTCTTGGACGTTTCTCTTCCAATCACAAGATCCTGTTGGACATTGGTAATGTGAGATGCTGCAGCCTGTTTCCCCTGTTTGATGGAGAGAGACAAATGACGAGGCAGCAGCGTGGCTTTGGCTGTAGCAAGGACTAGGCCTCAAGCTGCGGGCTTGCCTGCTGCACCAGTCCAGGTGAGAAGACACTGGAGGCGGTGTAGCGTGGAGTCTGTGCTTGGCTGGGAGCTGGTCTCTCCTGTCAGTGCTGCCCTCCAGTGTTCGATCAATAGAATGACAGGCTGGATTGCCATCAATCTGCATGTCTCTCAGGGACTTGGACAAAATTTCTGCTTTCTTGCATAACGATGTGTGTTTTATTTTCTCTCTTGCTATTTTGAACATATATTATGCCCCAGAGAAACACTGTCTTGTTTGACTGTACACCCTATCCTCATTACATGCGTCTTCAGACTGCGGATTCAATACGTGAGGAGCACCCGTCTTCCCACCAATACAAGTCAGGTGCGCACGCCTCACAGTCTCACTGTTGGGATGAGAAGCACCCACCTTCCCACCAATACAAGTCACGTGCGCACGCCTCACAGTCTCACTGTTGGGATGAGAAGCACCCGTCTTCCCACCAATACAAGTCAGGTGCGCACGCCTCACAGTCTCACTGTTGGGATGAGAAGCACCCGTCTTCCCACCAATACAAGTCAGGTGCGCACGCCTCACAGTCTCACTGTTGGGATGAGAAGCACCCGTCTTCCCACCAATACAAGTCAGGTGCGCACGTCTCACAGTCTCACTGTTGGGATGAGAAGCACCCACCTTCCCACCAATACAAGTCAGGTGCGCACGCCTCACAGTCTCACTGTTGGGATGAGAAGCACCCACCTTCCCACCAATACAAGTCAGGTGCGCACGCCTCACAGTCTCACTGTTGGGATGAGAAGCACCCGTCTTCCCACCAATACAAGTCAGGTGCGCACGCCTCACAGTCTCACTGTTGAGATGAGAAGCACCCACCTTCCCACCAATACAAGTCAGGTGCGCACGCCTCACAGTCTCACTGTTGGGATGAGAAGCACCCACCTTCCCACCAATACAAGTCAGGTGCGCACGCCTCACAGTCTCACTGTTGGGATGAGAAGCACCCGTCTTCCCACCAATACAAGTCAGGTGTGCGTGCCTCACAATCTCACTCCCGCCAATCTCACATTGGTTTTGGCAACTCTTATTGGTTTTACCTACGGTGCAGTGATTTTGTGCTTGAAATATTTAACAATGCCTCCTAAGCGTCCGATGTCACGTCCTGGGCCATCAGCCGAGCGGCAGAGAACAGCTTTAACACTTGAAAAAAAGTTGGAAACTATAAACAGCGCAGCATCAGGTGAAGGTAACACAGCTCTGGGACGCTACTACCGGGAACAGAATCTTGCCTTTAAAGTTCTTTTGTTGCTTGACAATGCGCCAACCCATCCTAAACATTTGGACAGCATTCACCGTAATATAACAGAGCGTTCTCTACCGCCGAACACAACATCGCCGATTCAGCCACTCGACCAAGGTGTGATCCATATTCAAGGCGCATTTCTTTTTTATGGCGAACTATCTCTCAGATGCTGCACGCAACAGACAATTTTGAAAATCCCGGGAGTTTACCAACGGTGAGGGAATGGAGGGAGTTTACCAACGGTGAGGGAATGGAGGGAGTTGGAACACTTGGTACAAATGGCGATGGACATGGACCCAAGTTTAGAACGGAGTCAGCATTTCTGTCGTTCCCTGCCGTCAACCCTTCTTCCCTACTAGGAAATTTATGCTGGAAAAACAAAATCCTGCCAAGCAAACAACTCTCACCACTTTCTTCAAACCGGTGTCAACTCCTGCTGCCGGGAGTTCTGTGAGTCTTCCTTCACCCCTTGCCGTGCTCGATATGATCCCGACGCCACAACACCCACTCCTCTCCCGGAGCGAACACACCTGCCACTGTTGGTGAGTACTGCACATCCTAGTATGTTAACTTTCTATGACTTACTACATTGAATATTACCTTAAATTGATGAAATATAATACAAATGTGCCTTGTGGTACTGCTTTTGTGTCGTATTAGTATGAAAATGTGAATAAATTACAGATAAAGCATATCTGGAACCTCTGGAACGCATCCCTATTTTCTCCATTTAAATAATTATTCACATTATGCGATTTCACATTATGCATTGACTGCGAGGAATGTATCCCCGCATATAACGAGGATAGGGTGTATCGTGTATGACTTTAATAATTAAACTTGATTTGATTTGTTCTGTTCGGTTCCCCAGCCTAACTAACCACATAGCTCAGTGCCTTCACCACCCAATGACCTCTCACCTTGAATCAGTGGTTTGTGTGTTTCCGAAAGCAAAGTCCAGTAGGTCCTTGTGCTCTCCTGTCCTGCTATGTGGTTCACTGAGGTCAGGAAAGGTCCCCACAGGGTTGGCACGGTCTCAAAACTGGAGCAAAGAGGAGGGAAACAGAACAGATTGAGATTTACTTATTAGATGCACATCAAAATACATTGAAATGCGTCATTTGGGTTAACAACTTAACGTAAGGCTGTGCTGGGAGCAGTCCACAGGCGTCACCAAACATTCTGGCAACAACACAGCACGTCCACCGACACAAACAACAAACAACAGCAACAAAACAAATCCCTCAACACACACACACATGCACACACACACGCACACATACATACGCGCGCGCACACACACACACACGCACGCACGCACGCACGCGCACGCACGCACGCACACACACGCGTGCGCACACACACACTTCTTCCCCATTTGCAGAGGACATCCCAAAGACATGTGTGCTGGTAGGTGAACCCGTCCTCAGTGTGTAGGTGATTGGTGGAATCTGGAGGAAGTTATGGGAACATGGGGACAACTCACTGAGCGTGGGGAGAATGATATAAATGGGTGTTATGCTGGTCAGTGTGGGTTCAGTGTGCCAATGGGCCTTGTTCCATGCTGGGAGACTCCGTAACTTTACCCTTAAACCAGGACTTATGTAATTGTTTATATATTTCTTATTATAATTTAAAGTATATTTTATTTATTGCACTGTGCTGCTGCCACAAGTTCTGAGAACTCAGGGAAGCATTCAGACTTCAGGGGAGAAGGTGCCACCCGTAACCTGCAGGGGAGAAGGTGCCACCCGTAACCTGCAGGGGAGAAAGTGTTACATGAGCCCTGCAGGGGAGAAGGTGCCACCCGTAACCTGCAGGGGAGAAGGTGGCACCCGTAACCTGCAGGGGAGAAGGTGGCACATGAGCCCTGCAGGGGAGAAGGTGCCACCCGTAACCTGCAGGGGAGAAGGTGCCACCCGTAACCTGCAGGGGAGAAGGTGGCACCCATAACCTGCAGGGGAGAAGGTGCCACCCGTAACCTGCAGGGGAGAAGGTGGCACCCGTAACCTGCAGGGGAGAAGGTGCCACCCGTAACCTGCAGGGGAGAAGGTGGCACCCGTAACCTGCAGGGGAGAAGGTGCCACCCGTAACCTGCAGGGGAGAAGGTGGCACCCGTAACCTGCAGGGGAGAATGTGGCACCCGTAACCTGCAGGGGAGAAGGTGCCACCCGTAACCTGCAGGGGAGAAGGTGCCACCCGTAACCTGCAGGGGAGAAGGTGCCACCCGTAACCTGCAGGGGAGAAGGTGGCACCCGTAACCTGCAGGGGAGAAGGTGCCACCCGTAACCTGCAGGGGAGAAGGTGGCACCCGTAACCTGCAGGGGAGAAGGTGCCACCCGTAACCTGCAGGGGAGAAGGTGCCACCCGTAACCTGCAGGGGAGAATGTGGCACCCGTAACCTGCAGGGGAGAAGGTGCCACCCGTAACCTGCAGGGGAGAAGGTGCCACCCGTAACCTGCAGGGGAGAAGGTGCCACCCGTAACCTGCAGGGGAGAAGGTGGCACCCGTAACCTGCAGGGGAGAAGGTGCCACCCGTAACCTGCAGGGGAGAAGGTGCCACATGAGCCCTGCAGGGGAGAAGGTGCCACATGAGCCCTGCAGGGGAGAAGGTGCCACCCGTAACCTGCAGGGGAGAAGGTGCCACCCGTAACCTGCAGGGGAGAAGGTGCCACCCGTAACCTGCAGGGGAGAAGGTGCCACCCGTAACCTGTAGGGGAGAAGGTGGCACCCGTAACCTGTAGGGGAGAAGGTGGCACCCGTAACCTGCAGGGGAGAAGGTGGCACCCGTAACCTGCAGGGGAGAAGGTGCCACCCGTAACCTGTAGGGGAGAAGGTGGCACCCGTAACCTGCAGGGGAGAAGGTGCCACATGAGCCCTGCAGGGGAGAAGGTGGCACCCGTAACCTGCAGGGGAGAAGGTGCCACCCGTAACCTGCAGGGGAGAAAGTGCCACCCGTAACCTGTAGGGGAGAAGGTGCCACCCGTAACCTGCAGGGGAGAAGGTGGCACCCGTAACCTGCAGGGGAGAAGGTGGCACCCGTAACCTGCAGGGGAGAAGGGCCACCCGTAACCTGTAGGGGAGAAGGTGCCACCCATAACCTGTAGGGGAGAAGGTGCCGCCCGTAACCTGCAGGGGAGAAGGTGCCACCCGTAACCTGCAGGGGAGAAGGTGCCACATGAGCCCTGCAGGGGAGAAGGTGGCACCCGTAACCTGCAGGGGAGAAGGTGCCACCCGTAACCTGCAGGGGAGAAGGTGGCACCCGTAACCTGCAGGGGAGAAGGTGCCACATGAGCCCTGCAGGGGAGAAGGTGGCACCCGTAACCTGCAGGGGAGAAGGAGCCACCCGTAACCTGCAGGGGAGAAGGTGGCACCCGTAACCTGCAGGGGAGAAGGTGCCACATGAGCCCTGCAGGGGAGAAGGTGGCACCCGTAACCTGCAGGGGAGAAGGTGCCACCCGTAACCTGTAGGGGAGAAGGTGCCACCCGTAACCTGCAGGGGAGAAGGTGCCACCCGTAACCTGCAGGGGAGAAGGTGCCACATGAGCCCTGCAGGGGAGAAGGTGGCACCCGTAACCTGCAGGGGAGAAGGTGCCACCCGTAACCTGTAGGGGAGAAGGTGGCACCCGTAACCTGCAGGGGAGAAGGTGGCACCCGTAACCTGCAGGGGAGAAGGTGGCACCCGTAACCTGCAGGGGAGAAGGTGCCACATGAGCCCTGCAGGGGAGAAGGTGGCACCCGTAACCTGCAGGGGAGAAGGTGCCACCCGTAACCTGCAGGGGAGAAGGTGCCACCCGTAACCTGCAGGGGAGAAGGTGGCACCCGTAACCTGCAGGGGAGAAGGTGGCACCCGTAACCTGCAGGGGAGAAGGTGCCACATGAGCCCTGCAGGGGAGAAGGTGGCACCCGTAACCTGCAGGGGAGAAGGTGCCACCCGTAACCTGTAGGGGAGAAGGTGCCACCCGTAACCTGCAGGGGAGAAGGTGCCACATGAGCCCTGCAGGGGAGAAGGTGCCACCCGTAACCTGCAGGGGAGAAGGTGCCACATGAGCCCTGCAGGGGAGAAGGTGCCACCCGTAACCTGCAGGGGAGAAGGTGCCACCCGTAACCTGCAGGGGAGAAGGTGGCACCCGTAACCTGCAGGGGAGAAGGTGCCACCCGTAACCTGCAGGGGAGAAGGTGCCACATGAGCCCTGCAGGGGAGAAGGTGCCACCCGTAACCTGCAGGGGAGAAGGTGGCACCCGTAACCTGTAGGGGAGAAGGTGGCACCCGTAACCTGTAGGGGAGAAGGTGGCACCCGTAACCTGCAGGGGAGAAAGTGCCACCCGTAACCTGCAGGGGAGAAGGTGGCACCCGTAACCTGCAGGGGAGAAGGTGCCACCCGTAACCTGTAGGGGAGAAGGTGCCACCCGTAACCTGCAGGGGAGAAGGTGCCACCCGTAACCTGTAGG
Source organism: Hemitrygon akajei (assembly GCF_048418815.1). NCBI lineage: Eukaryota > Metazoa > Chordata > Chondrichthyes > Myliobatiformes > Dasyatidae > Hemitrygon > Hemitrygon akajei. Next base: position 3,474,801 of record NC_133137.1, on the reverse strand, counting down.
GGAGAAGGTGCCACCCGTAACCTGTTGGGGAGAAGGTGGCACCCGTAACCTGTAGGGGAGAAGGTGCCACCCGTAACCTGTAGGGGAGAAGGTGCCACCCGTAACCTGCAGGGGAGAAGGTGGCACCCGTAACCTGCAGGGGAGAAGGTGCCACATGAGCCCTGCAGGGAAGAAGGTGCCACCCGTAACCTGCAGGGGAGAAGGTGGCATCCGTAACCTGCAGGGGAGAAGGTGGCACCCGTAACCTGCAGGGGAGAAGGTGGCACCCATGCCCTGCAGTCACACACAGGAAACCACAGCCTTACTTGAAATTGGTGTCATTTCGTTTAGCTTCACGCAGGACTTCAAGGAGGGACATCCCGCTGTGCAGCGGCACCGTGGCCCTGTAAACCGTCTCCAGGCTCTTATCCTTCACACTGAGATAGACAACTCCTGGCGGTGGGCTCGGTTCAGGTTCATCGGCAGTGCCGAGCGCTTCCGGATCATTGCTCCTCAGGTCCCCTGTCAACAGAAGAATAAAGTTTCTTGGTTTCCCGTCTAGAAGTGGAACATGCTTTGTACAGAACCTTTGGGCAGCTTTGAAGAAGGCCGATCCCTACAGAGGGAGCATTGTGCTTATCGGTTTTTTGGAAGCGTAGCATGGAATAAACATTTTGTAAATGATTTGGATGAGGAAGTGAAAGGATGTGTTAGTAAATTTGCTGATGGAGTTGTGGATAGGGTGGAGGCCTGTTGTAACCTTCAGTACAATATTGTCAATATTGCGGAGAAGTCGCAGATAGAGTTCAAGCTGGAAAAGTGTTCGCTGATACACTTCGGAAAGCCAGTTCTGAACGCAGGATACAGGGATTCTTGGCAGCGTGCAGGAACAGAGGGATCTTGGGGTCCACGTCCATAGATCCCTCAAAGCTGCCATGCAAGTTGACCGGATTGTTAAGAAACATATGGAGTGTTGGCCTTCATTAGCAGGGGGTTGAGTTCAGAGCCTGGTTAGACCACACTTGGAGTATTGTAGTCAGTTCTGAACATCTTGTTATGGGAAGGATATGGAAGCTTTAGAGAGGGTGCAGAGGAGATTTACCTGGATGCTGCTTAGACTTAGACTAGAGGACGAGAGGAGATTTGATAGAGGTGTACAAGATGATAAAAGGCATAGGTAGAGTGAGCAGCTACAGACTTTGTCCCAGGGCGGAACTGCTAACACAAGGCAGCGTAATTTTAAGGTGATTGGAGGGAAGTATATGGGGGGCGTCAGAGGTATTAATTTTGTTACACAGAGTGCTGAGAGCCTGGAACACTATGCCAACGGGGGGTGGTAGAGGCAGATACATCATGGGTATTTAAGAAAATCTTAGACAGACACACGGATGATAGAAAAATGGAGGGCTATGAGGGATGAGTGAGATGAGTCTCAGAGTAGCCAGCACAACATCGTGGCTTGAAGGGCCTGTAATGTTCTATGTTAATGAACCAGAGTGTTCTCAGGGTGGTGGACAGCAACGAATGGGGCATTGCAAAGGTGGGTCTAGGGGCCCAGCTCTTCACTACCCGTAGTGTTAGACTGGGCGGGCCCAGCTCTTCACTACCCGTAGTGTTAGACTGGGCGGGCCCAGCTCTTCACTACCCGTAGTGTTAGACTGGGCTGTAGAATTACTACTTTTCATCTAGCTTAATTTTCCAAAGCTTGCTTGTATTCTAATATAATTATTTATCATATACTTCTGGTAAAGATGGCATTGACAAGACATGGCAACACTTCACAGGCAGCAAACAAAAGCACTGACTGTTCTATTAAACACACTTTTTCTGGACTATGATCACCACAATCCACCACCTGGAATTTCCCTTTGCGAGTTGTGCCTTTGAACCGTTTCTATGGACTGACATTTTTACGGCATCCTGAAGGATTCAGTGAACCGGGCTCTCAAGAACACCGATACAGCCGCTGTGGTCATTGTTGAAGCAGATCAAAGCAGCAGGGCCCAAGCCCAAGAGCGAAAATCGAAGCAATATTTGGCCGATTTAAACACCAGGCCAGATTAAAAAGAGGAGGCCAAGTTATTGTGTATATTTAAGGCAGAAGTTGATAGGTTCTTGATTGGTAAGGGAGTCGAGGGTTGCGGGGAAATTGTGAGAGAACAGGGATGGAAAAGAATCTGCCAATATTAAATTGCAGAAGGGTCTCGATAATTATGCTCCTATGTATTATGGTCTTATGGAATAGAACGTGGAAAGATATGAGGTCTTCAATTTTGGTGCACAGCATTGTGAGGAGTTGAGAGATGGAGAGAAGTTCTTTGTTCATTGATCAAAGAGACCCAGGTACGTTTGAACACAAGTAACTCAAGGCCAACGTTAAGTGATAATGAGGGCAAATTAGAGGGACATGATAGCATTTACCATGAGAGATTCAAGAGCAAAGATGTCTTTATTGCAGTTATACTGGCCCTAGTAAAATCTGGAGTAGGGCCCACAATTTTGGACTCCTTAGCTAAAAAAGGCACGCAGAGAGCTGTGAACATTCACTGAAGGTTTACTGTGTGGAGGAAAGCAGAGCAGGGCCTCATTCTATAGAGCTTAGGGGTCTGAGGGAGATATCGTTGGGACATAGAAATTTCCTAAAAGGTTCAAAAGCCAGAAGGAGGGAGGATGTGTTTCCTTACTGAGAAATCCAGGGATGGGGACAGTTAGAAGTGAAACATGCAGTAATTTCTTCACTCAGAGGGTGGCGAGTGTTTGGAATTCTCTACAGAACTGTGGAAGTTCAGCCATTTTCATCCAAAACAGGGATTTCTGGACAGTAAGGGAGTCAAGGGAATATGGGACAGTGCAGGGAAACAGCACCAAGAGGAAGTTTAGTCACTATTGCACTAAATGGCAGATTGGTGACTCCTGCTCTTATCTCCTACATTATTAACATGTTGCACACACTTGGAGATATCTAGTGGATCTGCTGACTGCCACTATTAGCTGGGCAACCAATCACTCACATCCATCTTCACTACTGTAGCAACGGGGAGCCCTTACCAGTCTCGTTGTGGCAGTCCATTTGGCCAATATCTAGGTAGGTTTTCTGGTACAGAACAGGTAGCAGCTGAGACAGGGCCATTGGATTCTGAAAGGCTCCTTGTTTGGCTTGTTGCAGTAGATAACTTCTTCCTTTTAACCATTGTTCCTTGTCCCCAGTGGCTACGAGAGCCTGGTAACGACAGATCGTCAGAGCTCAGTGATACATTGCAATTACTTTTATATCCTGCATTGTGGTGCTGCTGTGCTCTGTGATAATGAACTTTAAAGTTCAAGACATGGGTGGCATGGTAACATAACAGTCAGTGGAACACTATTACAGCGCCTGCAACCCGCGTTCAATTCTGCTGCTGTCTGTGAGGAGTTTGCACGCTCTCCCTGTGACTGGGTGGGTTTCCTCCTGCTGCCTCAGTTTCCTCCCACAGTCCAAAGACACACAGTTAGAGGGTTAATTGATCACGTGGACGTACGTGGGCGTCGCGGACTCATTGGGCCTGTTACTGAGCTTATTTCTAAATAAATAATAAACCTAATTCTGATTCTGACACCATCAAATCCCGGCAAACATCATCAGTTTAACCGTAGACAACGGACTATAACCCACACGCTTTGAACTTGTTCACTCTCACAGGATGAAAGGTGAGAGGATGAGCCCAGGTCGTGGGACACATCGGTCTAGGGAGGGAACTGTCAATCAACCTCTCTGCAGACATACCAAGTGACACATCCACCGCCAACTCTATTGATCTTGCATTGAGCCAGCATCAGACTTGATGAACCGAATGGCCTCCTTCCAGTTTGTAACCTCTTTGGAAATGCCCAGTGTGACTATTATCATTTCCAAGGGCACTGAGGCCAAGAATGAGGAAGCATTGGCAAAACACCTCGACCCTGGTGGTGGTGCCCACTAGATTCAGCATGTCCCTGCTGTTTCATAGAGTCCATCGTCCCACTGCTGCACTCTTCCCATATGAGGTCCTGACACAGGGGTTCAATCTTCCCCTTCCCTCAACCAGAGAGTTCCTCCAGCAGATTGTATATTGCTACAGAAAGGAAATTCAAAAGCCAGAGAATGTCTGGGCCGTATGTGAGTTTGTAAGGTCTTGGGGTCGAGGTTTCAGTGACAAGTGGTTAAAGCAGGCAGCATTATGAATGAGATGGTGGTGACAGTAAGATGAGCTGTGGCCTGGGTTGTCCTGGGAAAAGGTGGAGGCAATGGCTAGAGTGGAGAGGCTGTGCCAGGAATAAGCTGACAGCTTTGACCTTCTCTGTGCTTATGCAGCCCCAGCAAGCCAACGTGAGGGGAACATGCCGACACCACAGGGATGATGGAAGGGCTGAGAGAGCTGGAGGGGAGGTAGAGCTGGGCAGACTTCACAGATGATGCCAAAGCTTACACGAGGAAATCTGCAGATGCTGGAAATTCAAGCAACACACACAAAATGCTGGTGGAACACAGCAGGCCAGGCAGTGTCTATAGGAAGGAGCACTGGAAGAAGTCAGGATGAAGGGTCTCGGCCCGAAACGTCGACAGTGCTTCTTCCTATAGATGCTGCCTGGCCTGCTGTGTTCCACCAGCATTCTGTGTGTGTTGCCCAAAGAGAAGCTTGTTGAGTTTGAGAAGGAACACAAGGTTATAAAAGACCTCTGAGTAGATCTTCAGGCTCTTCAGCCTGCCCTGTGTTTCAGAAACATCACAGCATGTCAGAGGTAGGCTTTTTTTTATATTGAGAGAGTGGTGAGTGCTTGGAACACACTGGCAGAGGTGGTGCTGGAGGCAGATGCATTAGGGACATCTAAAAGATGCTTATGGATGAAGGAGAAGGTTATGGACTACGTAGGAGGGAAGGGTTGGATTGATTTTAAAAGGCTGGCAGAGCATCCTGGGCCGAAGGACCAGCACAGCCGTGCTGTGCTGTCTTATTCTCTGTTCTATGCCTTCAACACCATTTTCCTGCCCTTCATCCCTTAAATCCCAAAATCTATTGATTGCAGTTTTAAATGCTGTTGATGACTAAACTCCCACAGCTCTCTGCATTGGAGAATGCCAACAATTCACCACTCTCCAAGCAAGAAAATCTCCTCTTAAATTTTAGACCCCCAGCTCTAAACTGCTCAACCAGGGGAAGCAGCTCCCCACATCTACCCCACCAAGCCCTCTATAGATTGTATTTGTTCACTTCACTAAGGGCACCCCTCCTTCCTCTGAGGGACCAAGAGTGAATCGTTGGGTGGAATCACTGAAAAGGAAGCCTTCATTTGAGAGCCTGCATTTGGGTGAGTTCAGCGTGAGGACAATCCCAGGAGAGATATTAGAGATAGTCAAGCAGAAGGGAGGACAATCCCAGGAGAGATATCAGAGATAGTCAAGCAGAAGGGAGGACAATCCCAGGAGAGGTATCAGAGATAGTCAAGCAAAAGGGAGGACAATCCCAGGAGAGGTATCAGAGATAGTCAAGCAGAAGGGAGGACAATCCCAGGAGAGATATTAGAGATAGTCAAGCAGAAGGGAGGACAATCCCAGGAGAGGTATCAGAGATAGTCAAGCAGAAGGGAGGACAATCCCAGGAGAGATATTAGAGATAGTCAAGCAGAAGGGAGGACAATCCCAGGAGAGATATTAGAGATAGTCAAGCAGAAGGGAGGACAATCCCAGGAGAGGTATTAGAGATAGTCAAGCAGAAGGGAGGACAATCCCAGGAGAGATATTAGAGATAGTCAAGCAGAAGGGAGGACAATCCCAGGAGAGGTATTAGAGATAGTCAAGCAGAAGGGAGGACAATCCCAGGAGAGATATCAGAGATAGTCAAGCAGAAGGGAGGACAATCCCAGGAGAGATATTAGAGATAGTCAAGCAGAAGGGAGGACAATCCCAGGAGAGATATTAGAGATAGTCAAGCAGAAGGGGGGACAATCCCAGGAGAGGTATTAGAGATAGTCAAGCAGAAGGGAGGACAATCCCAGGAGAGATATTAGAGATAGTCAAGCAGAAGGGAGGACAATCCCAGGAGAGATATTAGAGATAGTCAAGCAGAAGGGAGGACAATCCCAGGAGAGATATCAGAGATAGTCAAGCAGAAGGGAGGACAATCCCAGGAGAGATATTAGAGATAGTCAAGCAGAAGGGAGGACAATCCCAGGAGAGGTATTAGAGATAGTCAAGCAGAAGGGAGGACAATCCCAGGAGAGGTATTAGAGATAGTCAAGCAGAAGGGAGGACAATCCCAGGAGAGATATCAAAGATAGTCAAGCAGAAGGGAGGACAATCCCAGGAGAGATATTAGAGATAGTCAAGCAGAAGGGAGGACAATCCCAGGAGAGGTATCAGAGATAGTCAAGCAGAAGGGAGGACAATCCCAGGAGAGGTATTAGAGATAGTCAAGCAGAAGGGAGGACAATCCCAGGAGAGGTATTAGAGATAGTCAAGCAGAAGGGAGGACAATCCCAGGAGAGATATCAGAGATAGTCAAGCAGAAGGGAGGACAATCCCAGGAGAGATATTAGAGATAGTCAAGCAGAAGGGAGGACAATCCCAGGAGAGGTATCAGAGATAGTCAAGCAGAAGGGAGGACAATCCCAGGAGAGGTATTAGAGATAGTCAAGCAGAAGGGAGGACAATCCCAGGAGAGGTATTAGAGATAGTCAAGCAGAAGGGAGGACAATCCCAGGAGAGATATTAGAGATAGTCAAGCAGAAGGGAGCTTGTCACAGGAGAAGGTCGGAGAGCACGGAGCATTATAGCACGGTACAGATTCTTCTTGGGCCAACTTTTTAACCGACTCTAAGATTAATCTAATCCTTCCTTCCTACAAAACTCTCCATTTTTATATCATCAATCACACACCTAAATTCAACTAATGTACCTGCCTTTACCACCAACCCAGCAAGATGTTCCATGCACCCACCACTCTCAGTCAAAGACTTGCCTCTGACATTCCCCCCCCCCCACCATACTTTCCTCCAAACACCTGAAAATTATGCCTCCTTGTATTAACCATTTCCACCCCTCTGGCTGTCCACCAACCCATACCTCGTATCATCTTGTACACCTCTATCAAGTCACCTCTCATCCTCCTTCACTCCAAAGAGAAAAGCCCTAGCTAACTCAACATATCCTCATAAGACATGCTCTCTGATCCAGGCAGCATCATGGTAAATGTCCTCTGCATCCTCTCTAAAGCTTCCTCCTTTCCTATAATGAGGTGACCAGAACCCTTGTGTGGTCTAACTACGGTTTTACGGAACTGCAACATTATCTTGTGGCTCATGAACTCAATCCCCCATTAACGAAGGCCAATACAACATACTTAACAACCCTATCAACTTGCATGGCAACTTGGAGGGATCTATGGACGTGCACCCCAAGATCCTCCACACTGCCAATAACCTTATATTTTGCCTTCACAGAGACAGGAAGAGGCCACAGATTCCCCACCAACACCTTTTTGTCACCAGTTGTGTGAACCCTATTTATTGTACGCCACTTACATCTAAAACTAGGAAGACACTGCACCCAATAGATTCACCTGGAGGAAATCTGTTCAACAGGTACTCCGCTACGTGTGAATGGCCTCTGCTGCGCTACGTGGGAACAAGTGGCAGCTATGGAAGGAGAGAATGAACACCAAGAGACTCAACCACTAACCACAGCCACCACTTACTCTTGCCCACACTGCACCAGAATATCTGGATCCCGGATCGGCCAACAGACAATGCCTTAGGATAACGTCATACTCAGCTCCAGTGATCACACTTCTACTGCTTTGTACGTCACAAACACAAAGCCAAAGAGCTTTTAAGTACCTGCAGAGCGAGTGGTGTGCTGTAGGTGTTCCCAATCGCCCCAGTGCTTTCTTGCTTTCTCCGTATCATTTCCATTAGCTCGTTCACTTCATTCTGTGCCTTCTGCCTTCTGTGCTGACTGTACATCCAGCGATTACTATTGGGCGCTTTCGACTCCAGTACACACTTCAGTGCCAACACCACCAAGGCTGATGTGTCTGCCAGTGAAAGAGACACTCGTGTTAACCATTAGCAAAGACTGCTGGGACGTCATCAGGGATTTCATGAAATGATCTCAGATTGCACTCTTCATAACATTAGAGTCAGAGTCAAAACACTACAGCACGATTAGATCTCACCAACATCTTATACAATTTCAACATAACATCCCAACTCCTGTGCTTTAATTTATGAAGTTTACCACATTATTGTCCAGATCGTTGATATAGATAACGAACAACAATGGACCCAACATCGACCCCTGCAGCACTCCACTAGTCACAGGCCTCAAGTCAGAGGGCAACCATTAACTACCATTCTCTGGCTTCTCCCATGAAGGCAATACCTAATCCAATTTACTAACTAATCTTGAATGCAAAGCAACTGAACCTTATTGATCAATGGGAGATTGTCAAAAGGCCTTGCTAAACACATGGCCTTATGAGCCTGGTCTAACATTCAGTAGCATCACAATTAATCTTGACCTCAGTGCCCCTTTCCTGTGCTCTTCCATACCCCCCATGACCTCAATACCCCTTTCCTGTGCTCTCCCTTACCCCCATGGCATTACCACTTTCCTGTGCTCTCCCATACCCCCCCCCCCATGACCCCATTACCCTTTTCCACTGCTCTCCCACACCCTCAACTCCATTGTGGTTTCAGTGCCTGTCGGTCTCCACCTTGAATCTATCCCATGTCCCACCTCCATAGCTCTATGGGGCAGGGAACTGCAAAGAGTCTGAACGGAGAAATTCCTCCACATCTCTCTCTTAAACTGTACCCCCTAGTTCCAGTTCTCCCCAGTAAGTGAAATACCCCCAATAACCGGTTATCAGTCCCCCACAAAATCTTGTGTTTCAATATCAAATCACGTCTCAAATACTCAACCTCTCTTGATATGACAAACCTTTCATCCCTGGAATCAATCAATCCATTTTAATTCTATTTCCCATTCCCATTCCGACATGTCCGTGGCTTTCTCTGCTGCGCGATGAGGCCAGACTCAGGCTGGAAGAGTGACGCCTCATATTCCACCCGGGCAGCCTCCAATCTGGCCACATGATCACAGCTCGTCTTTGATGTACCACATTTCTGAAGCACTTGATACCGGAACATTCCAGAATTACTAATACGAGGTGGCATAATTTTAAGGTGACTGGAGGAAATAATCGGGAGGGTATCAGAGGAAATGTATGTTGGTGATACTGTAGGATGGTATCGTGGTTCTGTGACATGGATTGGACTACTCCGTTTATGGACTGTGGACGTTTTCAGACCAGTTTTTATATTCTGTGTTTTTTTAATCCTTTTCCATTTTGTTGTGCAAGGGGAGGGTGATGTTCTGTTAGTATTTTGTGCAGAGGAAGGGTTGTTTATTGGGGGGCCGATGTCCCTGTTCCATTTTGTATGGGGTGGGAGGAGGGTTTGGGGAGTGTTAATGATCAGGATGACACTCTTTTTTGTACGAGGGCATGGGTTTGATGTTTCTCTCCGAATGACTTTCACATTCTTTCTTTGCTTCCTGGAGAGGAGGAATCTCAGAGCTGTACATGGACACATGCTTTGATAATGAATTTGTTTGTTTGTTTATTTAATGTTTACATAGAATGTGGTTGGTGTGTGTGACACCCTGCCGGGGGGGGGGGGGGGGGTGTTGTAAAGACAGATACAAAAGGACATTTACAAAACTCTTAGATAGGCACATGGATGATGGAAGTACAGAGGGTTATGTGGGAGGGAAGGGTTAGATTGATCTTTGAGTAGGTTAAGAGGTCAGCACAATATTATCGTGTTCTGTGTAACTACTATGCAAACACATCGGAGTATGAAATTCTCCTCCATCTGGCAAAATTGCTCCGAACCCTCAACAATTTCTGCTTTGGCTCCTCCCACTTTCTCCAGATTCAAGGGGTAGCCTTGGGCACCCACATGGACCCCAGCTGTGCCTGCTTTTTTGTGGGCTACGTAGAACAGTCCACGTTTCAAGCCTTTCCAGGTAATGCTCCCCAACTCTTCCTCCACTACGTTGGAATCTGTGCTGGTGCTGATGCTGGTCCATGCACCCATACTGAGCTCCTCAATGTCATTAACTTTGCCTCCAACTTCCACCCTACTCTTAAACTCACTTGTTCCATCTCTGACATCTCACTTCCTTTCTCGATCCCTCTGCCTCCATCTCTGGAGACAAACTAGCAACATCTTTTAAAAGCCTACCAATTTCCACGGCTATATACACCTCATCTACCGTCTGGGTAGCCTCCAGCCTGGTGGTATGTTCCATACATGGCCTCCTTTACTGCCGTGATGAGGCCAAACTCAGGTTGGAGGAGCAACACCTCATCTACCGTATGGGTAGCCTCCAGCCTGGTGGTATGAACATTGAATTCTCCAATTTCCAGTTATTCTCTCCCCCTCCCCCTTCCCCTATCCCAGGTCCTTCTCTGCCTCTCTCCCCTTTCAACTTCCTGCTTCTTTATCTCTACAGTTCTTTCACGCTTATCCCCTCCCCCTCCCCCCCTTTATCTTTCCTCTGATTGGTTTTCCACCTGGCGCCTCTAGGCCCTACCCCCTTCCCTATCTCTATTACTGGGCTTCGGACCTCTCTTCCCCCCCATTCCTGATGAAGGGTCTCGGCCCAAAACGTTGGCTACTCTTTTCTCATGGATGCTGCCTGACCTGCTGAGTTCTTCCAGCGTTGTGTACGTATTCTTTGATCCACAGCATCTGCAGTTGTATTTTTGTGTTTAGACTATACCTCTTTCTGCTGTCTCCTGTAAAAATGCCATTCCCCTTTCTCAGTTCCTTCATCCCCACCGCACCTGTTGTCAGGATGCCCCCTTCCTTTCCATGTCCTCCTTCTTCAGAGATCAGGGTTTTCCTTCCTCCATTATTGATGCTGCTCTCACCCACATCTCCTTCACTTCCCAAACATCCAGCTCACCCCATCCTCCCATCACCTTTAACAGTAGCAGAGCTCCTCTTGTCCTTGCCTACCACCCCACGAGCCTCCACATCCAACAGATCATTCCCCTTAACTTCCGCCATCTCCAAACAGAACCAGAACCAGAATCAGGTTTACTATCACCAGCACGTCAAGTGAAATTTGCTAACCTAGCAGCCGCAGTTCAATGCAATACATCATCTAGAAGAAAAAAATAATAAACAAGTAAATCAATTACAGTATACGTATACTAAATAGATTAAAAACTGTTCAAGAAAAACAGAAATACTGTATATTAAAAAAGTGAGGTAGTGTCCAAGGGTTCAATGTCCATTTAAGAATCAGATGGCAGAGGGGAAGAAGCTGTTCCTGAATCGCTGAGTGTGTGCCTTCAGGCTTCTGTATCTCCTACCTGATGGTAACAGGGAGAAAAGGACATGCCCTGGGTGCTGGAGGTCCTTAATAATGGATACTGCCTTTCTGAGATTTTACTATGTCTTCGCCTTGCCCCCACTCTCCATTTTCCACAGGGATCGCTCCCCCATGATTTCCTTGTCCATTCATCCATCCCATAATCTCTCTCTGGGCACTTGGCCTGCAAACAGCCAAAGTGCTACCCACCTGCCCATCACCTCCACCCTCACCTCCACTCAGGGCCCCAAACAGTCCTTCCAGGTGAGGCAACATTCACCTGAGAATCTGCTGGGGCCGTCTATTGTGTCCGGTGCTCCCAATGTGGCATCCTCTACATTGGTGAGAGCCATCATAAATTGGGGGGGTGGGGGTGCATCATCGAACGTCCACACCAGCACCACAAGTGGAACTTCCCAGTGGTTAAACATTTTAATTCCCATTCCCATTCTGACATGTCGGTCCAAAGCCTCTTCTTTTGCCTCGGTGTGGATATTTTGTCTGGGTAGCTTCCAACCTGATGATACAAATGTTGATTTCTCTTTCCAGTAAAAAAATGTTTCCCTCCTGCTCCCCTCTTCTTCCATTCTGCACTCTGGCCTTTTACCTCTCGACACCTGCCCATCACCTCCCTCTGGTGCCCCTCTTCCTTCCCTTTCTCCCATGGTCCACTCTCCTCTCCTATCAGGTTCCTTGCTCTCCTGCCCTTTACCTTTCCCACTCGTCTGGCTTCACCTATCACCTTCTCATCATCCTCCTTCCCTACCCCCAGCTTTTTATTCTGGTATCTTCCCCTTTCCTTTCCAGTCCAAAGTGTTGACTCTTTGAATGTTGCCCGATCTGCTGAATTCCTCTGGCAATCTGTGTGTGTTTCAGAGAATGAAAGTGCTCACCGACTGAGTGATGGAGGTGGCGGTGATGTGGCACCAACCCGGAGAGGACCATATGATGTATCCGTATGTTGTTCACACAGAGGGCCAACACTCCCAAACTGTATTGGTAGTGGCTGCTCAGAGGCACGTCGTGATCTGCAATTCCCAGATAAAACGGGTTAGTGACGCGGCAGCAGTGACTCACCCCAAACCCACAACCTGGACCTTTCAAAGTTTCCTTTTAGATTAACGCTTCAATTAACCATAGACAAGCAGTCAGCGTCAACTGGGGCTGCCCTTACTGTATTTTCCAAACTGCAAAGCACAATTTATAGTTTAGAGTGCATTATACTTGCACATTTGTACAGAGAACCCACTCGATGCACAACACCCACACACCACAAGACACAGGAGCAGAGTTAGGCCACTCAGCCCATCCAGTCTACACTGGCATCCCTCCATAATACTCAAGCAATCCTACAACCCACACAAGCTGCATCATACCGCAAGAACTACACCATGGCTGGGCAGTGATGGTACTGATGAACCCGTGTTTGCTACGACTGTCAAGAGGCTGCGGTGACTCCTCGCCCCTCCACCCTCCATCTCCAAAGCCTCAATATCCTCCATCAGAAAGGATGTGGAGGGCTTGAAGAGGCTGCAGAGGAGGTTTATCAGGATTCTGCCTCGATCAGGGAGTGTAAGCTATAAAGAGGTTGCACAAGCTTGTGGAGTGTCACAGACTGAGGCCTCATAGAATTTTACAAAATTACGAGAGGCATAGATAAGGTAGATGACCAAAGTCTTTTTCCCAGGGTAGAAATGCTGAATACTAGAGGGAATAGCTTTAAGGTGAGCAGGAGGGGATGTACAGGACAAATTTTGTTTTACACAGAGAGTGGCAGGCTCCTGTAACACATTGCTAGTGGTGGTAGTGGCAGCAGATATGACAGTGGTATTCAAGAGGCTTTTAGATGGGCAGACGAATGTGTTGGGTATGGGCTAAGTAGACCATGTCTAGCAGAAGGGATTAGTTTAAATTGGCATTATGCTTGGCACAGGCATTTGTTACGTGTAGGCCTAGCAAGAACAACGACGAGGTAGCAGGATTAAAGTTTCTACTGTGTCACATTGGCCATGGTACACAATAGCCAACTTACACTGCGAGAGTGACAAACTGGGCCCGCCAAGATGAAAAGGAATATGCGCACTCAAAAGCCCTTCGAAAAGGAGAAGGCCTTCCGTGAGTGGGAAGCCCAGTGAATTCGCCACGTGATCAATCGGCTGCACGTGCAAACGCCATATTCTCGCAATCGATCCAATACAGTTCAACATCGTTGGCCCGAGGTCCTGACTCTGTACAGTGCTGTAAACGCCATCAGGTACCTGTAGGGCTACTTGTGCAACGGTGGGGTTTGCAATCCAGAAATCCTCATGCTTACAGTTCATTAACCCTTCAACATCCGGACATTCTCAGCTACTTCTTCGTGGAGAGAGAAGTCTCTTCACGGGTACCAGTATGTCAGGCTTCAGGCCCCCCACACGTTGTAGACCCTCGGTGATTCCTGTGCCCCTGGTTACCTGAGAGAAGAGCCAAGTCCGGTTCACGGAGTGGTTTGACACTGATCTTCGTGCGGCCCCTGTCCTGCTGATACTGATCATTTAGGCCACGTTAACGGAAATAATAGAGCAGATCAGGTGGCGGTTAGATCTGCACCCACGGGCGATGCAGATGGCTCTGCTGACCCGTGCTCAGGCAATGTGCCAGTTCCTGGATGGGGCATCGCCATGACATCTTGTACTTGTCTCTCTGGTGAAACGAACTGTAGATTAGGATAAGTCTGTGCCGAGGTTGTAGACAGTCTGCCAAAGCTGACACACCAGCACTGTACCTAGGGATTCAGTATTGTTGAACGTTGCCACCCTAGGTGTACGTTAGGTTCCAATGGCAACATTTGAACAGAGGCAGAAATGTGCACCCAGTATCTATTCTGTAACTTGTCATAAAACTAATGATGTTGCCACCAACCTGATAGCATGCACATCGATCTCTCTAACTTCTAGTTAATTCTCTTTCCATTTTCAATTCCCCATTATGGCTCCCCTCTTACGCCTTCTCTTCTACTCAACAGCCTATCCCCTCTCTCTGGAGTCTTCCCTCCTTCCACGGTCCACTCTCCTCTCCTATCAGATGCATCCTTCTTCAGCTCTTTACTCTTCCATCTAGCACCTCCCCGCTTCTTATTTATCCCCACTACCCACCTATATGGGAGGCAGGGTTTGAGGGTTGGCACAACATTGTGGGCCAAAGGGCCTGTACTGTACTATTCTTTGTTCTAAGTTCTACCTACGTTCCTCCACCTATCACTTGCCAGTTTGTGCTCCTTCCCCTCCCTCCAAACTTCCTGTTCTGGTTTCTTCCCCTTCCTTTTCTAGTCCTGATAAAGGGTCTCAGCCCAAAACACTGGCTGTTTGTTTGTTTGTTTATTTATTGGGATACGGCTCAGATTAGGACTTCTGGCCCTTTGAGCCACACTGCTCAGCAATCCCTGATTTAATCCTGGAACAATTTACAATGACCAATTAACCTACCAACCGGTACAACTTTGGACTGTGGGAGAAACCAGAGCACACGGTCACAGGGAGAACATACAAACTCCTTACAGGCAGGGGTGGGAATTGAACCCGGCTCCTCTGTAAAGCATCATGCTAATCACTATGCTACTGTGCTGCCCCATTTATTCCTCTCTATAGATGCTGCCTGACCTGCTGAGTCCCTCTAGCATTTTGTGTGTGTTACCATTTTCAGATGTCAAATCTTGTTGACAGTTGTATTTTTTTCGTGACAACCATACCTAGTTCCCAGGTGTTTTGGTGTCTATAAAACATAGTAAGGCATCTTAGGATAGCACAACAGTGTAGTGATCAGCGCAATGCTATTAAAAGCTCAGGGTCAGAGGTTATAGTTCAATTCCAGAGCCGTGTGCAAGGAGTTTGTACCTTCTTCCCGTGAAAGTGTGAGTTTCCTTCAGGTGCACCAACTTCCTTCCATAATCTAAAGATGCAGCACTTACTAGGTTAATTGGTAATTGTAAATTGTCATGTGACTGGGTTCCTGTTAAACAGGTGGGTTGCTGTGTGCAGCTCGTTTGGCTGGGAGAGTCTGTTCAGTGCTGTATCTCTAAATAAAATGGGAAAAAAAGCAAAAAGCAAATGCAAGTCCTTCTCGTTTTGTCTTTCTTTGTCTGTGTGATAGAACAAGGCGCCTAATCATCAATGGTCCATTTCGCAGTCAGAGACAGAGAGAATCAGCACATTTATGGAATTATGTCAATTATTTCAATTATGTTTTCAATTATGGAAAACTCTGAACATCCTCTACATAGCACCATCCAGAGACAGAGAAGCAGTTTCAGTGACAGGTTACTATCGATGCAATGCTCCTCAGACAGGATGAAGAGGTCAATACTCCCCAATGCCATTAGGCTTTACAATTCAACCGCCAGGACTTAAGAACTTTTTAAAAGCTATTATTAATGCTTTTTGAGATAGTGATTTAGATGCATATCATATTTTTTACTGAGTTAAGTATTGTATGTAATTAGTTTTGCTACAACAAGTGTATGGGACATTGGAAAAAAGTTGAATTTCCCCATGGGGATGAATAAAGTATCTATCTATCTATCTATCATTGAGGATGGTCTGTACTGCATCCTCCTCACCACCAGATGGCAGAGGAGGCAGTAACTCCAACAATCTGCATCCAGCTATCTGAAGTTCCCAATGATTGGACATGACGTTTGTTGGGTCCCTTGAAATGTTCCCTGTCTGTTTCTCAACCTCTGGGCTCACTGGAAACTCTATGGTGCTGGATAGGGTAGGAAATCTATTAGTACAGCACCCAAGTACTGAGTGTGGCTAATTAACAGTCTCTTACAGAATTATGAGTAACACACACGTGCCCGAAGATATGCATACACATGCACATACGCATAGAGACGTGCACACACACCGATCAAGTATACTGCTAGGGAGCCAGAGGTAACTCAGACCCATTCCCCTCTCTGTAAGCATGTTAGGTTACATACAGAGTCACTATACAAGCTGTTAGTCTGATTTAATTCAATTAACAGGAATTTTATACCTCTACGTTGAGATTTGAAGTCATGATTTCAGAGAGTTAGTTCAACCTGAGAATTAGATTACAAACCAAGCAACATGAGGACTGTGTGAATATACCCCGAGAGAGAAGAGAGCACGTACGTTTGGTGTAGTTTCCTTCAGCATCAAGTTTGTTCTTCAGGTAGAGCAGTGCTGACTGTCGTGCTTGCATATTCTGGCAGGACGCACGCAACGCCAACAGGTACAGAGCTACGAGGCCAGTGGAGAGCTTAGAATCCAGCCGTGATCTGGGGGAGCCAAGGGAGAGAACCATGAAAGTCGGGCAGACTTAGATTCTGATTTATTTATTTATTGAGGTACAGAGTGGAATAGGCCCTTCTGTCTCTTCGAGCCACAGTGCCCAGCAGCCCCTGGTTTAACCCCAGACTAATCATGGGACAACTTACAATGACCAAGTAACCTAGTAACTGGGACGTCTTTGGACTGTGAGAGGAAACCAGAGCTTTTGCAGAAAACCCAGGCGGTCACAGGGAGGAGAGATTCCTTACAGATGACGTGGGAATTGAACTCTGAACTCTGACAGCCCAAACTGGAAAAGTATCGTGCTAACAACTGCCCCACTGTGCTTTTCCCTTTGGAGTGGAGGAGAAGGAGTGATAGAGGTGCACAGAGGCATTGATAAAGTGGACAGTTAGCACCTTTATCTCAGGGCAGAAACAGCCAATAAGACGCAGCATAATTTTAAGGTGATTGGAGGGAAGTACAGGGGATGTCAGAGGTACGTTTTGTTTTTTACCCAGAGAGTGGTGGGTGCATGGAAAGTGTTGCCAGCTGTGTGCAGAGGCAGATACATCAGGCACTTTTACCTCATTATGTTCTTGCACCTTACTGTCTACCTGCACTGGACTTTCTCTTAACACTTATTCTGCACCTGTTATTGTTTCATCTTGTACACCTCAACACACTGAGTAATAACACATCCACAAGGATGGTATGCAAGACAAGCGTTTCACTCCATCTTGGAAAATGTGAGAATAATAAAACAATTCCAGCTCCAAACTAATTCCAATTCTAAGTTAAATATTAAGGTCCAACACTGTCAGAGAATAGGGGAGAACAGGGAGGGAGGGGGAGAGGGTGGGAGACAGAGAGAGAGTTAGGATGGGAGTGAGAAGGGTGGGGGTGGGCATGGAGAGAAAGAGAGAGAGAGAGGGCTAGAGAAGTTGTTTCCACAAGTGAAATTAGTGGCACAACAGTAACAATATAAAAAATAAAATCTGAAATAAAAACATGAAGTATTTGAAACACTTGAAAGATCCAACAGGTAGAGGCAGCAGCAGGTCAGTCAACCCCCATGAGAAATGAGAGAGGAAGTGAGGGTAGGTGAGGGGGAGGCTCTCTCTAAACCTTTGGTTAGAGGGGTAGGCTGAGGAGTCCCAGGCCAGCAGTCCTAGAGGTGAAGTCATGGTTGATAACAATGAATCAGAAATATTCACAGCAGAAGCACACATTTTGCAGAAGCTTGTTTCGTTGGAGGGGTTCAGAAATAATGAGGGCAAGAGACCATGGAGAGGTTTGGAGAAGAATAAGCATTTTCAAAATGAAGATATTACAGGAGCCAAGGTAGATCAATTAATAAGCAAATTAACATTTGATGTAAGGCACAAAAGGGAGTTTTAAATGAGCTCCACGGTACAGAGAACAACATTTTGACTAGGAGAACTCTTGACTTGTTGGGTCTGGAAGTTGTAAAGGCATTGGGTAAGGATGGCAGTATCATTTTCCCATATCGGCACGAAACTGGCTTTAATGCATAATAAATTCAACATTATCCCAGGGCTATCTTGCTTAAATCCTTCAGACTGTCACCAGCCCTGCTTCCTTCACATATGAGGCATAATTTACAAGTACCAGGTGGAAGGGTTGATGCCTGGTGCTCTGGGGAGAAAGCTGGCCGGTGTACAGAGCAAGCAGGGCAATTACCTGAAAAGCTTCCTGTGGAGGTCAGACTTCAGCCGGTGAAGGTATTTCCGTTCAAAGCCGAGGCTATGGTGCTCCGACAATCGCAAGGCAATGTGGATACTGGGATTGGCCGGCAACGTACCCGTAAATCTAAGGAGACGGGAGTTCAAGGCCACGATGGTCTTCTCATGACTGGCTTCCAGTTCTGACATAGACAGAGCAAGTTGTTGACAATGTTGTTTGTTTATTTCTTTATTTAGTGACATGGCATGGTAACAGGCCCACACACCCAATTACACCCATGTGACCAATTAACCTACCAACTCGTACATCTTTGGAACATGGGAGGAAACCAGAGAACTGGAGGAAATCAACTCAGTCACAGGGAGAACATATAAACTCCTTTCAGACAGCAACAGGAATTGAACCTGGGACAGTGATGCTGCAGAAGTGTTACAGTAACTGCTACGCTACCATGCTCCCTGAAGTGTTCTAACACTGCCCCCCCAACACAGAGCACTCATTGACAAGACAAGATAACCCTCCGCCCCACACACGTCAGAAGGAATTCACCCCGGAGTGTGAGCTTTGGGATAAAGTTGGTGCAGGAGAGGGGGAAAAGTCTCCTGTAGAACAAATTCCCCCACAGTTTCCTCTGGATGTCAGTCTAAGATTTCAGCCACAGCCACGTGTATGTTTGCTACATGCTGGACATTGAGATCCAACAGCCTGCCGGTGACCACTCAGACATATCAGAGTGGGGGATGTGTTCCTTGAAGCTACCACAGAGCTGGGGGCACAAAAGAGCATTATTTTGTGTAGGAGCAAACATTCAGCCCCTCAAATCTAATTTGTTGTTCAAAAAGATCATGGTTGACATCGACTTTAATTCCATTTACCTTTTCACTAGAGTCATAGGGTTGCAGAGAGTTAAGCGAGGACAGCCCACCAGTTCCACCTTGACCATCCAGCATCAGTTTACATTAATCCCACTCTAACTTGGGAGCCCACTCTGTATCTTGTCATCTCTAACTGCCTACCCAGACATCAACCACCAACTTTCTTCTCTCCTATTCAAACCTCATGCCAGTCCTGATGAAGTGTCTTGGCCTGAAACTTTCACTGCTCATTCACAGATACCGCCCGACCTTCTGAGTTCCTCCAGTATTTTGTGTACGTTGCTCTGGATTTCCTGCATTGATAAATTTCATGTTTATGTGTTGCACCAACTGCTTCTGTCTCATTTTGACACAGAACAGCCTCATCCTATCCCTTCTATACACTGGAAGCTCTCTGCAGATTTCCAAATGTCCAACAGAGAATGCAGAAAAGTACATCGCCTGCTTTGCTCCTGATCAAAGGCACAGGAGACTTACAAATGCAACAAAGCAGAAACACAAAATCAAATCTGCTACAAATTCCAATATCAATACACGCACACGCATACACACACACGCGCGCACACACACATACACACACACACGCACATACACACACGCGCACACACACATACACACGCACACACACACGTACACACGCACGCGCGCACACACACATACACACACACGCATACACACACGCGCATTAAGCACGGGGTGGGGTGGGGGGGGGGGAGAAAACAATAATACTTACTGACTGTGAGGAAAAGAATCCCCGTGCAGGATATCAACAGCAACAGTCTGGGCTGCATGATGTATTTTACAGAAATGCAGTGTTCTGGGAAAAACAGGAAGGGAAATATTTGATAAAATGGAAAAGATATTGAAACAATCATAGAAAAAAATCTGGTCCTAAACAAATTAGTAGCAGTGTTTCTCATTTCCCAGAAAACATAAGTACATAACATCAATGTACAGATTTGAAACTGGACCCTCGACTCTATAGTTCAGTTCTGCCCTTAGATAACCTCACCACTATCACCGGGTGAAGTCCACATCCTGATGAACTCTTTTGACATTTCACCCCTTGCTTTTCAAGAAGATCAGATACAGCAGGAGATGGTCAGTCAGTCCCTTGAGCTGACTCCATCAGTAAGACCATGGCTGATCCAGTCATAATTTCAACATCACTTTCCTGCTCTCTCTCCCATTACTCCTCAACTCTTTTGTATGTTAAATGTGAATTTGCCATAAATATATTTGTAAGGGGGTTTCTTTTTTGTTACTGCGTATGTTAATCAAAATGGCTTCTTTGTTTTGTTAAAAGTAGGAATGCTTCTTTGTTATGATAAGTGCTTTCTCTCGCAGTTTGTTTGGGTTTAGCGTTGCTGATAACGAGAATTGTATTCCTTTGTGAACCAATTGGAATTAATGTTATTCTCTCTTCTGAGTCTGTAAGCTATTGTTGGTGGGCTTTTGGGAAGTCGGCGCGAGGGGGTGAGAGAGAGAGGGCGCGATGCTGTAAACTGGGCAATGGAACGGACCCCAAGCGGGAGGGGTCCAAGGCCAGAAGGTTCGGCGAGGAGAGGAGACGAAGACAGACATGCAGGTTGATCACTTCGGGTGGTCCTGAGCTGTGATTCGAGGAGGCCTGAGGGGATCGAATGGTGGCCAGAAGACATTGTTAACTGAGCTCCAACGGTTGTGCATGAAGTGGTTTGGACTTTGATACGTTTTGGCACCTTTTCTTCCCCGCAGCCTGCATAATTTAAAGAGGGCGATCACACAGAATTCCACAGAATGCAATCCCGGACAGAGCTCCCCCAATGTAACCCCCTGGCTCACCTCAGGCTGGCTCAGCTCACTTCTGTCTAGGGGCTGCAGCCTTCAGCCCTGCCAAACTGGATAATCAGTTTGTGTGGATGCTGTGTGATGTCCCCCACCTCGCCAAATAACAGGCAGTACACTCCATGCGATTAAATGATTACACTTTATAGAGATTACTAGAACTACATGATTAATAATGATACAGTATATATGAAGGAAATGAAAATAAAGAAAAGGCGCGAAACTTATCAAAGTCCAAACCACGTCATGCACAACCGTTGGGAGATCAATTATTGATGTCTTCTGGCCACCACTCGATCCCCTCAGACCTCCTCGACTCGCAGCTCAGGACCACCTGAAGTGATCAACCTGCATGTCTGTCTTCGTCTCCTCTCCTCGCCGAACCTCCTGGCCTCGGACCCCTTCCACTTTCCGTCGCCCAATTTACAGCATTGCGTCCTCTCTCTCACACCCCCTCGCGCCGACTCCCCAAAAGCCCGCCAACAATGGCTTACAGACTCAGAAGAGAACATAGAACATAGAATAGTACAGCACATTACTGGCCCTTCGGCCCACGATGTTGTGCCAACCCTCAAACCCTGCCTCCCATATAACCCCCCAAGAGAGAATAACATTAATCCCAATTGGTTAACAAATGAATACAATTCCCGTTATCAGTAAATTCTAAACCCAAACAAAGCTGTGAGAGAAAGCACTTATCATAACAAAGAAGCATTCCTACTTTTAACAAAAGAAGCCATTTTGATTCACATACACAGTAACAAAAAAGAAACCCCCTTACATATTCAATAATGTCACCTCACATTTATTCTTTTAACCAGATCCTTAACCTATCTTTCTTTGCAATCTCCTGTTGTCCTTTCCACAAACTACTTCTCCTACCCTTCAGCCTATTTATCAATTGGAGCTTTGGTACCTTCATGCAAGGCATCTGTAATGAATAATGTTAAGGCACCCATGGGATGCCTTGCCTTGTGTTCTGCCAACCAAAAATCCATTTATGCCTATTCCAGTTCATCACCTACGTCGATCTGCAATCTCCAACACAATAATGTTCCACAGCTGGAAGAAGTCTTTGAACAACTACCACCAACATACCACCTGTGGAACCAGAGGAGCCAACACACTTGACCACTGTTATACCATCATCAAGAACGGTTACTGTGACATCCCACGCCCGCACTTTGGAAAGTCCAATCGCCTGGTTGTATTTCTACATCTGGCATAGAGGCAGAGACTAAAGACCACAGCATCAGAGGTAAGGACAAAGAAGGTATGGTCAACCGAGGCAGAGAAGCACTTACAGCATTGCTTTGAATCAGTGGACTGGACAATATTCAGGGATTCATCTTTGAATCTGAATGAAAACGCTACAGTTGTCGGATTTCATCAGAACCCGTGTGCATGAAGGTACCCAAACCAAAAGCCATGGATGAAGCAGGAGATTTGTGGCCTGCTGAGGGCCACACCTGCGGCAGTCAAGACCAGTGATCCAGAATTCTACAAGAAGCCCAGATGCAATCCTGGGAAGGCTATTTGAAGAGCAATAAATCAATTCCAGTTGAAGGTAGAGTCAGAATTGGATGTGTGTCAGTTCTAACAGAGTCTGCAGGCTATTACTTCCTACAAAGCAAAACTTAACATTATGAATAGCCATGATGTTTCACTCACAGGTGAGCTAAACACCTCTTATGCACACTTTGAAAGGGAGAATAAAACTACACTTGTGTGAATCCCCGCAGAATCTGATGACCCCACGACCTCTGTCTCAGAGGCCGAAGTCAGAACATTTTTCAAAGGGTGAATCTTCGAAAGGCATTAGCCTCTGATGATGTACCTGTTACAGGGCACTGAAAACCTGTGCCAACCCGCTGGTGGGAGGGCAGCTGCTGCAGATGAAGGTTCCCACCTGCTTCAGAAGGACAATTGTACCAGTGCTCAAGAAGAGCAGGGTGAGCCACCTCAATGACCATCGCCCAGTGTTGGCAGAATCAGCTCCTAACCAAGCAAAGAACTGGATCTGTTGCAATTTGCTCATCGCCACGACAGATCCCACTGGGTCTCCAGTTGGCCTTGAGTCAAGTGAACTACAGCAATACCTACGTCAGCTGCTGTTTATCGATTACAGCTCAGCATTTGACACCATCATCTCCTCAGTACGAATCAACAAGCCCCAAAACCTGGGCCTCTGTACCTCCTCACCGGGAGACCACAGTCTGTGTGGATTGGAAGAAGGATCTCCTCCTCACTGACAATCAACCTCAGCCCACTGCCCTACTCTCTACACCCACAACTGTTGGATAGGCACAGCTCAAATGGCATCTACAAATGTGCCGATGACACAACTGTTGTTGACAGAATTCCAGATGGAGTGTACAGGAGTGAGGTAGAACAGCTGATTGAGAGCCTCGCACTTGTTAGAAAGACCAAGGAATCGATTATGAACTTCAGGAAAGAGAAGTCAAAGGAACACATACCCATCTTCATAGAGGGTGAGCAGTTTCAAGTTCCTGCGGGTAAACATCGCTGAAGATCTATCCTGGGCCCAGCAGATTGTAACACTTCATTCTGTTCTCTTACTGTTTTACCTTGAATTACCTCAGTACAAAGCAAGTTTTTTCACTGTACCTCTGTACCTGTACAATATAAACCAATGTAAATTTACCAGCATACAGGTGGACCTTCTCTGCATTCTCTCCGGGCAATCATGCCCGCTACAGCGTGGCAACCAGAAATGCACACAATACTCTCAGTGCACCTTAACCAGACATAATGTCCCACCTACAGAGTCTGGCATGCCAACACTCTACCTGAGTTGCCAATTTCAGTGCACAATAGACAAACTCCCAAGTCTCTTTGCTCAGCAATAGTCCTTAGCACCTTGCAATTCACTGTGTATGTCCTATCCAGATCTGCCTTCCAAAATGCTCACTTCCTACTTGTCTGGATTGAGTTCCAGCTGCCTAGTACAGTACATACAGTACTCCACATACAGTACATACAGTACTCCACATACAGTACCCTACATACAGTACTCCACATACAGTACTCCACATACAGTACTCCACACAGTACACAGTTCATACAGTACTCTACATACAGTTCACATAGTTCATACAGTACTCTACATACAGTTCATACAGTACTCCACATACAGTACATACAGTACTCCACATACAGTACTCTACATACAGTACTCCACATACAGTAAATACAGTACCGTACATACAGTACTCTACATACAGTACCCTACATACAGTACTCTACATACAATACTCCACATACAGTACACAGTACATACAGTACCCTACATACAGTACTCCACATACAGTACATACAGTACTCTACATACAGTTCATACAGTACTCCACATACAGTACATACAGTACTCCACATACAGTACACTACATACAGTTCATACAGTACTCCACATACAGTACACAGTACATACAGTACTCCACATACAGTACATACAGTACTCTACATACAGTACCCTACATACAGTACTCCACATACAGTTCATACAATACTCCACATACAGTACATACAGTACTCCACATACAGTACCCTACATACAGTACTCTACATACAATACATACAGTACTCTACATACAGTACTCCACACACAGTACATACAGTACTCCACATACAATACATACAGTACTCTACATACAGTACTCCACATACAGTACATACAGTACTCCACATACAGTACATACAGTACACAGTACATACAGTACTCCACATACAGTACATACAGTACACAGTACATACAGTACTCTACATACAGTACTCCATATACAATACATACAGTACTCTACATACAGTACTCCACATACAGTACATACAGTACTCCACATACAATACATACAGTACTCTACATACAGTACATACAGTACACAGTACATACAGTACTCTACATACAGTACTCCACATACAATACATACAGTACTCTACATACAGTACACAGTACATACAGTACTCTACATACAGTACTCCACATACAATACATACAGTACTCTACATACAGTACATACAGTACACAGTACATACAGTACTCTACATACAGTACTCCACATACAATACATACAGTACTCTACATACAGTACATACAGTACACAGTACATACAGTACTCTACATACAGTACTCCACATACAATACATACAGTACTCTACATACAGTACTCCACACACAGTACATACAGTACTCCACATACAGTACATACAGTACTCTATTTGACCTTTCTCACTTTCTGCCCCACCACCAGTTCTGGTGTCAGAGGCCAAATTCACCAGATCTATGAGGAATGGGACCTCAGGATTAAACTGATTTTTGCTGCAAGGAAATCTTTTAAAAAAGCTTTATTTTGTTTAATTTCGGACTGGATAAGTACATCTGCTTACTGAAACACAAACCCACCCTGCCTTCCTATGAAGCTCAGAGACCAATTTAGATACACCAAGACCCCACGATGACTAACAGGTTACCTGATAATTATAGCAGGGATAACACAGATCCTCTTGTGCAAGATCTTGCACACTAAGGGTTAGTTTGTTGTCCCATCGAAGAGGGGCGGGCAGGCGGGGATCACGGACGGAGCGACCCCCGGCACATACCCCGTCCCGATCCCTCTCCGCCCTCCCAGTCGGCGGATTAGAGGAGGAGAGCAAAACCTTGTATCCGGACTCCGCAGCTTTTATAGCAATCTCTAGATGCATATTACACCTACATCATGTCCCTTTTGTTCCTATCAATCGGCTTAATCATGTTCTAATCTACTTCTCTTAGCTACCTCTCATTAACACACCATTGTCTTCTACATTCTTAAGATTTCTTTCTACTAAATTGAGTACATGCATAACAAATAACTGACTTCATAGTTAAAATTTATACTTTTACACTTCAATAGAAGCGATAAGTCAGAGCTAACCCACCCACCGGGACCCAGACCGTACTCAGCACTCCTCCGGACGGGCAGCTGAGTTGGGATCCACGGGACTGGACTGTACTCACCCTGTCCCGCTCCGTGAACCTGCGCAAGATCCGGCAGCAAACTATTTCGCAGCGAAAGTTAGTACAGCGCGTTGTTATCGCCCCGGCTGAGACTGCCCGGTGTAGCGGGGCTGTTCGGTTGGGGCAGCCGCCGGGTTGGTCAGCAGGACAGTCCGCTACCCCGTTCCCTCTGTCGTCCGGTAAGAGGCGACTGCCGTCACTCAGCGGGTCATGTGAGCGCTCAGCTGACCGACTGTCAGCAGGAATGGAAACAGGGAGGGGAGGATCGAGGATGGAGCAGGAAGGAAGGGAGGGAGCGGAGGACGGGGCCGTCGGAGAGGCGGGGCAACTAGCGGTGCGGGGGAAGAGAGGGAACCAGTAGGGTAACTGGTTGTGGAGGGGTAGGTAAGGAGTGGGAAGAAAGGGGATCAAGAAAGGAGAGAAGGTGAAGGATGGGGGGTAGAGGGGGAGGGAATGCGGCAATGAAGAGGGGGAAAAGGATCGGTCAGCGGGACTGGGAAGAACGGGGATGTCCCTAAAGGTTAACTTGTAGGGCTAGTCTATAGAGAGAAAGGCAAAAGGTGGGATTTGTTTCAAGAGGATTAAAAGCAATGGTATTAAGCTAAGCAAAAACACCAGATGCAGATGCTAGAAATCTTGAGCAACAGGCGCAAACTGTTGGAGGAACTCAGCAAGTCAGGCAGAATCTCTGGAGGGGAAGAAACCCTTCAATATTTCGAGCTGAGACCCTTCATCGGGACTGATGAAAGGTCTCAGCCCGAAAAAGCAACTGTTTACTCCCTTCCAAAGAAGCTGCCTGACGTGCTGAGTTCCTCCAGCATTTTAGAGGCTTTATAAGACATTGTTCAGACCACATTTCAAAGTTCAAAGTAAACGTATTATCAAAGAACATATATGTCACTATATACAACCTCGAGATTAATTTCCTTGCTGGCATACTCAGTAAATCCATAATAGAATAATGATAACCACAATAGCATTGATGAAAGACCACACCAGCTCGGGTGTTCTACCAGTGTGCAAAAGACAACAAACTGTGCAAATAAAAATTAAATGTAATAAATATATAAAGAACGTGAGCTCCTGTACCTCCTTCCTGCAGGCAGCCACCAGAAGAGAGCTTGAGGAGGGTGGGTGGGGTCCCTGATGATGGATGGTGACAACACTCCATGTAGATGCGCTGGATGGAGGGGTGGGCTTTACCTGCGATGGACTAGGCTGTATTCACGAGGAAATCTGCAGATGCTGGAAATTCAAACAACAACACACACAAAATGCTGGTGGAACACAGCAGGCCAGGCAGCATCTATAGTGAGAAGCGCTGTCGACGTTTCGGGCCGAGACCCTTCGTATTTTGTAGGATTTTGCATTCAAGGGCACTGGTATTTCCATACCAGGCTGTGACACAGCCAGTCAATATAGTCTCCACTACACATCTGTAGAAATTTGTTGAAGTTTTAGATGTCATGCTGAATCTTGGCAAACTCCTAGGGAAGTAGACATGCTACCATGCTTTCTTCGTGATTGCACTTCCGTGCTGGGCCCAGGACAGGTCCTCCAAAATGATAACACCGAGGAATTTAAAGTCGCTGAACCTCTCTGCCTCTGATCCTCCGATGCAAACTGGCTCATGGATCCCTGGTTTCCCTCTCCTGAAGTCAGTAATCGGTCTTGCTGACATTGAGTGAGAGGTTGTTGTTGTGACACCACTAAGCCAGATTTCCAATCTCCTCCTTTCTGCTGAGTCACCACCACCTTTGACTCGGCCGATGGCAGGGGTGGTATCAGCATACTTGAATATGGCATCGGAGCTGTACTTAGCCTTACAGTCGTAAGTGTAAAGCGAGCAGGGCAGGGACTAAGCACACAGCCTAGTGGTGCACCTGTGCTGAAGGAGATTGTGGAGGAGATGTTGTCAGTCTGAACTGACTGGGGTCTGCAATTGATGGAATCCAGGATCCAATTGCACAAGGAGGAACTGTGGGCAAGGTCTTGAAGCATTGATTAGTTTTGAGGGGAGGATGGTATTAAATACCAAGCTGTAGTCATTAAGAGCATCTTCATGCATCTTTCCTATCCAGATGTTCCAGTGTTGAGTGAAGAGCCAATGAGATTCCATCTGCAGTAGACCTGTTACTCCAGTAGGCAAATTGGAGTGAATCCAATCACTTCTCAGGCAGAAGTTGCTATGTTTCATCACCAGCCTCTGAAAACATTTCTTCACTGTGAATGCAAATGCTATTGGATGATAGTCATCGAGGCACCACGTTCTTCTTCAGCACCAGTGTAAGTGAAGTCTGCCTGCAGGCAGTGGGTACCTCAGACTGCCCAAGCGGAAGGTTAAAGATGTCAGTGGACAGTCCAGCATAGGACTTTGGTACTTGACCAGGTACCCTGTCTGGGCTGGATGCTTTTTGTGGGATTATCCTCCTGAAGGCTGCTCGCAGGTCGGACTTGAAACAAAAATCACAGAGACTGCAGGAATTCATGATGGTTCTGACGGTCAGAAGGAGCAAAGGAGGCACTGAGCCTTTGAGACATTTGGAGAATTGTGAGCAGTATTGAGCTCCATACCTAAGAAAGACTGCACTGGCATTGTAGATGTTTCAGAGAAGATTAACGAGAATGATCCTGAGATTAAAGAGTTAATTTATGAGGAGCTTTCGATGGCTCTGGGTCTGGAGCTCAGAAGAACGAGGGTGGCTCTCACTGAGACGTACAAAATATTGGAAGACCTGATGGAGTTGACGTGGAGAGGATGTTTCCTATAGTGGGGAAGTTAGCACCAGAGTGTACAGCCTCAGAATAGGAGGACATCCCTTTAGAACAGAGATGAGGAAAAATTTCCTCAGCCAGACAGTGGTAAATCTGTGGAATTCATTGCACACCCACAGCTGTGGAGGCCAAGTCATTGGGTGGTCCATAGGTTCTTGATTAGTAAGGGTGTCAAAGAGTTAGGGAAAGACAGTAGAATGGAGTCGAGAAGGAAAATTAATCAGCCGCGATCAAATGATGAAACAGACTCGATAGGCTGAATGGCCTAATTCTGCTCCTGTTTCTTATTATGGAATGTTGTGTGTTTGGAGAAGAGAAGGGGAGAAGGAGGGGAATGTTACTGGATAGAGGATGGAGGGGAGGGATTTAGGGTCTGGGGATAAGTGTCCCACGTTTTAATCTTCCACACTGATCTTTTATACGGGATTTTACCAAAAGCCTTTTGAATATCCATGTACACCACACCCACTAGTTACAGCTTTATTCACCTCTGTCTTGGAAATGATGCTGTAGTCCAGGTGTATAACTGACCATTGGTCCTGAGTCTGCAAGCCATCATTATAAAAAGATTAAAATGTTTTTCAGTATAAGATACATTGATAAAATTCAACCTGTGAGACGTCCAATATGAAATAGTTTGCTACTGATATTTAATTACAAAGCTCAAAACACAGCTGAGATTAAATAAACCATTAACAAAGGAAGATTAATTTCATTGGGAGATTTTAAGTTTATCATAGAATTGGATGCCTCGTAGATTTAGAAATGTAATGGTTTTCTTGAGCACATTTAAGATAGTTTACTGCAATCTGTCCTTGAATCCACAAGGAGACTATTTGTATTTGTAATTTGTAACGAATAAATTGAACTCTTAATGATAATCATATGATCAAATTAAGTACAATATATAGTGTTGAGAGTTGAGAGAAAGGTATGATTCTCCATCTAAGGTGCATAAGATTTCTCCCCAAGGAATGAGGAAAACACTGTCCACAATAACCTTATTACACTCTGAGGTGTAAAACAGTGAAGGATCGGGGAAAGCATTTCATGACTTTATAATTTAAAGAGCAAACACGAGGAAATCGATTTCCTCATGAGTTTATAAGTTGTTATGAACCGCAGTTTCAATTCCTGGGACAGGACGTGATGTACTGGGAATCTGTGACTTTGTTTCTTGTAGTGTCACGCGATGACCTTCCCCAACAGTATAAAAGCAGCCGCGCAGATTGCACCAGAGACCAGACATTCCCCCCCCCCCCACCTCTCTCCCGGAAGGTCCGGGAGTCTCCCACAAATTGATAGCGGCTCCCTGACGCCCGCAAATCATATACAATATCCCGGAAATCGATTTTTCTGAGAGCGAGAGGGAGCATCCCGATTGGTCTCTCTTCATGCTAAGTAGACCTATCAGTCTTCTCTGTGGGCGGGCTTTACAGTCGATTTCAAAAATAATAGATAGATAGATAGATACTTTATTCATCCCCATGGGGAAATTCAACTTTTTTCCAATGTCCCATACACTTGTTGTAGCAAAACTAATTACATACAATACTTAACTCAGTAAAGAATATGATATGCATCTAAATCACTATCTCAAAAAGCATTAATAATAGCTTTTAAAAAGTTCTTAAGTCCTGGCAGTAGAATTGTAAAGCCTAATGGCATTGGGGAGTATTGACCTCTTCATCCTGTCTGAGGAGCATTGCATCGATAGTAACCTGTCGCTGAAACTGCTTCTCTGTCTCTGGATGGTGCTATGTAGAGGATGTTCAGAGTTATCCATAATTGACCGTAGCCTACTCAGCGCCCTTCGCTCAGCTACCGATGTTAAACTCTCCAGTACTTTGCCCACGACAGAGCCCGCCTTCCTTACCAGCTTATTAAGACGTGAGGCGTCCCTCTTCTTAATGCCTCCTCCCCAACACGCCACCACAAAGAAGAGGGCGCTCTCCACAACTGACCTATAGAACATCTTCAGCATCTCACTACAGACATTGAATGACGCCAACCTTCTTAGGAAGTACAGTCGACTCTGTGCCTTCCTGCACAAGGCATCTGTGTTGGCAGTCCAGTCTAGCTTCTCGTCTAACTGTACTCCCAGATACTTGTAGGTCTTAACCTGCCCACACATTCTCCATTAATGATCACTGGCTCCATATGAGGCCTAGATCTCCTAAAGTCCACCACCATCTCCTTGGTCTTGGTGATATTGAGACGCAGGTAGTTTGAGTTGCACCATATCACAAAGTCCTGTATCAGTTTCCTATACTCCTCCTCCTGTCCATTCCTGACACACCCCACTATGGCCGTGTCATCAGCGAACTTCTGCACATGGCAGGACTCCGAGTTATATTGGAAGTCTGATGTGTACAGGGTGAACAGGACCGGAGAGAGTACGGTTCCCTGCGGCGCCCCTGTGCTGCTGACCACCGTGTCAGACCTACAGTCTCCCAACCGCACATACTGAGGCCTATCTGTCAAGTAGTCCACTATCCAATCCACCATGTGAGAGTCTACTCCCATCTCCGTTAGTTTGTGCCTTAAGATCTTGGGCTGGATGGTGTTAAAGGCACTAGAGAAGTCAAGGAATGTAATCCTCACAGCACAACTGACCCCCTCTAGGTGAGAGAGTGATTTGTGCAGCAAATACGTGATAGCATCCTCCACTCCCACCTTCTCCTTATACGCAAACTGAAGAGGATCCTGGGCGTGCCTGGTTTGTGGCCTCAGATTCTGTATTATCAGCTGCTCCATGGTCTTCATCACGTGCGACAGTGTTCCTCGCTGCACTGTTTGCAACAGTGACTTTTCCATTGCCCGTGGTGGGTTAAAATGTAAAAGACATGTTGAGGTGAGTTTAACAGGTGTCATTCCTTCATCAGCATAGCTAATGTTATTTAAACTAGCTGGCTAGCTGCTAAGAAGCTACTCTATTGATGTCCTACATGATGAGGCCAAACTCCCTGTAGACTTGCTTAAAGTTGTAATGGCATAAAAACGTGATAAAATAATATAAGTACATATTTTAATGTCACATTTTCTGCATATACCCAACTTGGTTTTCAGATTAGACAAAATCTCTAAACAAAGTATTACATACACCCTTGGAGCTCCCTGAAATGATCTTTTGCAGGGTGGGATGTCACTTTGGTGGCGAGTCGGTGTGTTTGGACAACAGAGTCGTTACTGAGGGTGAAGAGTGCGAGCTTCGATCGAACCCAGAAGGGAGAGGGTAATCGATAACGCTTTTCATAATCCAAACGGGGATTTTTGGCACCCACTTTGGTAAACCCCTGCAAAGTCTGGGGTGTGTGGTAAAGGGACTTCTCCTGTCAGTTACCTGGTGAAATTCTCACTTTGTGTGGACTCTTCGAGAAAGAGCGCATGGGGAACTCGCTTCCGCCGTGAAGATACGGTGGCCGCTTTGTGAGACCAGCGTTCGAGATCGTCACTTCGAAACTAAAAGTCTCTCCCGTCACTGCCCCCGTGAATCCCTGAAACTTTCTGAACTGACATTCTGAGACTGTGCTCCAGTCAGACTCTGTTAAGAATTGTTTCTAAGTTTGATCGTTTGGGTGCTATAGACGCATAGCGCTGTTAATTTCGTTTTAAGTTAATCGCTTCTTTAATTTTCTATGTTTCTGCTCGAGTGTTAATAAATTCTGTTGTTTTGCAATAATATCTTGACTCCATTCCACATCTATTATGGCTGGTTCTACGTCACAGTTGCATGCAAGTAAAATCAAAATCAACTCATTCTTATACAATTTTCTCAAGGAAAAAGCTTATAAGTATGGTGAAATTCCATAAATTGATAATTGTAAATGAAATTAAATTTAAAAAGTAGACAAGTTAAGAATGATTTTAGACATAGGAGCAGAATCGGGCCATTGAGGTCATGGAGTCTACTCCACCATTCCTTCATTCCTGATTTATTATCCCATTCTGCCTTATTCCCATAACTTTTGATGCCCTTACTATTCAAGAAACTATCAATTGCCTCCTTAAATGCAGCCAATGACTTAGCCTCCATAGCCATCCATCTGTGGCAATGAATTCCACAGATTCACCAACCTCTGGCTGAAGAAATTCCTCCTCATCTCTGTTCTGAAGAAATGTCCTTCTATTCTGAGTCTGTGCCCTCTGGTCATAGACTCACCCCCTAAGAAAACTAATATTGAATCAGAGAATGTATCTTTATATGATTAGTAAG
Source organism: Hemitrygon akajei (assembly GCF_048418815.1). Classification (NCBI taxonomy): domain Eukaryota; kingdom Metazoa; phylum Chordata; class Chondrichthyes; order Myliobatiformes; family Dasyatidae; genus Hemitrygon; species Hemitrygon akajei. The sequence continues at coordinate 3,441,734 of NC_133137.1, read as the reverse complement.
TGCAAAATAATAGTAATTAAGAGAATAATAACATTAATGAGATATTACAAACAAACTGACATTTTTCAGTTGTGTTACTCTGATTAAATTCATAGGCAGGCTCTTAATTAATTTCTAATTGATGGTGTAAAACTGAAACACATAATTAATGGAAATTATACCATGGCTTAGTAAGCATCATAATGCATCCAGTCCATTTCTGTGCCTACAATTAATCCTTGGTTGCTTTGGGTAAATTGGCTTAAGTCACTAATTTCATAATGCTGACATGAGAGCCAGGAGTTAACAAGTGCAGAGCGTTAAACATGCGGAGGCAGATTCTGATTAAACTATGCATTAATTGGAAGTTGCAGTCAGATAAATGACTGACTATAATAATTCAATATTAATACATTCCTGTAGTACAAAATCCTCTCTCCTGAGCCTATCTGCAGTATTAATCAGTATGGTTTTGATGTACCAAGAGAGACCTTAATAATGGCAAGAAATTACAGCTGGAAAATACCTCCACATATTATGTTCAGCTCATGAACAAGAACACAAGAAAATGGGATAGGCCCTTCAAACCTGCCTCACATTTCAACATGGCTGGTCTGCAAAGGCAAATGAGAAAATCTGCAGACGCTGGAAATTCAAGCAACACACACACGATACTGGGGGGTGGGGGGGTGGTGAGTGTGTGTGTGTGTGTGTGTTGATCTGCAAAGGCTTCTGTTCTACATTAGTTCCCCAATAGACCTCCAGAACAGAAGCCTGAGCAATGAAAGGGTTAACATGTGAGGAGTGTTTGATGCCTCTGGGCCTCTACTCACTGAAGTTTAGAGGAATGGGGGGGGGGGGAATCTCATTGAACCCTGTTAAATAACTGTAGGATGTCTCCAATAATGGGGGAGTCTAGGACCAGAGAGCACAGCCTCAGAATAGAAGGCCGTCCCCTTTAGAATAAAGACTCCATGGTAGAGTAACAGTTAGTAGGATGCTATTACAGCCCCGGGCGTCAGAGTTCAGAGTTCAATTCCGATGTCACCCATAAGGAGTCTGCATGTCCTCCCTGTTCTAAGTTAAAAGTGAATTTATTATCAAAGTACATATATGTTACCATATACAACCTTGAAATTCATTTACTCATGGGCATTCACAATAATACAGCAAACACTATAGAATCAATGAAAGACTGTCTCCAACAGGATGGACAACAAACAATGAGCACGGGGCAACAAACTGTGCTAATACAAATGAGAAAAATATAACTAAATAAATAAATAAGCAATAAATGTTGAGAAAATGAGTTTAGAGTTATTAATGTGGTTGTTGGAAAACTCAGTGAACCCATGAACGCGTGCATTTCCCCCGGCTGCACCAGGTGTTCCTCCCACTGTCCAAAGGTTAATTGGTCAATGTAAGTTGTCCCGTGGTTAGGCTGGGGTTAAATTGGTTGGTGGCTGGTGGCAGGGCTCAAAATAGGCCCAGAAGGGCCTATTCCACACTGTATCTCTAAATAAATAAATACACAAACAGACAGATAAATAACTGAATAAACAAACACATAGATAAATAAATAAATGGAAATAAACAGGCATGACGAAGAATTCCTTTGCCAGATGGTGGTGAATCTGGAATTCGTGGCCACAGAAGGCTATGGAGGCCACATCATTGGGTCTGGTTAAATTGGATGTTGATAAGTTTTAGATTAGTAAGGGCATCGAAGGTTATGGGAAGAAGGCAGAAGAATGACTTTAAGAGGGATAATAATCCAGGGAGGGGGTGGGGTTGTTACCTTACTGCTGCTTACATGGGGGGGGAGCTGGGGGGGGGCTTTGGGTTCTAACATTTAACTGTCATTCATTCTTTGGAGCACTCCTTTGTTTTCGCGGATGTTTGTGAAGAAAAAGAATCTCAGTGTATATTGTATACATTTCTCTGACATTAAGTGTACCTATTGAACACGAACACACACACACACACACACACACAACTGCATTTGCATTCAGATTTGTAATCAGATGTGATTGCATGTTTGTGGGACAGGAGATGATAAGGGTGAATTAGTGTTGCAAAGGCTTTGGCAGGGCTCTCATAGAATGTTATATAACTTCAGTGTTATTCACAGAGTTGGAACAGTAGATAAGATAGGGTTTCAGGCTATCTTTGGATAAAGAGCAATAGTGTCATGAGTCTAGACTTTGGCTGACACTAGAAATATTGCACAATGGTGCCAGAACAATATGATAGCTCTTTCCTAAATCCTGCCCAAAGCAATAAACCTCCTGTAGGAGGGCTGCTCACACATAAATGTTTTTCTATGCTACAGATATGGCTGTAGATCAACAACTGTGGACATTAATATGAAAAAAATCATCCTGACCTAGACAATGCACTTGACAAAGACCAAGTCTGAATTCATACCCGACCTGATAAAAAGCCAGTCCAGTTAGTTGAGTTCTATCAAGCTCAACCAGGGAGCCAGGATCTGCTTTTCATTCAGCTAAACCTGCTAAATATCCTCTATTAATTTCTTTAGGAGAGGAATCCCAAACATTCACAACCCTCTGAGAAGAAATTCCTCATTATTTTGATTTCAAGAGGTGACACCCTATTCTCAAGCCTAATCACTAGATTGAGATATTCCCTCTAGGAGAAGCATTCTTTCACCACCCATTTCATCAGCCTCAAAAGATCACCTCTCACTCTCCTGAACTCATGGAAAACGTCTGCTCTAGACAGTGTACATGGCTGAGTACTGAAGACCTGTTCTAATCAATTGGCCGGAATGGACATCTCGCTTCGGCAATCTTCAAGCAGGTTTCATTCATACCGATGCCCAAGAAGAACGTGGTAACCTGCCTCAATGACTACTATCGTCCAGTAGCACTTACATCCACTGTGATGAAGTGCTTTGAGAGGTTGGTCATAAAGCATATTAACTTCTGATTGAGGAGTGACTTGGATCTGCTCCAATTTGCCTTTCATAACAACAGGTCAACAGCAGATGCCATTTCATCGGCTCTTCACTCAGTCCTGAACCATCTGGACAGCGAAGATGCATACCTTAGGATGCTCTTCATTGACTACACCTCAGCATTCAATACCATCATCCCCTCCAAACTAATCAGTATGCTCCAAGACCTAGACAAATACCTCCTTGTGCAACTGGATCCTTGATTTCTTTACTTGCAGACCCCAGTCAATATGGATTGCTACAACATCTCCTCCACAATCACCATCTGTACAGATACACCACCAGGCTGTGTGTTTAGCCCACTGTTCTATTCACTTTATACTTATGACTGTGAGGCTAAGTATAGTTCCAATGCCTTACTTAAGTTTACTGATGACATCAGTTTTGTCCAAATCCAAGGTAGTGATGAGTTGAAAATCTGATTGAGTGATCCCACAACAACAATCTCTCACTCAACGTCAGCAAAACCAAAGAGTTAATCATTGACTACAGTAGTGACACTTGCGGGATACCCAGCACAATCCTTACTGATATGATTTAACACAGAATGTCTTATTCACTGTACGGTTCATAGTGACCTATAAAGCTAATCTTCAAATCTTCCTAAGAGTGTTATACTTGCACTAGAAACAGTCCCCTACTAGATCCTTGCACAGTTCCATATCATAGCTTTATTTTTGCAGAGTTTTATTAGAAACTCATTCTCATAAAATAACGAACCCAGATATCCCCTTGTCTCACATTACCCAATTTGCACAATCCCACCCCAGACTGACACTTTTCTGCAATCCATTACAGACCTCTGCTCTTCCCCGGTGTCACTTTGGGGATATCACTGATGCAAGACAGAAGTAACCACATTTATTTTATGGACAATACAAACCATAGATCGAAAGCCAAGTTTTAGGGAAGATATAATCGATGCAGGGGTAAGGTGATGGGTCTGGTGAGAGGGTAAGAAGCTGCCTAATTGATTATGCAACAGGAAAATGTGTAATTTTCAAAAGCAGGACAAAGAGAGTAAAAATGCAGAAAGCTGCAGCAAAGGAGAAATTAGGAGTCCTTGTGCATGAGACGCAGAAAGTTAGCTCAAGGGGGTGGGGGTGGGGGTGTGTATAGAATGTTGGCCCTTATTTCAAGACAGATGGAGTATGATAGGAGGGAAGTCTTTCTATAATCATACAAAGACCAAGTCTAGAGTACTGTAAGTATTTTTGGCCCTCCTCTTTCAGAAAGATAATATTGCATTGGGAGTGGTTCACAGAAGGTTCACTGGGATGATTCCTGATTAAAGATTAAACAGAGTAGGACTCTGCCCATTGGTGCTCAGAACATTGAAAAACAATCTTATTGAAACATACTGAATTTTTAGTGGCCTTGATACAGCAATTGCTGAGGAAATACACACAAGAACTCTATCATATACATAAGGTTATGGTCTCAAAATAAGAGGGAAACCATTTAAGACTGAGATGAGGAAAATTGTTTTTCTCTCAGAGAGAACTTTTTGCCACAGACAGCTATGGAGACAGAGTCCTTGTGTATATTTAAAGTTGAGATTAGATAGATTTCTAATCAGAAGGGGAATGAATGATAATGGGGAAAGGGCATGAAAATGGACTGGCAGAATGTTGAAACAGTCATGATCCTAATGAATGATGGGGCTGGTTCAAGCTGTTCCCTGCTGTTCCCATTTCTGGAGGTCTCATCCTCACTTAGATTCAAAATGCTTCACGTCAAAAGAGCAACACTGGTTAGTAACATCTCTCTGATTGCTGAGATTTTACAATTCTTCCCTCTCCAACATGGACAATTCATGAGCTGTACCTAATGGAAATAGCACCCTGTCATTCAGTTTAAGTTATGAATCTGGGGTGGATTTCATGCCCTGAGTTCAAAGAGTTAGGTTATTTGAAGGAAGGAATCAGTTTTACAAAAGAACCAACATAATGAAAAGATCACCTGATATACAATGAAGGGAGCATGCCCTCATTACCTTACATGTCTGAAGGGTGAATCTCTTCACTGGACATCTGAATAGATAGGCTGCCTTTGCTGGAACAGAAAATAAGACAGTTTTACCAGTATCTTTCATCGTTTCCTCAACAGCTGCTCTGCACAAGAAACTACAGAGAGTTGTAGACATAGCTGAACTCATCATCAAAACCAGCTTGCCCTCCATGGAGTCTGACTATACTTCTCGCTGTCTTAATAAAGCAGCCAGAATAATGGAACCACCCACCCCGGACATTATCTCTTCTCCCATCGGGCAGAAGATACAAAAGCCTGAAAGCATGTACCACCAGGCTCAAGAACAGCTTCTGTGCTGCTATTATCAGACTTTTGAATGGACTCTTCTACGATAAGATGGACTCTTGACCTCACAGGCAACCTCATTATGATCCTACACTCTTTTGCCTACCCACAATGCACTTTGTAGCTCTTATATTTTATTCCACATTGTTATTGTTTTTCCTTGTTCTTCCTCTATGTTCGGTGTAATGATCTGAATTGTATGAACAGTATGCAAGACAAGATTTGCACTGTATCTTTGCACGTGACAGTAATAAACCGATACTTCTCAGAATAAGAATCAAGTTTATTATCACTGACTTATGTAATGAAATCTGTTATTTTGCAACAGCAATATATAAAATTACTCTAAGTTAATTAAGAAATATCAAAAAATAAATTAGAGTACAAAAAACAAGCTAACTGAGGTAGTGTTCATGATTTGATGGTTCGTTTAGAAATCAATTAGATTTAGTAATCTTATTTTAGTAACCTTACAATTAGATTTAGTACCACTGACATGAAATTTGTTATTTTGTGGCAGCAGTACATTGCAATACATTGTAATAAAAACTATAAATTGCAATAAGCATATAAAAAATAAATTAAATAAGTAGTGCATCCATTCAGAAATCTGATGGTGGAGGGAAAGAAGCTGTTCCTGAAATGTTGAGTGTGTGTCTTCAACCTCCTGTACTTCCTCCTTGACGGTAGAAGAGAGCACGTCCCGGGTGATGGTGGTCCTTAATGATGATGCCACCTTTTTGAGGCATGGCCTTTTGAAGGTGTCCTAGATGCTAGTGCCCGTGATGAATCTGGCTCTGTTTACAACTTCCATAGCTTTCTCCGATCCTGTGCAGTGCCCCTCCATACCAGACAGTGATGCAACCAGTTAGTATGCACTCCACGCTACATCTGTAGAAATTTGCAAGTGTCTTTGGTAACATACCAATTCTCCTCAATCTGCTAATGAAGTATAGCCACCATCTTTGTTATTACATCGATATGTTGGGCCCAAGATAGATCCTCGGAGATATTGTCACCCAGGAACTTGAAACTGCTCACCTTTTCCACTTCTGATAAAATCTGATGGCACAGTGGAAGAAACTGTTTCTAAGTCATTGAGTGTGTGTCTTCCTCCCTGATGGTAACAATGAGAAGAGGGCATATCCAGGGCCTCTGTTGGAGCAGCCATTTTGTGAGTGGACAGTGTTAAAGTGGCTTTGGCTCAACAGGCTTGAGCAAGAACAGGCACAGGCTAGAACTTAAGTTAGAGATGTTAGATGTATAATAGGTGTAGGCAGGATGGTAGTTCACGCATCCTCCTGTGAGATGTGGGATGTCTGGGTACCTAACTGTCTTTCCGATGACTCCATCTGCAGGATGTGCACCCAGCTTTAGCTCCTGTATGACAAGGTTACAGGACTGGAGCTGGGTGCACTCAGGACTATCCAGAAGGCTGAAAACTCGACAGATAAGTCTTTTACTGAGGTGGTCACATCCCAGTGCAGGCTTCAGACAGCAGATGGGTGACCACCAGGAGAAGTGAGGGGAGTAAGCAAAGAGTTCTCCTGTGGTCATTCCCCTTTGAATAGTGCAGGGGGTGCGGTGGATGACTTATCAGGACACAACAGCAGCAGCCAAGCCAACGAGACTCTGGCCACAAAAGAAAAGCCAGGATGGTGTGTTGCCTTCCATGTGCTAGGGTCCAGGATGTCTCAGAGTGGCTGCAGAAGATTCTCAAGTGGGAGGGTGAGCAGCACGTTGGCACCAATGACATCGGCAGAAAGGGAGATGAGGTCCTGCGCAGTGAGCTGACAGTAGGGAGTTTGGGAGAAGGCTGAAGAACAGGAGCTCCTGGGTAGTTACCTCTAGATTATTCACAGTACAACATGCAAGACATGGCAGGATTAGGATGATGGTACAGATGAATGAATTGCTGAGGAACTGGTGCAGGGAGCAGGGTTTCAGATTTCTGGATCTTTGGGATCTCTTCTGGGGAAGGTACGACTTGTACAAAAAAAGCACGGGTTACAGCTGAATGTAAGGCAAACCAATGTCCCTGCAGGCAGGTTTGGTAGAGGATTTAAGCTGTCAGCAGGGGGTGGGACCTAGAGTGATGGGGTGCTTGGTTTACAAGTCAATGCACTGTGTAGTGAGACTGTGAGGATGGATAAGCAGATGATAGGGCAAAATCGCAGACAGCGGGATGAGATGAAGAGTAACGGGGGTTGAAATCAAAAAGGATGATGAATACAGGGGCAAAGGTGTTATACCTAAATGCTTGCAGTATACAGAATAAGGTAGATGATCTTGTAGCACAGATAGAGATTGGCAAGAATGATGTTGTGGGTATCACTGAGATACGTCTGAAAGAAAATAATAGTTGCGAGCTTAACATCAAAGGATACATCTTGCATTGAAAAGACAGGTGGGTAGGCAGAGGGGGTTGGGTGGCTCTGTTGGTAAAAAATGAAATCAAATGCTTAGAAAGAGGTGACATAGATTGGAAGATGTGGAATCCTTGAGGGAGTAACAGGCAGGATCAACAAAGGAGAGTCAGTGGATGTTGTTTACTTGGATTTTCAGAAGTCCTCTGACAAGGTGCCACACACGAGGCTGCTTACCATAGTATCACAGGAAAGTCCAGGGATAGAAGATTGGCTGACTAGAAGGAGGCAAAGAATGGGAATAAAGGGGGCCTATTCTGGTCAGCTGCTGGTGACAAGTAGTGTTCTGCAGAGGTCAGTATTGGGGCTGTTTCTTTTCACGTTGTATGTCAACAATTTACATGATGATATTAATGGCTTTGTGGCCAGGTTTGTAGATGACACAAAGCTAGGTGAAGGGCAGGTAGGCTTGAGAAAGCAGGGAGTCTGCAGAATGACAGATTTGGAGAATGGGCAAAGAAGCGGCAGATGGCATAGAGTGTATGGTCATGTCCTTCAGAAAAAGGAATAAAGGCATGGGCTACTTTCTAAACAGGGAGAATTTAAAAAAAAATCAGAAGTGCAAAGGGACTTGGGAATCTGTGGGCAGGATTCCCTAAAGGTTAACTTGTGGGTCGAGTTGGTGGTAAGAAAGGCAAATACAATGCTTCATTTCAGAGGTCTAGAATATGAGAGCAAGAATGTGATGCTGAGGCTTTGTAAGGCATTGGTCAGAACACACTTGGACTATTGTGAGCAGTTTTGGGCCCATTGTCTAAGAAAAAATGTGTTGGCACTGGCGAGAGTCCAGAGGATGTTCACAATAATTATTTCAGGATTGAAAGGGTTGATGTATGAGGAGCATTTGATGGCTCTGGGCCTGTGTTCACTATAAATCAGAGGAATAGGGGTGCAGGGGAATCTCACTGAAGCCTATTGAATATTGAAAGGCCTAGATAGAGTGGATGTGGAGAGAATGTTTCCTATAGTGGGTGAGCCTAGGGCCAGAGGGCACAAGCTCCGAATAGAGGGATGACCAATTAGAACAGAGATAAGAAGGAATTTCTTCAGCCAGAGGATGGTGAGGCTGTGAAATTCATTGTCATAGATAACTGTGGGGGCCAAATCACTGGGGAATTTTAAAGCAGAGGTTGACAGGTTCTTGGAAAGTGAGTCCATAGGTTATGGAATCAGTTCAGTGTTGATGTGAGTGAAGTTATCCATGCCAGTACCGGATCCTGAAGCTTGAAGGATAATTGCTGTTCCTGGACCTGGTGGTGTGTGACCTAAGGCTCCTGTACCTCCTTCCCAATGACAGCAGTGAGGAGAGAGCATGGATGCCGCTTTCTTGTGGCAGCACTCCTTGTAGACATGCTCAGAGGTAGGGAGGCCTTTTCCTGTGAAGGTCTGAGTTTTATACAAATACACTTCTATATATTTTAATGTCATATGGTAAATAAATCTGAACCTGAGTCTGAATCAATGGGATTATGTTTTAAAGAGTTGAACCCCATAGGTCTATGAGGTAATTTATTTTCAGCTACTACAAGGTCATTGCCCCTTTGGGTTGTTGTGGTTGCATTTCTACAGGGACAACATCGAGGGGAATGTTGCTGTCACTGGAGGAGCAGGGCCTGGCAGAAGCAGGCCTGTACCTTTAGTGTGATGGGGCATGATACGTATTCATGAAATTAATCTGCTGCTCTGTGTGGACAACTGTTGAAGACCATAATTGTCCTATGCCAGAGATGTGGATTAAGAAATTCATCCCTAGCCTAACATATACACAAAGAAAAGAGATTCTGCAGTTGCTGGAAATCCAGAGCAATGCCAAAATACTGGAGGAATTCAGCAGATCAGAGATGAATAAACAGTTGATGCTCTGAGCTGAGACATTTCATCAGGACTAGAAAGGAAGGGGGAAGATGAATATTGACTCTCTAACTTCTGATAATTCATTCTTCTCCCACTTCTTCCTTTTTCTTTTCCCCATTCTGGCTCCCCTCTTACCCCTTCATTCCCCTCTTCTGCCATTACCTCCCTCTGGTGTCCCTCCTCCTTCCCTTTCTGTCATGGTCCACTGTCCTATCCTATCAGATTCCTCCTTCTTCTGCCCTTAATTTTTTCCACCTTTTACCTCTCAGTTTCTCACTTCACTCCTCTCCCCTCCCCACTCAACTTCCCCCTCACCTGGTTTCACCTATCACCTGCCAGCTTGTACTTCTTCCCCTCCACCCACCTTTTTATTCTCCCTTTTTATTTTCCAATCCTTTCCAGTCCTGATGGAGGGTCTCAGCCCAAAACTTTGACTCTTTATTCCCCTCCATAGATGCTGACTGATCTGCTGAGTTCCTCATTGTTTTAAAGCATAGTAGAATGAGAGAGGTTTTTCATTTCATCCACCAATACAGGATGAGGTTCGGTTCATTTGTTGGTGCATGCAATTAATTTATAGGTCTGTCCACAGTGAGTTATATAAGGGCAGTTACTTTACCTTCATGAATTAAGTTGCACCATGATACAGCAATCAACTCCATGAACTGGATTATCTTGTTATTTCATGCTCGTTATTTATTGCTACTTATTTATATTTGCATTTGCACAGTTTTTTGTCCATTGATCCTGTTTACAGTTACTGTTCTATAGATTTGCTAAGTATGCCCGCAGAAGAAGAATCTCAAGGTTGTATGTGGTGACATGCATGTACTCTGATAATAAACTTTACTTTGAAGAGAGCAGTAAGAGTGAGGTAGTGTTCTTGGGTTCAGTGTCCTCTCGGAAACCTGGTAGTGGAGGAAGAGAAGCCTTTGCTAAAATATAGAGTGTATGTCTTCAGGCTCCTGTACCTCTTCTGCAATGGTAGTAATGAGAGGAGGGCATGTCCTGGCTGGTGGGGGTCCTAATGATGGATCAGATTCAGAATCAGGTTTAAATCACCAGCATATGTCGTGGCATTTGTTAATTTTACAGCAGTGGTACACTGTAGTAGTGAGGTAGTGATCAATGTTCAATGTCCATTTAGAAATCCAATGGCAGAGGGGAATGATGCTGCTTTCAGTAAGGTCTCCTCTGTGTTTTAATAAAATCAATAAATCAGATAAGGAACACAATGACATCAAGTGATAGTGAGATGATATAATTGCAACACTTGCTTACCAAATAGAGAACAAACTCCCAATCATTTTATAGAGCTGCTTTATAAGCTTTTGACTAACCTTATCTCATGACAAGCTAATGCAACTGTTTCAATCAACTGCTGTATCTGGAACAAGGACAATCAAGAGATTACCATCTTGAGTCATACTATGAACCTTCCAATGAAATTCATTTACTTAATTAAATCTTTGAGGTGAATGGCCCTCTCCAGTGAAACAGTTCAATAATTTACAGCGGCACATGATCGAATGCTCCAAAGCAGCTTACTGTATTTCCATTCATAAGCCTGTTGAGTTTAGAATTTAACGAGTGAAATATTTAAAAATTATTTTTCAAAATATGTGGCAAAGCAAATAGTCATTTCAAAGTTTACAAATAACACCATACAGCAGAGATAATTAATTTAGTTCAAGAAAGATAATTTAAAATAAGCAAAGTCCTTTAATGAGTTATAAAATTTTAGAATCAAAAGAGAAAGCAACTGAGGGATTTATAGCAGATAAATTCTTTAAAATATTAAGCTAACATGTAGGTGATTCGATTGTTCATTATGTGCCGTATCATATGATGTAGGCGATCATGGACTTTGACCATGATTGTTCTTGGCAAATTTTCTACAGAAGTGGTTTGCCATTGCCTTCTTTTAGGTAGTGTATTTACAAGATGGCTGACTCTTCAGAGATTGTCTGCCTGCCATCAGTGGTCGCATAACCAGGACTTGTGAAATGTACCGGCTGCCCATATGACCATCCACCACCTGCTCCATGGCTCCAGGTGACCTGATCGGTGGGGAGGGGGGGAAACGGGGACAAAGCAGGTGCTACATCTTGCCCAAAGGTGACCTGCAAGTCAGCAGAGGGACGTCACACCTTCCACCTCCTTTGGTAAAGACGTATCTCCACCCCACCAGAATTGATTGCTTAAAAGGAAGTTAAAGAAAATAAGGACAGTTAACGGAAATGATCCTATTGGTATGTTGCAGGTTTGGGTTTGTTTTTAGAATATCTATTAAGATGGTTGCTAGGCATAATATAACCATATAACAATTACAGCACGGAAACAGACCATCTCGGCCCTTCTAGTCCATGCCGAACGCTTACTCTCACCTAGTCCCGCTGACCTGCACTCAGCCCATAACCCTCCATTCCTTTCCTGTCCATATACCTATCCAATTTTACTTTAAATGACAATACTGAACCTGCCTCTACCACTTCCACTGGAAGCTCGTTCCACACAGCTACCATTCTCTGAGTAAAGAAATACCCCCTTGTGTTACCCTTAAACTTTTGCCCCCTAACTCTCAACTCATGTCCTCTTGTTTGAATCTCCCCTACTCTCAATGGATAAAGCCTATCCATGTCAACTCTATCTATCCCCCTCATAATTTTAAATACCTCTATCAAGTCCCCCCTCAACCTTCTACGCTCCAAAGAATAAAGACCTAACTTGTTCAATCTTTCCCTGTAACTTAGGTGCTGAAACCCAGGTAACATTCTAGTAAATCTTCTCTGTACTCTCTCTATTTTGTTGACATCTTTCCTATAATTCGGTGACCAGAACTGTACCCAATACTCCAAATTCAGCCTTATTAATGCCTTGTACAATTTTAACATTACATCCCAACTCCTATACTCAATGCTCTGATTTATAAAGGCATACATACCAAAAGCTTTCTTCACCACCCTATCCACATGAGATTCCACCTTCAGGGAACTATGCACCATTATTCCTAGATCACTCTGTTCTATTGCATTCTTCAATGCCCTACCATTTACCATGTATGTCCTATTTGGATTATTCCTACCAAAATGTAGCACCTCACACTTATCAGCATTAAACTCCATCTGCCATTGTTCAGCCCACTCTTCTAACTGGCTTAAATCTCTCTGCAAACTTTGAAAACCTACTTCATTATCCACAACGCCACCTCCCTTAGTATCATCTGCATAATTACTAATCCAATTTACCACCCCATCATCCAGATCATTAATGTATATGACAAACAACATTGGACCCAATACAGATCCCTGAGGCACACCACTAGTCACCGGCCTCCAACCTGACAAACAGTTATCCACCACTACCCTCTGGCATCTCCCATCCAGCCACTGTTGAATCCATTTTACTACTTCAATATTAATACCTAACAATTGAACCTTCCTAACTAACCTTCTGTGCGGAACCTTGTCAAAGGTCTTATTGAAGTCCATATAGACAACATCCACTGCTTTATCCTCGTCAACTTTCCTCGTAACCTCTTCAAAAAATTCAATAAGATTTGCCAAACCTGACCTTTCACACACAAATCCATGTTGACTGTTCCTAATCGGACCCTGTCTATCCAGATAATTAATCCAGATAATAATATAACTTGTACTATGGTATTAGTTAACTAACATAGTTACCTATTAATTCAGCAGGCCAGGCAGCATCTATGGAAAAGAGTAAAGAGTTGATGTTTCAGGCCAAGACTCTTCATCAGGACTGGAAAGGAAGAGGAGAATTCAGAACTAGAAGGTGGGAGGAAAATGTACAAAGTGGCAGGTGTTAGGTGAAACTGGGAGAGGAGAAGAGGGGAGGTAAAGAGCTGGGAAATTGTTTCATGAAAGAGATAAAGGACTGGAGAAGGGGGAATCTGATTGGAAAGAACAGAAGGCCCTGGAAGAAAAGGAAGGTGGAGGAGCACCAGAGGGAGGTGATGGGCGGACAAGAAGCAAAGGTATGAGAGGGAAACCAGAATGAGGATGGTGAAGGATGGAGGGGGGTGTGGGCAATTACAGGAAGTTCAAGAAATCAATGTTCATGCCATCAGGTTGGAGGCTACCCAGACGGAATATAAGGTGTTGGTCCTCCACCCTGAGAGTGGTCTCATCATGGCAGTAGAGGAGACCAACCAGAGGCACTCTGCTAAGAATAAACTACATGCACAATACTTGAACTCCTTGTGTGTACAGGTCTGTAAGTTCTGCAATGCGCTTTGTTAGAAGAGAAGAATCCACCTGGCATACAGGAATATTTTTAGATGAGGAGTTCAAGTTGCAATAGATTTCAGGATTGGGGTAAGGAGTTGTCAGCTGGGAATTATTAGGATTAGGAATGGATTATTTTAGAAATGGATTTGAATGGTCTTACTGCAAAACAGAACCTTAGCTTAAGTTCGAATTCCAGTATGACTAAGTCAGAGTTAAGGTTAGTAGTGTACGTTTTTTAGCACATGAAAATTCTTTTTGGGTTACAGTTTAAGCTCACGTTCTACATTTCCACTGGTTTGAGTCAAGTTGGTGTATTGTGAGACTAGGATAAAAGGTTAGGTAGGCTCTGTTTTGGACAGCAACTTCTCTGCAACTAAAACATAACATTGATGGGATGAAGGATCTCAACCCAACATGTGGACAGTTTATTCCACTCCACAGATGCTGCCTGAATTGCTGGGCTCCACCAGCAGTTGTGTGTGTTGTTCAAGATTTCCAGCATCTGCAGAATCTCTTGTGTCTACAGTAGCTTTGAATAAATAGTTTAGCTGCCTCTCTCAAATAATGCGCGCATGCTGTTTCAACATTGTTTAATGTCATTTCCAGTACACTAGTGCAAAGGAGAAAACATGGTTACTTTAGATCTGATGCAGCATTAAAAAAACAGAATAAAGAACACAATAATGAAAAAGACACAATAAACATAAATATATAAGATAGCTTATATACATAGATTGACTGTATGTACATAAAGTGATGCCAGGCACTGGAGTGTCTCCAAATAAGATGACATTGACAGGAAATGATAAAGTAGTGGTGGTTGGGGGTGTGGAGGGGTGGGTTAGTGGGTGGAGGTGTTGATCAGCCTTACTACTTGGGGAAAGTAACTGTTTTTGAGTCTGGTGGTCCTGGTGTGGATGCTATGTAGCCTCCTTCCTGATGGGAGCAGGACAAACAGTCCATGAGCAGTGTGGGTGGGATCCTTCATGACGTTACTGGCCCTTTAAGTATATACATCCTTGATGGCAGGTAGGCTAGTGCTGATCTGTGGACAGTTTTGACCACCCGTTGTAGAGCCTTCCCGTCTGCTGCAGAGCAGTTGCCGTACCGAGCAGTGATGCAGCGTGTCAGGATGCTCTCCACTGCACACCTGTAGAAGGATGTGAGTACAGATGTGCCTAGTAAGGCTAGTAGGTAACTTGGATGAATGTAATTTTCCACTTGCTTCACATTCACCTGATGTGTTGGTTTAATTCACCACTGGCTACATTTCAGGAGATTCAGTGAACAGTGCCAGATGATCAAACCAATACATTCAACAAGTTAGCTGACAACAGCAGAACAGAGGAGTAAATGATCAAACTGCTTGATAGAATGGTTACCTGCAGGATGAATACCTGTGTTCAGTTCTGGTCACCAAGAAACTAGACATTTTCAAATGATGGGTACATTGCACATAGTATCAGTGAGACTGATCTCCATTGCACTGCTCTGAGTTATGAAAAATGACTAGATTGACACTGTTTTTGTTTAAAAAGTCTTTGTGTGAACACTGTTGTAACATGAACAGGACAAACACTGAAGCTAATGGATATAGAAGTCTTTTATTCAACAAAAGCAAGCAGCAGGCATCATATTGAGACACTCCTGTGGGAAGGGGCCTCCTGACCCAATACTACATGATATTTTTATATGCTAAAGACCAAATGTAGGACAGTGCTCGAGTTACTATGTATCTACAATGCTTCCATTGAACTACATGTAATTCCCACACTCCTTCTTCACACACACACTCCAGATATCCAAAATGAAAGTTAATTAGCTACTTTTGATTTTGTAACAACCTTTGTTGATCTATCTAAAACTGAGTCTAGACAGAAGTTAAAATGTCCACCTATTAATATTTTGTCATGTGCGTCAGCCAAGTTCAAAAAGACCTCTTGTATAAATTTTACATCATTTTCATTTGGTGCATAAATATTCATAAGAGTCCATAGTTCTGAAAAAATTTGATAGTGTATAATTACATATCTCCCCGCCGAATCAATTAATACATTTTGTATTTTAATTGGTAAAGTTTTATTAACCAAAATTGCAACTCCTCTCACCTTTGAGTTGAATGAAGCTGCAATAACATTTCCAACCCAATCTCTTTTTAATTTCTGATGTTCTATCTCTGTTAAGTGTGTTTCTTGTAAAAAAGCTATATCTATTTTCATTTTCTTAATGTATGTTAAAATCCTTTTTCTTTTCACCAGTCCATTAAGCCCATTAACATTAAAACTTTAAAAATTCAGTAAATTAGTCATTGTTTTTAATAGGGTTACTCCAATCTATAATAATACCTAATCTTACAACTTTCGTGGTACCTTGGGGAATCTTTTTAAAATTCTTCATGTTGCTATGTGTCTCCCCACCGATCATCCAGGCAAAGAAAGAAAGATAGAAGAAAAATAGATTATAAAGAAAAAAACAAAATACCCCCCTACTAATGTTGTGGATATTAAAAACACAACATTACCCCCCTCTGTTGTACGGGTCATGGCAATCGCCATGATTACACATGTGAATTCCATAGCAATCGATCCAAAGTTCCCCCAGCTCCCCGTAACATAAAAAAGTATATATATGATAAGAAGAAAAAAATATATCACTACTCTCAATTAACATTTCCCAAATTTTTACCTTTCTCCCCTTGTATAATATAATTAAGAATATATTTAAATATTCTTCTGTCCTTAAATGTCCATCAATTCCATTCACTGTCCCTGTCTTCATCTTTAATCCATTTCACTTTTAAATCTTTGGGTGTAGTTAGTCAACATTTGGGAGTTTTTGTGCAAACTCTTCCGCGTCTCGATAATCAGTAAAAAATCTTCTTTTTCCTTCATCCAAAAAAATTATCAGTGTTGCCAGGTGATGCATTATAAATTTATAACTCTTTTAATAATATAACCATTAATATAACCCTTTTCCCATAAAACCTTTTTTGCTGGGTTAAATTCCTTCTTTCTCTTCAAAAGGATATAACTTATATCAGGATAGAAAAGAACTGTTTTCCCTTCTATCATCAATGGCCCGTTTCTCTTTCTGGCACATTGGGCAGCTGCCTTCAGGATCTTTTCTTTATCTTGATATCTTAAGCATTTTATCAAGATTTATCGTGGATTTTGATCAACTTGAGGTCTTGATCTTAAGGCTCTGTGAGCCCTTTCTATTTCAATTAACTGAGTTCCTTCTTCCATTTCCAAGTTTTCCGGGATCCATTTTTGAAAAAAGTTTATTGGATCCTCTCCTTCTATACCTTCTTTAAGTCCAACAATCTTAATATTATTTTGTCTGCTAAAATTTTCCAGCATGTCCACTTTTTCCAACAACTGTTTTCTTTCTGATGTCCAGGCAGAAATATTATCTTCCATTTTATTCATTCTTTCAGCGAAGTCTCCCATTGTTTCTTCCAAGTCTGTAATTCTCTTATCCATTTTGTCCTGTCTTTTTATCATTTTGTTGAACATAATCTTCATATTTTAAATATTTTTTAATTGCTTTTAATGTGTTTAATTTTTCTAATTTATGCATTATTTGCATCAAAGTTTTTCCGATATCTCCAGAAACTTTATCATTGATGAAAGATTTAAATTTGATTGATATATGGAGAAGAATTAATCCAAAAGAAAGGGATTATTCATTTTATTCAAATAGACACAAAACTTATTCAAGGATAGATTTTTTATCTATTATCAACGAATATTCAAGACAGTGAAAAATATGGAATATAAAGCAAGAATATTGTCAGATCATTCTCCCTTGATAATGACAATGATAATGATAGATAAAGAGGAATCGATTTACAGATGGAGATTTAATTCAATATTATTAAAATGTCAAGATTTTTGTGATTTTATGAAAAAGCAGATTCAGTTTTTTTTAGATACAAATTCACATTCAGTTGATGATAAATTTATATTGTGGGAAGCAATGAAGGCATATTTGAGAGGCCAGATAATGTTACACTTCTAAAATTAAGAATTATGATAGAAATAGATCAATTGGAAAAAGAGATTACAAAATTAGAAAAAGAATCTCAAAGATATATGACAGAAGAAAAACAAAGACAAGAAGTTACAATATAATACACTTCAGACATATTGAACAGAAAAAGCAATTATGAGAACTAAACAGAGATATTACGAACTAGGTGAAAGATCACATAAGGTTCTTGCTTGGCAGTTAAAAACAGACCAGACTTCCAAAACGATAAATGCAATTAGAACAAGTGTAAACAAAATTACTTATAAACCTTTAGAAATTAATGAAACTTTAAAGAATTTTTATTCTGAACTGTATCAATCAGAATCACAAAATGATCATGTCAAGATAGAAAGGTTTTTATCACAAATAACTCTTCCAAAATTGAATTCGGAAGAACAGAAGGGATTAGATATGCCTTTTACATTAAAAGAGGTCGAAGAAGCTCTAGGGTCACTTCAGAGTAATAAATCCCCAGGAGAAGATGGTTTTCCGCCCGAATTTTACAAAAAGTTTAAAGATTTACTAATTCCTCCTTTTATGGAGTTAATACATCAAGCGGAAAGAATGCATAAACTTCCAGAATCTTTTTCGACAGCTATTTTAATAGTATTGCCAAAAAAAGATAGAGATCTTCTAAAGCCAACATCAAATAGACCGATTTCTTTGTTAAGCACTGACTATAAAATAATAGCAAAAATTTTATCTAGTAGATTATCTAAATACCTACCAAAATTAATACATATGGATCAAACAGGATTTATCAAAAATAGACAATCGGCAGATAATGTAACCCAGTTACTTAGCATAATTCATTTGGCACAAAAGAGGGAGGAAATGAGTGTGGCAGTTGCTTTAGATGCAGAAAAAGCATTTGATAGATTGGAATGGGATTTTTTATTTAAGGTATTGGAAAAATATGGATTAGAAGTATCCTTTATAAAATGGATTAAAACCTTAAATGGTCAAATTTCAACACCATTTCAGTTAACAAGGTCAACTAGGCAAGGTTGTCAATTATCACCTGCTTTATTTGTGTTGGCGATAGAACCATTAGCTGAATTAATTAGAATGGACCCAGATATTAAGGGTTTCAGAGTTAACCAGGAGGAATACAAGATTAACTTATTTGCTGACGATGTTCTGCTTTATTTAACAAACCCATTGTATTTGCTGCGTAAATTATCTTCTAGATTGGAAGAATATGGGAAAATAACAGGCTACAAAATAAATTGGGATAAAAGAGAAATTTTACCTCTTACTAAAGGAGATTATAGTCAATGTTGATTAATAACTCAATTTAGATGGCCGATAAATGGTATAAAATATTTAGGTATAAGAGTTGATAATGATATAAAGAACCTATATAAATTAAATTATTTACCATTATTGAAAAAAATTCAAGAAGATCTTGATAAATGGATGATATTACCAATAACATTAGTAGGCAGAGTAAATGCTGTAAAAATGAATATATTCCCTAGATTACAATACTTACTCCAAACACTACCAATACAACTACCCCAGAAGTTTTTTCAAGAGTTAAATAAATATGTGAGGAAGTTCCTTTGGAAAGGTAAGATGTCAAGAATATCATTGGAAAAATTGACATGGAAATTTGATCTAGGAAGGTTACAACTTCCAAATTTTAAGAATTATTACAAAGCAAATCAACTCAGATTTATTGCATCCTTTTTTGATAAAGATAAGCCAGCATGGATTAAAATAGAACTAGATAAAATAGGAGAAAATACACCAGAAGATTTTATATATAAATGGGAATCTAAATGGATACAGGAAAATAAAGAATCTCCTATATTAAAACATTTGATTGATCTATGGAATAAAATAAATGTTGATGATGAGATAAAGAAATCTTTATTAGCAAAGAGATCTTTAGTTCAAAATAAACATTCCTTTTACAATGGATAATCAACTTTTATACAACTGGTTTCAAAAAGGGATTAGATATATAGGAGATTGTTTTGAAGGAGGTATATTAATGTCATTTGATCAATTAAAGAATAAATACAAAATATCAAACAACACTCTTTTTTGTTATTTCCAATTAAGGGCTTATTTAAGAGATAAATTGGGTCAAACAATGTTATTGCCAAAACCTAATGAAATAGAAACTTTAATTCAGAAAGGAAAAATTAAAAAATTTATTTCTTGTATGTATAGTTCATAAGTCAAGACAAAAATGGGAAACTGACTTGAATATTAAAATTGAAGAAACAAGTTGGTCAAGACTATGTCTTGACAGTATGACAAATACAACAAATGTCCGGTTAAGATTAGTGCAATATAATTTTTTACATCAATTATATATTACACCACAAAAAATAAATAAATTAAACCCAAATTTATCTGATCAATGTTTCCGATATAATCAAGAAATTGGTACTTTTTTACATTCTACTTGGTCTTGTTCTAAAATTCAACCTTTTTGGACAAATTTAAGAATTTTACTGGAACAAATTATTGGAATACAACTTCCACATAACCCAATATTATTTTTATTAGGTGATATTGAAGGGATAAAACCGAAACCCAAATTGAATAAATATCAGAAAGAATTCATAAAAATTGCATTGGCAGTAGCCAGAAAGGCTATTGCAGTTACTTGGAAATCGGATTCATACTTAAGTATAGATCATTGGAAGAATGAAATTTTCAGCTGTATTCCACTTGAAAAAATTACTTATAATTTAAGAGATAAATATGAAACATTTCTGAAAATTTGGCGCCCTTATTTACAAAAGACAGGATTAAATATATATGTGCTCCGAAGATAAAATTATTGGTTATTTGGGGAAAGAAATAAATATATATACTAAAGCTATTATGAACTCCGTGGAGCATGTGGGGATCTTCCGATATCCAGGCATTCTTTCTTTCTTCTTCTCTTTCTTTTTCTTTCTTTCTATAGGGATCTGATGGGGGGAGGGGTTAAGGGGAGGGGGGAAGGGTTGATAATTTTTTTTCTTTCTTTCTGTAATCATTTGAAAACTCAATAAAAAATTTTTTTTAAAAAGAAAGTTAATTAGCATTGTCTGGTTTGCAATCAACTTCAGTGCACAGCCCCAGAAAAATTATTATTCAAGGCTATTATTCAAATTACAATCCTCATTCATGCCTATGGATTGGTTGCTGGTAAAATTAACATTTGCTATATATCCTAACTCCAGAATATGCCCTAACAGGCCCTCCTGGTCATAAACAAATTTGTTCCAGGAAAGTCCAAACTTTAGGAAGGATCTAATCAAACTGAGCAGTAAACCATTCATATGCCTGATGCCTCCTTCCCTGCTGGTCAACTGCAGTTTTATCTCATTCTTTATCTTCACCCCTTCATTCTCTGATAGCTAGAACTCTAGCCGGGGACGCCAGCAAAGTACATCTATCAGGCTCACATGCCCTCTCATCGACGTACAGGAGAGTTTGCAAGGACCTCAACCCAGCGGCATCCCAGTCCGGACTGTCTATTCGATCACTGGCCCAACCTTTCAGGCTAGAGTGACTGCTTTCAGACGCTGTGTATTTTCTTTTCTTGCCACGCCATCAAAGTTGTGAAGACTGATGTCTCTGCTGCAACTCAGATCCCTTCCCATCTATTTTCCCCAATGTTTTTTCTATTCTGAGCTATACAACTAATCATCTATCTTCAGCAACCAGACTTCATTTCAGAGCACAGTTACTGTTATACTTTAATATGCTATCCACGGCTTCCTGCCACTCTCTCGGTGTGCTGTGCCTTTGTGTTTGCTGTGGGTCTGCTTCCATCAGCTGTGGTCAGAGCTGATGCAGCCGGCTGGTGTTCATCACGTCAGTTCTCTGCAATGACACTGTTATCATGTACACTTGATCTCTTGTGAGGGAGACAAGAAGGTGGGTCCAGTGTTTCCACTGCCTGCCTCGCTGGGACTGTACGCCAACACGGGCGTCGTTCATCTGGAGTACCACCTGTGGTTCTATCCACCTGGCAGTGAAATCTGTCTTTTCAACCAGCTCCCTCACCTTGACTCAATCATCCTGGCTGTGGGAGGTCTACCTTCTCTCCCTCTGATCCGCAATATGTCAGTGCTGCTTTGCTTGATCACTCTGTGTTACCCTGGTTACAGTGGCCTTCACATAGTTTCTTCCTGAACACTTGGAATTTCGGTTACTTCATGTTCTTCCGCTGCTCTCCCTGTACTGACATCTGCCCACTTGTTCACTTCCTGCTCCTTACTCTCCCCTTTCTGCTGAGCCTTTACTGTAATCACTGCTGCCTCTTCAGGCAGCTGCACTACTTCAAACAGCCCCTGACTGTGCTTGGCTCCTACTCTTGGGATCTCCTGACATGATTCCCACACACTGCCCTGTCTCTCTTCCCTGCCTTGGGCTGCTGTCCCTCAATGGGCCATGTTAGCTGCTTTGTGGGTCACACATGTTTGCTGTCCCTGTCTTGTCCATGTTATTTCTCCTTTTCCTGAGTCTATGATCGCACCTGCCTTACTCAGTGTGTCTTTCCCCAGGATAGAACCTTCATTGTTTGGGCCCACCCAAAAATCCACAGGAAGCTGCACTCTCTCAATATCAAGTACCTGGGGCTGACTTCCCTCCACCTCATTGTTTTATCTCCTGCACTGGTAATGTTAATCTCCTCCCCAGTTGTGGCGAAGGGTAGAACAGTTATAATTACTGACAACCCTGTGTCACAATGTTGGCCCACTAATAAACCTCTTGAGGCTACTGACAGGTGTTGTCTGACCTCACCACCTCTATAAACGGGTCAGCTGTCATATCAGAAAGAGAGGGCACTGCTGTGGATTCTGTCTATTTTGGTGAGTGATTTCCTCTGTTCTCAGGACACTGCGATGACCATGACCTGAGATGCCACAGCTGTACCAAATATCTCCTTCACCCTCCCATGTCTATTCAACCAGTTCCTTGCTACATGCCGCAGTTGCTGCACAAAAAAGCAAGTTCTCTGTAACATCACAGCAGCTACATTCACTGCTGCCACTTTATGACTTCTCTTCCCCTCTTCTCTGATCTATCTCATTGGCTCATGATACTATCACAGAGTAGGCCACTATTCCCAGAACTAAAACTTCCTGGTGGGCTCTGCACAGGTTTTCCTTCAGTATCTCAGGAAGACTGGTTCATCCTCCCTGGATTATCTGACCCTAAATACTCCTCATATGCTTGATATTTACATTCTGCATAATCCAAGGCAGGCACATCAGCTCTCTGAACCACTGGAATTATTGCTCCACTCAGTCGCTGCCTCACTTCCCCTTTAAAATCTTTCTTCATTGCTGGCATTCCCAGTAGTTGCCCATGTACCATCCTGTGCCACATATTCCTCGGGCACTTCACTTTTACCAAACTTGTATATCTTTAGGGTGCATTTGGTGAATTTCAGTCATTTCCTCGAATTTGCACCAGAATTCTGCATTCCCGCCGGTGACCTTCAATGAGAAAAACCCTGATAAAATGCTTTTCTTCTCCCCAGGAGTGAAGGGCTTATGGATGGTCACGATCAAGGTCAAGGGCTGGCTCAGGTCATCAGGGTTCTCAACCTGACACTGCCTAAACTCAATTGGTGCCATTCCATCAGCTATATCTGAGTATAACCTCTCCCTCACTAATTCCCAAACTATACAAAATATGAATAATAGATGAAAATTAAACAGTGCATACTGAAAGCCACAGAGGACATACTCTGCACCTGCCACTTAGGTGCGTCTGAACTCATAATGCCTGTTGTATTCTTTTGCATATAAAAACCATTGCACCAAGGTTACAGACTTATTTTAAGACAGACAAACACGTTTGCAAATGAGTTTCCTTGAACAAATATACACACAACCCACTGCTGACCCTGTCTCACCAAATTAACACAAATATATCTACTCCTGCAGAAACACATGCAAGCACCCAGACCACACTACTTTAATATCTACCAGTCCAGCTGTCCATCATATTCGTGATACATATTACCAACCTGAACAGAACCAAGTGTCAGTGCTAATTTTGAAAATACTCTCCTGCTTAGACAGCTGAGATCGCAGGCCACATGATGGGTCACAAACATATCCTGGATGAGCCCCCAAATGTTGTAATGTGAACAAAGTCACCAGAGAGACACTGAAGCTAGAGGATATAGAAGTGTTTTGCTCAACAAAAAATGAGCAGCAGGCATCATATTGAGCCATTCTTGCTGGAAGAGGCTTCCTGACCCAATATTTCATGACATTTTATATGCTAAAGATCAAAGTTAACAGCAAGATAATTCTATAGTTACCATCTATCTACAATGCTTCCTTTGAATTACATATAATTTTCACACCTCCTTCACATCCACACTTCAGACACTCAAAATGAATGTTCATCAGCATTGTCTGGTTTGCAATCCACTCCAGTCCACTGCCCCAGGAAAACTATTGTTCAGGGTTGCATTTTAAATTCAACCTACAATTTACATTCATGTCTGAAGATTGGTTGCTGGGGCCATACCCCAGTTGGTTTGGAGACTAAAAAGAACTGAGACAGAACAGAAACATTGAACCGTGAGAGTAGAATTTGAGGCACTGGTTAAAAATTAGAGAAAGTTAATTTTAGGATTGACATTAGGAAATTCTACTCATAAAATAGTTAACAAAGGAACAATCTTTCAGATGGAATAATGGGATAAAATACTGTAATAATTTAAAAATTGCATTCTGCAATGGAAACATTAGGATCTCTGCAAAAGGGTGAATTAAGTTGGATTTTAACAGTCTTTCTCATCTTAATTAACTGGCAAGTGAGTAAGTGGATTAGGTGCAAGTATTTAAAAGATAGGATGTACTGGCAGGCAATCAGTTTCTTATTTAGCTTACTAAACGAGTTTAAGTACCTTTGATCTCTTCACGATCTAATTGGACATATGTCTTGAAGGAAGAGCTTCAATTTTGTTGATCTTATGGTTCACTCTGCATAAATCAGCCAGGATATTGCAGCTGAGCCAGTGGGAGACTGGTGGTGGAGTGGAAGTAGGTGCTCTCATAAGCTTGATTACTTTGAGGAAATAAGTCAGTTTATTTGTAGTGTTAGCAATGGGATAGCAATTTACTAATTTAATTTTTACACTTTCTATTGCAACAGATCTGACCTTTCGGAATAGGAGGAATTGCATTGTAACTACGTTGTGTCAAGATTGTCAATCCTGGAATTTGATCTCGCCAACCTATTATCCTTAGCAACGGAGGATGAAAAAACGTCAGGTGGGTAATCGATACAACTCCAGTCTAGAAATGCAAAAGTTTCCATCCACTCCAGTACAGATGAAGGAAGGGTTGGTGGTCTAATTTTCCTTTTCAAATTTCCATGGAACTCAAATGTGATAATTGGAGATTGGTTTGTATTTTTGTGAGTATTAATCACCAGCCAAGGCACTATAGCTACAGCTATTGTTGAGTGTTTACATAGAACACAGGCCACAGAACATTACAGCACAGTGTAGGTCCTTCAGCTCATAAATTTGTGCCTATTTTTAACCTACTCTAAGATCAATCTAACCCTTCCCTCCTACAAAGCCCTCCATTTTTCTCTCATCCATATGCTTATCTACGAGTTTTTTAAAATGCCCCTAATGCATCTACTTCTATCACCACCACACATTCTGTTCTCTGTGGTTAAAAAAAACTACCTCTGACAACTTTCCCCTATATTTTGCTCCATTCACCTCAAAATTATGACCCTTGTATTAGCCATTTCCACCTTTGGAAAAAGTCTCTGGCTATCCATTTGTTCTATGTCTCTTATTATCACGTACATCTCTGTCAAGTCACCTCTCATCCTCCTTTGCACTGAACAGAAAACCTCAAGCTCTCTCAACCTGTCCTCATAAGAACATGCTCTCCAATCCAGGTAGCATCCTGGTAAATCTCCACTGCACCCTCTCTAAACCTTCCACATCCTTCCTAGAATGAGGCAATCACTTGAACCAATAATTCTGATCGTAAGGTAGCTGTTTGTGCATACGGTGTCATATATATGGTATCAATGCTTTCATATGGAATATCAGTGGAGGTGGATGCTACGTATGGTAAGAGTCATGCATTTTGCTCTCCATGAAGGAAAAGAAGGTGTCCCTCACATGCAGGTCATGGCAAGTTAGGTAAGATACAACTTTTAATTAAATTAAAACAGAAAATGCTGGAGGAACTCAGCAGATGAAACGGCATCTGTGGAGAAAGAAACAGTGTTAATGGTTCAAGTCAAAGACTCCACTGGAACTGGGAAAGAGCAAAAAATAATTTACATTTAAGTTGCAAAGAAGATTAGTGTGGGATGGACACTGAAATTGCCCAGTATGTCTATGGAAAGAGAAAGCTATATTAACCATTCATTACATGTGGGTAGTCTTACAGCAGAAATTAACAGTGTTGATGCAAAAAGAAAAAGTGAGTTACATAAAATTATTTGGTTTGATGTTGGAAAGGTTGCAACATGCCTAGATGGAAGATGAGTTTCTGTACCTCAAGCTTTCGTTAAAACACCACAGAAGGCCACAGGTAAATGGGTCAGAGAATTACAGCGATAAGCAGCTAGAAGCTCAGGAGCATCCCAGTGGCTTAGTGGAGATGCTCCTGAAAGCATTTAGTTCAGCTGCAGCTCTGACCTGCATTTCACATGTCCCTTTGTTTACTTCCTCTCTCTCCAAATGTCTTTACAATCTGTTAACCAGATATCACTGTAAATATTGAAATCACATGGGCAACTGCAACCCTATCTAAGAGATATTCCTTTTGTCTTATCTGAGGTATTCCACTTTTGACCTATTCCCCTCTATCTTTTTACAACTTAACATTTACATTGATGGATCAGTTTAATTTGACATCATGTTCGGCACAGTTTTCCATGTTGTAGCATGCTGTGCTCAATGTCTTATGATATCTCACCGTAAATTAAAATTAAAAAGGTGCACTCGCTGGGAGTCTGAAATAAGAATAAAAACTGCTGGAAACACTCAGCAGGTCAGGCAGCACGAATGGAAGTTAATGTGAACTCACTGATGCTACCAGACCTGCTGCATTATTCCAGCATTTTCTGTTTTACTTCAATTTGTTATCATCCACAGTTATTTGATTTCCAGCTTTTAATGTTTGTGTTTTTGTACAATACATTTAAAATTTGTTTAAAGCATCATGGAGGGACCATTTTTTTCTTTTGGAAGCCAGTCAGGTATGTGTTGACATGAATTCTCATGTTTGGTTTTCCCAACCATTTTGGTCGGTTGGGGAAACCATTAAAGATCCCTTTGACAGAATTTAAGTTAAAATATTTGTGATGTAATCTGTACATGATAATCATTTTTCCCACCGCAATACACTTTAACAATACATAAACCAGGACATTAATGTCATAATGTACAGTGCAGATGGAACATTCAATTTTATGATAAAGATTCAAAATATTATTTTTTTCTTTCACTTTCATTCCCTGAGAAAATTTTCTGAAACAAAACATTACTTTCTTTACATTAAAACTTCCAGATTGAGATAAGGAAGAAGTGGACAATCCTCCACATTCATAACTAACCTCAACCTAGAGGCCAGTTCCAGATGGTTCTCCCATCTGTGAGGTCAATTTTAAATCAAATTTGAAAATATCAGGTTAAGAACATTAGAAATAGGAATGGAAATAAGACATCCAGCTGCTTGAGCCCACTTGACTATCCTTTAAAATCCTGAACATTGCTTCACTTTCTTGCCTGGTCCCAACACCACATGTAAACTCTAATGCCAAAATCTATTGATCTTAATCTTGAGTAAACTCGCTAACTGAGCGTTCACTGTGCACACACAGTGGAGAATTCCAACTACTGCAATGATTTATGACCTGCTAAGCCAAGTAATTCCTGTCTCAAATATTAAATGGCTGATCTATTATTTCAAGACTTGCCAGTTACAGGGATTTTCTTACTCATTCTCTGCCCATTGGGCAACCTGCAAACAATCACAAGTGGCAAAAGGGCGTGATCAGGAATGAATGAATTGTGTATGTTAGAATCCTTAGTGAACACAAGATGGTAAATAAGTAATCTATTATGGACAGATCTGCAGAGTCTCCATGTTAATATTTAATTGACACCTTGAGAGCTTTTGAAGAAAATAATCCTAGATGTTGCCTTTTACAAGCTCTGAATATCGCAGAGTTCTGTAGTTGAACAATACTGAAATCAATTTGTACAAGTCACCCAAAAGGAAATACTATAATAACCAGAGTTATTTTAGTGATAACTATTGGTCTAGATCATGGCAGAGAACTCTGCAATTCTTCATTGTAGTGCCATTAAATCTTAAATTTATGCACTTGAGAGAACGAACAGGGTCAAAATTCTACAGCACATTACAGGCCCTTCAGCCCACAATGTTGTGCCGACTATGTATCCTACATGGAAGAGGTAAGAAAGGGAATATCATGGAGGAGGTCGGAACCAGAGGGAGGTGACAGGCAGGTCTTGAGAGAGGGGGAATTGTAGAGAAGGGGTGAGAGGGTAGCCCCCCACCTTCTTATTCTGGTTCCTGCTCCCTTCCTTTCCAGTCCTGATGCAAGTTCTTGACCCAAAACACCTATTATTTATTCCTCTCCATATATGTTGCTTGACTTGCTGAGTTCCTCCAGTATATTGTGCATATTGCCCTCATCTCTTTATCTGTAAGGTCACTAATTGCCTACTACCTAGTCTTTGCAACAAGAATAATGACCAAACTTCACTAGCTCCTGAGGAACAGGGAGTTCAACCAATTCCTGCAAACTCTTTGGACGAACATTTCCATAACTCACTTTAAGCTCTCAATCATAAGAATAGTAATGCTATTTGGTTACCACCTCAAAGTTCAACAACTGATGCAGCTCCCCAAACCCATTTACCTCGTGTGCAATCCTTCGGCAGAATGTCTGTTGAAAACACTGTGATTTCGTTGCTTTGGAATGTGTTACTCTCCTCACAATAAACAATTTATAACACAGCAAACAAAGTCAAAGCCAATCTACTCAAAAAGTCAAAGTTGAGTTCACCATTATATACACAAGTACACGTGCAATTTAAAACTTACTTGCAGCAGCATAACCGGATAAACAGCATTCACATGGAAAACCCTCAATGTGGACTGGTGTGTGCCCCCCCCACCCCCACTTCCCCTTACTGAAATGCACAGTCAATTCCTTGGTCTTGCCGACATTGAGTACAAGGTTGTTGTTGCAACACCACTCAACCAGTCAATCTCTCTCACTCCTGTATGCCTTCTGGTTGCCATGTGAGATTCTGCCAATGCCAGCACAATCAGTAGGGAATATGCACTAGCTGCATCCTATGTCTAATGAAATGGACACTGAGTGCATGTTCCTGGTCTTCTGCTGTTCTAGCCCATCCTCTTCAAGGTTCAACATATTGTGTGTTCAGAAATACTCTTCTTCACACCACTGTTGCAATTCATGGTTATTTGAATTACTGTCACCTTCCTGTCAGCTTGAACCAGTCTAGCCATTCTCTGACCTCCCTCATTAACAAGGCATTTTTGACACAGAATTGGAGGTTTTTAGGTTTGTTTTGCACCATTCTCTGTAAACTCTAGACTGTTGTGTGTGTAAATTGCAGGAGATCAGCAGTTTCTGAGATGCTTAAACCACCCATCTGGCACCAACAATCATTCCACGGTCAAAGTCAGTAGATCACATTTCTTCCCCATTCTGATGTTTGATCCAAACAACAAAGGTTCAAAGGTTCATTTTATCATCAAAGTATGTCTCAGAATACAACTCTGAGATCTCTATAAAATACAGAAAACCATCGAAGTAGTTGAAAGACATCAATTCCCCTCTTGCATGAAAAGAAACAAAAACTCGCAAATCTCAACCTCCCCCAACTCCTCCCTCACACAAAAACTAAGGGATCACCAAACCCCCCAAATGTTTCTACAGATGGCTGTGGAGGCCAAGTCATTGGGTATATTTAAAGCAGAAGTTGATAGGTTCTTGATTAGTCAGGGCATCAAAGGTTATGGGTAGAAGGCAGGAGAATGGGATTGAGAGGGATAATAAATCAGCCATGATGGAATGGCAGAGCAGATTCAATGGGCCAAATTTCCTAATTCTGCTCCTATGTTTTATGGTCTTATAATTATGCTGTCCATAATTGCATATCTCCAGAACAGTTATAAAAATCAAACTCTCCTCTGAGAATGATCAGAAATATTCAGGTGTCAGTGTTATTCATGTTGTCATTGAAAGATTGCTTTTAAACAGTGCATCGGGAGGCACAGTAGTGTAGTGGTTACAATAACTGTATCATAGCACCAGCAACTCAGGTACAATTCTGCTGCTGTCTGTAAGAAGTTTGTACATTCTCCCTGGGTTTCTTCCAGGTGCACAGGCTTCCTCCCACATTCTAAAACTGTACAGATTAGGGTTAGTAAGTTGTAGGCATGTTACGTTGGTGCCAGAACCCCCCACCAACTGTGTTGGTCATCGACACAGATGATACCTTTCACTGTATGTTTTAATGCACATGTGACAAATAAAGCTGATCTAATCAGCCTCAAAGGGCATTAGATTCCAGTCTCTTGCCTGCTGTGCAATTACTTCCCTATGTATCTAGCTCAGGAATAACCACCAAATTGGAATATTGAAAAAAAGTTCAATGCCTTAAGATCTGACCTCTTAAGTTATTTAACCATATAACATATAACCATATAACAATTACAGCACGGAAACAGGCCATCTCGGCCCTTCTAGTCCGTGCCGAACACTTACTCTCACCTAGTCCCACCTACCTGCACTCAGCCATAACCCTCCATTCCTTTCCTGTCCAAATACCTATCTAATTTTTTTTTAAATGACAAAATCTAATCTGCCTCTACCACTTCTACTGGAAGCTCATTCCACACAGCTACCACTCTCTGAGTAAAGAAGATCCCCTTCATGTTACTCCTAAACTTTTGCCCCTTAACTCTCAACTCATGTCCTCTTGTTTGAATCTCCCCTACTAATTCCAGTATGTGTTGTAATTATAGCCTAACAATTTCAACAACCACCAGAAGGAAGCAAACTGATTTCCCCCCAAAGTTCAAAGTAAATTTATTATCAAAATACAAATATGTCACCATACACTACCCTGAGACTCATTTTCTTATGAGTGTTCACAGGAAATCCAAGAAACACAATTAAATCAATGGAAGACCACAACTAGCAAGAACGATGATCAACCTGTGTGCAAAAGTCAACAAACTGTGCAAATACAAAAAGAAAGTAAATGAGTAAGTAAAAATAGTAAAGAAGCAAAAAATATCGAGAGCATGAGATAAAGAATCATGGAAACTGAGTCCGTAGCTTGTGGAAAAGTTCAGTGATGGTGTGAGTGAAGTTGAGAGAAGTTATCCCCTCTGGTTCAAGAGCCTGATGTTTGAGGGGTAATAACTGTTCCTGAACCTGGTGATATGAGTCCTGAGGCTCTGGTACCTCCCTCCTGATGGCAGCAGTGAAAAGAGGCATGGCCTGGGTTGAGGGTCCCTGGTGATAGAAGTTGCTTTTCCTGTGACAGTGTTCCATGTAGATGTGCTCAATGGTGAGGAGGGCTTGACCCGTGATGGATGGAGCTGGATCCACTATTTTTTTGTCGGCTTTTCCATTCAAGGGCTTTGGTGCATTCATACCAGGCCATGATGCAGCCAGTCGATATACTCTCCACCATACATCTATAGAAGATTGTCAAAGTTTTAGATGACATGCCAAATCTTCACAAACTTCTAAGAAAGTGGAAGTGCTGCTGTGCTTTTTTCATAATGACACGAACATGCTCGGCCCAGGACAGGTCCTCTGTCAAGATAACACCAAGGAAATTGAAGTTGTTCCTTCTGTATCTCTGATCCCCCGATGAGGACTAGCTCATGGACCTCCGATTTCCTCGTCCTGAAGTCAACAATCAGCTCCGTGGTCTTGCTGACATTGAGTGAGAGATTGTTGCTGTGGCACCACTCATCCAGATTTTCAATCTCCCTCCTATATGCTGATTTGTCACCACTTTTGATTTGGCCAACATTACTGATGCCATCTGCAAATTTAAATATAGCATTGGAACTGTGCTTAGCATCACAGTCATAAATATAAAACAAGCAGAGCAGGGGGCTAAACACACAGCCTGTGGTGCACCTGTGCTGAAGGAGATTGTGGAGGAGGAGAGCCAATCCAGACTGACTGAAGTCTGCAAGTAAGGAAATTGAGGATCCACTTGCACAAGGAGGTACTGCTGACTGACACTGACACCAATCATTGTGAAGAGCTTTGAATGGCGGACAATGGCACACATCAAAAACTCTACTCCTGACACATTGGACACTCATGAATATGCTTACTAACAGAACCGCTCTACAACAGATGCCATAGCATCTGTCATCCACCTGGCCCTGACATGTCTAGAAAACAAGGGCACTTATGTCAGAATGCTGGTTCTGGATTCCAACACTCTTGTCCCACAGACCTTGGTGAACAAATTCCTGCTCCTTAGTCTAATTACACCATTATGTAACTAGGTGTTGGACTTCCTAATGAACAGACTTTCGATGTGCACAACTACTCCTCCCTCCCCATCATTCTCAACATGGGATGCCCCCCCAGCTCTGTATGCTGTCCATTGTTGTACACTCTGCTCACACATGACTGCACAACCAAACACCCAAGCAATCACAGCATTGATGCCAATGAGATGACATCACCAACGACAATCAGATGGCCTACAGAGAAGGAGTAGAAGAGCTTGAAGTCGGCTGCCAGGCAAATAGCCTCTTCCTTAACATCAACAAGCAGAAGGAGATGGTTATTAACTTCAGGAGAACTCATACCCCTTTACATCGGCAGCACAGCGGTGAAAACTGCAAGCAGTTTCAACAGGGTGCATCTATGGAAAAATACACCTATGGTAAGCACTGAAATTGCACCCCTGTCCAAACATCTGACACCCATCTTTTAGATAACTATACTATAATATCAGCTCAAAAATAAAAGTCAAACTCGTTAATCTTTTAATTAACAAACTATGGCACTACATGAAAACTATAACTGCACCTTCCTTGCTTTTACTGATCCAAATTGGTCTATGACGTGATCAAAGTCAGTTTTTTCAGTTTCTTCTCTTTCCACACTCAGCAGAGCAAGATCACAGAGTCTGCCTTGACCCATGGAGGCTCTCAAATACGAAAGTATTAGTTTTAACTTGCTGAATGATCTCTCATAGCTGGTGATAGAAACTGTTAACATTATCTGGATAGCAATGAGAAGATTGAGGAAGACGTTCTCATCTCCATACTGAACAATAAATTCAAGAAGCTCTTCAGGTCTTGATATTTTCATGTTGACCCGTCTTGATAGCAACTTTCTGCAATCCAAAATTTCTTCATATAGCTGCTGTCCATCAACATCAGAGCTGTACAATCCGCCTAAATTTTTGCACTTCTTCTTTAAGTTGTTACTGTCGGCGCTGTAACACAATCCCTCGACATCGAGAAGGAACCCAAACTTGGTGTCAGTGTCGGGCAAATGAGTGAACCTTTGGTCCATTTCTCTCTGAAGACGGTCGAGTGTTCCCTTCATGACTCTTTCTGTTTCCTCCTTAGCTGTTAACCCAGCGTCTCTTGAGTTCTCATCAGCCATTTGTTTCTTTTGTCTCTGACGTCTTTCAAATTCAATATTCCATTCTTGACAGAGACTGACTCCTTCTTCGAGTGACTCACTGACCAACACCTGTCTTTCATCATAAAAATGATCTCAAAGGGCTTTCAAATCCAGGCAGCATCGTGGAAGTTCATGCTAGGATCCTGCAGCCTCTATTGAATACAGTCAATGCAAATGAGTACTTCGTTCCAAAATCCTAGCAAGTTCAGAAAATCGTAACTCAACATGCGGTTGTACAGCTGTCTTGCGTCACTTCTTGTTTCACTGGTCTCGTTTTCATTGTCTATCATGTCCTGGAGAACTTGAAGTATCTCCTCAAGGTACTTGTTGATGGGCTTCACTGCTTCTGTGCTTGCACGCCACCTGGTTTCAGACTCCAACTTAACAACCACAGGCACAGCGTTTTTGAGTTTTTCCCAGCGCTGTGTTGAACGGGAGAAAAACACGTAGAGAGCTTCGATGGATCCAAAAAATGTGATCATCATTGTATCCTGCTTGGCTGCATGTCCACCCACCAAGCTGAGTGAGTGATTGTCGCAATTCACAAACACTGCCAGGTTGTTTTTCTCACTTATTCTTTGATGAACACCACTTCTGTGCCCAGCCAATACAGCAGCATTGTCATAGCACCATGACCAACAATCTTGTAGCTCCATTTCGTCCTTCTTTAGCTATTTCAAGATGTCTTCAACCAAGCTCTCAGCATCCTTCTGGCTTGTCTGGATAAAACCAAGGAAGGACTCTCTAACACGGACTGTTTTCCTCTCAAAATCAACTTCCACATACCTCACTACTTCTGACATCTGCTCACGGTGTGCCTGATCAAGAGTCGAGTCGAACATGAGACCATAGTACTTGGCTTTACGAATGTTTCTCA
Source organism: Hemitrygon akajei (assembly GCF_048418815.1). Lineage (NCBI taxonomy): Eukaryota > Metazoa > Chordata > Chondrichthyes > Myliobatiformes > Dasyatidae > Hemitrygon > Hemitrygon akajei. Next base: position 3,407,315 of record NC_133137.1, on the reverse strand, counting down.
ATAAACTCTGGTGAACAGTGGATGAATTTGTTCTGGACACCCGGTGAAAGATAAGACGTGGATCCAGGATGAATTTCCAAATGAGTGAGGTGTTCTTTTATGACAGGGTCAGAGATGGCCAGTAGTTTCAGTAAGCCAAGGAAATTTCCCACATTGGAGTCATTGTCTAGCTGAAGTGACTCCCTGTGTCCTCGCAAAGCCAGGTGCTGAGTCGCAAGGAATTTTATGCAGAATTCTCGTTAAGATATCACGCCACTTCTGCTTTTCCTTCTCAATCTGTGACTGAAATATAGTGTCAGTAACTCCTCTGTTTCCAGCTAAATTTCTTTCCATTTCTTTCCACTGTGTGAAGCATTCCTGATGTTCCTTGGCATTTTCATGAACGCTAATACTTTCAGGTGCTTTCCACTGGTTGAATCCACTTTCCTGCTCCAATGAGGATTGATGGTCTGACCGAGAATAGAGAAGACAACAGTTACAAAATGCAAACTTTTTAGAAAGGGAATAGACCAGCCATGAGTGAGTCACTTCCTCACCACGACCATTTCCCAATTTCCTCTTGAACCAAGTTTTGTTCATTGAGCGGTTATTTGTTGGTAGGAAAGGCCCCTCACTGTTCTGGAAATACTTAGAAACCAGCTTTATTATTTCTGTTTTCAACGCGTCAGGCAGAATTGCTTTTCCAGTATCTTTGGCGAACTTCAGAAGTCCAATGTTATGCTGTTCAATCACTTCTGGTATGACAGTTTGAGGCTCTTTGACACCATCCAGTTCACTAGGTTCAGTGTCGTCAGGTTCAATCTCGTCAATAAGCTCAACATCACCACCACCACCATCGTCTTCCCCTCCTGTCATGTCCACGTTCTCTGTGGCAGCCTCACTCTTAATCTCGTCATACTTGGATTTATCTGACTTGACTTCCTCCTCGGCTTGTGATGCATTTGTACTTGATCCATCTTCGGATTCTAACAAACTTGTAGCAGGTGCAGGTGACTCCATGGAACATGTCGAACTACTTGTTCCGGGCTTTTCAAAGAGGGACATGAAGAACTTGCTCGACTTCTTGGTTTCCTCCGTCTCCAACTTTTGTTTCTTCCATCCTTCAGGTCCACTTTCCTTCTTCTTCATGAAGAAACGTTTCATGGTCTTCTTACACAACGCTCTGAAATAAGGCCATCCCAGTGCCTCTCACCCATGATAATCAAGGACAGATCATACACAGAACCATAGAACCATAGAACATTACAACACAGAAACAGGCCTTTTGGCTCTTCTTGGCTGTGCCGAAACATTTCTCTGCCTAGTCCCACTGACCTGCACCAGGCCCATATCCCTCCATACACCTCTCATCCATGTACCTGTCCAAGTTTTTCTTAAATGTTAAAAGTGAGCCCACATTTACCATTTCACCTGGCAGCTCATTCCACACTCCCACCACTCTCTGTGTGAAGAAGCCCCCCCCCCCCCAATGTTCCCTTTAAACTTTTCCCCCTTCATCCTTAACCCATGTCCTCTGGTTTTTTTCTCCCCTAGCCTCAGTGGAAAAAGCCTGCTTACATTCACTCTATCTATACCCATCATAATTTTATACACCTCTATCAAATCTCCCCTCATTCTTCTACGCTCCAGGGAATAAAGTCCTAACCTATTCAACCTTTCTCTGTAACTCAGTTTCTCAAGTCCTGCCAACATCCTCGTAAACCTTCTCTGCACTCTTTCAACCTTATTAATATCCTTCCTGTAATTCGGTGACCAAAACTGCACACAATACTCCAAATTCGGCCTCACCAATGCCTTATACAACCTCACCATAAGATTCCAAGAAAATCTGAAGAAAATTCTTTTTTCACTATCGAGGATAGCTTGTCTGACTTTTCTATTGAACTGCTCAGTGGCGCCCCCCTTCAAGTGGCCCCTACAGCACGTGCTATACCTGCCATACCTTAGATATGCCACCAAGTTTCAATCTCCTGGGAATGTACACCACACACAACCTCTCACGGTCCCAGAACATATCCTACACAGTCAAGAAAGTTCACCAATGCTTTTACTTTCTGAGGAGGGTTAAGAGAGCTAGACTTTGCACATCCATACTCATGCTATTCTACAGATGCAGAGTAAAGAGCATCCTAACAGTTTGCATTACTGCTTGGTACATCTGGTGGACGGGAAGGCTCTACAATGGGTAGTCAAAATGGCCCAACGTGTTCCTGGCACCAGCCCACTTGCCATCAAGGACACATATACAGAAAGGTGCCCGAACAGGGCCAGTAACATCATGACAGGTCCCACCCTGTTTGTGAACTTCCATCGGTGAGGAGACTACACAGCATCCGTGCCAAGACCACCAGACTCAAAAACATCAGTCAGGTTGATCAACAACTCCACCACTACTTTATTATTTCCTGTCAATCAGCTTATGTGCAACCTAGTGTCACTTTATGGATATACAATCAATCTATGTACATAAGCTACCTTATGTATTTATATTTATTCTATGTTTTTATTATTGTGTTCCATATCTTTGTGGGGGCGTTTTTTATGCTGCATCAGATCCGGTGTAACAATTACTTCAGTCTCCTTACACTTGTGTATAGGAAACAACATGAAAAGATTTTGAATCTTGAGGCATAGATCTTGAAACTTATTGATTAGATTTGAGAAGATGATAGTATTGAATGCCAAGCTGTAGTCAATGAAAAGCATCCTGATGTATGGATCTTCTTTGTCCAGATATTCCAGTGTTCAGTTAAGTGCCAATGAAATGACATCTGCTGTTGACTTCTTGTGACAGTAGATAAATTAGACCAGATCCAAGTCTTAACATTGTTGTAACATTGGGGTATATAACATGTCAGCACTCTTTCGTAATGTCTGAGGGCATCACTGTGATTTCATGTCCACTGACAGAGACAATACATTGCAAAAATAATTCTTGTGTGTGGCAATAAGCATTTCTGGAATATCTTTCAGCAGCTTGTGGAACAATGGGCTTTTGTAGAATGAAAGAATGCTGCAGGTTCTTTAAGATACTTCTCAATGACATAAATAATCTGTTATAATTGGCAATGCCAATGAGTTGGCTGGAAAGTATTGTTGTGCACAATTAAGAGAACCTGTGTTTTATAATACAATCCCTGGCAGTACCACGGACCAGTGAAGTTCTGCAGGGTTATGTCTTGGGACCCCTGCACTTTGTGATTTTTATAATTTCTTGGATAAGGTTGTGAAAGGGTGGGTTAGGAAGTTTGCTGATGACATAAAGGCTGATGGAGTTGAAGATAGTGTGGAGGGTTGTTGTAGGATATAACAAATGCAGAGCTGGGCTAAGAAGTGGCAAATGGAGTTCAACCTGGAAAAGTGTGAAGTGATTCACTTTGGATGGTTGAATGTGAAAGCAGAATACAGAGTTAATAGCAGTGTGGAGGAACAGAGGAACTTTGTCCATTTCCATAGATCCCTCAAAGGTTCCCCACAAGTTAATAGGATTATTAAGAAGGATTATGGTGTGTTGGTCTTCATTAGTTGGGTGATTGAGTTCAAGAGCTGTGAGGCAATGTTGCAGCTCTATAAAACTCTGGTTAGACCACACTTGGAAATATGCAGAATAAAGTGTAGAAGCTACAGAGAAAGTGCAGTGGAGGTGGACAATAAAATTTATGATTATAACAAGATAGATTGTGAGTTCAAGAGTCTTATTGTACTAGAGAACCATTCAATAATCTTATTAGAGTGGGGCAGAGGCTATCCTGAAGCTGAGTGGTATGTTCTTTCAGGCTTTCATGTCCTCCACCCAGTAGGAGAGGGGAGAAGAGTCAACACCTGGGGTGGATGGCATGTTTAATTATGTTGGCTGCTTTACTGAGGCAGCTAGAAGTATAGACATGGAGGGACAGCTGATTTCCATGACATGTATGGCAACAACTCTCTGCAGTTTCTTGCAGACATGGGTAAAGTGATTGAAATACCAAGCCATCATGCACTCAGACAGGATGCTCCCTATGGTGCATTGATAAAAATTAGTAAGGGGCAACAGCGACATACCAAATTTGTTTCAGTGTTCTGAGGATGTACAGGCATTGATGAGATTTCTTTGCCTTGTCATCTAGGTGGTTGGACCACAACAGGTTTTTAGTGTTGTTCACATGTAGGAATTTGAAGCTTTCAGCCTCAACATCGTTGATGTAAACAGGAAAATAGTACCACTCCCTTTCCTGAAGCAGATGGGAACCTCAGACTGAAGCAGGGAGAGGGTAAAGATCTATGCAAATACCTCTTCCAGCTGCTCTGCATGGATCTAAGGACATGGCCAGGAACATCATCCAAGCCAGATACTTTCCATGGGTCCTTTCTCTGGAAGTCTGATCTTATCGGGAAGGGATGTGCTATCGTCAGTGATGCTGCTTATCTTGGTTTTGTAGCTCATTATAGCACGTAAGTCCTGCCACACAGATGGCTGGTAAGAAACATGAGATATATTAGTAAGTAGATTTGGTTCTTCATTCTTATCCCTACTTGTCCATGGTGACCAAGATACCTATCTAATCTGGACTCATCTGCAAATTTTTCATGTGAACTTTGCGAATCCTGTCCAGGCAGATTTTGAGTGACATCTGTAAACTAGTATTTTTACCAGGAGGAAAACACAACACACTGGTTTAATGTGTTGATGCAATTGAACAGTGGAGAAATGTCCAGAAGTTTCCAAATTAATGATAGTACTCCTCATCTTTCTTTCTCCAGTACTGCCGAACAGTCTCAGCCTGAAATGTCAACTGTACTTTTTTCCATAGATGCAGCCGGGCCTGCTGAGTTCCTCCAGCATGGTGTGTTTATAAAATATGTTTGATTAGTTTTGCAATGACTTTAACTGTGTTGAGAACATTATTGCTTTGTGATTTAGACATGTTTAAAAATACAACTATGGAATCACCGAATTTGTTAAAAGAAGCTGTTTAACGTATGTTATCATCGTAGTGTTTTGGGTTCACATCTTTCCTCTGAAATAAATGGTGACTTGAACCTTGGTTCCTGAGAAACGTTTATTTCATTTTGCTGTATACAAGTGAATGGTTGAATGACAATTTGAACTTGAAAGGGTCCGGATCAGGGAACAAAAGACCAATTGCATTGACAACACGGATGACAACAACAATCGAGGCAGCCTGCCTCCACCGCCTCTCCGCCCCCAACAAAGGTGGCGATGGCCACCTCTGCCCCTCCCGTCGTCGCAAAAACGCGCATGCTCAGTGCAGCCCGGCAACCAATCGCGGCATGCGCTTCGGGAAATTCTGCGGACGACCGCACAGGCGTGCGAGTTGAGGCGGAAGGTGGCGATAATGGAGAGTAACGGGTGAACGGGACCCTGGCTTGGAGGCGGAATAAATAAAAAAAATAAACCTCAGCGTTGCTTCCCGTAAGCGCCGACGGTTTCTATGTCTGTGGCGTTGGGAGGGGGGAGGGGAGGTGTTTGTGTTGACTGTTGGTTGTGACCTGCGCGAGCGAGGTCGAGTGACAGCTGCTCGCCCCCGGGGGGAGGGGAGGGGAGGGGACGCGCGCTCCCCCGGGGGGGGGGGCGGGCCTCGCGGGGACGCGCGCTCCCGGGGGGGGCGGGTATGCGACCCCCCCCCCCCCGCCTGCGTGAACGGCCTCCCGTTGCTGTGTGTCATCAATGAACAGCCAGCGTGCATGTGTTGTGTTTATGACATTGGCACTGACGATGTTTACAAAGTCTGCCCTGCAGCCTGGCCCTCATTTACCCGTGCACGCTGCTCGGCTGCACGCTTTTGTCTCATTCCTCTTCCCCAGCCCGTCAGCACTCCCGTTCTTGTCCACCCGTGACGGACTTAAATGTTTACAATCCGGTTCAGCTCCGAAGGCTCAGACTGGCTGGAAGGGCAGAACTGTTGTGGCGTTTCCTGTAACTTGGATGGTTTGTTGCACGATTTAGGTTAGTGACAATTGATAATCTGTGGGAGAAAATAATATAGAATAAGGCGACTGAAGGAGAGAGAATAGGACCGTTTCCCTTGAGAGTGGGCATAGATTAATAGTTTACATCAATCTAAAGAAATTTCCAGAAGAGCGTGGTGCGGACTACGAAGTCAGGGCAGTGGGCGTGCTATCAGAAGTATCCAGTTCCATTTGAGAATTGTAGTTGCTTTTTTGTAGTATTTTAAGCTCTTGCTTAAAAGCTGTTTGGAGAACATTGATATCTGTGTTACATGTAATAATTAAAACGTAACACTCCCTTCCAGCGAATGTGTGCAGAATCTGCCTTTAACTTTTAAAGTGATATCCAATTGGAACCTCGAGAGAAACATTTGATTAAGATTCCACGCTAAAAGCAAACTTAAGCCATGCGTGCATCAGTGATAAAGAAGAGAAAATGCTGGAAATGCTCAGGCAGCATTTATGGAGGGAAATTAGTTATTGACGTAAATCATTTCAATAGACAATAGGAGCAGAAGTAAGACCATTCGGCCCTTCGAGCCTGCACCGCCATTTTGAGATCATGGCTGATCAATTCCTATCAATACCCGGTTCAACAGAACTGAAGGTAGCAATGAAACAAGTTGCAAGAAAAGGGGGGACAACAAAGGGCAAAAAGTTTGTTTTTAGGATAGAGACCAGTAATTGAGTAAATTAAATTATGTCTTACAGTCTTACCATGATGGGTAAATTAAGTACTAAATATTTGTGGTAGCAAACTTTTATGTAGAGCTGTAAACAAATGAAATCTATAATTTCAGAAGTAAGGGTGGAAATAAACTGAAAGTACGGACTCAAGGCTGTAGTATACCCAGTTTGAAGATATGTGCTTTCCCTTGAGCTTTAAGCTCCATTGGAAAAATCGATGTAGGAGGCCAAAGACAAATTGGAGTGTGTTGGAGAATTAAAATCACAGGGAAATTGTCCACCTTTATGGACTGAACAAATGCTTTTCTTAAAGTAACTCAATTGTAATTTGGTTTCTCTAATGTAGAGAGACCATATTGTGAGCATAGAATGCAGAATACTACATTTAAAATACAAATAAATGGTTGCTTATTGTTGGGAATACTGTATTCAATAATTCAAGCAGTATCTGTGGAAAGAGATACAGTTAGAATGTTTCACATTGAAGATGTTTTTTTCAGAAATGGGAAAGAAAGTATGTTAGTGTTAAGTTGCAGGTAAGGTAGGGAAGAGATAGGATAATAGGAATCTTTGATGGAATGGTCAGGATCAGCTACTGATAATCTGTAGATGTCACCTAGTTAATGGAGGCAAAGAGGAAGAGATCTGGAGGAGTAGAGTATGTGAACAGACAGTGGAATGTAGGAGTTGTAAAATCCACAATGTGTGTGACATGTCATATCATCCTTCACAAGTTCCACCATCAGTTGCATTCCTCTTCCCTTTCAGTATTTGATAGAGACTATTTCATTTGTAAATTCTTGGTCTGCTTCTCTATCTCCACCAACCATTGTACTTTGCAAAGCATCTGGAGGAGATGTAGTAACTGCTCTTTCACCTCTTGAAATTGTGATTTACTTGCACTTCCTGTCAGTTCACTTCATTAGGTGTTCCAAATAAAGGGTGATCTTGAGCTTTGTGTTTCCCAATTTAATTCAGCATCTCTGAAATGAAGAATGCAAATAATATGATGTGGGCTGTCCAAACATGAAGCGGGAATATTGTTGAGAAAAAGATATCTGAAGCTTTGTTGGATAAATAGCATAATTTAAAAAGATGCAGACGAGTTGGAGAAACGAATGAATTCTTACAGAGTGCAGGATGGGAAGGGGTTTCTACAAGATAGCTATGTGGTTGCTAATGATTTGAAATGCTCACGGTAAAGTTGAGAAGGGAAAGTGCCAGATCTGGATTTTGAAAATGACACCAGGGTGAAAGGGGGTAGCAAATATGAAGAAATATTCAAGTTCTGTATGAGAGTAGGGAGCAGCACCTCTTAAATCTTAATCTCAAATTTTAATCACCATCTCATCTTTACACCTCCCCAGAGACATGTCCTTTTGTCTTCACGAAGTTGAAGTTCATGAAATTGAGCCAGAGAGGAAATTGGTGAGGCGCCAAAGAAATAGAGATATTGTCATGATGTGAGCATGGTGTTATAATGGAGTCTGTATTGTAGCTTCAGCACTCTGCTTATTAGTGATTTAGATGATAGAGTAGAAACATGCATTTGCCAGTGTGATTCCTGTAATAAGTGTATGCAGAAGTACTAAACTAAAAAGATAGTAAGAAGCAACACACACAAAATGCTGGTGGAACACAGCAGGCCAGGCAGCATCTATAGGGAGAAGTGCTGTTGACGTTTTGGGCCAAGATAGTAAGAAATAAAGTGAATGGGCAAAACTATGGAAAATGCACTTCAATAGAAGCAAGCATGAGATTATTCACAAATTTAAAAAGTACTTGAGATTCCATGTACATGTAGGAGGTCAGTAAAGTATACTGGCAAGACTTAGGAAAAGAAGCTTGGTGCAATATTTAGCAAGGAAGAGTGTTGTGGACAGAAGACAAAAGTGACTGCAAATTCTGGGATGTAGAATAAATAAATAAATAAATGTTCATTCAGCAAAAAGTGTAAATTGACATTTTGGTGCAAGACATCAGCGCTGAGAGGGATGAGGAAATATTACTAGTAAATAGCATTACAGGGATGGGATGGAGGTGATAGGGGAACTAGATGGGGAGCGAATGATGATAGATGGAACTAGTGGGGAGAGTGTGATCAAGGTATTCTGTTCAGTTCTGATTGTTGTAAGTGCTTGCTATTCATTTTAAACTGTTTGTAGAAACCAAAAACTTGTCCATAGCAGAAACAAGACAAACCCCTATAGTTTTCTGTTGACAGCTTTCTGTGCTCATTTAAAGAGGCAGTCAGGGTGAAATTGCACTCTTGACTCTCTGGCACAAATTACCTTTATAAAATTTTGTAAAATTATGATTAGACCCTTTATCAGTTCTTGAGGAATGGTCTTGGCCCAAATATCATCTCTTTATTCCTCTCCATAAATGCTGCCTGACTGGTTGAGTTCCTCCAGCATTTTGACTATGTTGCTCTGTGTTAATAGCACCTACAGAATCTCTTGTGTTTACAATTAGACCCCTCAACTGGGTAGATGGGTTGCCTTATAATGAACATATGCAGCTGGCTCTCACACTTAGAGCTGCTCTTTAAGTGCCAGTCAAGGTAATAAATGTTAAAGAGCAATTAATAAAACCTAAGCGGTTTATGCAGTGTTAATTGGTCCAAAATGATAAATTATCAAATATTCAAGTATGGATTGTGTGTCAAGAGCAGGGTGTCACGAAGCATAAATTGGCTGCTATCTCTGTGACTTGGAAGTCTGAGCTGAACGTGAATTGTTTCACCAATGTTCTTCCATTTTATTGCCTGCTTGCACTGCACTTTCTCTCTATCTGTTACACTTTATCCTGCATTCTGTGATTTGATCTTTATGAACAGTATGCAAGACAAGCTTTTCACTGCACCTTGGTACACGTAATAATAAACCTATTCCAATAATGAGGTTTACACAATATTTGTATGGAATAGATGCACAAGATTGCACAACTTGCCTGCCTAATAAAATGGAAAAATGAAGTGTTGTTTAACAGTTAACTCCTCATAATAGCAGCTTGCACTATGGTAACAAATACTGTGGATCTAAGATATCAGGTCACAAGTTAAATTGCTGTGAATAAAGAATGTGGGAATCTGATCAAGTTCCAATGATGTGCAAATAAATGGTTGGGATAGTGCTGTAGCTTACATATACTTACAGTAGCTTACTTGAAAGAATTAATTGAGAACATGTTAAAATTTGTTCAGGAGTAACGCAATGTTATCTTGTGTGAAGATGGTAAAGCCAACTAACTAAGAATCAGGCCATATGGTAATATGTAGTGCAAGGTTGAATTCTTTAGTTTAATCTTGTTACCCTTTTCAGCATTTATTCAACAGGAGTTGTTATGGTATTAATTTTTGGCTTAATTCATTTGATATCCCAACTGTTGAACTTGTGGGTTGCTCAGAGTTGTTCTGTAGTACATCACAATACACTTACTTGTCACTCAAACTACACTATCCTCTAAACCATCCAGGACAAAGCAGCTCAGTGGATTATCATCTCTTGGATCCCCTAAACAGTTATTTCTTTCACAACCAACCAACATGGTTAGAATGCATACCATTAACTTATGTACATAAACTACTCTAATGGCGCCTTCCATACCCACAGCCTTTGCTGCTAAGAAAGACAAGCACAACAGCAAGGAATTCTCTTTCATTGCTGTCTAATTCCTGAAATTTCAAGGGCAGATAGGATGAGGAATTAACAACACCCGTTTCCAAAAATATGATTACATTATAAATAGCTGAGTATACATTAATTTGTTTAATGTATAATGATAAATATGCTACACCCAAGTTTGCTGATGCAGAATCTGGTGGAAAATTAAGCTGAGGAGAACATGAATCTGCAGAAGACCAACAAGAGCTGATGAGAAGATGACAGTTGCCTTTATTTTGGTAGGAAGAATAGAAAAACAGTAATCTTTAAATATGAAAACGTTGGTTTTCAGAGAGATTTTGTTGATCTTTTACAAGAAATGTGCAGCTACAGCAAGTAGTCAGGAAGGCAAATAGTTGATCTTTATAAAAATTACAAATTTACAGTGCTTTGATAAATTACACTATTAATTGTGTAGCTTCTGTCTTGATCACACACCAAGTGAATGATATTTCAAAGCAAGAGGCCAGGCCAACAATGGAACTGAAGCAAATGATTAGATTCGTAATTAAATAGAATTTTTGATTCATTAAGGTCTTTTTTTGCTTACTTGGAAGTAGAATAATAAAGGCTTATTTAATTAATTCCTGGGTGGGGTGGTTGTCTGAAGAGTGGAGAAGTGGGATGAGTTTCTAGTCTGGAGTTTAGAAATGGATGATCCTTTTGAGACACAAAGCTAAATGCTTGACAGAGTGTATGCTGAGAGGGTATTTAAGATGGCTAACAATTCTAGTATGAGAATGCATAATCTATGGATAGATGCTGAATTGAAAATAGGAGAAATTATTGATTTTTGTAAATTGTATATTCTTGGATTGCTTATCAGTCTCTTTATATGCTTGGTTGTCAATTGAATCCAAGGCTGATTAATTTTGGAGTCCCAAGAGAATCAGAGATTCATGACAATTTGCAGAATGTTAAATTTAAGAATTAGTACAGAATTTAAATGACAAACAATCTCTGGTGGTTAAATAAGTTGCTTCTCCCTTTATTGTGTTCAAATTTAACCTTGAGTGTAGATGATAAGATTTACCTAAACTAAGTCTGAGCAGCGTTCTTATTGCAATATTGGGTCAAATCCTATTGATTGTAAGTGGTTTAGAGTGGGCAGTAATGCATGCTAGGTGAAGGTACATCTAATGCACTGTGAAGTGTGTGATGCCATTGGTGTGTATCTTGTACTTGTGTATTGGGTCCCTGGCAGTGAAATACTTGGAATGTGTTCATGAAAGTAGAATTCTACCTGGTATAGTGGGAATGAGTGTGTCAAAAAAGCAAAATGCTTGAGTAAACAGTGTAGTCATCAAAGCTGGAGTAGAATAAAAAGGAATCTAATGGTATAGATTTTATAAGCTGTTCTGTAAAGTATCACACTCATTATTTGGGCTCCAGTATATTCATGTTGCAGTGCTATCAAGAAAACAATGAAAATGAACTGGTGATTCTGTAATGGCTTAATTAAATCAGCAACTTATTTTCTTCATGTGCATTATCTAGCTATTCTGGCTGAGTCTTGCCTACAAAAAGCATAATTCTTTATTTATTCTGACATTGTAATTTTGCTTTTTACAGGAACTGGTATTTATTTAAATATCTGAACTTCAGAGTGGATTGCTTGCTATGGTGATGGCACACAGTCTCTGTTACAGCTCATTGGCACCTTCTGGCAGACAGCTGTGTCAGTCACCTGAACTGGAAGTATATGGGAGAAATGCATCGCAAATGGCAGCACACATCCAGAATGCAAAGCAGCAGTCAAATTGTTTCATATCAGAGTATTGTGATCCCAATTTACAACTGAATGGAAGTGGATTTAGGCAAGCGGAAGTTATAAATGAAAATATGGATGTTACTGTGGAGTCTCCGTTATGTAATCCTTTGAATGGAATGAGAGCTACTGCAAATGAACTTAAGCACATGCCTATGTGAGTATGAGGAACCTCCATCTGTTTTTGGATGGAAAATGGTTCTGCTTGGTGCTATGAAAGTAAAAATAAAATTTGTATATCTTCTGTGTTGCAGTTTTTTAAAAATTGCCTTCTAGTTGTCTGTTAGATCCAGTGAGAAGATTACACAAAGGGCAATTTAAAAAATTGTTAGGTTGCATTAATACTCCTGCACATTGATTCTGTATCTAACGCTATTGGATTCTAATATCTCACTTGCATTGACTTGCTCAGGGCTGTTATAATGGTAGACCTCAATGAAGAATTTTTTCCTGTTAACTCAGTATGTAGTGAGGGAATGCAAAAGGCATAAAAAGAAACAGTAAAATTTTAATTTGGATGAATATATTTTTCCTAGAGACCCAAATGAACACACCAGGATTTTCAAACAAGAATGTATCCAATTTTAGCATTTGACTGTTTTGAACTTCAGTATTGACTCATTGCTTCCTTAATGCTGTTTTTGCTGTGTTTCTTTTTCGAAAAAAATACATACTGTTATAGTTAATAAGTACTCTATATCCCTGAAGATAGGAAGAATTCTTTACAGATAGAAAATCAGAGAACACCTGTCATGTAGCCTGAGTCTTCCATAGGCAGAGAGGTTATAACTTCTTCCTTATATGAGTAAATGTTTCTTGGTTATTTGGGATTCATTCCACTGGGAGCTTTCCCTTGCACTTGAGATACATGAGATGCAAGTTCTGTGCTTGATTGATACAGTTGTTATACTTAGTTGAAAGGGCTGTGAAGATTCATGTTATAATCATGAGCATTTCTTCAGATGATATGTTTTGTGATTACTTCAATTTCTGTCAGCTTATGGAGGGCTTGGATACTTTCTGATCCCATTGCTTTGGTATTTACAGTAGGTGAATTTTTGTACTTTATTGTGATAGAGATTAGTGTTAACACTATATATTTTCCATGTATTCTCACCATCCATTAATAGTCAATCACACAGTCAAATGTAGCTTGCGTTGAGGAGAAGGAACTGACTCTTTAGTAGAAGATATTTGTGTGCCTGTTGGGTTTATGTGGTAGTCTGGCAGATCAACCCTTCCTGCGGTGATTGCAAGAGTGAGTTCTAAATTAATCTCTAGCACAACAGCTCCAGTATTTTAATTAAGTTATATAGAAACAGAAAATACTCAACAGGTTAGGGTCAGGCTGTGGGAAGAGAAGCAGAGTTAATGTTTTGGGTTGAAGATCATTCCTCAGTAACAGTGTTTATGTTAATTATGTTTCTTTTTTCAATGTCTGGGGATTATTTGCAATGTTGCAACGGCCTATATTTATTCTCTTTCTATCCCAGCTCAATGCTATTCAAAGTATTAATATGCTGAAGGACAATTTCACTGATGGTCAGTTGTCCTCTAGTGCATCTTTCAAGTGTGACTCTTCTACCCATGAATCTTTATTAAAAGTAATTGGCATTTTTCAACTGTAGGAGCAAATTCCTAAATTAGATTTCAGCTGAGCATGGCACACCTGTGCTGCTAGTTTGAATTCACTGCAGTACAAAATTGCTTGCTGATTATAGCACAGTGTTAATATGACTACATTTTGTAAGGTATTTTTCACCTGATGCCAGAAAATATACTCCAAACCACGGAGTACTAAAATGATTGCCAATTCATATTGTACTTCAGAGATCTTCAGAACAGAGGAGTGGTGATACAGGATCTAGGAAAATGAAAACACAGAAGAAGGGCATCTGCCCGCAACATTAACTGTTTACTCTTCTCCATAGACGCTGCCTGACCTGCTGAGTTCCTCCAGCATTCTGTGTGTGTTGCAGATTTTCTCATATATGGGAAAGAGGGTAGAATGGAGGATCTTTCTGGATAGCAGAGTTGGTTGAGGTGGCTTATACCAATAAAGGTAGACTGGAGAGTGAAATACATGTAAGACTTCAGAATTGTAAGTGCTTTAATTCTTTAGCCCCTCTGCTACTTTGACTTGCTCAGAATGGTTCATTCAGTTGCTATGGAAATCTTGACTTGTTAGCATTAAACTGAGACAAAAGTGTCCTAGAATAAGAGAGAAATTTTCCATTTTATTTCAGGATGTGGACTTATTCATTAGCAGAGCTAGTATTTGTTGTTCATTCCTAATTGCCTCTGAACTGTAGTAATTTCAGTGGGCATATTAAGAGTCATCTCCATTGTTGTGAATCCAGAATCCTGTATAGGCCAAACTGGGGCAAGGATAGTAACTGTCCTCACATGAAATGTAGATTCATAATGAATGAGGTACTAGACTACAACTGACCTCCTGAGAAATTGTTCTTCAGCCAATTTCCGGTGAACCAGATGAGTTATCATGACAATCTGCAAGTTTTATGAGCATCATTACCAAGTCTAATCTCTTTCAATTTGATACTTACTGAATTTTTTCAGATCCTTTTGAGACCAGACCTTTTGAGTTACTAGTTTGGTATGTGTTAGCATGTGTTAACCACTGTGTTAGCATGGTATCCTCTTTTCCTTCAGTGCTAACAGAAGCCAGTAAGTAAACACTTTGTAATATGTAGACTCTGAACATTACTGTGTCACTGGGTTTAATGACTCCTCATGACACTCTTTATGATGCTGTATTCGCCCCAGTATCTGTTACTTAGAGATACCATTTTTACCTACAGTGCTCCTTGGGTTGTAAAAGCACACACAGCACACACTCTATAGTGACCATTGTCCATTAATTAAAAATGGTGTGTATCTAACGTGAAATCTGCAGCATTGCGTATATGCTGTCAAAGAAAAGTGACATGCCTGTACGTATTCCAAAACGAAGTGTTTTGGAGGTTCTTCAGGACTTGGATTACAAATGGTACTTTGGAGTCTAAAGGAATTCTACAAAATCACCCTACAGTTTTATAGAAAACTCACTTTCTTAAGCAGGTAGAATGACTTTGGTGTAATTTTTAGTCAAAGTGCCAAATCAATAAATAATGTAAAATTTTCCTAACATTGATTTCTCCTTTTTAAACAGGAGAAATGAATTTTTTTCCAGGAGGAAGCATAAGCGGGAGCACGAGGAAGATGAGTAAGTGAAATTGTAGGGCCCTATTGTTTTGCTATGATACTGGAATTTTGGAAAAATAGTTGAAATGGGATGTTTGGTGTTCATGCTCACCATTGAATGTGTTCTATTATGGCTTTATAAATAGTTGGAATATTGAACTTCTGCTATAGTGATGACTGTCTTCATCCAAGATCTCAAACATTATGATCAACAGCTGAACTTTGCTCAATAGAAACAAATTGGATGATTTAAATGTACAGAGAAAAAATGACAATTGTAATACATTTGAATTTGTGGGGATATGGTGCAGCAAAGGAATTTTATTTCTTTTATTCTGCAAATTGCTCTAATTTTCTGAACTAGTAATATCAACTAAGGCTACATCCACACTAGACTGGATAATTTTGAAAACGCCGCTTTCATGTAAAAATGATAGGCGTCCACACTATGCGTTTTTAAAAATATCTCTGTCCACATTGAAATGGATATTTCGGCCAATCTCCTCCTCCTGCCCATGCACAGGACACATCTACCGAAAACAAACAACATGTTTGGTGTTGAATCTCACCGTGAAAGACAGTGCGTGCCTTGTTCAGTAACAGACTAGAAAAACTTAAACGACGGGCAGCTGTTGGCTCTCGCGCAGGAGGACTTAAAAGTAAAAAAACAAATACTGGAGCGTATGGAGGCAACCGACAGGGAGTTCACGGACACTATGACCCGGCTGACAACCAACATTGAAAATCTGACTAACTCTGTTGCTATAATAAAGCACTTTGTTGAATATATAAAACATCAGTGTTATCTTGTATTTCCATACAATGTTACATCTGGCTGTTACATATCTGTTGTCAGAGAAGTACTTGCATAAATAGGTAAACCACCTTCATACAAACAAGGACGGAAAACAGGGCAAAGTGAGTATACTTATTTATTCAGTAAGTTATGGGTCAAAGTATTTGGTGAGTACATTTCTAACTCTTCTGGCTTCAGTCTCATTGCCATCTGTTCTGAAATTGTTAGGTTGCGTTCAAGAAAACACTGAAATGGCGCACTGTCGTCTGACAGCATTTTCAGATTTCTCCGGTTACCTCGTCCACACTGATCTGCCCAAGTGGCGTTTTCAGAATTACACACCTGGACAGCATTTCTGAAAAGCTCCGGCTTCCAAGGACGAAAACGCCGCTTTAGTGTGGTCAGAGGGTAAAAACGAAGAGAAGAAGCTTCGGTTACGGATTTATCCGGTGTAGTGTGGACGTAGCCTAAGGCAAATGCATTGTTCCAGTGTTTGAGTAGTTTCTGGCTGAGTGCCTTTTGTTTACTTACCGTAATTGATCTGTTGTTGTTAATGCTGGTGTTGAATTGAATTGACTTTATTTCTTACATCCTTCACATACATGAGTAAAAATCTTTGTTACGTTTCCCATCTAAATGTGCTGTGTGGAATCATAGTACTTTTATAATAATTTATAATAAATAGAATGGTCAGTGTAATATAGAGTACACTCAAATCAGTGTAAGTTCATCAGTCTGATGGCCTGGTGGAAGAGCCTGCTGGTTCTGGCTTTTATGCTGCGGTACTGCTTCTCAGATGTAGCAGCTGGAATAGATTGTGGTTGGGATGACTTGGGTCCCCAATGATCCTACAGACCCTTTTTACACACCTGTCCTTGTAAATGTCCTGAATCATGGGAAGTTCACATCTACAGATGCACTGGGCTGTCCGCACTACTCTCTGTAGAGTCCTGCAATTAAGGGAGGTACAGTTCCCATCCCAGGCAGTGATGCAGCCAGTCAGGATGCTCTCAGTCATGCCCAGTATAAAGTTCTTGGGATTTGGGGGCTTATACCAAACTTGCTCAACCATCTGAGGTGAAAGAGGCACTGTTATGACAGACCACGTGAAGTCCTCGGTAATTTGGATGCTGAGGAACTTGAAGCTGTTTACCCTCTCAACCCCAGATCCATTGATGTCAATAGGGGTTAGCCCTTCTCCATTCCTCCTGTAATCCACAACCAGCTCCTTTGTTTTGTGAGATTGAGAGGGAGGTTGTTTTCTTGACAACACTGTGTCAAAGAGATGACTTCTTCCCTGAGGGCCACCTCATTATTGTTTGAGATAAACCCAATCAGTGTAGTGCTGTTGGCAAATTTAATTAGCAGATTGGAGCTGTGGGTGACGATACAGTAATGGGTATACAGGGAGTAAAGGAGGGGACTCAGTCGCAGCCCTGAGGGGCTCCTATATTGTGAGTCAGAGATGTTGCTTATGAGGATAACTTTAAAACCTATATTTCACCTTATTACCAACAGAAGGACTTTGGGGAGAGCTTGTGTCATTTTGCTAATTTCCTCATTCAAATGATGGCAAACCCAGTGTCCAGTTGTGTGGGTTGCATGGATGCATTCACATTTTGTGCATTGACCTATTAATACTCTGAAGACATTTTGGGCTTTCTGGAGTTGAAATTTGAAGTTTGGGTCTTGAATTTAGTTTGAAATGACTGCAGTTTTACATTTGATTTGCTGACATTCTTCATGATCTGGGTAAGATTCTAGGATGGAAATAGTATTTTTGCAGAAGGGATTTTGGGGCCAGTTGACATTGTACAGAACTGAAGATTTAAATGATGCATATACAGTCGGCCCTCCTTATCCACGGGTTCCGCTGGCGTGGATTCAACCAACCGTGGATCGGGAAAACCCAGAAGTTCTCTCTCCAGCACTCATTGTTTGAGCATGTACAGACTATTTTTTCTTGTCATTATTCCCTAAACAATACAGTATAACAACTGTCTACTTAGCATTTACAATGTTTTAGGTATTATAAGTAATCTAGAGATGATTTAAAGGTACAGGCAGTCCCCGAGTTATGAACGAGTTCCGTTCCTGAGTCCGTCTTTAAGTCGGATTTGAAGTCGGAACAGGTATATCCGGTATTATTTAGCATCAGTCAAACATTTGTCTTAGTATATAGTATATATTTTATCTCTTAGTATCTTTCCCTTCAGTTAGTCCTGACGAAGGGTCTCGGCCCGAAACGTCGACAGTGCTTCTCCTATAGATGCTGCCTGGCCTGCTGTGTTCCACCAGCATTTTGTGTGTGTTGTAGTATATATTTTATAGAAACATTGTGGATTCAGAGATGCACCGGGTCCTAAAGTCCACCGCACTGAGACAGGTTAAATAAGGGACTTGAGCATCCATGTTTTTTGGTATCCGCAGGGGGTGATCCCGGAACCAATCCCCCGCATATAAGGAGGGCCAACTGTATAGGTTGTTATTGGTAAGGAGAGGTTTAAATTGCTATGTATTTGCATGTTGAGACAAATGGCATTAGTTTTGATGTCACTGTTGTGATGTGCAACATATATGCTTGCATCTAGCAATTTAGTATACTTGCTGCTAAATCAGATGGGCATGGTTCTGTATCACAGTGCATGTGTTAGGATTGCTGCAGTATGCAAAGTTTGGGTGAAATGAGTAAGTTAACTGACTTGGTTAAATTATTCTTGGGAGAGAAGTGCTGAAGTAAAAATTTACATGGAGAATAAAGTTTTTTTCTGTGGGAAAAGAGTGAAGAATACACTTTCTCACATTGACAGATTATAATTAATAGGGATGCCGCAGAAATCAATGTGTGGTCCTAAGATATTTATAACCTGCATCACTGATAGTGGAATTGCATCTAAGTTTGCTGCTGATTCAAAGCTAGAAGGGAAGTAAGTTGTGATGAATGAGGGGGACAGATATGTGCCAGGAAATTTGAATGCAAAATGTTTATTCCCTCCCTCCCCCCTCCAGCATTTTGTGATTCAAATAATTGCTTTCTATATGAATCAGATTTAATATCGCCAACATGAGTCCTGAGTTTAGGGCAGCAGTACAATAAAATACATGATAAATAAATAGAGGAAAAAACTGAGTTCTATTAAGTATATGTATGTCTATTAAATAGGTAAGCTTTAAATAGTGCAAAATAACAGAAATAAAAAATAGTAAGATAATGTTTATGGGTTCAATGTCCATTTAGAATTTGGATGCAGAGGGGAAGAAGCTGTTCCTGATCACTGAGTGTGTGTCTTAAAGCTTCTGTACTTCCTTCCTGACAGTAATAGTGAGAAGAGGGCATGTCCTGGGTGGTGGGGATCCTTAATTATGGACACAGCTTTCCTAAGGCACCGCTCCTGGCAGATGTTTTGGATACTATGAAGGCTGGTACCCATGATGGAGTTGACTAATATTACAAGTTTCTGCAACTTATTTTGATCTTGTGCAGTAGCCCCTCGCCCATACCAGACAGTGATACAGCCAGTCAGAATGCTCTCCACAGGTACATTTGTAGATGTTTTTGAGTGTTTTAATTCCAAAACCAAATCTCTTCAATGAATATAGCCACTGTCTTCTTTATAGCTGCATAGATGTGTTGCATCCAGGTTTGGTCCTTGGAGATAGATACCCAGGAACTTGAAATTGCTCACTCTCTCCACTTCTGATCCCTCTGAGGATTGGTGTGTGTTCCCTCATCTTACCCTTCCTGAAATCCACAATCAGCTCTTTGGTCATGGATGTAGA
The DNA here is from genome assembly GCF_048418815.1 of Hemitrygon akajei. Classification (NCBI taxonomy): domain Eukaryota; kingdom Metazoa; phylum Chordata; class Chondrichthyes; order Myliobatiformes; family Dasyatidae; genus Hemitrygon; species Hemitrygon akajei. The sequence continues at coordinate 3,387,463 of NC_133137.1, read as the reverse complement.
GAGACTAGAGCAGTAGGCTAAGCACACACCCCTGTGGAGTGCCAGTGTTAATTGTCAGCGAGGTGGAGATGTTATTTCCGATCTGCACAGATTGTGGTCTTCCGGTTAGGAAGTCAAGAATCCAGTTGTAGAGGTGGGTATAGAGGCTTTAAGTCCTGTAGCTTTTTGATCAGGACTGTAGGAATGATGGTGTTAAACACTGAGCTGTCTGTAATCAATAAACAGCATCCTGACATGGGTATATGCATTGTTCAGGTGATCCAAGGTTGAATGGAGAGCCATTGAGATGGTGTCTACTGTTGATCTAGATGAAACCACAAACACAGCCAATCCCAGGATGTTTGGAATCACTTTGGGAAAGATATGACTGGCTATTTCAGTTTTGGCAATATGCTGCATGATTTGAGGCCTTCTACCCAGTTTTATCTCTTTTCTTTTTTCCCAAAACTGCTCAATTCACCTGAACAGTATCACTGACACAAAGGTGGTCTTCTACTAATACTCTTTTCACCTGCACGCCTTCAGTCCATAGAGTTAAATCCGGAATTGTTTTTCTCCGGCTTTTGGCTGAGATTGATTCTGAAGCTATTTTACAAACTCTACACTGGTGTTATTTTGAAGAACATTGGGGCAATTGAAGTATCTTATTACTGTCCTTGCAGTTTTGCTTTTGTCAGAAATGTATTGACATATTTGTTCTTCTAATCTCCCTCAGATGGGAGGAGTAACATATTCCTTTTCAGCCTTCAATGCTTTTAATTTAATCCTAATATTCATCTCTTCTCATAGTTATATTCTTTTACTGATATTGACAAATGTCTCTCGTCTCCTTTGCTATTTTTTTTAATGGTAACCCTGTTAATCTGAAGTATTGGATTAGCATTCATTTTCTCTAAGCTACATTTCAATAACTGCCAAAACATAAATTTCCATCTGCTTCACTAATGGAGAGCCATAGTCAGCTCTGATGTCATACTCCCTTTTCACTGTGGGTCATTAAGAGATTGAATGGGAAGTCTAACTTTCTTGTTTGTCTTTCCTTCCATCCTAAGGGTAGGAATAATCTCTTCATGCCATCTTGGGAATGATTGATAAATCAGCCCAATTTTGAATCCTGTTTGATTGTATAGTGTACCACATTAGCCGTTTTGGAAATAATGGAGATTTTCTAAATGGTTGTTTAACTGCTCTGTCCATTGATTTTCAGTCTATCTCCAATGAGTACTTGCTGCTATCTGAAGCAGTTGAACCTTTTTGCTTCCCATTTCACCCCACACCCTAATTTTCTTCCCTTGTCATTATGTTCATCATAATCTGTTCCAGATTTTGTAAAGGGATGATTTATTCAGAAGTAGCACCATGGCATTCCCCTTCAACACCTTTACAGCCCTAGACAATGGAGATCAATTGCAATGATCCTGCTGCTCCCTCAGTGATTATTTAACAATGCTATATGTAGACATGTCACCTTATTGGAGAACTAAACTACATGAAGGGTTAACTTTGGCCAAACTGTGTAACATGCACCTTTTGGCTAACGGTCTTGTACATAATTTCTTAAGATTTTTTTAGTTTCTATTTAAATGAATGGCATTGCTTCTTTAAATAATATATCCCATTGATATTTTGTCTCAGAGCTCCTGCTCAAAAGAAACGTTTAACGGAAAAGATGCTGGATTGCCTGGTAATTTCGGGAAACAGTTCATATCCCTCTGGGCCTTACTTTCCATATCCCCAAGGAAATGGGGTACCTGATGTTGCCTCCACTTCTTGGCAAGATGAATCTACCTCTCAGGAATTTGTTGCAAACAAAGAGGGCTGCATGGAGGTGAAAACTGATTCAAACCAAATTGGACTGGAAAAGCTGAAGGAAATTGAAAATCGGTAGGTGAAATCTGTTCATGCAATATCTGTATTCTGCTGGATGTTTCACATGGATGTTAATGGCCAGAACCTTCCAAATCTCTTACTATCTTTCCTTTCAGTTAGTCCTGACGAAGGGTCTCGGCCCGAAACGTCGATAGTGCTTCTCCCTATAGATGCTGCCTGGCCTGCTGTGTTCCACCAGCATTTTGTGTTTGTTGCTTGAATTTCCAGCATCTGCAGATTTCCTCGTGTTTACCTTCCACATAAACTCATTCTGTCCTTGGTGTGCTTTATCATAAAGTAGTATTGCTGCCTGTGAGAAGTTTAGAAATTACATTTGGTAATCTGGAGCTATCATATACTTGCTGCCATCTGTACAGTATCAATTCTATGAAGACAATGGCTTGAATTCCATGAAAGTTTCCAATAGCATTTCTGAAATCTTTTTCAGGTAAAGATCTGATTGAAGAACAGTTGGGTGCACAAAATTGTTTTGGTGATGGTGAAGGAGTGTGATAAGGGAATTGACCAAAATTAAAGCTAATTCTTACTACTACATTTGAACACCTGATGATAGTGTGTGCAGTTATACACAAATAGTGTATTGCCTAAATTCTACCTTTGCTACGAGAGGTGAGAACGCATTAGACCCTGGTCTATACCAACATCCCTGGTGCATACAAAGCTGCTTCCTATACCCACCTCATACTTTGACCACTTTTGTTAGAGCTGTGGGGGAGGATTTAAACTAATTTGGTAAGGGGATGAGAAATGGAGTGATAGGGCTGAGGATGGGGCAGTTGGTATGCAGCAAGAAGCAATGTGTAGTGAGACTGAAGGTGGACAGGGAGATGATGGGGGCAAAATTGAAGTAGGTGACATGAATTAAAGTGTAACAGGGGCCTAAGTCAAAACAGGTGATGAACACAAGACTGAAGGTATTACATTTGAATGTATACAATATACGAAATAAGGTATATGATCTTGTAGCTCCATTCAAGATTGGCAGGAATGATGTGGACATCTTTGAGTCACAGCTGTGAAAAAAGATTGTAGGGGAGCTTAACATCCAAGGATACACATTGTACTGAAAGAACAGCTGGGAAGGCAGAGGAGGTGAGATGGCTTCGTAAGTTTAAAAAAAAAACGAAATTCTTAGAAAGCGGTAACATAGGATCAGAAAATGTAGAATCCTTGTGGGTAAAGTTAAGAAATTGCAAGGTAAAAAGATCCTGATGGGAGTTATATACAGGCCTCCAAACATAGCTAGGATGTGGATGCTACCAATTACACTGGGAGATAGAAAAGACATATAAAAAGGATAATTTTGTGATAATTATGGGAGATTTCAATATGTAGGTAGATTGGCAAAATCAGGTTGATTCTAGATCCCAAGAGAGGGAATTTATCGAATGCCTATGAGATAGCTTTTTTAGAACTACTTCTGATTGAGCCCACTAAAGGAAAAGCAATTCTGGATTGGGTGTTATGTAATGACCCAGATTTGATTAGAGAGTTTAAGGTAAAGGAACCTTAAGTGATTATAATATGTTAGAATTCGCCCTACATTTTGAGAAGGAGAAGTTAAAATTGGATGTATCATTATTACAGTAGAGTAAAGGGAATTACAGAGGCATGAGAGAGGAGCTAGCCAAAGTTAATTGGAAGGGGACACCAGCAGGGATGATGACAGAACAGCAATGGCTGGTGTTTCTGGGGGAATTTTGGAAGGCACAGGCCAAATACATCCCAAAGATGAACAAGTAATGTAATGGGAGGATGAGGCAACTGCTGAAATGAAAGAGAGCATGAAAGCAGAAGAGAAGAATATTGCAAAAATTAGTGGGAAGGTTGTGGATTGGGAAGCTTTTAAAAAAGCAATAGAAGGCAACTAAAAAGTCATAAGGAGATAAAAGATGAAACATGAAGGTAAGCTAGCCAACAATACAAATGAGGCCACAAAATTTTTTTCAGATACAGTATATAAAGAGCAAAAGAGGATATGGGACCACTGGAAATTGATGCTGAAGAGATTGTAATGGGGAGACAAAAAGTAGTGGACGAAGTGTATAAATATTTTGTGTCAGAAATTTGAGTGTGTCAAGAGGAAGAAATGAGTGTTGTTAATGTTACTAAGGAAAAGGTGCTTGGGAAATTGAAAAGTCTGAAGGTAGTAAGTCACCTGGACCAGATGGACTACACCCAGGCTTCTAAAAGTGGTAGCTGAAGAGACTGTGGAGGCATTAGATTCAGGAATGGTTCTGGAGGACTGGAAAATTGCAAATGTCACTCCCATCTTTAAGAAGGGAGGGAGGCAGAGGAAAGGAAAATAGAGGCCAATTAGCCTGACTTCAGTGGTTCAAAAGATGTTGGAATCTATTTTTAAGAATGAAGTTTGGGGGTACTTGGAGCATGATAAGATCGCCAAAATCAGTATAGTTTTCTCAAGGGGAGATCTTTCTGACAAATCTGTTTGAATTCTTTGAGGATATAACAAGCAGGATAGATAAAGACGAGCCGGAGGGTATTATTTATTTGGATTTTCAGGAAGCCTTTGACAAGGTGCTGTAAATGAGGCTGGTAGGGTCTCAAAGAGATTGTTAGACAGATAAGAGTCTGTGGTATTTCAGGAAAGGTACTAGTATAGAGAGAAGATTGGCTGTCTGGCAGCAGGCATAGACTGAGAATAAAGCAGGCCTTTTCTGGTTGGCTGCTGGTGACTAATGGTATGTCGTAGAGGTCAGTGCTGGGACCACTTCTTTTCATGTTATATGTCAGTGATTTAGATGGAGGAATTGATGGTTTTGTGGCCAGGGTTGCAGATGATATAAAGATAAGTTGGGGGGGCAGGTAGTGTTAAGGGAGCAGGGTGTCTGCAGAAGAATTTAGACAGATTGGGGGAATGGGCAATAGGAATGTAGTGTAGGAGATGGTCATGTACTTTGGTGGAACAAATAAAGACATGGGCTATTTTCTAAATGTGGAGAAAATTCAAAAATCAGAGGTGCAAAGGAATTTGGGAGTCCTCGTGCAGGATTCCTTAAAAAGTTAGCTTGCAGTTTGAATCGATGCAATGGAAGGCAAATGAGATGTTAGTGTTAATTTTGAGTGGACTAGAATAAAAAGCAAGGAGGCTTTAATAAGGCTTTGGTCAGATTGAACTTAGGAGTATTGTGAGCAGCTTGGGCCCCTTATCTTTAAAAAGAGATGTGCTGGCATTGCTGAATATCCAGAAGAAGTTCACGAGAATTATCACAGTTGTGAAAAGGTTAATGTATGAGGAGCATTTGATGGTTCTGGGCCTGTGCTTGCTAGAGTTTAGAAAAATGACGGGGTGGGGGGAATCTCATTAAAGCCTATAGAATATTGAAAGGCCTAGATAAAATGGATTTAGAGAAGATGTTTCTTATAGTGAAGGAGTCTAGGACCAGAGAAAACAGCCTCAGAATTGAGGGACATTCATTTAAAACAGGGATGAGATAAAAAGTATTTCTAGGCACAGGGCGGTGAATATGGAATTCATTGCCATAGCTTTGCAGGCAAAGTCATTGGGTACATTTGAGGCAGAAGCTGATAGATTCTTGATTAATCGGGGCATCAAAGGGGAATGGGATTGGGAGGGATAATAAATTAGACTTGATGGAATTGCAGAGCAGACTCGATGGGCAGAATGGCCTAATTCTGCTCCACTGTCTTATGGTTTTAACTTGATGCTAATTCCTGCATTCCTGATTAAATGAGCCAAGTCAGTTGAAAGAGAGATAAAGATCTGGCCAGAAGGAGCAAACTCAGCATTGCAGGACTGTTGAAAATACTGATCGGAACATGTTCAGGAAGTTGGCAAGTTACAGCCATCGCATTAACATCAATCAATATGGGAGATCTGAGACTAGCTATTACACAGAAGTGCTTTGGGGACGTCACTGTTATTTAATACATCTTCTATCAGAAGCCATGACTGACAGGTGAGGCCTGGTTATGGTTGAGAGATCGGTGAATAAGATGGCTCTCAGGTCAGCTGTGCTTTCCCGCTCCCTCAGGTAGGCAAAACAGGATTATTCACAGAGAATGTACTGTACAGCCATTTCTGTGACACCAGAGACGCAAGATGCATGTGGCAGGGCATTCAGACCATAACAGATGTCAAGTCCATCTTAGCGATAGTGACACTTCTCACCCTGATAGATTGAATGACTTGAGTTTCTGCACAGTACAATGTGCTGGTGAGGAAGGCCCCCCTTTCCCTTCGAGAGTCAGTCTGGCTGCAGCTAATGTGAGAAAGACTCTAGCAGGGTCAGCCCACCTAAAGGTGCGGTGCTTGATAACATACCTGTTTGAGTGATGAGGAATTGTGCAGCGCAGTTAAGAGATGTCTTCAACAACTCTTTGAGATAGTCCACTGTCCCTTCTTCCTGATACATTAGACCCTTTCCATTTGACCCCTCCTTAAATTAATCTACTGATGAAGCCATAGCCTCTGCACTCCACTCTGTCCTGTCCCACCTGGAAAATGGTGCTTCATACTCCAGGCTGCTGTTTATTAACTTCAGCTTGGTATTTATTATATCATCCCTTAGAAGGATAAACTGTCCTCGTTGAGTCTCAACACCGCTCTCTGCAACTGGATCTTGGTCTTCCTAACAGAAAGGCCACAGTCAGTCCAATTGGCAGTAACATCTGCAGCTCCAGCATGCTGAGCACCAGTAGCCCCGAGGGCTGCATGCTCAGCCCACTGTCGTTCATGCTGCTGACACTTGACTGCACTGCTAGATTCAGTTTAAACCGAGTCATCAAGTTTGATGATGATACAACAGTGGTTGGTCCCATCAACAATGACGAGGAGACAGTATGGAGAGAGGAGATACATCAGCTAGTAGAATAGTGTGAGCACAACTAGAGTCTCAACATTAACAAAAATCAAGGAGATGATTGTCAGCTTTAGGAAGATGCGGCTGACCATTCCTCACGACACATAAATGGCTCCTCCATCAAGAGGGTTAGGAACACCAGTTTTCTGGGAGTGAACATAACGAACAATCTCACCTAGTCCTTCAGCACCTCTGTGTATTTGGTCAATAAAGCACAGCAGTATCTCCACTTACTGAGGAGACTGAAGTGAGTGAAGCCCCCCAGCCCCACCATTCTACGAGTTTTTATAGGAGCATCATCGAGAGTGTCTTGACCAGCTGCGTCACTGTCTGGTATATGAATTGCACAGCATCAGACTTCATGTCCATACAAAGGATTGCGAGGACTGTTGAGAGGATAATCAGGGTCTCTCTTCTATCATCAGAGATATTTATTAAAAGCACTGCACGGACATGGACAGCCCTTGGCATTGTCATTGATCCCTCCCATCTGCCTAACAATCTCTTTGACACCCTACCATCAGGCAGGAGGTACCGTAGCATCAAGACAAGAACTGTTAGAATGGAAGACAGCTTCTTAACCCAGGTCATAGGACTACTAAACTCCCTGCAATCATCCAGGTCTCAGCACATATGAAGCATGAGTGATGTTATACTGTTAACTTTTTAACTTTTGTCATAAATGAACCTTATTATTAATTTATTTGTGATAATATTTGTGTTGTGCACCTTGGTCCAGAGAAAGGTTTGATCATTTGGCAGTACACATGTGTAGGGTTGAATGACAATAAACTGAATTTGAACTTGAGCTGTTAATGGCTTTACCTGCTACTGATACTGTATTGATTTTGATGTAACTTTTTGAAACATCTATCAGGAAATGTCAAAAGAAGAAAATAATCCTGGAGACCCTGAAGCCAACAATTGCTTTCAAGTTACAGAAATTGACATTAGAGACTATGATATTCCCTCTGAAAATTCCAATTTAATAAACATGTTTAAGACTTGGCAGGGCTTGAAAAAGGGAATTGGTGAGAGGAAAAATATATGTATGGATTAAACATTTAGGATTTAGTTGCTAGGGTGTCCTTGAATTCCATTTTAGGAACTGCAGAATTCCATTTCCTAGAAGTGATGGGTTTAATTGTTGCTTAGCAGACAGATATAAACCAACTTCTTGTTAACTCCTTATATTTAAATTTCACAGGCTAGTTACAAGAGATGATCCAGAAACTGACGCAGTTGAGATTTCAGATATGCCAGTGCTGGTCTTGTCTGATTCTCTCCGAGAAGAACTGAAACATGGTCTGGAAGAAGTTTTGCCTCGTACAATAATGGAATCCCTGTAAGTATAACATCAGAAAGAAGTGTCATGTGTTGCTAATAGTCTAATGATGGGGGATTATCACAGGTGTATGATTTTATATTAGCAAAAATAGTTATTTCTGATTCTGAAAAAGCAAGTTATAATACGAGGGGTGATTGATAAGTTCGTGGCCTAAGGTAGAAGGAGTCAATTTTAGAAAACCTAGCACATTTATTTTTCCTACATTTACACACTTAGTCCAACGGTCGTGGAGCATACGGATCCCTTCTTTGTAGAAGTCGGTGTCTTGGACCTCCAGGAGAGGTCCACAGCATGGGGTGATTGATAAGTTTGTGGCCTACAGTAGAAGGAGATGAGTTATTAACTTCAAACTTTCTGCATTTTCACTCAAAGAGTTGAAGTGTATGTTTATATAATGAGAGTTGTATAACATCTCCTTCTACCTTAGGCCACGAACTTATCAATCACCCCTGCTGTGGACCATTTCTACAAAGAAGGGATCTATATGCTCCACAACTGCTGGACTAAGTGTGTGCATGTAGGAGGGGACTATGTTGAAAAATAAATGTGCTAGGTTTTCTAAAATTGACTCCTTCTACCATAGGCCACGAAATTAACAGTCACCCCTCATAAATTCAAGAATGAGTGCTATCTCACAAACTTGTTTTGGGCCTCTACAGCATAACTGCAGAAAGCTAAAGGTAGAAAGATGAGTAGGATGGGAGAAATAATGTGGCAGTTAAAGGACCAAAAAAAAATTGGATTTTCTGTAATGTATTCCATCTTTATTTCCCTGTTTGTATAATCCATGCCCCTGTGACCTCCATACAGCTTGATTTCCCAGCCATATTTCCGAAAGTAAGAAATCTTGGCTCAGGAAAGTTGAATGAGTTTGGGCGGAGATGAGAAAATAAATAAATGAATTATTGAAGGGTTTGGAACATAGGCCTCCTAATCATGGCTGTACTATTGAGTGATAATAATCATGAAGAAAGGGAACTTGTAGCAAGGGTAATGAAATAATTGTTGACAAATTTAATCTTCATGGACATTGGGCAAATTAAACTGACATGTTATCAGCAGATATGAATAGAATACACTGAGTCTCTTCATCTGCAAGTCGTAATGCAAATTGCAAATAGTCAAGGCCCCAGTACTAATCTTTTGTTATAGCTTGCAAACTAGAAAATTCTCATTCATTGTTTTCTATCAGTTCAGTCCTCTTTTAACTAACCATGTAGATTCTTGTTACTGTGCTTTGGCCTGCTCTGTAAATTGTCCCTGAACCCTCTAATAATTTTTTTCCTTTCTTACTATCTTAGGAATCGTCCATGCATGGAACTTGTTCTTTGGAGACCCCCATGTGAACCTCTTTCAGATAAACTTGCAGCATTAACAGAGCAAAGGAAGTCCAAGCATAGGGAGCTACAGTGTGATCCTGATTTATACAAGAGCACAAAACTGGATTCATCCTTAAATTGTGGTGATATGAATCAAACCAACACACTTGAAGAGGACATGGAGCTTTAGAGACAGCTTGCAGCACAGATCTGTGGGGTAAAAGCATTGTAACTTGCAGAGATTCTCCATCAGCAGGGAATGGAATATTTTGTTAAAGTTTAAAAAGTTTTAAGTGACATTAAGGTTTTGATGGCCCAACTGTTCTTGCATAAACCAAACACTGAAACTAGTCCTGGCTGCAGTCTATATAGTGTCTGTACTGCACATGGATATTCTTTATATATTTTTTAAGTGTGTTCCTATTGCACCCAGTTTATCTTTGATCTCAGATCTGGGATAATCAGCCATAGGCTGTCCAGTGTCAAATAATTACTTGTGGTTAGTTTTGAGAAAGTAAGTGCTGTAATTTATAATGCTCTTGAAATGCTATTTGTTATGTAATACATGAAGAGATAGGGAACTAGTAGAAGCATTCCAAGGAGTATACAAGAGAATTTTATGCTATATGGATGTTCATTGAAGCATTGTTTCACTCTTGGCTGGAAAAGTTTTTAATATGAACTTTTGTTATTGAGCTTAAGATAAAAAATAGCTTTTCTTGCACTATAACAAATGAAGAGAAAACTAAATACTAGCTGGGGAATTGAATAAAAAAAAGAAACTAAACCTTTTACTTAAGGATCTCTTCTTGTTATAGCCATTGATCTTTCGGTATGTACTTGTTTTGGGGAGGAAAAAAAATAAAATACCTGATACTTAAGATAGCAGTGCTGTGGGAGTGTTGAGCCTGAGCTCACTCTAATATAGTGCAAGCAGACAATGAGGAATTGCTCATGGTGGATCCTATTTATCTCTCTATTTTTAAAGGTTCTGATCTTAGTAGAAATTTGCGGTCCTTTCTGAGGTGTCATACATGTATTTTGCATTTTTTGTAAAGCTTTTAGGTGTTCTTGGAATGGTCTCGGTAAAAATTTTGCTTTTGAAATTTTTCATTTGATCATGCCACCCTTGCCCATCCTGCATTTCTTCTCACTCTTACACCCTTTCTTCTTCCTCTTCTTCTCCTTATCTTTTGCCAGTAATACAGGAAGAAGAATAAACCTGTTTCAAATAATACCTCTCTGTAACATTGGGGTAAATTTTCTAATCATTTGCTAGCAGATTCTCCTCAAATTATTGTCAGTTGTGCATTTCTTACTGGAAGATTGGCCACTAGCTGAGAACCTATCATCTGACTGGTATTCGATCAATCCAACAAGGGCTTCAGCTACACCACTGAGTTCTCTACAGGTTTGCAGAAGCTTCCAGTCTTTGTGCATCACTTCTTAAAACCAATTCTTAGAATGAATTTGTAATGTTTGTTACCTAAAGTCGAGTTGAGCTTTGGTTATAGTTTTGGATTCAGCAATGATATCCTAGTTTTTGCATTTTTGTTACATTTTAAGCATCTCCGTGTTTGCCTTCAGAGACTTCTCCCACACCCAAATATTGCTTATGGAAAAAGTGAAAACCAGTTTCACAACAAATTATCGATCAACTCGTAGCATTCAAACTGTCAGTATGGAGCTGACTTTGGCTGCATGAAGTAGGTCAGAGATGCTGAGCTGTTTCACTGGGTATTAGATACCTGTGATCCTTGGGTAGGCTTCTGTCAAAGCCATTCAAGAGTAGAATTAGTGCTTGCAATTCCAATCAGCCTGAGATCAACCTGCCCTTGGTAGAATCATCATGCTTATTGTGATGTAACCGGTCAGCTCAGGCAGGTGGATGGATGTTGAAAGATATTTTGGCCATTTTGTTTTGCTCTTTCAATCGAATATGAAGCCTGACATTGTACTTGTCTTGGAGATTTTTTAAAAATGACAGTTTGAATGACCCAGGATTTGGTTCCCTACATAGTATTGATTCAGATTAATTTATCAAATGTACATTGAAACTTGCAGTAAAATGCATTATTTGTGTTAACAGTTAATACCAATACATCATCAGGATGTGGTAGGACACCTGCAAGTGTCATCATTCATCCTGGTGCCAACATAGCATGCCCACAATGTATGGCAGAACTATACAACAACAACAATAGTACAAATAAAACAGAACAACAATAAAACAAGCCTCCAACTTTCAGTCCTGGCTTGGACATATAGACATTGGGCCTCCAACTTCCGGACACACTGTTCCAGGGGCTTCGACCATTGGTTCTTGACTTCCAGATTCACTGTCTTCAGTTTTCAACCTTTGACCTCTAAGCCATGAATTCCAGACTTGCAAAGACCTCCAATCCCTTGGGGGCGGTGGGGGAGTAGTCTCACCCTCGTCCACAGAGCCTGCCAACCCTACATCCACCTACAGGTATACTGGCCTTCTTCCATGGAATGCTGTGATCTGGACATCAGCTCCTGCCCCGACTCTCCATATATTTCCCCTGATCCCTCATTCCCCTCATCAATGGACCCAAAGCCATCTTTACAAATTAACAAAAACAACTAAATCTGAGCCATGACCTCAACAGACATCACAACTTGGCACCATCTATTGACCAGAGTAATTTGATTCACTCATGCTGAGATAATCATGACAATAGTTCAAATCTTGATGGGAAGATGTTGCATTTCCCTTAGCAGTATGTAGTGAAACCTATAATCTGGTATGCTTGGGATTTAGGGGACATCGGCAGATTTTTAAAACTTAAATGTTCTATTATTAATACCAATGTTAATTCACATTTATAATGCAGTGTTATATCAAATAAAAAATCTTTACAGGTAAGAGGAAACGGAGTTCAGGAACCAGGGCCTCACTGAATGGAGAGGAGGGTAACTTATGTCCCAGATGCTGGGTCATTGGGAATTATGAAGCTCTAAACAAGCTGCAACTTGAGCAGCATCTGTTGGGAGTGGGAAGAAATTGTCTGTGTTTTGGGTTGAAATCCTGTATCAGGACTAAGTGGAGAGGCGAGATGGCCAGTATAAAGAGGAGAAAGGGAGTGGTGAGGCAGGAGCCCGAAGTATTTGGTGGAATGAGGAACGGTGAATGATAGGCAGGATGAGCTAGGGAGGGATGGAGTTGAGAGATGGAGGCAGGTTGGATAATGGATTGCCTGGGTGGATGCTGTGAGAAAGGGAATGGATATCAGTGAAAGTGAAACCAAACCTGCAAGATATTAATGGAGAGTTTCCTTTGAAATGCTGGGAGTAGAGGGCATGCTATCTGGTGGTGGCATTTAATTCAAGGTGCCAAAAATCATAGCAGATCAGTTGAATGTGGAGGCTGCTGGATGAGGAGGAGAGAAAACATCCTTTTTACAAAGTGTTTCATGCACAATTGTAGGAAATGGAACAAATATGGCTGAGAGTCTGTCAGCTGTGGTGGAGGGTGCAAAGCATCACTGGCCCAGCCTACTCGCCATCAAGGATATAAATACAGGAGGTGCTGGAAAAGAGTCAGTAGCATCATGAAGGATCCCACCTTGCTCATGGACTGTTTACCCTACTTCCATCAGGGAGAAGGCCACGTTGCATCCACACCAGAACTACCAGACTTAAAACTTCCCCAATCAGTAAGGCTGATTGACAGCTTCTCTTAATAACTCCAATCACTACTTTATTTCTTGTCACCTTACATACAGCCTACTGTCACTTTATGGACGTACAATCAATCTATGTATATAAGCTATCTTCTGTATTTATTGTGTTCTTTGTATTTTGTGTTTTGGATCTGGAGCACCAATAATTTAGGTCTCTTTTACACTTGTGTACAGGAAATGACATTAAACAATCTTGAATGGACAAGGAGAAAAGTAAACTACTTACAACCACTGGTCTGCAATGGTTCATTGTCATTCGAATAGGTGCATTAGAGCTGAAATTGAGGCCTTGAGAAGCAGGGTGGAAGGAGATGTATTTAATAGCTGTGGGAGCCTCTGGACTTGTGGCTATTAGTTGCTAATGTTATTCTTGTGATGGGGGCAGAGAAGCCAAGAAGAGAAAGGATCACAAATGAATTTGGCACCAAAATGATGAAATTTTCATGTTCTCCTACCCTACTTTCTGTAAAGAATCAATTCCATTAAGATGTGCATCTTTTTCCAACTATGTAGTAAATTTGTTTAATATTGACTCTGCAATGCCTCTTTAAGTAATCAAAGATTCAAAGCACATTTATTATCAAAGAATATATAAATTATACACTTTGAAATTTGTCTGCTTGTAGGCAGTCACAAAGCAAGAAACTCGAATAATTCAACTTAAAAAAAACACAAAAGAAAACAAAAACCACTGCACAGAGAAAGAGAGGGGGAAACACATCATGCAAAACAAGCCAACAGCATTCCAAACCAGACTGAGTCCCAGGTCTGCTCCCGGAGCAGCCTGAGTAGGCTCATGCCAAGTCTCGGTCCCCAGTTTTTTTTACACCAGCAGGACAGAGCAGCCGGATCAGTTCAGTCTCTTAGCAGCAAAGAAAGGAATGAACATTCACGAGAGAGTGAATGAATTTAGCCCAACCCTCCCCTCCATATCCAACACTTGAGCTTCCAGTCTACCTGCGCCGACATTTAAATTGTCCTAACAACAAATAGTGCCACATTTTGTGACCTGAATCTAGGTGCTCCAAAACTCCTGGGCTGCCCTACCTGAAGCTGGTCTTGATCTTATCAAGTTGGTTCGGGGTTCGGTGCAATCCAACCTAGCACCCAGATTAGGTGGATGGACATTGAAACTCTTCACATTGACTCCTTTCAAAAATGCTCACTCCATCTCCAGAAGCGATACTACCAACACTAAGAACCAGCGGCCTGAACATGTCGCACCTTGCAATGCCCAGCACGGCCCAACCCCCAGACTAGCCTTACCTCCACCTGCTTCCTTGCCGTCTGCAGCAATAGTTCACCACAATTTCTTTCACGAAAGATGTTAAATGTAGTGTTTTTAGTTGATTAAAATTTACTAGTAAGCTGTCACACATCTTTGGTAGTGCCGTCTTAAACTGGAACCAAGTACAGACCAAGGGCTTTATCCCCTATGTTGATTAGCGTATTTAATGTTTTCTTTCAAATTTGTCTGTCTCATCTATTAATGGCATTTCTCATCTGACTAGTTTACTAGCAAATTCTTCAGTAATTAGTGTTACTGCCTGAAATTTTATTCTGTCTACAGTTGGCTAATTTCCCTCCCAGACTTTCTCTCTTCATAATGTTTTGCTACTAGATGTGACTGAATAATTGTTCACTCTAATCTACCATATTCGTTCTCATGTATTCCCTTGGTTCATAAGATTACCCTGGTTAAAATAGTAACTGCTTACAGATTATGATAGATGCAGGATTCCACATTCTATCCTTTGAGGAAGGAAAAAGTTTCTATAAAGTATGCCCCATATCAATGATGTTGATGTGCATCTATTTGTGGCTTGATTAATTACTTTTAGTTTCTAGAAATGAGATTCCAGTTATCTTTTTAAACTGCTGTACTGGTCCTTGAAAGTGACCCTGTCAAACCCATGATCAAATTGAAATTAATTAACAGAAAAATGTCAGAAACGGGTCCATCAAGTAGGATAAAGAAAGTTGCATGAGGTTTGAAATTGCTGACTTTGGATTTGATACATTTGTTAACTTTAGCCCACAAATAATCATAATAAATTATTTCACTGTGGTCACTACAGAATTCTATGGGCAAATGTGTTAAAGAGATCTCTGTGAAGTTTCTACGTGGCTACTAATGTTCAAGGCTGAGTTGTGTAAGCTTTTATTGGGTTGCAGCAGAAGTACATGAATAGATAACCTGTACGAGTCATTCATCCTGTCAACGTGGCCCTCTTCAAAAAGTTTTTAAAATACATTGTCAAACTGTATCAAAGATGCCATTTCAGTTGACTTTAAATTTGCTCTAATGAAGTTACTGGATTGTGTCAAGTGAAATCAGAACTTGAAAATATGAGTCTATATTTGTTTAAAAAAAGATATTAGCTGTCCAGAATTTGCATCAGTGGTGACTCTTATTTACAGTGGATATGCTAGTGTAAACTGTGTTGATCAGGCTGTGCCAAGTAATAGAGTGCACTGTGTTCCACTTACTTCATTCTACACTGCATTTTCTGGTATTGAATCTATAATATACTCAATATACTTTAATCTTCCCATTTGGTGCTTATTTTGTGTGATTAGCCTCACTGAAATACATTAGAATTTGTACTCTTGAGGGACAAGACTGCAAAACTTTTGGGCACCTTAGCTTTTTTACTATAAATTTTGTTTTGTTTTCTGCATTAGTGTGTCAGTAGAAAAAAAATCAAATTTTAGATTTCAATAAGAGCATACGACATAGAAGAGAATTAGGCCATTTGGTCAATCGAGCCTGCTTTGCCATTTCATCATGGCTAATCCACTTTTTTTCCCAATTTGCTCAAGTCCTTCTGCGGTCTCCCTGTTTCCCCAACATTAACTGCCCTTCCACCGATTTTCGTGTTGTCTGCAAACTTGGCCACAAAGCCATCAATTCTGTCAATCATATTACTGATGTACAACGTAAAGAGAAGCAGTTCATGTGGAACACAACTAGTCACCAGCAGCCAATCAGAAAATTCTCCCTTTACTCCGACTCTGCCTCCTGCCTATTAGCCAATGCTCTGTCCATGCTTGTAAATTTTCTGTAATACCATGGCTTCTTGTTAAGCAGCCTCATGTGTGGCACCTTGTCAAAGGCCTTCTGAAAATCCAAGTTCACAACATCCACCGATTCTCCTTTGTCTATTCTGCTTGTTATTTCTTCAAAGAATTCAAACAGATTTGTCAGGCAAGACTTTCCTTTAAAGAAACCATGTTGAGTTTGGTCTATTTTATCAGGTGCTTCCAAGTACCCTGAAACCTTATCCTTAACAATTGACTCCAACATCCCCCTAACCAGGCTAACTGGCCTATAATTTCCTTTCTTCTGCTGCCCTTCCTTCTTGAAGAGTGGAATGACATTTGCAATTTTTCTAGAAATTCCAGAATCTTCGAAATCATTCCAGAATCTATTGATTCTTTAAAGATCATTAATAATGCCTCCATGATCTCTTCAGTTACCTCTTTCAGAACCCTGAGGTGTAGTCCATCTGGTACAGCTGACTTATCTACCTTAAGGCTTTTCAGCTTTGCAAGCACCATCTCCTTGGTAATAGCAACTGTATTCATTTCTCCCCCTGAACTTCTGGCATACTGCTAGTGTCTTCCTCAGTGAAGACTGACGCAAGATGCTTATTCAGTTTGTCCACCATTTCCTTGTCCCCTATTACTAACTCTTCAGCATAATTTTCCAGCCGTCTGATATCCACTCTCGTCTCTCTATTACTCTTTATATATCTGACAAAAAAACACAGTTGGTATCCTCTTTGATATTGTTGGCTTGCTTACCTTTATATTTCATCTTTTACCCCTTTATGGCTGTTTTTTGGTTGTGTTCTGTAGGTGTCTAAAAGTTTCTCAATTCTCTAGCTTCCTACTAAATTTTGCTCTATTATATGCTCTCTTTGACTTTTACGTTGGGTTTGACTTCCAAACGTTCCAAACATTAATTTTCTAAAATAGTTAGAGATTTTTTTGTATTTTATTAAAGAAAGTAACATATTAAGTAGCAGACCACTTTTCAAATAAAAAAAACTCAATTACTTCGTATTTATATGTAGCCCAGTGCATGATGAAACAAATATAACAAACGTGCTAATGATCAATGACATAGTGACTAGTGCTCTGCTTCTTTTAATGCTGTTACAATGCTTTAGATCAGTGGTTCCCAACGTGGGGCGTACGCCCCACAGGGGGGTAATTTGATTTTTAAGGGGAGCAATTCGAGAATGAGTTATTAACAGTGAATTTTTTCTAGTAAGTCTGTGTGAGTATGAGTGTGTGTGCGAGTTAATACATATGTGTATATACATGTGTAATTGCGTATGTACTGTATATATAGTGTATCACTATCATTACAACCATCAAATGGCTTTCATAATTAAATTAATGAATTGACTGATGTAGGAAGGAACAAATGAACAAGTTCAAACGCGTAAGAAACTCGTACGAGGTCGCGCCAATGCTGCTTTTTGCAGTAGCTTTCGGTTCTTGGTGGTGTGAAGGTGTGTACATTGCGTCATCTCTTTTAAACGGTGTATCTGTCTTTGTATGCTGTAGAAATGAATCGGCATTGTTTTATTTATTTATTATTATTATTTTAATATCACTTAATGTTCTTTTTTTTACAATTTCTTAGTAATTTCTTCCTCAGAACTTTAACAGTCCTTTCGTTCTTTTATTTTTCTCTTTCATGAATGCCATGTTCTTTGGAAGCTTGTTTAAACCAAGTTAATGGTCTTTTAGGCTTCCTCCAGGTGAATAGGAATTCACTTTTTGAATAATAAGAATTACCGGTATATATCACCACAGGGGGCATCAGGATTTTAGAGGTGATTAGGTGGGGCATGGCCAAAAAAAGGTTGGGAACCACTGCTTTAGATGATGGATTAGATGGCTTTGTTACCAAGTTTGTAGATGATACAAAGATTGGTGGAGGGGCAGGTAGTGTTGAGAAACAGGTAGGCTGCAGAAGGACTTAGATTAGGAGAATGAGCAAGAGAATAGCAAATGAAATATAATGTTGAAAAGTACATGGTCATGCACCTTGGTAGTAGAAATAAATGTGCAAACTATTTTCTAAATGAGGAAAAAATCCAAAAATCTGAGATGCAAGGGGACTTGGGAGTCCTTGTGCAGAACACCCAAGTTAACTTCCAGGTTGAGTCAGTGGCAAGGAAGTCAAATGCAATGTTAGCATTCATTTCAAGAGGTCCAGAATACAAGAGCAGGGATGTGATGCTGAGGCTTTATAAGGCACTGGTGATGCCTCATCTTGAGTATTGTGAACAGTGTTGGGCTTCTCATCTAAGAAAAGATGTGCTGGATTTAGAGAGGGTTCACAAGAATGGTTCCGAGAATGAAGGGGTTATCATACGTGGAACATTTGTGGGTCTGGCCCTGTACTTGCTGGAATTTAGAAGGATGAGGGGGAATTTCATTGAAACCTTTTGAATGTTGAAAGGCTTAGACAGAGTAGATGTGGAAAGGATGTTTCCCACGGTGGGGGAGTCTAGGTCGAGGGCACAGCCTCAGAATAGTGGGGCGTCCATTTAAAACAGATGCGGAGAAATTTCTTTAGCCAGAGGGTGGTGATTTTGTGTAATTTGTTACCACGGGCAGCTGTGGAGGCTAGGTCATTGGGTGTATTTAAGGCAGAGAGTGACATGTTCTTGATTGGACATGGTATTGAAGGTTACAGGGAGAAGGCCAGAGGTGGGGCTGAGGAGGTGAGAAAATGGTCACCCATAATTGAATGGCAGATTAGACTCGATGGACCAAATGGCCTATTTGTGCTTCTATGTCTTATAACAAGTCGAATGAGCTGAACTGATTAACTGAAACAGAAACATGTGTAGAAGGAATCATACTGGGCGAAGGACAACCAAACTAAAAGTGAGGGTGTTGCAGATGTAACAGTTTACCCTTCAAATCATCAATTCTTATACCATGGTAGAGTGAGCATCACAAGAAGATACAAGGAAGTCATCCTGCATCAGCAAGGTCTCTTCCAAGCAGAAATTTCGCGGCAGGTGAGTGTTTCAATATGTGTTGTCCAAGCATTTTTGAAGAAGTACAAAGAAACAGGCAAGGTTGAGGACCAGAAAGGCAGTGGTCAGCTATAAAAACTTGAGTACAGCAGATGGGAGACGCATCAAACTGAATTGGAAATTGGAAGAAATCAGCACTGCTATCAACTCTGAACTCACAGAAACCACAGGAACCCAGGTACACTGCTCTACAGTCCAGACAAGTCTTGTCAGAAGTGGCCTTCATAGAAGAATTGCTGGCAAAAAAAAATTCCTCAGAAGTAGAAACAAAGCCAAGAGACTCAACTACGCACAAAAACACAGGGAATGGGGTACTGAACAATGGCAACAAGTGCTCTGGACTGAGGAGTCAAGATTTGAAATTTTTAGCTCAAACAAGAGGTAGTTTGTCTGTAGAAAAGCTGGAGTGTGTTACATGGATGGGTGTCTGCCAACAGTGAAGCACAGAGGAAGTTCTCTGCAGGTTTGGAGTTGCATTTCTGCAAAAGGAGTTGGTGATCTGGTCAGAAATAATGGGATCCTCAATGCTGAGAAATACAAGCAGATTCTTATTCATCACACAGTACCATCAGGGAGGCATCTGATCAGTCCCAACTTCATTCTGCAGCAGATCCCAAATACACATCCAAGGCCATCAAAAGCTATCTTCAGTGAAAAGAAGAACAAGGAGTTTTGCAACAGAGTAGCCTCCAAAGTGTCCTGATCTCAACATCATGAAACTGTCTGGGATTACTTGGGGGGGAAATAATTGAGACCGCCAATGTCTGCAGAAGAACTGTGGTAAGTTCTCCAAGATATTTGGAACAACTTAACAGACGATTTATTTTTGCAAAGCTGCACGACAATGTACCAGGTGAATTGATGCAGCTTTAAAGGCAAAGAGTGGTCATATAAAATATTCATTTGATTTAGTATTTTACTGTTTATTGTTCTTTACAGTAATCTTTTGATACTTAGAAACTTTTCATTTAATTTTTTTGAAAGCTTCTTTGCTTTACAGATTTTTTTTACACACGCCCAAGACTTTCATACGGTACTGTACACTTTTTAATTGGTCTAGCCTCTGAGGTTGCGACATTATGAATGCACAAGATGCTATCTTTAAATATAACATTGGAATTCTTGCACCAACCTTAAAAATATGAATGTTCTTAGAGTTTAATCTATCCCTGTAATTGCTGCTTGATATAAACACTTTTTAATGCCAAATTTTTGAACATACTCATTTTTAATATTTATGTACATTAGAAAAATCTACAGAAATTACCATTTTGCCTATTGTTTAGAATAATGTACATGTATGTGCATACAGTGCAATCTCAAGTATATTAAATTCTTATTAATCAAAGGACTCTTGAGAGTGATCACCTGAAACTAACTGTGTTAATAGCCTTTGCTTTATCAGAAGTTGCAGTCAAATGCAACAACTTGAATTTCTACAGTCTATTCTTGCTTCAATCCCCTGGTAAGCATGTAACAAATTAGATCTGTCAGTGGAGTTTTACAGCTTTAGTTAATCCAGTGCAAGGCTCTTAGCTGTGTCATTTTGTAAAGAATTAAGGAGCTCAACATTAAATAAGAGCTTTAAAAATATATTCAAATAATTTATGCTGTATGGTACTCAATCTGGCTTTCCTCATAGAATTGTTGTTTTGCTTCTGGCCTTCTCCATGTTAGCCAGATGGACTCCAGTCTGAGCTCAATATGTTAGAATAATGAGTGGCTCGGATTGCATGTAATCTCACTCTGGAAAATGAAAGAAGCTGAGTGAAATGATTTTCTCTGGAAGCAGTCTTCTGTTCTGATTAGTTCTTAAGCAGATCCTGGAGAGAAGGAAGAAAAGATGCTACTGAACTTGCCACGTCTTTCCTTTGGAATTCATGAACCATAGAACACTACAGCACAGTACAGGCCCTTCAGCCCTCCATGTTGTGCTGACCCATATAACCCTTAAAAAAAGTACTAAACCCACACTACCCCGTAACCCTCCATTTTTCTTTCATCCATGTGCCTATCCAAGAGGCTCTTAAATACCCCTAATGGTTTAGCCTCCACCACCATCCCTGGCAAGTCATTCCAGGCACTCACAACCCTCTGTGTTTTTTAAAAAAAACAAACAAACCTACCCCAATGTCTCCTCTAAACTTCCCTCCCTTAATTTTGTACATATGCCCTCTGGTGTTTGCTATTGGTGCCCTGGGAAACAGGTACTGACTATCCACCCTATCTATGCCTCTCATAATCTTGTAGACCTCTATCAAGTCCCCTCTCATTCTTCTACGCTCCAAAGAGAAAAGTCCCAGCTCTGCTAGCCTTGCTTCATATGGCTTTTTCTCCAATCCAGGCAACATCCTGGTAAATCTCCTCTGCACCCTCTCCATAGCTTCCTCATCCTTCCTATAATGAGATGACCAGAATTGAACACAATACTCCCAAGTGCGGTCTCATCAGAAATTTGTAGAGTTGCAACATGACCTCTCTACTCTTGAACTCGATCCCCCTGTTAATGAAGCCTAACATCCCATAGGCCTTCTTAACTACCCTATCAACCTGTGCAGCGACCTTGAGGGATGTATGGATTTGAACCCCAAGGTCTGTTTGTTCATCCACACTCTTAAGTAACTGACCATTAATCCTGTATTCAGTCTTCTGGTTTGTCCTTCCAAAATGCATCACCTCACACTTGTCCAGATTGAACTCCATCTGCCATTTTTCTGCCAACTCTGCAGCCTGTCTATATCCTCTTGTAACCTTCGACCCCCTATAGCTCCATCCACAACTCCTCCAATCTTCGTGCCATCCGCAAACTTATACATTCAGGTCATTTATAAAAATCACAAATAGCAGGGGTCCCGGGACAGATCCCTGCAGCACTCCACTAGTTACTGACCTCCAGGCAGAATACTTTCCTTCCACAACTATCCTCTGCTTTCTTCCTTTAAGCTAATTTTTTATCCAAACAGCCAAGGTTCCACTTATCCCATGCCTCATGACTTTCTGGATGAGTCTCTCATGCTAAAGTCCATGTAGAACACATCCACTGCCCTACCCTCATCAATTTCTTTTGTTACCTCTTCAAAAAACTCAATCAGGCTCGTGAGGCACGATCTTCCCTTCATAAAGCCATGTTGACTATCCATGAGTAGACTGGACTTCTCCAAATGCTCACTGATCCTATCCTTAAGAATCCTTTCCAGTAGTTTGCATACCACTGACTTAAGACTCACCGGTCTATAGTTCCCAGGTTTCTCCCTATTACCTTTTTTAAACAAGGGAACTACATTTGCCATTCTCCAGTCCTCCAGCACTTCCCCTGCAGCCAAAGAGGATTCAAAGATCATGGCTAATTCTCCTGCGATCTCTTCTCTCAATTCCCACAACAACCTGGGGTGTATTTTATCCAACCCTGGGGATTTATCAATCTTAATGTTTTTAAGAAGATCCAGCACTACTTCTTCACTAATCTCCACATTGTCCAGTACACAGGCCCGCTCTACTTCGACCTTATCCTGATCAAGATCCTTTTCACTTGTGAATACTGATGCAAAGTATTCATTTAGGACCTCCCCAATCTCCTCCGCCTCCAGGCACATGTTGCCCTCTTTATCCTCTAAACGTCCCACCTTCATTCTCGTCATCCTCCTATTCTTCACATACGCATAGAATGCTTTGGGGTTCTCCTTAATCCTACATGCTAAGGCCTTCTCATGCCCCCTTCGAGTTCGCCTAAGTCCTTTCTTTAGCTCCTTCCTGGCTACCCTATATTTCTCATAAGCCCCTCCTACTTCCTGCTTCTTATATCTAACATATGCTTCCTTTTTCCTCTTGACGAGTTGCCTCACATGTTTCGTCAGCCATGGTTCCCTTTTCCTACCATTTTTTCCTTGCCTTAGTGAGACAAACCTATCCTGAACCCAGCTCAAGTGGTCCCTAAACTCCCACATTACTTCTGTGCTTTCCCCTTTGAACATCTGTTTCCAATTTACTCTCACTAGTTCCTGCCTCATCCCTTCAAAGTTAGCCCTTCCCCAGTTATGCACTTTACCATTTCGTCTGATTTTATCCCTTTCCATGGCTCTGCTGAAGCTAAGGGAGTTGTGGTTTATAACTTTTTTTGAGGAAAGTGAAGTCATCAGCCCTCAGTTACTTTGGGTGGGTGGGCAATGTTTACAAACTTTAAAAAGTTCTTCTAATTGTATTTGCATGGACAACATAACTGAACATATGTAAAGCACATTTACACACCCACCCTGCCCTTCTCAATACAATACAGTACTGATCCTTTGTTGGCCTTTCACCATGTTCCATCAGTGCTTGGAATGAAACATCAGCCACTGGTGTGCCTGAGAGGGTAAGTGAACAAGCTGACAAATCTTTCTTGGTACTAAACTATTCCAGGGTGTGGCCCACTATAGTTCATCAAGGATATACAAATGTTGTTTCTGGTTTGCTTTCCCCTGATTCATGATGGTCTTTTTGATGTCACTTGGTTCTGGAAAGGAGAGTGATTCAAATGCTTTTGATAATAAAACTAATGGACATACTATGAAATGACTGCCAGTTTTTATCATTGTCAGGAAGTCAAGTGAACAGTTGGAAATTGTGAATTCATCTTTCCTTCACCCCTTAAAAGCAAGATTTTCATGAATATTGCTATCTGGGACATTAGTTAAGATGATGAAAAAGGAACTTGTAGTTTGGGGAACAGATGTGAATCCAAGTCATTTGTTGCCCGAGAGCAAAACATAAGAGAGAAAGGCAATTTTTCAAAACCAGATTAAGCAGGGCTAATAAGGTATTAACTGTAACATTGATGCAATTACCATGTGTTAAAGGGTAAGAAATAATATGGAGGAATGTATGGTTGGAAAGTGTACTGGAAGGAAGTCCTGGGGTATCAGAACTAGACTGGAGTCCCATCTCTACTGAGGTAAAATGTTCTCATGGAGAGCTTGGAGGGCGGGGTTGTGGGCTTAAGGTCTGACTCAGTGGGGTAGGAGAATATGCTCTAGGGTGTAGGAATGAAAGAGAGAATACGTAACTATACTCATTTGCTTCTACCGTGCCCCAACTACCCATAATATATGCACAACTCAAAATACATTATAAACAGACAGAAAATAGGTGCATGGCTTCTACAAAAACCTTACATTGTTTAAATTTTATTTATCTTTTCCAATTGTTTTCATTCACTCTTTTCTCAGTTATTTCAGTTTAGTCTAGTTGAGAGTTGGACCCAGGGATTGAGCCACGGGGTGATTTTTTTGTTGACCACTTAAATATGTTACTTTCTTTATTACACTATTAGAACTCTTTAAATGCTCTAATTATGTTCAGTTGCGCTAAATAATAACATAGAAAACCTACAGCACAATATAGGCCCTTCAGTCCACAAAGCTGTGCCAAACATGTCCTTGCCTTAGAAACTACCTAGGCTTACCCATAGCCATCTATTTTTCTAAGGTCCATGTACTTATCCAGGAGTCTCTTAGAAGACCCCATCGTTTTCGCCTCTACTGCCGGCAGCCCATTCCACGCACTCACCACTCTCTGCTTAAAAAACTTACCCCTGGCATTTCCTCCGTACCTACTTCCAAGCACCTTAAAACTATGCTCTCTCGTGCTAGCCATTTCAGCCCTACGGAAAAAGCCTCAGACTATCCACTCAATCAATGCCTCTCATCATCTTGTACACCTCTATCAGGTCACCTCTCATCCTCCATCACTCCAAGGAGAAAAGGCCCAGTTCACTCAACCTATTCTCATAAGGCATGCTTCCTAATCCAGTCAACATCCTTGTAAATCTCCTCTGCACCCTTTCTATGGTTTCCACATCCTTCCAGTAGTGAGGCGACCAGAATTGAGCACAGTATTCCAAGTCCTATATAGCTGCAACATTACCTCTCGGCACTTAAACTCAATCCCACGATTGATGAATGCCAATCCACTGTATGTCGCCTTAACCACAGAGTCAACCTGCGCAGCAGCTTTGAGTGTCCTATGGACTTGGACCCCAAGTTCTCTCTGATCCTCCACAATGTCAAGAGTCTTACCATTAATACTATATTCTGCCATCATATTTGACCTACCAAAATGAACCACCTCACACTTATCTGGGTTGAACTCCATCTGCCACTTCTCAGCCCAGTTTTGCATCCTATCAATGTCCTGTAACCTCTGACAGCCCTCCATACCCCGAACCTTTGCGTCATCAGCAAATTTACTAACCCATCCCTCCACTTCCTCATCCAGGTCATTTATAAAAATCACAAAGAGTAGGGGTCCCAGAACAGATCCCTGAGGCAGACCACTGGTCACCGACCTCTATGCAGAATTTGACCCGTCTACAACCACTCTTTGCTTTCTGTGGGCATCCCGTTCTGTATCCACAAAGTAATGTCCCCTTGGATCTCATGCCTCCTTACTTTCTCAACAAACCTTGCATGAGGTACCTTATCAAATGCCTTGCTGAAATCCATATACACTACATCTACGGCTCTACCTTCATCAACGTCTTTAGTCACATCCTCAAAAAATTCAATCGAGCTTGTAAGGCACAACCTGCCCTTGACAAAGCCATGCTGACTATTCCTAATCATATTATGCCTCTTCAAATGTTCATAAATCCTGCCTCTATGGAATATTAATTTCTCTAGTTTTAGTTTTGTTTTTTTATTGCTACACGTTTGTTCGGCTGTGCTGGTTTTGTAATAAAGGATCAAATGTACCTTTTTCAACTTTGGAACTTTGTTATTGTGGAAAGCATGTCATAGAGTGCCAACCCTTTGGTTTGTTTTCAAGTAGCTGCTACATTTTGTCCAAAAAGAAAAGTTATACCAAACGAACGCCGGTCCATGGCAAATGATTGCTTGAACCTGTTAGCAAAATTGGAATCATAACTCCAACAACTTGCAGCAGGTAAATTACCTTTTGTTGATAATGTTATGGTTTGAATACAGTTTTGAATGGTCAATGCCGCCTGTCCATTGGGGACCATTGTGCGAACGTGTTTGCCGAAGGGTTCATTGCTTTGTTTTATTAAAGTGCTGAAATACTCCAGTTGCCGATGCTTGAATTGAAGATTGTTTGGTCTGGTTTAAAAACTGTGGATGTACAGACAGTTTGACTGTTTATTGAATGGAATATCACTGGTACTTCAGGCAAACAAAGAGTTAATTAAGGGCAACAAGATTGCACATTTAAGGCATTTTCCTTATCTTAAGGACTTGACTAATCTCTGTGAAGTTGTTGCTAAGCAACATCACATGCTGTTGTCACTACTTGCCAAGGTTGAGCAAGACATACAGAAACAGTATTTTTTTATACTGTGTAATAATATAGATATGAAACAATGGTTGACCCAAACATGTACCATTGAAGGTCATGTTGCTACAAGTGAAAATGTTTCTCAAATTTCAAGGCTTTTTTTTTGGACTACACATGTAGCAGAGGACCCACAGGATGACGTCAAACTAAGCACCAGTGTGTCAAATGTCAGCACTCTAAACTGCACTAATTGCATGACAAGAGTTATTGAAGGACAAAGATGCTCTGGTAGAGGAAAAGCTATGGAAAAGGAAGGAGCAGCTTAAGTTGCAGGAAAAAAATTCCACAGTCAACGTGGCCAAAGTTAATGTGCTGAGGGCTTCAAATGAGGCGAGTGCTAAAGTGCTCCAGCTGGACAGTCCTATGGTGTGAGTTCCTATATTGATGAGGCACGAAGGAAAACCAACACAGTCAATGTCAATGTTGATTCATTTGTTTGTGTCTGAAACATAATCAAGACCCCCAAGAGGTGGCTCAGCTTAAAGGGTTCATGGGTACATTCACTTAGAGCATGGAAGCATCCTTGCCTCACATGATAGATGTCAGAATAGTGTTATTAATATTATGAAGAAGCAAAATGAAATAACAACCTTATTGGCACAACAATGCATTTCATCTTTGCCTAAAAGAGAGATTCAGGTCTTCGATGATGATCCATTGCAGTATCATGCATTCGTGAGGGCTTTTGAGAATAGTGATGAAGGAAAGACTGGCAGTTATGGTGACTGCCTCTATTTCCTTGAACAGTACACCTAAAGAACTTAACAGAAGTTGCCAACATATTGACCCTAAGAGAGGATATCTAAAGACAAAGGCTTTATTACAGGAACATCTTGGTAATGAACATAAAAATTGTGTATTTCTACAGGCTCTTCCTTGGGTGCCTTTCAAATCTGAAGATGCAAAAGCTCTTCAAAATTACAGTCTTTTTCTTAGAGGCTGTTGCAATGCCATGGAAGAAGTGTAGTAGATGCATGATTGTCCATTGTTATAAAGAAATTGCCTTGAAATCTTAGGGATAAATGAAGAACAGTGGCCTGAACTGCAAAAAGGGTATAACCATAAGATTAATTTCGCTGACATTATTGATTTTATTGAAAGGCAAGTAAAGATTGCTATACAAAGTACACTGCAGATGCTGTGGTCAAATCAACACGTACAAACAAGCTGGATGAACTCAGCAGGTTGGGCAGCATCCGTTGAAACAAGCTCGTTTCAACGGATGCTGCCCAACCTGCTGAGTTCATCCAGCTTGTTTGTAAGATTGCTACACACCCAGTGTTTGCGTATATACAGGATGCCACTTTACCTGCAATAAGCAAGGGTGTAAACAAAACTAAGTCACAACTTCATTCTGAGGCTAAAGGAATCAGCATTGCCCCAGTACCATGTAAATCTAAAACTGAACCTGGAACTAATGGAAGGGTTTGTTTGTTTGTTCTGCGAGGGTGAGCATACATTGGAATTGTACCCTTAACTGGAAAAAAGGACTCATAGTGAGAAGATTGCCTTCCTAAAATGAAAATGGTGTCTGCTTTAGCTGTTTATGTACAGGACACATCAACAAGGATTCCAGGAAGCATCTTTTATGCAAGGTCTGCAGTGACAAGCATCCTAGCATACCTCATATTCACAAAGAGGGTGCAGAATCAAAACAAGTCGTGAAAGAATTAGACACAGCAGTGAGTGGTGCCCTGGCGTCTTAATAGCCTTAGAAAGGCTGGTGATATTGATTGTAAACTTCCCATAATCAGAACCAGGTTTAATATCACTGGCATGTGTTGTGAAATTTGTTGATATGTGGCAGGAGTACATTACAATTCATAGTTTTTGTTATTATGTATTGCAGTAACTGTGTGTGTGTGTGTATATATATAAAAATAAAAAATAAGTAGTGGGGGAAAAAAGAGTTAGTGTTGATGGTATCAATGAGAAGAGGGAATGCCATGGGTGATGAGGATTCTTAATGATGGAGGCTGTTTTTTTTTTAAAGGCCATTGCTCCTTGAAAATGTCCTGGATGCTGGAGAGGCTAGTATCTATGATGGAGCTGACTGAGTTCACAGCTTCCTGCAGCTTATTTCAATCCTGCGCAGTGCAACCCCACCCCCCGCCCCCCAATATCAGATGATAATGCAGCCAGTTAGAATGCTGTCCATGATACATCTGTAGTAATTTGCCAGTGTCTTTGGTGACATAGCAAATCTCCTCAAACTCCTAATGAACTATAGCCGCTGTCATGCCTTCTTTGTAACTGCATCAATATGTTGGGCCCAGGAACTTGAAATTGCTCATTCTTTCAACTTCTGATCCCTCTATGAGGACTGGTTCCCTCATCTTACCCCTTCTGAAGTCCACAATCCATTCTTTGGTCTTGCTTATGTTGAGTGCAAGATTCTTGCTATGACACCACTTAACTAGCTGATTTATCTCGCTCCTATACATCCTTTGTCACATATTGAATTCTTCCCACAATAGTTGTGGCAAAAAATTTGTAGATGGCATTTGAGCTATGCATGGCCATACAGTCATGGGTGTAGAGAGAGTAGAGCAGTGGGCTAAGCACATATTGTTGAGGGGTGCCAGTGTTATCACCGAAGCAGAGATGTTACCTTTGATCCGCACAGATTGTCATCTTCCATTAAGGAGATCGAGGACCCAGTTGCAGAAAGAGGTACAAAGGCCCAGGCTTTGGAGTTTTATGATCAGACCTGTAGGAATGATTGTGTTAAATATTGAGCTGTAGTCAATAAACAGCAGTCTGACATAAGGATTAGTATTGTCCGAGTGATCCAAGGACATATGAAGAGGCAATGAGATTGCATCCGCTGCAGATCTATTGTGGTGATAGACATATTGCAGTGGGTCCCAGTCCTTGCTGAGGTAGAAGTTGACTATAGTCATAACCAATCTCTTTTTTATCACAGAGGTGAGTGCTACTGGATGATAATCATTAAGGCAGCTCACCCTGCTCTTGGGCATTAGTATGATTGTTGCCCTTTTGAAGCAGGTGGGAACTTTTGACTGTAGCAATGAGAGACTGAACACGCCCACCAGTTGGTTGGTACAGGTTTTCAGAGCCCTACCAGATACCCCATCAGGACCTGTCACTGTGCGAGGGTTCACCCTCTTGAAGGACAATTTCATGTCAGCCTCTGAGACAGAGATCACAGGGTCACTGGATGCCACAGGGATCCTCATAGCTGTAGTTTTATTCTCCCTTTCAAAGTGTGCATTCCAGTAAAAATGAAGTCTAAGAAGGGGAACCGCACAAGAGAAAGGACACACATTCTTGTGCACCATGGGTCATGAGAAAGTTTTGAATAGCTACATTGTTTCAGGATTTGAAGTGGCTGACGTGATGATATGCAGAAGAATATGCCTGTCCACAAATGGAACATTCCATGACAGAGGGATCTCCAGGGATAGTCTCACCTGAGATGGATTCGGAAATTGAGCTGTTGACAGTGACAAATGTTGCAAGTGATTTGCAGTGTTGATGATGGATCCTATGCAATTAAAACAATGTTGGGTTGCATTGTGAATGGACCACTGGAAGGAGACCATGGTGATGGAGGAGACTGTACACAGCCAGAGCTACTGGTTAACAGGATCTCAGTTTTGAACTTGGATGAGCTTTGGCAGCAGCAGTTTATTAAGGCAGACTTCAGTGAATGCAGTCAGGATGAACAACCTGATTTGTCAAGAGAAGATCACGTTCATGGAACTGGTTGCAAATTCTGCAAAACTAGTCAATGCTGCTACCAGATTGGTTTACCTTTGAGAAAGGAGATTAATATGCCATATAATAGGAAGATTGCTGAACAGTGTGTTTTAAATCTAAGAGGTTTAAGAAGGCTTTTCTCACTGACTACACAGTTTTCATGAAGGAAGTCAGCTCCAAAAATTATGCCAAAAGAGTGCTAGCACAAGATTTGGAACACAATGATGGGAAAGTCTAATATATTCCACATTATGCTGTTTACCACCCCAGAAAAGGGAAACTTAGTGTTGTGTTTGACAGGGAAGCAACTTTTCAGGGAATATCACTTAATGCTCAGCCTTTACAGGAACCGGATCTTACTAGCTCACTAACTGGAGTCATAACCAGATTCAGTAAAGAACCAGTGGTGATCACAGCAGATATTGTATCAATGTTTCATCAGGTTGAAGTATCAGCGGAAGATTCAGTTCTGCTGAGGTTTCTGTGGTGGCCTGATGGTAACCCCAGCCAAGGTAAGGTGAACTTTAGAATGGTGCTACATCTCTTTGGAGCAACTTCATCTTTATTGAGCCTTGCAAACTTTGTTCTGAGGAAATGTGCAGAAGACAATGAAGAGCAGTTTAGTCACGAGACGGTGCATAGGGTTTTGCATTGCTTCTACATTGATGACTGCCTTGTGTCAGTATCCTCTGAGGAAGAAGTGGTGTTGTCTCTATTATGATCTTGTATCTACTTGTGTTAAAGGCAACTTTTGATTCACAAAGTGGATAGGAAGGGCTTGGCTGGTATGATGGCCTATTGTTGCACAACATATGCTCTTATGCACACAATGCTTTTATCATGGGAAAATCTAGGGTAGCCCTGTTGAAGTCAGTTTGCATCTCTCATATGGAGCTCATTGCTGCTACAATGGAGGAAGGAGTTCAACATGCAGCTTGAGGACTCAGTTATTTGGACTGATAGTACTTCTGTGCTGAAGTAGATCAAGAATGAAACTTCCAGCTTCTGAACCTTCATTCCACACAGAGTTTCAGAAATTCTTAAGGTCTCAAAAGCATCTCAATGGAAGTAAGTAAACACTTCAAGCAACCCAGAAGATTTGTCCTCTAGAGGGTTGAAGTTGAAAGCATTCCTGAAGAATGGGTGTCAGGGCCTCAGTATCTTCTTCAGCCTGAAAGGGAATGGCCTGTGAATCCCAATTTGTTTTGGAGAACTTCTGCTAGATGATCCAGAAGTCAAGAGGTGTGTGCAATTAAAGATATGTTGATTGAAGAGAAGATGAACGTGGCAACATGCATAATCCATCACTTTTTGTCTTGGGATCTGTTTGAGGAAGATATTGGCCTGGATTTCTAAATTTAAGAACTTTCTCTGGTTTCTTAGAAGATAAAGCAATTGAACATCTCTTTTTTGCAGTTTGACTTGGATGAAGAACAAGAAGAGTATTTTTGGGGGACAGAGAGAGAGATTGAGAAAGCCAAAGATCAAATCAGCCAAAATTCTCTTTCAGTGGAGGAACGCAGAAAGGCTGAAATAGACATCATTTGGGTTTTGCCTGAGAAAGAGATTTCCAGATGAATTCTCATAGAACATAGAAGTTTGCAAAGGGTAAAAAGTCTGGAAAGGAATCACCATATTTCCAGAGTCAGATAAGTACTTGAAGATGATGTCTTGAGAGTTGGTGGATGACTTAGTAGGGCAGCCATGGCTGAAAAGTTTAAACATCCTGTAATATTGGCATGTTTAGACCCAAGATCTGACTTCTACAGGTAGGTAGAGGTTTGAGAAGCTTCGTGACTTTGACTTGTAAAGAGTGTTGGTAACGATCACTCTTACTGAGCGAAGTCCTGGAAACTTCTGGCCTAGATGACTTAATTGTAAGAGAAAAAAAAGGAAGAGCACGTTTGCATAAATGTCGAGATATTTATCCTTGAAGAATTCATGTCTCCTATTTCAGTAGTATGTGGTTGCAACTATTATAGTATAATGCTTGTCTATATTCTAATTGTGTTGTACATTTATGGGTAATTTGACACATAGTTGGGATGTGGTAGAAGCAAATGAGTGTAGTTATGTATTCTCGCTTTGTCACCGTTAGTTCAGTTTAGTCTAATTGAGTTAGAGCCTGAGAGGAAGCCACGGGATAACTTTTTTGTTGATCTTTTAAATACATTAATTTCTCTGTATGCTATTAGAACGCTTAAATACACTAGTTACACTAATTGGAATGTTAATTTCAGCTTATCACTAGTTTTAGTTTTGTTAGTTTCTTAACACTACAAGATTGTTCCTCTTTGCTGGCTTTGTAATAAAGGACTGAATGTATCTTTTTTGCCCTTGGAACTTCATTACTGTGGAAAGCAGTGTCAACCTCTGTACTCCGTCTCTGAGCGATTTTAGTTTGTTTTCAAGTAACCACTGTATTTTTGGATAGTGAAGATAAGTGTACAGAGCATGTGTGTGATAGCATGCAATTCATTAAACAAAACTGGAGCATAGTTCATCATAGGATTACAATGTTGTGGCCATAATGAAAACCTATTTTAAAAGGGAAAATTGGGTACTAAATATTCATTGATTCAAGGTTTTTGGGAAAGATAGGGAAATGGGATGGGGAAGGGCTGGCAGCACTAAGTAAACATTGCAGTCAAGACAGAATTTATTTAGTCAAGGCTGAGAATTGCATAGTATGGTTAAATTGACTGGTCCTAGGTTGCTGAGAGAATTAAAATGCTCATAATCTTCCAGCTCGCTGCCCATTGTTGGGCGTGTGTATGGACTTTGCAAATAATTATATATAAAAAAAGGAGTACAAGGATAAACTACAGGCCCTTTTAACTAATACATCTTGGAAGTGGGTGGCAACATTTAGAAACAATTGTCAGAGACAGAATTAGTAGACATCCACACAATACAGAGTCAAGCAATGTGGAAATGGGCCCTGCAGACC
Source organism: Hemitrygon akajei (assembly GCF_048418815.1). NCBI lineage: Eukaryota > Metazoa > Chordata > Chondrichthyes > Myliobatiformes > Dasyatidae > Hemitrygon > Hemitrygon akajei. The sequence goes on along the minus strand of NC_133137.1, from coordinate 3,354,288 downwards.
ACCAGATCAGCACCCATTTACACTGATCCCTTTTTTAATTTAATTCTCCCCCTAGAAGTGTGGATTGATTGGGGGAACCAACAGGAGTTTGTCTATGTTACAGGAAAAAAAAAGTATTAGTATTTATTTTTCAGAGTGGAGGCAAAGGAGCAGTGTTACCTAGAGATTAATGTAAGGATCACTTATTTACTTAATGTGTATTAACAATTTTTACTTGGTATACAAACAGTTTACATATTTGCAGGGAGCCCATCTGATTGAAACATAGACAACCTTGAAGACTATAGACGTCAAGAGACTGCAGAGAGACTAATGGAATGGACAGATAAAATATGAAAAATGATGTAGTTCATTTGAAAGAATAGGAGAAACAGTATAAACTTGGATGGCACAATTCTAAAAGTGATACCGGATGATTTAGATATGTATGCATTGAAAGTAGTGGCAAGTTTTTTTTAAAAAAAAGTACTTAAAAGGAGCCTATATGTTAATGGGATTTATAAATGGAGGTATGTGTACAAGATAAAGATGTTGTAATGACCTTTCGTAAAGCAACAATTTGGTCACAGTTTGAATATTGTATCCAATTGTGGGCATTATACTGGATGCACTAGAGTAATTCCAGTGGTGAAAATGGACAGCTGTGATTCTCCTAGGAGCAGGGCAGGCTGTATGGGATTAAAGCTATCCAAATTCACTAAGTGTCCAAATAATAGTTGGAGGGAGGAACATGCACAAAATGCTGGAGGAATTTAGCAGGCCAGGCAGCATCTATGGAAAAGTGAACAGTTGACATTTAGGGCTGAGACCATTCATTGGGACTGGAAGAAAGATGAGAAGACTTAGGTGAAACTGGGGGAGGGGGTGAAGTAAAGAGCTGGGAAGTTACATAGAAACATAGGAAACATACAGCACCATACAAGCCCTTCAGCCCACAAAGCTGTGCCAAACTTGTCCCTACCTGAGAACTACCTAGGCTTTACCCATAGCTCTCTATTTTTCTAAGCTCCATGTAGCCATCCAGGAATCTCTTGAAAGACCCTATCGTTTCCGCCTCCACCACCATTGCTGGCAGCCCATTCCACGCACTCACCACTCTCTGCGTAAAAAAAACTTACCCAACATCTCCACTGTACCTACTTCCAAGCACCTTAAAACTATGCCCTCTTGTGCTAGCCAATTCAGCTCTGGGGAAAAGCCTCTGATTATTCACATGATCAATGCCTCTCATTATGTTGTACACCTCTATCAAGTCACCTCTCATCCTCTGTCACTCCAAGGAGAAAAGGCCGAGTTCACTCAACCTATTCTATTGGGAAGGTGATTGACGAAAGAGAAGGCTGGAGGAGGGGGAATCTGAGAGGAGAGGGTAGAGATCATGGAAGAAAAGAAGGAGGAAGAGCAACAGAGAGAGGTGATGGTTAGGTCAGGAGAAAAGGAGCGGGGTAAACAGGAATGGGGAATGGTGAAGGAGAAGGGGGAGGCATTACTGGAAGTTCGAGAAATGGATGTTCATGCTATCAGGTTGGAGGCTACCCAGAAAGTATATAAGGTGTTACTTCTCCAACCTGAGTGTGGCTTCATCGCAGCAGTAAAGGAGGCCATGGACTGACATGTTGGAATGGGAAGTGGTATTGAAATGGAGGTCTACTGGGAGATCCCACTTTTGTTGGCAGACGGAGGGTAGGTGCTCAGCAAAAGGAGACTGTTCTCACTGGCAGAAGAGGCAAGAACAAAAGACCTAATTGGTGATTGACAAAAATAGCCAGAAAATACATGTATAAAAACATTGTGTAGCAAGTAGTTAGGATCTGAAATGTAGTGGAGAGACAATCAATTGAGGTATCAAAGAGAATAAATGGATAAGTACTTAAGAAAACATCTTCGAGCCATAGGACATGCTGGTTGAGGGGTGGGAGGGGAGGACTCGTTGAATACTTTTGCATAGAGTGGTCAGGACAAGATGGGCCAAATGACCTCTTGGTATGACAGGTTGAAACTCTTTGGTCCTGCATTTTGTCCAGCGTGCTTTGAATCTGTAATACAGATCTGTGTTAATTAACTAATTCTAACTAAGGTGTGTACTGATCTGTAACCTTTAACCTTTCATGGACATTTCTGACATGCAGAAACTATAGATAATGGACAGTTCTCAGAACACTGGTATAACCTAGGTTGTGTCTACACTTAATGGTTCTCCTGTTCAAAGGAAAATAATTAGGGGGTAATTGCTGAGGTCTGGCATCAGTCATGTCCTAACAATTCTGGAGAAGAGAATATAGTTTCAACATATTTGAAAGAAGTAGAGAGTTTTAAGTATTGTCATTCTGTACACTGATCTTGCATACAGTTACAGTCCACAAAGTTTTCTATCCCCAGACCAGCATTCTATTAGTTGCCGTCAATTTAATGAACATGCTTTACTACCAAGGACCAAACTCACCATCTTTTTGTATGAGCTTCCTGATTCAGTGTGCAGTGTTCATATCTTTCAGGCCACTTCCATGGTAGATGCGGTTTTCTTCCCGGAGTTGCTTCACACGACTTTGCAAATGTCGTAGCAGCTTCAATGTTCCAAAGTTCTGCTGTCTCAAAGAGACAATTGCAGAGGAAGTCAATGATGGAGTGGGTGTGGATCGCAAAAACAAGTTTTCACTGTGTCCCTATTAAGGAATAAAAAGTACACAAGGATTACTGTACTGCAGAATTCTGGTTGCTCTGCAATATAATGATCTATCAAAGTTCAAAGTAAATTTACTACAAAGTATGTATATGTGACCATGTACTACTCTGAGATTCAGTTTCTTGTGGGCATTTATAGTAGATGCAAAGAAACAATAAATCAGTGAAAAGCTACTACACACAAAGACGAAAAAAACCCAATGTGCAAAAGACAAACTGCACAAATGCAAATAAAAACAATTGAACTGTTTATACTATCAATCCATTTCTCTACCACAGTCAATGCTTGCATTTTTTCACTGCTTCACCTACAACTTCTAAGGAATTCTTAGAAGTCTAGTTGTCTATGGAATGTAAACTTTGTTTACTAAAAAACATTGAGATAAAGGTGAAGGTGCAGCTTTTTTTGGAAAATTTCCCAGCCATGGTGGGAAAACTGAGTGCCAAAGCTACACAACATCAGATCTTAAACACGAAGAGTCTGCAGATTCTTGAAACCCAAAGCAATACACAAAATGCTGGAGGAACTCAGCAAGTCAAGCAGAATCTAAGGAAATGAATGAACAGATGATGTTTCAGGACTGGAAAGGATGGGGGAAGATACCCAATTTTAAAAGGTGGGGCAAAAGGAAGGAGGACATCTAGAAGGTAAAGCCAGGTGGGTAAGAATGATCGAGGAATGGAGAGGAAGGAATCTGATAGAAGAGGAGAGTGGTCCATGGGAGAAAGGGAAGGAGGTGATAATAGGCAGGTGAGAAGAGTTAAGAGGCCAGAGTGGGAAATAGGCAAAGCGAGGGGGAACGAATTTGTTTTTTTTACCAGAAGGAGCAATCCCTGTGGAAAGCGAGGGGGAGGTAAAGATATATTTGGTTGTAGAATCCTTTTGGAGATGGTGGAAGTTTCAGAGGGTGACGTGTTGGAACGTCAGTTCTATTGCTAGATCAGTAACTCTATTCATATCAACAGAAGGAAATGGATGAGTTTCAGATCATTTACAGCTTTTTGTACTTAATTGTTTTTAAAGTATTTTTTAATATTTAAAAATTACACTAACAATTTCAATTTTTATTAGTTTAAATGTAAATTGAAGAGAGATTCAATTTTGATTGAAAATCTTTGATTTTGAGAGTTAGTTCAGCCAGTGGATATAGTTTGACCAGATGCTTTTGCTGATTATGGACCAGCTTCAGGGATCTGGCTGGTGAGTTAGGATTTGTCCTTGTGAAATAACCAAGCCGAGACATTTACCACCCCCACCCCTCCAAAAGTGATGTTGCAAGTAAATATGGCTATAGAAACAGCTCTCAACTCACACAGACCCAGGCAAACAGGACACATCAGACAGTGTGGCTTCAACCCAAGGTCATGTGTTACATCTATAGGGTTAGATTAAATCAAAATTTACCAAAGATAGTTGTTGGATTTCATTTTCCAGTTTTTCTGTCTTCTTTTCATGTTCACCTTTCTTCAAGAAACCGCTAAAGTAAAGGAAACTGGTTTGATAATTATGACCCACAAAACAGATTACTCTCTTATGCTTTGATAGTTAAGTCCAACTCATGGCCAAAGTTCAAGTGACTGTTCTTAATTAATTGGATTTTATTCAATTTCTGCACAAAAATCTTCTCCTGTGGCTAAGCTCACTAAATCTGCCAAAGGACAAGAGCCATCAAATATTGTACAAGAAGCATGTCTTTTTGCATACTGAACCATTTTGCCACTTGTAATACAACTGTCTTGTCAGCCTGCTAAATGACTAAGGAGCCTGTCACAAGCTCACTGGACTTACCATGGTATATCTTTGCATGTTCCAAAGATTCTCACTAACTTTTTTTTGAACAATTAAGTATTTCCTCAATATTAAACAAATCCTGTCCAAAATTCCATTAAGTGGTTATTAACTTTAAAAGCCTGAAAATCTAAACTGCATATGCTGGAGATCTGAAATTAAAAGATGCTGGAAACACCCAGCAGGTCAAGCAGAATCTATGCAAAGAGAATCAGCCTTAACATTTCAGATCAAAGATCCTTCATCTGCCGGGGGAAACAATAGGAACTGATCTGATAGAGTGAGTCCAGGTTTGCTGAGTGGATATCCCCATATTGACCATGTCCTCATTTCCTTTGCAACTTTTGACTAATTTGATTTCTCTTTCCTAGTCAACTCTACTTCTCTTTCCACACTGCCGAGTGTTTCCAGCATTTTTGGTTTTTGAAACTGACCTTTGAGGTCTGCTCGCACATCCAGTCTTATCAGACCATTTGTCACTCAACTCTTCGTTTTTTAAAAATTCCTATTGTTATTTTTAAATGTTGCTAAAACTTTGACATTTCATTATCTTACTAATTTCTTCCAGCCCAAAAGCCTTTTATCTGCATTTTTCTATTTCTTGCCTCTTGAATATTCCTCATTTAAGTTGCAATTTGTAGCCATGGTCTTCAACTGCCTAAGCCTGAAATACTCTCCCTAAGTTTTGCCTTCTTCCTTCCTCTTAAGGTGCTTGTTAAAATTCTTTGTCTTTGATTATCCATCCTAATAGCTTTTCCCTTGGTGTCAAATGTTATTTGATAATGTTGCTATTTTTTTTGTAATTTATTTTTTATTGAAGTTCATCATCAAACAAACATTTCCATAAGATGTATTTCAGACATTGTACCTATATATCATATAATCATATATATCACAAATCTCCACAAAGTATATATCTGAGGTATACACTCATAGAAAAGAGTGGAAAGAAAAAAACAAGCAAAAGGAAAGAACTATGTACAAGTAGGGAGTGATCTATAATGTTACTATTTAAATGTCCTAAAATGTTTTATTATTTTAAAAGGCAATGGAAAGAAACGATAATCCACTCAAAACATACTATCCTTCCTTTAATACCAGCTGGTAGTTGTACTAATTGGAATAGTTAAACACTGAGAACAGTTCTGTAGTCTATTGTATTTTCAATGTACCAAATCTCCAAGTAGTTGGAGAAAGTAGAACAGGGGTATTGAGAGATCGGGACACACGTTGGCACTGAGAAAAGCCAGTGGAAGGTTGTTCAGCTGTTTTCTGAGATCTAGAGAAGCACCCGAATAGGGAAAATAAAACCCTCATGTTTTCAGCTCAGCAAAAGCAGCCAGAGAAAATGGACAGAGTTCCAAGATTCAGTCAGGGAAATTAGTGTTAGAATTATTTCAGTGCAAACAATGCTGTTTATCGCAATGTAACAGTCACTATTCCAATTGGTTCCTATGCTGGGAATTTTGATTTGGAATCTTTTCACTTTTTGCCTTGTAGCATTTGGCTAAATTTTGCTAAAGCTTTGACATTGTAGCATTTGATAAAGTCCCACATAGGAGATTAGTGGGCAAAATTAGGGCACATGGCATTGGGGGAAGAGTACTGACATGGATTGAAAATTGGTTGGCTGACAGGAAACAGAGTAGTGATTAACGGGTCCCTTTCAGAATGGCAGGCTGTGACCAGTGGGGTACCGCAAGGTTCGGTGCTGGGACCACAGCTGTTTACAATATACATTAATGATTTAGATGAAGGGATTAAAAGTAACATTAGCAAATTTGCTGATGACACAAAGCTGGGTGGCAGTGTGAAATGTCAGGAGGATGTTATGAGAATGCAGGGTGACTTGGACAGGTTGGGTGAGTGGGCAAATGTATGGCAGATGCAGTTTAATGTGGATAAATGTGAGGTTATCCACTTTGGTGGCAAGAACAGGAAGGCAGATTACTATCTAAATGGAGTCAAGTTAGGAAAAGGGGAAGTACAACGAGATCTAGGTGTTCTTGTACATCAGTCAATGAAAGCAAGCATGCAGGTACAGCAGGCAGTGAAGAAAGCTAATGGCATGCCAGCTTTTATAACCAGAGGAATTGAGTATAGGAGTAAAGAGATTCTTCTGCAGCTGTACAGGGCCCTGCTGAGACCCCACCTGGAGTATTGTGTGCAGTTTTGGTCTCCAAATTTGAGGAAGGACATTCTTGCTATTGAGGGAGTGCAGCGTAGGTTCACAAGGTTAATTCCCGGAATGGCGGGACTGTCATATGTTGAAAGATTGGAGTGACTGGGCTTGTATACACTGGAATTTAGAAGGATGAGAAGGGGATCTGATTGAAACATATAAGATTATTAAGGGATGGGACACACTGGAGGCAGGAGGCATGTTCCAGCTGATGGGTGAGTCCAGAACTAGAGGCCACAGTTTAAGAATAAGGGGTAGGCCATTTAGAACAGAGATGCGGAAAAACTTTTTCACCCAGAGAGTGGTGGATATGTGGAATGCTCTGCCCCAGAAGGCAGTGGAGGCCAAGTCTCTGGATGCATTCAAGAGAGTTAGAGAGTGCTGTTATAGATAGTGGGGTCAAGGGATATGGGGAGAGGGCAGGAACGGGGTGCTGATTGTGTATGATCAGCCATGATCATAGTGAATGGCGGTGCTGGCTAGAAGGGCCGAATGGCCTACTCCCACACCTACTGTCTATTGGCTCTGACCTGATAGGTTTCAAAAGGGCACAGTTCCCTTAAAGATTCTAGCATTTGTTAAAATCACTGGAAAGACTTTTGTTAAATCACTGGCAACTGGTGATTAACAAGGGAAGCGATTATTATTGGACAAACCACTAAGAATTTATTAATTATTGAGTACAATGGGTTATGGTGGGGCCGGTGTTGCTGGTGGTAGAAGCAAGAATGGTGGTGAGTATGACTGTATTAAAATCTACAGATGGCACTGTGGATTTGTATCTAGTTAAAGATTATTTCTGATGGATTTGTCGCAAGATTGTCCATTCATCGTTCAATCCCACATTTGCTTTCCAAATAGAATGAAGTGTTGTTAATGGAAAACACTGACAATTTAATTAATGGGAACTGGCTTGTTAACACTGCAACTTCAAAAAACAATACACACAGAGAGGTTTCGTCCGTTGGAAATGGGCTTAGGCATCCTTTGTCCCATAGGTTGTAGTATGTATAAGACTTTATTTCATAAAGTTTCTTTCCCATGAACAAAATTCCAAAAGGCTTTAAAATCCCAGTGAAAGATGCCAATAAAATGGTGAAGCCAGTGGAAAATGATATCTTCTGTTATGAGCAAAAAGCAGCATAAAGTCATAGACTATAAGCAGTTTTTAAAATTCTATTTTAGGTAAATGATGTTTTATCTTTCAGTGGATTTGTGGTGGTTTGCAGAAATAAAGCTGATTGCCATTAATAATCACTTAACAGCAATGAATACTAAAAACAATGAAATCAAGAAGAGGAGTTTGCTAGTGGAAGAAAATCAGATCAACTGCAGGCAGTATTTCACTAAAAAAATCTTTTATCTAATTGATGAGTCATTGTATACAGTATTTAGAAATTGCAACCTCATTCACTCCCGGAGGTCATTGCCGCAGGCAGCCAGAAGCACCACTTTTTCATTAACTTGAGAGAAGTTGGATAGACTATTTGATTAAACAGACATCTGAATTTGACTATATAAATCAAAACTTCCCTGGAAGGGAAATTTGAATGAGGTATAAAGAATTATGAGGGGTGTTGATAGGGTAAAAGTAGGCTTTTTCCCACTGAAGATGGGTGAGACTAGAACTGGAGGCCATAAGCTAGAGGTGAAAGGTGAAAAATTTAAGAGGAATCTGACAGGAACAAACTCAATCATAGGTGTATGGAACAGACTGCCTCCAGAAGTGGTAGATGTGAATTCAATTTGAACATTTAAGAGAAATTTGGAAAAATACATGGATGGAAGGGTTGTATGGAGGACCTATGGTCCAGGTGCAGATCAATGGGACAGGGAATATATCAGTTCAGCATGGACTAGATGGGCCAAAAGGACTGTTACTCAGGTCGTGAGTGGTGTTTCCCTTTAAGAAAGGGGAAGCGAGGAAGGCTTGCAGGGCTACAAGTATAATTGAAGCGCGGAGCACTGAAACCACCATTCCTGCACGCAAATGTACAGTCTCTGTAAAATCAAATTGAAGACCTCGGACCAAGATTGGTGTACCAGAGGTCCACCGAGGACAGTTGTGTACTTCATTTCACAGACCTCGGACCAAGATTGCTGTACCAGAGGTCCACCGAGGACAGTTGTGTACTTCATTTCACAGACCTCGGACCAAGATTGGTGTACCAGAGGTCCACCGAGGACAGTTGTGTACTTCATTTCACAGACCTCGGACCAAGATTGGTGTACCAGAGGTCCACCGAGGACAGTTGTGTACTTCATTTCACAGACCTCGGACCAAGATTGCTGTACCAGAGGTCCACCGAGGACAGTTGTGTACTTCATTTCACAAACCTCGGACCAAGATTGGTGTACCAGAGGTCCACCGAGGACAGTTGTGTACTTCATTTCACAGACCTCGGACCAAGATTGGTGTACCAGAGGTCCACCGAGGACAGTTGTGTACTTCATTTCACAGACCTCGGACCAAGATTGGTGTACCAGAGGTCCACCGAGGACAGTTGTGTACTTCATTTCACAGACCTCGGACCAAGATTGGTGTACCAGAGGTCCACCGAGGACAGTTCACAGAAAGATGGCCCATCCCTGCTGTAATGTACGGATCGATTTCTCATGAATATATTGATTGATAGAATTTGGGTTAAGTTTATAGAAACATAGAAAATAGGTGCAGGAGTAGGCCATTTGGCCCTTCGAGCCTGCACCGCCATTCAGTATGATCATGGCTGATCATCCAACTCAGAACCCTGTACCTGCTTTCTCTCCATACCCCCTGATCCCTTTAGCCACAAGGGCCATATCTAACTTCCTCTTAAATATAGCTAATGAACCGGCCTCAACTGTTTCCTGTGGCAGAGAATTCCACAGATTCACCACTCACTGTGTGAAGAAGTTTTTCCTCATCTCGGTCCTAAAAGGCTTCTCCTTTATCCTTAATCTGTGACCCCTCGTTCTGGACTTCCCCAACATCGGAAACAATCTTCCTGCATCTAGCCTGTCCAATCCCTTTAGAATTTTATACGTTTCTAAATCCCCCCTCAATCTTCTAAATTCCAGTGAGTATAAGCCTAGTCGATCCAGTCTTTCTTCATATGAAAGCCCTGCCATCCCAGGAATCAATCTGGTGAACCTTCTCTGTACTCCCTCTATGGCAAGAATGTCTTTCCTCAAATTAGGGGACCAAAACTGCACACAATATTCTAGGTGCGGTCTCACCAAGGCCTTGTACAACTGCAGTAGAACCTCCCTGCTCCTGTACTCAAATCCTTTTACTATGAATGCCAATTATGTGAATGTGACGGGGGGGGGGGGGGGGGAGTTAAAAATAAAGTTGAGTATGATTAGTATAAACAGATGCTTGATAGGTAGACAAATTGCTGAAGGAATACAGGAAAATGTGGCCGCTCAGTGCGAAACACTGATTATTCAGCTCTCTCTACAGATGCTGCTTGACCTAAGGACCTCCAGCACCCTTTCATGCCCTTTTCTCACTGTTACCATCAGGTAGAAGGTACAGAAGCCTGAAGGCACACACTCAGTGATTCAGGAACAGTTTCTTTCCCTCTGCCATCTGATTCCTAAATGGACATTGAACCCATGAACACTACCTCACTTTTTAAAATATATATTATCTCTGTTTTCGCACAATTTTTAATCAATTCAATATACATAGATTGTAATTGTTTTACTGTAATTGGTTTATTATTATTATTTATTTTCTCTTCTATATTATGTATTGCATTGAACTGCTGCTAAGTTAACAAATAAATGCTGGTGATAATAAACCCGATTCTGATTCTGACCCACTGAGTTCCTAGGCGACTTGTTTGTCACTCCAAATTCCAGCATTTATATTCTCTTGCATGGACCTGTTTCCATGCTGCATGACTCATAATTCATACGGCAATCAAGCAAACTCAACACTCTCAAAAGGGAAATCATTGACAAATTTGCTAGAGCCCTTTTAAGATGTAAATACATGTGGTGGATTAAAGGGAACTAGTAGAGTATTTGGATTTCCAGAGATATTTAATCAGGTGTCACATAAAGCAGGGGTTCTTAACTTTTATTTTTGCAGGTCTGTAACCTTTATAGAAGACCAGCAAAGCCTGTGGATCCTTTCTGAGAATACTGTATTTAAATATACAAAATAAAAACATAAGATTACAAAAGAAACCAATTATATTGAAATCGTTATCAAAATATAAAAAATACAAATTTCTGATCTAGTAATATGAGCTTCTTTAATAAGCATTAAATAACTACCATAATTTCAAAGTAGTGATGAGTGTGCTGTGAACGATATTCTGAGCTATTTGTAAAAACTGTAATGTGATTTCCATTGGTGACAAGGTCACAGGTACTGCTAATACTATTGTGGCTTGTTATCTACATGCATAATGGAAGGAAATGCTAAATTTCCAGTTAGAGTTTAGTCAAAATTAAGATGTAAATTTTTTCCCCATCCAAATTCACAGATCCCTGGAATCTATCCACAGATCCCCTGTTAAGAACCCCTGACATAAAGGGTTACTGCACAAAATAAGAATCCAGTCAGTAGCTTGGCAAATTGTGAGGGCAGCCCCAAGATCTTGCAAAGGACATATTCAGTGAGTGGCCAAGAAGTTGACAGGTGGAATCTAAAGTGAGAAAATGTGCCATTGTCCATTTTGGAAGGAAGGTTGTAAAAGCAAATTATTTGCATGGAGTAAGATGACAAATAGTGCAACACAAAGAGATCCAAGTACACAAAATGAAAAGAAATTAGGTTCAGTAAGCAAGTAAAAAAGCCAAAGACATGCTGATTTTTATTGCAAGAGGTAAAAATGTGGTTTCAGAGAACTTGGAGGCACATGAAAAAGTAGGACAAAGTCAGCATGGTTCCCTTCAAAGAAAATCTTGCCTGACAAACCTGTTAGAATTCTTTGATGAAATAACAAACAGGATGGACAACGGAGTATCAGTAGATGTTGTATAGTTGGATTTTCAAAACGTTGGATTTTCATGTGCAGTAAGGTGCTGCACATGAGGCTGCTTAACAAATTAAGAGCCCATGGTATTAGAGGAAAGATACAAGCGTGGGTAGAGCATTGGCTGATTGGCAGGAGGCAAAGAGTGGGAATAAAGGGAGCTTTTGCTGGTTGGCTGCTGGTGACTAGTGGTGTTCCACAAGTGTCTGTATTGGTATTGCTTCTTGTTATGTTATACAGTATGTCAATGATTTGGATGACAGAATTGATGGCTTTGTGGCCAAGTTTGCAGACGATATGAAGATAGGTAGAAGATTGGCATAGTGTTGAGGAAACAGGGAGGCTACAGATGGACTTAGATTAGGAGAATGGGCAAAAAAGTGGCAGATGGAATACAGCATCAGGAAATGTATGGTCATGCACTTCAGTAGAAGTAAAAGCACAGACTATTTTTTAAATGCGAAAAAAGTTCAAAAATTCAAGGTTAAAAGGAACTTGGAAGTCCTCATGCAGGATTCCCTAATGGTTAATTTGAAGGTTGAGTTGGCAGTGTGAAAGGCAAATGCAATGTTAGCATTCATTTTGAGAGCACTAGAATATAAAAGTAAGGATGTAATGTAAAGGCTTTATAAGGCACTGGTAATTGTGAGCAGTTTTGGAACCCTTATCTAAGTAAAGAAGTTCATGAGACTGCTTCCAGAAATGAAAGGGTTACCATACGAGAACCGATTAATGGTTCTGGGCTTGTACCTACTGAAATTCAGAAAAATGAGGGGGATCTCATTAAAACTTATCAAATGTTGAAATGCCTCAATAGAGTGAATTTGGAGAGGATGTTTCCTATGGGGGGGGGGGTGGAGTCTAGGTCCAGAGGCTACAGCCTCAGAATAGAGGACGTCCATTTAGAACAGAGATGAGGGGGAGAGTGGTAAATCTGTGGAATTTGTTGCCACAGACAGCCATGGAGGCCAAGTCATTGGATATATTTAAGGTAGAGATTGATAGATTCTTGATCAGTCAGGGCATGAAGGGTTACAGGGAGAAGGCAGGAGAGTGGGGTGAAGAGGGAATGGATCAGCCATTTTGAAATGGCAGAGAAATTCGATGGGCCAAATGGCCTAATTCTGTTCCTATAATTTTTGGTCTTAAGGTATGGAATATAAAAGTAGGGAGTTTTGATGCAACTTTCCATAATGGTGAGACTGCACCTGGAGGGAGGGAGGGAGGGAGGTAGTGGTGTGTGTGTGTGTGTGTGTGTGTGTGTGTGTGTGTGTGTGTGTGGTGTTGGCACATGGCCAAGTGGTTAAGGCATTCATCTAGTGATCTGAAGGTTGCTAGTTTGAGCCTTGGCTGAGGCTTTGTGTGTGTCCTTGAGCAAGGCCCTTAACCACACACTGCTCTGCGACGACACCGGTGCCAAGCTGTATGGGTCCTAATGCCCTTCCCTTGGACAACATTGGTGCTGTAGAGAGGGGAGACTTGCAGCTTGGGCAACTGACAGTCTTCCATACAACCTTGCCCAGGCTTGCACCCTGGAAACTTTCCAAGGCGCAAATCCATGGTCTATCGAGACTAACGGAGGCCTACACACATATATATAGAATGAGAGGTGATCTTATTTGAATAACTTGTTCTGAAATGGACTGACAGGGTGAATGTTCAGAGGATATAATGGCAGAACTGGACAGCATGTTTTCAGAAAAAAGGTTTACCAGTTAAGGCAAATTTCTCAGAGTTGTGACTGTGTAGTTCTCTGTCCTCAAGTGTTATGGAGATGGAACCATGTGTATGTTCAAGGTTCAAACTGCTAGACATTTAAATGAGAAAGCAATGAAGGGTGATGGAGAGAGAATGGGAAAGTAATGTTGGATCAGTCATCTTATTGAATGGCAGAGCAGGCTTTAGAAGCAGATTCCTGCTACCTGCTCCCATTTATTTTATTTCTATTGCGTACATTTAAGGTCATGTCACATACTTGTCATAGTCTTCATTCAATTCTTCCCTGAAATTGTGGGTGAGCTTGCAGACAGTCTCATCCTTCCACTTGGCCCTGTTCCTTTGGACTGTTTGTAACTTGGTGCCCTTCTCCAAAAGCTGCTGCTGCAGTGTGTGATCCTCTTCACTCCCAGACTTCTTCATTGGTGAATTCTTCAACCTGCTGTCTTCAGTGTGATTCTATACAATGGACAACATAGAACTATTGATACTATCCTAGTCATAGATGCCTCAGTTTGGCAGCATGTTCAGCACCAGCTTATGAGCTCATATCTATCTCCCGGGGATACTGTATGTGATGTTTCCCAGTTCTGAGTTGAAGTAGCTCCCCTTCAGTGGTAGGAGACTTGACTGACAGAGGTAAAAGACAGAAAATGGTTATTACAACCATGTATGATACTTAATTCCCTGCAAGGTTTTGGTAGAGGCCAGTCAAGAGGAAGCAGCATTTGTTCAGCCTAATCCCACATTCAACCCCCGGTTCCTGTAAATTATGACTCTTCAAGTACACATCTAAATACAGTTTAAATGTGGAGAGGGTTTCTGTCTTCATCACCCTTTCAGCCATTGAGCTGTAGATGTCCAAAACTACTGAGCTGATTATAAGATACTTCGAACTAGTTCTAGTATACCCTTCCTTCTAAAAGAAATTTTCTGGTATGGTTTTTTAATCACCTTATTGGCTGTTGCATTTAAGGCCCTGTGGACAAGCACGCTAAAGTCCTGTTCTTCCTTACCATTCAGTAGCCCCCTTATTACTGTACATTCTCTTAACAGCTTTCCATGTCAATTCTTTCACATTCACATACATTCAATTCACTTTTTGACCCAAATGCTACGTCCAACTCTGAAAGTCTGACATTAGCCTTTTTTTTGCTTCATCTTACCCTGAGCACTTTGTTATTCAGGTTGTCTACCCTTAGTTACTCAACCATTTTATTCATAAGATCCTAATACTCCACTATACTTTCAAATACCCGTAAGTGCCCCAATTCATTTAGTCAAGATAATGCATCACATTTAGCTACACATAACCAAAACCCTTTAGTCTATTTCCTATCTTCTGTTTTATTTGCCTTTCAAACATTAATTTTCTTCTTTCCATTTCCAGTTCTGCTTTTCTTCCTTTTAGCATTTTTACATAGCTTTCTACCTACTGGCAAACTCATCCCGCCCTAACAGCAAGAGTAGACCTTTCTCTAAGACTCTGTCGAAGTGCATCTACCCAGACTGTACAGAGGGAGCTACTGAGGTGAATTAGAATTGCTTTGATGATAGGAAGCAGAGGGTGATGGGTTGAAGGTCAGTTCTCCATCTGGAGGCCTCTGACTAGTAGGGTGCCCTGAGGTCAGTGTTAGTACCTCTGTTATTCATTGTTTAAGTAAAAAAATGAGATGTGAATGTATATGGCACAATCAGCAAGTTTGCTGGTGATACTAAATTAGAAGATCTTGTTGATATTGAAGCAAGTTGCAATGAATTGCAAAGTGATCTTGACCAGGTAGGGAGATAGAATGAGGTACAGAAAATGAATATCAACTCAGTTAAGTGTAAGGGGATGCATTTAGAGCAGTCAGACGAGGTTAGGCCTTGTACAGTGAATGGCAGGGCACCGTTGAGTGTGGTGGCACAGAGGGACATGGGAATGTAAGTGTGCAATTTGTTGAAAGTAGCCATGCGTTGAGACAGAGTGGTGGAGAAGGTTTAGCATGCTGGTCTTCATCAGTCAAGGCATTGTGTTTTTGAACAGGGACATTATGTTGTGGTATTGTGTACCACCGTGTCCCTGGAATGTAAACTTTACCCTCCAGCTACAGATTAATCTGTACTCTCCCTTTTCTGCAGTCACAGTGTGTGGCACAGAAGTAATCCAGAGATTACTACCTCAGAGTTCCTTCTTTCCCAACTTCCACAAATATCCCTGTAGGAAGATATCACATTTTAGGAGCAAGAGTAACCATTCAACCATTCCATTTCTGCTTTACCATTCAGTCCAGTTATGTCTGATCCTGTATCTCTATAGCAAAGGATAGTAGGGTGAAGAAACCATAGTTGACAAGATGTGCAAAGGTCTAGACAAGAGGAAGATAACATACTTGAGGCTTCGGAAGCAAGGATCAGGCAGGGCTCTAGAAAGTTACAAGGTAGTCTGGTAGGAGCTTAAGAAGGGACTTTGGAGAGCTAGAAGGGAACAAGAGAAGACCTTGGCAAGTAGAATTAAGGAAAACCCTAAGGCATTCAACACGTACATGAAGAGCAGGAGGATAACGAGAGTTGAGGTAGGACCAATCAGGGATTGGAGAGGAAACGTGTCTGGAGTTGGAGGAGGTAGGGGAAGTCCTTGATGAATAATAGGAATGGAAGGCTATGTGGAGGGAAGGGTTATATGGATCTTAGAGTAGGTTAAAAGGTCAGCACAACATCATGAGCCAAAGGGCCAGTAATGTGCTGTATGTGTTAGTACCAGTACCATGTAACCGTGAATCAGTGGGACATGGGTTCAAGCTAGTTCCACACACTTGTGCACAAGATCACTGTAGGCACTTCCAGTGCTGCACTCCATGAAAGTGTCATCTCTCAGTTGAGAAGTGAAACTCCTCAGGTGTATGTGAAAGCAAAGAATAGGACATTTCTGCCAGTATTCTGATCAATATTTTCACATCAGCCAGTGCCGATGAAAGCAAGTATATTTGTTATTACCTGATTGTCCTCTGGACCTTGGCTACCAAATTTTCTACACTATAAAACTGATAACTTTGCAAAAGAACTTGGGGACATTGCAAGATCATGAAGGGTATTATATAATTGTGAGGTCTTTGTTTTCTTTTACAGCACTTTCAAGAACTCGGGCCAATCACAGAAGAAGTTGTGTTAAAGTTATATTCTACTCTGTTTTGAAATACCTCATCATTCATGAAATTGAAGAATAACTCAGAGCTGAAAAATGGATGGAGTTACCTGGATCAACCTGTCCTCCAAGGCAGCCAGAGCCTTTCCTTTATCCAATGAAAACTGTTCTCCTTGTTGCTGTTTGAGGTCTTGTTCCTAAAGACCAAAAAGAATAAAATTGGTCTGCAATACTTTGATGAGTTGATGATTAACACAATGACTTTACTGAACTACTAAAGGTATTAATTAAGTACTCCATCACCCAGGGTCCATATCCTCATTGGACCTCCTTTGCAACACAGTTTCAGTACTTTTGATGCATGAGAATCTTAATTTGCCTCTTCAAGCAGAAGTATAAATTTGCTTGGCACACACAGCTGTCAACTAATTAGAACAATTACATTGTTTTAATTGGCCTGTTAAAGAGCAATATTGCTGTTTTGAATGGCTTGATAGAAATCCTTGCATCATTGTCTTCAAATCCATCCATGAGTTTGTCACTCCCTAAAGCTTTAACTTCTGCCCTATTGTCAGCTGATCGCTGCATGTCCTGGATTTCCTATGTTCCATTATGTGTCCAAATAGTCAATTACTTTGGGTGTAGTCACACTAAGTTTGCATACTGAGAGTTTTTTTTTAATGAGATGAGAAACTGCAAGGGAAAGAAGGGAGGAGCAAAGTCTAGTTAGGGTCTTTATATCCCTTGGTCTCCACATCCACATATGGGAGAGTGAGGCTGATGGGGTGAGGAAACCAGAAAACCAAAAAGGGAGGAACGTACAAAGGCTCCTTACAGAACGGCATCAGAATGGAACTCCTCTTCTTTCCCTTAAGCTCTTTCTCTCCGTCTCTATTTCCCTGTAACCTTTGGGTCTGCTTCCACCCTTACTTCCTCCTAACCTCTATTTCTCTCTCCCTGCATCCATAGCGGTTTGGTTGGCTGAGGAGTATGGTTTGCAATTCTCCTCTGTCACGCACCTCATCTCTCCTCAATGGTTTCATTAGCTGGGTTGGCATCTCCAAATAGTGGGAGGTGGAATGTGTAAAAGTTCTTAAGCCAGGGGCAGTGTAGAACAACAATGCACCAACATCTGCTAACTGTAGTCTAGCAAATTTTGCGAAAGACAGTATTAATGTGCCCCATTAATAGATAACTAAAAGTAATCTGGGTTAATTTGCAGTAATATTAATCATAGATGTTAATACTGGTTAATGAAATTGTATTGAAGATGACCCTATATCCGGGACAATAATAATCTTTCAACCTCAACAAAAAGCAATTAGCTGATCATTGCTGTGCAGTATCATAGCATAATTGCAAACCTCTTTCTGCAAAGTGATTCTTTCTCCAAATCCTTTACATTGGAACAATGGTTATAAAAATTCCATGGGGTAGGGAGAAATTCATGTGTGGAACTAATAGTTACTGGAAACCCAATATTACACTCTGTTCCAGTTTCTCTTAGGTCAGTAGTATTTTTGTCAAGATTTAGGAAGTTTACTGCTTTTCTCCCTGTTGATGTGTTTAACAACAGATAATTTTCATCCCTAACTTTTTCAGCACATACTCCGGCTTGTGTACAAACAGCTCATTCAGTTGTGTATTAATTGTACATTAAATTGGAACAGAAGAGGTGTGTTATAATGAACAACCAATGCAATTGAATACAGTTGCTTAAACTGGTCTCATGCAAATCAGCCATTTCCATTTCCACAAATGGAAGGGTGTAAAAAATACGGACTCATTATCATCCATTTTGCATTGTGCACAGGTAAAATTTACTACAGCATTTCTTCCACTCCCAGCCTAGTCCTGGCACTCATTTATGTTTGTGTATTTTAGATCGTATGGGCAGAGAAATGTGCTCACTGCAACAGATTCCCTTTTCTTTAGTGACATAGTGCAGAGTAGGTCCTTCCGGCCCTTTGAGCCATGCCACCACAGCAACCCCCAATTAACCCTATATAACCTCATCACAGGATAATTTTGCAATGACCAATTAACCTACCCAATTCATCTTTCAACATATGTGAGGGAACTGGAGAAAACCCGTGCGCCTAACGGTGACTCCTTTGCTTGCATCTTCGGAAACGGCTCTATTTCCATCTTTAATATTTCTATGTTTCCCTTTCAGGGTTCTTTTAAAGACCCTGACCTGGAGTTACATGCTGACTATGGTTCTTTGTGGAAATGGGACCCGCTCTTGGTGTTTCACGACTGGCCGTTATTCGGCACGCCAAGGGCTCGGCCTAAGAGTTCAGCTCGCCTTCGGAAGGCCGAGATCTTGTGGCTCTGGAGATGGGTGGATCGAAGGTCGGTGTCCAGGAAGATCGGTGTGTAGTGGGAGATGGCAGATCTAAAGCTGTGTGCCCAGAGACCCGAGATCTTTGGGCACAGAGCTCGGAAAAAGTGACGCAACGGACTTTTAACATCATAAACCAGTGAGCTGTTTATGTCTCTCCTCTTATTGTGCAATGGAGACATCTCTTTCTCCCCTATTAGGGAGAGAGAGAGCCTGTGGTATGTCGAATACTGGGTGAATAATGAAGTCTTTGGGGTACTGCAAGTCTGTGTCTTTGCTGTTGCTTTGCTCACGCTTGAGTGCTCGGTGGTGGGTGCCGACGCTTTTATTTGCCAGTGGGGGAAAGGGGGATTGTTGCTTGCTGTCACTTATGCATAGAAGGGAGGGGAGCTGGGAGAGACTGTAGGGTTCTAACATTTAACCGTCATTCATTCTTTGGGGGCGCTCCTGTTTTCATGGACAGTTGCAAAGAAAAAGCATTTCAGGCTGTATATTGTATACATTTCTCTGACATTAAATGTACCTTTGAAACCTTTGATTCCACAGGAGGTAATTACAGAGACTCCCTATAGAATGGTACCAGAATTGAACTCTGAACTCCATAATGCCCTGAGCAGTAATAGTGTCGAGCCAACTGCTACACTACTGTGGCGTTTTTAAAATAACCTTTAAAAAAATGAATCACCAACTCTCAAATTACTTGGTCAATTAAGTTCATTTGAATGACACAAATGGTGTGATTAAACCTCCGAACAGAATTCAGTCCAAAATTCCACGCCTGAAGCAACCAACCTATTTTCCACTACATACATTTAATTTGGGCATCCAGTACTTTGCCCCTCTGGGAATAACAACCTACCTGCTGCTGGGTCTCCAGTTCCTGACGCAGGTCCTTCACAAGTCTATGTATATCCTCACCCACTCTGTGCAGTGTGTGAAGAGCTTCCTGCAGTGTCATCTGCGATGGGCTTCTGAAAAGCAACAAGAATTAATGCTTTGCAGGGATGATTTTCTTCCAAGCAACCCCTGGTGACGTGTGGGTGGGAGGAGAAACCAAGAAACTTCTTTTATCAACCAGTTTTATTTGCCAAGGTTTTGAAAGCAGGTCTGGGAACACGAAAATGACAAAAGACAAATGCCACCGAGGACTGGAAGGTGAACAGTGAGATAGAGATATTTTTAACCCTGATCTGGGCTTCTCTTCCATCTTTACGCTGCTTCATCAGTATTCATTGTAACCATAGCATTGGCTACTTTGGCTGCTGATCCAGTAGAGAACCAACCATTAGAAAACAGGCGAAAGAAAAGAACATATACCCTCTGCCTCATTGGGTTATCTTGGTCTTCTAAACGCTCTACACCTAGGACAAGAGCCAACCGTCATCAGAACCCAGCATACTGCAGCAGAATGGACTAGGGATTGATAGGAAAAGAAGATAGCTTTCCCTTCTATGCTGTTTCTGGGACTGGAGCATTCCAATAATGTGGTGAGAAAAGTCTTACAGTTATAGTTCCATATAATAAAAACTATCAGACAGGCCAGTATAAACTGATAGCCCTGCACAGCGCCCTGTAAATGTCACTTTGAGTCAAACTAGAGTCAGGAACAGTTTTTACCTTCAACCGTCAGGCTTTTGAACCAAAGGGGATAACTTCATTTGCCCTTTAGTTGAAATGTTCCCACTACCTATGGATTCACTTTCAAGGACTCTTAATCTCATGTTCTCAATATTTATTGCTTATTCATCTATTATTATTATTTATTTTTGTATTGCATAATCTTATCTTTTACACACTTTTGAACACCCAAGTTGGTACATTCTTTCATTGATTTTATTATGGTTCTTATTCTATTATGGATGTATTAAGTATGTCCACAAGAAAATTAATTTCAGGGTTCTCTGGTGACATAAATGTACTTTAATAATAAATTTAATTTGAACTTTTGGACCTTGACCGTCACCACTATTCACATGATACCTTGCAAACTAGAGCAAAGGTCTGAGTTAAACTTCGATGTTCAGATGCACATCTTAGCATTCAACCACCCTCCACATACCCAGCCTCAAATAACTGCAAACTTTGAAGTCAAATTAAACATGGAATGATGGCAGAAACTTTCAAAAATATCTCAGTTTATTATGCAAAACTTCTGAAAGAGTTCTCTCCTGAGGAGGCTCTGAGATTGGATCCCTGTATTTTCTGTTGATTCAGTGATCTTCAGAGCTTCTCTTGGAATTCTGCAGATTTGTTCAATCTCAAGCCTCCTGTACTTTGAAATTTATTTTGCTTTTATATTAATAGCATTTGTTTTTTTCAGCTCAACAGGGAGATGGTGTAGATCATATCACATGCAGCCAATGGTTCTTTTTTAGACACCTCCCCCCAACATACCATGTCTCTCTCCTCTTCAGTCTTTTATTGCCACTCAGTAAGTGTGGTACATTAAAGACAGTGAGGTACATCTTAGCACCAACAAGCAATAGCAGGTAGGCAGCCCATTTATATTTCACATAGATTTTATATTCATTGAAGCTAATTGGGAAGGATGAAAAAACACATTTCTGATTGGCTACTGCCTTCTTAAGTTCATCATTTAAAAAACATGATTTACCTAAGCAGCACTTTTCACAGGAGACAACTACATATCTGCAATCACAAGGGCTTTAACTGCTGGCCTGCAGCAGAAGCCCTCCTGTGTTAATGGTTGGCCTGGTCACACCTACAAACTACAACTCACTGTTTTTAGTTGAAAGATATCCTTCAGAGTTGGTTTTTATCCTAGTTCAATCCTTGGGTGCTCTAAACAGTACTGCAATGAGTGCTGAGACCCACATGGATCTCCTGAAGAAATTCTGTGAAATTGGGTAAGATACTGGCATTTTGTACAGCAGCTCAGGCATGTTGGGAGCTGTATGCACAGCTCACTACTGAAAACTTATTGTCATGCTGCCCATTGGGATGGAACTCAGCCTTTACAGAACTTTAAATTTGTATGTGAAAGCCACGGTCTAGCTGGAGAAAAGGCTGGGATAGTGGGGAAAGGAAAATGAACGGGAGAGTGAAAGGGTTTGTGTGTGGGCATCTTCACTACAGCCCACTGTATTGATCAGATCAGGTGTTCATCCACAGATCCAAGCTGATCAGAATGGCAAACATCACAGCAGAAATGGGGTGATCATAGAGATGCTTCTGCATACAGACTGAGCGACGGAGAATGGGTGTGGCAGAAGCTACAAGTGGCACATTATGTCATATCAGAGACCCTTCAGTTCACACCTTTGCCTTTTATTGTGACCAATCAACAAACCTTGTACCTTTATGTGGCTTTTTAGTTCAGTATTCACAGAACTAGACAGAGGCCATGGCACTTCTCTCAGTAGTCACATCCGGTAGAGAGAGAGGAGGAGTGGTTACCTCAAAGAGTTAAATTCAATATTAGGTTTTTGAGGACCTGAAAGATGGGATACTCAAGGTTATGTTGGGCATTTATGGAGCAGAGGTAGAGGCAAAAGCAGAGAGCTCAGAGGGGCTATGGGACAGAGGAGTAAACAGGCACCTGGAAGCTCAAGCTATTTGGTCAGACCGAACTGAGGTGTTCTGCAAAAGGTCTGTGTTTGTATTTCCCAATGTAGAAGAGGCTACATCATGAATGTCAAACACTGTATACTAACTGGAAGTAGAAGTGAATTGTGGCTTCACCTGGAAGCACTATTCGTGGATGATAGCTAGAGAAGAGGTACAAGAGAGCAAGTGTGGCATCTCCTATGGTGTGGGGAGAAGTGCAGTGGTTGGGGAGACTGAAGAGTGGACCAGGGAGCTATGAAGAAAACAGCCTCTTGGAGTGTTGAAAATGGAGTGGAAGGGAAGGTGTCACTGGTGGAAGTGGTGGAGAATGATCCACTGATTGTGGGTATGGTGGGATGGAAGATGAAGACAAGGCGAGCCACATGCATACTCTGGTCAGGATGAAACTGGGTACAAACAGATGTGTGGAAATTTTACATGACAAGGTTGAGAAACCTGTCTGCTGTGGTAGATGGAAAGCTATGTTTAAGGATGAAGGAGTACAGCTTTAAGGCATTGGCGTGGAAAGCTTTGATATCAGAGCAAACATAACGGAGACTAGAACTGGAGAATGGAATGACATCTTTACAGGAAGCAGGGTGGAAGATGTAGTGGAGATGGCTGTGGGAGTCGGATTTATATTGGGCATTGGTCATAAACCAATCCCTTGAGATGGAGGTAAAGACGTAAAGAAAGGGAAGAGCTAAATATGGACAATGGAAAAGTAAGTGGGTGGAAATGAGGAGCAAATTTTCAAATTCTGCCATTGATGTAACAATAGCAGAGAGAGAATCAAGGGAGTGATTCTAAACGATACTGATACAAGTAACGGTCCATCTATGCAAAGAAGCCACAGCAAAGCTGAGGCCAGTGGGAGTTTCCAAAGCTTTATCTATACCTTGCAGGAAGTGAGTGGGGTTGATGGAGATGGTCAGAGAGCAACAGTGTTAGGGAAGTGGGTGACTCTCTGAACAGAAGGCCCTTACATTATCCTCGTGGAATGAAATTAAGAATATCTTTCGCTAAGACGAGCTGGTTGGCACCAAGAAACTGAAAACTGCCCACGTCGTGGAGGGTGCAAGATGGGAGAGGGAAGGGGAGAAAGAAGAGTCATGTTCTGTGGGACAAGAACAGGCTGAAACTGAGGGTCCATCGGAACAAGTCCTGCTGTAGGTCTTTTCTCACTCTACCATAGAGGTGACTATACCAATGTTCCATGTCCACCTTTTTTATCTCCAACTGTCACTCTGTGAAATCATTGTTAGCTGGACAATTTGCTCCCTATCAGAGAGATTCCTCCTGTTCTCTGTCATTCTTCTCTACAACTTAACACATTTGCTTTCTGACCTTTCCCAATTAACGTGAAGGGTCCTTGACCCAAAATATCAAGCCTTTATCTGCCCACAGATGGAGGCTGAACTGGTGAGTGCCTGCAGAATTTTCTGCTTTTCTTTCAGATTTCCAGCATCTGTAAATTCTTACTCCGACTATCAAAATTTGCCTCATGTGTCCTGCACCATCATTAACCCTGAGGATCAGACACTTAGGGAGGGGTGCAGGAGTTTTCAGAGAACGTTCAAATGACCTACCTCAGTTTAGTGGATGGTAGACTCTCTCCCAGTGCAAGTTCCCTTGTGTTTCGTATCACTGCATGGAGGCACTCACACTCCTTACTGATCTCGGTCACAAAGGATCTCTCCGTTTGTTCCCTCTGCTCCCAGGTTTCCCTCTCTCTCTCCGTAGCCTCCCTGATCAGGGACTGCAGGGTAGCCAGCTCACCCTCCATCTGTGCTATCTTCTGTTGCAACCTCTTGACCTCGCGCTCTTTTTCCTGGACACGGGGGTGGGGGGGGGTTATATTCAGGTTGGCAACATGAAAATCACATCCATTTCACACAATTGGAGAATGTGCCACAATAACCTCCCCCACCCCCCTATCCCATCCTCCAGGAGTCGGGTTGCTCTGACTGGCTGAAACCCCCTCTGATACTTAGGACCAAACCCCTTTCACAGAGACTCAAATGGGACTTAAGTCAGCCAAGGCTCACACAAGGTCAAATAAACTCACTCCATCCACCCCTTCCCCATTCTCACATACACCCTCCCTACTCACACACTCCTCCTTCCCCATTTATACCACCCCACCCTATCCTATCATACCCTACCCTACCCATTCTCACACAGTTCTGCCTTTTCTACTCCCACATCCCTCACAGATCCATTCCTTCCATGGCCATCACACTACCCAGGGCTCCACCACACTACTGTCTGGACTCCTGCCAACATTACTGGTTCTACTACCTCCACCACCAGAGGGGATTTTCTCTCCATTTCTCAAATAAATGGATCCAGCCGCCCACCTCCCAGCGCTTCAGGCACCAGAGTGGCAGAACCACATGTTTCCTGCTATAGAAACTCCCTTCCCTGTACTGGAGAATCTGGGACTCAACCAGCAGATGTAAAGCCCATAGTTCCCTTGGCGTACCAGCCCCATCTTCTCCCTGAGCCGCTGCAGCTCCTCATTCTTCTCTGCAGCCAGCTGACTCCGCACATCTCCCACAGCTCGTTCCTTCTCCTGTTGCAGGGAATGATTCTGGAATTTCAGCTCCTGGATTCTCTGTCAACGCAAAAAGAACAGAGAGTGACTGCAGGATGACCTCATGGACTATTAGTGTTTATGTTAGTCGTAGAACGTCAGGGAGATGCTGAGGAGATGCAGACCTAACTCCTATAGGTTCCTCTTCCTGGGAAATTACTTGGGCCATGATCTTGTCACAGTTAACACCCCAATCTATCAAGGAGCCGAGGCCTTGTGGCAACACTGCCCTTCTTTGCACTTGAACCTGCTCTGCCATTCATCGTGGCTGATCTACCTCAGCCCCATTTCCCAGCATTATCTCTACATCCTTTTGATACCCAGAGATCTATTGGTCTCTGTTTCAAATTAACACACTGACTGAGTCACCATGGACCTCCACAATAGACAATCCCAAAAGTTCACCATCCATTGAGTGAAGAAGTTTATCATTACCTCATCCTAAACTGCCTACCAATTATTCTGGCACTGTAACACTTGGCACTAGACCTCTCAAGCAGGAGAAACATTCCTCCCCATTCAGTTCACCTTGCATTTCATCTGTCAAGCCCTTTGAGAACTTCGCAAGTTTCAATGAGATTTCCACTCATTCTTTTATGAGAAGACAAATCTGCTCTTCCTTCAGTAGATGACAAAAATGGTGGACAAAACTCCAGGTGCAGTCCCACCAAGTCCTTGTACAAATGTAATATAACTTCCTTACTCTCATCATAAATTCTCTCATAATAAAAGCTAATAAGCCATCTACTTTCCAAATTGAGTGCTGCCCCTCCTTAGCGGCCTTCAGTGACCTCTGTTAAAGCATACCATGTCACTTTGAACATGACCTCTATTTACTCTCTCACCACTTAATAAACCACTACCTTTCTGTTCCATATTCCATATTTCACCCACTCAGTCAGCTTGTTCATATCCTCTTGAAGCCTCTTTACATCCTTATTCCAAATTACAATACCCAGTTTCAGATCATCAGCGGAGTGGTCCCTCAGCCAAATCATTAATATGCACGGAGGCAGCATGATAATGGAGTGATCAGTGTCACACTTTACAGCGCCAGCAACTGGAAGATCAGGATTTGATTCCTGACACTGTCTGTGAGGAATTTGTACATTTCCCTGTGACCGCATGGGTTTCCTCCCACATTCCAAAGATGTATGGGTTAGTTAGAGTTAGTAATTGTGGGCAGGCTATATTGGTGCTGGAGGCATGATGACACTTGCGGTCTGCACCCCACCCAAGATCAAACATCCCTGAACTATGTTGGTCATCGATGCAAACAACACATTTCACTGTATGGTTCGATAATTCAATGTACACATGACCATTAAAGCTAATTTTGAATAGCTGGGGCCCGAGCATTGATTCTTCTAGAGTCCCACTAGTCACAGCCCAGTTAGAAACTACTGTTAATTCACACTGTTTTCTGTGAAGCATTCAATTTTCAATCCCTGTCAGTATGATCTCTAATTTTCTGTGACTTAACCTTGTTAACCAACTTCCTGTGCAGAATCTAATCAAAAGACCTCCAGAAATCATAATACACTGCATCCACTAATTGCCCTTATCTATTCTACCAGTCACATCTGCAAATGGTTCCAGCAGATTATCTGTGCAAGAGTTAGGAGATCTGAACCAACTGTCTCCTCCAGAGAAGGTCTCCTCTAGTGAGGCACCATCATCGGAGAGGGCCTCCTTGAAGAGGAGAAGATTGCAGTTGAAGATTAATTTGAAGTTACCTGCAGCATCTATTTCTCAGAGAAGAACAAAACAAACATTACACCAACCACATTTTGATGCTCTACTTCTAAGACCCACACAAACTGACTAGGTATAAGGTTTGCATTGTTCAACTGATTAGCAGTATGGCTACCTATTCATCTTTGTATTTTTATGTGCTAACCTTCTTCAACTCAATAATTTTATCTTGTAATGCCAGTGAATTCCTTTGTTCCTTCTCCAATTCCTCCTTTGCCTGAGTAATGACTCCTTCATTCTTCTCTCTCAGGGATAACTGCTGTTGTTGGAGCTGTTCCTCCCGATCCACTTCCCACGTCTTGTATTCCTGGGCCAGGGCATTCTGGACCTGAGGGGAGACAGACAGACACAAAGACACACACACACACCACGTGAGTATCTCCCACAAATGACTATCACTGACAGGCTTGAAAATAGTTGTTCTTAAATTTAAAATGAAGGTATGATGTGAAGATTTTGTCTATAGAAGGTACGAAGGTATGATGGTACCTATCAAGGGAAATTTGGCCTCAGAACCTCAGTAGAGAAGAGGAAGACAGCCAGTCAATAGAGGTTAGATTGGATTAAAGATCTGATATCATTCATGTTACTAGCAGCTAACATGCAGAACAGTAAAGAATCATCATCCAAGTGTGAAATGGCCACATGGATGAGGTATGAAGGAACATTATATTTCTGAAGTATTGCTGCACTAGCACTTTAGGAGAGGACGTACAGTCCCAATGAGCAATTACAGGCTGGGGGGGACATTAAGAGAGATTTACAAATGGGCATATTGAGTTCAGAGAGGAGCCCCAGGAGAAGGAGGAACTCCAGTAAAAACAAGTTGTGGAGTAGTCAATTCATTTTCCCCACAGTATTCCCCCTCCCCCCACACTTCACCCCAGGTGGTAGAAGCAAAGATCTACCTAACAGACAATATAGGAAAATAGTCTGAAATATTGTCACCAACTGGAGCTTGTTATCAGTTTCTTGCAGCAGACAACCGTGCTCATATCTCAGGGGGTTGTATTCCTGCCACAAAGATATTGCTCACCATTGTCTTTGCCTCCTGCTTCAGTTCCTCACTCAGTTTCTTCATTGCCTCTTCTAGAGGACAAACCAATTCTCTCAAGGTCAGGCTTTCTTCATGCTGGGCCTGAGAAAGACAAGAGTAAACATAACTGCAGCACCACCACAATGTTCCCATCTCACCGTCTACTTCCACTCACTTCAAATCTATCAACAATGGGCAAGGTGTAACCTTATTTTGTATACCAGGTCTTCATTCAGTCTTTCCCCAGGATAAAAATGGGCCATCTGTGAACTGATAACTTGCAGATATGTCTAGAATTGTGTATGAATGTATTGTAGGGAGTGTTTCATTTTGAAATCAATCTGCACTACAAATGAAGTAAACATTTTATACAAAACACAATGTCAAGGCATATCACAATGCCAAGTGAAGACCATTAACAACTTTTTAATGGGCATGTTTTTACTCATTGTAATGGCATTTCCAGTAAAGCTACAATCACTTTTATACCATCTGAGAGGCACTGAACCTTCTTGAGCCACTGTAATACAGTGATTTAAAGTTCAACTCAAGCACTTGGCTTGCTGTGTTACTCCACTGGGCATTTAAGAATTAACCTCACTGATGTGGACCAGAGTCACAGACAGGCCAGATGGAAAAGCACAGCAACTCTTTTACCCTCACTCCTGAAACTGGTGGGTTCTTAACTAATCTGTTATAAGAACAATTCCTTTAGTGACTAGGGATGGTCAATAAAGGCATTCACCACAATGTTGTAGGTCACAGAGAGGTTCCAAAGTGGAAAAAATGTAATAAATCCACGCAAAATGCTGAAGAAACTCTGCAGGTCAGGGAGCATCTATAGAAATAAATAAACAATTGATGTAACACGTACAAAAGCTGGATGAACTCAGCAGGTCGGACAGCATCCGTGGAAACGAACAGTCAACGTTTCGGGCCGAGACCCTTCGTCAGGACTGAAGAAGGAGGGGGCAGGGGCCCTATAAAGAAGGTGGGGGGAGGAGGGAAGGTGCCAGGTGAAAAACCAGAGGAAAGATCAAGGGGTGGGGGAGGGAAAGCAGGGAGGGGATAGACAGGAGAGGTGAAGGAGGAATGTAAGGGGAAAGCACTATGGGGAGTAGAAGAAGGCAGGATCATGAGAGGTGATAGGCAGCTAGAAGAGGAGGCAGAGTGAAAGTGGGATGGGGGAAGGGAGAAGGAAGGAATTACCAGAAGTTGGAGAATTCGATGTTTATACCAAGGGGCTGGAGACCACCCAGACGATATGTTTTGGGGGTCAAGACCTTTCATCAGGACTGGAAAACAAGGGGAAGATGCTAGAATAACTAGGCAGGTGGAAGGGAAGAGGACAAGCAAGAAGGTGATAGGTGAAGCCAGGTTGGGGACATCCTCCTCCCCCTTTGCCCCCCACTCCTTACGGGATGAACAAATATGAAGAAGGTGGGGCTAAACTGTAACCAGAGTCTCATTACCTGCCTCTGCTGCCCTTCTTCTGCATTTGACACCTGCCTCCACACATGCTCCTTCCTCAGAGTCTCCATGGTGGACAGCTGGGCCTCCTTCTGTGCCTGCAGCATCACCACAGCCTCCATCAACCTCAGCCTCTCCAGCTCCTTCTCTGACAGGATCTTCCCCAGAGAGCTGACCTTCAGCTCGCGTTCTGCCAGCGGTGCCAGGAGCTTGTGGAAACGATCCAAGTGCCAGGAGCTTGGGTTGGCCTTCTGTCGAGTTTGGAGAGAAAGTGTGACCTCATGGCGAGGGAGATGAACAAGTGTTGATGTGCTCGCTGGAGTTTAGAAGAATGAGGGGGGATCTCATTGAAACCTATTGAGAGTGGACATGCAGCAGATGTTTCCCATAGTGACAGAAGTCCAGGACCAGAGGGCACAGCCTCAGAATAGAAGGACTTCCTTTATAACAGTGATGAGGAGGAATTTCTTTAGCCAGAGGGCAATGACTCTGTGGAATTAATTGCCACAGGTGGTTGTGGAAGCCACATCTTTGGGCATATCTGAGGCAGAGGTTGACAGGTTCTTGATTAGTAAGGGTATCAAAAGGTTATGGGAAGAAGGCAGAAAAGTGAGGTTGAGAGGGAAGATAAATCAGCCATGATGTATTTGCAGGGCAGACTCGATGAGCTGAATGGCTTAATTCTGCTCCTATGCCTTATGGTGTGAGGTCCCAGCCCTGAGCTGCAGCAGCCAAGAGCTATGACTTGCTCGAGAGCTGGTGGGCAGGCCCAAGGAAATGGACCATGGTTAAGCTAATGGGTCAAGGGGAAAATAAACAACTTCAGACGCTGAAAATTGGAAAGAAAAACCAAAGATGATCAAAATACTCAGTGCAACACACACTAAATGCTGGAGGAGCTCAGCAGGTCAGGCATTTGCCGTGGGATGTCTTGTTCTAGCAAGTGGCAAAACATCAGTAGTAGGAGTGTGGTTGGAGCCATTTCAAGAGGAGATATCGGCGATCAGGAATGTGAGTAGGTGTGTGCCAGGAGTCACAATGCTCATTTCTTACAGCTTGTTCAGATATTCCAGCTGAAACAGACAGGGGTGTAGGAGTGGAAGGATCAAGGGGGATGTGAGGGGTAAGTTTTTTACTCAGAGAGTGGTGGATGCCTGGAATACACTACCTGGTGTGGTGGTAGAGGCAAATACATTGGAGGCTTTTAAGAGGTTTGGATAGGCAATGGATGTGAGGAAGATGGAGGGATATGGGCATGTGTAGGGAGGAGGGGTTAGTGTCTGGGTGTTTTTGATTTGCTTTTTAGCTGGTTTGGCACCGCACATACCCGGTGAGATAGCGGCCATTAATTCAGCTGTGACTTTCTCCACATCACCAGACTCACCACAGATTCCAGGCTCCTCTCCAGCTCCCTGACCCGTGCTTCCAGCTGGCCGTTCCTATCCTGGAGTTTTGTGAGCTCGGCTGCCCCTGGCTCCTGACTCACCTCCGACCCTTCTGGCTACCATGGGGATAAAGAGAGGGAGAGGGATGAGAAGCCTGCAGAGTGGCGAGGAAGCCCCGAGAGAGGCAGAGCCAGTTAGGACAAAGGGGTAACAGCACGCTGAGAGAAAGTCTTGGCCAGGCCACAGTGAGAAGATTTGGGAGCCAAAGTGTAGAGAGGTTACCTGGATGACCTAACACCAGGGCTTTAGATATGAGGAGTTTGCTTATTCAGACAGAGAAGTTTGAAAAAATGTGGTAGAGGGACTCCAGATTTGGGGCAGCATGGTAGTGTAGTGAGTAGTGTAACACTATTACAGAATGAGCTACCCAAATTCAATTCCCATCACCGTCTGTAAGGAATTTGTACGTCCTCCCCATGATCGTATAGGCTTCCTCTGGGTGCCCCAGTTTCCTCCCACGTCCCAAAGTCATACGAGTTAGTAGGTGAATTTGTCACATGGCTTAAACAGAGGGGCACAAGCTCATGGGCTGGAAGGTGCTGTATCTCTAAATAAGTCATTACTTGGAGGAGATGAAGGAAGAACAACCACCTCCTTTGGCTTTATTGTTAGGAAGAGGAGACAAGAAGTCCGTGTTTACACAACTGCTAAGCGGTTTAGGAGCCAAACTATAGCAAGGGTATAGTTGAGTTTGGCAGAGACTGTGGAGGTGATACCAGGGTTTGCTTATTCAAATAGAGAAGTCCAAGAGATTTGATGGAGGCACTCCAGATCATCTGTGTTTTTGATGGAGAACATGAAGGCAGGGACATAAATAACACCAATAAGACCAGCAGTAAATGAATGAGGAGGAGAAAAGTACCGCAGAATAGTGCCTAGAGAATAGAATGCCCCACGGAAGCAGTGCTAGGAGTAAAACCGGGATATTGTTCACAAAGGACGTGGACAGATACTTGATGGAAGACCATTTCAGAATAGATTGATGAATGCTAAGGTGGACAGCTCTTTCACCGATATTCCCAATGTGTTGGTAAATTCAGTGAGGACAGCTTGTGTCTGTGCCAGTGAAACAACAGAGCAGTTAACGTCAATCCCATTTGACCCACCGTGAGGGGGTCAGAATTCGTGAAGCTCCGATAATCATCCGGAATGTTCTTTAATACCTGGTGTTGCACCCCCTCGGTGACCTTGTGCTGCCTCCAAGTGCTGCAGAGGTCACTCCTACCCCTGGGGTCTTGCTGCCCGCTATCTCCATCACCCTCTGGTAGCACCAACTCCGTCCTGAGGAAGATGGAGAGAAAGATGGGGTGAAGAGGGGACAGTGGGGGTGATTGGGGGGGGGGGTCAGGAGAGAGAGTTTATTACTGTGTTCCTGCTGTAAATACAGTTCCCTGCCATCACAACAAACAACTGCAGAAGCATCAGCTCCCTCCTCCACCCTAATGTAAATGCTGTGGTCCCCAGGAGCACACCACCATGCATTCTCTGTGAATTCAAAACCCTTCGCAGTGAGCTGAACCCAGCATTGAGGGAGTGCGACACTGTCAGAGATGCCAGTGTTTGGACTGATGTTGAACTAATACATTGCCTGCCCTCTCAGGTGGACCATGAAGATTGCAGTGCACGTCTCTAAAGTGGAGACTGCTCTCGGTGCCCTGTACATGGTGACGAAGGGTCATGAGCAAGCAGCAAAGAAACAGACACTCTGGCTCAGCTCATCAATGCCAACCAAGGTGCCCACAAAGCACGTCCCATTTACCCACATTTGGCCAGTATCCCTCTTGCTATCCATGTACCTCTCCAATGCGTCTTTAAAATGTTGTTATTTTAAACATTTGCTATCACAGCCACTAACTCCCTCCAGTAGCTCATTCCATATATACACACCACCTCATCAGTGAGGAATTTGCCCCTCAGGCTCCTGATAAATCTCTCCCTTCCCACCTTAAACTTAGCCCCTAATTCTTGATTCCCCAACCCTGGGAGAGACAGTGTGCAATCACCCTACCTATAGCCCTCGTGACCTACACACTCACTCCCCCAGCTGTGATGTGACCTGAATACACCCCTGTGAATACACTTCACTGACTAAACAGTTGTGGGGCTTCCAGCCACTTTGAAAAGTGCTATCAGAATTGGATTCAGGTTGATTAACATTGACAAATGTTGTAAAATCTGTTTTTTGCTGCAGTAGTACAGTGTAATACATAAAATTCACTGTAAGTTACAATATATAACAAATTAAATAAGCTGGGCAAAAAGAGAATGAAAATAGTGAGGTACTGTTGATGGGTTCACGGACAGTTCAGAAATTTGATGGCAGAGGGGAAGGGGCTGTTCCTAAAATGTCAAGTGAGTGCCTTCATGTTCCTGATGGTAGCAGTGAGAAGAGGGCATGCTCTTGGTGGTGGGGTCCCTAATGATGGATGCTATCTAAATAAACCCTTCTTTCTTTTTAAGCTGGCCGCATTGTCTCACCTCAGAGACAACACTGCACTCCCTCAGTGCTGCTCTCAATGTGCTCTGCTCTCTGGCCTGGGACTTGGACCCAGAGCCCCTGAATGTGGGAGAGAGAGGAGAGGGAGGATCCTCTGACAAAGTGGCACTGAGGGTCCACAGCAGGTTTGCTGGAGAGCTTTGTCTGGGGTGTACAGCAGAGTGCTACTGCCCTGGGTGGCACCGTGGAATAGCCGGTGACCTCTCCCTCCCACGTGCCCGGTCAGCTTCAGAGAAAGGGGCAGCAGATCCCTGGGAATGCAGGGAAGGACTGGCACGCTCTGGCCAAGGGGAACAAGCTCAGCTGCCTCTTGCCCAGGATCTGTGTCAACCTGTCCATGGGGCCCAGGTAAAGACTCGATGTGAAGTTTGCAAGGGGTTGGGAGGAGGGGGGGGGGGGTGGAGATGGACGGCCGGGGTTTTAGGCTGAGGTGGTAACAGAATGCACGACTGTTGATCATCTGCTGGTTAAGGCAGCTTCTGCTAACCTTTGGGCAAAGACGCAATATTCTGCCTTTACAATGAAAACTGTCACCCCTACCTTGCTGGGGCTAAACCCTCTGAACTCCTACGGAGGAAAGGTTTCCAGCCATTGCCCCCTCCCCAACCCCCGAGCTCTTCTGACAACTGGTTGTTCGAGGTTTGGACTCCGCAAACACCCCAATACAAAATGCAGTCAAACTTAGGCCCCTTTATTCTTTTGCTTCTCTAAGTTTCCCTCAATTTCCACTTCAAATCATTTGCAAACTCAGCACAATTGGACAAAGTTTTGGCCCAACACAGGTACTCTGTCACCTGGCCTGATCAGACCCACTCTGCGTCTCCTTCCCTGGGACCTCTGAGGACCTTGTCTCATGTCGACCTCTCTCCGCTATCTTCCTCGGGGACTGATGGTCTCCCATTGCCTGCTGGAAGAAAAGAGAAAGGAGGAGCTTCTGTTAGGTCATGAGGGCCAAGGTCTCTCTGCACCACCCCAGCAAGGGCCCACAGTTTCATCCTGTCTGGCTCCAATCAGCACACCCACTGGGCGTGCTGGCTGTTGGTTAAACCACCCCTGGTGTAGGAGGTGATAGGTGAATGGGGTTGGGAGGTAGATGGGTATGTGAGAGGGTGATAAATAGGATTAGTGTAAGTGGGTACTTAATGGTTAGTACAGAGTTGATGGACCAAATGGCCTGCTTCCGTGCTGTATGACTCCATCAGAGGCACCCCTGTTAACAATGCTTGTGTGTAGGAAGCACTAAACGCTGGCTGACAGTGTCGGCTAACTACCTTTGTGTATGTACAGTACGGATCTTTCACACAAATCGGGGATTGGTTTGCTCAGTATCTGGCAGAGGGCAAGTTGGGGAGTGGTCCGTGGGGGTGGGAGTGGGGGTATGCACTATAACATGGCAATTAGTCCTGACACAGTTACACGGTGGGAGATGCGACAAGCCGTTAGTTGGTCTAATAAAACGTAAATTTGTTGTTTTGCAGCTGTAGTACAGTGCAATACTTAAAATACACTATAAATTACAATTAGAAATATATAAAAATTAACTATGTAGTTCAAAATGAGAGGAAAAATAGTAAAAAAAATCTTCAAGGAAAAACAAATTCACTGGAAATTGGCAAACAGGACTGGAGAGCAAGTGATATGATGATATTTGCAAGGCCATGTTCAGAGGTGCCTCTCCCAGTGGCTAGAGGGCTCGGCATTTCTACAGACACCGGGCAGATAAAGACTCAGTGGAAAGTGGACAGAATCCCTTGTGAATAAGTGGGCTATTCCACTGATATGACACCAAAATTATGACCCACTCTCTCACGAGTTCAGCACTCTGTGTTCCACCCAAGAACCACGGGTCACAGTATAATTATAGACACAGGAGCCTGCTGGATCTGAAATCTGGAGCAAGGACTAAGAAGCTGGAGGAAGTCAGCAGGTCTTGGCTGGGTGGGGAGAGGTGGAGGTAACAGGGGTTGCTGAGGCTGGAATCTGACGGGAAAGGGAGTAACGGGCAGTCGGAGAAAGGAGGGTGATGGGGGGGGGGTGCTGGATGATCGTAGTGGGGTTATAGTAAACAACTGGATACCCTGCCACTACTGTTCCCACCTGGCCACATCACCTCCTTTATTTAATTTCATGCTCCCCCTTCCTTTCCTATCAGATTCCATCATCTACAACCCTTTCCTGCTTCCACCTGCCACCTCCCAGCCTTCGTCACTATTTCTTCCCCCCTTCTCTTTTTCTATTCCCCTTTCTTGCTTCCTTCTTATCCCTACTCTTCGCCTCACCTGTCATTCACTTCCCTCCAATGCCCCTCCTCCTGTCCTTTCTCACTTGGTCGACTGTCTTTTCCTATCAGATTCCTTCTTCTTCAGCCTTTTGCCTTTTCAACCTATCATCTCCTAGCTTTTCACTTTATTCCCCCCTCCTTACTACTCTCTTGCTAAAATGTTCCTCCTCACCTCTGTTCTAAAGAGATGCCCCTCAATTTTGAGGCTGTACCCTCTAGTTCTGGATTCCCCCCTCCATAGGAAACATCCTCTCCACATTCACCCTATTTAGTCCTTTCAACATTCAGTAGGTTTCAATGAAATCCCCTGCATTCTTCTAATTTTCAGTGAGTACAGGCCCAAAGCTGCCAAATGCTCCTCATATGTTAACCCCTTCATTCTTGGAATTATCCTCATGAGCCCCCTCTCCAATGACAACACATCCTTTCAGAAATATGGGGCCCAAAACTGTTGACAATACTCCAAGTGCAGCCTGACTGGTGTCTATTTATAAAGGCTCAGCATTATCTCCTTGCTTTTATATTCGATTCCCCTTGAAGTAAATATCAACATTGCATTTGTCTTCTTTACCTGTAAATTAACCTTCTGGGAGTCTTGCACAATGACTCCCAAATCTTGTGGCATCAACACTTGTATCACTTCCTGGGATTTTGAGAACTTGGACTCTAAGTCTCAAGTCTGGGTGCGAGACCCACCTTCGCACATCGTGGAATACTGGAAATACTAAGCAGCTTGGGCCACAACCGTTGAGTCCCGGTGATGGGCCTTCAACCGGTGATCCTACCTCTGTTTCACCTCCCTGTGTTGGCACTGGATTTCCAGCATTTGCAGTTTCATTTTTGTTTCTGCTTTACGGTCTCACCTTTGGGGTGCTCCATCTGCTGCCATCTTTTCAAACTATTAGATACATTCTGAACTGAGGGTGACTGAGTGAGGAAACACAGCCAGTTACTGGCCAAATGGGTGTCTTCTACACACAACGCCCCCCAGTAGCAGGCAGGACACCAGAAAAGGAGAGGAAACCCCCACTCCCCTATCACCTTCTCCAGTCACAGAGCCTCAGATCCAGTTTGCCCAGACACCTGGAGCTGATGTTGGTTCATGATTAATTTTTCCTCATCCATGAAGAGACCCTAAGTTTAGGACAGAAGTTACAATCCCTGATCCAGAGTGAGAATGGGCTGTTCTTTCCCAACCTGGTTAGATATGTGCAGTCCCACAGCAGAGACGAAGTGTATAAAGGGACAGAATCAGCTGTAAGGCCTCCATGGTTGAATGTCTCCTGTTGCTATCTTTCCTTTTCAAACAAAATTATTTCCCAATATTTTCTGTCAGTGCCCATTGCAGATTTCTTTTCATTGGAATTTATAAATAACTTGCTGTTCCCCGATGCTGCCTTTCCCACATACCAGTGGCAATTTGAAACTACCTTCCAGAAAGTCAAAGTTGACCCTATTTAGGAATCATCCTCTCGACTTCATAGACCTGTGAGACGTATCTGGATTCAGACCATTCAGATGTAGTTTACTGTGGTGTCACAGTGCCTGGTATTGTGTCTTTTACCCTACACTCAGTACATGTCCTATGTGACAGACAACATTCCCTCTAAGGTGTGCACACACACCTTTTCCTACTAGCGCACAAAGGAATTTACACTATGCACAAACAGTTGTCATTGGCATGTTAAGTATACTTCACGATCGTACACAGTCACATTTCCTTTTCCATTTTCTGATGCGAATGGTGTTGACAGCATGGAGTTCGCAGGTTTTAGAACTAGCTTATTTATTCTGTATTTATTGAAATGATTGATTCCCTATGTCGAATTCTAAAGAAGCAAAAGGCGTGAAGCGCAAATGAACGGCTGGGTCACTTAAAGTGGAATGGCTTAATGAAACAGTAGAAACTGCTACACAGAAAGCTCATGAGTATTATTTTATTTCTTTTAAACAACGAACAACAAACTGTACTTGGTAGTTTGTTATTCTAAGGATAGCTTCAAGTTTTCTTCCACTTAAAAGTTCAGTGCGCACATCATGTTGTCACTGGGCAAAGAATTGCACAGCACAAGACTTCTACGCACACCGGTTATTACAAATTAGAGGGAACTTGGTGACAGAGTGTCTGAGGAAGGAGTATACTGCACCCTCTTTGTGCTGGACATCTGAGGACTTCTGTTCCACTTCCAGGAACGGTTTGGACCTTCATTCAAGCTGGAATCCCACTTGGACTTCCTCTGCTCACTGTTCCATTCTGCAAACGGCCTCCCGAAATTTGCACCCACTGTCACTTTCTGGGAGTTTCCATACCTGGAATCACCGGAGCAAAGTCACAATCAGAGTCCAGTTTACTCTTCAATGCACAAGTATGTGTATGCCTTAGCAGCAGCATCACAGGCGCATACTGTAGCACCACATAAACAGCAATCAAAAGAATCAAAACTAACAACAAATAAATGCACTCACACCATCCCAGGAGCCTGTCTCCTTCACTTCGGCAAGCTCAAAGAACCAGGATAAACTTGCAGACAGGTTCATTGGCTGAGGCAAGGTACAGGACACTCTTGAGAAAGGAAGTGAACGGCCAGAGGTCATGGTCCATACGGGTAACGACAGAGGCAGGAGCAGGGACGAGGTTGTGCAAAGGGATTTTAGGAAGCTAGGTAGTGTTAAAAACCAGACTTCAAGGGTTCTAATCTCAAGATTTAAGTGGAGCTCCAAAATAAGAAAGGTGCAATTACACTGATGGAATTATACTACTGGCCCTCCAATAGCCATCGAGAGGTGGAGGAACAGACATGTAGACAGATTATGGAAAGGAGCAGGGTTATCAGAGTGAGGGATTTGATTGGAATATCCTTAATACAAGAAGCTTATTTGGGGCAGGATGTCTTCAGTAAATTCAAGAGGAATTGTTGAGATGTATATTGAAAGTCCAACTGGAGGAACAAACAAACTGGACCTGTTTTTGGGAAATGAGCCATGCCGGATGACAGGCTTAATAGTGGGTGAACATATTGAAAATAGTGATCACAAGTTAGTTAGGGGTAAGGATAAAAATCAGATCTTGCAGTAAGGTACTAAATTGGGGGAGGGCAAATTACTATGGATTAAGGCTGTAGCTAAGGGGCATTGATCAGGAGCAACTGTTGTCAGACAAGTCCATCTGACATGTGGGAGTTGTTTAAAGACCAGCTGATGGGAGTTCAGGATCGGTATGTTCTTGTAAGGGACGGGAACTTTGAATGACCTGAGAAGCCCTAAATTTAGTCTGGAAGGAAAAAAGAAGCACGTGTAAAGTTTAGGAAGCTAAAATCAGACTGGACCTTTGTGGAAAATAAAGACTGCAGGAAAGTGCTGAAGCAGGTGATTACGAAAGCCGAAAATGGACCATTAAATGTCCTTGGTGAACAGGATGAAGGAGAACCCAAGGCATTTTATACTTAAATTAAGGAAAAAAAGGTAACTAAGAAACAGGAGGTCCACTTAAGGATAAAAGGAAGGAATTTGTGCTTGGAGTCAGAGCAAGTAGCTGAGGGACAAAATGAGTACTTTACGTCAGAGGATAATGAAGGCAGTGTGGGGCACACTAACGTGCTGGGAAATTGTCAGATTAAGGGGAAGAGTGCTGGATCTTCTGAAAAACATTAAGTCCCAAGGGCCTGATGCATATATAGATATATAAAAAAGCAAATGAGGAGATTGCTGGGGCTTTGACAAAGATCCTTGTGTCCTCACTAGCTACATGAGAGGTCCCAGAGCCCTCTGTTCAAGAAAGGAAATGGGGATAATCCAGGCAATTATGGGCCAGTGAGCCTCACATCAATGGTAGAGAAGCTATTGGAGAGGACAGTCAGGATCAGGATTTATGCACATTTGGAAAATAAAGGCCTGATTAGGGATAGCCATCATGGCTTTGTGCAAGGTAGGTCATGCCTTACTGACATGATCGTGGTTTCTGAGGAACTGACAAAGGAGCTTGATGAGGACAAGGCAGAGGACATTTGCTACATGGATTTTAGTAAGATCCCTCGTGGTAGGTTGATTCAGAAGATCAAGATGCATGGGATCCAGGGTGATCATGTTTGGATCCAGAATTGACTTGCCCACAGAAGACAGAGATTAGGGGTGTACAGCTGTTGTTCTGGCCTGAGATACATGTCCAGTGGCATTCTGCAGTTGGTGCTAGGACCTCAGTTGTTTGTGATTCATATCAATGAATTGGATGAAAATATAGATGGATGTTCAAGTTTGTTAATGACACCAACTGTGGAGTTGGGACAATGTTAAGGACAATCAAAGAATATAGTGGGATATAAATCAGTTGCAGACATAGGCAGAGAAGTAGCAGATGGAGTTTAATCCAGGCACGTGGGAGGTTTTGCACTTTGAGAAGTCAAATGATTGGAGAAAATATACCGGTAATGGTGGATTGCTTAATTGCATTGAAATACAGAGGGATCTTTGGGTCCAGGTCCATTGTTCGGTGAAAGTGGCTATGCAAATAGAAACAGTGATAAAGAAAGCATATGGCAAGCTTGCCTTAATTGTTGAGTATAACATTAAGGAAGTCATGTTGCAGCTAAAGTAAAATTTAGTTAGACACACTTGGAGTATTACATGCAGTTCTGGTTGCTTCATTATAGGAAGGATGTGGGGTGTTTGGAGAGGACGCAGGAGAGGGTCACCTGCCGGCATTAGAAGGTAAGAGCTGTAAGAAAAGGTTGGACAACCTCAGGTTGTTCTCTCTAGAGTGTTGGAAGCTAAGGGGAGACCTAACCTAAGTTTTCAGAATTGTGAGGGACATAGATATGGCAGACAATCAGAATCTTTTCCCAGAGCAGAAGTATCAAACACCAGAGGACATGATTTTACGACTGGGGGGGGGGGGGGGGGGGGGGGAGTGAAATGAAAGGCAAGTTTCTTTTATTCAGAGAGTGATAGGTTCCTGAAATAGATTACCAGGGATAGTTGTGACAGTTTGTGGAGTTTAAGAGGCTTTTTTATCATGGAGGGAATAGCAGAGGGATGATACACGAGGAGGACAGGTAACGTAGGTTGCCATCAAGATCAGCCCAACATTCTGGGCCAAGTGGTCTGTCTGTCCAGTGCTCTACTGTTTAATGCTCCATATTCTCTAAGGCTTCGAACTGTTTTATGGGATAAATTTTATTGGAGCTGCTGCCTCGATGATAACCTCAAGGCTGCACTTCAGGATGAAAGGGAACATATGAGATTTCCACTTGGCTCCACATATTGGTTCTGCAACAACATCCTGCTGGGGAGAGTGTGGATGTCACGTTAATGGGCTGCACTGTAGTCTCACTTGTTGGGGGAGTTAGTTTAGAACCATTCAGTGCCTAGCCCTGCATGCCAAACACATTCAGTGGCGCTTTTTAGGTAAACCTATATTCCTGATTAATGCAAATATCAAATCAGTCACTCATATACCAGCAAGTCAATGCATAAAAGCATACAAACATGGTCATAAGGTTCACTTGTTACGCAGCTGGGGAAGAAATGTGACTTTAACCATGGAATGATTGTTGGTGCCAGATTGGGTGGTTTGAGTATCTCAGAAACTGCTGTACTCCTAGAATTTTCACACACATCAGTCTGTAGAGAATGGTATGAAAATCATAAACTATCCAATGAGTGGCAGTTTTGTGGGTGAAAACACTGTGTTAATGAGAGCTGTCAGGGATTTGGTTTAAGCTGACAGGAAAACGACAGTAACTGTAAAACCACACATAACAACAGTGATGTGCAGTAGAGCATCTCTGAATGCACAACACATCAAACCTTGAGGTGGATGGGCTACAGCAGCAGAAGACAACAAACATACGCTCAGTGGCCACTTTATCAAGTACAGGAGGTATCGAATAAAGTGGCTATTTAGTTTAGAGAGTAAGAGCAGGGACTCAATCCACCCAATTTCAGCCCACACCAATCATCAAACACCTTTTTATACAAATCCCATTTTATTCTACATTCATAAACACACAGCCTCCCTATGCTGACTAAGATGCTTCTCCAAGTTAATCTTAATTCTTCCAACATTCCCATTAACTCCCTCCAGATACCACTACTCATGTACACAAAGGGGCAATTTAACAGTGGCTAATTCACGTGACAACCTGCACACCTTGGGATGTGAGAGGAAATGGGGAATGTGCAGCCTCCTCAGATACAACACCGGAGAGCAGGATCAATCCCAGTTCTCTCCTGTTTTGAGCAGCGACACACTCAAAGGATGTAAACTTCTCTGGAGTGAGATAAAACTGTGCTGCATTTCTCTAACCTGTTGGTCTCCTTCGTGGGGCTACAGCACGTCCTCGCACTGTAGGACCCGCTCACGTCAACGATGGCCTGGAGTCCCCCACCTGTAAAATGAGACATTAATGGTGACGTTCTCTCAGCCACTGCAGTAATCCCAACAGTCCTGAGCTGCTCCACCTTACATAAATGGGAATAGAAACACCGAAACATGGAAAATAGGACAGTTCCACCAGATGGACAAGGATGGTGGGGAAGGGGAACTGGTAAGGTCTGTTGTCCAGAAAGAAGCAGAGAGCATTAAAGCCTTCCTGATGAGGATAGAAGTATGCAGAGAAAAGATGTTCAGAGTGAAAATAAGGCAATCTGGATTGATAACTTGAAGTGATTGATGAAGCTGTAATTATACTGAAACGTCGACTGTTTATCTCCCTCCACAGATGCTTCCTGACTTGCTGAGTTCCTCCAGCATTTTGTGTGTGCTTTAGTTCATCTTTGCCCAAAGGCTGTGTGGTTTCTCCTTTCTTACTATTCTGAAAGGCTATTCCCTCACCACCACTGAACTTACTGCCTGCAACAGGCCAGCTGTTTTCTTCTCAGCTTTAGCAAAGAAAGCAGCTACAACCCTTCGGCCCCTGCAGACAAAGTGCATTTAAAATTTGCAGAGATCATGTTAGGTGAAGGGAGACTCGAGTTTCTGGACATTGCACATCACGCTGTCTCCATGAGAGGGAGGGAGGGAGTGAGGAACAGGAAATGCAGGAAGCTGCTTTTTCCCAGCCGCTTCCCTGTTCTCTTCCTGAACCAGCAAGGGTTCTCTCTGAGGGTCACTTTGA
This sequence comes from Hemitrygon akajei, assembly GCF_048418815.1. NCBI lineage: Eukaryota > Metazoa > Chordata > Chondrichthyes > Myliobatiformes > Dasyatidae > Hemitrygon > Hemitrygon akajei. The sequence goes on along the minus strand of NC_133137.1, from coordinate 3,311,716 downwards.
AAGCTCAGGTAGCAATACTGTCATTTGTCAGGTAAATACTGAGCAATGAATGAAATGTTAGATACAATTAATGCAGTTTTATTGACAAAGGCACAAGACCGATTTTTTTGAAGTCTGAACTTACCTGAAGAAGGTTTATCTTGGAGGGAGCAGAGACCCTCGCTGTAAGCCCCCTGGGTGATGCTCCGTGAATGTGCCAGTTTTGCTTTGGCCACGTTGCTGGAGCCGATCAGATCGTTGCGTGGTGGATCCAGGGACCTCATCCTGTCCCTGGAGACACGCACTGGGTGGATAGAGACAGGGCAGCAGTCTGCAGAGCCTTCACTGACACCACCGCCTCTCCAGACAGGGCAAATTGGAGGAGGGGCAGAATCCAGTGACTGAACAGGCCGGTTCCTGCAAGGGTAGGAGGGCTGCAACTTGGAATTCGAGCCTCCAAGACTACTGTTCGTTCTCTTCCACTGACCCAAAATGGTGGGTTTACCTGCAGTGCCCTCACCTGGTGCAGGGCTGGCATTCTCTGTACGGCAAAAAGCTGGCATGGGTAAGATGTGGTACGGTGGGCGGGACCTGTTCACCGCCTCTTTATCCAGTTGAACTTCCCCTCGGTAACGTGGAGGGACTTTGGGAGCTGTGTTCCCTTGCTGCAACGGGACAGGTTCACTGATACACCCAGTGGAAAAGGCCTGAAGTGCTGGGCAGTTATCTCCACCTCGCTTCTCTTGGTTGTGTGACTGTCTCCTCGGAGCCTCGGTAAGTTGTATTCCGATACCGTCACGATCAGTGATGAGACCTCCACAGTTCATCACGCCTGGGGGGTAATCTGCCACCAAAACACTGCCTCTCTGGGGACTGGAGTTCATAGGTGCCTCTGTGGTGGAGTTTGGAAGCTCAATTTCATACCCAGCAGGAGGGTTTTGTTGCAGTGAAGTTTGCTCCAACATATTGTCCTTGCTGAGCTTCGAAATCCTGTCACCTAAAGACTCAATGCTTCTGGATCTATGGGTCCGGCCCTGGGGCACAGCCTGTTCCCAATCACACCCAGCCCGTGACCGGGTCCCAATCAGAACTTGCTTCAACTCCTCCTCAAACTGTTGGACAATCTCTTGATCCTGGGCCGCGGAGTTAATGATAGCCTCATCATCAATGTGCCCAACAAGCTCACCCTTCCCTATGGTTTTGGATGCCCAAATTCTTCTTGAGGTTTCCTGAAGAGCTGCTCCACTACCTTGCCCACACTCCCGGTCACACCAAGCCCTCTCCTTCCTGGACTCTTTGCAAGGAAGTTCCCTGGCTTCACTTCCCAGTGGCTCTGGATGACAGATGGTGGACTTGTGAGATGGTTCTCCCAGGGAGGCCTGGCTGCAGAATGAGAAGGTGCTGTCCGACCCAGAGTCAAAGCTCAGCTCAGGGTTCACCATCCCTTCGCGGAAGCGGGAGGCGAAGTCCTCCGTGCACACACTGTTGGAGTTGCTGTAGTGGGCTGCCTCCCGAATCTGCTGGGGTCCCAGCAGGCTCTGAACTCTCCACTCATACTGCCTCTTCCTGGACTCACAATCCGCCCCTCGCTTTCCAGGCCCAGCCAAAGAAACTTCAGGATTGCTTCGGGGATCCATGTTCTGACTGCACGTTACCTTCGCATCTTGAGGGCGAACTAAACTCCGAACTTCCACCTGCCCAGGGCATCCTGCAGCTGAGAGACAACAGCAGAGTTTGAGTGAGAGCCCCAGTTGCCCCTGATGTCCCTATGTAGTAGACACTCTACAAAACCCCAACCCAAGGAATATAGCTCCACTGAGAATGTTGTGACTGCAGTGGAGCCCAAAGCAACATGCTGAGCGCCTGGATTTGCACACTTTGCACCGGACGATACACCAGGAGGGGCTGCTCTTTGACTGATTCTCCTTGGCCTCAGAACCAAAGACAGCAGGGGAGTCGCTGCTTCATCTTCAGCCCCATCCTCCTCAAAACCAGCCAGATGTCCGTGCCTGACTCAGTGACCTTTGAACCTGAACCATCTGGGGAAACAGGCAGGACATTCCACTTCCCCACTAGTATTATCACTGAATGACGCTCAGTGCTGAAGACTAAGGAAATTTGGCAGGTCCCTGTTGCTCCTCAAGACTTTTATAGATACGTACTCCACAATAAGCATCGTATCTGGATGCATAACAGCTTGCTATAGCAACTGCCCTGCTGCTCTGTCCAAGACTACAGGAAACTGCAGAGACCGGTGGACACAGCTTAGCATATCGTAGAAATCAACCTCCTCTCAATGGACTCTATATACACTTCTCACAACCTCAGTAGAGTCGCAGACATGATCAAAAACCCCCATACACCACAGACATTGTGCAGAAGATGTAAAAGCATGAAGGCGTGTACTACCAGGCTTAAGGACAGCTTCTATCTCACTGAATAAGACTACTGAATGGTCCCCTAGTACAAAAAGACTGATGTGTCCTAACAATCTACCCCGTTATAGCCTCAAACTTTCTCTGTAACTGCAACACCTCATTCTCCCACAGCACAGAAATTGTTCCTCATCCCATCTGGTCCATGCCGACAAAAATACCCCATCCAAACTAGTATCATTTGCCAGTCTTTGGCCCATAACCTTCTAAACTTTTCCAATCCATTTACCTGTCCCACTGTCTTAAAAAAATTGTTATTGTACCCGTTTCAACCATTTCCTCTAGCAGCTGATTCCACACAGATACCAACCTTTGTGTAAAAATGTTGCCCCTTAAGTTTCTCAAAAATCTTTCTCTCTCTCTTTAAACCTGGGTCTTTTAGTTTTTAATATTGCAACTCTGAAACAATAAAGACTGAGTGTACTCACCCTGTCTATGCCCCTCATGATTACCCTTCAGTCTCATATGCTTTAAGGAATAAAGGCTTAGCCAATCTGTAACTCAGTCCCTCAAGTCTTTGTGAATCTCTTCTACACTATTTCCAGTTCTAATGCAGCCTCACCATGTCCAGTACAACCACTCCATGACATTCCAGCTTTTGTACTCAAAGCACTGACTTATGAAGGCCAGTGCGCCAAAAACTTTCTTCTTCACTCTGTCTACCTGTGACTACACTTATAGGGAACTATGCACTTTTACCCCAAGGACCCTCTGTTCTACAACACCCCTCCGAGCATTGCTGTCCACTGTGAAAGTCCTACCTCAATTTGAATTTCCAAAATGCAATACACCACACTTATCCAAATTAAACTCCATTTGCCATTCCTCAGCCCACTTATTCAGCTGAACGAGAGACTCCTGTAATTTTTGATTCTTCATACTTCCTAATTTGGTGTAATCTGCAAGCTTACTAACCATGGCTAGTAATTCTTAACCAAATCATCAGTATAGACGATGAACAACAATGGGCCCAGCACCGACCCTTGAGGCACACCACTAGTCACGGGCCTCCAGTCTGAGAAACAATCTTCTACCAACACTCTCTGCTTTCCACCATCAAGCCAATTGTGTATCCAATTACCCATCTCTCCTTGGATCCCATGCAATGTAAACTTCCAAATCAGCCGACCATGTGAAACCTGATCAAAGTCTTCAGGGAAGTTCATATAAACCACAGCCTACCCTCATCAACCTTCTTGGTCATCTTATCAAGAAAACTCAACTAAGTTCATAAGAAATAATCTTCCATGTACAAAGCCATGCTGACTACTCTAATCAGGGTTGCGTGCATATCTTTTCCCTCAAAATCCTCTCGAGTAACGTACCTACCAGAGATATTAGACTTATTGGCCTGTGGTTTCCAGTATTTCTTTGCTGCCCTTCTTAAAAAAAGGGAAAACTTTTGCTGCCCTCTAGTCTACGGCACCTTATCAGTGGCAAATGATACAAATATTTCAGCTGGGGTTCCCACAATTTCTTCTCTAGCCTCTCCTAGTTTCTTGGATAAACCTGGTCACCCCCTGGATATTTGTCTACCTGCATACCTTTTAAGATATCCAGCATGTTCTCTGATTTAAAGATAACCATTCCCAAGATTTCGCTATTTACTTTTCCGAGTTCTGAAAACTGCATGGTAAAAACAGAGGAGAAATATTCATTAAAGACTTTGCCCATCTCCTGCGGAGCTGCACAGAAGTGTCCCATTTGATCTTTGGAGGGGCCCCAATTCTCTCTCTAGTTACCCTTTTACTGTAAGTAAAAATCTCTTTGGATTGTCCCAAATCTACTCTGCCAAAGTTATCTCATGTCCCCTTTTTACCGTCCTGATTTCCTTTCCGAGTACACTCCTGCATCCCTTATACTTCTCCAGGGATTCACTAGGACCCAGCTGTTTATGCCTGTAATGACTAAAAACTTAAGCCACACCAACCACATGTCTACAAGAGCAGGTCACTGGCTGGATCTCCTGCTACAAGTGACACACCTGCTGACTCCCAAAGCCTTCCTACCAAAGAGTCATAACTAACCACGATGTCTAACTGAGACAGTCCCATCTACTTGCATTCAGTCCCTTTGAATCTTTTCTATCCATGCACATCTACAAATGCCCTTTAAACATTGTAATTGCACCCACCTCTACAGTTTCCTCTGGTAGCTCATTCCATAATCAACGGATTCCAGGTAATTGGGCTATTGTTTAATTGGGGCAGCTGCTTACTCAGGAAAACTCTTAAAGAACAAAAACGAATCAAGAAAACAGCCAGGGTTCCCTTCGTTTAATTGGGATGCTGTGCCACCTAATTGGGGCAGAAGACTGTTGCTGAGGTTTCTAACTAGTATCAGTCACGTTCACATGTGTGGCCGTTAATCTCCATACTGTGTTCAGAGCAAATAGTTTTTAAACAGCATCGGTTGAGTGTGTTTGTGATTTTTGTCACTGATAGTTGACGAGAAATAAGCGGTAAGACAATTCAGAACCACTTTGCTCACTGCGGTGTGAAGCATTGAGGTTTGGTGATTTGGATGCCTTCAAATTCTTCATCGTTCCTAATTGTTGAAGTAGTGAAATCATCTCATTTTCACTCCCAGCTGTTTCTGGCATCTCCAAACCTCAATGCTTCACACCACAGTGAGCAAAGCCGTTCTGAATTGTCTTACCGCTTATTTCTCATCAACTATCAGTGACAAAAATCACAAACACACTCAACTGATGCTGTTTAAAAACTATTTGCTCTGAACACAGTATGGAGATTAACGGCCACACATGAGATTTGGAACAGTCTTCTGCCCCAATTTGGTGGCACAGCATCCCAATTAAACGAAGGGAACCCTGGCTGTTTTCTTGATTCGTTTTTGTTCTTTAAGAGTTTGGGCAGCCTATTTTGCTAATTGGGCAGCCAAAATGTACTTGCTCAATTTTGGTCCCAATTAACCAAAATTCACTGTACCCGCCACCCTGTGGAAGAAATTGTCCCTCAGATTCCTTTCAAATCTTGCCCCTCTCACCTTCAACCTATGTGCTCCAGTTTTAGACTTGCCTACCTGGGAAACGACTGTGACATTTCACCCAATCTATTGCACATCCCTAAAGATTTTATAGAACTCTGTAAAGACACCATTCAGCATCATATACTCCAGGGAGAAAAGTCCAAACCTATCCAGTCTCTCTTCATAGCTCAAGTCTCCAGTCCCATTAACATTCTTGTCATCAATCTTTTCTGCACCCTTCTCAGCTTAATGGCAATTTTCCTGTAGCTGGACGACCAGAACTAACCACAATAACGTAAGCGTGTTCTCACCAATTAATTGACAAATTGCAACATGATATCCCAGCTCCTGCACTCAATTCCCTAATGAAGGCAAGCACCTGTATCACCACGTTCAAGGGACAATGTAACTGTACCCTCAGGCCTCAGCTCTACATCACTCTCCAGGGTCCTGTCAATCATTGTGCAAGTCCTGCCATGGTTTAATTTACTAAAATGCAACACTGTGCTGCCATCCAAATTAAATTCCATCTGCCATTCCTTGGCCCACTTCCTCATCGCCTTGTAATGTTAGACAACCTCCTCACCCAGCTACCCTCCATTTGCTTGGATAAGTGTAGTCATGGTAACATTTACAGAGCTTGATATCGACTATAGCAGAGAAGCCCGTTTACCAGGCACCCTCCTATCACATTGAACGCTTATTCCCTCCACCACCAATGTACATCAGCTGCAGTCTGCACCACAGCATGCACTGACCCAGCAAACCCAGGCAGCACCTCCTGACCCCATGGATTGTAGTAGGCAAATGAGAAACCCACTTCCTCCATATTCCCCTTCAGCCATACACCATCCAGACTTGGTATGATATTGGCCACCCTTCCTCATCGCTGGGTCTAAATCCTGGAACTCCCTTCCTAACAGCGCAGTGGGAGCTTCATCAACAAGAGGTGCTGAAGAAGGCGACTCACCACCACCTTCTCCAGAACAATGGGGGATTGGTAATAAAAACTGGCCTAAAAAACAAAAAATTTACAAGAAAATCAGAACTGTATTTCACAGTGATTCTGGGTGTTTAGTCAATGGTAACAGCCTCACCTGTCCTTCTAGAGAGTTCTGTTGTGTTCTGGAAGGTGAGCCCCTCAGTCAGGCTGCCAGCAGTTGACTGTCCATGACTTACTGAGTTAGAATCCTATGAAAGTTTAACAGTTGTCATTACATAGCAAGAGACACAGGCATTGAAGATGCTGGAATTGGGAGCAACAGACACAAGACTGGAGGAACAGTGAGTCAGGCAGGGTTTGTGGAGGGAAATGGACAATCAGTGGCCACACATTTTAATTCCACATCCCATTCCCATTCTGATGTCTATCCATGGCCTCCTCTACTGTCAAGATGAAGCCACACTCAGGTTGGAGGAACAACACTGGCCCTTGTGGCTAAAGGGATCAGGGGGTATGGAGAGAAAGCAGGTACAGGGTTCTGAGTTGGATGATCAGCCATGATCATACTGAATGGCGGTGCAGGCTCAAAGGGCCGAATGGCCTACTCCTGCACCTATTTTCTATGTTTCTACGTAACACTTTATATATTAGCTGGGTAGCCTCCAACCTGATGGCATGAACATTGACTTCTCTAACTTCCGTTAATGCCCCTCCTCCCCTTCTTACCCCATCCCTGACATATTTAGTTGTTTGTTTTTTTCTCTCTCTCTCTGCCCATCAATCTGCCTGTTCTCCATCTCCCTCTGGTGCTCCCCCCTCCCCCTTTCTTTCTCCCGAGGCCTCCCATCCCATGATCCTTTCCCTTCTCCAGCTCTGTATCACTTTCGCCAATCACCTTTCCAGCTCTTAGCTTCATCCCACCCCTCCGGTCTTCTCTGGTCATTTTGCATTTCCCCCTCCCCCCACTACTTTCAAATCTCTTAGTATCTCTCCTTTCAGTTAGTCCTGATGAAGGGTCTCGGCCCGAAACGTCGACAGTGCTTCTCCCTATAGATGCTGCCTGGCCTGCTGTGTTCCACCAGCATTTTGTGTGTGTTGGTTGAATTAATATTTCAGGTCGAGACCGTTCATCGGAGAGGAAGAGGCTTGATAGCCATATAAAAAGGTCGAGGGAAGCGGTGGAGCAAGAGCGTGTAAGGATTGATGTATCCAGGGGAGGGAGGTGGTGACAGGCGATGGAGGGGTGAGTGAGAATGGCGTCAGAAGCTGGGAAGTGACGAAGGACTGAAGTTGATGGGAATCTGACAGGAGAGGAAGGCAGAGCATGGAATCGAGGGAGGGAGATGGGAGGGGAACTGGCAGGTGAAGTATGTGGGTAATGGGCAGTTGGAGAAGGAGGGGAGGGGAAGCAAGAAGGGGTGATGGGGGCTGTGGATCAGGAGGAGAGAGAAAATGGGACAGAGGGGAGCAGATACTGGAAGCTGGATAAATCAGTGTTCTTGCCACTAGGCTGTAGGCCACTCAGGAGGAATATGAGGTGCTGACTCTTTAGTTCAAGGGTTCCCAAACTAGGGTCTACTGACCCCCTGCTTCATGGTATTGGTCCATGGCATAAAAACAGTTGGGAACCTCTGCTCTACTTCATACATAACAGCTGGGCGCAGGACAGCTAATAGCTTAACACAGTTCAATGGTGGATCAGAAGTCTGGAAGCAAAGGTCCGAAGGCCTGACCCTGACTCTGCGAATCTCGGTAAGTCGCTGGGGAAGTCAAATCCCTATGTCTGCAGGCCCGAGTCCGAGCCTGAGCCTGCTGGAGGCTCGAGGCTGGGGGCAGGGGGCGGGGGCTTATCCTACGTATGTGTGTGGATAGGAGGGTTTTGTTTTTCCCTGTTGCTTGTTGGGTTCTGTGTTGTTCTGCTGAGCATTGTGGGCATGCTATGTTGGTGTTGGAATGTGTGGTGACATTTGCGGGATGCCCCCAGTGTATTCTTAGGTTGTGTTGGTTGTTAACGCAAACAACTCATTTCACTGTACATCAGTGTACACGTGATAAATAAACTTGAATCTCGAATGACGTGGGAGTATTGCAGCCCTCTGGGAGCTGACCTGTACCTCCAGGACAGGCCCAGATGGTGGAATGTCCAAGCTTGGTCACATACTGTGGTTGAATGTCACAACCAAGCACACCACAAGTCCCCCCACAGCCCCTCTGACTGCATCCATCCCCAAATGTCCAACCAACAAGATTCATGGAATGAAGGCACTCGCTGTAAAATCAAAGCGCACAAGGTTGAAAGGATAAGGTTATGTAATGCACTGCTTAATATTTTTAATGCTTTAGGATATTTCATTTAGTAGATTTCTGTAGAAGCAGTGTGACAGCGTTTGGGTTTCGGTTAAAGATAAGGGGCTATGATGTTCAACTTGGGAATGTTGTGTCAGCCAGTCAGGATGGTGGAATTGGGAGAAGGTTCTAGGGAAAGCTGGGCGGAGATAGAATTGTGACGGACTCTGGTGGGGTCCGTGGTCTTTTTGGGGGAAGATGCAGAGAAAAGAAGATTGGGAGAGATGGCTGTAGGATTTGATCAGACGTGAAGATGTGATTGCAATTAGTGCTTCATGAGCTGGAGTCCAAGATGGAAGTTCTACCAGTGACTGGTGATGAGAATTTGGTGCTGTGAGAAACAGTCAGCTTTTGGAAGATACAAGCTCCAACGCTGTGCACATTTAGACTGGTTTAATTGTAATGGGCCTTTTTATTTATTTTTCTTTTCCTCTTAATAACTGTATGATAAAGCTGAAATTAACAAATACCCTTTCTGTATAATTGTATGCAGTGTACCATCTGTTATTTCTTGCCGATGGATAATTGCGTATGGGTAGTACTTACACAGCATTCACTCAAATTGGGATGCAGTTATCAAAACCTCCCAACTTTCCTGTTTGGTTGGTCCCAAGTTATACAGACCCTAGTTGTTTATTGTTTAAGAAAAGTGGCTTTGTCACGGCCGAGTCCAGTGGCTGTTGGCAGAGCTGGCTAGTGAGCCGAGTTTCTATACGAGGCCAGTGAAGGGGCTTCAGTTAGCATGGATATTTGTGATTTCATTGGCTATCCCCTAGAGCTCAGAGAAATAATGACCCCCAGGGTTCAGAGACAGCCTGGGATAACACTTCTCCAAACCCATGACCTCTAGACCAGGGCTATTCTAGGTTGGTACTGAGTGACAAGGCTCAGGGTCATTGTGAGCTTAGTCCAGAATGTTCCGTGCTGTTTACTTCAATCGTTTTGTCAACAAGGCCAGCATTTATTGCCCATCCCTAACTAGCCATGAGGAGGTGGCAGAAGCCGACCCTATGAGCATCTGGCGAAGACGCTTACACAGAGCTACTAGGGAGGGAACTCCACGGTTTAGATCCAGCAACAATAAGGAGAAGGGCTGTAAGTTGCACGTCATCCGACCGTGGACATATATCATAAGCTCAAAAATAAAATTAAATTAAAATGCATGACCGTTTGGGACTGAGGCTGGGATATCTCATGTCTGAGCCTTGTCAGAGAATCATACAACATGGAAACAATGCCTTCTGCCCACTACGACTATACCAGCCATCAGCTTGTTGTCTATGCTCATCCCAGTCACTCTGGCCTAAGAATTAGATCGTCCAGATCTAAATCCAGGACACTGGAAACCAAGGCAAGGGCAGGCCCATTGCTGATGGGCAGAAGGTACTCAGGTGCCTCACACTTTTCAGAGATGACCAGCAACAAGGTTTATCTGCCTTCAAAAAGGTCATGACGTTTACCTGGAACATTGGGTTCAAAGGGGAGCTGGTGATCCGATTTGACTGAGGGGAGGAAGACCTTTTGATAAGGAAAACCAGTGAGTGCTAGGGTTTCTAGGAAGTTACCAGAGCAACTAACGAGATACTTCCTGTTAACAGTGCACGAGCTGGGGAGCCTCATGCTCCAGCAGACCCAATAACATTTAGTGTTGGTCACTCATCTCTCTCACACAAAAACATAAGGTCTAGGTTAAAAATGCATCGGCCTGAATGGAATGAGATGGTTAAACTCTCTAATGGGGGTCACCTCTGTCTGGACTAAACACATTTGCAATCACATGCTAGGACAATCCTGGTTCCAAGTCAAGCTGGTTTTAGATAAGATGGTGATAACTTGGTTTCTGCTTTACCTGCATCTGACTGAGCTGAACGTCAATGGAGTCCAGGAGATAGTCACAGTGGTCCTTCAGGGGATGTGATGTGGTCTCATTTCCAACCTGACTCTCTGTGCAGGGATGCAGACAGCAAGTTAAACTGGTTAGACTTAACCGTTTAGTTTGAACAAGCGGAATCTTTGCACTATCTGGTAACATCTCCCCCAACTTGAAAAAGGACAGGAATACTTCCCAGTGATTTCTTTTTTAACTCTCCTTTGAAATCTTGTCAGATTAAATTCTGATCTTGGTTTTAGTGGTTCCACAGATCAGAATCCTGATATTCCCCAGGAAGGACTGGAATGAGCTGAATGGAGGACATCCAACCTCCTCTATAGATAGCACAAAATTGCTGAAATGTTTAGCATTCAGAGGAAGGCCATTTGGCCAGCTGAGCCATGCTAGTTCTCTATGAGCAATGCAGTCACTCCCAATCCCCATCTCTCTGAACCAGTAGCCCTGTTATTCATAGAGTTCCCTTTTGGAAGAAACAATGAGTGTTTTCCGGATTGAGTTCATTTGCTGTAAGGAAGGTTTTCTTCATTTCTTCTTCAATTCTTTGCCCATTGCTTCAAGCCTGTGCCCTCTGGTTCCTGACCCTGACACCACTGGAAACAGTTCGACTGTCTTAACTTCGTCCCATTTGTGACTTTGAAAATCTCCTTCAGATCAACCGTCTCTATTTTACCACCCCCTCCCACCTATGCACCAGTCTTAGAACATAGAAAACCTGCAGCACAATACAGGCCCTTCAGCCCACAAAGCTGTGCTGAACATGTCCCTACCTTAGAAATTACGAGGCTTACCTATAGCCCTCCATTTTACTAAGCTCCATCTACCTATCTAAAAGCCTCTTAAAAGACCCTATCATATCCGCCTCCACCACCATTGCCAGCAGCCCATTCTACTCACTCACCACTCTCTGAGTAAAAAACTTACCCCTGACATCTCTTCTGTACCTACTCCCCAGCACCTTAAACCTGTGTCCTCTTGTGGCAACCATTTCAGCCCTGGGAAAAAGGCTCTGACTATCCACACGATCAATGCCTCTCATCATCTTGTACACCTCTATCAGGTCACCTCTCATCCTCCAACATCCCAAGGAGAAAAGGTCAAGTTCACTCAATCTATTCTCATAAGGCATGGTCCCTAATCCAGGCAACATCCTTGTAAATCTTCTCTGCACCCTTTCTATGGTTTCCACATCTTTCCTGTAGTGAGGTGACCAGAACTGAGCACAGTACTCCAAGTGGGGTCTGACCATGGTCCTATATAGCTGCAACATTACCTCTCGGCTCCTAAATTCAATTCCATGATGGATGAAGGCCAATACACCGTATGCCTTCTTGACAACAGAGTCAACCTGCGCAGCTGCTTTGAGCGTCCTATGGACTTGGACCCCAAGATCCCTCTGATCCTCCACACTGCCAGGAGTCTTACCATTAATACTATATTCTGCCATCATATTTGACCTACCAAAATGAACCACCTCACACATCTGGGTTGAACTCCATCTGCCACTTCTCAGCCCAGTTTTGCATCCTATCAATGTCCTACTGTAACCTCCGACAGCCCTTCACACTATCCACAGCACCTCCAACCTTTGTATCATCAAACTTCCTAACCCATCCCTCTACTTCCTCATCCAGGTCATTTATAAAAATCACAAAGAGTAAGGGTCCCAGAACAGATCCCTGAGGCACTCCATTGGTGACCAGAACTAGGACCAGGACCAGAAATAGTCACCAGGACTATTCCAACAAATCCCGTCTTCACATCCTACTTGTGGTGATGTGACCAACATTAGGTACAACGCACAAACTATGGCTGAATCAGTGTTGTATGGAGGTTCAACATAACCCAGTAGTTTCATTCTCTACATCTCTAACAGGGGTGTCTTTAAATCCAGTCTCTCAACCTGCCCATTCAGCCACTGGCAGACTCTGTTCCTCCACCCCTTTTCAAAAAGTACCATTTACACATTGCTCTTCTTTGCTCCTCCAATCAAAATGTATCATTTGAATTTCACCATGTTGTCACAACATACATCTCACTCTTGATCACACTTCCAAGTTTTATGATGTCTACAAGTCAGTTATGATGTTCTCTATGCGTGAGCCTATGTAATTAACGGTTGTACCAAGAAGAGTAGAACTCCTGGTACAAAGTCCTAGGTCACACCAGGGTGGTGCTTATTGGGCCCATAACAATGTTTATCACAACACATTGCACATCAGCTCTTTTATTTCACAGGCTTTGATCATGTTGACAAATTTCTTTATTAAATGGCTTTCGATATATCAACATTTTCCCTCAGCAATGCCTCAATGGTTATAATCACAATTTGTCTTTAACAAGTCCCTGACTATTATTTCTAGTAGCTTCCCTAAACTAAACTGTAGTTGCTGGGTTAATTTTTACATTTTTTGAACAAGATGATAATATTTTCAATCCTCTGGTCACTTGACACTTTCCCAGTTTCTAAAGGAATTGGAAACTTTAATTTAATTCATCCCCTCTGCATCCCATCTGGACCTGGGGATTTATCCATCTTAGACATGTAGCTTTTCTACTGTCTCCTCTTTATCAACTTCTGGCCTAAGCTACTTCCTGTTCTTTATTTTGGCAGCATTTCCTTCTTTTTGCTAAAAACAGATGGAGTTTACAACATCGTCTCCCTGAAGCACTAAAGCATCAGGTTGTACACTGTAGACTACGTTGTGAACTAGTCATTCCATTGATTCAAATATTCAGCCAATGGGGATTCAATATGTTTATGCATGGATGAATATTACACTGATATTTAAAAGGATCTTTTGCCACACAATGCTCAGAAACAATAATTAGACAGATATTACACAATTTAAAAAGTAGATCAGTGCTCACCACAGATTTACAAACTGATAAATCACACAGAAATAATTTCTTCTCCAACTCTGCCTTTAGAAGAAGCGTTGTCATTTCTGAATTGGTCTGAATGTCTAAGTAGTGGGTGTACTGGACAAGAAGAGCTTTACAGTGATACATTGTCGAACCACTTCAGCTCTTGGCGATGTTCTTCAGTGTGTGTGATGTCCAAGTGCACAAGTCGTAATCTGTTTCATAGAGTCAGAGTAGGGATTAGGGAGTGATGTGGGAGTTTGGTGAAAATGGTTAATGGAAGAACTCACATGTATTGTGAAGAAATACTTTGAGAGGCTGGTCGTAGCAAGATTTAGCTTCAGCCCAAGCAGGGACTTGACCTGTTACACTTTGCCTACTGCCGCAACAAGTCTACAGCAGACGCAATCTCACTGGATTTTGTACCTACGTCAGGGTGCTGGTTATCGATTACAGCTCAGTGTTCAACACCATGGACCCCCAGTACTAATCAACAAGCTTCAAAACCTGGGCTCGTGTACCTCCTCCAGCAACTGGATTCTTGACTTGCTCATTGGGAGCCCACATAAATACGAATTGGTGAGAGCATCTCCTCTTCCCTGACAATCAACATAAGTGCACCTCAAGAGTGTGTTTAGCCTACTGCTCTACCCTCTGCACTAATGAATGTGTGGCTCAACACAGCTCAAACATCATCTACATCATTGTTGTGGCAACGAGGAGACTGAAATAGATAGGCTAGTTGAATAATGTCACAATACAACCTTGCACTTAGTATCAGCAAGAACCTGATTATGGACTTCAGAAAGAGTTGGGGAAACACACACATGCACACAGACAGTACTTACTAAGGGGTCAGCGGAGGAAAGGATGAGCGGATTCAAGTTCATGGCCATTAGCATCTCAGAGGATCTATACCGGGCACAACAAGATGATGCAATCATGAAGAAAGCATCTCAGCAGCTATGTTTAATTAGGAGTTTGAGATGATTTGATATGTCACCAAAAAACTCCAGTATATTTCTACAGATGTACCATGGAGAGTATTCTGCCTGGTTGCATCTCCATCTGGTATGGAGGCTCCAATGATGGGATCTTCAGAGATTGTAGACACAGTCAGCTACATCGGGGCACAGGATGTTGCCCCAAGAAGGCAACATACATCTTCAAGGACCCTCACGATCCAATACATGCCCCCTTCTCATTACTATTGCAGGGCAGAGGTACAGGAGCCTGAAGACCCACACTCAATATTTTAGAAACAGCTTCTTCCCCCCCAGCATCAGACTTCTGAATGGTCCATGAACCCATAAACATAACCTCACTATTCCTCTTTTGTGCTCTCTCTCTTTCTCTCTCTCACAGTAAGTTTATTGCAACTCACAGTAATTTTTTTATGCCTTGCACTGTAGTGCTGCCATAAAATGATAAATTTTATTATGAGCCTCATTCTGATTTAATGAGTGAGCCCTTTTTATTGAGTGGCCCCAGGTCAAGATTCACCCACATGAAGAAACATCCTCTCCTCATCCTCCTTAGAAGTCTCCTTGGGATCTTCTATGTATAAAAGAAACATTTCCATGTACTCAACATAGAAGCATTGCTGAGAGCTTCCAATACAAAGAGATAAAGTAGCCTTCTTCTCTTCTTGGATCCTACCATCATCAAAAGTGATGGTATCACCTGCAGCACAATGTTTACCCACTGCTTCAGTCCAATGAATACAAAGTTTTGCAAACCAACTACCAATGTGGTCATGACCCATGCACCTTCCATGTGTGAACGGCACCAGTACAGCATTTAAAAAAGTGCTAGAAGAGCACCAGAATCACGTGGCCATGAAGGGCTCCGAAGCAAGTGCTAGAAGCTGGCATTCATGCTGAAAGGCCCAAATAGAGTGGATGTGGAGAGGATATTCCCTATAGCAGAGAGTACAGAACCAGAGGGCACAGCCTCAGAATATAAGGATGTTCCTTTAAAATAGAGACCAGGAAGAACTTCTTTAGCTAGAGGGTGGTGCGACAGTGGAATTCATTATCACAGATGGCTATGAAAGCCAAGTCACTGGGTATAGTTAAGTGAAGGGTGTCAAAGGGGAAGGAGTTGAGAGGGATAATAGATTGATCATGATGAAATGACAGAACAGAATCGATGGGCCAAATGGGCTAACTCTGTTTCTATGTCTTACCGTTTTATGGTCTTAAATCTTTATTTTCCTGTAAAAGTCTGCAAGAAATTAATCTCCACGTAGTTTATGGTGACATATACATATTTGAATAATAAATTTACTTTGACCAGCAACAAATATCAGAGTTTATTAACAAGCCCCAGTACTGAACACTAAAATGAGAACATGTTATTCCAATAAGGTCCTACTGACTGCTCGTGTTGCTGTTAATATGCCAAAGTAGGATAATGACAAGACTCAATCATCCAAAAGGTCCAATATACTGCATCTACTTCCATAGTACAGGTAGAAACTCTCAGTCCAGCACTCTTGGGATCTAACAGGTGCAGGACCACAGAAATTGGTCCCAATCACCTTCCTCTAAGCAAGAGAACTGTTCTTTTTAAGTACAAACACTCTCCAGATTATACAAAGATTCAGAGAACCGACCATAACCTGAATTTCTCTAAAGTCAGAACACTGTCCATAAGATCGCAGAAGTTACACTGGTAAGTTAGTTTGCCACAGGTTAGTACAGATCTTAGTTAGAATTAGTATGAACATATACTACAGATTTAAAATATACCAGATGGTGGGATGTCAGACTTGAGATTTTCAACTTGTAGTACTGAGGGGTGATCTGACAGATCTATAAAACCATAAGATGAATGAGCACAGTCTTTATTCCAGAGTAGGGAGCTCCAAAGGGAACCTGAGGGACATGGTTTTTCATACAATGTGGTGTGCAAACAGAAAACATTTTCAGGAGAAGTGTTGGACATTGGTACAGTTACAGTGTTTCAAAAACATTCAGCATGTACCTGGAATGGGAAAATTTACAAGGGATATGAGCGAAATGCAGGAAAAAGAGATCAGCTCAGGTAGACAAATTGTTGAGTTGGGCTACAGTGCCCATTTCTCTGTTCTATAACTTCATGACTTCATAAAAACCAAGGCTACCTCTTCCATCCCGTCCAGAACCATAAACACAGGGGATACCCCTTCACTTGAAGCTGTTGGTAGTGGGTGGTTTGGAGTATACAATGTGGGGAAGGGAACACATTCAAATTGTGAAAATGCTGCCTTTCTATGGAACTGGTGAACTCACGGCACAGACTCCTTTGGGAGACAAATTAAAATTTACTTCAAATTTTTGAGGCACGGTGCACAAGCAAATTCAGACTCTGTGTAGAAGGATGATTTTGGACTAATGCTTGCTGAAGCCCTCCCCTGCCTTGTGTCAATGTTAGTTAGAGACTGATGGCGACTCTGCTGCAGCTGGTCAGCACTCTTCTCCTATGGAATTAACACTGGGACAACTGAAGCTGAATTGGAAAGCCAAGTTTTTGACCAAATAAACTGTGTGTACTTGTTAATCTCACAACAGGTACAACCAAGCATGAACACTCATATCCCTTGTAACACTCATAAAAGGGGTTCCAAACCTTTTTTATGCCACCATGGACCAATACCATTAAGCAAAGGATCTGTGGATCCCAGATTGGGAATCCCTGGTCTAAATCTTTCTATTCCAGGTACCTGTCTAAATGTCTTTGAAATGTAATTGTACCCAGCTACACTACTTACCCCAATAACGCATTCTATACACACACACCATGTGGAAAAGTTACCCCTTTCAGTCCTTGCCTTTCACCTTAAAAAACCCACATCTTCCTTTTTTAGATCCCCCTACACTGGAATAAACGCTGTGGCCGTTCACCTTATTGATGACAATAATATCATAAGGCACAGGCCATTAGGCTCCACCATTTGATCATAGCTGACCATTCTCAGAAAATTCCTCTGTACTCTCTCCAATGCCTTTCTTAGATATGTTCTCTAAAACTGCTCACCACATTTTAAATGTGACCAATGCCTTATAATGCCTACATGTACAAACAAGCTGGATGAACTCAGCAGGTCGGGCAGCATCCGTTGAAATGAGCAGTCAACGTTTCGGGCTGAGACGCTTCATCAGGACTTATAAAGCCTGCCTCTCGTGATTTTATAGACCTCCATAAGGTCACCCATCAATGGTTGCAACTCAGATATTGTAGACACAGGATTACATCTAAATGAGACTGCAGGTCAAAGTTTAAGGTAAATGTATTATCTAAGTACATATATGTCACCATATGCTATCCTGAGATTCATTTTCTTGCGGGCATTCATAGTAGAGACACAACAGAATTAATGAAAAACTACACATGAAGACTGACAATCAACCAATATGCAAAAGACAAACAGTGTAAATACAGGGGAAATAAATAGATAGATAAATAAATAATACTGAGAACATGAGTTGCCGAGTCCTTGAAAATGAGTCCATAGATTGTGGAATTAGTTCAGTGTTGAGGTGAGTGAAGTTATCCACACTGGTTCAGGAGCCTGATAGCTGAAGGGGAGTAACAGTTCCTGAACGGAGTGATGTGGTAACTAGTGCACCTGTACCTCCTTCCCATAGTGTCCACAGACAGGTAAGAGCTAATGTTTCTGATCGACCATCTCTCTAGAAAACCAGGTACAACACTGAACATAAAAAATGAATAAAGAATAGGCCATTTGGCCTCACGTGCCTGCTCCCCCATAACCGATCATTTACCGCAGCCTCGGGTCCCTGCACTAGCCCCATATGCCATGATGGACTAGGCCGTTTCCACTGCTTCCTGTAGGATTTTCTATTCAAGGCGTTGGTGCTTCCATATCAAGCTGTGATGCAGTCAGTCAATACACTCTCCATAAACTCTATAAGTTTGTCGAAATTTTAGATGGCATGCTAAATCTCCACAAACTCCTAAGTAAGTAGAGGTGCTGCACTTACGTTCTGGGCCCAGTACAGGTCCTCTGAAATAATAACACCAAGGAATTTAAAGTTACTGACCCTCTCCACCTCTGATCCTCCAATGAGGATTGACTCGTGGACCTCTGGTTTCCTCCTTCTGAATTTAACAATAAGCTCCTTGGTCTTGCTGACATTGAGTGAGAGGCTGTTGTTGTTGTACTGCTCAGCCAGATTTTCAGTCTCCCTCCTATATGCTGATTCATCACCTTTGATTCAGCCAACAACAGTGGGTCGTCAGCAAACTTTGTTAGAGATGTAAGCTTGAATTAAGACGTTAGAGGACTTAATGCGTAAGTTTGCAAATATGTAAATTTAGATTCAATTTGAATCAAACTTTGATAAACTCTGAAACATTTTATTTGAATCAGGAGAGTCTGCTGGGGAAGTCTGACTCCACGTGTCTGCTGGGGGATGAAGACCAGAGACAGACTGTCTAGGAGTTAGAGAACTGTATGTTGTTTTGTTGTGTTCTGTGTTTTACTGCTGAGCATTGTGGGCACGCTATGCTGCTGCCCCAGCACATCCTTGGACGTGTCGGCTGTTAAGTGAGAATAAGTAAACCTGAATCTGCAGTCAATCCATGGTGATGTAGTACTCCACTACTGCCACTGGAGGGGCTCAGCGAGCCATTTTTACAAGCAAAAGGCACAAGAATGGGATAGGAAGCAGAGTTCATTGTCACGTGAACAGGTACAGTGGGGTACAGGTACAATGAAAAACTTACTAACAGACACACAGGTTTAGTCTGATGGATTTCCTTCTTACACTGCGGCCCAGTACCAGCAAGAGCTGCCGCTCGACCACACGTTACAGGCAGTGTAACTCTCCAAAATATAAAGCAAATCAACAGAGCCTGCAAGTATGAGGTTGATAAATAAAGAGGGCGGTTGAAATACTCAGCAAAAAGGCAGCCCTCATGGAGGGAGAGGGAGAGAGAGAGAGAGAGAGAAAGAAGTGGGCTTTATTCAAGGAATGCCAGTTAAACTCCAGTATCCAGCATAGCCGGGACTTCAACTTGAATAGACTGGCAGATTTTTTGGACTACCGGATGTTATTCTGACACGCATTTAATTCGTCTTTGTAAATACACAATTACACAGTTGATTATTTTTTTCCCCCAATGAACCTGGGGGGTTAATAGGGAAACAGGAGATAGATAACTTGGTAGGAACTGGGACCCCAGTAAATGGAAAGGAGGTGCAGCTGAACATCCCGAGGGCCGGATTAGCAGAACGCAGTGCCCAGTTCCAGCGTTAAGCGGACAGTGGCTCAAGTGCCAAGTGGATGGTGCCACTGTACCGTTTACTGACCTCCCTGAATCTACCCGTCAGAGCCATTGGCTCTCTAGAAGGTGAGGGGCAGTGATGGTTTTCCCGAGAACGAACAAGTGGCCAGTACACCTTCAACAGGAAGGAGCCCTAGTAGCCTCTCACCGACTAGTTGTTGCGGGAGATCACGGTCTTCCTCCTCAGCGAGTCCCCATGGACGGCGGCGCGTAATGTTGGTGTCGGTGTTGTAACCGTTGTTGTCTAAATTCCAGCACCCACACCACTGGTCAGCAACACCCTCCAAAGACTCTCCACAATGTTCCGTCCAATCAGCTAGCCCCTTCACCCACGTGACCAACCATCCGCTACAAGTAGACAATGTCATAGAGCATCACTGCTAGGAAACAGGCCGTTCGGTCCATCTAGTTGGTGTTGAACTATTATTCTGCCCGGTCCTGGTCCTGCCTGTTCTACACCCTTTCCATCCAAGTATTTATCTTAAATGTTGAAATCCGCCGCCGGCAGCTCGTTCCACGCTCTCCAACCTCTGAGCAAAGACGTCCCCCTCAGGTTCTTCTAACAATTTCAACTTCCACCATTTGTGGGAATTGCAGTAAAATAACAGTTAAAATGTGTGCTAACCAAACAGCACAGACACTTTGGATGATGTTGGATCAAAGATTTTGGTTCAATATTTGTCTACAACTAACAATTTCTGTGTAAAAATAAAATTTATTTGTTCAAATTTCAGAGCAGAGTGGCTGCAGGAGCCAGGCTGTTCTTGTGCAATAGTAAATTGACCAAAGAATTCAACGGGAAATAGAAAAGGCATGTCTAAAGGGCAATAGTCATGGGAGATTTTAACATGTAAGTTGGCTAGGAAAATCAGGTTGGTAATGGATCTCCAGAGAGTGAGTTTGTTGAATGCCTACAAAACGGCTTTTTAGAGCAGTTTGTCATTGAGGCTGCTAAAAGATCAGATATACTGGATTGTGTGTTATGTAATGAACCAGAATTGATTAGGGAGCTTAAAGTAAAAGAACCCTTAGGAGGCAGTGATCACAATATAACTGAGTTCAAATTGTAATTTGATAGGGAGAAAGTAAAGTCTGATGTAACTGTATTTCAGTGGAGTAAGGGAAATTACAGTGGTATGAGAGAGGAGCTGGGCAAAGTAAATTAGGAGATGCTGGCAGGGAAGACAGCAGAGTAGTAATGGCATGAGTTTCAGAGAAAACTGCAGGATAGATGTATTCCAAAAACAAAGAAATTCTCAAATGGCAAAATAATACAACTGTACCAGACAAGGGAAGTCAAAGCTAATGTAAAAGCAAAAGAATAACAAAGCAAAAATTAGTGGGAAGATAGAGGATTAGGAAGCTTTTAAAAACCTACAGAAAGCAACTAGAAGAATCATTAGAAGGGAAAAGATGAAATATGAAAGCAAGCTAGTAAATAATATCAAAGTGTTTAGTAAAAGATAATAAAAGAGAAGTGAGAGTGGATATAGGACTCCTAGAAAATGAGGCCAGAGAAATAATAACAGGGGATAAGGAGATGGTAGATGAACTAAATGGGTACTTTGCACCAGTCTTAACTGTGGAAGATATTAGCAAAGTACCAGATGTTAAAGGGTGTGAGGGAAGAGAAGTGAGTGTAATTACTATCACAAGGGAGAAGGTGCTTAAAAAGCTGACAGACCTAAGGGTACATAATTCACCCAGACTAGATGAACTGCACCCTAGGGTTCTGAAAGAGGTAGCAGTAGAAATGGTAGAGGCATTAGTAATAATCTTTCAAAAATCATTGGACTCGAGCATGGTGCCAGAAGACTGGAAAATTGCAAATGTCACTCCACTCTTTAAGAAAGGAGGAAGGCAGCTGAAAGGAAATTTTAGACCAGTTAGCCTGACCTCAGTGGTTGGGAAGATGTTACAGTCAATTGTTAAGGATGAGGTGATGGAGTACTTGGTGACACAGGACAATATAGAACAAAGTCCACATGGTTTCCTTAAGGGAAAATCCTGCCTGACAAACATGTTGGAATTTTTTGAGGAGATTACAAGTACAATAAAGGGGATGCAGTGGATGTTGTATATTTGGACTTTCAGAAGGCCTTTGACAAGGTGCCACACATGAGGCTGCTTACCAAGTTGAGTGCCCATGGTATTACAGGATAATAACTGGCATGGTTAGAGCAATGGCTGATTGATAGGGGGCAGCAAGTGGAAATAAAAGGATGCTTTTCTGTTTGGCTGCCAGTGACTAATGGTGTTCTGCAGGGGTCGGTGTTGGGAACACTTATTTTTATGCTGTGTATCAGTGATTTAGGGATTGATAGATGGCTTTGTTGCCAAGTTTGTAGATGATATGAAGATTGGTGGAGGGGCAGTTAGTGTTTAGGAAACAGGTAGGATGCGGAAGCATTAAGACAGATTAGGAGAATGGGCAAGAATGTGGCAAATGAAATATAATGTTGGAAAATGCATGGTCTTTGGTAGTAGAAATAAATATACAGACTATTTTCTAAATGGGGAAAAATCCAAAAATCTGAGGTGCAAGGGGATTTGGGAGTCCTTGTGCAGAACACCCCAAAGGTTTACTTGCATGTTGAGTCAGTGGTGAGGAAGGCAAATGCAATGTTATCATTAATTTCAAAAGGTCTTGAATACAAAAGCAGTGATGTGATGCTGAGGCTTTATAAGACACTGGTGAGACCTCACCTTGAGTACTGTGAACAGTTTTGGGCCCCTCATCTAGGAAAAGATGTGCTGGCATTGGAGGGTTCAGTGGAGGTTCACAAGGATGATTCTGGGAATGAAAGGGTTATCATATGTGGAATGTTTGATAGCTCTGGGTCTGTACTCAATGGAATTTAGAAGGATGAGGGGGAATCTTATCGAAATCTTTCGAATGTTGAAAGGCCTAGACAGAGTAGATGTGGAAAGGATGTTTCCCATGGTGGGGGAGTCTAGGACAAGAGGGCACAGCCTCAGGATAGAGGGGTGTCCATTTAAAACTGAGATGAGGAGAAATTTCTTTAGCCAGAGGGTGGTGAATTTGTGGAATTTGTTGCCACAGGCAGTTGTGAAAGCCAGATCGTTGGGTGTATTTAAGGGAGAGAGTGATAGGTTCTTGATTGGACATGGCATCAAAGGTTACAGGGAAGAGGCCAGGGAGTGAGGCTGAGGGGAAAAAAAGAAACAGCCATGATTAAATGGCACAGCAGACTCGATGGGCCAAATGGCCTAATTCTGCTCTGATGTCTTATGGTCTAAATAAAGTGTGATTAAGGAACGAGTGCAAGTTTGTTTATTGATTGACTGATTGAAATATTGTGTGGAAAAGTCCCTCGTCAAGAGTCCAGTTAAAATGTGACATCACCTTAACCCAGTGATTCCCAACGGGGGTTACGTGTCCTAAAGGAGTGTTAGGAGAAATAAGTCATCAGGGGGTATTCAATATACTTGGGAGGGGGAGGGTAAGCAACACCCTGACTTGAGGCATGAGACCTGACTGACCGTGTCAACCCATTACCGTCGTCAACATCCGACTGGCAATCTCAATTTGTGCTAATTTTTTATTTTAATTTAGCCCCTTTAATGACGGATAAATATGTACAGTGCGACCTCTGCAAGTCTGAAGGTCATGAAGCCTTGAATTTTAATCTTGCTAAGAAACAGGAACTACAGTAAGTGTATCAGTACAATGTTACATACCAGGAGTATGGTTGTATTCTGTTCACATCAGATCAGTGACGCCCCAGGTGTCTTATTTGTAATACTGTACTAACAAAGCCATGAAACCATGAAGAACATTTCTGTAAAAGACACCCTGAAAAGGCCACTTATGGTATTACTCAGTTCCAGAAGATGAAAGAAGCATTTGAGAAGCATTGCACACGTGAGTCATTTGCCAAGAAAGCTAAAAATGACCTTGATAGTGGTCTCATTGCTTCTTATAACATTTCCTAAATGATAGCAAAGTGTGGAAATCTCATACAATTGGCGAAAGATTAATAATGCCTGCTGTATCAGAAGTACTCAGCACTGTTCTCAAAATGGATACCAGTATTTTAAAATCAATTCCTCTGAGTAATAACTCTGTAGCTGGTCATATTCACGAAATGAGTGAAGACATTGAGTATCAACTATGCACAGAGCTACAAGAAACAGAATTTGGAATGCAAATGGATGAATCAACTGTGCGAGACAACGAGGCATTGCTAATGGCATGTGTACGGTTTATCAAAAATGGAAAAGTTTATGAAGAGATTTTTTTGGTAAAAAAATTAAAAACAAATATCAATGGAGAATCAATCTACAAGCTCAAATGTATATTGAGCATAGAAGTATTCCGATTAGAAACATGACTTCTTGAGCAACAAATAGAGCACCATATCTGACAGGTCGCCATGCTGGTTCAGTGGCGTTTATGAAAAAAGAAATTCCAAGTCTGTTTGCAATCCATTGTGTAATTCATCATCAACATCTCATAGCCAAAAACCTTAGCCAGTGACTTTTTCAAGCATGACTCTTGTAATATCTGCCATCAACAAAATTAAATCTCAACCATTAAATAGCAGAATATTTTGCCAGTGATGCCAGATAGGGATGAAGAGTTTGAACACTTGCTTCTTCACACTGAAGTGTGTTGGCTGTCAAAAGACTGCCACCTAAAACATTCCTTTGATCTTTGACACTGTAGTTGAACTTTTGCTCAAAGTTGCCAAGAGCGCAGGAAACAAGATTGAACTTCTACATGGAGATGTGGCTTACCTAGTCAATCTGTACGACAAAATTAACATTCTAAATATGAAACTGCAGGGCCAGAATCTCAATTTAATCCAGGGAAAAAGTGCACTGTCCACTTTTATCAGAAAACTGGAAATATATAAGCAAAACACTGGGAGAAGAATGTTCTCACAGTTTCCCTGGAGGGAATGTATGGCACTCTCTTTCACAGATGGTGATTTGCAAGAGTACCGCTTACACCCACAGCCACTGAAGAAGGATTTTCAGAATTGATTCAAGGATTTGAATGGTCTGGAAATTCTGCACTGGGTAATTAACTGATTTCTTTGCAAGGTGGAAGAACAGGAAGAGAGCTTGCAAGAAGAAATTATTGAAATTCAGAATGATGACTAAGCAAAAATTATTTTTAAAATAGTCGGCTTTTGTGGCATGTGGCTGCACCATCATATGAAAAGTTTTTGGAAAAGAGACAAACTGCTCTTCATTGCATTTCCATCCTGCTACCTTGTTGAAAGAGGCTTGAGTGCAGTGAACCACATACTCACAAAAGCAGAAGCCGCTAGGACATTGTTACCCGTGGGGACTCAAGGCTTTTGATGTCACAACTTGAACCAGATATTTCTCTTGCCAAAAACCATCAAGGTCAAGGATCACATTGATATCCAAGCTGCTGTACAGCCCACAGGCGCTGTGTAGGCTAGGTTTAAAGACAAATAAAAATTTAAAGCAGAATCATGTGTCTCATGTTAGCATATGGTAAACATGTTTTACACTATGGGAAGTATATTGTGCCTAAGAGGGGTGTTGGCAAGTATGAAGGTGCTTTGGGGGGCATGGGGCTAAAAAAGGTTGGGAAATCTGTCTTAACCTATGAGTTCTAGTTCTAAAACCTCAGTGGAAAAAGCCTGCTTGCATTTACTCTATCTATAACTCTCATGATTTTGCATAGCTCTAGCAAGTATCTTCTCATTCTCCTATGCTCAAGTCTAGGGAACGAAGTCCTAACCTATTCAGCCTTTCTTTATAACTCAGGTCCTCAAGTCCCGGCAACGATATTGTAAATTTTCACTGCACTCTTCCAATTTTATTGATATATTTTCTGCAGGTAAGTGACTAAAACTGCACGTAATATTACATAATTCGTCAACCCTCTTGGTTACGTATTCAAACAAAAGTTCAATCAAATTTGGAAGACACAATGTCTCTCACACAAATCCATTTGGACTATTCCGAGCCAGCCTTCTGGTAGATCCTGCCCGACTCTCAGAATCCCCTACAGTAACTTTTCCACCACGGACGTCACGCTTATCGACCAGGAGGTTCCCTGGCTAGTCCATGCCGCCTTCCTTGAAACAAGGCGCAGCGTTACCTCCCAATTCTCCCGCCGTGTGGGCGGAGAAGCTCACTTACAGCACCGAGTATCAGTGACCCTCCACTTCCAACACCCCTCCCCCAATGCTGGCAGTGTGCTCAGAAACAGCACCCTAGGGTGGTCCTGAGACAGGAGTGAGAGCTGTGAAGGTATGTAAAACGAGGCCGTGGATTTCTGCGTGAGCCAAGCGGACGGCGGCCCGGCCCTCGACTGCAAAAAGAAAGCTGGATCACGCTCATCAGATTGACCCTGCGGACTACTGGCACCTGGGTGGGTTTCACTCCCGAGTAAAGAGCCGGCTAACAGCATAAACTGACCAAAGGACGAAAAGAATATTTCACTCACAGGAGCGGAGACACCCACAAACGGGAAGAAAGTTGCATCTCTGTCGTTTCTTTGACTGCCACGTGAATGAGAGGGTCCTCACGCCACTGAAACTACTCAAACTAATTGTGCCACATAACACCATATGCAGATTTCCAAAGAGCACAATTTGCGTGAATTCGTTAAAAATTATGACGACTGCAGTTACATGGCAGGAATCTGTTACAATTTGGCTGGGACTAGACAGGTTGTCCTCAGCACCTGTTCAATGTAAAGCAAACTGAAATCTAACGAACCGGTAAGTAACTTCCTGGCTTCTAGCTAGAATGGCCGTTGCCCTGGTAACCTGTACCATAAAACTCTGCAAAATCTGACCTCATTCTTGGGTCAACGACAAACAATTTCTCTGCTCTCCGTTTAGTTTCTAAAGCGACGACTTCAAAAGAAAGTTGCACGCAGGACGCGATACAAAAGAACGCAGGCGTGAAAACTGAGACCCTTCTGGTTATCCCGGGCCACTGGGAGACGAGCTGATGAATTGTCCACAGGTTCCAGTAGAAACAGCCTCGAACATTAGTCACGAAGTGACTTTGAAATTAATTTCTCCTAGAAAAAATAATTTTACATATGGAAACGAAATAATTTGTGGCATACAGTATATTGTACAGGAAATTAATATTTACAACCATGTTCTACTTCAAAGTACATTTATTAACTAAGTACATACGCTGTCTGTCACCATATACTTGTAATTCATTTTTGCAGGCATTTACAGGAAAATAAAGATTTATAGCTTAAAACGAGAAAATCTGCAGATGCTGGAAATCGGAGCAACACACACACAGACTGCTGGAGGAACTCAGCAGGCCAGGCAGCATCTAGGAAAAGAGTAAACAGTCAATGTTTAACCTATGAGTACTGTACCTACATTCCTCTGATGAGAACAAATGGCAGCTACAAAAGGAGAGAGTGAACAACCAAAAGACCCAGTCCACTAACTACAACCACACCCACACTGACCCTCACCCACACTGACCCTTACCCACACTGACCCTTACCCACACTGACCCTCACCCACACTGACCCTCACCCACACTGACCCTTACCCACACTGACCCTCACCCACACTGACCCTTACCCACTCTGAGCCTTACCCACACTGACCCTCACCCACACTGACCCTCACCCACTCTGACCCTCACCCACACTGACCCTTACCCACACTGACCCTCACCCACTCTGACCCTCACCCACACTGACCCTTACCCACTCTGACCCTCACCCACTCTGACTCTCACCCACTCTGACCCTCACCCACACTACACAGATTATGAGTATCCTGGATCGACCTCTACAGTCACCAGAGAACCCGCTAATAAACAAGCCCTTAGAGAACAGGGGTGTAATGCTGCGACATTATGAGGCATTAGTCGGACCACATGGAATATTATGAGAAGTTCTGGGCCCCTTACCTAAGAAAGGATGTGCTGGCATTGGAGAGGATCCAGAGGAGGTTCACGAGAATGATCCCAGAAAATACAGGATTAAGACTTGAGGAGTGTTTGATGTCTTTGGACCTGTACTTACTCGAGTTGAGAAGAATGAGAGGTATTTTTTTGAACTTGACTGAATATTGAAAGGCCCAGATAGAGTGGATGTGGAGAGGATGTTTTCTACATGGGGAGTCGAGGACCAGAGGGTGCAGCCCCAGAATGTGGTTGAAAGGGATGATAAGTAAGCCAGGCTGGAATGGCAAAGCAGAGTGAAAGGCCGAATTCTGCTCCAATGTCTAATGGAGAACATCGTACTCAACTCAAGTGATCACACCATCGCACCTACATCCCTCCACTTGTGATCCTACAGTCTTGTATTCTCCTTCGTGTGTTCAAATCCTGCCCTGGCCTCACCTTCCTCCAGACCACTGACCGTCCAAGATCTCTAGACCACCAAACCACATCCTCGTCCCCACCCCACGTCAGAGCACTGACCGTCCAAGATCTCTAGACCACCAAACTACATCCCCGTCCCCATCCCACGTCAGAGCACTGACCGTCCAAGAGCTCCCATTGACTGGACATCTCAGAACTCTTGAGAACCACCTTGAGATTTCAGGCCACAAGCTCTCCTATATCAGCGGACCAGCGACCCTCCGGGAACTCAGCGCCACACCGTCTTGGCCTCTTGTCCACCCCCATCTCCTTTGCCCCACCACCAGCAGCCAAGCCTGCTCTATCCAGTGCACAAGCCCTGGAATTCCTTCACACATCCCCAACATCTGTTCACCACTCCTGCTTGAAGCGTTTTATTACATTAAGTACTTTACAGAACTGTGGATCACCAAAGATATTAGTGGCATCAATAAATACTACATTTTTACTTCCTGCAAATTTACAGAAATTGACAAGCCTGAGAACAAAACCTGGAATTACAGATGATAAAAATAAAACAAAGATGTATTTAATTCTTGAAGTAAGAACTTAGTATCACAGATTAATGTCAATTGTTAAACGGTGAGAGCATTTGCGGAGATTGTGGAAAGATTTATCAGCCATCGTTCCTGACACTAACCGCATTTGATGATATTGCGGATTTATCCTGAACAAGCTGAGAAACCGAGTCATCATTTCAAAGTGTGGAGGTGGAAGTGCAGAGGGCAAATGCCTTCACCCTGGTCACTAAGACATGATTTAACTCACCATAAATCACCGCTGGGTTTTGTTACAGACCAATCCTACTCCAGCACAGCTGAGGTCAGGCAAAGAGCTCACGTCTGAAGCAAATGGGGAGAGGTCCTTGATGTCCCGGGGGTGAAGGTTATGCATGAATCTCCGAGACACTACAGGCTAAAGGAGACAAGAGTGCTTATCCAAGAATTCTAGATTTTTATTTTTGCCTTTTTCAGTGGACACCGCAATCTGTGCACGTTCGTTTCTCACTCTGTGAGCTTCATTAAAACAAGGAAATTACATGATAATAAACTAATCTAAAAATATTGTATGTTCTAGTTTTCCTTTTAAAAGTATGCTGTGTGAGAGTAGTGATGCACTTTGTTATTCAAACGCGTGAGATGTGGATGTTGTTCCCTATTGATTGATTCAATACACGGCCTGGGGCTGTGTTCCCAGATAGGAAACAATCACTCAGTCCCTTCACCCATGCTCCCAACAACCTCTGACCCCTCAGCTCGTCCCCAGACCCTGTCCGCAATGACCACACACCTCCCCCTCTGTCTGAACCCGCCCCTCACCCTCTGACCCTGTATCCTACTCTATCAGCCCTTGCCCCTCACTCCTGACCCTGTTTCCTATTCTGTCTGACCCTACCCCTCATCGTATCCCACAGGCTGCCAGTACATGTGAAAGCGGCCGACAGGCAGGGAGCGACCCGTTTTTACTTCAAACCGTGACATCTGCGGACATGAACAAAGTCGGGAAGACCCAACGCCTCCCAAATTATACCCCCATCCCCCAACTGTTTTCACCCAACCATCAGCCGAATCGGTCCTGAAATTGCGGGGTCACCGGGCTGCGGAACCAGATTCCCAACAACCCGAATTCAGCATTTAAACCGGCAGGACGCTGCAGTGACTCGACTGCACGGATTGTGCCCGAGTCAATACCACAACCGACTAGCTCGCTGCTTTAACCTAGTTAACAAGTTTCACGGTGTTAAGACTAGAACAATAATGATTAATGTGTTTTAACATTCTAGAATTAAATTACGACAAATTGAATGGACCCCCGGCTTACAGAATGTAAAAATACATTCTATTTTCTATTAATACATTATTTATTGCATTGCTTGTAGACATGTTATTAAACACTAACCGGTTGGAATTGTGTCCATTTACAATTTTACGAAGTTTTGCAAATTAACCGCAAGCGGTATCTCCGGGAACCCGCTCTCCGTGTGGCTGCACCGGGAGATTGACAGCATCCAGTCAACTGTCGCCTAGTAACCAGCACACGCCGGAAGTCACTGCCTGCTTGATTGACAAGTGCGGTCATGGTTACTAAGTGACAGTACACGTCGGAAGAAGCGAGGCGGGAATTTTAGCGCCGATTGTAGCGGAGGGAGGGAAGGTGAAAGTGAGAGGAAATGAGGGTGAGTGGTAGAGAGGATGGGAAGGTAGGGGAGAGAGAGAGGAAGGGAGGGGGCGAAGGAGGTGAGAGAGGGAAGGAAAACAAAGAAATGTACAGGGGAGAAGAGAGTGAGGGGAGAGAAATGAGAAAGAGGGACTGTGAGAGAAAGATAGAAGGTGGGCGAGAAATGGAGGGAGGAATTGAAGGAGAGGGAGGGAAGGTGAGACGACAGGGAGTAGGGCAGCAAGAGTGAGACTACAGCAAAACGGAAGGAAGAAAAATGGAGAACAGGAGAAAGGGAGAGTGAGGATGTGACAGGGAGGGAGGGTAATAAAAAGGAGCAATGGGGGTAATGAGAGAGAAAGAATGATAGAGCTGGGGGGGTGTGCGGGCACGAGAATCAGAAGAGGAAAAGAAGTAAAAGAGAGAATGGTGGTGACTGCAGTGGAGCAGCTGCATAAAGACAACAGTCAACACAAGTCATTCTTGGTTGAAAGATTCAGCATCTCTGCCCTTTCAGATTTCCCCAAATCATTCATCAGTGTGCTGATCATTCACCATTCATCTTCCCTCTGATCACACTGGTCCAGATCCTATCACCGGCTTGATCCATGAATACAGGACTCACTGTTAGGGAACCACCAGGGTCACAGTACTGAAGTAATGTTAAAATTGGAGGGCAGACCAAACCATCCAGCGCTGAAGTCTTATCATGTCATGTTGGATCAGTAGAAGACACAGGCTCAGGAATATCTAGAGTACTGTATGCTGTTCTGGTAACCAAAGTGGGTCAACTAGGGGAGTTGCATTTCCAAATCCCAGGTTCAATTCTGACATCAGATGCTGTCTCTGTGGAGTAAATGCTCCAGTGTCCTCCCATATCCCAAAGAATATGCAGTCCTTATGCAAATAAATCATTAATGTTTGTGCATTGAAGCATTGCAATATTGCTAAATTCAATTACCTTTACGAACCAAACTACACAACTGTGACATCGCAAACACAAACATAAGAATGATCTTTATTTCTGAATTTATTTTATTTCTACATTTTTTTGGCATTTTTTTGTCTTTAATCTCACAAGATGTTGTTTTCAGATGTCCTGTCAGCTTGGATTTTGATTGGTGCTGGTTAGATCAGTGACCAAACTGTGGTGAGATATTCAAATGAGCAGGTGAGTGCATCCAGAAGGCCCGGTCTTGATGCAAATAAATCATTAATGTTTGTAAATATACTCCTTTAAGCAATTCAAATTTGCATACAAACTAAGGAGCCTTGGTTGCTTTCATAATTAAGCAGGTTATACAAGTACATGGGAAGAGCATGATTAACACATCTGCACCATTGAAAGTTCACACAATTCTATTGCATGGTTCCAGCAAGCTAGGTTTGCTGCACACTTTCTACCACTGAATATTACAAAATAGAATTAGAGGAAGTTATAACCATTGAGATTTGCTAATAATGAGAATAAAGTCACGTAAATATAAATTGCAATCTCTTTCTTCAATACACTTATAACGTTACTGTTGTAGTGTGGAGCACTGCCACTGGCTCCGATGGTAATTTGCGGAGGGTGACCAACCCACGTGTTCCATTTACGAACACAGATAATTTTGAACTATCGACCTAAGCATTTGAGTATCTAGTTTCCCTCACTCAAGTTTTACTGAGATGGAAATAACTTCCCAGTCTTAACCTGCCTAAACAAACAAGGAAGTTGTAAATACCATCTAATTAATTCAGAGGGTGTGGTTCTCTTCTGATCTTACAGAGTGCTTTCCAATTAATTGTGAGTTGAAAAGATAGCAATCAGTTAGATTGTGATCTGGGAGGGGCAGAAGTGGGGTGGGGGAGTTTGAGGTTCATGTCAAATAGTCACCCAGATCCAATATTGAGATCATGCTTTAGCACCTTTAGACAGCAGGCTGTTATCTAGTTTATTTTTTACTATCCAGTTCACTTAACATTTCTTACATTGTTGAATGGAATAATGTTTGTTTAAATCCTCAATTCAACATGCAAATTAAACCATTCCTATCAAGAGAGAGTTCAAAAACATCATCCAGCATGGGTTATAGTTGCCTATTAAGAAGGTATAAATTCAAGGGAGCTTTGAAGGAAGATGAGGAAAAGAGATTACTTTACTCAAATATGGCCCCCAATGCTTAATATTAGTCAAGAAACCTATCATCTTGACATAGGAACAAAGAATGTTGGAAATACTCAATAGGTCAGGTAGGATTGGTGGAAAGAAATTTTGATGTGGATCTTCAGTCTGAAATGTTAACCTTATTTCTCTTTCCACAGATATTGATCAAGTGTTTCCAGAATCTTCTGTTCTTATTTCACATTTTCAGAATCTGCAGTTCTTCGATTCTCAGACATCTTGACACCCTGTCAAATTCAGCATTTTTCTGATTTAAAGTAACTGGACAATTCTGGCAATGACCTTTTCCATCCAGATCTATCAAAGGTATCTCTACGACTGGCATTTAACTGTGAATATAAGTCCACAATCTCAGTTTCAAAATGAGGCATCTGCAATATACATACTGGTGATTCTAGATTATTTATCAGGATTTCGTGTCAATATGATATAATGGAGAGGCTAGAGCCCAAGGAATCATGTTTAAGTGTTATTGTTCAAATGAAATAGCTCACTTGATTTGAAATTCATTATCCATCCTTCCAGAAGCTGTGTTTCACATCTTTCCACTTCAGAACATTTGTTGCCTTTAACTTTTCAACTAAGCCATTACCACGGATAAGGCCAACAATCTTGGGTGGGATCAATTGTATCAGGCTGAGTAAATATGTGACATTTCTTGTGAGAGGGGCTTTCCTCATATTGTCATAAAACCACCTTAGATTAACCAGGGGTTACAGAGTGCTGTGGAGCTAAGAAACACCTTGTTTTGCCAAAGACTGTGTCCCATGTCAGTGTTGAATGGACTCTAAGCGAAGTCGGAAAGCTTGCCGAGCCAGCCCATATAGCCACCAGCCTGAAGCAACCTCAGCAAGAACAAAGAATTCTTGTATCATTCATGGTCGGAGCACATGCACCCACACCCTGTTAATGAAATATTAAAATATGTTGTGTTTTTGTGGGTAAGGAATCTGCAACAGCCAGACCATGCTCTCTCCTCACTGCTGCCATCAGGAAGAAGGTACAGGAATGTCAGGACTCTCACTAGCAGGTTCAGGAACAGTTACTACCTCTCAACAATCAGGCTCCTGAATGGAAAGACATAACTTCATCACTGAACTGTTCTCACATCATATGGATTCATTTTCAAGGACTCTTCATCTCATGTTTTTGAAATTTATTGCTTATTTATTTATTATTTTTTCTCTTTTATAGGTATTTGCACAGATTGTTGTCTTTTGTACCTTGGTTGTTTGTCTGCCCTGTTTGGTGCAGTCTTTCATTAATTCTATTATGGCTCTTGGATTTATTGAGTATGCCCACAAGAAAACAAATCTCAGGGTTGTATGTGGTGACATGTATATACTTTGATAATAAATTTACTTTGAATTTTGTAAACTGTGAAGTTCAGGACATGTTACCCGGCACCACCTCCCCGATGAGCATGGGGATGAGGGAGAGTCAGGGAAACCTGAGAGATGGGACGATAGTTCAACATATCCATCAAGCAATTTCCATTTCTTTCTAGACATTCATAACATTATCAAACCAGCAACCTCAGCTTTCTCTTTATCTCCCATTTTTTCTTGAATGAATACAGTCAAGTGTGTTTTTACATTATTGAAATGAAAATCTTAATATATAACAAATTACAAATATTTTACTAGTCTGTTTTAAGTATAATCTGCAGATTTATACAATCTCAATTTTATGTTCTAAACAGTTTAAACAATGTAAATATTTACATGGTCTATTTGCGTAATTTTTCACAAGGTATTCACAACTGTTGGCGGCAGACTATGGTGTCTGACACTCGACAAACTGAGGAAAGTAATGAGCTATGTTTGTCCCATGGCATTGGGACCATATAACAAGTGAAGGGTACAATGTAAAATGTATGGCCAATTATTGAATAGGAAACTATCCCAGTAATAGGATAATCCAAATTGACTTATTACAAACCAAGGAACCATGAAGGAAACACGAGTGAATCTGCAGATGCTGGAAATAAATAAAAACACAAAATGCTGGCAGAACTCAGCAGGCCAGACAGCATCTATGGGAGGAGGTAGTGACGACGTTTCGGGCCGAAACCCTTCATCAGGAGGGTTTGATTCTTGGAGGTTACTTTGTTTGAGGGTGGGGCTGCTTAATTACAAATCACAAATTTCAAAAGGCGGCAGAGAACTGCCTCTGAAGCTCTGTGATGGCAGGAGTCAGGAGGGGGACTACTGTTTTTGTCCTTTCCTGCCTCATCTATCTCTTTTTTTTACTTATTGTTACTTCTTCACTTCCCATTTAGCAGGTGAAAGTTCTGTGTAAACACAACTGTATAAACACTCACAAAATGCTGGAGGAACTCAGCAGGTCAGGCAGCATTCATGAAAATGAATAAACAGCCGATGTTTTGGGCCGACACCTTTCATTAGAACTTACTGTGCCTTTAAAATGACATGTCAGGATGAGGCATTTGCAATTCCCCATCCACGTGTGAATCAAAGTGTACGTCAGGAAGTCATTGTATACATAATCCAGAGGCCACAGCTCAGGGTAATTGCTGCAGTCTTATTGATCATTCTTGCTTTTGGGGAACTGGGAACTCCCAGTTATATAGTGCTGAATGACTACAGACATTGATAAGTCATTAATGCAAGCTTTCAATGGCCTATTATATTTCCTCTGCTTGCTTCATTATATTGAGTTGGGCGATTTGCTGTGTTTGTTAGCCTCGGACTGATCTTATGCTGGTGGTAACCAGCATTAGGAGATGAATGCATACAGATCTCTCCTCCTCTGACAAAGGTAATTATGATCTCCAGTACTCTATCTTCAGCTAACTCTACACTGTCCAATTTGATGCCTAACATTATCGTTTCAATGAAGCAACAGCAGCTACCTGAATCTGAGAGGACAGGTCAAGAGTCATAGCCACTGAATAGGAAGAGTTTCAGAAAAGATGGTTTATGGATCAGATCGTGATTAAAGGAGTTGAAATAAGATGAGAATGGGCCAAGTGTGGTAGGACGGGTAACGTAGTGGTTGGGGCAATGCTTTACAGTACCAGTCACCCGGGTTCAATTCCTGCTGCTGCCTGTAAGGAGTTTGTAAATTCTCCCCGTGACCACACACATTTCTTCCGGGTGCTCTGGTTTCCTTCCACAGTCCAAAGACGTACCGGTTGGTAGGTTAATTGGTCATTGTAAATTGTCCCATGATTAGGCTGGGGTTAAATCGGGGGTTGCTGCGTGGCGCAGACTGAAGGGCCAGAAGGCCTATTTGTGCTGTATCTCTAAAAATAAAATACATTGTGCAAAAACTGGAAGTTCAAATCGTGTCCACAATCTATCAGTAGTAAAGTGCCTTTAGTGAGTGAAAAACTCATGACTCAAGGTGCTTTGATAATAAATGGAAACCAGTCACAAATGGGGGAGCTGTAGTGAGAACAATGGGTGCTTATGAGTTAGACAAGAATTAGAGGAAAGAAGCAGGGAGGGAAGTTCTAGATATACCAGAAATGGTGGACCAGGTCGAGGCAATAAATGGAAGGCAAGACAATTAAGATAAGGAATAAAGATGAGGGTAGCCATGAAGACAGCACATCCCATCATTTTTTTTCCCTCTGCAGCCCAAATAACTTTTCCATCATCAATAGCAGATATTTATTCTGTTTGTGGATTTGAAGGAGAAGGGTAGTACACATAGTTAGAGGTACAGAACTGGAATGATTTAATTATTCTTCATGTAAGACTAACTCTGAAATTAGGCCAGTCTTAAATGTTGGCGGTAGATACCGTGGACTTATCAGTCTCTGTTACTACCTGTTGCTCCATTGAAAGGTTCTGAATTGTTGCTTGGAAATAAACATCTTAAGCAGCTTCCTTTCTGAGTTGATAACGTGGTTTTCTCAGTCACACTGAAGATCCCCTTCTCACAATATCAGTGTTGCACTTTTTCAGGTCACCAGCACTGCACAGAGGGAGGTGAATCTGTGGAACTCACTGCCACAGACAGTAGTGGAGGCCAAGTCATTGAGAATATTTAAAACAGAGGTTGATAGATTCTTGATTAGTAAGTGCATCAAAACATACTGGGAAAAGGCAGGAGAATGGGGTTCAGAAGGATAAATAAACCAGCCATGTTTGAATGGTGGAATAGACGATGGGCCAAATGATCTAATTCTTCTGGTCTAAACTGGCTTCCCACAGGAAGCTGTTTCAGTCTGCATCACTGCCCATTTGTGGCAAATTCACAGAGCTTTGCTCAGGAAATACTCTGAAGGTTAAAAAATGGTTGTCAACAAGATGAAGGGCAGAAAACCTGTGTGTGTGTGTGTATTGGAAAAAAACCGACTACTGAATGTGTAACACCAACTGTAAATTCCAGTCGTTGTGCTTTATCTGTTAGGACTTGGAATGGTGGTGGTGGTGGTGACGGCGAGTGGATTAGGATCAAATCACAACACAAACAACCGTTCAGGGGACTGGGAGTGCAAGGTAACCCTTAGTCAGTGATCCAGCAGCCCATGTTGCAGAGTGGTGAAAAACAGACCTAATCCACTGAATTGTGAGGTAGAGAGCAATGTTGATGATACATTATATGTCAGAGCAAATGATTTGGTATGCCAAACCTTGCAGAATCTCTAGACTTTAAGCTTGCGACATGACTTGCTACCTGACTACTGCAATTTTGCAATTAAGTGTGACAATTTTATGGTTTAAGTTGATCTAAAGCACAACAAATCAGTTGATCTACTTAGTAGCCAAGTAGGATCATGCTCTAGAACAGCAGTCTGCGCTTCACCTTCCACACACTATCATTCTCAGCTTGTGTTCTCATGTTAAGTTCAGTGATTCCCCACAGTAAGCCCTTTCTCCCTCCCTGCTGTCCCTTTTGTCTCTGTATGCAATGATGCAAAGAGCACAAGGACCCACCACCGAGTTGCACACAAGACCAATCTAGCTCCCAGCACAGAGTGATTCCAGTCTAACACAGATCTATACATCGTCCTTCAACAGTAAAATCTGATTTCACCTGATAATTTGTCTGACAAAATTCTGACCTTCTGTCCAGGACTGCAGATCACATCAACAGTTGGGTTCTCAGAGGACTATGGATGTTGGATTACCTGGCTGTTTGAATATTGGTGGTGATCACCGAACCCCCAAGCAACCCACCGCTTTCACTCTATGGACATCTGTGGTTAAAAATAATTCCATGGATCTTCTATGGGATGCATTTTTCAGGGGAGAGGGGAGGGAGCTGTGTTGTGTCTTGTGAGTGGGGCTGTGGTGTTTATTTGCATTGATGTTGTCTGTACCAGAGAGCTGCCCTGTACGTTTCCATTGCTCTGTTCTGCAGTGGAGGTTGATGATGCTCCTTTCCTCTACTGCTGGTGAGTGGAGAGACTCTGAGGCCCTTCGGCCTGGAGTTGAACGTGCTCAGTAGATGTCTGGGCACAACTTCCAGTCTTGTGTGTCCTTGCACTCCCAGTAGCCACCTTTGTACACGTACATCTCTTCTCCAGTGAAGGGGTCCTCTTTCTTCTCGAACCACACCGGTTTGTAGGCTTCAGAGTCCCTGCCTGTGTTTGGAAGAACAGTTTCATTTACAGACATGAGAGACTTCCAGATGCAAACACAACATAAATGGCTGGAGGAGCTCAAAGTCTGTGGAGGGAAATGGACAGTTGATGTTTCAGGTTGAGACCCTTTTTTAGGTCTGAAAGAGTAGAGGGGAGACAGCCAGTATAAAAAGGTGAGGAGGGGTAGGGCAAGAGCTGGCAAGAAATACCTTAGGTGGATCCAGGTGATGGGGTTGACTGGCAGATGGTGTCAGGTGGGCAGGGGGAAGCAACAGAGACTGGGAAGTGAAAGGTGGAAACAACAAAGGAACAGATTACCTGACCTTAGTTTGCAACCAGGAGCTTCTTCCCCTCTTTATCCCTTTCTGCAGGAACCAGTCTCTCAATGACTCCTCTGGTTTGTTCATCTCTCCCCCCCATCCTCCAATCTGCCTTCCCCCGCACTTCTCCCTGCAACGGAAGGAGGTGGACATGTCCCTGTACTTCTCCCTCACCAGCATCCAGGGCCCTGAAGAGCCCTTCCAGATGAGGCAAAGATCAACTCTCAGCTCCACCAATCTCTTCTTTTGCATTCAATGCTCCCAGTATGGCCTCCTCTACATAGATGAGACCAAGTACAAAGTAGGCGACCATTTTGCAAGGCCCCCGTCTGGTCATTTGAACCTATTGGCCAGAAGTCATTTTAATTCCTCTCTCCATTTCCACTCCAAGCTGTCTGCCCTCAACTTCTGCCTCTGCCAGGGTGAAGCTAAACAGAGGAACAGCACCTCTCGTACTGCCTAAGTGGTCTACAACCCAATGGCATTAATGATGAATTGAATGCTCCATTTCAGGTAGCCTGCTCCCCCTCTGTGCCTTCCTCTCTTCTGTTCTAACCAAGTCTATTATAGCCTCCACCTTATTACCCTCTCCCCTCCAACCTCCTATCACCCCATTTCTTTCTTCTAGATAGATAGATAGATAGATAGATAGATAGATAGATAGATACTTTATTCATCCCCATGGGGAAATTCAACTTTTTTCCAATGTCCCATACACTTGCTGTAGCAAAACTAATTACATACAATACTTAACTCAGTAAAAAAATATGATATGCATCTAAATCACCGTCTCAAAAAGCATTAATAGCTTTTAAAAAGTTCTTAAGTCCTGGAGGTAGAATTGTAAAGCCTAATGGCATTGGGGAGTATTGACCTCTTCATCCTGTCTGAGGAGCATTGCATTGATAGTAACCTGTCACTGAAACTGCTTCTCTGTCTCTGGATGGTGCTATGTAGAGGATGTTCAGAGTTATCCATAATTGACCGTAGCCTACTCAGCGCCCTTCGCTCAGCTACCGATGTTAAACTCTCCAGTCCTTTGCCCACGACAGAGCCCGCCTTCCTTACCAGCTTATTAAGACGTGAGGCGTCCCTCTTCTTAATGCCCCAGATTCTCCACCACTTACTTTTTTTGGATCCATTCTTCACCTTCCATTCCCATGGGTTTAAACCTTTAGCAGCCCTTTGTTGCCTCTGCATATAATCTACCAGCCTCTATCATTACTTCTACTCTCCTGCCCACCTCCCACTGCCAATCACCCCCCTTTCTTTCACTTCTTCACACTGGCCATCTCCCCTATATCTTTGAGTTCAGATTGAGGGTCTTAACACAAAACATGGAATGTCCCTTTCACAGATGTTGCCTAACCCACTGAGTTTCTCCAGAGTTTAATTTATAGAGTCATGCAGAGATACATCATGAAATGGGCCCTTATCCACAATATCTATGCTAATGCTGCCTCTCTTTTTCATCCACATCTACCTATATATTCCTCAGACAGCTCCTATCTTTACACATAAACTTGAAACTTTGGGGTAATGGTCCTATTCCTATCAATAGGAGCCTCAGTTATCAGTAATCTCTTGCAATGAATTTGAGGGGCTTCTCAGTAGATAATGTTACCGCAGCTTTCACTTGTGTGCTATTGATGAAAGAGTAGCTGAGATATCTGCAGTGTAATGAATGGCTAGGGAGAGTCTATAAGCAGCCATTTACATTCTTCTGCATTATCTTTCTAACTTTCCCCTCATTCCCATCAGCTTCAGCTTGATTTGCCACTTACTTATACCTTAGGAACAATTTACACTGGCCAATTAACTTACCAACCCATAAATCTTTGGGATACAACTGGGGAACCTGGAGGAAACCGACAGGAAGCACATGCAAACTCCACCCTGAGGCCAGGATTGAACCCAGGTCTTTGGTGCAGTATGCCAGTGGCTCTAATAGCTGTGGCACCATGCCGTCCATAAACACTGCCTTTCAAAATATCCTGATATTCAGAAGCAGTTCACAAGTAAGGGGTGATTGGCAGTAGTGATCAGGTGGGGTGGGGACAGAAAACGGTGCAGACTACTGACATGAAATCCCACAAAAAACAATGACCAGGTCTTCTAAGTGTTACCGGTTCAGACAGGAGGGGTAAAGCCACCTCCTCCTTTTCTTTGAAAGGCTGGTGTGACAGAGGGCAAAGTGAGCTACAGTATGCCATTTGAGCTGATGGCATCTCTCGGCCCTACCTCAATACTGAAGCAGATGCCACCCATCTTCTGCACTGAACCCTAGTAAACTCATGAACTCACAACTTTCTGATTCAGATTATCGTGCAGCTAACTGACTCAAGGCATCCATGCCCTCTTTCCATTATTACCAACAGGGAGGAGACACAGCTCCCTGGAGACTCACCTTCTGCCATCATATTTCTGAATGGCCCACGAACACTCACTACCTTCTTACTCCTTTCTTTCGTTCTTTTGTAATTCGTAGTAATTTGTTGTCTTTGCACTGAATTGTTGCTTTCAAACAATGACATTTCACATTGTACAAGTCTGTGACAATAAATCTGACTCTAAAGACTCTGTTGTAAAATTTCTTCCGGAACGTTAGGAATGTTAGTTTCTAATACTGTAAGAGAGTGTGATGTATTTCTCTCTCTCCCCTAACGCCCAGATTTGAGGTTACAGGATTAGTGATTGATTCTTGCAGGCAGTTTTCCCAGAGTGTTGCTGGGAGATGGTTAGAGGGTAAAACAGAGAGGTTGAATTGGATTAAGGTCAAGTGTGAAAGGTCTGAGTGTTGCCTTATTCTGTCATCCAGCTCCAGCTCCACTGCTGCCTGAGCCTCAACCAATGTCCTTGGTTCTCACCTTCCTCCAAGGCTTTGGCTGCCTCGGCCTCTCTCAAGCGTCGGGCGGCTCTCTGCTTCTCTTCTAATCGCTGCTTCTCCACATTTGCCTCCTCCCAGTCGCCGTTTTCCATCAAGCGCTGATCTGGACGCAGGCGACTGTCAGTTGGCGCCGTCCCACTCTCCATCTCATTCAGGGTGAGTGCCAGCTCAGAGAAGTAGTACATGTTTTCTGCATTGTCCCTGGAACAGAAGGCCATATTGTGGCCGTGTTTCTTAATACAGAACACATATACAATGGTCTCAGAAAGATGCACAACACAGATTCAACAGAATGTAC
Organism: Hemitrygon akajei; assembly: GCF_048418815.1. NCBI lineage: Eukaryota > Metazoa > Chordata > Chondrichthyes > Myliobatiformes > Dasyatidae > Hemitrygon > Hemitrygon akajei. The sequence continues at coordinate 3,270,228 of NC_133137.1, read as the reverse complement.
CAGGGAATAAAAGGCTACACTGTGAGGATAGGTTCCAAAATTTGGAGGTGGCTGAATGAATCAAGATATGTAGAGAGCTGATAGAGTAGAAAACCCATTTTCTTTGAGCAAAGGACCATGAACACAAGGGCATGATATTAAAACTGAAGTCAGCCTATTCAAAACCAAAGTCAGGAAGCAATTTCTCTACACAAAAATGCAGTGGAGGTTTGGAACATAGTCCCCTAGTAGAGGTAGAAGAAGATCTGAGGGCACATGACTAAATGAAGGAACAGAACAGTCATGATCTAGTGGAATCCCCACCCATATTCTAACCAATTCTACGGGAGCACCATCCAGTGTCCTGACCAGCTGTAACAACTTCTAGTAAGGTAATTACAAGGCATATGACTGCAAGACCCTTTCAATGGATTGCAGAGACTGCTGAGAGAATCATCAGGGTCTCTCCCCCCTCAACCAGGATATATACCAGAAAAGCTGTATTCGTAGAGCTCTCAGCATTGTCATGAACCATCCCATCCATTCTACAATCTCTTTGTCCTCCTACTGTCAGGTAGAAGGTGCCACAATATAAGAACAGAGACCGTTAGGCTGGGTAACAGCTTTTTATCCCCAGACTGTGAGACTCACTTGCTACCATCCAGTATACACTATTTATGATCGTTTCAGTAGCAGTATACTGTTGCATACTTAACTATATGTGCACTTTACATCAACTTTTACACCTACAGAATCTTTCGAAAGTATCTGTTAAAATTATTGTGTTCATATGTGCTTATTTTGCACCTCAGTGCCAGAGCAATGTTGCTTTGTTCAGCCGTATGCATGTGTACAGTTGAATGAATGACAGTAAACTTGAACTCGAATGGCAGATCAAGTTCAAGAGACTGAACGGTCTGTAGTTCTGACCCATCGAGATCAAAGGCTGGAGTGTTGGTGACACTACTGTGCCTGAAGGTGTCTGGCATGACATTTCAAATGGCAATGACTTGTGGCGTGCATAAAGCACAGCGACAACAACTTCATTTACTTAGCATCCATAAAGCAGATACTGGCACAGAGTACTGTCTAGGAGCATGAGAATTACAAAGGAATGAACAGCAAACCACCAGCAAAAGACAGAAGGGGTGATTACAAGCTTAACTGAAGAGACCTTCCCTGGAGCACACAAAGGTGACTGAAGGTTAGATGTCAGGAAGGATTCCAATGTGTGTGGCTGAGCAGCCGAGCACTTCACCACCCAAACCCGGGCTGCAGGAGTGCAGGTTAAACTGAACTGATTGTCCGAGCACTTCACCACCCAAACCCGGGCTGCAGGAGTGCAGGTTAAACTGAACTGATTGTCCGAGCACTTCACCACCCAAACCCGGGCTGCAGGAGTGCAGGTTAAACTGAACTGATTGTCCGAGCACTTCACCACCCAAACCCGGGCTGCAGGAGTGCAGGTTAAACTGAACTGATTGTCCGAGCACTTCACCACCCAAACCCGGGCTGCAGGAGTGCAGGTTAAACTGAACTGATTGTTCGAGCACTTCACCACCCAAACCCGGGCTGCAGGAGTGCAGGTTAAACTGAACTGATTGTCCGAGCACTTCACCACCCAAACCCGGGCTGCAGGAGTGCAGGTTAAACTGAACTGATTGTCTGAGCACTTCACCACCCAAACCCGGGCTGCAGGAGTGCAGGTTAAACTGAACTGATTGTCCGAGCACTTCACCACCCAAACCCGGGCTGCAGGAGTGCAGGTTAAACTGAACTGATTGTCCGAGCACTTCACCACCCAAACCCGGGCTGCAGGAGTGCAGGTTAAACTGAACTGATTGTCCGAGCACTTCACCACCCAAACCCGGGCTGCAGGAGTGCAGGTTAAACTGAACTGATTGTCCGAGCACTTCACCACCCAAACCCGGGCTGCAGGAGTGCAGGTTAAACTGAACTGATTGTCCGAGCACTTCACCACCCAAACCCGGGCTGCAGGAGTGCAGGTTAAACTGAACTGATTGTCTGAGCACTTCACCACCCAAACCCGGGCTGCAGGAGTGCAGGCTAAACTGAACTGATTGTCCGAGCACTTCACCACCCAAACCCGGGCTGCAGGAGTGCAGGTTAAACTGAACTGATTGTCCGAGCACTTCACCACCCAAACCCGGGCTGCAGGAGTGCAGGTTAAACTGAACTGATTGTCCGAGCACTTCACCACCCAAACCCGGGCTGCAGGAGTGCAGGTTAAACTGAACTGATTGTCCGAGCACTTCACCACCCAAACCCGGGCTGCAGGAGTGCAGGTTAAACTGAACTGATTGTCCGAGCACTTCACCACCCAAACCCGGGCTGCAGGAGTGCAGGTTAAACTGAACTGATTGTCCGAGCACTTCACCACCCAAACCCGGGCTGCAGGAGTGCAGGTTAAACTGAACTGATTGTCCGAGCACTTCACCACCCAAACCCGGGCTGCAGGAGTGCAGGTTAAACTGAACTGATTGTCCGAGCACTTCACCACCCAAACCCGGGCTGCAGGAGTGCAGGTTAAACTGAACTGATTGTCCGAGCACTTCACCACCCAAACCCGGGCTGCAGGAGTGCAGGTTAAACTGAACTGATTGTCTGAGCACTTCACCACCCAAACCCGGGCTGCAGGAGTGCAGGTTAAACTGAACTGATTGTCCGAGCACTTCACCACCCAAACCCGGGCTGCAGGAGTGCAGGTTAAACTGAACTGATTGTCCGAGCACTTCACCACCCAAACCCGGGCTGCAGGAGTGCAGGTTAAACTGAACTGATTGTCCGAGCACTTCACCACCCAAACCCGGGCTGCAGGAGTGCAGGTTAAACTGAACTGATTGTCCGAGCACTTCACCACCCAAACCCGGGCTGCAGGAGTGCAGGTTAAACTGAACTGATTGTACGAGCACTTCACCACCCAAACCCGGGCTGCAGGAGTGCAGGTTAAACTGAACTGATTGTCCGAGCACTTCACCACCCAAACCCGGGCTGCAGGAGTGCAGGTTAAACTGAACTGATTGTTCGAGCACTTCACCACCCAAACCCGGGCTGCAGGAGTGCAGGTTAAACTGAACTGATTGTCCGAGCACTTCACCACCCAAACCCGGGCTGCAGGAGTGCAGGTTAAACTGAACTGATTGTCCGAGCACTTCACCACCCAAACCCGGGCTGCAGGAGTGCAGGTTAAACTGAACTGATTGTCCGAGCACTTCACCACCCAAACCCGGGCTGCAGGAGTGCAGGTTAAACTGAACTGATTGTCCGAGCACTTCACCACCCAAACCCGGGCTGCAGGAGTGCAGGTTAAACTGAACTGATTGTCCGAGCACTTCACCACCCAAACCCGGGCTGCAGGAGTGCAGGTTAAACTGAACTGATTGTCCGAGCACTTCACCACCCAAACCCGGGCTGCAGGAGTGCAGGTTAAACTGAACTGATTGTCCGAGCACTTCACCACCCAAACACGGGCTGCAGGAGTGCAGGTTAAACTGAACTGATTGTCTGAGCACTTCACCACCCAAACCCGGGCTGCAGGAGTGCAGGCTAAACTGAACTGATTGTCCGAGCACTTCACCACCCAAACCCGGGCTGCAGGAGTGCAGGTTAAACTGAACTGATTGTCCGAGCACTTCACCACCCAAACCCGGGCTGCAGGAGTGCAGGTTAAACTGAACTGATTGTCCGAGCACTTCACCACCCAAACCCGGGCTGCAGGAGTGCAGGTTAAACTGAACTGATTGTCCGAGCACTTCACCACCCAAACCCGGGCTGCAGGAGTGCAGGTTAAACTGAACTGATTGTCCGAGCACTTCACCACCCAAACCCGGGCTGCAGGAGTGCAGGTTAAACTGAACTGATTGTCCGAGCACTTCACCACCCAAACCCGGGCTGCAGGAGTGCAGGTTAAACTGAACTGATTGTCCGAGCACTTCACCACCCAAACCCGGGCTGCAGGAGTGCAGGTTAAACTGAACTGATTGTCCGAGCACTTCACCACCCAAACCCGGGCTGCAGGAGTGCAGGTTAAACTGAACTGATTGTCCGAGCACTTCACCACCCAAACCCGGGCTGCAGGAGTGCAGGTTAAACTGAACTGATTGTCTGAGCACTTCACCACCCAAACCCGGGCTGCAGGAGTGCAGGTTAAACTGAACTGATTGTCCGAGCACTTCACCACCCAAACCCGGGCTGCAGGAGTGCAGGTTAAACTGAACTGATTGTCCGAGCACTTCACCACCCAAACCCGGGCTGCAGGAGTGCAGGTTAAACTGAACTGATTGTCTGAGCACTTCACCACCCAAACCCGGGCTGCAGGAGTGCAGGTTAAACTGAACTGATTGTCTGAGCACTTCACCACCCAAACCCGGGCTGCAGGAGTGCAGGTTAAACTGAACTGATTGTCTGAGCACTTCACCACCCAAACCCGGGCTGCAGGAGTGCAGGTTAAACTGAACTGATTGTCCGAGCACTTCACCCCCCAAACCCGGGCTGCAGGAGTGCAGGTTAAACTGAACTGATTGTCCGAGCACTTCACCACCCAAACCCGGGCTGCAGGAGTGCAGGTTAAACTGAACTGATTGTCCGAGCACTTCACCACCCAAACCCGGGCTGCAGGAGTGCAGGTTAAACTGAACTGATTGTCCGAGCACTTCACCACCCAAACCCGGGCTGCAGGAGTGCAGGTTAAACTGAACTGATTGTCTGAGCACTTCACCACCCAAACCCGGGCTGCAGGAGTGCAGGTTAAACTGAACTGATTGTCCGAGCACTTCACCACCCAAACCCGGGCTGCAGGAGTGCAGGTTAAACTGAACTGATTGTCCGAGCACTTCACCACCCAAACCCGGGCTGCAGGAGTGCAGGTTAAACTGAACTGATTGTCCGAGCACTTCACCACCCAAACCCGGGCTGCAGGAGTGCAGGTTAAACTGAACTGATTGTCCGAGCACTTCACCACCCAAACCCGGGCTGCAGGAGTGCAGGTTAAACTGAACTGATTGTCCGAGCACTTCACCACCCAAACCCGGGCTGCAGGAGTGCAGGTTAAACTGAACTGATTGTCTGAGCACTTCACCACCCAAACCCGGGCTGCAGGAGTGCAGGTTAAACTGAACTGATTGTCCGAGCACTTCACCACCCAAACCCGGGCTGCAGGAGTGCAGGTTAAACTGAACTGATTGTCTGAGCACTTCACCACCCAAACCCGGGCTGCAGGAGTGCAGGCTAAACTGAACTGATTGTCCGAGCACTTCACCACCCAAACCCGGGCTGCAGGAGTGCAGGTTAAACTGAACTGATTGTCCGAGCACTTCACCACCCAAACCCGGGCTGCAGGAGTGCAGGTTAAACTGAACTGATTGTCCGAGCACTTCACCACCCAAACCCGGGCTGCAGGAGTGCAGGTTAAACTGAACTGATTGTCCGAGCACTTCACCACCCAAACCCGGGCTGCAGGAGTGCAGGTTAAACTGAACTGATTGTCTGAGCACTTCACCACCCAAACCCGGGCTGCAGGAGTGCAGGTTAAACTGAACTGATTGTCCGAGCACTTCACCACCCAAACCCGGGCTGCAGGAGTGCAGGTTAAACTGAACTGATTGTCCGAGCACTTCACCACCCAAACCCGGGCTGCAGGAGTGCAGGTTAAACTGAACTGATTGTCTGAGCACTTCACCACCCAAACCCGGGCTGTAGGAGTGCAGGTTAAACTGAACTGATTGTTCGAGCACTTCACCACCCAAACCCGGGCTGCAGGAGTGCAGGTTAAACTGAACTGATTGTCTGAGCACTTCACCACCCAAACCCGGGCTGCAGGAGTGCAGGTTAAACTGAACTGATTGTCTGAGCACTTCACCACCCAAACCCGGGCTGCAGGAGTGCAGGTTAAACTGAACTGATTGTCCGAGCACTTCACCACCCAAACCCGGGCTGCAGGAGTGCAGGTTAAACTGAACTGATTGTCTGAGCACTTCACCACCCAAACCCGGGCTGCAGGAGTGCAGGTTAAACTGAACTGATTGTCTGAGCACTTCACCACCCAAACCCGGGCTGCAGGAGTGCAGGTTAAACTGAACTGATTGTCCGAGCACTTCACCACCCAAACCCGGGCTGCAGGAGTGCAGGTTAAACTGAACTGATTGTCTGAGCACTTCACCACCCAAACCCGGGCTCCAGGAGTGCAGGTTAAACTGAACTGATTGTCCGAGCACTTCACCACCCAAACCCGGGCTGCAGGAGTGCAGGTTAAACTGAACTGATTGTCCGAGCACTTCACCACCCAAACCCGGGCTGCAGGAGTGCAGGTTAAACTGAACTGATTGTCCGAGCACTTCACCACCCAAACCCGGGCTGCAGGAGTGCAGGTTAAACTGAACTGATTGTCTGAGCACTTCACCACCCAAACCCGGGCTGCAGGAGTGCAGGTTAAACTGAACTGATTGTCCGAGCACTTCACCACCCAAACCCGGGCTGCAGGAGTGCAGGTTAAACTGAACTGATTGTCCGAGCACTTCACCACCCAAACCCGGGCTGCAGGAGTGCAGGTTAAACTGAACTGATTGTCCGAGCACTTCACCACCCAAACCCGGGCTGCAGGAGTGCAGGTTAAACTGAACTGATTGTCCGAGCACTTCACCACCCAAACCCGGGCTGCAGGAGTGCAGGTTAAACTGAACTGATTGTCCGAGCACTTCACCACCCAAACCCGGGCTGCAGGAGTGCAGGTTAAACTGAACTGATTGTCCGAGCACTTCACCACCCAAACCCGGGCTGCAGGAGTGCAGGTTAAACTGAACTGATTGTCCGAGCACTTCACCACCCAAACCCGGGCTGCAGGAGTGCAGGTTAAACTGAACTGATTGTCCGAGCACTTCACCACCCAAACCCGGGCTGCAGGAGTGCAGGTTAAACTGAACTGATTGTCCGAGCACTTCACCACCCAAACCCGGGCTGCAGGAGTGCAGGTTAAACTGAACTGATTGTCCGAGCACTTCACCACCCAAACCCGGGCTGCAGGAGTGCAGGTTAAACTGAACTGATTGTCCGAGCACTTCACCACCCAAACCCGGGCTGCAGGAGTGCAGGTTAAACTGAACTGATTGTCTGAGCACTTCACCACCCAAACCCGGGCTGCAGGAGTGCAGGTTAAACTGAACTGATTGTCTGAGCACTTCACCACCCAAACCCGGGCTGCAGGAGTGCAGGTTAAACTGAACTGATTGTCCGAGCACTTCACCACCCAAACCCGGGCTGCAGGAGTGCAGGTTAAACTGAACTGATTGTCCGAGCACTTCACCACCCAAACCCGGGCTGCAGGAGTGCAGGTTAAACTGAACTGATTGTCCGAGCACTTCACCACCCAAACCCGGGCTGCAGGAGTGCAGGTTAAACTGAACTGATGGACTGAGCACTTCACCACCCAAACCCGGGCTGCAGGAGTGCAGGTTAAACTGAACTGATGGACTGAGCACTTCACCACCCAAACCCGGGCTGCAGGAGTGCAGGTTAAACTGAACTGATTGTCTGAGCACTTCACCACCCAAACCCGGGCTGCAGGAGTGCAGGTTAAACTGAACTGATTGTCTGAGCAATTGTAGGAGGGGATGCAAGTCTGGAGAAGGTTGTAAAAGTCACTCAGGGTAATGAACACATATTCAAAGCCTTTGGTAGACCAGGGGTGCTGAACTTAATGAGAGCCAGCTGAATTTTGAATCAGCGCTACAGAAGGGCAATGTTGGTGAAATCGAGAAATGGCTCCGAGTTTCCTTGGTTTGGAGGTTTGATGGGACTGTAACAGGCAATGACAACATGGCAAGGTGGCACGGTAGCTTAGTGTTTGTGAGATGTGGGCATGCTAAGCTGGTGCCAGAAGCATAGCGACACTTGAGGGCTACCAGCACAATCTACACTGATTTGACTTGATGCAAATGATGCATTTCACTGTGACAAATAAAGCTGATCTTAAATTTTAATTACAAGTGGGTCCACTGTTGACAAGATTGTGGACTTTGGAGATCTGGGTGACCTCTGAGGTGAATGGATTCTCTAGGTCAGCTAGTGAATTGTCACCATCCACGAAACAAGTCTATCGTAACTACGGAGTATAACATCGTTAACGCAACTATGGAGTTTAACACAGTTACTGCCGCTATGCAGTTTAACACCATTACCGCAGCTATGGAGTTTAACACAGTTACCGCTACTATGCTGGAGGAACTTAGCAGATCAGGAGCATCAATAGAAAGGAATAAATAGTTGACGTTTCAGGCTGAGACCCTTTTCATAGCTGCTGCATGACCTGTTCAGTTCCTCCAGCATGTTATGTGTGTTACTGTGGATTTCCAGCACCTGCTGAATTCTTCTATTTATAACCGGCCAAGAGGCTGTACCGCATTTAATCATCAGTTGGACTAAGTTCAAAGGTTACTCCTCCTAGTTAGACTGTTGGGTGTTTTTAAAGAAACAGTTAAAAAGAGAAATCTCTCCTCTTTGGATACGTATGGGTGTTGGCCATTGTAAATTAACCCTAGTATGTGGATGTGGTAGAATATGGGACGGGGGGGGGGGGGTTGGGGAGAATGAAATAGGATTTTTTATTGCTGCAAGCCTGATAGGTGGTGCAGGCTTGGTTGGTCTGGGGCCCATTTCTTTGCTGTGTCACTCTATTAACACAATATGTCACAGCATAGAAAGAGGCCATTCACCCAACTGAAGGTGTGTTAACTCTTTGAAAGGACATCAAATCACAAATTATTCTGCATTGGAATTTGCTGCATTCAGAATATGATGATAGCTGAGATGATGCTTACCAGATTTACACTGTGTGTTAGTTTGTTAAGTCAATACTCACGGAAGTGCATACTTCCTCCATAGCACCTTGGGTGGAAGGGTCTGGTAAACAGTTTTCTGTTTGCCCTCATAACTGGTCCCATCTTGACTGCTTTGTACAACTTTTGCAAATTCCATCTTCTCATCCCATGTCCCTGACAGGATATAATTCGCTTTGCCTTCTCGGTCAGTCATCACACCCGTCACCTGTTTTATCGCAAGAAAAAGTATTCTCATTATATAGCAGCACTTCTCCCAGCTCAGTAAGAAGACCCTCATTAAATCCATCTCAATTAGTGGTTTCTCCATTTCATTGGGTTTCATCCTATTTTGGTGTTGCATGAATAATGGGATTCTAGCTCATAAGACAAGCTGCCTCTGTAGGAAACCCGTAGAAATCTGCTCTGTTATCCAGTTTTAACTGCACTGTCATGCTTGACATTCAAAATCTTTCTCCTGTACCACCTGAGAAGGCTCCTTGATGTTAAACTGTTCTGTACCATGATCGTAAATACAAAAAAACTTCAGTGGTCATGGGTGCTGGATCAGGACTTTGAGCCATCAAAAACGCAACATAAATTCTTCCCAAGCCAAGAATAATGCTGTGGCAGGCAAATAGTTGAACAGAATAGTATTTATTAATCCATTTATTTACTTATTTACTGAGACAGTATAAAAAATGCCCTTCAAGCCACACTGCCCAGCAACCCCTGAATTAACCATAACCAAATCACAGGACAAGTTACAATGACCAATTAATCTACCAACTGGTGAGAGGAAACTGAAGCACCTGGAGGAAACCCATGCAGATATGGGGAGAATGTATAAACTCCTTACAGGACAGAAGTGGGAATTGAACCCATGTTACTGGTACTGCAAACCACTGTAAACCACTACACTACCATGCCAGCCCAGTAGGGCAGTTAGCTACTTGAGGGATAAAGGAATAGAAGAATACAGGACTATGGTTAAATGAGATAGAAAGGTAGACTCCTGTGAGTCTAGATGCTGGCATATATCAGTTACACTTTGTACCTTCTTTCAGTGCTTTAACATTTACACGGTTTCCATGCAGAACCTGAAATGCTCTGGAATTTGTCCAGGTGTTGAGATTGATTCTGATGGGAAACTGAGGGATGGAGAAATGGCACAAATTCTGTTCCTTGGAGATTACTCCCAGCTTTACCTGCTCTTCTGTGCCAGAATGAATTTTTTGAAGATGTGACTAAACACATTGATGAAGGAAGAGCAGTAGATGTAGTGTATATGGATTTCAGCAAGGCATTTGATAAGGTACCCCATGCAAGGCTTTTTGAGAAAGTAAGGAGGCATGGGATCCAAGGGGACATTGCTTTGTGGATTCAGAACCAGCTTGCCCACGGAAAGCAAAGAATGGTGGTAAATGGGTCATATTCTGCATGAAGGTCGGTGACCAGTGGTGTGCCTCAGGGATCTGTTCTGGGACCCTTACTCTTCATGATTTTTATAAATGACCAGGATGGGTTAGTAAGTTTTCTGATGACACAAAGGTTGGGAGTGTTGTAGATAGTGTGGAGGGCTGTCAGAGGTTACAGCGGGACATTGATAGGATGCAAAACTTGGCTGAGAAGTGGCAGATGGAATTCAACCCAGATAAGTGTGAAGTGGTTCATTTTGGTAGGTCAAATATGATGGCAGAATATAGTATTAATGGTAAGACTCTTGGCAGTGTGGAGGATCAAGAGGGATCTTGGGGTCTAAGTTCATAGGACACTCAAAGCAGCTGCGCAGGTTAACTCTGTGGTTAAGAAGGCATACGTTGTATTAGCCTTCATCAATCATGGAATTGAATTTAGGAGCTGAGAGGTAATGTTGCAGCTATATGGGACGCTGGTCAGACCCCACTTGGAGTACTGTGCTCAGTTCTGGTTGCCTCACTACAGGAAGGATGTGGAAACCATAGAAAGGGTGCAGAGGAGATTTACAAGGATGTTGCCTGGATCAGGGAGCATCCCTTATGAAAACAGGTTGAGTGAACTTGGCCTTTTCTTCTTGAAGCGATGGAGGATGAGAGGTGATCTGATAGAGGTGTATAAGATGATGAGAAGTGACCTGATAGAGGTGTATAAGATGATGAGAGACATTGATTGTGTGGATAGTCAGAGGCTTTTCCCCAGGGCTGAAATGGCTGCCACAAGAGGGCACAGATTTAAGGTGCTTGGGAGCTACGTTCCCTCTAAGCTGTGCGCATGTGCGCATACACACACGTTTTTCATGTGCGCACAAAAGGTTAGTTACCTAAAATAATGTAGTAATTAATAATTATACTTATTGAAAATAATCTTGTAGCTAAATGTTTCTGTTAACTAGTTAGTCGATTTTTCAAACACCACAATGCACGTCACTAATTTATGTCACATCACTTTTCCTGTTCCAGTTTGTACAACTGTATCACGGCGGCAGCCATCTTTGGCGGACAGTGTTCATATCGTAAAGTTTACAAAGATCTGTTTCAAATCCTGTAGATAGCTTATTAAGTTTTTATTGAAAAAATATTGTTTCTCTATGTCGAATTCAAAAGAAGCGAAGGGCGTGAAGCGCAAAAGAACTGCAAATTTGTTTAAAGTTGAATGGCTTAGCAAAATAGTAGAAACTGCTACACTGAAAACATCACAGTAGATACAAGTTCTCTGTTGACTTTTATAAATAGTCTTTGTGTTCATTTAGAAGAAAGGTTTCCTGAAGTTGAGGGACAAGAATGGTCAGCTTTTGATTTCTCCACAATTGCAGATTGTGACTTGACATTTGGCAATGAACGTTAATGCCTTATGTCTAAAATATCATGATTTTCTAGCTGAAAATACTGTAATAGTTAGACTTTATTTTTACTTTACTTCATTGTCACCAAACAATTGATACTAGAGTGTACAATCATCACAGCAATATTTGATTCTGCGCTCCCTGAAGTACAAATCGAAGTAAATATAATAAAAATTTAAATTATAAATCATAATTAGAAAATAGAAAAGGGAAAGTAAGGTAGTGCAAGTCAGGTCCAGATATTTGGAAGGTACGGCCCAGATCCAGGTCAGGGTCCGTTTAGCAGTCTTATCACAGTTGGAAAGAAGCTGTTCCCAAATCTGGCTGTATGAATCTTCAAGCTCCTGAACCTTCTTCCAGAGGGAAGAGGGACAAAAAGTGTGTTGGCTGGGTGGGTCGTATCAGTTTAATGATTTCAAATTTTCCGTGCAAGAAAAAAATAAATCCAAACTGATTTCAAACTTTGCTCAAATGGTGGCATTTGTACTTCAAAATAAACAGTTTTGTGACCTTGCACAGTTGATGGACATTGAGGGAACCTTTCTTGCATCTAGTGCAGATTGTGAGCGAGGTTTTAGCCTAATGAACCAACTCAAAAACAAGCTGAGAAACCATTTAGGTGAATGTCATTTGGATATGTTAATGAGAATCAAAAGCTATCAATTGGATGCAAGTTCTATTAGTCTAGATAGAGTTTACAGAGAATGGGTAAATGCCAAAGACAGGAAAGAGAAAAAATAACTGAGTGACTTAAATATGTATGTTATTTTGTTGTTATTCTGTGCAGTTTTATGTCAAATATTTTGTAAACCTACATAAACTGTGCCATGAGTACATTCAGTGCGCGCATACTTTTGTCACAGGAAAAAATTTGCACAACATAAGATTTTTGTGCACACTACTAAAAATTAGAGGGAACATTGGTTGGGAGTAGGTACAGAGGAAATATCAGGGATAAGTTTTTTACTCAGAGAGTGGTGAGTGCGTGGAATGGGCTGCTGGCGATGGTGGTGGAGGCGGATACGATAGGGTCTTTTAAGAGACTTTTGGATAGGTACATGGAGCTTAATAAAATAGAGGACTATAGGTAAACCTAGTAATTTCTAAAGTAGGGATATGTTCAGCACAACTTTGTGGGCCAAAGGGCCTGTATTGTGCTGTAGGTTTTCTATGTTTCTATAAATTTTAACCTTACAATATGCTTGGGCATGAGCCAATAGATAATCAGAAATGACCAACATGAAGTACAAGTGTCCAGCTCCTGCTCAGTAGAATTTTTTCTGTATTTGAGAACTTCAGGTAAGCTGCTGGTTGGTTGCCTCTGATGCTCCTCAGGCTGACTGCTGGGAATTATACAGGTGTTGCACTTGTAGAGAAAGCTTCCAACGGTTGATAAAACCCAGGGGAACCATGGACAAGGGTTTTCATGTACATAATCCTTTAGTGAGCAATTAGTGGCAATGAAGAGTTGTACCGGCAATAGATAGATTGCCTAATTGAGTGGTGTCATAATAATAGCCTTGGGCTCAATGTCAGCATGGCCAAGGCATTGACTGTGGACTTCAAGAAGGATAAGTTGGGAGAACACTCAAGTCCTCACTGAGGGGCCAGCAGTGGAAATGCTGAGCAGTTTCAAGTTCCTGGACTTCAATATCTTAGAGGATCCATCCTGTGCCCAACACATTGATGAAATCACGAAAAAGATATGCTAGTTAGGTATCTGAGGAGATCTGGCTTTATCAAACTTTGACTGATTTACTGTGGATAGCATTGTGACTGGATGCATCACCACCTAGCATGGAGGCTCCAATGTACAGGAAGCAAAGAGGCTGCAAAGGGTGGTAGGTCAAATGTCTAGCCTCCTGAGGAAGCAGAGGTGCTAGGGAGCTTTCTTCAAAGTAAATTTATTATCAAGGTACATGAATTCATTTTCTTTCAGGGATTTACAGGAAAATAAATACAACAGAATTTATGAAAGCTGGACAGGAAGAAAGACTGATAAAAAACAAATGTACAAAAGAAGATAAGTTGTGCAAATAAATATAACAAAATAAATGTATAATATTGAGAACATGAGTTATAGAGCGACAAATCTGAAGATGACACTCACCTTCCTGGCACAGTCTCGTGAAAAGTAACTATAGGGACTGAACTTGAGTTGACATTTGTCCTTTGTCTTGAAGTTCACAATGTCGATGTCTCCTGACTGAAGCACAGACACAAAATTATACTCTGAATCTTAAGGTTAACTGGTATCCTGCAGTTGAATGGGAACTGGACCTGATTTAATGGGTTGATGCAATAAATTACTGAATTAATTAAATTCAGTAATGTAATTAAAAAAATATCATCACTAAACTAAACCAGGGAGAGCCACAGCTCTTTCTCTCATTCACTTGCACAATAATGGGATAAATCCTAGTCTGTGCTGTCGCTAGGCAAATGCCAGGTGACACTATGCCACAGGTTTATTTAATAGATCACAGGATTTTGCTGACATTTTTTGACTATCCCTGTTATTCCTGAGGTCCGGTGCCAGTTAAGAGTAAGCCATAGTGAGAATGGCTGGATTTCTGAAATAAAAACAGGGAAAGCTGACAGAGTTCAGCAAGTCAGGCTGTAGCACCAAAACGTTCTTTGACAACTGATAATAGGTCCTCAACTGGAAACGTTAACTGTGTCTCTTCCCACAGTTCAGTAACATTACCATGACACTACCATGCCATGCTGGACAATGATCATCTCCTTGTGATGTTCAATGGCATAACATCACCAATTCACCACCGTGTAGGAGCGGCACTGACCAGAAACTTAATGAAACCAACCCTACAAATACCATAAGTAAGAGAGCATGCCACAGGCTTGGTATCCTGCACAGATGAAAGCAAAGAGTTAAATTTGATTCTTCCTTGGTATTTGCAAAAATAAAATACAAATTTGAAAGACAAAATGGTGTCAGCTTGGAATGTGGTAATGGCTTGTTCTCCCCCTTACAGAACAATATTTTGTTGCTATTTTGAATGTACACTGTTAAGATTAGAAACTGGTGAAGAATGTTTTTCTCCTTACATACCTGCTGCTCCATTTCTAGGTTATGTGTACCAAGACAGAAGGTCACTAGAGATAAAAAGGGGCCCTGAAGGGTAGGAAAAGGAGAAATCTTATCCTAGGCTGGGTCACCACTAGTGCTAGTGCTGAGAGTTGGAGAGAGGGGGAGAGGGAGTAAACAGTCAATGTTTTGGGCCGAGACCCTTCATCAGGACTGGAAAAGAAGGGGGAAGGGAAGCTTTTGGGTGATAGGTAAGACCAGGTAAGGGGAAAGGTGGGTGGGTGGGGAGCAAGGATGAAATGAGAAGCTGGGAAGTGACAGGTGGAAGAGGTGAAGGGCTGAAGAAGGTGGTATCTAATAAGAGAGGAGAGTGGACCATAGAAGAAGGGGAAGGAGGAGGGGTACCAGAGGGATGTGATGAGTAGGTGAGAGGGGAACCAAAATGGGGAACAGAAAAAAACAGAAGGGAGTGGAGGTAGAAATTACTGGAACTTAGAGAAATTGATACTTATGCCATCAGATCAGAGGCTACCCAGATGGAACAACCTGAGAGTGGCGTCATTGTGGCAGAAGAGGACCAGCATGTCAGAATGAGAATGGAAAGTCTAACTGAAATGGTTCAACACTGAGAATTCCACTTTTTTTGGTGGACAGAGTGAAGGTGCTCGACAAAGCAGTCCCCCAATCTATGTCAGGTCTCACTGATACAGAGAAGGCCACACCAGGAGCACTGGATACAGTAGATGACACCAATATACTCACAAGTGAAGTGTTGCCTCACCTGAAGGGCTGTTTGGGGCCCTGAATGGCGGTGGAGGAAGGAGGTATAGGGACAAGTGCATCACTTGTCCCGCTTGAGGGAAAAGTGTCAGGAGGAAGATCAGTGGGGAGAAACGAGTGGACAAGGGAGTCACATGGACTAAATCCAACACATCCAATCCAACAGAATAGTGGAAGTACCAACAAAACAGGGACAACATCATAGCAATTTCAGGAGAGCAAACTGCAACATTTGAATCAGGGTTTCCCAACCTGGGGTCTATGGCCCCCTTGGTTAATGGTAAGGTTCCATGGCATAGAAAAAGTTGGGAACCCCTGCTTTAAATGAATTAAAAGAGTTGCTGGTTTTAAAGTGTCTGGTGGGTGATAGCTGTCCAGAAGTTTCAAAAACAAAAGCCAGATTAGGATCTTATTATTAATTTAAAAATATAATTTCACTTTATGTCTATTTATATTGGGACATAGATTACTGAAATTATTGTGCACTTTCACAGTGAAAAATATTGGAACATAAACCTGTCTTCAACACCCAGTTGTAACTTCTGCCACATATTTGCAGAGGGCAATATTAGCATTGCAAACAGAAGTCAGATTTAATAAACTCAGTGCGTAGGCTAATCATCCTTTAAAGAGGGCTATATAATGGAGTTTAGATAAACTCTATGGATTTAACATTTCAGGCTGGTGGGTTGTCAAATGTGGCCCAAAGTAACGATGGTTGGACACCACCACTAGACACCTAACTGCTCCTTAGAGATGGAATGAAGCAGAAAGACAACCAGGGCTAGTAAGGAAAACATATCTGTTAAGTTCTCAGTGTACTACATAGTTTTAATTCATCATGTATTTCCTGATACCTGAACTTAATGCTGCGGTACAGTATTTTAGTTGCGGGACCGGAAGGAGTGAGGGATGGCTGTGAACCACAGCTAAACCCTTTTGTGTCCTAACCCAACATCCAAACAATGCACTTTCCACCAAATCCCTGAGGGCATCAGGATCAACGGTGATAATTTGATTAGTAACGGCATCAAAGGTTAAAGGCAGATTTTATTAAAGCTGACTTCTGTTTGCAATGCTAATATTGCCCTCTGCAAATATGTGGCAGAAGTTACAACTGGGTGTTGAAGACAGGATTATGTTCCGATATTTTTCACTGGGAAAGTGCACAATAATTTTAGTAATCTATGTCCCAATATAAATAGACATAGATAAAGTGAAATGAGGTTGAACGAGCAAGTAAATCAGCCATGATCGAAAGGTGGAGCGGACTCAACAAGCCAAATGGCCTAACTGTTCCTGTGTCTTATGGTATTGTACTAACACCTGCCACAGATTCAGGAGAGTTCAGCTGATGCAGCTCAGTTCTAGAACTGCCAAAAGTCTCTAACATCCTACATCTCTGCACGTCACTCACTGGTTGTCATGTTACAAGCAGAGCAGGTCAGAAGTGATGTGCTGGGACAGTGGACTCCCTCCCTTCACTTTGGATGTATTATGGGCTGAGGCAATGAAGCAAGAAATAGGAAGAAACCACTCACAGTCCTTGGGCTTCCTTGCCTGCTGACCAGGTCACGTCTGGCTCATTTCTCACTGAGTGCCACACACCTCAACACTCTGAATGAAAAATAACTCCATCTCAGCCTTGAATGTTTCAATTGCTCTGGGTAAAGGAATTTCACACTTCCAACTTTTGTCTGGAAAAGTGTTTCCCAAATTCTCTCCTGAATGGCCTAGTTCACATCCCTTAATAGTTAGTGAGCCGATGTGTTGAGAAAGTGCACATAGTTGTGAGAACAGTAGAGTAGCTTTGGTGGGAAGTTTCAATTTTCCCAGGATTTACTGGATCACTCAGAGAGTAAAGGGCCTGGATGGAATGGAATTTGTACCGTGTGTCCAAGACTGTTTCCACATGCAATATATAGAGGAACCTACTCAGAAAGGATCAATACTGGACCTCCTCTTAGGGAATGAGTTATGGAAAATACATAATAGGTTCATACATTAAAGTCCTGAAATAGGGCAGGACCAACTCTGATGGTATGAGGCAGGATCTAGCTGGGGTCAACTGGGTTACTCTACCTAAAGGCAAAGTAACAGTTGGCAAGTGGGAAACTTTTAAAAGGGTCAAAGAAGTTCAAGGAGAGCATGTTCCTGTGCAGGTGAAGGGTAGACCTACCAAGTTCAAGGTACCCTGTCTGATGGAAGATATTGAGGCTCTGGTAAGGCAACTGGGTACAAATGAATCCCCTCACATTTGATCATTCAGAACTGTCATACAGTTTGAAAGAGATATGCGAAGCTTGTTACTGACCTGGTCAATCCATAGCTTGCCTACAATGATATTGTGTACAGTGGAGGTGACCTTCCTCCACATGTAGTGGTTGCCTCCAGAGTGGAATTGTAAGTGAATAGCACCTGTGGGACAAAAAAAAAGTAGCTGAGATCAAAGAACAAGGGTATTGACGTCTTTTAATCCAAGGTTAATCCATCCACTCTGCACTACTTACACTGGCTACACCAGACTGGCAGGCTGACAACTTAAACAATATCTACAGAGACACAAGAGAGGCACGAAAGGGAAACTAGGTATATATTTAACAAAAACAAAAAAAAGCAATGTGAAAAGGGCTAGGTTCGATGGATAGGGCTTCAGTAAAAGCAGCAAAGGGAAAATAGATTGTGGCTATCTGCACTGCTGAAGGAAACAGGATCAATTTTACAGTGATGAGCTGGAGAGAAAGAAACGGCTGAATTATTCAGCATACTGCTCAGCAACCAGAAGGGAAAAGTCCTGTTGCCAATATAAAACTTCATCAGAATCAGCACACTCACCATTTCAAATGCACCACAAGTCAGGATAATGTCTAGTGGGAAAAGGCCTTTTGAGACCTATCAGGGACTTCTCCATATCAAATCTTGCAGTAATGGATCCAGAAATTAGAACATAGAACAATTACAGTACAGTACAGGCCCTTTGGCCCACAATATTGTGCTGACTTTATAATGTACTTTAAGATCAATCTAAACTTTCCCTCCTGCATGGCCCTTCGTTTTAAAAAATCATCCATGTACCTATCTAGGAGTTTCTTAGACATTCCTACCATCTTTCCCAACAGGTTTGGGAGAAAGAAGACAAGTGCTGATCAAGTCCTGACGAAGGGTCTCAGCCCGAAACGTCGACAGCGCTTCTCCCTATAGATGCTGCCTGGCCTGCTGTGTTCCACTAGCATTTTGTGTGTGTTGTTGTTTGAATTTCCAGCATCTGCAGATTTCCTTGTGTTTGCTGATCAAATATTTTGGATTGCTCATTCCAGTGAGTGTAACTCAAGTTTTAATCATTGCCAGCAGCTTTTAAAAACTGACATTTAAATGGAGAGACAAGAGACTACACATGCTAGAACAGGGAGTAGAAAACCATCCACTGGAGGAGCTCAGTGGATTGAGCAACATCTGCGGAGGCAAATGTACAGTCAATGCTTCAGGTCAAGCTGCCTGAATTCCACCATCAGTCAGTTTTTAGTTCTAAATTCCAACTTCTGTAGTCTGTTCTGTCCTGAAGAGTTTCAACCTTAAAAGTTCACTGTCCATTTCCTCCACAGTTGCTGCCTGACCTGCTGTTCCTCCCACAGTTTGTTTTTTGAAGGCATTTTTAAAGGTTTAATGAATTTATCTTATCTTTCTCACAATCAATTTTTCTTTCTTTCTCAATTTTACTCCGTGCACCTTATTTAATGTCATATTCATCACAAGAGAATTACAGGTTCAGACTTGTGGACTTTAGCAAGGTGCTGTATGGCAGTCTGGTCTGGAAGGTAAGGTCCCATAGATCTCAGCAGAGTTAGTTAGGTGCATATAGAATTGGCCCAGACGTAAAAAGCAGAGGGTGGTGGTTTGAAAATTCAGTCTTGGAATGGAGGACAGTGATGAATTAGTGCTGGGACCCTTGGTATTACATAGAACAGTACTGTACAGCAACAGGCCCTTCAGTTCACAACGTTGTGCCGATCTTGTAATGTTGTAATCAAATGGCCAACTAAACCAATCTCTTCTGCCAACACAGAGTTCATATCTCTCTGTTTTCCTCACATTCATGTGTCTATCTAAATGTCTCCTAAAAGTCCCTAATGTACCTGCCTCTACCAGCACCCCGGTCAGTGCATTCCAGGCACTCACCACTCTCTGTGTAAAAAAACTTGCCTCTAACAACTTCTTTAAAATTACCCCTCCTCACCTAAAATGCATATTCTCTGGCTTTAGACATTTCAACCCTGGAAAAAAAGATACTATCTGTCTTCTCTATCTATACCTCTCATAATCTTATAAACCTCTGTCCCATTAGCCTCCACCAGTCCAGAGAAAACAAACGAAGTTTGCCCAACCTCTCGTTATAGCATATGCTCTCTAATCCAGGCAACATCCTGGTAAATCTTTTCTGCACGTTCTCCAAAGCCTTGCCACCCTTCCTGTACTGGGGTGACCAGAACTGTGTGCAATACTCCAGATGCAGCCTAACTTTCTAAAGCTGCACCATAACTTCCTGACTATTGAACTCAGCCTCAACTAATAAAGGCAAGCATGCCATATGCCTTCCTAACCAGCCTGTCAACCTGTGTAGCCACTTTTAAGGAGCTATGAACTTAGATCCCAAAATACTTCTATTCATCAACATTGTTAAGGGTCTTATTTATATGAATGATTTGGGTGCAAATACACAGGGCTTCATCAGTAAGTTTGTGGATGACACAAAATCGGGACGTGTTACTGATAGTGACAAGGGTTATCACAGATTACTGTGGGTCTTGATCAGTTAGGGAAGTGCGCCGAGGAGTGGCAGATGGTAAGTGTGAATTTCTTGAAAGTCAAACTTATACTGTAAATAGTAGAGACCAGGAAGTTTAATGGAACACAAGGACATACGAGTACAAGAGCATGGTTCATTGAAAGAGGCATCACAGGCACAAAGTGCAGTGAAAAAGGCCTTTCACACACTGCTATTCAACAGCACAATATGTACAGGGGTTAGGACACTACGTTGAGATGTATAGGTCACTGGTGAGGATGCATTTTGAGTAATGTGTACAGTTTTGGTCACCCTGTTAAACTGGAAAGAGTATAGAAAAGGACGTTATCAGACTAGAGGGCCAAAGTTCTAGCAGGAGATTGACCAGGGTAGGTCTTTAGTCCCTGGAATTTAAGAGGAAGTGTTCAAAATTATGAAAGGTATAGATAAAGTAGATGGGAACACTCTTCTCCAGGGAAGGGCATACCAAAACTAGGGGGCAGAGATTTGGGGTGAGAGAGAAGAGACTTAAAAGGAACCAGAGGGGCAACTTTTCACACAGAGAGCTGTGGGAATATGGAACTGGCTGCCAGAGGCAGTGGTTAAGGCAGGTACAACAGTATCATTACAGAAGTACTTGGATAGGTACATGGAGGAAGGAGCAGAGCTTAGGGGGATACGGGCTGAACACAGGAAATTGGGGCTAGGTGAGTGGGTGCCATGGTCAGCATGGACTCATTGGGCCAGTATTCATGTTATCTGTGTATCTATGATTCTATCACCCGATAATATTCCAAAACGTCACTGCAGCTTGATTCATTAGGGAGGCACAGGGTACCATTGGTGACCAGTCACAAAGTTAGAGATGTCTGCTGAAAATATTACTGTTTTGTCAGTGATCAGTGGATAGAACTTTCAGTGCAACAGCCCATAGAAAGACCACGAACAAGTAGAACTATCACTGGCCTATTTTAAACAATGCTTTGACAAGTAGAAAGGGTGAGTCAGTAATAAAGTAAAACGAGAAACCAGGTAAACTGATAGTGGGAGGACATGTCAAATAAGATGAGAAATGTTGAAAACAAACAGTTAATCTGCCAACATCAGTGAAAAGCAAACACACAAAGTGCTGGAGGAACTCAGCAAGTCAGGCAGCATCAATGCAAAGGAGTAAATAATCGACATTTCGGGACAAGACCCTTCATCAGGACGGGAACAGAAGGAGTAAGAAGTAAGAAGCTAAGAAGGTAAAAGTAGCAATGGGCTGAAAAAGAACGAATCTGCTAGAATTCTACCATTCCCAGCATCTTACTTCATTCCCCTCTCTTACCCATCCACCTTCCCCTCACCTAGCTTCACCTGACACCTGCCAGCTTGTGCTCCTCCCCCACCCCCACCACCAAAGACTCTGGAAATTTCTATGGCTACATGCTGGAAAGCACTCAGACTGGTTGCATCACCGCCTGGTACGAAGGCTCCAATACACAGCATGGCAAGAGGCTGCTGAGGATTGTAAACTCAGCTAGTTCCATTACAAGCACAATCCTCCCACCATGGTGCCTCAAGAAGCCAGCCTCCACCATCAAACCCCCACCACCTGGAACAGGTTGTCTCCTTCCTGCTACCATCAGGGAAGATGTACAGGGAACCGAAGATCCACATTGAATGTTTTAGGAACAGCTTCTGACCCTCTGGCATCAGATTTTTGAATGGCCCTTGAAACCATGCTTGCTATTCTTTTTTTATTGCACTAATTATTTATTTATAGCATTTATAGATGTTTATGGGTTTGCAAAATAAGTCTGCTGCAAAATGACGAATTTCACATGATACGTCAGTGATAATAAACCTGATTCTGATCTGTGCAGAACATGGAGTGAGGAGATCCAAATGATCACACCTTAGGAAAATTCAAGGTGATACACATCCTCAGTTGCACTGGGAATAGCAATTCCTCATCCAAGTCCTGTCTGGAAGTGAGAGAACTGCTCTCTCTCCTCCTGGCAGACAGAACCCCAGCTAAGGCCAACCCAATGGAGATTTCTCATTTTACAGAGAGTGGCGAACTCCTGGTGTGAGGGAGAGGGCTCCATGGGACGTGTTATCATGAGGAATGCTGTCGGGGACCTCATGACCCAGCAATAAGCAAGGATACAAATCTCTTACCTAGTGGCATGATGGAGAGGTACTTCCCACGAAACTTGCTGGCAATGGTAATTTCCTGCCACAAGGTCCAGCCATTCTTAGAATAGACGTGGTGTGCTGCAGCGGGTGGATGGTGACTCACCTACATACGGGAGACCGAGAGAAAATAAATCAGGGCAAGCCCCAGGAAATGCACAGAATTATTAAATGGGATGTCGGCAGCGTCACTGTTACAGAGTGCTTCTTCTAATCAAGACAGTTTGAAAAACTACAGTAGCCATTTTAACCTAATATGCTGGGTTACAGGCTGATGGGATTGGTATTTGCATATATCCAATCTGATAGCTCTGTAGAGCAAACTATTGCTTCTCACACTGATACACACATAAAAAACAGTACAGGCAGACTTAACTTCCTCTGGTAGGATTGGATGCAAAGATGTATTACAGCTCCGATGTTCTGCTTTGCTGAAATAAATCAAGTAGATAGAGTGGACAGCCAAAGACATCTACCCAGGGGGAAATAGCTAATACAAGAGGGCATTGTTTTGAGGTGATTGGAGGAAAGAATAGGGGGATGTCAGAGGTTTGTTTTTACACAGAGAGTGGTGAGTGTGTGGAATACCCTCCCTGGGGTGATAGTAGAGGCAGATACACTAGGGACAGTTAAGAAGCTCTTAGGTAGGCGCATGGATGAGGGAATAATGGAGGGCTATGTAGGAGGGAGGATGAAATTGATCTTATGTGTGGATTAAAAGGTCAGCACAACATCATGGGCCAATGGGCCTGTACTGTGCCGTAATGATCTCTATTCTAAGTGGAACATAAGAAATGGTGCAAGGCCCAATCCCATCAAATTCCTATCTCAAGAATTTGATTAAAATGACCACCTTAGATTGCAAACTAATATTGTGGGGAATGGAATGCACAATTTTATACCAAGCCTCGAGATCACGCACTCTTGGGCAAGGTATAAAATTAGCTTAAAGTACCGTAAAAGTCCCTTCCCCTATGACTAAGGTTAGAATTTAGCCTGTTTCTTTGTTTTTTAATTATTCTCTGCTCTATGTTGGCACCTCATGCTTCATAGTTGGGTTAAGGTCACTACACGTGGAGATTTAGGGTTCTACTGATTACATCGAGATCACTCACAGTGCTTTAACAAGATTTTCACCAAGAACATTAAACAAACAGAAAATGACTCAGGACAGCAAAGAACTGTAAAAAGACCAGTTATCAAAAGAGATGGAAGGGCTGAGAACTTAATGGTCAGGGGATGGAGAAAAGCCATATAGTGGGATTGAGGATGGAGGCAAGAATTCACCAAGGGATTTCACCAAAGGTGGAAGGAGAGAAGATTCTGGGGATGGGAAGTGGAGGGAGAGGGAAATGAGGGACAGAAAATGAAGGAAGAAGAGCAGGGGATTGGAAATGAAGGGAGAGAAAGAGCTGTGAACAGGTAGTGAAAGGGAAATACATAGTGGAAATACAAGGATGGACATCCTGCGCCTGGATATTAACAGGTACAGACTGTAGAGGATAAAGGGAATCTCGATGAAATGGAGAGGGTGTTTGTTTCTCAGAATGGACAATTCTGGAACCAGTTCTTCCACTGGAGAGTTTGCGAGATATTCTGACAATGACCCAGACCTCAAACACTGGAAAATTCCATAAATCAAATTTTTGGTATTTATGTATTTATGCACATTTTATCCCATATCATACTTTATCCTCTAACTTTATTTTGATATAATTCTTCATTCTTTATAATTGTTTAATGTTTTTTTTTCTTAATGCATGTCATACCCTGAACAACACACCAAAGCAAATTCCTAATACATATAAATGTATACGGCAAGTAAAGTTGATCCTTGATCCTTAGCTGTAACAAGATAGAATAACCTAAAAGGAAAGTGACACTATTAGTAGATTTTCCATCTTTGTGTACATACTACAAATGTACATTAATTATAACTAACACTAGCAGCAATTATCAACACCTTAAATATACACTTATTTATAAATCTAGATTGTAATCATCACTGTAATAGCACATTAGGGAAAATGCAATATCTGTTCTAAATATTCATGTGTTTAGCTAATGATGGTAGTATCCACCATTAAGGGCCCCGTCACCCAGGGCATGCCCTTTTCTCATTGCTACCATCAAGGAGAAAGTACCGGAGCCTGAACACCCACACACAATGTTTTAGGAACAGCTTCTTCCCCTCTGCCATCAGATTTCTAAATGGACAATGAACCCGTGTATAATTCCTCAATATATTTTTCTTTTATTTTTGCTCTTTTTCCACTACTTATTTAATATAATTTTTTACCATATATTTCTTAATGTAATTTATCATTGTTTAATTATTATGTATTGCAATGTACTGCTGCTGCAAAACACAAAATTTCACGACGTATACTAGCGATATTAAACCTGATTCTGATTTCTATTGTGTTTAACAGTTGCATGCTGGGTCACTTTAATGACTGGAGCACAACCTTGTTATTTTGTCGATCCATCACATCTGCTGATATGTGGCAGATAGTGATTGGAGATCTAATCCTGATTGCTCATCCTACCTGATGAAGTCACCATCCACTCATTGAGGCTGGGGAGGACGAGTCCAAGATGGTATAAGAGCAAAAGAGAGGGCTTACAATACAGCAAACATTAGGGGGAAGCTAAGGGATTGGAAAGCTTTTAATAATCAACAGAAAGCAACTAAATAAGGAGAGAAAAGATGAAATACGAAGGTCAGCTAGCTAATAATATAAGAGGATACCATTTTTTTCAGAAGTATAAAGAGTAAAAGAGAAGCAAGAGTGGACATCAGCCCACTGGAAAATGATGCTGGAGAGGTAGTATTGGGGGCAAACAAATGGCAAATGAACTGTATAAGTATTTTGCATTGGACTTCACTATGGAAAACACCAGCAGAGAGAGTTGGCGGCAGTGCAGTAGTTTGGGAAGCTGAAAGGTCTGAAAGCAGGTCAGTCACTTGAACCTGATAGACTGCACTTCTAACTCCTCTAACTTTGACAAGTCATGGAAAAGCTAGGAGAGTTACTGGTTAGTGATGGGATACTTTCCAAGATCAAAAGTTGAACTTAGAACATTTTAGTTTGACTTCCTCTTCTCTTCAATGAATGTCTGTAGCTTACTCCAGCAAGGAATCCCTGAAAACTCACACAGCTGGTTGGCACAAAAAACTTCACTGCCCTCCAGTAATGGAGATCAGGGGAAACTTGAAGACACGTAGGGGTGGTCCCAGCTAAGACAGGGTGCAAAATGCTAGTTAAACAAAGAGTGCAAACTTTTACA
The DNA here is from genome assembly GCF_048418815.1 of Hemitrygon akajei. Taxonomy (NCBI): domain Eukaryota; kingdom Metazoa; phylum Chordata; class Chondrichthyes; order Myliobatiformes; family Dasyatidae; genus Hemitrygon; species Hemitrygon akajei. Next base: position 3,244,516 of record NC_133137.1, on the reverse strand, counting down.
GTGCCGCATGCTTCCAGTGCCAATGTAGCATGCCCACAACTCTCTAACCCTAACCATACATCTTTGGAATGTGGGAAGAAACTGGAGTCACAGGGAGAACATACAAATTCCTTACAGACAGTTGAGGGAATTGAACCCAGATCTTACAGCTGGTACCTGTAATAGCTTTTATTCCATAAAGCTATGGCACCATCCCTTACCATGCTGATGGACTTTGATGGATATTAGAATTGCTCAGGGAACAGTCCTTAGAATCAAGGCCACTGTCTGTCACAGAGGTCCCTCACCTGCTCACTCAGTGAACGGAAGCCACTCTCCTCTAGCCGGTCCAGCTCAAAGGTCTCCCCCAGCAGAGGATTAAATGGCTTTGCTGTGCGATGGACGGTCGTTGAGTAAGAAGACACGGAGAATGCAGCCACATAGCACATCTGCTCAGCTGGGTTTTCACACCGAGCTGCCTTGTCCAATAAATCGTGATATTCTAAGTCTTCAGTTAGTCTTTGAAGCATCGATAAAGGCTCATTGAAATTAACCTAGAAAAGGAAAGAACACGGGCTGAAAAGGTCATGCTTTTAATTAAACTTCAAGAATGCAATTGCACAAGGCATTAATTTTTCACACTCATTACTTAAATGGAGAATTGAGTCTTTAATAGTAAATTAATTAACATCAGTTAAAATAGCAAAAATTGAACTTGAAACAAATATTTTAAGATAATTCTGCAAGGACATAGTTACGACACACCATCCACTTCAAGAAAATAGTTCTAAATGTCTCCCTATCACCAGGTTACTAATTTCATCATAACATTTCCTCTAACTAGTTGATGATCTCTTCCCACAACAGGAGTAAAAATCTACCGATTTTTTAACATCTTAGTATTTAATTTTAATTAGCCTGATGAGTGTAAAGTCATAACATGTCTTGACCGCCTCCTGGCCAGCTTACACATGACTAAACAGTGAATCTGCCAGCGTGCAGAGACACGGCAAGAATTTGATCTCCACCATTTGTACGCTTTGTTTGGGCGAACAATTATCAACTCGGTTTCAAACCAAAATCTTCAGCAAGTCAATGATATTTCAGACACTGACCCCACTCCCCCCCCTGCAACCAAAGATGATATTAGGATATTTTATGCCATTTGCCTTTGTCAGTTAAATAAAATTCAGCAGGTGACAATCCCCTCGCTGTAACAGTGTGCATGACTTGGTGCAGTTTGAGTCCTGGCGTACCTTAAGATCTGTGTTGATCAGTTTAGACAGCAGGGAAATGGCAGACATTTGGGTCATAGCTATTCAAAGATTTACTCCAGTTTAAGAGATTATTTTTGACTGCATTGCAAGCTCTGATAAGGATGGAAAGTGCATCAGTACATTGGGGGTTAATCCTATGCAGATTATTCCAACTGAGTGTAACTGGCTGGAATGTACTCGATGAATACCTGCCTCCCTGCACCCCAGTACCCCCCCACCCCTCTGCTAGTCTTCAGGCTGCACCGATCCTTTGTGCCACATGGCTGCCAATCACCAACGGGTCCCACTTCCACAGCTGTCCAGTGAATGAGGCAGGCTGCAGGTGGGGGTCAGGCCTGGGGACGGCCCCTCCCGAGGTTTCAGCCCCAGCCCTCTCCTCTCACAGGGCTGCCCTGCTCCTTTCCTGTCTTGTTGTCAGACACAGGAGACTGCAGATGCTGGAATCTGGAACAATACCCATTAAAGACTCAGTGTTTACAGCAGTACCTATGGGAGGAAACTCCGCATCAGCATGAAAATTTCTTTCCTGTCACTGATGTCACTTCACCCGCTAAGTTATTCCAGCAGATTATTTGTTAATTAAAAGAGAAATGGAATTGATTTTAACAGAGACTATAAAATTTAAAAAAGTAATCATTTATTTGAAAACACATTACTTTTAAGTAATTGAAAAAGTACTGTATGTGGGAACAAAACAAAGAGGAATGAACTTTCCCTTTAATCAAATGAGTGGGACTGTGGGCAAACTGCATCCAGCCCTCAGTTTTGGATATTAAGGGATTTACTGATCATTAGCTCCAGTGTGATCCAGTTCATTGCAGTTCTACATAGGTACACCTCAAAAAAGCGTGCTTAACCCACTGCTCTATTCTCTTTACACTTAAGGCTGTGTCACTGGGTACAGCTCAGATGGCATCTATAAATTCACTGGTTACATTACTGTTGTTGGCAGAATCTCTGATGGTGATGAGGAGGAATACAGGAGTGAGACAGACTGGCTGGTTGAATGGTATCACAACAACAACCTTACACTCAACGTCAGCAAGTGGGCTTCAGGAAGGTGATGTCAGGAGAACACACACCAGTCCTCATCGAGGCGCCAGAGTTGGAAGTATAAGCAGCTGCTAGTTCCTGGGTATCAGCAATTCAGAGGATCCATCTTGAGCCTAACACATTGATGTAATCATGACGAAGGCATGCCAGCAGCTCTATTTCATTTGGTGTTGGAGGAGATTTTTATGTTGCCAAAGACTTGTAAATTTGTGTGGTGGAGGACATTCTGACTGGTTGTCTCTCAGCCTAGTATGGAGGCTCCAATGTGCAGGGTTGAAGGAAGCTGCTGAGGGCTTTAGGCTCAGCCAAAACCATCATGGGGACAATGCTCCCCACCATCAAGGACATCTTGAAGAAGCAGAGCTTCAAGAAGGCAACATCAATCATTAAAAGACCCTCACCATCCAGGACTTGGCTTCATATTTCTACCACCAGGGAGGAGGTACTGGAGCCTCAACCTCTTCTCCTCTGTGATCATATTTGTGAACGGTCCATGAACACTACCTCACTATTCCTTTTCTGTACTTCTTATTTTGTGATTTATAGGAATCTTTATGTCTTGCAGTGTACCGCTGCTGCAGCAAAACAACAAATTTCAAGATGTATGTCAGTGATAATAAACCTGATTCTATTTCTGATAAACCTGATTTGAAGTGACAACTTTAGTAATTAAATAATACAAATGTTGCAAAATAATTATACTTCAACCCTTGACCATACTCCGTTAGTGAACTTGTGGCAGCTAAGGCCGATTTATTATTGAGTTATAGAGATATGAAACAGAAACAGAAACAGGCCCTTCGACCCATAAAGTCAATTTAGATCACCAACCACCAATTTACACTTACCTCCATTCTCAATTCCCCCACCACCTGACTACACACCAGGGTTAATTTACAAAGGCCAAATAATCTACCAAATGGCATGTCTTTGGAACACGGGATGAAATCAGAGCTTCTGGAGAAAACCTACACAATCAAAGGGAGGATGTAAAACTCCACACAAACTCCAGCACCAGATGTCAGGATTGAACCTAGGTCTCTGGAACTGTGGGGTGGTGGCTCAGAATCAAATTTATTATCACTGACATATGTCATGAAACTTGAAAAAAGTCAGTAACATGGTGCAAGCCATAAAAATTATGATAAATTGCTATTTAAAAGAAAATAAATAGTGCAAAAGAAGAATAGTGAAGCAGTGTTCATGGACTGTTCAAAAATCTGATGGTGGGGCAGAAGAAACTGTTCCTAAAAACTTGTGTGTCTGTCTTCTGTACCCTTGGCCCGATGGTAGTGAAGAGAACATGTTCCAGATGGTGAGGGTCCTGAAGGATTGGTTCTTGAGGCTCTACTTACTTATTGCAGAATGTGAGAATTTGCATTAACAAAGCACTTCTCACAACCTAGGAGTTCTCAAAGAGCTTTACAGCCAATGAAATACTTCTGATGTGTGGTCACCCCAGTCTGTGCATTCAAACAGCAATGTACCTGTCCCAGTGATGTCAGTCCAGGAATAACATTGGTCAGAGCATCAGGTAAAATCTCCTGCCCTTCTAAAATGTTGCTGTGGGGTTATTCCATCTATCTGGATGGTAGATGGTGAGGGCTTGGATTATCATGTCTATTGAAAGGTAGTAGCACCAACAGTGTTGTGCAGCCTCAGTACTGCATGGAAGTGATGAACCAGATTATGTGCTTCAGTTCTCTCTGGCATGATAGCTAAATTTGTATGTGTAAATCTTGTTGCTTATGTTAAGATGACCCAAATTGTACCACATACTCTGTGTTACTTTTTATTTACCCCACAATGTTTGCCTGTTCATGCTTTAGTCTTTATGGATACAGTAGGTGGCGCTGTTTCACATCTTGAGGCAGATCACAGTGCATGTTTCAGCAAGTTGCAAAGGACTTCAATGGAAAAAACACCAACAGTACACAGAAACTGCTGTTTAAACCCATAGGATAGCCACTGTCAATTTTGCGTTTCACATCGCCATTTTCAGAGCTTCTGTAGCAACTTCTGGCTCTTGTGTGGCACAAATGTTCTTGATTACTTTCAGAATCCAAATTACGTTTAATATCACTTTCATATGTGATGAAATTTGTTGTTTTGTGGCAGCAGCACAGTGTAAGACATAAAAAACAATACATCATTAACAAACAATAGATATATAAAAATAAGTCATGCAAAAAATAGTGAGATAGTGTTCATGGGTTGGTTCATTGTCCATTCAGAAAAGTGATAGTGGAGAGAAAGAAGCTGTTCCTAAAACATTGTGTGTATGTCTTCAGGCTCCTGTACCTCCTCCCTGATGATAGCAATGAGAAGAGGGTATGTTCAGGGTGATGGGGGTTCTAAATGATGAATGCTTCCTTTTTGAGGCACTGCCTTTTGAAATTTTCCTCAGTGCTGGGGGGGCTGGTGTGCATGATGGAGCTGACTGAGCTTGCAACCTACTGCTACTTTTTCTGAGCCAGTACAGTGGCCCCTCCACACCAGATGGTGATGCTTCCAGTTAAAATGTTCTCCACAGAACATCTATATAAATTTGCTAGTCTTTGTTGACATATGAATTCTCCTCAAACTCCTAATGAAATATAACTGCTGACATGCCTTCTTTGTAATTGCATCAATGTTAGATCCAGGATGGATCTTCAGAGATGCTGACACCCAGGAACCTGAGACTGCTCACCCTTTGCACTGCTGATCCCTCAATAAGGACTGGTATGTGCTACCCTGACTCCCCCTTCCTGAAGCTTACAATCAATTCCTTGGTCTTACTAACACCGAGTGCAAGGCTATTGTTGCAACACCACTCAACCAGCGGGTTTATCTCACTCATGTACAGATCTTTGCCATCAGCTAAAATTCTGCCAACAACATTTCTGTTTTCAGCAAATTTATGGATGGCATCTGAGTTATGCCTAGCCACACATCTATTTATCATCCAAAGTTTAGGTGCATTTATGAATGGACTACTTTGTGTTCTGATGCACAACATATCATCTTCATTCTGACCTTAGATGGAGGGAAGCAAGTTTCAGAATCAAAATCTAGGTTTATTATCACTGATATATGTCATGAAATTTGTTGCTTTGCTGTACCAGTACAGTGCAAGACATTAAAAAATACCATGTTACAACAAATATACATAAAACAATAGTGCATAAAAGGAATATAGTAATAAGGTAGTGTTCATGAGGTAGACATCTTAAAAATTTCTTCTCCCAGGCTATTACTTTGATCAACCATTCTAGTTAGCTCACCTAACTCCCCCAGTCACTAAACTGCACTGTAAACATTTTAAACCACTTTTTATAATACTATTTATATTGTGTGTGTGTGTATGTATATATATATATATATTTCTGTATCTATCTACATTTTATTCCTTATCCATGCTTTAAACCTCTAACTTCATTTTTTCTATAATTCTGTTTGAATGTTGTTGCTTTTGATGCATGTCGTGCCAACACATCACAGCAAGTTCCTAATACACGTGTAACCCCCTCACCAGGCATGTATGCAAATTTTGCTCATTAGCTATCTCTGAGAACAGCCACGAGACTCGGCGATGAGATGGCCACCTTTTATAACTGATGGACGCCTAGGATCGATATGATCTGGGGTTCACCCGAACAGGAACGTCGTGATGTTCTAATTAAAGAAACCTCAATTTGAGCAAATGCTGTGTAAATACTGCCCAAAGACAGATATCGGTTGGAAAGAAATAACAGATCGTACACAGCATAAAATTATAAAGCAAGTATATTTACTAATTTCAGCTTTATCAAACAGTTATTAAGAAACAGAAAAGGGCCAATTACAGTTAAACCAGACCACTGAGCTCAAACTGGAGTGTTCGGGGATGTATCTCTAACTCATGCGTGGACCCACAGTCTACATGAAAACACCCACCACCTTTCCCCTCGAAAACTCTTCTCTCTCTCTCTAACTCATGTGTTGGACCAATGGTCTACATGAAAACACCCACCACATTTTCAAACTCCTCTCAAAAATCATCTCGAGCAAACTAGCGCTCTCTCTCTCTCTCCCTCCCTCCCTCTCCCTCTCTCTCTCCCTCTCACTCACTCACTCACACACAGGAGTATTGCCCTTCCTCCTTGCAGCCCTTAATCTGCATAAAGCCCTTCTTGCTTTGGGGATTCTCTTTCCAACGACATTCTGCAGCATGTTCCCTCCTGTCCTGTCCACAGTTCCCAGACTACTGTCCATCATAAAACTCTCTCTGCCCCACTCTCTACAACTTTCTCCAGATCCCACCACATTGAACAGCAGGGCTTCTTATCTTTAGCCGAAACCAAAACATTCTACCAGCAGGACACACTGCTTTGCAGAAACTGCTAAAATGAAATATGTACAGCAGAGCAGTAGAAATCTTAACCAGGGCATTAACATGTAAATATATATGTGAATAAATTTGACTCTTGATTCTTGATGGTTTTCATTCTGCACAAGGAACTATCTCCTAGGGCTGAGATGCTTGACCGCCCACAACTGCAACTATCTTTCTTTACATTTAATTTGCTAGGGATGAGTCTTCTCCGATTCCTGTAAAAATGGCCTTGATGTTATGCCATCACCTCATTTTGCCTCTGGAAATCACCTCTCTCTGATTAAGGTTAATGAGGGCTGAACAAAACCCAACCTGTAAGCAGGTTATTACTGAAGAAATGGCTGTCACTTTGTTACCAGTAGACCGATGAAAGAGTAATTAGTTGCAATGAATTTGTTCTGCTTTTTTTCTGTAAAGGAAATACCAAGGCAATCTTACACATTGTCAGACAGTTACCAGTGTCAAAATCATACTACAACAACTAATTCTGAGGTACAGGTGTTCAACCATACAAGTGGACTGCTGTCTGGTCCCACAGCCTTTGTAACTGGTGTCCTCATCCATTTCGTGGTAACACTTGGAAGATCTCAATTGGCTGGACTAGCTGGCTGGTGGAGGTGGGTCCTCAGGAGACTGAGACAAATAGACCACTCAATCCTTCTGACTGAAGATGGTTATGAATAAGTCAGCCTGCTCTTTGCCACTTACAAGCTGTGCTCAGTCATCACCAGAGATGGGGGTGTCCTTGGAGGTTCCCTCTTTTATTTGTTGTGTGTCCTTATGACAGGATGTGTAGGACAGTAGAGTTTAAATCTGACCCATTGGCTGTGAGATCACTTTGTCTACTCACATCTTCTAGCTTCATATATAAATTAAATAAGCAGGGCAAACATAGTGAGGAAGTGTTCATGGGTTCATTTGCCATTTAGAAACCAGTTGGTGGAAGGTAGAAGCTGTTCATAAAATGCTGAGTGTGTATCTTCAGGCTCCCGCACTTCCTCCTTGATAGTAGTAATGGGCAGAGTATTTAATGATGGATGCCACCTTTTTGAGGCATTGTTTTTTGAAGATGTTATCATAAAAGCATAAATAAACAGATGTCAACAGCAAGTAATGTTATAGGGCTGAAGTTTATTTTGTTGAAGTTTTAACTTGCATCTTTAATTAACAAAGTCGTTAAAGATGAGGATCAACTGCGTAGGGATTTAAACCGTGGTACAGACTTAGACTCTAGCCTGACCTCTAAGCCCCCACATCCACGTTCCTAAAACCATAAACTAGTCCCTAACTATCTTCTCTGTTCCCAAAACCATCCTCATGAACCTAAAAAAAAATTAAGAAGTAAACAATGAAACAATTAAAAAACAACTAAATCTGAGCTGCGATTTAACAGAGGTCACAGCTCAGCACCGTGCATAGGCCAAAGCACTCAATTGGCCATGATCTGGTCCTAGATTTCCAAAGCAAATCTCAGATTCTTGAGAATCAGTAACGTGATAAAAGATAATGCTACACTGGTACAGCAGGGGCAGTCGACTAAGGATAAACACAAGCCTGTTGGAATTTGCCTCTGTATATTTAGCAATCACCAAATGCAAAACATCATTGCTCCGGAAAATTTCAAATATACATTGAACAATCACACCAGATCTGGATTTTACATGCCCCTACTATAGTTAATCTGCAATTATAAGACTGACCCAGCACAGCAAAAAACACACATTCAATTAATGCAAAAAGGTTATTACATTATAAATGAGCATGGGTTAACCTGGCATGCCAAGTTTCAGAGATCTAATTTTATACCTATTTTATTGCTCATTTGTCATTTGCCATCCTCAAGGCAGACTGAATTCTGCATAGGTTACCACAAACCCATTAGTCTCATTTGTACTCTCGGCAGAAAGAGAAGCAAGCTCAAAATATTATTCAAGGAATAGCAATCAGCAAGGAATGTTCAAGATAACACAGTGGGAGTGATCACCCCAGTAAAATAAAATAATCCATCAGGCTGTGAGGGAATGAGAATGAAGCTCAGCAAGATAAACTGGAGATAAAAACCTTTGAAGAAGTAAAAACAAGCAATGGGCAAGGGGAGGTGGATCAATAAGATGGATTCTACTAAGGACAAATTTGTTAAGAAAAAGAGGGGAAAGATTTAAGAGGAACTTGAGGAGCATCTTTTTACACAAGGCTGATATCTGCGTGGAATCAAGTGCCGAAGGACATGGTTGACGCAGGTGCAATCACAACTTTTGAAAGGCAGTTATATAGACTGGAAAGTTCGGTTAGACTGGGGCTAGCTTGGATGGGTTATCTTGTTCAGCATGGACAGTTGGGCTGAAGAGCTTGTTTCCATGCTGTTTAACTCTACGACTAAAACCATTAGATAATGGTAATAATGAACCTAAACCAAATGCATAAATAATAAAGTAGAGAATCCCTTAATATCTAAAATATATTGATCTTTATCAAATGCAGCAATATTTTCTATAAGCACATTCACAAGTCTTTAACAAGGTTAGGGCATGAAAAACTTGAAGATAAACTTGAAATAAGACATCTTTTATTTTACTTTTCCTTGGAGAGGTTACAGTAAAGCAGACGGAATGTTCATAGTTAGTAAACGACCCAGACTTAAGATTAAAAATACAATTCCAGATGAATTTCAAGCATGAACATTCAAAAGAAATGATAAGGAATATTTAATATCAGAGTGTAGAGATAGAAATTCAATAGGAAAAACAAACAGGGGATGCACCCTCCCAAAACAGGGGAGACGAACTAATCCATTGAGTTGTTAATCAACTAACTTCATGAAGAGATGGAAGATACTAGAAACTATGTTGTGCTGATCCTGATGTCAGTTTCCTCCTATGGATCACCCACATCCCTCCATTCCCTTCATATTCTCTGTGCCAAGCCTCAAACTCCACCAGACTGCCTGATTCCACTACTACCCTAGTAACCTTTTCCTTGCATCTACCACTCTGTGTAAAAAACTTTCCCCTCTCATTGCCTTTAGACTTCACAACTCCAAACTTTAAAGAATGTCCTCTGGTGTTTGAAATTTCTACCCTGGGAAAAAGATTCTGACAATACACCCTATCTACGCTTCCCATAATTTAAACAAAAACTCCACCACTTCTCCCCTTAGTCTCTGATGCTCAAGGAGAACAAACCAAGTTTGTCCAATCTTCCTTTATAGCTCATACATTCTAATCCAGGTAGCATCTTGGTAAACCTCTCCTGCACTCTCTTCACAGTCTCCAATCTTTCCTATAATGGATGACCAGAACTACACACAATATTTCAAGAGTGGCTTGATTTAAGCAGCTGCAACATGACTTTGTTACTCTAATACTCAATACACATACCAATGAAGGCAAGCTTGCCATATGCCTTCTTTACCATCTTATCTACTTGCATAGCCACTTTCAATGAACGATGGACCTGCAATCCAAGATCCTTCTGTACCTCAATGCTGTTAAGGGGTCTATCATTAACTATATATTTTCTCCTTTCACTTTCCCTCCTGAAGTGCAATACCTCACATTTTCCCAGACTAAATTCCATCTGCGACTTCTCTGCCCATATCTGCAACTGACTGATATCCCATTGTATTTTTTTACAGTCCTTTATACTGTCCACATCTTCACTAATCTTGGTGTCATCCGCAAACTTGCTTAACCATCGATCTACATTTCAACCAAACCATTGATATACATCACAAAAAAAATCCCAGCATCGATCCTTGTAGAACACCACTAGTTATGGACCTCCAGCCAGAGTAACAGCCTTCTACCTTTACTCTCTCTTCATTCTGGATCCCATGCACCTTTATCTTCTGAATTAACCTACCATGATTGACCTTATCAAAAGTCCATGTAGGTAACGTCCTCAGCTTTACTCTCATCAAACTTCTTTGCCATTGGATCAAGTTTATATGGCATGACCTGCCCCGCATTCTGTACAGAAACTCCTAACTGCACCGCTTTCTACCGAGTCCCCTATCACTAATGATTACTCTCACTATATGCACTGATTATACATTTTTATTATTTAGACATTTTTATGTCTTTGTACTGTACTGATGTCACAAAAATAACAACCTTCACATATGTTAATAAATCTGATTTTTACTCCTTACCTTAAATCTGCACCTTTTGGTTATAGACAGCTTGGTTATGGGGAAAAGTCTACCTATGCCCCCCCCCCCCCAAACATTATCAGTTCATAGGAGGTCAGGTTTAATCAGATGAGATGGAGCAATGGTTTATTCCTTCTGTTTTCTTTCTCATGATTCAGTGGTAAATATGGACTCACAGTAGGCTGTTACAAAGTGTTCTATAAGAGACTCATAACAAGGTTAGGGCATGTAGTGTGAGGATCGGTTAGCTGAACAGATGAGTTGTAACTACAAAACAGAAGGTAGGCATGGCAGTTAGCTTTCTCCTGCTGGCAAAATGGTATCCTAGAGGAATATGTCCTGGTACTCCTGCAGTGGACAATATTCAAAATGGATCTGGACTCACAGGTTAGAGGAAAACATTATGACTGGTGGTCAAAGCTTTGTGAAGGACTGTGTCAACTATAGAAAAGGATCAGTCAGTGACTTGACAGATAAATCAACAAACAAATTCAGCTTGGTTGAGTGTGAGTTGAATTATTTTGGAAGGAGGGATTTGGAATACATTTATTCCTTGGAAGTAGTCAAGTCAAGTCACTTCTATTGTCATTTCGACCATAACTGCTGGTACAGTACATAGTAAAAATGAGACGTTTTTCAGGACCATAGTGTTACATTACACAGTACAAAAACTAGACTGAAATAGGGAACTAAATGGGATCAGACAATAAAGGGAGATGAGAATACAGTTAAAGAGAACCTATCAAATTGACAGAGCACACAGGTTCTTTTCTGGAAGAATCATGGAATTAAAAGAAATTCAATCGCATATGGCATTTTGATATTCAGTGTATGACTGAGATATACAATCAAACAAGTTTACAATTCCTAGTACATCAGGTAAATTTCAATCATCTGCTTTGGTGATTGTGATGCACTCTCGCATGCTGTGCTGTCAATCATTACATCAGCCATGATTGATGTTTCTGGAAATGCATAGCTAATTAATAACATGATCCTGAATCTCCAAGGAAGGACTTAATGAAAAGGTTCAATATTCAAAATAAAGTTCAAAGTAAATTTATTATCGAAGTACGTATCTGTCACCATACACAACCCTGAGATTTATTTTCTTTCAGCCATTTACAGGGAAATAAATGAGTACAATTGAACTTATGAAAAGCTACATAACAAAGACTGACAAACATCCAATGTGCAAAAGGAGACAAATTGTGCAAACAATATTAAATAATAAACACTGGGAATGTGAGTTTCAGACTCCTTGAAAGTGAGTCTATAGGTTGTGCAACCAGTTCAGAATTAAGACGTGTGAAATTATCCTTACTGCTTCAGGAGCCTGATGGTTGAAGGACAGACAGACAGACAGACATACTTTATTGATCCCGAGGGAAACTGGGTTTCGTTACAGTCGCACCAACCAAGAATAGTGTAGAAATATAGCAATATAAAACCATAAATAATTAAATAATAATAAGTTAATCATGCCAAGTGGAAATAAGTCCAGGACCAGCCTATTGGCTCAGGGTGTCTGACACGCTGAGGGAGGAGTTGTAAAGTTTGATGGCCACAGGCAGGAATGACTTCCTATGATGCTCAGTGTTGCATCTCAGTGGAATGAGCCTCTGGCTGAACGTACTCCTGTGCCTAACCAGTACATTATGGAGTGGATGGGAGACATTGTCCAAGATGGCATCGCTGAATCTGTCGCTGAATCTGGTAGTGTGGAACCTAAGGTTCCTGTACCTCCTGCCCAGTGGTAATAGTGAGGAAAGAGCATGGTCTGGATGGTGGGGGTCCACAATAATGGATGCTGCTTTCTTCTGGCAGCGTTCCTTGTAAATGTGCTCAATGGTGGGAAGGGTTTTCCCGTGTTCCACCACTTTCTGTAGACTGTTCCATTCCTGGGCACTGCTGCCACTATACCAGGCCACGATGCTCTCTACTGTGCATCTATATAAACTTGCCAAAAGAAGAAAACCCATTGACGTTCTTTAAAAATGACATTTCCTCTGAGAATCAATGTTGGGTTGTCTACTGATAGACCAGCTTCTTCCTCTTATTGGAGTGGGAAAGAACATCAGAATCAGAATCAGGGTTATTATCTCTGACATATGTCGTGAAGTTTGTTGTTTTTTAAAATTTATTTTTATTTATTGAGACCCTTTCACCCTTAGAGCCACACCACCCAGCAACCCCCAATTCAGACCCACCTTCTATGTTAGTGCAATTTCAAGTAGGTCTGCATTTTTAAAGGCAAACCTCACAGTTAAAGCTTTCTCTTCCAGTTGGCAGTATCTTCATTGTTCAATAATTATTCCAGCTCTTCGCACATACTATAAATAGCTGCTCAACTTTGCGTCAGTTTCCAATATTTTTTTACCAGCGCCTCCACTGGAAGTGCTGCAACACACACATTCCCATAAATAAATATGATCACTGTCACTGCACATTTTGTGCTATTAATGGAAGGCCATCATTAAGTACTCAATATATGCAACACCTGCAGATTAATGGTTTTGCAGATTTGACAGGGAGAGGTTGAGAAAGTGAAGGAGAAAGAGGGGCAGAGAGAAGGGTGAAGAGAGTGAGACAGACATCGGGAGAGGGACTGGGAGAGACAAATAGAGAGAGAAGGAAGATATAGACAAGGAGGGAAAAAGTGAGAAAAGGGGTCAGAGACCACCAGAAACAGATAATGAGAGAAACCGGTGGGGGGGGGGGGGGGGGAAGCGAGAAGAGGGAAAACGAGGAGATAAAAAGAGATAGAGAGGAGAGAAGGGAGAGTTAAAGATGAGGGGGAAAAAAAGGCAATGATAGAGAGAGAGAAGGAGAAAGAGAAAAGGAGAGAGAGAACATGAGACAAGAGACAGAAAGAAAGGGGAGATATAGAGCTTGAATGACAGAGAGAAAAAGAGACAGACAGGCAGACAGATCAGACAGCAGGAGAAAGAGGGTGAGCCAAAACTGTGGCATACTCCCAATCCTACAGCATATGGAGAGGTTGACTTCTTCCAGCTGACTTTTCAGGAGCTAGGGAGGTTGTTACAACTCAGGAATCTGTGGATTATTCCAGAAAGAGTCAAAATAGAAAACTGAGATGGATTAACGCTCTCATGGGAGGTAATGTGCCAGAGGACATTTAATTCAGGGAAGTATGAAGTGATGCATTCTGACAGCAGGAATGAAAAGAGACAATGCAAGCTAAATGATATACAGAAGAGAGGGCATAAACACAAGATCTTCTGCAGATGCAGGTAATCCAGAGCAACACACACACACAAAATGCTAGAGGAACTCAGCAGATCAGGCAGCATCTATAGAGGGGAATAAATAGTCAACGTTTTGGTCCAAGATGTTCTATCAGGACTGGAAAGGAAGGGGGAAGGAGCCAGAATAAGGTGGTTGGGGGAGGGGAAGTACAAACTGGTAAATGATGCCAGATGTGGGGGAAGGGGGAATGAAGTGAGAAGCTGGGAGGTAAAAGATGGAAAAGCTAAAGGACTGAAGAAGGAATCCAATAGGAGAAGACCCCCTCCTCTTCCCACCTACCTTCTCCCTCGGCTGGCTTCACTTATCACCTTCCAGTATGTACTCATTCCCCTTCCCCCACCCTTCTTATTCTGGCTCTTCCCCGCTTCCTGTCCAATCCTGATGAAGGGTCTTGGCCTGAAAAGTCAACTGTTTATTCCTTTCCATAGATGCTGCCTGACCTGCTGAGTTCCTCCTGCATTTGTGTTTGTAACAGAGGGCATATTTGCTTCCACCTTTTCTCCTGGGTGCTCCTAAATACCCATTGTTCTGTGTAAAAAAAGCTTGCCTTTTAAATCACTTTCAAATTTTCTCCGGCACTTAAATCCAGGCCCTCATTTGACATCTGGGAAAAATACTATCCACTCTATCTACGCCTTTCATAATTTTGTAAGTTTTGTAACCTATTGTAAGATAATTATTGAGGCCAGAATGATCATCAGGGTTAGAAATAAATTGTCCTTCGTCTTGCGCCTTTCCCTTGCAGATGCATCTGGCCACGATAATATCGGGCAGTTTGAGGAAAGGTTTAAGAAAGGCACATGGGATCCTGGACTTTACAAACAGGGCTATGGTGTACAAGAAATGACAACTCTTCATAAAACACAGATGTGGCCACAGCTGGAGTATTGTGCTCAGCATCTAGTTTACTTTTATTTTAAAACATAGAACACAATGGCATAGTACAGGTCTTTTGGTCCAAGATGGTGTGTCAAACATTTAACCTAATCTAAGATTAATCTCACTCTTCCCTCCTCTATAGCTCCATTTTTTATCATCCATGTGCCTATCTAAGAGGTTCTTAAATGTCCCTAATGTATCTGCCTCTACCACCACCCGTGGCAGGACGTTCCATACACCTACCAATCTATGTAAAAAACATGCCCCCTATACTTTCCTCCAATCACATTAAAATTATGCACCTTCATATTAAACATTAGCCATTTCCACCCTGGGAAAAAGACTTTGGCTATCCACTCAATCTATGCTTCTTACCATCTTGTACACCTCTAACAAGGAGCCTCTCATCCCCCTTTGCTCCAGAAAATCCCTAGCTCGTTCAACCTATCTTCACAAGACATGCTCGCTAATCCAAGTAGCATCCTGGTAAATCTCCTCTGCACCCTCTCAAAAGCTTCCACATCCTTCCTACAATGAAGCAACTGGAACTGAACACCATATTCCAAGTGAGGTTTACCTAGAGTTTTATAGAGCTGCAACATTACCTTGCAGCAGTTGCATCCTTTCCTTTTGGAAAGATGTGCAGGTGTGAGAGAAGATGCAGGAGTTCACCATGATGATTCCAGGGATGAGGGACTTTAGACTAGAGAAGCTAGGATTGTTCTTCTTGCTTCCACACGGTAGGATTATTCAGAAAGTCTGCAGGCATGGGATCCAGGGAAGTTTGGCCAGGTAGATTCAGAATTGGCTTGCCTGCAGAAAGTAGAGGGTTGTGGTGGAGGGAGTACATTCGGATTGGAGAGTTGTGACTAGTGGTGTCCCACAAGGAACAGTTCTGGGACCTCTACTTTTCATGATTTTTACTAACAACCTGAATGTGGGGGTAAAAGGGTGGTTTGGCAAGTTTGCAGACGACATAAAGATTGGTGGTGTTGTGGATAGTGTAGAGGATTGTCGAAGATTGCAGAGAGACATTAATAGGATGCAGAAGTGGGCTGAGAAGTGGCAGATGGAGTTCAACCCAGAGAAGTGTGAGGTGGTACACTTTGGAAGGACAAACTCCAAGGCAGAGTACAAAGTAAATGGCAGGATACTTGGTAGTGTGGAGGAGCAGAGGGATCTGGGGGTACATGTCCACAGATCCCTGAAAGTTGCCTCACAGGTAGATAGGGTAGTTAAGAAAGCTTATGGGGGGGGGGGGTTAGCTTTCATAAGTCGAGGGGTAGAGTTTAAGAGTTGCGAGGTAATGAAGCAGCTCTATAAAATTCTGGTTAGGCCACACTTGGAGTACTGTGTCCAGTTCTGGTTGCCTCAGTATAGGAAGGGTGTGGAAGCATTGGAAAGGGTACAGAGGAGATTTACCAGGATGCTGCCTGGTTTAGAGAGTATGGATTGAGAGAGCTAGGGCTTTACTCTTTGGAGAGAAGGAGGATGAGAGGAGACATGATAGAGGTGTACAAGATATTAAGAGGAATAGACAGAGTGGACAGCCAGTGCCTCTTCCCCAGGGCACCACTGCTCAGTACAAGAGGACATGGCTTTAAGGTAAGGGGTGGGAAGCTCAAGGAGGATATTAGAAGAAGGTTTTTTACTCAGAGAGTGGATGGTGTGTGGAATGCACTGCCTGAGTCAGTGGTGGAGGCAGATACACTAGTGAAATTTAAGAGACTATTAGACAGGTATATGGAGGTGGGGGGTTATATGGGAGGCAGGGCTTAAGGGTCAGCACAACATTGTGAGCTGAAGGGCCTGTACTGTGCTGTACTATTCTATGTTCTATGTTCTATGTAAGAGGACATTGCTAGGGATCTAACAGAGGTATTTAAAATCATGAAAGATAGTTAAAGTCATTGGGGGAAAAAGTGTTCCTCATGACAAAGGGGTCATAAAGTAGGACATGGAGTGGGCCACAACATGGCCTTTGTGGAACCGAATTCCCATGTTCACAATGAGAATAGTCTCCACCATGTTGTGTGGCAGAGTCAATGAGATAAAATCAGAAGAAAACATTGTGACATTCTGTTGGGTATTTTTGGCAGATTTATTATATTCCACCTCAATCTCAAACTCTCTACTATTCATACCCAATCAGGAGAGCAACTGTGGTTCATTTAAGAGTGAAGATAGATAAGTGAGGAAAAGCACTGGGTGTGCAGACCTGGGGAGGATTGTAATCCAACACAAGATAACCTGCTTGTTAAACAGCTAAGGTAACATGATGTGGTCAAAGCCAGCAACCAACAGCTCAGTCCAAAGGCAGGCGGCCTCATACACCTGATTGCAATAACCCTTTAAGCAATTAATGTGAGGAGATGGCTCCATTATTATCCCCATTCCCAATGACAGTAGAACAGAAGTGGTAAAGAGAGTCACAGAATTTTTACAGCACGGGAGGTAATTCATCTCATCAAGCTTATACCGGTTTTATGTACAAGCAATCCAGGTAGTTCCATTCATAAACACAAGAGATTCTGCAGATGCTGGAAATCTTGAGCAACATGCATAAAATGCTGGAGTAACTCAGCAAGCAAGGCAGCATCTTTTGGAGGGGAAGAAACAGCTGACATTTTGGGCCAGCACACTTCATCAGGACTGATGACATGTCTTGGCCTGAAACATCAATTGCTTATTCCCCTCATGAGGTGCTGCCTGACCTGCTGAGTTACTCCTACATTTTGTGCGAGCTACTCGGTTAATCCCATTCCCAGACGTCTCTCCATTGCCCTCCCAAATGAATCCCTTAAGAGCTGATTTCTGAATTCTTCACTAGAATCTTCCTCCATCACTACCCCTTGTTGGATAATCCAGTCCCTAACCACTCAGTACAAAGGAAAAGCTCCTCATGGGTATTTGCCAATCACCTTCATCCTATGTTGTACTTCTCAACTCTGTAGACAATTGGAACAGCTTCTATCTAACTACTATGTTCAAACTTTTATTGGTTTTAAATATCTCTATCAGATCTCCTGGCAATCTGTTCTGGTCCTAGGAGAATCACAGATTCTTTAGTCAATATTAATAACTAAAGTTCCTCATTCCTGGAATCATTATGGTCAATCTCTTCTGTACTTTCACAGCCTTCCAAAAGTATGAATACAAAATGAAAATCAAAATAGCTGCAGTTGCTGGAACCATTGATGGACTGAGTCGATTCATACATATCCAAGTGACTGCCAATTCTATCCCTGATTATTATTTTTAGAACTTACCCTGTTGCAAAGGTTAAACTGGCTTCAAATATTTCAATCAAAGGCCTGAGGGCCTGTACCTGCTGGAGATTAGAAGAATGGGGGGGGGGGGGGTGAGGGGATTTTATTGAAACATATCAAGTATTGAAAGGCCTGGATAGAGTCAATATGGAGAGGACATTTCCATTAGTGGGGGTGTTTGGGACCTTGAGGGTATAGCCTCAGAATACAAAGATATCTCTTCAGAACAGAGATGAGGAAGAATTTCTTTAGCCAGAGGGCAGAGAGTCATAATCAACATGGGGTCAATTTAGAAAAGAAAGGCATCAGGAAAGTGGCAAACAGTTTTTATTAAGGTAAATGAGTTTTTTTTTGCAGTTTTCTCTCCTATGGCAGAAGAATCATACAAAGGTGGATTTATACAGGTGAAGGATGCAGCTGCCTTCTTTGCGTCAGCACCCATTCTTCATACACAGGATGAAATAATATTGCAAATATAGTGTGTGGAGATCTGGACACAAATATGGGGAGCTTATGTGTTAGTTGTACAGGCCAACAGTGAGACAACAGCTGGAGAACAGTGCACAATATTAGTCTCATAGATAAAGAAAAATGCAAATGCACTTAAAATAGTTCTGAGAAGATTTACTAGTCTAGTACTTGGCTTGGGCAATTGAATAAAGGATAAATAAGCTAGGGTTGGGTTCACTGAGGTTTCGCAGTGTGAGACAACTTGACTGAAACACAAAATCCCAAGAGGAGTTAAAAAGGGTGAATGTTTCTACTTGTAAGAGAACCTAGAACTAGGGATCTTATGTTAAAAGTAAAGACTCATCTACTTCAGTAAGGAGGCAAAACTGTTTCTCTCAGCAGTTGTGAGTTTTTCGAACTATCTTCCTGATGGCCCTTAGACAGAGGTAGGACAGATTCTTCATAAACATGGTGCATGGGTGGTGAAAGGTTACATGTGATGTGGGTAGAGTTAGCTCAGCTACGTTCTTATTGAATGACCAAACAAGTTCAGAAGGCTGGGTGGCCAACTTTAAATTCCTTGGTGTTATCATATCTGTCCTGGGACCAG
Source organism: Hemitrygon akajei (assembly GCF_048418815.1). NCBI lineage: Eukaryota > Metazoa > Chordata > Chondrichthyes > Myliobatiformes > Dasyatidae > Hemitrygon > Hemitrygon akajei. The sequence continues at coordinate 3,225,222 of NC_133137.1, read as the reverse complement.
CACATAATGCCATCACAAAGAAGGCATGACACTGCCTCTACTTTCTTAGAAGTTTGCATAGATTTGGCATGTCATCTAAAACTTTGACAAACTTCTACGGATGCACATGGGAGAGCATCTTGACTGGTTATATCACAGCCTCATATGGAAGCACCAATGCCTAGGAATGGAAAAGTCTACAGAAAAAGGGGGATGCAGCCCAGTCCATCACAGGCAAAGCTCTCCATAACCATTGAGCACATCTACAAGGAGTGAAGCCACAAGAAAGCAGCATCCACCAACAAAGACTCACACCATCCAGGCTATGCTCTCTTCTTGCTGCTGTCATCAAAAAGGTGGTACAGGATTAGGTCCCAAACCCCCTGTTTTCGGAATAGTTATTACTATACACCCATCGGGCTCCTGAACCAGTGTGGATAACTTCGCACACTTCAACTCTGAACTGATTCTACAATCGACAGACTCTCTTTCCAGGACTCTACAACTCATGTTCTCAGTATCATTCATTTTTTAATTTCTTTATTGGCTGTTTCTCAGTTTTTGTTTATGTATAGATTTTCATAAATTCTGTTGTATCTATGAAGGATGTTTGGCAGTTATGGTAGGGCTTGAATACAATCACCTCGTATAAAGTTAAATCAAACAACATGGGCAACAACAGGGCTTCACTTCCAGATGAGCACAATGTCTTCTATGCTTGCTTTGACTGTCAAAGCATGGAGACATCACAAACTCCCACATCCCCCAACGTTTCTGTGACTTCAGCCTCTGAAGCCAACATGCAAGCAGCCTGAACTCACAAAAAGCACCCGGCCCAGATGGGGTACTTGGCCAAGTGCTAAAGACCTATGCTGATCGACAGGCTGGAGTGTTCACTGAGATCTTTAAGCTCTCACTTCGACAGTCTGAGGTAGCCACCTGCTTCAAGCAGGCTTCAATTATACTGGTGCCACAGAAGAGTGTAGTGACCTGCCCCAATGACTATCTCCCTTTAGCACAGTGATGAAGTGTATTGAGAGGTTGGTGATGAAACATCAACTCCTGCCTGAGAAGCGACTTAGATCCACTTCAGTTGGTCTATCAGAGCAACAGGTTCACAGCAGATGCCATTTCATTGGCTCTTCTCTCAATCCTGGAAGATCTCATTAGCCAAGATAAGATGGAATGCTCTTCATTGACGACAGTTCAGCATTTAATGTCATCATCCCCTCAAAACTAATCAATAAGCTCCAAGATCCTGGATTTCATCAATTGCAGACCCCAGTCAGTTCAGATTGGCAACAACTCCTCCTCCACAATCTCCATTAGCACAGGTGCACTACAAGGCTGTGTGCTTAGTCCTTGCCCTGCTCACTTTACACTTATGATTATGTGGCTAAGCACAGCTCCAATACCATATTCAAGTTTTGCTGATGGCACCACTATCATCGGTCAAATCAAAGGTGGTGATGAATCAGCATATGGGAGGGAATTGAAAATCTGGCTGAGTGGTGCCATAGCAACAATTTCTTACTTAATGTCAGCAAGACCAAGATGATGATTATAAATTTCAGGAGAAGGAAATCAGAGGTCTATGAGCCAGTCCTCATCGGAGGATCAGAGGTGTGAGGGTCAGTAACTTTAAATTCCTCAGTGTTATTATTCTGAAGGACCTGTCTTGGGCCCAGCATGGAAGTGCAATTACTAAGAAAACATGGCAACATCTGTGCTTCCTTAGGACAATAGACAATAGACAGTAGGTGCAAGAGTAGGCCATTCGGCCCTTCTAGCCAGCACTGCCAGTCACTGTGATCATGGCTGATCATACACAATCAGTATCCTGTTCCTGCCCTCTCCCCATATCCCTTGACCTCGCTATCTATAAGAGCTCTATCTAACTCTCTCTTGAATGCATCCAGAGACTTGGCCTCCACTGCCTTCTGGGGCAGAACATTCCACATATCCACCACTCTCTGGGTGTAAAAGTTTTTTCGCATCTCTGTTCTATATGGCCTACCCCTTATTCTTAAACTGTGGCCTCTAGTTCTGGACTCACCCATCAGCGGGAACATGCTTCCTGCCTCCAGCGTGTCCAATCCCTTAATAATCTTTTTTTGCAGAGAATTTGCAGATTCAATATAACATCTAAAACTTTGACAATCTTCTATAGATGTGTGGTGGAGAGCATATTGACTGGCTGCATCACAGCCTGGTACAAAAATCTTACAAAAAGTAGTGGATATGATCCAGTCCATCATGGGTAATGGCCTCTCAACCATTGAGCACATCTACATGAAACACTGTCACAGGAAAGCAGCATTCATCACCAGGGACTCCCACCACACAGGACATGCTCTCTTCTAGCTGCTGCCATCAGGAAGAAGGTACAGGAGCCTTAGGACTCACACTATCAGGTTCCAGAACAGTTACTACACCTCAACCATCAAGCTCTTGAACCAAAGGGGTAGCTTCACTCAACTTCACTTGCCCTATCATCGAAATGTTCCCACAACCAACACACTCAATTTCAAGGACTCTTCATCATAGGTTCTTGATATTTATTGCTTATTATTGACTCTGATATGGTGGTTATTCTATAGATATATACTGAGTATGTCCACAAGAAAATGAATCTCATGGTTGTATATGCTGACACATATGTACTTTGATAATAAATTTACTTGGTTCTGATACCATACATCTGTTTCAATGACTGAGTCTAACTTGTTCTCAATTTCCGTCCACACACCAAAGTAGTGACAAAATACACTTACTGAGGCTACTTCATTTACTAAACTCTGGGAACTTGTACCAGCTCAATGGTGCTCTGCCCCACCACCAATTCACAGGCAATCACACAGACAGCAGATTTGAAGTTACATACAGTTAAGAGGCCATAGTAACAGGTTACTTACAGGCATTGGGATTTTGGACAGCTCCTTCCCAATGCAGTTTTTCATGATGCTCCAAAGGTTAAGGCTATAATTAGGCTTTTCTGGGATTTGGGTTCGCCTCTTTCTGCTTGGCTTTACTGGTCTACTTGCTGACGCACTGAAAGAAGCCTGGGGCCCACAGTCAAATGCCTGCAGGAAGGACAACAAGGTGAGCAGAAGTTCAACATCAACAACCAAGAATCATTGCTATTTCCATAAAAAAAAGATGAATAAAGGACAATTTTTCTATGAAATGGTATTTAACCAGTAGCAACTTTGTGAATGCAAATCTTATCCTAGATAAATGATGTGGAGAGCACAAAACTATCCTTTGATTAAAAGGCACCAAAGAGTGTTTGTGAGTGTGCTCAGCATCAGACAAAATTAATAATTATATTTCAAATTATTACATAACGTGAGCTGACATCAAATGGAATAGTTTGAAAACTAATGGGCTAATCAGTAATAGAGCTGAGCAATCACAATTTGAAAACAAAACAACCAGGCAAAGGTAGTTCAGAACACAGTTACTCATCAATGAGTTTAGTAGTTTTTAATCAGTACTGCGTTGACAACAGTATCATAAGAGCAGTCACAGCATGAACAAGGCATAACAGAGCACGCACTCCCTGAGACAGTTATAATCAGCATATTAATTTAGTTATGTCACACTGTTCGATGTTGTACACTGGGGAGATAGAACAGTGAGCTGTCTGTTGGCAGTTTGTGGAACTTGATAAGCTCTTGATTAGAGAGGGCATCAAAGGTTATGGGGAGATGGCAGCAGAATGGGATCAAGAGGGAAAATAAATCAGCTATGATGGAACGGCAGAGCAGACTCAATGGGCTGAATGGCTTAATTCTGTTCCTAAGACTCACGGTCTTAAGTTACTGCCTGTGGTCCTGTCAGTCTTATAGACGGGGATTTTGTCACTGATTAACCTATTATGATGAGGCTGATATTGCTAAGAGCTGCTCATTCATTCTTTTCAGGGACTTACTGATCAACGGCCTCCTATATCCTGGTAGCAACTCCAAGTTCCTACCTCCGTTTCAGATTTAAGAGGAGCAACAAATGCAGCTGCACCAGATCATCTTGGAATAACACACACTCTTCAAAAACTGAATCCATTAGCATGTAAACACACAGAAAGTAGCATTAGTACATAGGAGGATATAACATTGGATTGGATGGTCCCAGTTCTGTACCTAAGTGGCAGCTCGCTGCATACATGTGCTCAGTTTCCTGCTCCCTGCAGTATAAAGACATGGAATACACTGGAGGTCTGATGCAGCCGTGACGGACCTCTTTTCCTCACTCCAACATTCACCATTGTCCAACGGTGTTGAGTTGTGTGCTGAGCTAAAGGGCAATCATATTCCATAGCTGGTCCCTCTGTTTCAGTGATCTGATGTGTCCCCATTTTATTTAGAAGACAGGTATAACAAGAAAGTAGTCTTCTTTGCTTAAACATTTTAATTAATATTAATGTTTAAGTTGTGTTTGCTGTGCTTTTCATTTTTATTTTATTAACTTGCATGCTTAAAAAGTATTCAATTCAAGTCGAATTGTAGAACTTACAAGTTCTCAGACAAAGAACCAATCCTTGTCCATGTGCAGAAAGACCTGGTGGTAATTTGGGCTGGGACTGTGTTAGATATAGGGGTTATGACCAAAGAAAAAATGGCTGGAGTTGCTTAGAATTTTAGTGCAGGGGTGTTGACAGGTGCATCAAATATCAAACTTACAAAAAATAGTGAAAAGTGCCAATATGTACAAAATGATGTCTACAAGTAAATGCAACAATAGCTCCATACTTATTCTTGTTCAGTGTGAACTCGCAGCCCCTATCTCTCCCTTACTGAGTGCAAAGAGCTCCTTTTTGTAGACAGTAGGATATACCATCTTTAATTACCAACCAAGTTAACTTAATGAATTAGAAAATCATGCACTCCACAATGTAGTTACAATCATATTATAATATAAACAGAAGTATCTACCTCAAATACAGTACACAAACAACATATACACATCCCCATTATGAAAGAAATTGAATATTCCGCTGTGTATGGAGGGAAAGGCAACATAAAGCCAACCCGAGCGCATCAGCTCGGTTTAGAATTAAACTAAACTTTGGTGACTGACTCTGGCTGTATGTAGCAATGTGGGATGAAAACAGTGGGTCAACTATGAGAATGTATCAGGAAAGTCACTGAAATGCGTTTGCTCACCACAATGACAAGGCAACGTTTGAGTGAATGTGTGCGCGTAAATAGTGTGTTTACCAACTGCTTTCCGTCACACACTGATAACTGGTACGTACGTGAAATTAGATCCACATGCATTTTATCCCCAAGTGCTCCAATTTCCTTTAACATCCTCAGAGACATGCGGGTCAGTGGGACTATGTGTGTGAATGGGAGGGGAAAATATGGTTTGTTTAGCTGTTGCTGCTTTGTTGCTTGATGTGTTCTGCTTTTTGCATTGTGTTATTTTCCCGAGCACAGTGGACATGCTGTGCTGGCGCCATAATATGTGGCTACACTTGCAGGCTGCCCCGAGCATATCCTTGGGTGCGTTGGTTGTTAATGCAAATAATACATTTCACTGTATGTTTCGATATACTGTATGCGTGATAAATAAATCCGAATCTGAATCTAATTGGACACAGTAAACTGCGCCTATTGTGTGGCTGGGTGGTAGAATGTGGAGGAGATGATGGGAACATGGAGAGAATGAAATGGGGGAAGTGAGGATGGGTGTTTGAAGGTCAGCACAGACTTGATGGGCCGAAGGACCAGCTCAGACTGTTACCAGGGACACTCAGAAACTGTACATCAGGCCCATCTCAGCCTGTGACAGTGGAAGGAGATTAGGGTGGGACTTTAGTTCTGCCCACTTGCCATTTGCAGAGAGCAACTCCCTCACGGACTGGCTGCAGCGGCAACACCAAGAAGTCTTTAGAAGCATAAATGTGACCACATGGCCAAAGTGAAGGAAGGAAGCAATAAGTTGGAGGCAGCAAGACCTGACCTATTACTTTGAAAGTGCTTTTAACATACCAAATGATAAACTCAAATGACCAGAGTCCCTTCAAGTTTCGGCAGCTTTCTATAGCAATAGATCTTTCAATCACTGCAAAATGACGTTACTAAATGTACCATCCATTGATATAGCTGTGGGTTTCAGCTGTAGCAGAAAGAAACAGGAATACTTGAGTTGCTCACACGAGTCGCCTTCTTGATGGCACCCTGGAAGTTGTCGCTCTGGTTTAAGTTTGTTTAAAGAAGCCTGGCTTTCAACTCCCAACACCAACCACGGCAAACGTAAAGACTGTGGTAAATAAAATCAAAGATCTCAGAGCTAGGTTGCTGTACCAGACGGACATTAGGGCCAGTTGTGTTCTTTGTTTCATGGAGTCTTGGCAATCCTCCGCCATCCTGGGCGCAGCAATACAGCTCGATCGCTTCACAATTCACCGCCAAGGTACGACTGCTGAGTCTTTCAAAGGCAGAGGAGGTGGCATATGCTTTACTATCAACTCCTTGTGGTGTACAAACATTGCAGTGCTGTCCCAGTGCTGTGCACCAACCTGGAACATCTCACAATCAAGTGTTGTTCATTTTACCCTCTGTGGGAGCTTTCAGCCATCATCTTGGTAATGGTGTACGTCCCACCTCAGTCCAGTGTCAAACACACAGCAGATGAACTAAACAATATAACCAACAGGCATGAAACAGCACATCCTGATGCCTTCCCATCACTTTGGGGGATTGTAACCAGAAAGGCCAGCTTGAAAAAGTCTCTAAATAACTATTACCAATAAATCACTTGTAGTATCAGAGGAACCAACACACTGGGCTACTGTTACACTATCATCAACAGCTCTTAGCGTGCCATTCCACACCCACCCTTTGCAAGGTCTACTCCCTGAGTATAGGCAGAGAGTGAAGACTGCAGCAACAGTAGTGAGGACCAAGAAGGTATGGGCAAGGGAGGCGCAGGAGAGCTTACAGGATTGCTTTGAGTGGGTGGACTGGACTGTATTCAGGGATTCATCTTTGAGTCTGAATGAGTATTTCACAGCTGTCACTGACTTCATTAAAACCTGTGTAGATGACTGTGTGCCTATGAGAACATACCGTACATTCCCAAACCAAAAGCCGTGAATGAACCAGGAGGTTCGTAGTCTGCTGACCACTAGATCTGTGGTATTTAAGTCTGGAGACCCAGAACCATACAAGAAAACCAGGTACGACATCAAGGGTTATCTCAAGAGCAAAGAGAGAATTTCAAATGAGGTTGGAGGCGGAATTGGAAGCACAGCAGGGTTTGCAGGTCCTTACTTCCTATAAAGCGAAACCTAACGTCACGAATAACAGTGATGCTTCACTCCCAGTCGAGCTCAACGCCTTCTATGCACACTTTGAAAGGGAGAATAAAACAGCTATAAGGATTTCTGCAGCATCCAGTGACCCTGTGATCTCTGTCTTGGAGGCTGACATCAGGCTGTTTTTCAAGAGGGTGAACTCTTGCAAAGTGTCAGGCCTCAATGGAGTACCTGGTGGGCTTTGAAAACCTGTGCCAACCAACTGAGGGGTGAGCTCAAAGATATTTTCAATCTCTCATTGCTACAGTCGGAAGTTCCTACCTGCATCAAAAGGGCCGAAATCATACCAGTGCCCAAGAAGAGCACGGTGAGCTGCCTTAATGACGATCATCCAGTATCACTCACACCTACTTTGATGAAGTGTTTGAGAGGTGGGTCATTGCTAGAATTAACTCCTGTCTCAGCAAGGACATGGACCCACTGCACAATAGGTCTAAGGTGGATGCAATCTCAATGGCCCTTCACGCGGCCTTGGATCACCTGGACAATACAAACACCTACATCAGGCTGCTGTTTATTGACTACGGCTCAGTGTTTAACACAATCATTCCTACAGCTCTGATCAAGAAGCTCCAAAACCTGGGTCTCTGTACCCTGCTCTGCAACTGCATCATTGACTTCCTAACTGGAAGTCCGCAATCCGTGTCGAACAGAAATAACATCACCTCACAGACAGTCAACACTGGTACACCTCAGGGACGTGTGCTTAGCCCACTGCTCTACTCTATCTACACCCACAACTGCGTGGCTAGGCATATCTATAAATTTGCTGTTGACAGACCTGTTGTTGGTAGAATTTCAGATGGTGACAAGAGAACGTACAGGAGTGAGATATATCAGCTAGTTGAGTGGTGTTGCAGCAACAACCTTGCACTCGACGTCAATAAGCCTAAAGAACTGATTGTGGACTTCAGAAGGGGGAAGATGAGAGAACACACACCAGTCCTCAGAGGGATCCGAAGTGGAAAGAGTGAGTAATCTCAAGTTCCTGGGTGTCAACATCTCTGAGGATCTATCCTGGGCCCAACATATCGAAGCAGCTACAAGGAGGGCACAACAGTGGCTGCATTTCATTAGGAGTTTGAGGAAATCTGGTAAATCACCAAAAACACTGGCAAATTTCTACAGATGTAACATGGAGAGCATTCTAACTGGCTGGTAGGTGCTGCACAGGATCAAAGTAAGCTGCAGAAAGTCGTGAGCTCCATCATGGGTACTACCCTCCCTAGTATCCAGGACCTCTTCAAGGAGCGATGCCTCAAAAAGGCAGCATCCATCATAAGGGATCCCTATCGCTGGGTCATGCCCTGTTCTCATTGCGACCATCAGGAAGGAGGTACAGGAGTCTGAAGGCACATGCTCAACTATTCAGGAACAGCTTCTTCCCCCCTGTCATTCACTTTCTGAATGGACATTGAACCCATTTATATATATATATACACACACACATTATAATTCACAGAGTTCTCTTCCCTATTATTACGCATTGCATTGTACTGCTGCTGCAAAGACAATGAATTCCTGATTATATAAATGGGGGAACTGGACTCAGCAGCTCTGCAGCAGAGCCACTATCACCTTGAATTTTATTAATACAAAAACAAAACTGCCACGCCATTTTGAAAGTTTCTTCTCCCAGGCAGTTAATCTGATCATTCATTCTAGTTAGATCCCCACCACCTCTCTCTGTCTATTACCTCAGTCGCTGTACAACACAGTGAACACTTTAAACTACTTTTTCTAATACTGTTTCCATTGTAAATACATGCTGGTATTTGTGTAATCATCCACATTTTATTTACTTCTAATTTTATTTTTACATAATTCTTTATTCTTCATAATTGCTGAATGTTGTTGTTTTTTGTTGCATGTTGCATTGACACCCTGCAACAAATTCCTAATCCATGTAAATGTATATACCAAATGAAGTTGATGCTTTAATTTTGCTCTTATCTAGGAGATGAGCACATGAGGTGTGATGCAAACTGGGATTACCTAACCACTGAGCTGTTTAACCTGGGGATTTTGGAATTGTTCTGTTTCTTCACCAGCAGATCAAGTGTGTGGTGAATTGCATTTGTCAAGCTGGAGATCAGCAGAGTTAAGTAGGTGGTTTCAACCATTTTAATCCACTTGCTAAATGGAGGAAACTGTACAGAGAAGGAATGAACAAAGGAAAAAGTGCTTGCCTGGACACTTTAAATACTGTCAGTAACTGCTTGTGCACTCCAATCATGGCCATGCTATTATGTGGCTGTCAAATGAGGAAGCACAGGAGGTTACAGCATTGAGCAATGATCGGACGATGTGTTGAAAACTGGCAACATTTTTTGTGCTGTGGAAAACCACATTCACCTAGGATGGCCTCATCTACCTGAAACTCAAAATCGCCAAGACGGACACTTAGACTTCCGTCTCGGTGCCTTGCTGTTCTCTAATCAGATTCACCACATATCTCATCTAATGGGGAGAAAGCAGAATGTTTCCAAAATCAACTGGTTAAGGAGCTTTGTGACTAGTCTTTAACCACCATGCTTTACACAGCACTGAGCACCAGAGTATTCTGACTACAGACGAGCCTCAAGTCGTCTGATGCTTCACAACCAAGTGTGGATCACCTCCTCTTATTGGTCTACTGTGTCAGAGAGCAAAGTCAGGTAGGAAATGAAATGAACCCAACCGCTGAAGTCCTTCTGTAACTCACCTGGTCCTCTGGGCTCCACGTTTCAGTCTGATCGCTGCTGGTAGCACTGACATTACTTCCTGTTCGCCTGCACACAAGCACAAGTTGAGAGATCTCAATCCTGACATGCCAGCATGTCAATGCAGCGTCTAATTAAACAAAAATGACCTGGGAAGCAAGCAATGGAGTACCAGCAGAGTGATGTTGGCACACCATTTCTAGTTGTTCAGAGGGCTTTGAGGTAACTGTAAATGAGGGACAGTGTAGGAGGAATTGGCTGGCTGCCTTCCCTGCAAGATAAGATACTGATGAAGGATCTCGGCCTGAATCATTGACTGCTTATTCCTCTCCATAGATGATGCCTGACCTGCTGAGTCCTTCCAGCATTTTGTGTGTGTGTTCTGGATTTCCAGCAACTGCAGAATCTCTTGTCTTAATGATCCACTGAGTCTGGCAGCAGCTCTGTGGGATTTGAGCCTCAAGTTCCAGCTGACATTCATGAGATATTAAGGGAATACTCTGCTGTCTTTTGGATGAGATGTTAAACTGAGACCATGCCTGTGGTCTGAGGTAGATGGAAAGGTTCCCACATAATTAGACAAAGAACCATGTATAAAAGCAATGTAAAGTTAATTCATAGCCATCTCTTTCCACAGATGCTGCTTAATATGCTGTGCATTTCTACTTGTCCATGAAAATAGATTATAGAAATATTATCTATCTCTGGAGACAGTTTATCTTCTGATATCTTTTATAAACCCACTCATTCTCACAGCTACCTGGACTATGCCTCTTCCCATCCTGTCACTTGTAAAAATGACATCCCCTTCTTTCAGTTCCTCCATTTCTGCCACCTCTGTTCTCAGGATGAGACTTTTCATTCCAGAACTAATGAGATGTCCTCCTCCTTCAAAGAAAGGGGCTTTTTTTCCTCCATCATCAACACTGCCCTCACCCATATCTCTTCCATTTCATGCACGTCTGCCTTCACCCCATCTTCCTGCCACCCCACCAGAGATAAAGTTCCTCTTGTCCTCGCCTATCATCCAACTAGCCTCCGCACATTATTCTCCATAACTTTCGCCATCTCCAATGGGATCCCACCACCAAACACATCTTTCCTTCAAGTGACTTCCTTCTCCATTTGTATCTCCCTCTTGATACTTATCCTTGCAAGCAGAACAAGTGCCACACCTGCCCCTATACCTCTTCCCTCACCACCATTCAGGGCCCCAAAAAATCTTTCCAGCTGAGTCTGTTGGAGCCATTTACTGTATCTGGTGCTCCAGTATATTGGTGAGACCTGACATAGATTGGGAGACCGCTTCACCGAGCACCTATGCTTCATCTGCCAGAAAAAGCAGGGTCTCCTGGTGGCTACCCATTTCAATTCTTCTTCACATTCCCATTCCAACGTGTCAGTCCATGGCCTCCTCTATTGCCACAATGAGGTCGCACTCAGGCTGGAGCAGAAACACCTTATATTCTATCTGGGTAGCCTCCAATTTCAATTTCTTGAACTTACAGTAATTATCTCCTTACCTGCCTATCACCTCCCTCTGATGCTTTTGCCCCTTCCCTTTCTTCCATAGTCTTCTACCCTCTCCTATCAAATTCCCCCTTTTCCAGCCCTTTATTTCTTTCACCTATCAGCTTCCCAGCTCCTTACTTCACCCCTACCCTTCTCACAGTTTCACCTCTCACCTACCATCTTGTATTCCTCCCTCCCCCCACTTTCTTACTCTGACCTCGTCTTTTTTTCCAGTCCTGATGAAAGGTCCAAGCCCAAAACATCGAATGTTCACTCTTTTCCATAGATGCTGCCTGGCTTGCTGAGTTCCTCCAGCATTTTGTGTGTGTTGCTTGGATTTCCAGCATCTGCGGATTTTCCAGTGCTTGAAATAATTGGTCAATATCTCACAGCTTAGACAATGTTTGCAAATGATTGCAATGAATGCCCAAATATATCACACAAATTTCTTTATCACTTTATAAAGGTTATAGAAACTATATTTTCAAAGGACGACAAATCATAGCAAAATATAAAGATCATTGCTGGTATGAATATAAACCAGACTACTTACAAAGCAACTCATACTAAATGTTGCAGATCTTTTAGGCAACATCTATGGAAAAGAGTGAACATTCAATGTTTTGGGCTGGGACCCCTCATCAGGACTGGAAAAAAAGACGAGAAGTAACACTATGGTGTAAAACAAACAATTGACATTTAGGCCAAAACTCTTCATAAGGATTCTAATGTGTTTCATCGTGAACTTAGATTTCTGCTATTACATCTCCTCCATTGTAAGGTCAATGACTTTGAGCTCTACATTCTCACATGCCTCCATCTCTCAGTCCAGAGGCAAAAAAACCATCCATGCCTTTGTTATTGCTCTGTCCTTGTGTGACCTAGGGTCAGATTTGTTCTGTAATGCTCAATGAAGCACCTTGGAAAGTTTTACTTTATTAAAAGGCTATGTATAAATAAACAGCACTGTTTAGGACCTAGAAGGGTTTCTTCTGCTTGTTTCAAGTGGTATCACTTACTGAGGTAGTCAAAAGGGGCTTAAACCTATTTGATTAGGGATGTGAACAAGGAAGTTGGGAAGGGTTAAGTTTGGCTCACAATGTAATGTACAATCTGGGGTAATGGGGGTAGGTGTGCAAGTTCCATCCCTTTATCCAACAAAGCCATCACATTAAAGGCATGCACAGCACTTTCCAAAGGTTCCCCTCTTGCCCCAGCAATCAAAAAGACAGCATTTCCAGCAGCGCAGCATTTTTCCATCAAGACTGGGATGTCAAATCTCAGCAGTTGGATTGAATCTGTAGCCACAGGTAAGAATTCCATCACTGAGGCAAGGTTCATTTCTGGGATAAACTATCATATCAACTAATTCACAGTGACAGAGACAGGTCTCAAACAAACAGCAAGAGATTCTGCAGATGCTGGAAATCTTTGGCTTTACCATGCCTTTGCCATAGACCATCCATTTGAAGCAATTAATTGTAGGATTAACACATACACATTTTTTAATTTAATTTAGAGATACAGCATGGTAATGAGCCTGTGCCACCTAATTACTCCCACGTGACCAATTAACCTACTAACCCATATGTCTTTGTAATATTGGATGAAATTGGAGCACCCATTGATCATGGGGAGAATGTACAGTGGGAATTGAACCTTAGTCGCACTGCTGTAAGATTGTTGTGCTAACTGCTACACTACTGTGCCACTCCTAATGTTGGCAGCAGGTCAGGCAGTATCTAGGGAGGGGAATGTTTCAGGCCAAGAACTTCATGAGGACTGGAAAGGAAGGGGGTAGAATAAAAAGCGGTGGAGAGGAAGTAGGAAGCTGGGAGGTGATAGGTGGAAACGCCCTGAAGAAGAATTAATCTTATAGTAGAGGACAGTGGACCATGAAAGAAAGGGAAGGAGGGGCATTAGAGAGAAGTGATGAGCAGGTGAGGAGAAGGGAAGGGGTAAGAGGGGAATGGGGAATGGAAGACAAGTGGGAGAGGGGAGAAATTACCGAAAGTTAGAAAAATCAATGTTCATGCCACCAGATTAGAGGCTACCCAGATGGAATATAAGGTATTGCTCCTCCAGCCTGACATTGACCTCATCATAACAGCAGAGGCCTAGACTGATATGTCTGAACGGGAATGGGAAGTTGAATTGAAAGGACTGACCTCTGGGAAATCCCATCTGCTGTGGCAGATGGAACGAAGGTACTTGATGAAGCAGTCGCCTAATCTATGTCGTGTCTTGCTGATGGCTGCAGCCGGTGCACTGGATACAGTTGATGACCCTGAAAGACTTGCAGATGAAGTGTCACCTCACCTGGAAGGACTGCTTGGGGCACTGAATGGTGGTGAGGGAGGAGGTGAAGGGGCAGATGTAGCACTTGTCCAGCTTGCAGGGACAAGTGAGGAGGGACATGTGGACAAGGAGTCATGGAGAGACAGCCCTGTGGAAAGTGGAGAGTAGCAGAAGAGGGAAAGATGTGTTTAGTGGTAGGATCCCATTGAAGATGGCAAAAGTTGCAAAGAATGATGTGCTGGATGTGGAGGCTCAAGCAGTTGTAGGTAAGGACAAGGAGAACTCGATCCCTGTTATGGCAACGGAAATATGGGGTAAAGGCAGAAGTCCAGGAAATGGAGAAGATGCGGGTGAGGGCAGCATGATGTCAGAAAAAGGGAAACTTTGTTCTTTAAGTAAGCAAATCTCTATCCTGTAGAGATAGTGGATGGATTATGATCTCGTTCCAAAGGGAAAAGGCTCCTGTAGGGTCAAGGAGAATTGGGATACTGAATTTTCCTACTTAAGCTGATTGTATGTATCCTTGAACTGTTTTACTGAGCTCTGCAGACACAGAGGTCAATGTCCTTAGAACAGGGTTACAAAAAAAAAACATTTCTTGCAGAGGAGGCACTTTCACTTTATCAGTCTGGATTGCAATGAACCCTCTGCACAAGTAGCGTCACAACACAGCGGTAGTCTGATCACTGACCTGTGTTCTGTAGGATCGGTTGTTACTGTGATGAATTCTGGTGCACTCTCCATGGCGTCAAAGTATTCGGTCTCCTCATCTTCGTCACTTGTCTCCCCTTTCACGGGTCGCGTTCTCGCTGCATTTAAGCACTTACGTTAAAATGTATTCCTTGTTATGTAGGATGCAAGCACTACAGTTAAAATGACAGTTGTAGTTGTTAGGAATTGTTCCTTTTTGTGCCTTGTGGCACATCAGGCGGCATTGTTTCTGCAGCATTGGACTGCTTTATTTTAGGAGGCTGAGTTGCTCAGCCCAGCACCGATGGAAATCATGTAATGAGCCAGCTGGACTCGAACTTGGGACCTTTGCCTGGAAGTCCAGCCCTTTATCTCTTTCACCTGTCAGTTTCCCAGCTCTTTACTTCACCCCTCCCCTCTCATGGTTTCACCTATCACTTACCACCTTGTACGTATTCCCCTTCCCCCCCACTTTCTTACTCTGACTTCTCATCTTTTTTTTCCAGTCCCGATGAAGGGTCTGGCAGATGTTAGGAATGAAACAGTTAAAACACCCTACAGTCTTCTTCATCCATCTTTGCACAGTCATGAACAGGCCAGGTTTGAATTAAAATAAAGGAGTCTCCATACAACCCAGCCACTGAGTATATTTTGCTTCCCTTGTAACATTCTAATACAAGGAAGTGAAATCCCCCTTGGATTCTCCTGGTCTCCAGCAGAAGCTCTTAAGAACTGGGTTTTGTGACTCAGCTAATTCTCCTAGGCTTCACTGTCAATCCTTTCATTTATGTGCATGCTATTTATTTATTTACAGGCACATCAGGGGAACAGGCCCTTCCATACCAACAAGACTGTGCCACCCAGTTACATACAAGTGACCAATTAATTCCTAACACATGCTGGAACATGGGAGGAAACACAGGTGGTCATGGGGAGAACATACAAATTCCTTAAAGACACAGCAGGAATTAAACTCAGGTCGCTGGTGCTGTAACAGCCTTATGCGAACCACTACACTACCACACCACAGTGAAGTGTCAAAAGATTCCCAGAGTTTCTCCCCACTGCGATCCAATAAGAAGAGAAAAAACAGCAAGGGCCTCACAGATTCCCTTTACACCAGACAGTAAACCACAACCTTGAGCGTTGCTGCTTGGTGACTTCAACATCCCTGCATCTTAACTTTCACAGACTTCCTAAGTGGAAATGACAGCTTAATGCCAAACTGCGAGCAGTAATAGTTTTCCCCTGAGCTTGCACACCTGTCAGAGTGGCATCATATCGAGACCATCGGCATTGCACATTTATTCACAAGCGAGGATGCGACATATGTCCTATTACTTCCCAAGGTTAAAGAACAGAACAAATATGAAGGGTAACGTATTAGGTTGAAATTTGAGGTGTGTGGCAGAACAAAGGGATCTGGGAATACAGATCCATAATTCCTTGGAAGTCACATTAGAGGTTACAAAGAGAGCATCTGGTACATTTGCCTTTATAAATCAGGTTACTGATTGCAGGAGTTGGGACGTTTCGTTGAAATTGTACAAGGCGGTGAGTTTGAATTCAGAGCATAAGGATTTAGAGTATTGTGTGCAGTTCAGGTCAGTTAACTACAGGAGAGACGTCAACAAGCTTGAAAGAATGCAGAGAAAATATACAAGGATGTTGCTGGGACATGGGGACCCGAGTTAAAGGAAGAGGTTGAATAGGTTAAGACTTAAGAGTGCAGGAGAATGAGGGGAAATCTTATAGAGGTATACAAATTATGAGGGGTATACATAGGGTCAAAGTATGCAGGATTTTCCCCCTCAGGTTGGATGATACTAGAACTAGAGGTGATAACTTTAGGGTAAAAGATGAAATATCTAAACAGAACAGTGGAAGTAGTAGATGGGTTCAATTGTGACATTTAAGAGAGGTTTGGATAGGTACATGGATGAAAGAGGTATGGAAGTATGGTCCAGGTGCAAATAGATAGGACTAAGCAGAAAAGCAGGCCAGGGCAGACTAGATGGAAGAATGGCCCTGTTTACATGCTGTATTGCTCTATGACTTGAGATTTAGTCAGAGAATACAGGAGAAGCAAAGTACTGGTCATTGAACACATGGCACTTGCTTAAACAGAAACAAAACCTGTTGGGGAAACAAAACCTGTTGGGCAGTAACCATGAAACAAGAAACAGGGTGAAGATCTTTTGTCTCAAACACTGATTGTTTCCTTCCACAGATGTTGCCTAACCTGTTGAGAGTTTCCAGCACTGTATTTATTTATTTAGAGGTACAGTGCTGTAACAAGCCTACGCTGCTGAATTGCACCCATGTGACTGTCTATTGAAATCAAGGAGGAAACCGAAGCACCCCGAAGAAACACACAAGGACACACAGAGAACACGCAATCTCCTTACAGTGTTGTAATAATTTCAAATTATCTTTTTAAAAATTTTCCTAGCATTGTTACAGGGCCAATTTGTGGCTCATGGACTAGAATGCTGTACGGGTGTAGCACACACAGCAGATCATTTTTAATTTCACTGGTCATCATCACACTCTTTTTGGCAACAATAGTATGTACAAATTGTTGAGTGCATTTCACATTGTTAATGCGCCATTTGCATTTACAACTAACACTTTCAAATGACTGCCTCACATCTGCCAAATACAATTTGCCACAGCAAACCCACACCTCACAGTCTCTGAAACAAACCTACCCTCCAGGCCACTTTCACCTGTAAGAGCTGGAAAGGTGACAGGAAAATGACCCTCCATTGCAGCTGTGACTGGGAGACAGAGTCAGGTGTTAGTTAGGAGGTGGCTGGAAGAGAAATGGTCAAAGCTGAAACATACTGCACATTAGCCAGAACATTTAGCATCCTGACAACATCCTCCTCATTCATCCCCTGCTACTTATACTTACTCCACACCTGCCTCTGATATCCAGTTATGCTTTCAACACCCTCTCTCACACAGATCGCCAACCTCTTTTTTCGTTTAACCTCTCCTGTCCCTACCCTATCACAGTCCTCCACGATGCAGAACATGCCCTCTTTTCATTACAGTCATTGGGGAGGAGGTAGAGGAACCTGAAGACTCCCACTCAATGATTCAGAAACAGATTCGGATTTATTTATTACATATACATCAAAACATACAGTGAAATACATCATTTGCATAAACAACCAACACAGCCTAGGGGTATGCTGGGGGCAGCCCGAAATGTGGCCACATATTCTGGCGCCAACACAGCAGTAGTAGTGCAATCACTCCAGCTGAGCATGATATTCTCCTAATAGGTTATCTATTGTTGGGTCTGCAGGCATGTTTGTCAGAACAACACAGAACACAGCTTTCTTCCCCTTCATCATCCAAAAAATTTCTTAATGCTCCATGAACACTAGCTCATTATTCTTTCTTTTTGCATTACATATATACTTTTGTAATTTACATCTTTTCACGCTACTGCTGTAGCAAAACAACGAATTCCATGTCATCTAAGCTAGTGATAATAATTCTGATTCTGATTCTATCATTAAGGACATGCCCCCATCACCCAGGACATGCCCTCTTCTCATTGCTACTATTAGGAAAGAGATACAGAAGGCTAAAGACATACGCTCAACATTATTGGAACAACTTCTTCCCCTCTGCCATCAGATTTCTGAACAGACAACGAATCCATGTACACTTCCTCTCTATTTCATTGTTCTCTTTTTGCACTACATACTTAATTATACAAATATATATATATTTCTCATTGTAACTTATAGTTTTTTATGTATTGCACTGTATTACTGCCGCAAAACAAATTTCATGATATATGCCAGTGATAGTAAACCTAATTCTGATTCTCATTTTTCCCTTCCTCTTGCCTCATCTCACCTTCCTCTGCATTTTAGAATTGATTTTACACTTAATTGATGAAAGGTCATCAACTTGAAATATAATCTTGGCTGTTCTCTCTACAGATACTTCCTTGTCTGCTGGTCCTAGCTACCTGCTTCTATTGAGAAATATACCTGATATAATCATTATATATACCTGAACTATAATCACTATGTATTAGCTATTTACTATACTATGTAATCACTTCTAGGTACCGAATATTAATATGTATTATTTTACTAGGCACATTTTGTTATGTGTTATTTTAACTAGATACTTTGTACTCTCTTAGCTGCATACTGTGGCACTTACAGAACACCTGTTTAGTTAGCAGCACTATTAGCTGAAATGTACCCCATGTATTACACTCAGCCTTTGTTTAGTACGAGATAACGGTGGCGGACAGGATGCTGCGAGCAGGGATGTACTGTGAGGGAGGTTGTCTGGAAAACATAATCTTGGCCACGAATAAGGCCCCTATGCGAACGGGTGAAAAACAATGGTGGCGCACCGTGGGCTAGGCAAGAGCGATTAATTAATTCATATATAGATGATATGCAATTAAAAATTGATTGGGTATGCTAATAAAACCGAAATGTAACTGAGATAAGAAATTACTATAAAGAATGCTGTACACCGGAGCTCGGTGGGCTTTCGGTGACAAGTTCATCGATTGCCTCAGCCTTTGTTTGCAAATAAAGGTTTAATTTTCTTGAAGAATTGTCTGTGTCTCCAAGTCATTTCAAGTAACCACGACACTTCACCATGTACCAACACTATACCTGTACTCCTCGATTGCATTTAAGTCCAGAACTCATTGGGTCTGTGCATTGAATGAACACAGCAAGCACACACCTTAATCTCAGAGGCTAAACAAGTGATGATCTGTATCCGCCTGGAATAGGTTTTTGTTTTCCTCATGGTTTGCCTAATCACTGTAGTCACATGGTCCTGTTTTGTTTAGTGCTCACATAGTTGTACTGAGTCGAAGCAGGTGCAGGACACCTGTAGGAAACCCTGTGTTAAGAAATTATTCTGGAGTTCGGGAATTATATCGACAGAGAAACATCAAATAAAATGAGAACTGGTCTTCAGAAATATAAGTTGTTGACAATTCAACTTTCACTGACACCTTAAGGTCAGTGAAATCAATGGCAGGTGTGGGACATTGTAAATACACACGGAAAGACAGAAGATGAATGTTTTATATTAACTGACACTCACTGAAGCCTTCACGATGCGATCAGGGAACGACTAAGTGGCCATCTCGTGTATCAACACCTTGTTAAAGACATTTCTCTGCCACTTAATGCAGAGTTTGGGATGTTGGTTTTGCCACTATTCTGGTTATTTGCATATTTGCATACTCCCAGTTTTTTTGAGCCAACCTCCAACATAGTAAAAAAAAAGAGGTATAATTTGGGTGCGTGGAGTTTATGCTCAGAAGCTCTGAAACAAGCCACCAAAATTTAAATATTCCAAGAGGTTCTGCATTTAGGACATACTCCCATTTGAAATATGTAATTCTGCAAAAGTTAGCTAACTACCCTCAAAATGTTAAAGTTAATATGGCCATGAGCACTACAAATTACAATAATAAATAGATAGTACAGGAAGAAGGAATAATAAGGTCTATAGTACGCTCAGAAATCTGATGGCAGAAGAGGAGAAGAAACTGTTCTTAAAGCTTTGGCTGTGAACCTTCAGGCTCCTATATCTCCTCCCCGATTATAGTATTGAGAAGAGGGCGTGACCCAGACTGTGATGGTCCGTAGTGAAGTTGAAACAAGTAGGGATGAAGATGGAAGAAATCATGAATCGATGCACCCAACTAGCGCAGAGCAGCCATTAACAAAGGATTGTCTGAGGTTGCCAAGTCTAACTGTGAAGTAAGAAGATGAATAAAGTGGGGTCAGTGTTCTGCTTTCTTGTTTGCAAGCATGAGAATAGCCCAGCTGAAGTAAACGATCAGATCCTGTCATTGAAACGTGGAAGTCAGACCTGCCAACTGGTGCAGTGAGATGATCTGATTATGACTTTATTTTGGACAGCATCCATCTATGCTTAATAGAGATTGCACTGTAGCATTGGGCAGGATGTTGTGATTGCTGAACTGAGTCACGCAGAGACGGTAGCTGAGGGACATAAAAGGTCTTTATTCAATACAACAGAGCTCCCAGAGAACTTATTTCTTCTTTCCCCATACTTAACAGTACTGGAATGTTTTCTACTTTTTAAACACAAAGAGTAATGATTTTGTCTTTGCACTGTACTGCTGCCACCAAACAACGATTTCACACAATAAGACCATAAGATATAGGAGAAGAATTAGGCCATTTGGCTACTCTGCCATTTCATTATGGCTGATCTAATTTTCCTCTTGGTCCCAGTCTCCTGCCTTCTCCCCATATCCATTCATGCCCTGACCAATCAACAATCTATCAACCTCTGCCTTAAATATACATGAAGACTTGGCCTCCATAGCTGCCTGGGGCAAAGAATTCCACAGATTCATCACTCTCTGGGTAAAAAAAATTCCTCCTCATCTCCATTCTACAAAGACACCCATCTATTGTTCTCTCATCTTAGACTCACCCACCATGAGAAAGAATCCTCTTCACGTCCACTCTGAACCAATAGTCTCACTGAACTATTTGATAGGTTTCAATGAGATCACCCCTCATTCTTCTGAATTCCAGTGAATACAGGCTCAGAGCCCTTAAATGCTCTTCATCTGAAGAGCTGTTCAATCCTGGAATCATTTTCACGAACCTCCTTTGAACCCTCTCCAGTTTCAGTACATCATTTCTAATATAAGAGGCCCAAAACTGCTCACAATACTCCAAGTGAGGCCTCACCAATGCTTTATAAATTCTCAACATATCATCCTTGCTCTTATATTTGAGTCCTCTTGAAATGAATGCTAACATCATGAATCAAAGGGCCTGTTCTGTGCTGTTATGTTCTACGTTCATACATGTTGGTCTCAAGAACAAAATATTTACAAAAAATGCAGTAAAGGGATTTAGCTTAAAGACAAAATATATTCCTAGTAAAACTAGTTAATTTGGCATGCTTGAACTTTGATGACTGACAGATTTTCTGGGTTATGGAATGTTATTCCATTAAAAGTCCAAAACACTTCTAATTCTTTTGTTTTAGATGTCACAAAGAGGAAGAATATATTTTCCAATGTACCCACTAAATTTCAAATGACTATGGGGAACAGGGCAAGGAAAATTCCTAAGGAGAGTGGGAAACAGAAGCAGGTGAGTGTCAAGGAAGTGTGGAACTTAGGTCCAGGGTTATTAAAGCAAGCACAGGAATCAGGGCCCTGGTGTGCTGGAAGGAGGGTGGAACGGAGGGAACTGGACCCCTGTGTATTGAAAGGAGTGTGGGAGCTGAAGAGCCACTGAACCATCAGAATTCCAGATAACTGGATAGTGAATTATCAAGATGCACTGACATAAACATGACAAGAATGGAACATGACTGATGTCCTCCTATAGAGAAGAGAGGTCAAACTTCCACCAAGATAACAACTTTGACTATTATTCACCTGATAACGTAAATAACAACACATGCAAGTTTCCATTACAAAATCACAATAATGGCAAGGATGGTAGTCTTAGAAGTTATGGTTAATATACTATATTTTTATCATGTCTTAATCAATATTCAAACAGAATTTTATCTGGGAATCATGCTTTTCTTTCTGTGCACAAGGAGGAACAAGCAACTTCACCATATCACTATTGTAAGATTTTGCGTGTGCTAAATACAGCATAAAATCAAGTATGATGATGCAACACTGAAAAATGGAGGAAGGCCAAGCAGGGGGAAATCTGCAGATGCTGGAAATTCAAGCAACACACACAAAATGCTGGTGGAACACAGCAGGCCAGGCAGCATCTATAGGGAGAAGCACTGTCGACGTTTCAGGCCGAGACCCTTCGTCAGGACTTCCTCCTTGCCAAGGCACAGCGACAATTTGCTGATACCTCTTCTTATTTACCCCTCAATCATGACCCCACTAAGGAGCACCAGGCCACTCTCTCCTGGCGAAGGGTCTCGGCTTGAAACGTCGACAGTGCTACTTCCTATAGATACTGCCTGGCCTGCTGCGTTCCACCAGCATTTTGTATGTGTTGCTTTAAAGGCCAAGCAGTCCTTCATAACTCTCCCACCTCATTTGCAACATTGTGACTTGATCTACCTAGCCCGTCACCACTCACAGACAACCAAGACTGAGCCACCTAATGTGAATGTCAACTATTAATCTACATACCTTTTATACGGTGCGATCTTTGTCCCAGCCAAGAATCAGTCCAGCTTCCTTTGGAAGGCGTGCAAAAGAAAGACAGACTTACGTTTATATAGCATTTTCCACAACCTCAGAGTTTCTCAAAACCCTTTACCAAAACCAATTACGGTAGGTACTTTTGACATGCAGTTACCAGAAAGGCCACAAATGCTCTTACAGATTTCCGGTGTTAATAACAAGAACTGCTGGATTAAGTGAGGGTGATTATGGGATAAATAATGACTTAGATATTGGGGAAAAACTTCACTGCTAATCACCAGAGAACAGCAATGAGAGTGCAGTGTTTCCTCAGCACTGAGCTGAAACAGCCAGGAGGGAGAAGGGCAAGGGGAGGGGAGAGAGGGGGAGGGGAGGGAGAAGGAGGAAAAGAGGGACAGAGAGAGCAGGAGAGAGGGGAGGGGAGGAAGAGACATGGAGAGGGAGGAGAGACAGGAAGAGAGATAGAGGGAGAGAGAGAGGGAGAGGGAGAGGGGAGGGGTGAGGCAGGGTGACTGGGATGGGGAGCCGGAGGAAGAAAGAGGAAAGGAACAAATGGGGGGGGGCAGAGAGGGAAGAGAATAGCATGGGGAGAGGTGACAGAGGCACTGGCTGACTCCAGTACCTGGCATCTACTCTGGATCAGAGAAACATAACACAAGCAGTTTCCTGCGGATGGACAGGACAAACTGTTAAAAAGAACATATCTCTGCAGGAAGCTATTAGAAGTTGGCTTTGGATTACTACAGCCTATTCTTCCCACTAATATACAATTTATATCTACATATTTAACATACAAAGAAATTAGGAGACAGTCAAAATCGCACTACTGCACAACAATGAGGCAATGTAGGGACACCATTTTGTTTTTCTGCATTCTACAATAAAGTCGCAACTTGCATCTCTAACTTTGAGATCATAGTATTCTTTTGATATTAAATCTGTTTTGATAAAGCTACAAAAATAAGAGATGATAAAAATGTAAACGGCAATATTTGTTGAATTTCCTTTTTAATCCCCAGTCCTCAGACTAACCAGCTGTGGTAAAGACAACTAACGACAACATGAGGAAGGCCCAAGGAACAACTTTGCTCACATTTTCAAGCTGGTCGTTCCCCTAAGTTAGGTGAAAGGGAAGACCCTGACTAGAGCTCTAAAACTAAAAACACCTGCATGAGGGCCTGTACTCTCTGGAGTTGAGAAGAATTGGGAGGGGGTTCTCACTGAAGCCTACTGAATATTGAAAGGCCAAAACAGAATGAACATGGAGAGGAGCTTTCCAATAGTGAGAGAGTCTAGGACCACAGGGCAGCCCCAGAATAGAAGGATGTCACTTTAGAATAGAGATGAGGAGTAATTTCTTTTGCCCCAGCATGGTGAATCTGTGAAATTCATTGCCACAGGCAACTGTGCAGGCCAATTCATTGGGAATATTTAACGTGGAGGTTGCTAGGTTCTTGATTAGTAAGGATTTAAAGATTACAGGGAAAAGGCAAGAGAAAGGGGTTGAGAGGGAAAATAAGCTAGCCATGATTGAATAATGGAGTAGACATGATGGGCCAAATAAACTAATTCTGCTCTTGTGTTTTATGGTCTTTTATGCTGGTTGGGAACACAATATCACTGCTGAACTGGGTTGTTGCTGTTTCCAGTCACAGCAGATATCACAGCTTGAAAGGATGCATTCTGTAATATTATTTCAACAAGGGTAGGTGTATGAGTCCTAAAACAGGAATCCCTGACCCTCAGATACTCACGACCGTATCACACCAAGGTTAGCAAATGTCAATTTGCTTCAGTTTCTCTCTTATCCAGTCAGGCAATGTTGAAAGGCAGGCCTGATCAGATGAGTGATACCAATTTACCAGAGCTGTCTGCTCCTCAATGTCACAAACTACCTGTGACACTCCAGTCCTACAAGGAATCACAAAGACAGGTCTGACAGCTGGGCTCAAATTTACATTATGAATAAGTGTGAGAATGTTTTTAACTCTGTAAGGTAGCACCTGCCCTGACACTCCACTGAAGGACACAATTCTCTTTCCTGATTTGGACTCAAAGTAGCTGAATGACAAATCATAAAATCAAGATATTCTGCAGATGCTTGAAATCCAGGGTAACACGCACAAAATGCTGGAGGAACTGCATTTATGTGTGTAACATTGGATGACGAATGTTGTACAAGAGGACTTAAAACATACAGGAGGCCAGTCAGCCCATTATCTCTAACACAAAGTACACTACGGATGCTGGGGTCAAAGCAACATGTACACCACGCTGGAGGAACTCAGCAGGTCTTGCCATCTCCTGTAGATAACATGCCTATTAAATTTCTCTTTGATTCTTTTTGCCAACTACTCATCCAAGAGACAATTTATAACAGTTAATTGACTGAACAGCACAGCGTTGGGATGTGGGAGGGAACTGGACTGAACTCATTGCAGTCTCAGAGAGAAGGTGCAGACTCTACGCAGACAGCACCCAGGGTCACTGGAGCCATGTGGATAGTCTTATGATCACCATCTTCACAAAGACAATATACAGATTTTACTTACTTCAGCAGACTTTATTATGCAAAATAGTCAAGGTTTATGATACATGTCACACACTTTACACCAGTGTCTGCAAAATACATTCAGTGAGAAATGCTGTTCCAGAGAGGCAACTCCTCCATTTCCCTGCTTTTTGGCTGGCCTACTGGAAGACAAACCTTAGTCACTGTCCAGAGTAACACTCACAGAATGCTGGAGTAACTCAGCAGGTCAGGCATCTATGGAGAGGAATAAATAATTGATGTTTCTGGCCAAGACCCTTCATCAGCCACTGCCATGAGTCCTGACATGAAGAGTTTGTACGAGGACAGACATGGAGAGATAGAACACAGAACATGGAACATGACAGCACAGTACATGTCCCTCAGCTCACAGTGTTATGCAGACCTTTTAACCTAGACTGAAAATTAGAATCAGGTTTAATATCACCAGTATATGTTATGAAATTTGTTAACTTTATGCCAGCAGTACAATGCAATGCATGATAAATATAGAGAACAAAAATGAATTACAGTAATTATATATATGTCTATTAAACAGTTAAGTTAAAATAAGTAGTGCAAAAAAAAAGTAGTGAGGTAGTGTTCAGGTTCAATGTCCATTTAGAAATTGAATGACAGAGGGGAAGAAGCTGTTCCTGAATCGCCGAGTCTGCGCCTTCAGGCTTCTGTACCTCCTTGGTACAACGAGAAGAGGGCATGTCCTAGGTGGTGGGAATATTTAATGATGGACACCACCTTCCTAAGAAGATTAATCTGATCTTTCTTTCCTACGTAGTCCTCCCCCAATTTTTTTTTATTGCCCATGCAACTATCTAAGAGTTTCTTAAGTGTAGAAAGGTTGATAACCCTGGTATGATCCAACTTCCTGGTGAGCTATTGGGTGAAGTCACAAGTCCCCGGCTTGAGTTGAGTTTCTGATGATTATGCAGCATGGAAATTTCCCTCGATCATTGATTGTTAGAACAGACTGAGACAGAAATTCACTAATAATCCCATGCCAGCCTTCCGCAGTTGCTGGCCCCAGTTGCCCTTGTATTAAAATTGATGTGCTTTGTTCTCTACAAAGGAGCAAAACAAGCAAAGAAGAAGCAAATGCGAACTATGTTCTGTTTCCATGTTCTATAAAAATGGAGGGCTCTGTAGGAGGGAAGGGTTAGATTGATCTTAAAGTAGGTTAAAAGGACAGCCCAACATTGTGGGCTGAAGAACATTGCACTATAGTACAGGCTCTATGTTTCATATTCTATGAACTAGCTGAAGAACGAAGCAAATTTCCAATGAGGTTTGGCCCTGGGTAGCTGATTGACGCTGTTGGGATTCTGCTACCCAGTATATCTACTGCCTACAGACCAGTAAGACATCAAAAAGACACCAGAGATTGGCATATACCACCATACCTACCACTGGAAACATCATCACATAACCACCACAACCTCCCCCCCCCCCCCCCCACCCCCCCCTTGGGTCACACAAGACTATCATTGTTACATCACTTTCCCTCAACACAGTTAGCAGATTTTTCACCTACAAACCCGTGTTTCCTTCTTACACCCCACTCCATCACTAAGTGCTGCCATTAAACCCAATGGCCAAAAGTTCAGCCAGATAGATTGGTTTTAAAGAGGACCTCAGAGTGAGGGAGAGACAGAGAGAAGTAAGCCAAGACCATTGGTAGCTGGACCGTGTCTGTTGACGGGACGGGGAGTGGTTTCTGGGGATGAGGTTTCTTGGAGCAATAGAGCAGGCTGTCAGATATTAACAAGGGCAGAGCAACAAGGGGATTGAAAACAAGCACAGTAATTTTTAAAATAAATATCAGTCTGGGTCAGTGAACTCAAGTTCAAAGGGTGATTAAGACAATAAATACTGCTCTATGAGCAGATGTAAAACAAACACCAAAAATAAACACAATGGATTGGAAATTAACAGGCAGCTGAATAAGTTTACTGTTACATCTTGTGGAGCAGTGCATTCTGTGCAGAGTGCTGCTGACAATCTCGGTAGTGACAGTGAAACATGCTGTGACATAATCACAACGACCAACATGGTACCGAGCAAACAGCAACTCATCCATAAAAATGATTTCCTAATGGTTTAAAAATCAATTTCTAATCATGCTCACTGCAGCTCATTACTCAAGGGGGAATATATGAATGTCAGGTTTAATGGATGCCAAGTTACAACGTTTATATATTCAGAATCAGATTTATTATCACTGAGACATAGAGTCATAGAAAAGCACAGGACAAAAACAGGCCTCTTGGCCCACTTAGTCTGTGCTAAGCCACTTAAACTGCCTATTCCCATCGACCTTTATCGGGACTATAACTCTCCATACCTCTGCCATCCATGTCCCTATCCAAACTGATACATTGTGAAATTTGTTTTGTGGTAGCATTACAGTGCAATACACAAAGTATAGTTTTAATTGCAATAATATATACTGTATAAATAAAGTGGATTCCCATTACTTGGGGCAGCTGATTATTTGGGACAACTCAAAAAACAAATTGAGAAACTAGCTGGGATTTCCTTCCTTCATTTGGGGCACTATGCTGCGTAGTTAGGGCAGGAGACTGTTGCCGATCTCTAACTAGCATCCGTTGGGTGCACTTGCGCAGCTGTTAGACACTACACTGTGCTTTGAGTGAACAGTGTTTAAATAGCATTGATTTTTGTCACTGATAGTTGGTGAGAAATAAGAAGTTAGACTATTCGGAACTGTCTTGTTCACTGTGGTTTCAAGCATTCGGGCTTGGAGATGCCAGAAACAGCCTGAAGTGAAAATAAAAGATTTCACTACTTCAGCACGTTAGGAACTACGAAGAATTTGAAGGTATTGACAACCATCTTGAATGTGACAATGAAAATGTTTCTAAAAGGATGCAACAGTTTCTAACTAGCTACAGTCACATGCATTTGTGTAGCTGTTAGACACTACACCATACTTAGAGTGAACAGTTTTTAAACAGTGTCAGTTGTTGTTGTTTGTGTTATGTTATTCTTGTCAGCTGACTGACGCCAGATTAGACAGAAGTGATTTTTGACACTACTTCATGCAAGAAAGCAATGCAGGCAGCCCATTATCTGCATGAGGTGTCTGCTTTTGTTCATTTACAGTCAATCAAAAGAACACGACAGCGTACACTTTACGAATTCCTCTGTTGATAACTATTAGGAACTGATATACAGTTTTATAGTACTGCAGTAATATTGGTAGTTTTAATTTGCTCTGTATTTCATTTAAATACATAATTTACTCTCAAATGGTAGTTTGTTTTTTTTAAACTACTTCCATGAAACTTCTGGTAATTGATGCAGTTGCTTAATTGGGCCAAAATGTACGATCCCGATGTGTCCCAATTATCTGGAATCTACTGTATATAAAATAAGCATTGAAAAAGGAAAGCAGAAATAGTGAGGTAGTGTTCATGGACCATTCAGGAATCTGATGGCAGTGAGGAAAAAGCTGTTCTTAAAACATTGAGTGTAGGTGCTGCTGTACCCCTTCCCCAATGGTAGTAATAAGAAGAGGATATGCCCTGGGTTGGTGGCTGTCCTTAATGATGGATGCCACCTTTTTGAGACATCGCCTTTTGAAAATAGCTTGGAAGCTGGGCAGGCTAGTGCCCATGATGTGCAGGATGTGGACACAGCTGGCTAGTGAGGACACAACCTTTGATGCCCTTACAGCTGCTGTACTCTCTCTCCTGTTGTCTCTCTCACTACCTGTGACAGGCCCAGTCTGCTCTTCAGGATTTTGCCAACTTGTCAGTTCACTGAACCACTCCGACAAGCGGAAGATTTTATACTCAGCTGGGAGAAGGAGAAGCCGGTGGTCAGCTGGGAGAAGGAGAAGCCATTGCTCGGCTGGGAGAAGGAGAAGCCATTGCTCGGCTGGGAGAAGGAGAAGCCATTGCTTGGCTGGGAGAAGGAGAGGCTAACAGATGAGCCGGAGTTGGTGAGCTGGAGAAAGAGAAGCCAGCGGACTGCTGGTGACAGTGAAGTAGATGGACAGCTAGAAGAAGTTTGGGAGGAGCAGACCTGGGCCCAGTCCACGTTGCTGCCAGCCACCTGAAGACATTGGAGTTGATGTGAGAAAGCGGCGTGCAGTGTAACCATGAGTGACTGTCTTGGATGTTTCTCTTTTGATCAGAAATCCTTGTTAGAGATTGATGATGTGAGATGTCACAGACCTGTTTCCTTATTTGTTGGAGAGACAGGCGATGAGGCAGCAGCGTGGCCTCAAGAGGGCTTGCCTATTACATCTATTAATTGCTGTTACATCTGCTTGCACCACTCCCTGTGGGCGCAACCTATTCCAAGCATCCAGCACTCTCTGTGTAAAAGAAAACTTGCCCTACACACCTCCTTTAAACATGCCCTCTCTTGGAGAAAAGTCAAGTGTTGTTTGATGACAGTAAAACAGACCTTCCAATTATAACACATTCCTAAATATTGGAGGGAAAGACTTGGGGACATCAGCAGGGCTTGGGCGCATCCTTGTTGTGAATATTTAGGTTGTCCTTTGGTGGACTGTCCAGTTTTCTACTGTTGTCTTGAGACTGTGGACTCCAACCACAACCTTCTGCTGGAGCCATGGGTCAGCCCGAGGGCCGGGAAGCTTGTGGAAGTTGGATTTACCTAGCGGAGATACTATAACAAGTACACTAAGCAGGAAGCCACTACCCACAGGAGTGGAGTGGAAGATCCCATTTCCAATTTAAGCACATGCCAATACTTGGGACTAGATCTTTGGGAGGGAAACCAAATAGGTCTCAGTAAATATTAAACCTATAGATCCATCTTACTCCATTTCATTACAAGCCAAGACAGAGAAAAACACCATATCATCATAGGTCCTGAGTCAAGTATTGACCCTTCCTTTTGATCTGGCCTGGTATCCAAACTGAATATTCTGCTTCTCTTTTCTCAGATGCTGCCCAGCTTGTTGAATTTTTGTTATCTTAGAAGAAAAGGAAGATTTTCTTCCCTAAAAGATGCCAATGAACACAAGAGTTTTCAGCAAATTGTCAGATGCTTAGAGTCTATCAGAGGCTCAAGCTTTTTACTCCAGATTACGTACTGAAAGTGAGATGATGAGAAGCAAGAGGCCCCTGAGCCTGCACTACCATTCAGGAAAAGCGTGGCTGCTCCAAGCTTCTTCTCAACACCCTTTTGCTGCTCTCTCCCCAATGCTCTATACTCAGGTATTTAATTACCTGGCAATTTCCAACTTGAATCTATTCAATGGTTCCACCTCCACAACTCTCTGTGGTAGGGGAGGACAAAGAATCTCAGCCTCCTGAGAGAGGAAATTCCAAAATACAGCAAGCTGTTACTTTGAAAATATGTTCCTTGGTTGTAGACGACCTCATTTAGGCACAACAACTTCTCAACAACCTCAATTACAACTCCTCTCAGATCATTCCACAACCATTCGTTCTTCTAATCTACAATGAGAACAGGCCCAAGCTGTTCTCCATTAATTAACACTTTCATCCTGTAACAATTTAGTGAACCTTATTGGTGATGCCTCTAGTCTAAAGCAAGTATATCCTTCCTTAAATCTGACCAGAACTGTAAAAAGTTCTCCAGATGAGGTCTCACCATCACTGCAATAATGGACTCCCCATATTTTCCCAATGACAGATGCTGGGCAAGCCGACCTTTAGTTTCCTGCTTCCTCCTTTCTTGGATTGATTCCACTGTGATGCCAGCACGCTCGTACACGGTAGCCTCTCTGGGTCCAAACAAAGGTGCAGTTTGTTAGGGTTAATGTTAGGGTTAATTCGAGACTGCCATTACAGGTCAGGAGTGGCTCACGTAATGAGAGGGTGGGGGGAGCGAAACTGGGGACCCCGCTACACCGAAACTAACAGTGTCACGCGATTCAGTAAACAAAAGAAACAGGTAACTCGTGAGCATATGGCTGCGGGCCAATAAGATGGACACAAGTGCCCGATATTACCTAATATGTAGCGGGGGCTTGTGCTGGGGGGAAAAGGGATATAAATAAGAGCAGATTGTAAGGGGAGGTCGGAACGCGCCTTCTCCAGCGATTCCGTCGATTCGCTGTACCAGTTACGAATTCTGCAATAAACCTAAGTTTTGTAATATTCCGGTGTTGGTTGTCTCTCTTCCTAAACGAACACAGGGCATAACTTGAGCCCAACATTTGGTGACCCCGACGTGGGGAGGGAGAGACAATACAGGCTGGCGGGTCCGACAGCAGACAACTTGCGGCCGCAAGCTCGACTAAGGTCAGGAAGTGCCTGTTATATCGAAGACTTCCACTAGATAGTTAAATCACTGAGTTAGATCTTGTCTGCTGACGGACCCTCACCAACCCCAAATTACCCTGGGAGAGATCATTCCCGGTGCAGAATCGTGACTGGTAAGTACTAACTCTTATCTGTTTTTAGGAAGATCCTCCGCCCGTGGAAAAGTCTTCTGAGTGAGGGTACCCGCCGCCCACGATGGGCATAAAAGTCTCAGGAGTGAGGAGGAGAAGAGAAAAGTGTCGCGGTACACCGTAGTACACAGGGATACTGACGGCGCCTACCTTAGACTGGTTGTTAAGAGGAGAAATCTCCCACGCGAAGGTCAGGTTTTGAAAGGCGACCGTCCCATATTTGATCCTCTCTGTGTACTAGGGAGCCATGGAGCACTTCAATTTCGAGTTACCGAAACTCAGACATTTGTGTGTTGAGTAACAGAGTATATGAGAGTTTTTAGAAATATGGTAAAATTGATAACTGTGCGAGTTCAATAATCTAACAGTGAGCAGCCGCAGGGGTCGGACACCATCAAGGTAGGAGTGGAAGTGTTCCTCCGAGGCCCGGGGAAGCTCACCTGGAACGGAAAACGGTGGCATGGTCCATACCCTGTCACCGAGGTCTCCAACAGGGCATTAAAAGGTAAGAAGGGAGGGGGACAATAACTGGCATCATTTTCTACTGGCTAAATAAGACCTCTGGCAAGTGGGGAGCGTTTCTGGGACAGTCGGCTCTAGGACTGTCTATTTCAATTGCTATCTTTATTACGTGTGGTTGTTGTTGCGGGACTATAGATCGAGCCTTGACCGGAAAGGATGGAACTCCACCGGCGTACCAGGCACCCT
The DNA here is from genome assembly GCF_048418815.1 of Hemitrygon akajei. Classification (NCBI taxonomy): domain Eukaryota; kingdom Metazoa; phylum Chordata; class Chondrichthyes; order Myliobatiformes; family Dasyatidae; genus Hemitrygon; species Hemitrygon akajei. Next base: position 3,192,858 of record NC_133137.1, on the reverse strand, counting down.
TGTTCCCAATGGAAGGGGAGGACACGGCCCTCCCGGAAAGCGGACGCGCTATGGGAGGACACGGACTGAAATGGACCATGGCAAGGGGGGGATTGTGAATTTGTTCTTGAATAAGTTTTCTGAAATGTTGCATGCTTCTTGTAAAAATTGCGGATGTTTAGGGAACCCCTACCCATATTTTGTGACCCTAGGTCGGACAAATCAGGATAAGCAAATAGGGAGGACACGCCAAAGAGTGCCGGGGGACGCTCACCTCCCTGCCTGATCCCGGCAGCCGCGGAAAAGCTTGTAAGGGGTGTGGCCTCTGGGAGGCCAAGGGAGGGAGTGTTAGGGTTAATGTTAGGGTTAATTCGAGACTGCCATTACAGGTCAGGAGTGGCTCACGTAATGAGAGGGTGGGGGGAGCGAAACTGGGGACCCCGCTACACCGAAACTAACAGTGTCACGCGATTCAGTAAACAAAAGAAACAGGTAACTCGTGAGCATATGGCTGCGGGCCAATAAGATGGACACAAGTGCCCGATATTACCTAATATGTAGCGGGGGGTTGTGCTGGGGGGAAAAGGGATATAAATAAGAGCAGATTGTAAGGGGAGGTCGGAACGCGCCTTCTCCAGCGATTCCGTCGATTCGCTGTACCAGTTACGAATTCTGCAATAAACCTAAGTTTTGTAATATTCCGGTGTTGGTTGTCTCTCTTCCTAAACGAACACAGGGCAGAATTTCAAGCCCAACAAGTTGTTCATCTTTTATACCTTTTTTATGGTCGCAAGACACTGCTGGATACTAAGGACATCCAGTACCCCACTAGTGAGTTGCTGGATAGTGGTAGAGCTGGACTTGTTGAGCATCATGTTGGAGCCACCCAGGGAAGAAGGAGTCAGACCAGTGAGCAACCCAACAACTGTGAACTTTACTGGCTTGGATGTTTTTCTTGAGATTACAAGACCCTGTTGGACATTGGTAATGTAGAATACTCATTGGTATATTGGTGAGACTGACAGCGAGAGAGTTGTATTTCCTCCGTTGTTGGTTGGATAAGGCTTTCATGGCTCGGGGTTGTCTGCTGTGGCCTTCAGCAAAGGGGACACTGGAGCTGGTTATGTACTGCTGGATTCCTGTTGGGCTGGGGGTAGTCCCTCCCACTGGTGCTGCCCTCCAGAGTTTGCTCCCGCAGGACAAGCTAGAATACCTTCATCCGCAGTGGAACTTATGCAAAATGAGGAACTGCTGTGCTAGTTCTTGCAGAAACATGGGTTCAGGATAACATCACGCTCCATCAATCTACAGGCAATGACACTCAGGGACTTGGGGTTATATTATTATACTTACATATTTTTTGTAACTTGACCCCAGAGGAATGTTGTTTCATTTGGCTGTATTCCTGTGCATGACTGAATGACAAATAAGCCTGAATTTGATTTTGAACGGTATCCATAGTGGTATACCTGTTGTTGAGGGGGGCTGGTGACAATGGTACTTTGCACTTAACCCCTTTCCCCTTCCTGACTGTCGCCCATTCTCCTGTGTCCTGCACATTGCGTGTAACTACCTCTCTATTCATACCATCTATCACCCCTCAGCCTCCAGAATGATCTGGAGTTCATCCATTTCCAGCTCCAACTCCTTAATCAGGAGTCTTAGAATCTGCAGTTGGATTTGCTTCTTGCAGGTGAAGTTGTTAGGGACACTGGAGGTCTCCCTGCCTTCCCACATCCTGTAAAAAGAGCATTCAACTATGCTGCTTGGCATCCTCACTGTTCTAACTGCAATTACAAAGAAGGAAACAAATGTACAATGTCCTGTGTATGTTACTAAAAAGGGCTTCTTTGGTTTGTTACGAGTAGGAATGCTTCTTTGTCTGTTAAAAGTTTCTCTTGCCATTGTTTCGCTTTAGAATGGCTGATATGGTAATTGTATTCATTTGTTAATCAATGGGGAATGTTATTGTGTTTTGTGAGGCTGGGAACTTGGGGGAGGGGTTGCGCGGGCTTGGGGTGTGAGGAGAGTCCAGAGGGAGAGGCTGAGGAAGGAGGACGTGCGCTCGGACGACCACCGGGGAGTCCGAAGTGGGAGTTTCGGGAGGACGACCACCGAGGAGTCGAATGGTTCGCTGGATGAGCTCCACCGATGTGCACTAAACTGACTGAACTTTGATAAGTTGGCGCCTTTTGTTTTTTTCTTGTATATATAGATATTGTATTGCCTAATACTCTTTTAATTTTAGTAACCTCTTTAAAGTGTATTTCATAACGGTATTTGTTGTGGGTTTGATACTGTTGGCGGGCGCGAGGCATAAACGCAATTCTCACAGCACCTGCGTGTACGGGAGGTGGGTTGGTATGTGGCTGGATCTCTTTTTCCCCTAGACATATACCAGCCTGTTGGGTAAGTGTTACATTTGTGGGGTGCTGGTCTGGGATTGGATTGTCAGGGGGCTGTGGAATCGCGCAGGTAGTGAGCGGAAATGGAGAGAGAGAAAATTGTTCGCTGGTGCCGATTTGAAGGTGTACCGGTACAGTGGGGGTTAAGTTTGGTGATGGGTATGGGGCAGGTAGAATTGGTAGCTAGACGGTGTGGTAAAGAGATGGAGTCTAGCTGGGTGTTGGTTAGTACGAGTGCTGACGTCAGGACGTTGGAACTGCCGGCGACGGTCAGTGTACCGGGGGAGGAGGGGCTGTGGGGACTCCACACTCTCTCCGAGGATGAGGCTGAGGAGACATCGGAGGAGGAGCTAGAGCTAGAGGAAAACCCCAGAGAGGTGGCAGGCACTAGCAAAGGGAGGAGGGAGGAGGGAGTCGTGTCTAGGCTCCACTCCCCAGGTAGGGGGGAAGCCTCGGAGCTGGCAGCCGCACTTAACTCCCTGGTGGGAGTGGCCGAGAGGCCACGGCTGAAGCTGGGGGTGTTCTCCGGAGCCAATCCGACTCCGGACGGGGAGGTGGACTATGAGACCTGGATCGAGCATACGTCCTTGATGTTAGAGGAGTGGCCAGGCTCCGAGGAGGAGAAGCGGCAGCGATTGGTGGGAAGTTTGAGGGGTTTAGCAGCCAAAACAGTTCGGGAGTGGAAAGCTGAAAAGTCTGGGGCCTCAGTGGAGGAATGTATAGAAGTTTTGGAGGGAGCATTTGGGTTGTCAGGGGAACCCTGGCTGCTTTTAGCAGAGTTCCAATGCCTGGAATAATGGAGAGGGGAAAAGCTCTCCGAGTACATATTTAGGATGGAGGGGATGCTCTCGGGGCTGCGGCGCCGGGGGGTAGTGAAGGCGCCTGACGTGGCTAGCGTGAGGATGAGTCAGTTATTCAGTGGCTCTCTGGAGGAGGACAAGGTGGCGTGGACTATTAGGCAGGCTTATAGGAAAGGTCCCCCTCCATCGTTCGGGCAACTGATTAGAGAGGTGCGGGAGGAAGAGAGAGCGTTGGGGCGGAAAAGGGGCGTGGGCCTACGGGAGCGATTCTCAGCGATACAGGAAGTGGTGGCTGGGTGGAGGATTGACAACCCACCAAGGGGTAGAGAATCCCCTCTGGAGGGGAGGGACAGGGGAGGTACCCACTCTCAGGGGCGACCAGTGCCGTGGGTTGGGAGTGGGAGTCGTCCTGGGAGAGGAGGGGCGGCAGGCAGCGTGTGCTTTAACTGTGGGAAAGAGGGGCATTTCAGGCGGGACTGTGGGCGGCCGAGGGTGTGCTATAGCTGTGGAGAGGAGGGACACTTTAGGTGGGATTGTGAGAGACAAGGAGTTCCGCGAAGGACAAGCCCCCCTGCGACTAAGAAGGGAGAGGGTCTCGGGGCCGTTCTGTACCAGGAGCATGGCAAAGCATTGAGGCCGGTAGCCTTTGTCAGCCGAAGCTTGTCGCCATCGGAGAGAAACTATCCCACTCACAAGTTGGAGTTCCTGGCGCTGAAGTGGGCGGTGGTGGACAAGTTGGGCGATTACCTGTATGGAGCCAAGGTTGAGGTGCGAACGGATAACAATCTGCTCACTTATATTTTGACTTCGGCAAAGGTGGATGCCACAGGACATCGGTGGCTGGCGGCCTTGTCGGTATATGATTTCAGCCTGAGGTACCGGCCCGGAAGCAAGAATATCGATGCGGATGCTTTGTCTCGTCGGGAGCCGGGGGAACAGGAGAGGGACGAGGAGTGGAAGAGTGTCCCTGCCCCTGGAGTGAAGGCGATGTGCCAGTTTGCTATCACCATGAAGGCCGAGGGAAGAGGGAGGCTGGAATGAGCCGTGGACCATTTGGGGGGTTTTGACGACGCCATACCCCTAGCTTACTGTGACCTGACCGCACTGCGGACTAAACAGTTGCCAGAACTGAGTCCGGGGGAAGTGGCAGCTGCTCAGCAAAATGACCCGGGCATTGGCACAGTGTGGAGAGCGGTCGAGAGGGGGGATGGGGCGTTGGCTGAGAAGGCGAAACACCCATTCGTGCCCCTGTTGTTGAAGGAGTGGTCTCGGTTGAAGTTAAAGAACAAAATCTTGTACCGGGTAACAGCGCCTCCGGACCAACCCCACTGTTGGCAACTGGTCCTGCCGGAGGAGTATCGGCAGGCTGTACTCCAGGCCCTACATGATGATTCTGGACATTTGGGGGTGGAAAAGACCTATGGATTACTCAAAGACCGGTTCTACTGGCCCCGGATGAGGGGGGAAGTGGAAGAATACTGTAGGGGCTGCAGTCATTGCATCCGGAGGAAGACCCTGCCCGCGTTGGCGGCTCCATTGTCGCACTTGCAGAGTGCGGGACCTCTGGACCTGGTATGTATGGATTTTCTGTCGATTGAGCCTGATACCAGCAACACCGCGAATGTCTTAGTCATCACCGACCATTACACTCGCTATGCTCAGGCATTTCCCACTAAGGATCAGAAGGCGACAACAGTGGCGAAGGTGTTATGGGAGAAGTATTTTGTTCATTACCAGGCGAATCCATAGCGATCAGGGGCGGGACTTTGAGAGCCGCCTTATCCATGAATTACTGACTATGCTTGGGGTTGAGAAATCCAGGACTACCCCGTATCACCCACAGGGAGATCCGCAGCCAGAGAGGTTCAACCGGACCCTGTTGGATATGCTCGGGACGCTGGAGATTGGGCAGAAAAGCAGGTGGAGTCATCATATTGGACAATTGGTTCACTGTTACAATTGTACTCGCAATGATGCTACAGGATATTCGCCCTATTATCTGATGTTCGGGCGGGAAGCGAGGTTGCCCATTGACTTGTGTTTTGGGGGTGAAGTGGGTGAATTACCCGGGAAGTCCCATCTAAAGTATGTGTCCAACATGAAGAATGAGTTACAGCGGGCGTACGAGTTGGCCGAGGCGGCGGCTACCAAACAAAATCAGAGGAATAAGATGCGGTATGATTGAAAGGTGAAGTTTGTTCAATTATTGCCGGGCGACCGGGTCCTTTTACGGAATTTGGGACTCCCTGGTAAGCACAAGTTGGCAGACCGATGGGCGGCCAGCCTCTATGTAATAGAGAGCCAGATGCCGAACCTGCCAGTTTACCGGGTGAAACCTGAGGATGGGAAAGGGCCTATCAAGGTACTCCATCAGAATCACCTGCTGCCGCTGGGTCAAGCGGTGCAGGTGGATACGGAGCCAGAGTGGGAGGTTACGCCCAGTACAAGGACTCTGCGAGGGCGCAGAGAAAGGGAAGAGCCCGCTGCTGAAGAGCGGGGACGGGTCCCTCGCCCGGAAATGGCTACCGATTCAGAAGAGGACGACTCAGATGAGTGGTCCCTGTTCCCATTCGCTGGTGCTCCAGTACCAGGAGAGGAGGCTCCTGGTCCTTCCCATACTGAATTGGGTGAGAGGAGGGAAGGTTTTGAGGGTCAGATGGAGAGGCAGCCAACAGTGGTGGGAGAGAGGGTGGAGCCCGAGCGTGAGCCGGAGAGATCTCAGGTGAGGGAGGACCCCCGTGAGGAAGGGGGTGAGGGTCTGTCAGGAAGACCTGGGGTGTCCGAGACAGTGGGTTCGCAGGTGGAGAGGGAGCCCAGGGGGGCAGAAGGGGTATGGAGATCTCAGAGGATTAGGCGCCCCCAAGAGCAGTTGACATATGTGGTACCAGGAGAACCGAGTGTGATTTCTACTGCTCTGGGTAGTTATGTCACTGCTTTCTGCACCTGGGTTGGGTTTTGGGTGTTGTAAGAAGCTTTGGGGAACTCTAGTAATGCCATGAGGGCATGACATTTGCTGGTGGGGAGAAAATGTACAATGTCCTGTGTATGTTACTAAAAAGGGCTTCTTTGGTTTGTTACGAGTAGGAATGCTTCTTTGTCTGTTAAAAGTTTCTCTTGCCGTTGTTTCACTTTAGAATGGCTGATATGGTAATTGTATTCATTTGTTAATCAATGGGGAATGTTATTGTGTTTTGTGAGGCTGGGAACTTGGGGGAGGGGTTGCGCGGGCTTGGGGTGTAAGGGAGTCGGGAGGAAGACGCCGAGGAAGGAGGACGTGCGCTCGGACGACCACCGGGAAGTCCGAAGTGGGAGTTTCGGGAGGACGACCACCGAGGAGTCGAATGGTTCGCTGGATGAGCTCCACTGATGTGCACTAAACTGACTGAACTTTGATAAGTTGGCGCCATTGTTTTTTTCTTGTATACATATATATATATTGTATTGCCTAATACTCTTTTAATTTTAGTAACCTCTTTAAAGTGTATTTCATAATGGTATTTGTTGTGGGTTTGATACTGTTGGCGGGCGCAAGGCATAAACGCGATTCTCACAGCACCTGCGTGTACGGGAGGTGGGTTGGTGTGTGGCTGGATCTCTTTTTCCCCTAGACATATACCAGCCTGTTGGGTAAGTGTTACACAAACATTAACTGGAAAAAAATCTACCAACAGCTTTCTCGCCTTCTCTCACTCAAGTGTCTCCGCACTGAAGCCTGGAAGAGCTGAAGTCCCAAATAACCACTCTAAGACTGTCCACTCCAACAGTGGCTGTTCTGCTTGCCTTGGCCTTATTTTGATTTGTTTTTGCCAATAACTTCCAATCGCTGATTGGTCACTTTTCAAAACATCAAACTGCTAAAAATTGATGCCTTTATGTACTCATTCGGCAAAGCTGAGTGAACTACTTCTTCTCATGCTTCCGATCACTGATTGGCCGTTGCTCAAAATATTAAACTGCTGTGAATCGATGCCTTATGTACTCAATCGGCAAACCTGAGTGAGCTACGTCTTCTCACACTTCTAACTGTTTGGCTGCTGCTCAGAATTTCTTTCCTGCTTACAGTCAACACAGGCATACCTCAAGGATGCATGCTTAGCCCCCTGTTCTACTCTCTTTACACCTAGGGAGGAGGTAAAGACATCCACATATCATTTTAGGAACAGCTTCTTCCCCACCACCATCAGAGTTCAGCAGGACCTGCTGAAGAGCCTTGGCCTGAAACATCGACTGTACTCTTTTCCATAGATGTTGCCTGGTCTGCTGAGTTCCTCCAGCATTTTGTGTGTTGCTTGGATTTCCAGGGTCTGCAGATTTTCTCTTGTTTGAGATTTCTGAAAGGCCTCATGCACTATTGTTGCTCTGTAGTCAGTACCTTTCACATATCAGGATGAAAGCCCACAGATCCACAGGACTTGTCAGCCTTTATTGCAGTACATTTTTTCTCCAGTGATACAGATTGTTTTAAGTTCCTCCCTCTCTATAGCCTTGATTATCTATTGGAATGATGTGGTATTTTCTACTACAAGGACCAAACCAAAAAATCATTCAGTATTTCAGCCGATTATTTTCCCCATTATTAATGCAGTAGTCTCATTCTCCAAGCAACCAGCATTTACTTTAGCTGAACTGACTTAAACTCAATTTAGATTTGCCAGCTGCTGCAGTGAGATTAGAACTCGTCTAATGCTAACATTCCCAGAATGCTTGAAATAATAAAAAAAATGGGCACAACCTTCAAAGGCATAATATACAGAGAATATTCTTGATAGCCACCTTTGCTCTTCAGGTGCCCCAGTGTCCCAAAGGTGTTTCTTCTGTGTTTTGACAATGACGATCTGAATTTTCCCTTTGATGCAATGTGTGGATTGGTGCTGCTGGGGAGTGAGAGTGTCATTTCACGCTATCTCCCTTTGCCTTGTGTGGAAGAGGGACAGGATACCTGTGGTTTCACAAATGGCTGTCATGTTCTAGTGTTTCACATGTGGCCCGGGACTGGTTTTATGTCTGCACCATTTATTATTGTATTGAACCAAACCTCTGTCATGCACGTCCATTTAAAATGAGGTTCCTTCTGAATTCATTAAAAGTGTATGTACCCCCAAGACCATGCTATATCCTGGAGTGACCTACCGCTGTATTCATTTAAACCGTGGGGTCACCCGTCCAGTTAAACTGAGTCCACTTAAACCATGAATAGATCACACACAAAATGCTGGAGGAATCAGCACGTCAGGCAGCATCTATGGAGAGGAATAAACAGTTGTTGTGTCAGTCCAAGACACTTCAGTAGGTCTGGCGTGTGACTTCCTCCAGCATTTGATGTGTGTTGCTCTAGAGATACTGGAACACTTGGCAGGTCAAGCAGCATCGAAGGAGAGACTGCGAGGCAAGGAAACAGATTTTCACAAGTTGGTGGTTGATAGTCAACATGGGCCAAAGGGCTAGCTTCTGTGCTGTACGTCTAGGAGAGTTAACATTTCGGGTAATCAGTACCTAAAAAAGACCGTTAACCTAAAACATAAGTTCTACTTCTTTCTCCATAGCAACACACACAAAATGCTGGAGGAACTCAGCATGTCAGGCAGCATCAATGGAAATGAATAAACAGATCAGGGTATGATCTGCTAAATAATTCCAACATTTTTCTTATTTTGGAATACCAGCATCCATATTCTTTGCTTCTCTTAGTGTTTAGTGCCCTACAAAATATGTGAGGAAGGATTCAATATCAATGACAGCCAATAAATGTACTGAATGAAATAAATTTTTGAAGATAGCAGCAAATGATGCATTGTAGCTGTCATCTGCAGGAGTTGATGGAAACCGTTGTCACCCATGGGACCCGCATCTGCAGTAAGTTTGAAGATCTTTGGTATCTGAGATTCCCATACTACAATGCATCAGCAACGGAAAAGTTACCCAGATACTTTGTTCCAAAAGGCTGTCATACCCCCTAGTGCAACATACACAAAATCCTGGAGAAACTCAGCAGGTCAGGCAACATCTGTGGAAGGAAATGAACAGTTGATATCTTGGGCTTAACCGGAAAGCAAGTAGGCAGAAGCCAGAATAAGAAGGTAGGGGGAACGGGGATGAATACAATCATTCATTTCTATCTGAAACTAGGATGTCAGAGCCAAATAAAGCAAACCACAGAGGCATGAGATGTGGCATTAGTAGATTTGGAAACTCCATTAATGGTATGGCAGTAAAAAGCAATAGCTTAATATATAGAGCAAGCACGAGGAAATCCGTAGATGCTGGAAATTCAAACAACACACACAAAATGCTGGTGGAACACAGCAGACCAGGCAGCATCTATAGGGAGAAGCACTGTCGACATTTCGGGCCAAGACCCTTCGTCAGGACTAACTGAAAGGAGAGATACTAAGAGATTTGAAAGTAGTGGGGGGAGGGGGAAATGTGAAACGATAGGAGAAGACCAGAGGGGGTGGGATGAAGCTAAGAGCTGGAAAGGTGATTGGCGAAAGTGATACAGTAGCCTCCAACCTGATGGCATGAACATTGACTTCTCTAGCTTCCGTTAATGCCCCTCCTCCCCTTCTTACCTTATCCCTGACATATTTGTTGCTTATTTTTTTCTCTCTCTCTCTGCCCATCACCTTGCCTGTTCTCCATCTCCCTCTGGTGCTCCCCCCCTCCCCCTTTATTTCTCCCGAGGCCTCCCGTCCCATAATCCTTTCCCTTCTCCAGCTCTGTATCACTTTCGCCAATCACCTTTCCAGCTCTTAGCTTCATCCCACCCCCTCCGATCTTCTCCTATCATTTCGCATTTCCCCCTCCCCCCACTACTTTCAAATCTCTTAGTATCTCTCCTTTCAGTTAGTCCTGACGAAGGGTCTCAGCCCGAAACGTTGACAGTGCTTCTTCCTATAGATGCTGCCTGGCCTGCTGTGTTCCACCAGCATTTTGTGTGTGTAGCTTAATATATAGATTGTAATTAAAATATATGTCACTAAGGTGAAAGCCCTCCAACAAGTAGCTGTGTTATCTAGAGAAATCAAAGATATTTTAGATCAAAGGAAAAGCTTATGATATTGCCAAATAAAAAAGAATGAGCCTGAGAATTGGGAACATTTCCAAGTTCAGCAAATGACATCCAAAGCAGTGATAAGGAAAGAATATTAGAATATAAGAGAGAAATTGAATGAATTTGAGTAAATGAGAAACATAAAAACAGATTGTAAGAGCTCCCACAGATATACAAACTTAACATAGGTCTCTGGAGGCTGTAACAGGAGAAATTATATAAGTATTTAAGTATTTTGTTCTGTCTTCACAGAAACACAGCAAGCCTCCTAGAAACAGTGAAGGACTACAGATTCAAAGTGAATGAGGAGCTCTAAGAAATTGGCATTTGCAAAAAATTAGTATTGGAGAAAATAATGTGACTAAAATCAGATTAAGTCTTCTGGATCTGCTGATCTACATTCTAGAGTTTTGAGGGAGTTGTGTGTGTGTGGGGTGGGGGTGGGGAAGGCAGAGATAGTAGATGCACTGGTTGTTGTCTTTTAAAATGCCAATAATATATATTTTAGAATGATTTCCACTGACTAAATGGCAATAAATGTAACCTCATTACATAAAGATAGGTGGAAAAACCAGAACATGGAACTGTAATGTAAGCCAGTTAGTTCATATCAAGAGGGAAAATGGTGGAATCTATTATTAAAGGAATGAGTACTTGGTAAATCATAATAGGATTGGCCAGAGCCAGCATTGAGTTATGAAAGGGAAATTATGCTTGACAAATTCATTGTAGTCTTTTTGGATGTGGTTGGCAATTGATGTGGTGCATTTGGACTTTTAGAAAGCCTGTAATAATCACGAGAAACCATTAATCAACATTAGAGCACATAATATTGAAGATACATTGGCTAATGGTAAAAAAAAACCAGGGGATAATCAAGGGTTGTTTGGATTGAGGAGTGGTGGCCAATGGGATTGATGCTGTGGACCCAGCTGTTCACAAGCAATGTTAATGATTATGGATGAGGGGATCAAACATATATACTATATTTAAATTTACTGATAATCAAGGACAGTTGGAAACATGTGATATGAGGAAAATGCAGAGGATTCAAGGCACAGATCAGGCATTTGGAATACAACCTGGCAAAACTGAAGGCCATCCAATCCAATAAGCAATATAATGATGGTGTAGATTTAAATGGTTGGAGATTAATGGTAGGGTGTTAGCAGGAAACTGGTGTCATTTTACACAAATCATGAATAACCAAGATATCAGTGAAGACTCAGTCATTGTATATACTCAAAAAAAATTGTTACATTTTTAGGCATGAAGAGAGTCAAGAGACATGGAGCTAATAGCTCAGGAAAGTGACGCTGAGGTAAATGACATGCTGCAATTGGATTGAATGGCATAGTGGGCACAAGAGGGTTAAATGGCATATTCCATCATCTATTCCTATGTTCTCAAATAAACTCTTTGAATTACAGCTAACAGATCACACACTTTAATAAGTAGCAACATATCAGATCTTAAGCATACACTGGTATTTCTACAAAATAGTGGATTTGTTGGAGGATATTTTCAATTTAAATTCAATTTTCAATATAAATTCAATTTAATTCAAGTCACTAACAACAATGCTATTCCTGTGTGATTAATGGGAATCTGAGTGTGGTAATAACATGTACAGGGATATGTTGATTGAATATGCGTGTGAATGGAATTACTTTCAGATTCCTGTGGTACCTGCAGTGCAAATTGAGGTGGGTAAACAAATTACCATGGACCCGCCCTAGGATTCAAACCAGCTTGAATTCTCCTTTGAATACAAGATCTGGCTGCACAGAACCGATGCCAAAAAAAGCTTAATGATGGATTGCAGGATTTGCAGACTGTTTTACAGCTTTTTATTCACAATACACATAGCACAGAGATCTCAGGATAGCTTCAGTCTCAGTCTAATATGAGCAGACATGTGCATCCAACGCAACCATGCACATTAAACCACTGTATGAACATCCTATCTAAGTAATTACAGTAGCCAAAGTCCAGTTAAATAGGAAATAGATAGATTCAGTAGCTGAAACTAGTTGTCGTATTGATTTCACATTTATGGGGTACAATGGTGAAGCAGTTGTTAAATTAGGAAATTCAGAGACATGTCTGAACAGTCCAGAAACTAGAGTTCAAATTCCACCATGACATGAAAGTAAAATCAAGCTCAGTTAATAATTGGGATTTGGGAAAAAAAAGTAGTCCTTGTGGTAATAGCCATGAGATTATCAGAATTTAATTTACAAACCCATCTGCTTTGTTAAATTCTTTCCAGAGAGTAATTCTGCCACCCTTAACCAGTCGATGACTCTTGACTCTCAATGTCTCTGACCATTAAATATCCCAGCAAACAGCTTGTTCAGTGGCAATGAGGGATAGGCAATTTTATAGTTACTGTCTTAAAATAGGATTTTTATGAGATTTTGTGAGTAAAGTAAAAAGGAAATGAGAACGGTGATATGGCAATGCATGGGAAATGGGATAATGCTGCACAGTGTACTACCCTGGTTAAGGTTTCCACTGCTATGCTGAGAAGTGGTTTACATGAGCAGTTTTCTGTAAAAGCAGTGGGCCATGGTGGAAAGTGTGTTTTAGCTTCAGCTAAGATAAGGATCCATGTGGGCCCTTTTATTTTCTATCAACCTCTGCTAGAACCTCCCTAATATAATAGTAACATATAGTAAAAGCAAGAATGATCTGATCTGATAAATACACAGCTTATATAGAGATATTTTTCTGCAATCATTGCAGCACTGTCTAGCGTAGCAAAAATCTCGCTACGTAGCGGAAGCAGTCTCTCCAGTAACCTTTAAGCTATGAAGTTGCCAAATCATACCAAATAACATAAAAATAGACAGCATTGACTCAGCTCGAGGTTCCTTTACTTGGACATCACAATGTTCCTGTTTGGTTGAACCCCAAATCATACTGACCCTGTACGCATATTGTTCATGAAAGGTGGCCTCCTCAGAGCTGAGTCAAGTGGCAGTAGGCAGAGTTAGCAAACAAGCCAAGTACGTGAGAGGGTTACAACAGCAATATTCATTACTTATTGACTCTATAATACTTGATCACACCCATTGTACAAAATCCATGCAGTTTGACTCCCTGTATAAATCATAACAGCGCAGCTCCCCCTATATAATATAACTACAGTGTGACCTCCTCTGTACAATATCATTGCAATATGGCTCTCTGTGTACAACAACATCACAGTACGACTTCTTATTTACAGGAGCTCTGCTGAGTAATATCACCCCAGTGTAACTCCCTCTGCATAAATTACTGCAGTGTGACACCTTCTGTACACATCATGGCAGTGTCACATAAAAGTTGTCATTTGTAGAATTAAGAATTCAAAAGGATTGCCTATTTCACAAGTACAAGAAATTCTGTAGATACTGGAAATCCAGAGCAACACACACAAAGCGCTGGAGGAACTCAATAAGTCAAGCAGCACCTGGGAAGAGGAATAAACAACTGACTTTCTGAGCCAAGCCCCTTCATCCTGTTTGTGTGTTATTCCACAGCTGTGCTCAGTCTGATAGTGACTGCTTTCTGCTGTTTTCCACATAAATAAATTAAGTTGTATAATGCCTTTAGCATAAGCCCTATGTTTTAGTCACACAATTACAGTCTGTAGAACAGGTTATTAACAAATGATCAAATGCAACAATTTTTCAGAAGAGTCATAAGGGAAAGTGAGTTGGCCTGCTGGAAGAATTCCAGATCCTAGTCCATACGTCCATAAGACACAGGAGCAGAGTGAGGCCATTTAACCCATCAAGTCTGCTCTGCCATTCCATCATGGCTGATATATTATTCCTCTTACCTCCATTCCCCTGCCTTCTTTCTGTAAATTCTGACACCCTTACTAATCAAGAACTTATCAATCTCCACTAACTTGGCCTCCACAGGCATCTGTAGCAATGAACTGGGACCATGCGGACAAGTCACCAGCTCTGTGACAAACTAGAATTAGTTTTAGAGGGCTGTGCAGCTGGAAGAGATCATGGGATGAAACAGATATGATAGCAATAGAGAGGCTATAGGCTGGGAAACTAGGCTGAGGGTAAAATAGAGTGATATGTAAGTGAAATGGCTGGTTTAACCTGAAATTAGTGGTGGAAGAGTAGAAAAAATATCAGAGGCAAGGATACTGTCAATGAAAGGTGATAAACAATGACGTTAATCTTTGCAAATGACTGAATAAAATTGTGAAAGTGGAAGTGGAGGGGAGAAGAGGGGGAAGACATTGGGGAGGGAGAGGGGAGAGATGAGGGAAGGATAATGAGAGAGAAAGAAGGAGAAACATAAGGAGATGGGAGTTGGCAATGGCACACTTGTGGAAAAATTTTGAACAGTGCCAGCAAGCAGTCCTAAGAAAATAGGGAAGGAAAGACACTTGGGAAACTGAAGGTTATGGGTAGATGGATGGAAAAGAAGCTGCTGTTTGATGTGCTCAGTGAGGGTCATTTTGACATTGTGGGAGGAACTGGTGCCATTTTAACATGGAGTCGAATGAAAACATCGGCAGAGATTTGATTAACAACACAATGCACTCCTGTAAAATTTTCTCACATCCCCTGCAATTCTCAATGGATTTCTTCTTGCTTTACATTTCAGTAAACTCTGTGAAATATCAAGGATTATGACAGAAATATCAAACTGTTTTATGTGGCACTACTTAAATCCTGACCCTTTGGAAAATGGAATGAAATGTCTTTCTATTTGACCTAGACAACATTTTAAAAGCCAACTAATAGATCAATTAAACAAAATGAAAAACTTGGCATAGTTCCTTTCAAACTCAATACCACATGATGCTAACCATTTACCATTAAATCGGCAGCTAATTATAACGTGTTAAGTGTATAGCCTATTACCGGCAACTGATTAAGCACTTATCCTGTACTTACCAATTTGCTCTGGTGCTTTCAGCATATTGAGATATAAAAGCTGTTCTAATCACATTTTAAAACTTTATTTGATGAGACTTCAGTGATGAGATTCTGGTTGCAGCTGTTTAAAATTAGAGGCACTTGTTAGGTGAAGACTTCCTATATTTTTACATCTGATACCCAGACTCACAGAACAAGTCCATTTAACCGTTTGTACTGATACAGCTCTTGGAATGAACACTCCCTTCCCCTAGTCCTTTCTCATAGTCCTAGAATGCCTTCCTTTTAAGTCTTTATTCAAAGTTCGAAGTAAATTATTATCAATTATATGTATGTCATCATATACAACCCTCAGATTCATTTTCTTGCGGGCACACTCAGTAAATGCAAAAAACAATGAATGATGGCGTCCAACAGAGGAGACAAAGTTCAAAATTCAAAGTACATTTATTATCAAATTATGTATACTATATACAACCTTGAGATATGTCTCATTACAGGGCGGCACAAAACAACTAAACCCAATAGAACCATTAAAAAAAAGACCATCAATCACCCAATGTGCAGAAAAAAAACAAACATGCAAACAAATCCAAACAAACAAGTTTACAAGAGTAAGTCCACAGCCAAGAAGCCAGTCATCACTGCAGCTGATCCAGCCCATTAGCTGCAGGCCACAGCCTCAGTTCTGGACAGAGGCGAGTAAACCATGCGGAGCAACAAGATGAACTGGCTTGTCCTTCACCTCTGTGCCAACACCCTGACCTGTTCAGTCTGGCCAGGTACTTAAATCGTCCAAACCTCCTTGTTTTCGGACACGGTCCCAGTTGCTTCATTGCTCTCTCTGTCCCGGGCCCCACTGCTTCACTACACTCTAGGGCCCGGGCCTTGCTGCCTTGATTCCGCCCACACCTGAAGTTTTCGATTCAGCCTGGCACATAAATCGATCAATCCTCAAGTCATTCCTTACTCTCAGACCCAGGTCCTGCTGCTTCGAAACGATCTCCGGCCTGGGCCCTGCTGCCTTGATTCGACCCATACCCAACTTTTCCAATTTACCCATTGCTTAAATTGATCACACCTCGGGTCTTTGCTTGCTCTCAGGCCCCACCACCTTGTCTCTGCCTTGCCTCGGTTCTGCTGCATTAAATCACCTCCAAGTGCACTCCAGCAATGGTCAAACATTAGCTAATTCCCTGCTCTCGGGCCCGGGCTCTGCCGCCTCCATTCTACCGGTATGCGCCATGCGGCAACTGTCCTGCATCTTTGAGAGTTCAGTTCACAACAGGTTATACAGGTGGTTCAAAAGATCAACTCTGAAAGGGAAGTTACAGGCTACAAACAACCAAACTGCAAAAAACAAATTGTGCAAATACAAAAGAGAAAAATAAATACACAAATTAGATAAACAAATAAACAAATAAATAAGCAATAAATACGGAGGACTTGAGATGAAGAGTCCTTGAAAGTGAGTCCATAGATTGTGGGACAGTGATGGGGCAGGTGAAGCTGCATGAAGTTATCCCCACTGGTTCAAGAGCCTGATAGTAATAACTGTTCCTGAACCTGGTGGTGTGAGTCCTGAGGTTCTTGTACCTTCTTCCTGATGGCAGCAGCAAGAAGACAGCATGGCGTGGGTGGTGTGGATTCCTGATGATTGATACTACTTTCTGCAACAGTGCTCTGTATAGATAGGTTCACTGGTGGGGAGGGCTTTACCTGTGACGGACTGGGCCATATCTATGGAATCTGTTGTATCAACAGATTCCAGACCATGCTGAAAAAGAATTATCATAAAGCCTCTGGCTGTTTTGCTAGTTATCTGAAAATCTCTGATAACTGACACACTCCAAATGGAAACAATATTTAGTTTCTTTTATTGACTGATTTCCTGACTTTAGACACCTATACTAAAACTCCATTGAAGTTTTCTATTCTGAGACAAACAATCCAGGCTCTGAGGCGCTGCTCCAAGAACAATCAATTGTTCCAGTCTCAGAATGTCACTGGGACCAACCACCTTCATCTGTTCCATCAATGACCTTCCTTCCATCACAAGGTCAGAAGGGATATTTGCTAATGACTGCACAACATTAAATTCAATTGTGATTCCTTAGCAAATGAAGCATGCCGTAAGAGTAGGTAACATTCAGCTAGGGGCTGAAAGTGGCCCTGAGCACCAAGCAATGACCATCTGCAACATGTGAGAGGCATTGATTAGATGGCGTTAACATTGAGTCCTACACCAATATCCTTCAGTGTACCCTAACCCTAACATCGCCCCCCCCCCCACTTACCTGAATGAGTACAACAAACCAAGAGGTTAAAAAAACTCCCTTACAACAGTTCAAGGTGGTCTATTCATTATGTTGTTCTCAAGGTAAACTACGAATGAGTAACACACGTCAGTCTTGCCAGCAAAACCCAGATCCCAAAAACTGAATAAAGAAAAGAAACTCCAAGGGATCGTAGCTTCAGTAAAACTCTGCTCAAGAAGCAACATTGGTGAAGACTTTAATGGCAGGAAACTAAAAAAAATTACCCGTGTTCAAATTAACATCAATGCTAACTATTGTGGTAAACAAGATGAAAAATGATTTATGAACATGTTTATAAATGTAACTGCTCATTTGTAATAATGTCTTAGAGGTAATCACTACAAAACTGAGACCCAATTACTGAGGACAATTATAAAAGTCAGAAGATGAGGTTTGCCAATGGTATATTTTTGGGAAGCTTTCTGTGTTTCGTCACTAACCTCTCACGAGCTTTACTAAAGCCAGTGTGGTCACATTGAGAACCCTCTATTGTAAAACCTTACTCCTGTACAGATGGTTCTGAAAAGTAAGCGTACAATGCTCTTTAGTATCCTCCAGGCATTTCAGTATAGGTACGAACACAAGAATCAGGATGAGGGTTCAGCCACTGAGCCCATTGAGCCTGCTGCGTATGTCATGAAATCATGGTTGATCTGCTTACAGCCTCAAGCCTGCATTTGTGCTGTAACTTCTCACCCACCTGCTTTGCAAAAATCTACTGTGAGTGCCACAGTAGTGTAGTGGTTAGCGCATCACTTTACAGCATTCAGTGATCAGGGTTCGATTCCCACCACTGCCTGTAAGGAGTTTGTATGTTCTCCTGATGACCATGTAGGTTTCCTCCAGGTGCTCTGGTTTCCTCCCACATTCCAAAGTTGCACAGTAAGGATTAGTGAGTTGTGGGCATGCTATGTAGATGCCAGAAGCGTGGTGACACCAGCACAATCCTTGCTGATTTGACTTTCGCAAGCAACACATTTCACTGATCTCCCGATGTACATGTGACAAATAAAGCTAATCTTTATCTTTACTTTATCTACCTCTGCCTCATAATACTGAAAGATGCTGCTTCCCCTACCCTGCTTTCAGGAAGAGAGTTCCAAGGACTTGCGACTCTGTAAGAAAAATAATTCACCTCTTTTGTCTTAAATTAGCAACCACTCATTCTTAAATTGGTAATCCCTCATTCTAGACTCTCCCACAAGAGGAAACATCTAATCCACATACAACATATCAGGTCTCCTCAGAATCTTACATGTTTCCATTAAATCACCTCTCACTCTTCGAAACTCAAGCGGCTACAAGCCCAGCCTGGTAACCTTTCGTCATAAGGTAATCTGCCCATTCCAGGAATCTGTTCAGTTAAGCTGAAGTGATTGTTTACCGCCCTCATTAACTCAGGCTAACAATACTGCACACAGTCCAGATGCGGTCTCACTGATGTCCTACATAACTGAATCATAACCCTATTAATATTGAATTCCCTCAGCATAAGATAACATTCTGTTAGCTTTCCGGATTTCATGAATAAGGAGGAGACGATTGACAGTGACAGCCATGCTATGATTTGATCATCATTTCTCCTGCATTAACATTTGAAATTTGATTGCTTTAGGGCATCTTAGTGCTAGGAAGTTTCCCTTCCTAGCACTAAGATAATTCAATGCCACTCTCACAGGGACAGAAGAAAGGAATTCAGCTGCTGGAAATCTGGAGCCACATACAAAATATTCGAAGAACTCCGTGCGTGAGGCAGTATCCAGGGAGGGAAATTGTCAGTTGATGTTTTGGGACAAGACCCATCATCAGAACTGGAAAAAAGAGGGGAAATAGCAGTATAAAAGTGGGTGGTGCATGAGCTAGCAGGTGAATGGCGTTTCCTGCAGGGGCGGTGGGATCGGCAAGTGGGAGAGGGGAGAGTGGGAATTATGTCAGAAGCTGGGTGGTGATAGGAAAAGACAGTGGACCATGGAATAAAGGGAAGGACATAAGGAGGGGAACTGAAGGGAGAAATGAGTGAGTGATAGCAGAGGGACAGAGAAGCAGCGATGGGGCCTGTGTAATAAGGGAATGCAAAAGGGGGACAGATGGGAGTGGTTACTAGAAGCTAGAGAAATTGACCTTCATGTCATCAGGTTGGAGACTATCAAGATGCTGTTCCTCTAGTCTCAACATTTAGTCTCAACTTGGTAGTAGAGGAGGACGTGGATATGGAAGTGAAATGGAAATGGCTGGTCGTGAGGGAATCCTGGCCGTTACAGTGGTTGGAGAGAAGGTGCTTGATAAGGACACCCCCAACTGCATCAGGTCTCATTGATGTAGAGGAGATCCGGCTGAGAGCAAAGGATGTAATAAATGACATTCACTGCATCCAGTGGATTTACATACCTCGCCTGGAAGGATTGTTTTGGGGTGCTGAATGGTGGTGAGGCAAGAGTGCAGGGACAAATGTTACACTTAAGAGTTACAGGGATGAGTGCCTGGAAGGGTATCACTGGGAAGGGACAAATGGTTAAGGGAGTTTTGGAGAAAGTAATCCCTGTGGAAAACGGAGGTGGGATGGAGAGGAAGATCATTGGAGATGGCAAAAGCCTTGGAGAATGACTTGTTGGATTCGGATGCTTGATGGATGGTAGGTGACAATGAAGGGGATTCTATCGCTGTACGTCTGGGACAGATGGGATGAGGTTCTGCATTGACAGCAGTGAGGAAAACACTGTTTTCTGAAGAAAGCAGACAGGAAACCAGGAGTGGAAAGCGAGATGATGAGAACAGATGTGACAGAGATGGAAGAATTGCGAGAAGGGAATAGCATTCTTGACAGTGACAGGGTAAGAAGTGTTCTATCACCCGTCTGTGGTTCCCCTCCTTACCTTCTTCCTTTTATTCCACAGTTCACAGTCCTATCACCCATCAGATTCTATCTTCTGTAGCTCCATGTTGCTTCCATCTATCACCTCCATGCTTGTCATCTCATTCCCTCTTCCACTCCTCCATCTGCCTATTTTCACCTCCTCACATGGGTCCGTCCACCCATTCCCTCCACCCTTTTATACCAACTCTTTTCCTCCTTCCTTTCCAGTCCTGATGAAGGGTCTCGACCCAAAATATTGACTGTCGATCTTCCTCCATAGATACTGCTGAGTTCCTCTTGCACTCTGTGTATTGTTGAACTCCCAAGGCTTACCTTTGCTGGCGTTGGAGACCTCTGTGGAGCTGGTTGGCAGTGTCGGCGCTCCACGGCAGGCTCGCTCCAGACTGTTGTGCTGCTTGGCTAGCTGCTCGATCGTCTCTTCAAGTCGGGCACGCTGCTCACGCTCGTACTGCAAGGCTCGCTGCCATTTCCGACTGTGTGTCTCTGCTAGCTCCAGAAAGTCGCGGCATGCCTGAGGACGGGAAGGAGCAACGCTTATCAGGAATCAGGAACAAAGCAACAAAGAGGATAAACTCAGATTCAGATCTCGATTTATTTCTCAAGGTTCAAGATTGTTTAATGCCATTTCCAGTACACAAGTGTAAAGGAGAACAAAATAATTGTTACTCTGGACCTGATGCAGATTAGAGTTAGAATCTGGGGGGAGGGGCTGGGGAAGTTGGTGGGAGTGTGAGGAGAACTAAAAAAATGTTAGTGTAAATGGGTGTTTAATGTCGTCACTGATTAGGTGTGCTGAGGGCCCATTTCTGTGCTGCATGACTCCTAGAGCTGGGGGTACGGAGACGTAAGTGAAATAGGTAGGGGTGAGGCTTGGAGGGGTTTACTAACAAAGGTGACAACATTAAAATTTCACATTTTAAAACTTGGTGCAAATAAAGTTCTTACATGGCTATAATTTTAGTAAGGTTGAAAGATGACAGACTGCCCTGAATATGCTGGATCATCCCTGAAGGAGATTAGAGGAGATATCTGTAACCATCACACCTCTGCTATGAAATTCCTGTGTATTCTGTGTAATCATATCGGAACAAACTCTTCGGCAATGGTGATGTTCTTTCAGACATTCTCTGGAAGGCTGGGGGTAACAAATAAGATGGGCCCAGGTACATTAACATTAGCTGACAGTTCTTCACACAAAGGGCTTGAAAACTAATAGTAACTGACAGCAGCAAAACACATGAATAATGAATAGAGGAAAATGAAAATGAAATGACAAAAAAACTCTTAGGTTTCCCAAGAAATTAATTCTAACTGTCTCGAACATACTGCCAGAGGAATGAAAGTACAGACAATTTGTTTTTGCTTAATGTGCTCTTAGGGATGAGGTCTGTAATTTATGCTCCCATCATGGGCATGTTACTACGTTTACACACTAACAAGTTTTGTGCTGACTGTACAAATATACCAATAACAGCAGAAGAACCAGATTATCTGAGATTTTCAAACCTGATCCAATCCGTTAGTTGAACAAATGACTGTTTTAAATTCATTCTTGGAATGTGGATGTCACAGGAAAGATCAGTATCTATTGCCCATCCTTAATTAGACCATAAAACATATGAGCAGAATTAGGCTATTTGACCCATTGAGTCTGTTCTGCCAATTGCCCTTCTGAGGGGTTATGGTGAACCACTACACTCCATGTGGTGATTGTACCTCTAGTATTCTGTAAATTTAGAGTCACTCGACACAGATTTAGTGTAGATGAAGAAGAGATCATTTTCTGTTTAATTCAGAGATGGTGTACGACTTGGAAGGGAAGTGGGATGAGTCTCCAGTTTCCTACAACCTAAGCAACTGAGGTCATATAACACACACAAAATGCTGGTGGAACGCAGCAGGCCAGGCAGCATCTATAGGAAGAAGTACAGTCGATGTTTCGGGCCGACCCTTCGTCAGCACTGAGGTCATATGTTTGGGAGGTTCTGGAAGTGAGACCTTGGTTTATTACTTCAGTGCATCTTACAGAAGATGTGAGGGTATGATGAGGGAGGAGGGGATACTGATTAATTGGGTTCTTTGGTCCTGGATTGTATCCAGCTTCCTGAATGTTTTGGAGCTGCACTTCATCCGCACCTGCCTTGCTCCTTGCAGATGATAAAAAGGCTTCAGACAGTCAAGCAGTGAGTTAATCACTCCAGAATTACCTGTCATTCAGATGCTCTTGTAGCCACAGTTCTTGCTCAGAATTCAATAAAATGTAGGATACAGAAACAGGTCATTCAGCCTAACTAGTTTGTATTTCACTCTACTCTCTTCTCATTTTTCTCCATTTAACTCTATCTTCAGAACATTCTATTTACTTCTTTCTCATGTGCTTGCCTACCTGTCCATTAAATGCTTCTGTACACTCGTCTTATCCGGCCCATGTGGTGGAAGTTCCACATTCGTCCCCACTGGATTTCATGGTAACTATCTCATATTGTCAGCCTCTGGTTATATTATTCTTTTCAAATGCACTCTCTTTGCATCCACTCTATCAAAACTTCTCATTTTATACACCTCCATTAGGTTCCCTTCAGCCTTCTTTCTCAAAAGATAGCTGGTCACCCTTTTCTGACGCATCTACCTCACGTATCTTGTAAACTTTCTCCACATCCTTTCCCATGCTTCTTAAATCTTTTACAAGACAGGAGACCCAGTGTTACAGCTGCTCAAATCAAGGAATTTCACCCTTACAAGAATTCACAAATCACCAGCCAAAAATTTGACATATGGAATAAAATTTGATCTTCAGGAATTTATGTGAATAGTAAATAAATAAATAAACACACAATGTGTTTCCTTTCCAAATTGCATTTCTTGACACCTATGCAGATGATGTGGATTCACATTACAGAAAAGCAGGACATGGACAATCTTTTGGGTGAGCAATTATCCCCTAATGACCAGAACTCCTTGCAGTCTCTAGGTGTGATCTAGGTGTGCAGGTTTAGCATAAATTCCCTACTTTATAGTCTTACTAAAACTATGCCTTGTGCTTAGTTTATAATATAGATATACAACCTTGCTATCCTGTGATACATTTTGTGATGTATTCACTTGTAATCCAAAATTTCCTTCGACCAAAATCTGCTACCTCCCCTTTATCTGTTGAAATTTCATGAATGTCTTATACAGAAAGTCAGAAGGCAGAGGGTCGTGGTGGAGGAAGTACATTCAGATTGGAGGGTTGTGACTAGTGGTGTCCCACAAGGATCTGTTCTGGGACCTCTACTTTTTGTGATTTTTATTAACGACCTGGATGTGGGGGTAAAAGGGTGGGTTGGCAAGTTTGCAGATGACACAAAGGTTGGTGGTGTTGTAGATAGTGTAAAGGATTGTTGAAGATTGCAGAGAGACATTGATAGGATGCAGAAGTGAGCTGAGAAGTGGCAGATGGAGTTCAACCCGGAGAAGTGTAAGGTGGTACACTTTGGAAAGACAAACTTCAAGGCAGAGTACAAAGTAAATGGCAGGATACTTGGTAGTGTGGAGGAGCAGAGGGATCTGGGGGTACATGTCCACAGATCCCTGAAGGTTGCCTCTCAGGTAGATAGGGTAGTTAAGAAAGCTTATGGGGTGTTAGCTTTCATAAGTCGAGGGGTAGAGTTTAAGAAATGCGATGTAATGATGCAGCTCTATAAAACTCTGGTTAGGCCACACTTGGAGTACTGTGTCCAGTTCTGGTCGCCTCAGTATAGGAAGGATGTGGAAGCATTGGAAAGGGTACAGAGGAGATTTACCAGGATGCTGCCTGGTTTAGAGAGTATGGATTATGATCAGAGATTAAGGGAGCTAGGGCTTTACTCTTTGGAGAGAAGGAGGATGAGAGGAGACATGATAGAGGTGTACAAGATATTAAGAGGAATAGACAGAGTGGACAGCCAGTGCCGCTTCCCCAGGGCACCACTGCTCAGTACAAGAGGACATGGCTTTAAGGTAAGGGGAGGGAAGTTCAAGGGGGATATTAGAGGAAGGTTTTTCACTCAGAGAGTGGTTGGTGCGTGGAATGCACTGCCTGAGTCAGCAGTGGAGGCAGATACACTAGTGAAGTTTAAGAGATTACTAGACAGGTATATGGAGGAATTTAAGGTGGGGTGTTATATGGGAGGCAGGGTTTGAGGGTCGGCACAACATTGTGGGCCGAAGGGCCTATAATGTGTTGTACTATTCTACGTTCTACGTCCTTTGATGTGTTGCTATCCTCCTACTCAACCCTAACTCTGGCCCTTCCCAGGGAAACTTAATATCACCTACAAATTTATAATTTGTGTTTTTAATTCCACAATTTAAATCCTTTAGCTTCCTCGCTACATGTCATTTATCTCAGTGACAGGCTATGAAACTCACTCACTCTACAAGGTAATGACTATGAAGAGCAAATTAATAATGACTATGCAAGATCATCTGGTCACGTTTAGTCATAAACCCCAGTTTTATGTCATGCACCATCAAGATTGTAAAAAAAAATATAAAAAGGTAGATGGCCTTTTCCTAAACCTTACTTTTATTATCCTTAATTATTTGGATGGAGGTACGGAGTTATTGACGCTGCTGTGTATATTTGACATAATGCAATGGCCCATGTTGGTTAGGTTTTTTTTTGGAGGGTTTTTTTTCTTATTTGCTCCTTTTTTCATAATCACTATGAGTTTGGGAGGTTATTATATATGGATTATCATCTATTTGTATTTATACTTTAACCTATTAATTATGTATTCTCAAACTCTCTGTATCTATGTTTCTCTTAAGTTTGTTTAAAATTAATAAAAAGATATATAAAGAAAAAGGTAGATGGCCATACAATACTAACTCACCATTCAACCAAGAATTGTAATCATTACACTATAGAAAGAGAAACTATCTCTTCCCATTCTGCTTGCGCTAGTCTAGCCTACACAATAATTTCATGTCCTTAAATAATACTATAAGACATAGGAGCAGAATTAGCCATTCAGCCCATCGAGTCTGCTGCAAAATTTGCCACCTTCATTAATACTTCTTTTTTATATGTGCTTTCAAGCATATATAACATACAATTTCCTTTCAAATAATGCCACAGTTTCTGCATTAGTAACCTGCTCATTCCACTTACAAATAATTTCTGAGACAATAACTTCCCCTTCCCATTTTCCATATGTTTTAATCTGAGCTCCCTTATTATTAAATCATGAATAAATGGAAATAATCTTTCTTGTTCTAGATTCTTAAATAATTCACAATGATAGAGACCACAAATGTTTATGTTTTAGCAAAAATAAACTACTTTCAAGAGCTTTTTCACACGCATAATCTTTCATTTCTGAACTTTTTCTGATGAGAGTTGGACAGACTACTACATTATTCATTTGTGTGTAGGAGACAGAGAGCTGTTTTTATAGAGGTGGTATAAAATCATGAGGGGCACAGATGAGGGAATACATTCAATCTTTATCTCAGAACTGGGGAATCAAAATTCCAAGGCACAGGTTTAAGATGAGAGGGGAAAGACTTAATAGGAACTTGAGGGACAACCTGCTTGGACAAAGGCTGGTAAAAGCTGCCAGGGGAAATAGTTGAGACTGGTACAATAAAAAGCTTTAAAAGACAGATACATGGATTAGAAAGATTTTGAGGGATGTGGGCCAAATGCTAGCAAAGGGGATTAGCTTGGAAGGGCTGCGTTGGTTGACATGGGCCATTTGGACTGAAGGGCCTGCTGTATAACTCTAAGGCCATGACTACGACCATGAGTCTTCACGAAATCTGTCCATGACTCTCAAACCTACTTGCAATGAGATTCCCAGAACTATGAGCACTCCTTCAATCAAATCAATGCCTCACATAAATTCAACAGAATATTTTCAGATCTATAAACATTAAATTCATTTACCTTTCTCAAGGTGTTTCTTACTTTTGAACAGCTATCTTCTCAGTAACTTTGCACAGAATTTTATCACTTAATAAACTTACTGCCAGTGTTCCCGCTTGGTTAATACTTCACAGCTCTCTGCATTGAATGGCCTTCTTCCTATCCATTAGGTTAACTGACATTGTTTTAATCTTCTGTACTCTGCTTCAAAACAATGCAATGCTTTCAGGAACATACAGATAACGGTCCTTGACACTGCGAGGTTGTTGGGATGTACTGGGGCTAAGTAGAATCTTAACACGGGCTTTCACAGGGACTGTAGTAGTAGTAGTAACAGTGCAATCACTCAAGTCGAGTATGAAGTTCTCCTGAGGAGTTATTCCCTCGATAGAGAATGCCTGTGCATGATTTTGCTTAACGTGGCGAGGCTAATGCATAGGCAGCCACTCCAAGGTCCTAGAAAGATCAGGGTTAGGGTCCAGTTACAAAATGACTGGAGACCTTCCTCCGCTTTCAGCCTTTGTAATGCGTCATCAGCTTCCACCAACTCCACCACTGAGGTCTTGGTTGATACATTCTTTGTCTGCAAATTCCCCTTGACCTCATACCTGTGGGCGACCTAACCTGGATACCTGCAGGACACAAATGGCCAGTTTCCAACTACTCATTTCAATCATTCATTCGCCAAATTAATCAACAATAAATGACAATCAAAATGGTTCATTTGAGGTTGAGTCTGTTAGCTTTGTAGAATATGTTTACATTTCTTCCAGTTCACTTGGGTTGCTGAGAATGCAAGGAAGTGGGTGCTCCCTGTGCTAGAGTTTCACTGGAGTTGGAAAGCTGATTAGTGAATGTCAGTCATACTTCTGAGTAAGCACAGTGGGAGGTTGAATCATTTACGTCCATGTGTACCTGTTCATGGAAGATGGTGATTTCTGCTGATGCAATGGAAACGGCATGTGAGATGAATTAACCAACCACTAGTAACTGTGACAGCTCACCTGAGCTGCTTTGGAAATTCCACCCAGTAAGACAATGGAGGGTTTTTCCTGAATTTAGCACTGCACCCACAATTTGCCGCTGAGCCTTTCTCATTTCTCTTTCAGAGGAGAGCGTCCTCAGATGTTCCTGGTTGAAAGCCAAGGGTCTGACAACAGTGTTTGGAAAATCATCTTGCCCAAACACTACCCATATAACCATTACAGCACAGAAACAGGCCATCTCGGCCCTTCTAGTCCGTGCCAAATGCTTACTCTCACCTAGTCCCACCTAGCTGCACTCAGCCCATAACCCTCCATTCCTTTCCTGTCCATATACCTATCCAATTTTTTTAAAATGAGAATATTGAACCTGCCTCTACCACTTCTACTGGAAGCTCGTTCCACACAGCTACCACTCTCTGAGTAAAGAAGTTCCCCCTCATGTTACCCCTAAACTTTTTCCCCTTAACTCTCAACTCATGTCCTCTTTTTTGAATCTCCCCTACTCTCAATGGAAAAAGCCTATCCACTTCAACTCGATCTATCCCCCTCATTATTTTAAATACCTCTATCAAGTCCCCCCTCAACCTTCTATGCTCCAAAGAATAAAAATCTAACTTGTTCAACCTTTCTCTGTAACTTAGATGCTGAAACCCAGGTGACGTTCTAATAAATCTCCACTGTACTCTCTCTATTTTGTTGACATCTTTCCTACAATTCGGTGACCAGAACTGTACACAATACTCCAAATTTGGCCTCACTAACGCCTTGTACAATTTTAACATTACATCCCAACTCCTATACTCAATGCTCTGATTTATAAAGGCCAACATACCAAAAGCTTTCTTCACCACCCTATCCACATGAGATTCCATCTTCAGGGAACGATGCACCATTATTCCTAGAGCAGTCTGTTCTCCATCCTCACAGTTAATTGAATCTGCCTCACTACTTGAAGCAGCAAACTGCAGCTCTGGTTCTTGCTAATAACACAGATATGTACTCATATATACTTACTACAATGCACTTTTTACTGGCCTTCCAAAGCAATCTACTGACAAACTTCAAATGATTCAGAATGCCACTGCTAGAATTTTAACCAAAACCAGGATGAGGGAACATGTTTCTCCTGTGCTAGCTACTCTGCATTAGCTTCATGTATCTTTTCAAATTAATTTGAAAGTTTTCTTACTTGTTTTTAAAGCTCTTAATGGTCTGGGCCTAGAGTACATCACAGACCCATTTTTGTTTTATAATCCTGTGTGAGCTCTCATGTCCTGTATCTAACTGGGGGGGTCAGCTGGTAATGGGTCACAATGAAGTCGCAGGACCATCTTCACTGAATTGTATACCACATCGATGCAGCTATTCACAAATTTATACTCCTTTCTAGCTGCTCTGAGTTTTTATGACAATTTGTTTACAGAGGTCCCTTAATGCTAGCAGTTAAACCAAAAAAATCAGAATTCATATTTCTGGTGATGTCACCATGACTCTCACAGTTAAAGGACACAAGGTGTTTTACATGGTGTCTTACTTTCTTCAAGTAATATCAATACTGGAGGTTAAGCAAACAGGCACAAACCTATATTGGGTTGCTAGCATATTCTTGGTATCAAGGGATTCTTGCCAGTCTCTCACTTTGATTACATCATCATTAATTCATCGGTTCCTAAGTCAAACCCAAGGCAATCAAAACAGACCCTACTGGGTAACTATAACACAGTTCAGCAAATATCTCAGGTACTCATTCGTAAAAGCCAAGATGATGATAGCCGTGACCAGAAAATCCACAGAGTATTAACAAATTGCCACTGGTCAACTATAACTGGAATCTCAGTGCCACTGCAACCTTTCTCCTTGTCCAATTTCTGACAAAGATCACTGCTGGAACTCATGTAATGCTCTTGTGTGTAACAACCACCCAGGCATCCCAAAAGATATATTCAGGCAAAAACTGGGACCGAACCAAACAGAAACACGCAAAGATCAAACGATTGGTCAAAGGAAGAAGCACATAAATGAGAAAGAGATGACAGGGAAAAGAGTAACACACAAACTGCTGGAGGAAGTCAGCAGGCCAGGCAATCCCTATGGAGAGTGATAAGCAGTCGATGTTTCCAGCCAAGACCATTCATCAATCACTGGAAAGGAAAGAGGAAGAAGCCAGAATAAGATGGTGGGGGAAGGGGAAGGAACAGGGAAGAGAGATTTGAGGAAATTTCAGAATCTTGGGGTGTATGCTGCAGAAGGCACAGTTATTGACGATGAGTTAGGGAATTTGCAAGAAGCCAGTGTTAGAATTGACAAAAAGGCATATTTCTATTTTCCTTCCTTTATTGCTGTGGCAAAGAAAGTTTGCACATTAAGGAAAGGTAGAAGGCATTACAAATGCTTGAATAAAAATAGAAAATTGATCTTCCATTGATCTTTCATAAACCTGTAATGCTAACCTGTTTTTCTTTCTATTGACTTTGCCAGAGTGGTAGGAGCATTTCCTACTTTCATTTCACCAGATTTTTAAAATTTTCTGATACAAATATCTAGCTCTTTCTGGGGACTCTTGACTGAGAAACACTGATCCTGCATCATTATCAATTAGACCAAAAGACATAGGAGCAGAACTATGCCATTTGTCTCATCGAGTCTTCTTCGCATTTCATCATGGCTGATTTATTTTCCCTCTCAACCCCATTCTCCTGCTAACTCCCCAGAATCTTTGACACTCTTATTAATCACTTTAAATATACACACCCATCTGTGGCAATGAATTCCACAAATTCACCATACTCTGGCTAAAGATATTCCTCCTCATCTTTGTTCTAAAGGGGCATACTTGAATTCTGAGGCTGTATCCTCTGGTCCAAGACTCCCCCACTATAGAAAACATCCTCTCAATGTCCACTCTATCTAGGCCTTTCAATATTTGATGTTAGACTGCTGCTTTACATGTCCTCTACATGTCCTACTTTCAGCAATACTGGACTTTGATCCATTTGTTGACCCCATTACCTGTTATGTTTTGTAACTTCTAAACATTAAACTATTTCAAGAGAAACACGGAAGTCTGAAGAATGCAAGTATACCTTCATCTTTACGTTAAGCGAGGTGCCATTTATTACATGGTAGCATGATGATTTATGCAATCAACATATTTTTACATATAATCCATAATTATTTAAACAAACAAGGATGCTTACTCAACCAATATCTATAGAAAATTACTTAGATATTATTGAAATACCAAATACACAACACTCCTCCCTGCTTAGCTATAAACTCCAACACAATGTAGAATGCAATCTAACATTTGCATATTATATAATACAACTACTATATTCAAACATCCACATCCAAATTTTAAAATAGTAGGCTTAAAGATTTAATCACTATGGAGGATTTCTTACTCCTTTCCTGACAAGTGAGATCTCTTTGCTTGGCTGGTGAGACTAGTGGCTGTGAAAGCAACCTCAGGTTCTGGGGCATCCTCTGTGATGGCTTGAGACTGCAGGAAGTGGTTCTGATAACTTTCTTCACCTTTTCTCTCTTTTGATCTGCTTCAATCCATTTCTTTTTTTCTTATGTTCATTCTCTTTTTAATAATTTCTCTTTCTCATTCACAGTCTTTCTCCCCATCTCTTCCTTCTTCTCATTAGTGCACCTTGATCTTGGGAACCACTTAGTTTTCTGGAATATTCTCTTAACAATGTTTCTATTGCTTTCTTTACAATATGATCTCTTGGTTTCCGCATTCACAACATCATCTGACAGATTCTCTGTTTTCATATCTCCATTGACTTCTTTCTTTTTGGCCTTCCATTCATCCAGCTGGTTTTGGTCATTGCATCCACTTTTACACTTTGCTCCCCATAGATGCTGCCTGACCTGCTGAGTTCTTTCAGCATTCTGTGTGTGTTACTCTGGATTTCCAGCGTCCGCAGAATCTCTCTCGTGTTTATGACTTATGGTGAAAGATGCTTTCTTGTCCTTGCAGGCACCTAACACTTTCTGCACATTCATTATGATCAACAAACCTATGTTAGTTGTTATCAGAAACTGCAGGGTTAATCTCCACAAGGGAAAAGGTACATGACTGAAGAAAGCTCAGCAATCAGTTATCTCACTGCTTCTAACTACTAAAATGTGGACCTTTTCACAGTACAATGCTGGCTGCTGAAGTAGCTTGCCTAAGTAACAGTCTGCACCCCTCAGTCCTTTGCCAGGCAATATGATACACCCATTCTCCTCGGTACAAAGCAGCTCCACAGGGAAGGCACTCATGAGTTGGCTGGATCAAGCAATCAACAAACAGTTTTACAAACCAAAAATGTTAGCAATTATTCAGCAGAGTAGGGAGAATCTGTAGAGAGAGAAACAGTTGGAATATGTCCTTACCTCAAAATAGATGAGTATTTGGAGTGTTTCCTCCTTATATTTCAGATTTATAAGGAATATAAATTTGCCCACAGATAGTTTTATTTACACTCAGGGGCCATTTTATTAGGTATACCTATGTACCTGCTCGTTAATGCAAATATCTAATCAGCCAATCACATGGTAGTAACTCAGTTCATAAAGCATGCAGACATGGTCTTGAGGTTCAGTTGCTGTTCAGACCAAATATCAGAATGGGGAAGAAATGTGATCTAAGTGGTTTTGACTGTGGAATGATTGTTGGTGCCAGGCAACTGAGAGAGTTTCTCAGAAACTGCTGATCTCCTGGGATTTTCACATACAATAGTCTCTAGAGTTCACAGAGAATGGTGTGAAAAACAAAATACATCCAGTGAGTGGCAGTTCTGTGGGAGACAATGTTTTGTTAATGAGAGAGGACAGAGGAGAATGGCCAGACTGGTTCAAGCTGACAGGAAGATGATAATAACAACGCATTACACATTGGTGTGCAGAAGAGCATCTCTGAACACACAACACATTGACATTTGAAGTGAATGTGTACAGCAGCAGAAGACAAGGAACATACTCTTAGTGGCCGCTTTATTAAGTACTGTACCTAAAAAAGTGGCAAATAAAGTGACCGTAAACTACCCTGAGATTCATTTTCTTGTAGGCATTCACAGTACAACAAAAATAAATAGAGCCAATGAATAACGACACTAAAAGACTGACAATCAACGTGCAAAAGAAGAAAAAATGTGTAAATACAAAACAAATAACAACAATAAATATATAATACTGAGTACATGCATAGTAGAGTCCTTGACAGTGAGTCCAGAGGTTGTGGAATCAAATCAGTTCAGTGTTGAGGTGAGTGAAGTTATCCAGTCTTGTTCAGGAGCCTGATGCTTGAACGGTAACAACTGTCTCTGAACCTAGTGGTGTGGGACCTTCCCACGGGCTGACAGAATGTATACTTGAACAAGTAGAATGTTCAACTGCATCAGATTCTCAGCACTGTGTGAACAGTGTCTCAAACTCACCCCAATATCACAAAACACAGGAGGAAATGTACAAGAAGATATCAAGAATGACAATCTCCATACATTAATCACGTCACTCTGTCCCCACACCCTGAACAGCCGTGGAGAGCAGGCAATTCCACATCCACATCTTGCTCGGCTGCTGGGCTCCAGCCTTCATTAAGGCTCGTTAGTTAATTGGTGTCTCTCGCTTTCCCATCACATTGAGAAGGTGTAAAGCATCACATTTGCTGGACGCTATGACAGCTGGCATAAACTGGACAAAGTGTGAATATCCCCAGCAAAACCTGAACTAGGCTACAAAGGAGGGATGTAATTCTCTGATTGTTATAGGTGCTGGGGGAAAGGAACGTGCCAAACAAGCACGAGAGGAAGGAAAAATTAAAGCAATACATTGTCACAGATTTTCCACTGAGATCCCCATGGAGTCCAATATGCTGTTTTCTGAACAAACACTCAGGTTATTATCATTGTCCAAACTGGCTAGACCCCAGAGAGTTGACCATCTTCACCGAGGCATAAACAACATCATCAGCTCCCCCTCGTATCGCCTAGCAGTTTACCCGAGTCCAAATAACAGATGGTACCTTAGTGAGAGTTCAGGGTCGCGAAGCTCAGCACTAGACCCAGCATATTTGAACACACTCTCCCTGTCACACTGTCCATAGTGATCACCAAAACACAGCTCATGGAAGAACAAACACCCACCTCACACTCGGGAGGAGAGGAAAATACCTTGCTCACCTTCTTTCTGTCGTTCTGCTCTCAGCTTCTTCAAAGTGGAAAAGGCTGGCTCAAGATTCAGCAGCAGGATAGAAACATGTGACCACAGAGTCTAATTAAACAGAAGTGTTGCTGTGTGACTGAGAGGAGGGTGACACTAATAGCCATCTGTCGGGTAGTTACAGCACTCTGTCTGTATCTGACTGTCAGTATTTGGGGAAAGAGAGAGAGAGAGAGAGCACTGAAGAGGCAGACAAAGAAAGAACGAGAAGGAAGAAAGGAGAAGGGAAAGGAAGGGAGGAAGGTATAAAGTGAAAGAGTAGGGGAGATGAAGGGGAAGATGGGAAGGGCTTGAAAAAGAGGAGGGCAAAGAAAGGAGGGAGGAGAAAGCAGAGAGTGTAAAGAGTGAATTGGAAATATCTAACCTGGCATTCTGTAAGAGGTGACCTTGCATTACAGCCTGTTTCCAATAAAATTCTAAAAATCAGTTCGCTGATCCCTCTGTCTCCCCGACTTACTTATATATTTTTCAGTTCCTCACATTTTTACACATCAAGCAACAACAACATCTGAAACCAACTCTGATCTGAATTAGTTGAATCCCAAGGTGACATTCTCAGTACCCTATTAACTAAGGTAGGCTGCATTACAAGTGCTGCACTGTTACACCTCTACAGCTATGTAAGAGATGTGCAATATTAAATGTTGCAATACCAGCTAACAAAGCAACCACTTGTATTTATATTGCAATTTTTAACATAAATCTCTTTGCAAAAGAATTACCAAACAGAATTTGATATTAATCCCGATAAGGCAGTATTCGGGACAATAATAAGGAAATATTTGTGGCGATGTCCAAATGCATGGTGAGATACATAGATTTTAAGGGGTATTTTAAAGCAAGAAAGGTGGGGAGGTTTAAGGAACAAATACCACAACCTGAGTGTTGCATAAAATGAATTCCTGAATCTTGGAGAATAAACTCAAAGGAGAAATGTGGGCACTGAATTTTTCAACACAAGTGTAGTTATTATGTGTTTCTAACTTTACCCAATTCTGATGAAAGGTCATTGATTAGAAATATTATCTTAGTTTCTTTCTCCACATCTGCTGACTGATCTGCTGAGTATTTCCAGTATTTTGCTTTTATTATATCCTGTGCATGTTTTTGCACCCTGACTAAAACCAACCTTTTGAAATGGAAGAATGCAGAATGTGCAACCTGCCTCCTCCAAATCCCATCATGAGAAACTTGTGAAGCCTATATTTCCAAAACACTTGCTTAACCCAACAGTGCAGGTGTATATAGAGATGATTTTGTTACCTGTGGTAACCTCCATGTTGGGAGTGGTTCCTTTAGGAGACATCACTATTCTATTATCGGTTCCCTCTAGTGGATGGATGACCAAACAAAGTGTAATGGTTTGTGGAGAACTAAAAGGTGTTGAAATGTGAGTGCTGTATTTGTTTGGCAATTGCCCATCCCTTGGATGGTGCAATTCTGATGGCTGGTGATGGCATTACAAGAGTGAGGTCTCTTAGCATCAAACATGCCCTTCCGACCAACCTCATCAATGGCAACTTATGCTTATCTATGCCAATCCCATTTGCGTGCACTAGACCCACATCCCTCTACGATTTGACGTTTTGGTCTGATACCTTTCTCTCCAGGCTCATGTCTCCTACCTGTCCAAATGCTTTTTCAATGTTGTAATTATCTCTGCCTCTACCATCTTCTCTAGTACAGTAGTTCATTCCACAAATTCACCACCTTCTGTGTGGAAAAAAAAACTTGCTCCTCAGATTGTATTTAACTTGAAAGACTTACACTATTCATAATTTTATAAACCTGTATGAGTCATATCTCAGCCTCCTGTATCTATTTGCATCTTAACAAAGAGTATAATCTCTTGGGAAATGCATTTCCATAATACCACAAGACATAAGAGCAGAATTAGGCCATTTAGCCCAATCGTCTGCTCCACCATTTAATCATGGCTAATTTATTATATCTCTAAACCCTATTCTCCTACCATCATCCCGCAACCTTTGATGCCCCTACTAATCAAAAACTTACCAATCTCTGCTTTAAATATGCCCAGTGACTTGGCTTCCACAGCTGTCTGTGATATATTGATTTAATCTTTCATGCTGGCATCAGCTGTATCAAGATGTCTGCAAACCAGGTGACTAGATATTTGAAGAGTTGGTTAAACTATTGAAGTGAACAAATATCCCAGAAACTGGGACATATTTAACCAACACTTGGAGGAAGCTATAGTATTTATGACTTTCCACAGATCTGAGATGGGGAGTTCAGCAGAGTGAGCATGGGGTAAGCTTGGGGAAGGTGTTACAAGATTGTGCTATTTGTGGAATCTATGATGTGCATACTGAAAAGAGGCTGCTGAGAGAGAAAACTAAATTTAAAGCAGCTATTCAGTTATTTCTCCAGCAGAAGAAATGGAGCTGAAGTAGATGCAAGGATTTACAAGATCATCCAGCCGAAGCACAGTGCGTGATCAACCTGGGGCCTCCGTCCACACAGCCCATAAGAAAAAAGTTCAAAATAAAGTTATTATCAAAATATATATATGTCACCATGTACTATCTTGAGATTCTTTTCTTGCAGTCACTCACAGTAGAACAACACAATAGAATCACTGAAAAACTACACAAAGACTGACAAACAATACAAACTGTGCAAATACAATGATAGGTAGATACATGCAAACACACACAGAACATGTGTTGTAAAGTCCTTGAAAGTGAGTCCACAGGTTGTGGCATCAGTTCAGAGTTGAAGTGAATGAAGTTATCCCTGCTGGTTTAAGAACCTGATGATTATAGGGTAACATCTATCCTCAGCCTGGTGGTGTGGGACCTAAGGCTCCTGTAACTCCTTTCCAGGCCTTAGACTTAGCTTTCTCAATCCCTTTTGAGAAAAGAGCTGACTTGATGATTGTGGCTGCAATATCTAGCCAAGGTGCATAGACTCAACCTGTTATCTATAATCATAGTGTTAGGGACAGTTCACCTCAGTGCAGACCAAGAACAAGGACATGGTAAGTTCAAGCAACCCAGCAGTGTGAAGACTCTTGGGAAGAAATGGATCCATCAGGCAAACGTTGCATGGATTCAGCAAAGGCAGGTCCTGTTTGGCAAACTTACTGGAGTTCTTTGAGGATATAACAAGCACAGTGGATAAAGGGGAACAGATGGCCATTATTTATTTGGATTTCCAGAAGGTGTTCGATAAGGTGCCATGTAAAAGACTTATCCATAAGCTAAGGATGCATGGAATTGGGGGTAATGTATTAGCATGGATAGAGGATTGATTAACTAATAGAAAGCAGAGAGTTGGGATACATGGGTGTTACTCTGGTTGGCAATCAGTGGTGAGTGGTGTGCCACAGGGGTCGGTGCTGGGCCCACAAATGTTCACAATATACAGTAACGATCTGGAAGAGGGAACCGAATGTAGTGTATCTAAGTTTGCTGATGATACTAAATTTAGTGGAAAAGCAAATTGTGCAGAGGATACAGAGAGTCTGCAGAGAGAGAGAGATAGGTTATATGAGTAAGCAAACATCTGGCAGATGGTAAATGTGAGGTCACCCACTTTGGAAGGTAAAATGGAAGATCAGATTATTATTTAAATGGTAAAAGATTGCAGCATGCTGCTGTGCAGTAGCACTTGGAGTGCTGGTGAATCGCAAAAGGTTGGTTTGCAGGTGGAGCAGGCTATCAAGAAGGCAAATGGAATGTTGATCTTCATTGCTAGAGGGACTGAATTTAAGAGCAGGGAGTTTGTGCTGCAACTGTACAGGGTACTGGTGAGACCACACCTGGAGTACTCCGTACAGTTCCGGTCTCCTTACTTGAGGAAGGATATATTGGTTTTGGAGGCGGTGCAGAGGAGGTTCACCACGTTGATTCCAGAGATGAGGGGGTTAGACTGTGAGAAGAGATTGAGTCGCCCAGGACTGTAGTCACTGGAATTCAGAAAGATAAAGGAAGTCTTATAGAAACATATAAAATTATGAAAGGGATAGATAAGATAGAGGCAGGAAAGTTGTTTCTACTGGTAGGTGAGACTAGAACTAGGGGACATAGCCTCAAGATTCGGGACAGTAAATTTAGGATGAAGATGAGGAGGAACTGCTTTTCCCAGAAAGTGGTAGATCTGTGGAATTCTCTGCCCAATGAAGCAGTGGAGGCTACTGCGGTAAATATATTTAAGACAAGGTTGGATAGATTTTGGGATGGTAGGGGAATTAAAGGTTGTGAAGAAAAGACAGGTAGGTGGAAGTGAGTCCATGGTTAGATCTGCCATGATCTGATTGAATGGCAAAGCTTGCTCGACGGGCCAGATGGTCTACTCCTGCTCCGATTTCTTATGTTCTTATAAAAGGAAAGGTCATTATACACATGTCCAATGGGAAGAGGATATGGAATGTTTACACTAAATGTGACTTCTATTCATCCTTCTCAGACATCAGCACAAACTGGAGGAAGGACAGCATCAATGGAAAATGGCATAAGTGCCACAATGACAGTGAGTTCAAGGGGTTGTTCAATGTCCATCACTGGAGAAGGAATCAAGCCAACAGGGATGTGTGACACTATTATGAGAAGTAGTGAAAGTGAAGCAAAGGTTCTTCTGTATATTCCAGGACATAGATCAAATACTGACTAGAACACACAATCCAAAGTACAGCTAAGATGATAAAGGAATTGTCTGCAGTAGTTGTATTTGACAAGTTACAAAGCTGCTTTGTAATAAACATGAAAGCTATCAAACCATAAAAGCCAGGATTCACCTGGAGGAGACAGACTGCGCCTCTGTTTGTCACAACTTGAACTGTGCATTACAACAGGAAGCAGAAGGCTGGGCAGAGCCACAGAGACTGAATGGATGGTATCACTGCACTGGTTTTCTGAACTGAGCTGCTCGAGTCATTCCTGCTGTGAAGACAGTTGGCACCATTTGGGTCTGTGAAGATTTCAAATAGATAGATACCTCTTACCTCTGATGAATGGCTTGTTTGCTCAGCTAGGAAGAAATCATAGCCCGGGACATACCAGCAGATAGACAAAAGTTTCAATAAGAACCTTGTGATGAATAGTTGTCTAGGATTGTTCCAACAGAACAGATTTCTATTAGGGATGGCATTTTCTAGAGGACAACGGATTGATCCAATGTGTCACAAACTATCTTGGAAAGACAGAGCAGGGATACAAGGAGAATCTAAGCAATTGCAAGAAGTAAGGGAGGTCAAGGGAAGATGAGAACACCTTTGCTACCTGAGTGGTCTCTTTCCTTTATAAGATAGTTGTTGGAAGACCCCACCCACCCAGTTGCTGGCAAGGTTAAAGGAAAGCTGGCTAAGTACCAAGAAGGAATTGAAGTTCAAGCAAAAAAATGCTGGAAATATTCAGCAGGTTAGATGCAATCTGTGGGAAGAGAAACAGGTCCCTGAATGAGCAATGACCTGAAATGTTAACTCTGCTCCTCTCCCTGAAGATATTGCCTGACCTGCTGTGTGTTTCCAGCATTTGGTTTAATTTCAGATTTCCAATATCTGCTGGTGGTGGGCAGGTCTGTAATACATACCTAGCAAAGAGACAGCACACTGACCCCCTGGTGTGAAGTAGCACTTTGGGAAACTATGGGTAAATAACAGTAACTACAGAGGGCTACACATTAGACAGAGTAAGTTATAGACAATAGACAATAGGTGCAGAAGTAGACCATTCAGCCCTTCGAGCCTGCACCGCCATTCTGAGATCATGGCTGATCATCTACTATCAATACCCGGTTCCTGCCTTGTCCCCATATCCCTTGATTCCCCTATCCATAAGATACCTATCTAGCTCCTTCTTGAAAGCATCCAGAGAATTGGCCTCCACTGCCTTCTGAGGCAGTGCATTCCACACCCCCACAACTCTCTGGGAGAAGAAGTTTTTCCTTAACTCTGTCCTAAATGACCTACCCCTTATTCTTAAACCATGCCCTCTGGTACTGGACTCTCCCAGCATCTGGAACATATTTCCTGCCTCGATCTTGTCCAATCCCTTAATAATCTTATATGTTGCAATCCGATCCCCTCTCAATCTCCTTAATTCCAGCGTGTACAAGCCCAGTCTCTGCGTAAGACAGTCTGGACATCCCAGGAATTAACCTTGTGAATCTACGCTGTCCTTCCTCTACAGCCAGGATGTCCTTCCTTAACCCTGGAGACCAAAACTATACACAATACTCCAGGTGTGGTCTCACCAGGGCCCTGTACAAATGCAAAAGGATTTCCTTGCTCTTGTACTCAATTCCCTTTGTAATAAAGGCCAACATTCCATTAGCCTTCTTCACTGCCTGCTGCACTTGCTCATTCACCTTCAGTGACTGATGAACAAGGACTCCTAGATCTCTTTGTATTTCTCCCTTACCTAACTCTACACCGTTCAGATAATAATCTGCCTTCCTGTTCTTACTCCCAAAGTGGATAACCTCACACTTATTCACATTAAACATCATCTGCCAAGTATCTGCCCACTCACCCAGCCTATCCAAGTCACCTTGAATTCTCCTAACATCCTCATCACATGTCACACTGCCACCCAGCTTAGTATCATCAGCAAACTTGCTGATATTATTCTCAATGCCTTCATCTAAATCGTTGATGTAAATCGTAAACAGCTGTGGTCCCAATACCGAGCCCTGTGGCACCCCACTAGTCACCACCTGCCATTCCGAGAAACACCCATCCACCGCTACCCTTTGCTTTCTATCTGCCAACCAGTTTTCTATCCATGTCAATATCTTCCCCCCAATGCCATGAGCTCTGATTTTACCCACCAATCTCCTATGTGGGACCTTATCAAATGCCTTCTGAAAATCGAGGTGCACTACATCCACTGGATCTCCCTTGTCTAACTTCCTGGTTACATCCTCGAAAAACTCCAATACATTAGTCAAGCATGATTTGCCCTTGGTAAATCCATGCTGGCTCGGCCCAATCCTATCACTGCTATCTAGATATGCCACTATTTCATCTTTAATAATGGACTCTAGCATCTTCCCCACTACTGATGTTAGGCTGACAGGACGATAGTTCTCTGTTTTCTCCCTCCCTCCTTTCTTAAAAAGTGGGATAACATTAGCCATTCTCCAATCCTCAGGAACTGATCCTGAATCTAAGGAACATTGGAAAATGAATACCAATGCATCCGCAATTTCCAGGGCCACCTCCTTTAGTACCCTAGGATGCAGACCATCTGGACCTGGGGAATTGTTAGCCTTCAGTCCCATCAGTCTACTCATCACCGTTTCCTTCCTAATGTCAATCTGTTTCATTTCCTCTGTTACCCTATGTCCTTGGCCCATCCATACATCTGGGAGATTGCTTGTGTCTTCCCTAGTGAAGACAGATCTAAAGTACTTATTAAATTCTTCTGCCATTTCTCTTTTTCCCATAACAATTTCACCCAATTCATTCTTCAAGGGCCCAACATTGTTCTTAACTATCTTCTTTCTCTTCACATACCTAAAAAAGCTTTTGCTATCCTCCTTTATATTCCTGGCTAGCTTGCGTTCGTACCTCATTTTTTCTCCCCGTATTGCCTTTTTAGTTAAGTTCTGTTGTTCCTTAAAAATTTCCCAATCATCTGTCTTCTCACTCACCTTAGCTCTGTCATACTTTTTTTTAATGCTATGCAATCTCTGACTTCCTTTGTCAACCACTGTGGCCCCTTTCCCCCCTTTGAATCCTTCCTTCTCCGGGGGATGAACTGATTTTGCACCTTGTGCATTATTCCCAAGAATACCTGCCATTGCTGTTCCACTGTCTTTTTTGCTAGGATATCCATCCATTTAACTTTGGCCAGCTCCTCCCTCATGGCTCCATAGTCTCCTTTGTTCAACTACAACACTGACACCTCCGATCTGCCCTTATCCTTTTCAAATTGCAGATAAAAACTTATCATATTATGGTCACTACCTCCTAATGGCTCCTTTACTTCAAGATCGCTTATCAAATCCTGTTCATTACACAACACTAAATCCAGAATAGCCTTGTCATAGTTCATAGAGCAAGTTTTGTAGATCTCTATACTGAGCAATCAGGTTAGCATTTTCCTTTTGGATGACAATGCTGTTGATTGACTAATTACTCCTTAACTACTAGGGACATTTCCTGCCGTCTTTTAGAACCACTGCATAAGCTGCTGAACAATAAGACTATATGGAAGTTGGGAGAGAACTAGGATGCCGTGGTCTAAGAGTCAGAGTGGTTGGTGCTGAGGTCACAGTTGATCCTGATCCAGTGAGGAAATTGCGGTTATCCCTCATGGCTTGCAGAATCACTATAGTGTTATTCACTGATTACAGAATAGAGATAAGCCACCCATTGCTTTGAAAAGGAATGACAAAGCATGACCAGACATAAAACTGTAGCACAGTTGTACAAAAATAGTTCAGTTAATGTGGAAAGAGTGACGAAGTGTTGTGTGGCTGGCATTTTGTGATTCTTGTGAACCACTGGTCTCTGCAAGGTATTTTTGGGCACACAGAACATAACCTTTTCTCATTTTTAGCATTAGGATGGAGGTACAGGAGCTTGAAATATATATTTCTTATTGTAATTCATAGAACATTTAATGTACTGCACTGTTCTGCTGCCACAAAACAAGAAATGTCATGACATACTATACATCAGTGACAACTAAGTTCTTCAATACAATCAGAATGCAAATGTGCTGTTCAATGCCCAATGGTGCAGCTCTGTGTGAGAGACTGACTCCAGCAGAACTTGCAGTATTGCTCAGACACATGGATAGTGCCACAGTCACAACCAAATGGGTTATAACCATTACAAGATATACCAGTACTCTCTTGCAGGCGTACAAACTCACTCAACATGGATGGGGAAGGGGGAATGGGGATGTGAAAAGGACATGTCATCAGCACATTAAATAAAAAGTAATGAGCAAAGCACCCAGAGTGGTGTGGTTCTTTGGTATTGGATCCTGATGCATTTGCAATCCAAAGGTTCTTCGGAAGTCAAGAATGAGGCATAAACTTGTTGCTTATGGCCATTTTACTAAGTGTTACTATGGCAAAGAAAAAAGAGAAACATCAAGAAAAACAAAGAAACTAGCAGATTAAAAAGCAGTATGGTCTTCCACTCCAGACTAGAGATTACAAAAACACTGTTGATAACAATTAGTCAATAAGATAGCCAGATTCAAGTAATGTGACACACACCACTGAAACCAAAAAAAAATGCACAATAATGTAGAGGCAACTGTTCCATAATTACTGAATTTACCAAACACTTAAGTGTATATATGTGATTATATAAGAATACAAGCAAACACAGGAAAGATAAAGTACAAGGAAAACAACAATTCTATAGCCCAATCCAACACTGGGGATTCAGAATTGTTCAATTACTAAGAAGAGCAATCCTTCTGAGGCAAGTTAACTGGAACTGAATATGCCAGAAGAAATATAGAGTGTACACAGCCCATGCTACTCAACATCAAAGGCATGGGAACAAAGGGAGACTGGTCAGTGAAAGGTGGACTGAAACAGATAAGTTGTGCCAAAGTTGTATGTTTTTGACTGCACACCATCCAACAGCTGAGTTACTGATTTACAGGCAAATCTAAACTCATTTCAAATGAGTGTTTCCCAAAGAAGTAAAGCACGAAGAACAGCATAATGCCAGGCCTCATTATCATCATTTTAACACAGTTGACAATCTTGTTGGAAGCTGGCTATGGAATGTACTCACCATAGGTTGCACTGGACTGCTTTCAGCTGTGGTTTATCAGACTTTAGTACAGCCAGGAGCAAATGGCGTGTGATGGAAGCACTGACCAGTGAAATGGCCACAGCACACAAGCATGCAGAGGATGCACTGAGCAGAGTGTCAGCTGAAATGATGGCTTTCGGATGGCAGCGTTGCCTTGGACTACCAGCTCACAGAGAAAGAGACACCTGTGCTGCAACTACATCCCCAATGAGTCTGAGACATTACTCACCCGGCTGATTATATCTAGCAGTCAGCAAATAAGACCAGAAAAGTAGGGGGCTAGCTCCATACTACTACACCCCAGTGTTGGTGGTCTTTTGGGGCATTAGGAGGCTGGTGAATGACTGTATTATGCTCCGTGGTGACAGGTGGGCTGATTATTATTGTGTTATGTTTCGTGTGTAGTATAGTGGGGTGAGGCAGGGTGTTATACTAGCCTGTGGGCTGAGTGTCACGGTATTGTGGCTTTCGAAGGGTGGGATGTTGAACTGTTTCGTAACTTACCTACTCACTGAAAACCACTCCCTCTTGGGAGGCAGGGATTGGCCCGTGTAAGGAGCACTGCAGCCCCTTCCACTAGCTCCCCTTTATCTGACACCATCACAATGCCAGTAGAGTTTAAAGCAAGTGCACGGTAACCATGCAGTCTCTTTTCTTGTCAGGTTGCTGTGGACCAGGTAGACAAGGATGTTGTGGGAACAACAGATAGTGGGGGTGTGCTGAAGTGCAGAGAGCCTGGATGCACACTGGAGTTATGTATTTTCCACTGTGTGTATGTCCAGTGTCTGGTTTGTCCTGCCACCTCAGGTGCTCAGTTTAGATAAGTATCTGTAGCCGAGTTTAGACTCAAAGGTTTACTAAATAGTTTGTGTCTGTTTTATCTTATTAATAAATTGCTAACCTACTTACTGTCAGTGAGTGTTTTCTGTCCCCACTCACCAAACCCACAAATCTGATTTCCCACAACGTGCCCATAAGCCATTAATGTCAAGAGTTAAGAATGAGCCAGTCTGACGCTGTGGAGAGGAAGCAAACTTTCCAGTCGGTTCTGTGAGTCACTCATCTGGTTCTTTTTAAAACCCATCTCAGCAGTCAATTCTATCAATGTAACCAGCAATCTCTTCCATCATTCCAACACACCTGATGAAACAGTTTCTGGTTTTCTCTTCTGGTTCTCCTCCTTCAAGTACTTTCTGGACTTGCTAGCTATTCTTGCCTGAATAAGAAGGTGGGGGGGGGGGGGGGAGGGTTCAAGACCCACTCCACAAGCTTGAGTACCTTAGCTTTGCTGCTAGTTCAGTTTATACAATCCCACAGGACTGCTGTACCTCTGGCCCTGCACCCTTTCTATGTCTAATTCCTGAAACTGCCAAGACAAGAGTACTCTGCTAAAAGCTCCACCAGAAAGATTGCCACTTCCAATGGTAATCATGATGGGCAAGAAATGCTGGTTCTACCGTTGTTGATTATGTTCTGTAAATGACACCCTTTCCCAGGTCCTCAAGTGGGAGAACCATATCTCTTTCTTTAACATAAA
Source organism: Hemitrygon akajei (assembly GCF_048418815.1). Taxonomy (NCBI): domain Eukaryota; kingdom Metazoa; phylum Chordata; class Chondrichthyes; order Myliobatiformes; family Dasyatidae; genus Hemitrygon; species Hemitrygon akajei. The sequence goes on along the minus strand of NC_133137.1, from coordinate 3,148,143 downwards.
CACTCGGCAGAGGGTGTACTGTATTTTTGCAGCAGTTGGTAAAATTCCATCCTCTCCAGAACATACTTGGGCAATTCTATACTGCCATCATAAACAGCATCCTCACGTTAGCTATTACTGTCTGGTTTGGTTCAGCATCCTCTCACAATATGGAAAACTACAGCAAACTGCCAAGACAGCGGAAAAGGTTCTTGGCTACAATCTACCATCACTGCAGGACTTATATGTGTCCAGGACAAAGATGCAGGTAGGAAAAGTCATTGCAGACACGACCCACCCTGCAACCTGCCTTTTCCAAAAGCTCCCTTCTGGAAAGTGCTGTAGGGCTATTAAAAAAAAACTTAATGCTATTTTAAAAGTTTCTTCCCCCATGCAGTTAATCTGATCAATCATTCCAGTTAGCTCCCCCAACCCCCTCTATCTATTAACCCCCATCACTGCACTGTAACGTATACAACACTTCATATAATCCTGTTTACGTTGTAAATACATGCATGTATTTATGCACATTTTATTCCATATCCATACCTCAATCTCTAACTTTATTTCCTATACAATTCTTTATTCTTATAATGGTTGAACATTGTTGTATTTTGTTACATGTTGCACCAAAATACCACAACAAATTGCTAATACATGTAAATGTACATGGCAAATGAAGTTGAACACTGATTCTTGATCCTAAAGTAGGTTCTGTGTACCTTCAGATTTGCAGCCAGATAGTCCATGGCACTATTCTGTGGCATTATTTGTGGGTAGTGCATTGGAGCAACTTGTAGAGCTGTAGCATCACATCTTCAGTGACCTCGGTTCAATCCTCACCTCTGATGCTGCATGTGCCTACTGGTGCTGTCTCTTCCACTGCCGTCCACCTTCAACCAATCACTATTACACTTCTGCTTGTGGATCTTAGTGTAAGTAAAACTGGCTTTCTGCATGCATAGTACGTAGACCTCAGAACAAAACTTCATTAGCTATAGTGAATACCCTTCATTAGTGAAGGATACCCTACAAATATGTTTTTCCACACCTCTGTCTCCATTCAAGATGGCGCCATTAGGTGGGAATCATAAAATATTTCTCTTTAGGACTACTACAGCTGAAATCCATAGTCTCAGGCATGGGTACTTCAGTAAACAGCATTGTTTAAGACGTTTAAAAACAATCTATCGATACACAAAATTGATGAACCTGAAATGGCAGACTCGGGTTGCGACTCCAGTTCCCCTTTAAGAAAATAGAAGGGGAGATACCGCGCTGGCTTACAAGTTCGACTGAAATGCAGAAGAGGCTTTAGAATTCCACCCCTGACTATCCTGCTGGAGAATGTACAAGTCTCTGGAAAATAAAAATGAAGACCTCAGAGCATGATTGCTCTACCAGAGGGACAGCAAAGACTGCTGTGTACTTTGCTTCATGGAAACTTGGCTCACGCCTGCCATTTTAGACACAGCTGTCCTGTGGATGGAGTGGCTTATTCTGCCTGTTGAAAGTTGCTTTGTTGTGATTGGTTAGTTTAGAATCTGCAGCTACTTTCCCATTGGTTAGCAACCTGGTATCCAGTTTCAAATATCCTGGGTGTAAAATAGCACGTGAAGAGGCTTACTCTCTCTTCCTTTATTTAAGACAAGGGTATACGTAACCATTGGGAAGGTATGTGCTGTGCGCACTTTTAATTAAGTATTTTGTCGAATATTCTGCTTTGTAGCTTCCATAACTTGGGGAACAGGAATGCTTGGTCAAAGTTTTACTGTTTGTAAATAAATGATTAATATACTTATTTGCAGTAAGTGTTTTCTGTCTCAATCACCAGACCCGCAAACCTGATTCAATGTTACATTTTGGCACTGTGGCATTCAGGGTCTGCTTTTTGAGCAGAAATGTATTTCTTAAAAGGTTATTTAAAAGCGAGGACTCCCTGTATGAGAGATGCAGAATCCCATGGTGAATAGTTAACAGTGTAGGGTTTGGGAGTCTTGCCAGCCTACTGACGGGTTATGGAATGCCAGTAGCTGGTCAGACCAGTTAGACCTCACGGGGTTGATGTGGGACACCATCTTGTTTCCAAACTTAAATTGTTGGGTTTTCCCAGGAGGAAGGAGGGGCGGCAGGATGCTTTCTGACTGTTTGCAGCGATCGTGTGGCGTCTGTATAAAATGGTAGAGAATCTTAAGAATAAACTTGGAAATGTCCTATCCAAAGTTCTGGCTCATAGGATTGAAAATATTTTACCATCTATTATTTTTGATGATCAGACAGGAATTATTAAAAATCGATATTCCTATTTTAATATTTGTCATTTATTAAATATTATTTATTCTCCTTCTAAAAAGATATCAGAATGTGTGATATCCTAAGATGCTGAGAAAGCCTTCTATCGGGTTGAATGGAGTTACTTATTTAAAACCTTAGAAAAATTTAATTTTGAGCCCCATTTTATTTAATGGATTAAATTACTTTATTTATCTCCCTCTGCTTGGGTTCTTACTAACTCCCAGAATTCTAAACCATTTAAACTTCAATGTGGAACTAGACAAGGTCGTCCCTTTGAGCCCTTTGCTTTCTGATCTGGCTTTAGAACCCTTAGCTATTGCTTTCTGAGAATCTAATGATATCACTGGTATTTTAAGGAGAGGTATTACTCACAAAGTTTCACTTTATGCTGATGACCTTTTGCTTTATATTTCTAATGTTGAGACTTCATTACTTTCTGTACTTTCCTTACTCTCCTGTTTTAGTCAGTTTTCAGGATATAAACAAAATTTTCATAAGAGTGAACTCTTTCCTTTGAATAATTTGGTATCAATTAATACTAACCTTCCTTTTAAAATTGTAAGAAATCAATTTACTTATTTGGGTGTAACAATTACTAAGAATTGTAAATACTTATTTAAAGAAATTTTTTTTACCCTGTTGAATTATGTAAAAAGGGCACTATCAAAATGGTCGTCCCTCTCATTATTGTTGATTGGCCAAATTAATTCTATTAAGATGAATATTTTGCCTAAATTGTTATACCTTTTTTAGGCCTTACCCATTTTTATTCCTAAATCGTTTTTTGATTCTCTTGATTCTCATATCTTCATATACGTGGAAAAAATAAACACTCTCAACTAAATAAAGTTCATCTTCAAAAAGCTAAAAAGAACAGAGGTTTAGTTTTACCAAATTTTAGGTTTTATTACTGGGCAGTCAATATATTAACTGAGAGGACTGTCCGGTTTGGATTTCTTTAGAAGCTAACTTTGTTAATAAATTTTCTATCATCTTTCTTCTCGGATCCTCAATTCCTTTATTTTTAAGTAAACTAACTAATAGTTTTGTAGTTAAACATACTTTGAGAATTTGGGTACAATTTAGAAAATATTTTGGTTTACTGATATTTTCTCTTTCAAGTCCAATTTTTTCTAGCTATTTTTTTAAACCTTCTATGACTGATGTAATTTTTAAAGATTGGGATAGACTGGATATTAAATGCTTCCAGGATTTATTTGTTGGAGGGAGTCTTTTTTCATTTGAGCAGTTGTCAGCTAAATATAGCTTACTAAAAACCCACTTTTTTCGATATTTACAAATTAGAGACTTTCTGTGCTCTCAATCACATAATTTCCTAAAAGTCCTATTAAGAATTTATTAGATGTAATTTTTAATTTGAAACCTTTTCATAATGGATCAATATCTAATATTTATGGAATGTTGTTGGGAATGAGAAACGTTCTTTAAGACAAAATTAAAAATCTCTGGGAACAGGATTTACAGACTTCAATTTCTGAGGAAAATTGGAATAAAATTTTTTAATTGGTTAATATCTCATCGTTGTGTACCTGTCACTCCCTCCTACAATATAAAGTGGTCCATAGGGCCCACATGACTAAAGATAAGCTGTCTCATTTTTATTTGGATATATCTCCCTGTTGTGACAGATGTAACAATGGAGAGGCTTCATTAATTCATATGTTCTGGACATGTCCGAGTCTTGAAAAATACTGGAAGGAAGTATTTCAAACTTTTTCTGTACTTTTTAAAGTAAATTTTAAACCAAACCCTTTGACTGCCTTATTTGGTATTGTTGGAGGAAAAGATATTATCTTGGAGACACCTGATTTGCACATTTTGCTTTTACTTCTCTTACAGCTGGGAGGGCATTGTTGCTTAGGTGGAAGGATGTTGCTCCGCCTACTCATGCTCAATGTCTAAACGATGTTATGTCATGCTTAAATTTAGAGAAGATTCGTTGTTCAATTTCTGAATCAAGACAAGACTTTCTAACATTGTGGGGACCTTTTTTGAATTATTTTCAAAATCTTTGATTTGTTATCAAGTACAGATGGTGGCTAATAATATGTTTTACTATATGATAAGGACTTTTTTTCTTTTATCTTTCTTTACCAAGTGGCTTTTCTTGGTAGTGGGTTTAGAATTTTTTTGTATAATACAATTATTACTTTTCAATATTATGATTCAATTTAATTGACATGAATATGGGGTAATGAGACTATAAGTGTGATTCAAATATATTGTAATTTATATATGATATATATCCTCCTGTACTCTGTATTCTTTTTTGTAAGAAATCAATAAAAATATTGAAAAAGAAAAAAGGAAATGTCAGTCAGTGCTGTATTATTCTGAGACAATCACCACTGATGGCCCAGACTTGAGCTACAAAGTTAGAGAATAAGAATATGGAGATAGCTTGACAGCTAATGAAGCTGCAGCACTTATAGATGCTACGTGCCAAGCAGGTTGGCAGCCTGACCCTGTTAAGGTTTGAGCCAAGATGAGGCGGGGTGATGATCCTACTCTGCGGTTGGGGGGTGGGGTGGGGGTATCTGGCTGGATGATGAAAATGAAGGAGAGAGAGTAGCGTGGACCCTTTGGTTTAATCTTGAAATAATCACCCTTTCCCCTGCAAATCTGAAACAGTACAGGCCAGGCCGGTGATCACATGCCCATTGGGGCATCAATTCGCGGCTTCTTCCTCTTAGGGGCAGGCGAGGCGAAGGAGGATCAGGAATGTGTGGAGAATGGTTAAATGGGTCTCTTTGAGATAATAGAGGTCAGAGAATTCTCTGCTAAGGAATTTGTGTGTTGAGGGGATAGGTACAGACAAAAGGCTGGGTCGTCTTTGGCCACATGGTTATTGAGGATATGGATTGGGGGGGGGGGGGTACCGGAGTGATCATATCCAACAGAGAGATGGGTGCCTTAGGGAGCCTATCATCCCAATACGTGATCAATAACACCCTAAAGATGCTGCTTGCTCCCCCGAGCATAGAGCATCACTATGGGATCAGGTAACAGCTGCTGTCAAATTCAAGCATTATTCTCTTACTAAATGGAATTTAAAACCCCTAGCAGAATGGAGCACAGTAGGAGGGATATTGGAAGTTCTACATGAGTGGTCTCTTATCACAGAATCATACTGCAATAGTGGTAGCTCACCAGAGGATGTGGAATTTACTTCTGGAATGATAGGACATGTGTTTATGATGGTGGCTTCTCCAATAAAAGGGGCTTTAATAGCACCAGCTGTTGGTCGTCCTATAATTACAGTGATTCTGTGATTACAAGGCTTAGAGTTATGTAGGTGAGGGTGCGCTTAGCCAGGTAGAAGTTAGATAAGCAGACAGGGAATGGGGGATCCCACATATTCCGTAAAGTCATGTTTTTAGTGTTGCTCAAAGCTGGGGGCCTGGAAGAGCAGGTAAATGGGGTTCCCACCCCACCTTCTATGCAATGTGGAGGTTAGTACTGTCAGTCGAAGCAAGAAAGGGAAAATGTTGAGGGGAAGGGCCATTCTTCCTCTCCCGATAAGGGCTCTTTTTGTCCTCTATCAGATGCCTTGCATTCCATTCAGGGTTCCCTACAAAGGACCTTGACTACTGCTCGGTGGCAGAGAGGATCAGTAGCTGGTGTTAGGGTTAATGTTAGGGTTAATTCGAGACTGCCATTACAGGTCAGGAGTGGCTCACGTAATGCGAGGGAGGGGGGAAGCGAAACTGGGGACTCCGCTACACCGAAACTACTAGTGTCACGCGATTCAGTAAACAAAAGAAACAGGTAACTCGTGAGTGTATGGCGTCGGGCCAATAAGATGGACACAAGTGCCCGATATTACCTAATATGTAGCGGGGGTTGTGCTGGGGGGAAAAGGGATATAAATAAGAGCAGATTGTAAGGGGAGGTCGGAACACGCCTTCTCCAGCGATTTCCTTGACTCGCTGTACCAGTTACGATTCCAGCCAATAAAGCCACGTGTTGCTATATTCCGGTGTTAGTTGTCTCTCTTCCTAAAAGAATACAGGGCAGAATTTCAAGCCCAACATTTGGTGACCCCGACGTGGGGAGGGAGAGACAACACAGGCTGGCGGGTCCGACAGCAGACAACTTGCGGCCGCAAGCTCGACTAAGGTCAGGAAGTGCCTGTTATATCAAAGACTTCCACTAGATAGTTAAATCACTGAGTTAGATCTTGTCTGCTGACGGATCCTCACCAACCCCAAATTACCCTGGGAGAGATCATTCCCGGTGCAGAATCGTGACTGGTAAGTACTAACTCTTATCTGTTTTTAGGAAGATCCTCCGCCCGTGGAAAAGTCTTCTGAGTGAGGGTACCCGCCGCCCACGATGGGCATAAAAGTCTCAGGAGTGAGGAGGAGAAGAGAAAGTGTTCCGCGGTACACCTTAGTGCACGGGGATATTGACGGCGCCTACCTTAGACTGGTTGTTAAGAGGAGAAATCTCCCACGCGAAGGTCAGGTTTTGAAAGGCGACCGTCCCATATTTGATCCTCTCTGTGTACTAGGGAGCCATGGAGCACTTCAATTTCGAGTTACCGAAACTCAGACATTTGTGTGTTGAGTAACAGAGTATATGAGAGTTTTTAGAAATATGGTAAAATTGATAACTGTGCGAGTTCAAGAAACTAACAGTGAGCAGCCGCAGGGGTCGGACACCATCAAGGTAGGAGTGGAAGTGTTCCTCCGAGGCCCGGGGAAGCTCACCTGGAACGGAAAACGGTGGCATGGTCCATACCCTGTCACCGAGGTCTCCAACAGGGCATTAAAAGGTAAGAAGGGAGGGGGACAATAACTGGCATCATTTTCTACTGGCTAAATAAGACCTCTGGCAAGTGGGGAGCGTTTCTGGGACAGTCGGCTCTAGGACTGTCTATTTCAATTGCTATCTTTATTACGTGTGGTTGTTGTTGCGGGACTATAGATCGAGCCTTGACCGGAAAGGATGGAACTCCACCGGCGTACCAGGCACCCTTGTTCCCAGTGGAAGGGGAGGACACGGCCCTCCCGGAAAGCGGACGCGCTATGGGAGGACACGGACTGAAATGGACCATGGCAAGGGGGGGATTGTGAATTTGTTCTTGAATAAGTTTTCTGAAATGTTGCATGCTTCTTGTAAAAATTGCGGATGTTTAGGGAACCCCTACCCATATTTTGTGACCCTAGGTCGGACAAATCAGGATAAGCAAATAGGGAGGACACGCCAAAGAGTGCCGGGGGACGCTCACCTCCCTGCCTGATCCCGGCAGCCGCGGAAAAGCTTGTAAGGGATGTGGCCTCTGGGAGGCCAAGGGAGGGAGTGTTAGGGTTAATGTTAGGGTTAATTCGAGACTGCCATTACAGGTCAGGAGTGGCTCACGTAATGCGAGGGAGGGGGGAAGCGAAACTGGGGACTCCGCTACACCGAAACTACTAGTGTCACGCGATTCAGTAAACAAAAGAAACAGGTAACTCGTGAGTGTATGGCGTCGGGCCAATAAGATGGACACAAGTGCCCGATATTACCTAATATGTAGCGGGGGTTGTGCTGGGGGGAAAAGGGATATAAATAAGAGCAGATTGTAAGGGGAGGTCGGAACACGCCTTCTCCAGCGACTCCGAGGATTCGCTGTGCCAGTTACGAATTCTGCAATAAACCCAAGTTTTGTAATATTCCGGTGTTGGTTGTCTCTCTTCCTAAACGAACACAGGGCAGAATTTCAAGCCCAACACTGGCTAGAACGTTCCTCTCTTTTTGCACTAGAATCATGGGGTCATGGAGAAGTACAGCACAGGAACAGACCCTTCACCCCATCTAGTCCATGCTGAAACAATTTAAACAGCCTATTCCCTTCACACAGACCATAGCCTTCCATACCCCTACCATCCATGTATCTATCCAAACTTCTCTTAATGTTGAATAAGCTCACATGAACCACTTGAGCTGGCAGCTCATTACACACTCTCACGATCCTCTGTTGCCCTTAAACTTTTCACCTTTCACCCTTAGCCCATGACCTCAAGTTGTAATCCCACCCAACCGCATTGGAAAAAGCTTGCTTGCATTAACCGTATCTATACCCCTCATAATTTTGTATACCTCTAACAGATATCCTCTCAATTTTCTATGTTCTAAGGAATAAAGTTCTAACCTATTTAATTTTTCCTTATATCTCAGGTCCTCCAGATCCAGCAACATCTTTGTAAATTTTTCTGTACTCTTTCAGCTTTGTTTACATCTTTCCTGCAGGGAGGTGACCAAAACTACACACAATACTCCAAATTAGGCCTCACCGACTTCACCATAACATCCCATCTCTTGCACTCAATACATTGACTTATGAATGCCAATATACCAAAAGCTTTCTTTATGACCTTATCTACCTGTGACACCATGTTCTCCAAATTATGGACCTGTATTCCCAGATCCCTTTGTTCAACCACACTCCTCAGTGCCCTACCCTGGTTGGTCCTATTGAAGTGCAAAACCTCGCACTTGTCTGCATTAAATTCCACCTGTCATTTTTCAGCCTGTTTTTCCAGCCGATGCATATCCCTCTGCAAGACATGATACCTTCCTCACTGTTCATTACACCCACAATCTTGGTGTCATCCACAAATTTGCTGATCCACAAGATTGCCAGTCAGAGACCACCATTCTCTGGCTTCTCCCACAAAGCCAAAGTCTAATCCAATTTACTATCTCATCTTGAATGCCAAGTGAATGAACCTTTTTGACCATGTGGGACCTTGTCAAATGCTTTGCTAAAGTCCATGTAGACAACAAGCACTGCCTGGTCTTCATCCATTTTCCTGGTATATTCCTCAAAAAACACTGTAAGATTGGTTAGAAATGACCTACCATACGCAAAGCCATGCTGACTATCTTTAATCAGTCCATGTCTATCCAAATACTTATATATCTAGTCGCTTAGAATACATTCTGATAACTTTCCCACAAATGATGTCAGACTCACCAGCCTTTAACTTCCTGGTTTATGTTTAGAGCCTTTTATCCTTTGGTACCGCACCTGTTGCTAAAGATGATTTAAATATCTCTGCTAGGATGTCAAAGATTTCTGCATGTTTCCCACAGGGTCTGAGGGAAGACCTGGACAGGCCCTGGGCATTTCTCTTCCTTGATTTGCATCAGAATAGTAAACACCTCTTCCTCTGTCATCTGTACAGGGTCCGTGAAGATGATGTTGCTTTGCCGCACTTCTACAGACTCTGCATCTGTCTCCTGAGTACATACAGATGCAAAAAAATTATTTAAGATAACCCCCAACTGTTTTGGCTCCACGCATGGATTACCATTCTGATCTTACAGAGGACCAATTTTTGTCCTTTGCAATCCTTTTGCTCCTAATATATCTGTAGAATCCCTTAGCATTCTCCTTCAAGTTGTCTGCTGGAGCATCTTCATGCCTTCCTTTAGCCTTCCCCATTCCTTTCTTAAGTGTTATTTCTTATACTCCATAAGATCCTCTATTATGTCAACAAAATAGAGAGTACAGAGGAGATTTACTAGAAAGTTACCTGGGTTTCAGGACCTAAGTTACAGGGAAAGATTGAACAAGTTAGGTCTTTATTCTTTGGAGCGTAGAAGGTTGAGGGGGGGACTTGATAGAGGTATTTAAAATTATGAGGGGGATAGATAGAGTTGACGTGGATAGGCTTTTTCCATTGAGAGTAGGGGAGATTCAAACAAGAGGACATGAATTGAGAGTTAAGGGGCAAAAGTTTAGGGGTAACACGAGGGGGAGCTTCTTTACTCAGAGAGTGGTAGCTGTGTGGAACGAGCTTCCAGTAGAAGTAGTAGAGGCAGGTTTGATTTTGTAATTAAAAAAAAATTGGATAGGTATATGGACAGGAAAGGAATGGAGGGTTATGGGCTGAGTGCAGGTAGGAGGGACTAGGTGAGAGTAAGCATTCGGCCCAGACTAGAAGGGCTGAGATGGCCTGTTTCCATGCTGTAATTGTTATATGGTTATATTTGCTCCTACCTGCCTATATCTACAATGGACCTCTTAACCAGAGCCTCAGTATCTCTTAAAAACCAAGGTTCCCCACACTTATTAGCTTTACCTTTTACTCTGACAGGCATAGACAAGTTTTGTACTGTCAAAATTTCACTTTTGAAGGCCCCCCACTTACTAAGTACACCTTTGCCAGAAATCAGCCTCTCCCAATCCACACTTGCCAGATCATTTTGATACCATCAAAATTGGCCTTTCTCCAATTTAGAATCTCAACCTGCAGATCAGACCTATCTTTTTCCATATTTAATTTGAAATTAATGGCATTGCGGTTACTAGATGCAAAGTGTTCCCCACACAAACTTCTGTCACCTGGCCAAGTCATGCCCTTTTCTCATTGTTACCATCAGGGAGGAGGTACAGAAACCTGAAGGCACACACTCAGCGATTCAGGAACAGCTTCTTCCCCTCTGCCATCCGATTCCTAAATGGATGTTGAATCTTTAGACACTAACTCACTTTTTAAAAAATACACAATATTTCTGTTTTTGCATGTTTTTTAAAATCTATTCAATATGCTTAATTGATTTACTTGTTTATCCTGTAACCAAGTCTCACTAATGGTTACAATATCATAATTCCATGTGTTGATCCATGCCCTGAGCTTATCCGCTTTTCCTACAATATTTCTTGCACTGAAATATATGCAGCTCAAGACACAAGTCGCATCATACTCAACCTCTTGATTCCTGACTTTGTTTGAGGTCTTACCAATATCTGTCTCCACAACTGCTCCATGAAATGTTCTAGCACTCTTCCCATCCCCCTGCAACTCTAGTTTAAACCCCACCATGCAGTATTATCAAACCTTCCCACTACTTCTTTAGTTTATTTTAATGTATACTTTTATTGCATTTTATAGATTGTATAACTATGTATTGCAATGTACTGCTGTCGCAAAACAACAAATTTTATGACATACCGTACTGTGCAAAAGTCTAAGGCACATACAGGTAGCTAGGATCCCTAAGACTTTTCGCACAATGTTGTAGTAATTTTATGTATTGCACTATACTGCTGCTGCTGCAAAAAACAATTTCATGACTTCTGTGAGTAATGATAAACTTGATTTTGATATGAAACATCTATCTACTGAGAGCAGGAAGGGGGCAGGGAGACAGAAATCATGGTTGGGAAAAGAAGAAGGAAAAGGGGAGGGAGTGGAAAGCACTAGACAGATATTCAGTAATGATCAATAAACCAATCGATAGGAATCAAATGACCTTACCTGGTGTCTGCACCCGCAGCACCCCCTGCCTCTGGCACTCCTCTGCCACCTGTCCCACACCCTTGCCATTCCCCACAACTTCTGTTCTTGCCAGATTTCCAGAGATACAGTGGTGTGCATTAAGTCTTAGGCAGCCTAGCTATATACATGTACAGAAGGCTTTTGCACAGTACTGTATGCCAATGGTATTAAACCTGATTCTGATTCTGGTGCAAAGTTATGATGAGGCAGCCTGGGGGAAACACTAGTGTGTAGACTGTTAATCCAGGCACAATGTTACAACATCACCTGTCATTCTCACAGCTCAGCCTGAGCTCACTGGTAAATACATGCAGCAGTAATTTAGAGACAGGCTCTCTTAAAAGATGGAAACCAAAGAACATGGTAGTATCTTAGAGTTATACAGCTCAGAAACCAAGCTCTTTGCCCAACTTGCCTGTGCAGACCAAGGTGCCTTCCTGTACTATTCCCTTTTGCCTGCATTTGCCCAAATACTTCTGAACCCGTCCTATCCACAAACTTGTCCAAAGGCCTTTTAAACATTGTATTTATGGCGCCTCTACCACTTCCTCAAGCAGCTCATTTCATACACCCACACTAGCTTCTGTGTGAAAAAAATCCCCTCAGGGCTCTTTAAGCCATTCCCCTCTCATCCCTCTAGGGTTTAGACTCCCCTAACCCGGGAATCCTCTAAGCAACACCCCTCATGGTTCTATAAGATCACCTTGCAACCTCCTTTGTCCCAGCCTAGCCAGTCTCTTCATCACACTCAAGCCCTGCAGCCCTGGCAACACCTCTCTGATTCTTTCCTGCAACCTTTCCAGAAGAAAGGCATCTCCCCTGTAACTGGACAAGCAGAACTACACACAATATTCCGGGGTGTTCCACTGAGATGCACTAGGCACCTGGAGACGATGGTGACATTTGGAAAAACCGAATACGTCTTTCAGCAAAAACATGCCAGAAAAACACAGTAACTCAATCAGCACCGAGGAAGTTTATTAAGTTTGTTCCACCGAAGGGAGCACAGGGTAGCATAGCAGTCAGTGTAAAGCTGTGCTTCAATTCCTGCCACTGTCTGTAAGGAGTTTGTAGTTCCCCCGTGGTTATGTGGGTTCCCTCCAGCTGCGCCAATACCCTCACACACGCTCTATCCCGTTACTGTGATATATCTCTAAGTAAGTAGAAAAATAACGAAAGAAGTACACATCATGCTGTATAGAAATAAGAGACTACAAACATGAATATCTTTCCAGTCTTCATTGAGCTTTGAAGTCCCTCTCCAGCCAGTTCCCTTGCCAGTTAACTGAGAGATAATAGATTTAAAAACAGAACTTTGGCATCATTCTGCTCCAGGGTTAATGACCATTTGTCACCTGAATTACTAGATATAGCAGCTGTTCAATGGCTATCCCAGCCCCTATTAAGACTCACAAAATTAGCCCTGCTTGACATATCAGGTATACTATCACCTTCTCAGATTTATGTCCCAATAAGGGAAAATAATCAGTGAATTTAATGATTTTTCCAAAGTGTAAACTGCCATCTAGCACACTAGAGGGTCACTAAGGGCTGATAAAAATACATTCATATCAACCGCTGAGCTCTGAGAGTAACACTACCAGATGGTGCTACTCTCCAGTGACAGAAGGGGAAATGATTATTCCAGGCTGCAGCACGGCACCAAAGGTCATCCACCATGTGGATAGTCTGCCACTACCACTCATCATCACTGGAGCAGTCCTGGAACTTCTGCCTAAGCACACTGTGAAGCACCTTCACGTACTCCACACTCCATACTCCAACTTCATCCCATATCAGCCTCCATCTTCTGCAGCCCTTTGTTGCCTCCATGTGTCACCGCCCAGCCTCTATCACTATTTCCACTCACCCCTCTTCCATCTGCCTCTCACTCCTCCTCACCCAGGTCTATCCATCACTTGCCAGCTCATGAACCACCCTCATCCCTTATTTTCCCTCCATCTTTCAGTCCTGATGAAGGGTCTTGAACTAAAGTTGTTAATTTCCCTCCACAGATGCTGCCTGACCCAGTACTCTGCTTTGCACTCCAGATTCCAGCATGTGCAGTGTCTTATGTCTAAATAAATATATATTTTGCACACAATACCTGCATTTTTAATTAGAGATAGTGCAGTAACAGGTCCTTTTAGCCTATGAGCCTGTGCTGCCCAATTAGACCCATATGACCAGTTAATCTACTAACCCATACGTCTTTAGAATGTGGGAACAAATGAGAGCACACGGAGAAATCCCCCATGGTCATGGGAAGAACATACAAACTCTTTACAGACAGCTGCTGATGCTAAGAGTATTTGGCTAATCACAACATTACCATACTGCCCATACTTTTTTTTTACAAAAATGCCTTCCAGGAAACGAATTAAGAAGCTCTGTTTGTCAGGAAAAGTGAACCACACACTCACCGCTTTCCCCATCTCACCCGTTACTCAACTGGAATACCCATACGCGGCTCTGCCCTAATCCCATATTTCCTTGCAACCTTGCACGCAAGCTCTCAGAACAATTCTGTATCCACACTTGTTTCCCTGTGATCTATTATCACTTGCCTATCAAGGCCCCTTGATTTTCCATTGGCCCACCACCACTAGGGGTACTTTCCAGTAGCTAATTATCTCATTAAACAGCCTTGTGGAGTAGTTAAAAGATCAGCACAATACCGTGGGCCATACAGTGCTATGTTCGGGATGTGAGAAGAAAGCAGAGTTCATGGGGGGAAACCATTGGGGTCATTGGGATTGCATCCAAACTCCATACAGACAGTAGCAGTATTGAAGGTAGGTCGTTGGAGATGTCAGTAAGCAGCACTAGCTGCTGCACCATTTTGCCACCCACCCTTCCTCTTAACATTGCAGACAAGATCATGAGCAACAGAAGAAAATTAGATTCTAAAAACCCACGCATGTCGCTTAGATGCACAAAACTCAAAACAGAGCATACTGCTCACGTTCCTCTTCACACTTTCTATAGTCTACCTGTAATGTACTTTCTCTGTAGCTGCAACACTATATTCTGATTTCTGTTTTTCTTCTAACTCTCTCAAAGTATATTATAGCTTCAGCTACCTAGACGGCACCAAAACATGCATCATTGTATCAGTACATGTGACAATTATAAACCAATACTGAGAAACAAAGAGCAGCCCAACAGGATCTTGGGCTTTTAAAGTGTAGATCCATAGATTCCAAATCAGCAGATGAGCAGGACTACCTGCCTTCCTCAGTAACACTTAATAAAATTTCCATTTCCTTGAGATAAGGAGGACATATCATTGTTCTGCCTCTAAATCAAACACTTCACAATAATGATAGTTAACACAGTTACATAACATCCCAGTTTGAGAGTGAAGATCTCATAAGGCACCATATTATGCATCTTTAGCCAGTACCATGCTCAGATTTCACGTTCAGTTCTGGCAATCTCCTGAATCAAGTTGATTCTATCAAGAGAGAGGGACTGTATGAACAATTCAAAACACACAAAATCTGGAGGAGCTCAGCAGGTCAGACACTCTTCATCTGGAAAGGAAGGGGAAAGAATCGTTGCTCACTGCAACATTTCTTTGAGGTATGCCTACCCAAAAGAAGCTTAAATCTTTTCTTCGATGGGAGTTCAGTCCTTCTCTCACTGTTTCCCCTCTGTGATCTCTGCTGCTCTCCAACTCTTCACAGCTTCTACTCCTTCCCCTCCCCTCACCACTTTATTCTGGTCTGAAACATTGACTGTTTATTCCTCTCCATAGACACTGCCTAACCTGCTGAGTTCCTCCAGCATTCTTTGTGCGTTGCTCTGGATTTCCAGCATCTGCAGAATCTCTTAGTTTCTGTATTACCAATTGTCACGTTTTCGTTCACATTTTCAGGAATCCCTGATCCAGAACTGTTCAACTGCAGAAAGAGACCCCAAACATACAATGATACATAGTTACCAAAAAATGTCATATCTTACCTTAAAATTATATTCCATGTGCTTTAAAATGCAATCAAATGTTCTACAATTTAACATTCCTTTCATCCCTTTAAGGTCCTAACAGGAGGAATGTTAGCAGGACATCATTCCTTCAACTTAGCTGTCAGTCAACTTGTATAAACTGAAGCATAAATTGTGCCAAAATTCAGTAACAACTGATATCCATGAATGTTCCAATTTTGTTTCAGTGTTCAAACCATGTACAAGGTTGCTGGTTCATAGAAGGAAATTGCAATGTAAGGAGTTATCATCACCAGCAAATCTGAAATCCAGGGGCATCCATGAATATGAAGACAACAGATACTTGAACCATAAACACAAGAAAGTCTGCAGATGCTGGAGAAACTCAGGAGGTCAGGAAATACCTATGGAAATGAATGGGCTGAGACTGTTCCTCAAGTATTTGAACCATAAGAGATTCAAGAGGTATGGGGAGAGAGCAGGAAAGTGGTGTTGAATCCAAAATGGATCAGTCACGATATTACTGAATGGTTAAGCCTTCTCAAAGGGCCAACTGCTTCGATTTCTTATGTCCTCATCTTTAAGTTTCCATCCCACCACTGGACCCCAGTCCCCAAGAATGTCACATTGAGTAAGCTCAATGAAATGCAGCTTGTGTGCCACTCATTCACATGCCAATACACTTAGCTCTTCGAGAATCGTCACTTTGTCATAGTGGCGAAGCTTGAGTTCATGAGATCCCAAGGATGATGCCACCCGGAGTTCAGCTCCTTGTTGGCTCATCCATGGCAGTAAGGTCAAGGGAGAGGTTCTAGACAAACAGTGATCCAACCAAGACCTCAACGGTGGAGCTGGCAGAGGATGGTGACACATCACAACGGCAGAGAGGGTGGAGGAAAGCTGCTGCAGTGAAGGGTCCCTGGTCATCTGGATACCGACTTTGATCCATCAAGCACCATGTGGTGCCTGCCTGTGCGTCCACCTCCCCATATTCAACGAAGACACACACAGGCATTCTCCTTTAAGAGAATCCACCCTAACATCCCAGGTTATGTCGTGTGGAAAATGTGGATCCCAGTTCAGCCTCTACAACTACTTGAGGACCCAACAAAACACAACCCTTAGGAGAACATCATACTCAGCTTGAGCAATCACACAACTGCTACTACAACTTCAACCTCTCTATCAGAGATCTTCCAAGTCAGATCATCTCCCTGGCCCAAATAAAAGGCCATCAGTTCCCAAATGCAAATTGTTGCTTCCTCTAAACTAATCCTGCATGAATTGTCTGTGAATCCCTAAAAAGTGAAGATTTTCACGACTAGATACCTGGCTCCAATGTGTGTGGATCTCAGGTGAATGACTGTGGAGCAAGTTGCGGGTTGATCTCAGTAAAGCACATCTGTAACACAGATCTGTATAGTTATTGTTATAGAGTCACACAGCATGAAGATAAGGCTAATCAGCCCACCATGTCTACGGCAAGCAGTAGGCACCAATCCATATTAGCAAAATCTTCAAGGACTTAGCCTTCTATACTTAGGTGATCCGAGTGCTTACCAAGACACTTGTTAAATGCTGTGACTGTCAACACTTACTGACACATACATACTTGGGGAATGCAATCAAGTGGTGGGATGAAAGCTTAATTATATAGGAACAGTTGCTCTAGGTCAGGGGTGTCAAACTCATTTTAGGTCACGGGCCGGATTGAGCAAAATGCAGCTTCATGCAGGCCGGATCAGTCGGACGCGTGCGAACGCAGCTTTCGTTGCCTCCGTTTTTTCAGACTGCTCTCATGTGTCTCAGTCTCTGCTATAACTACAAAGTGTTTCACTTTACAAATTCCGTTTCTTATGAAGAAGACTGCCGAGTAAGACTGCCGAATAAACACTAAAAACCCTGAAAACCTGGTACCTGAATAAACTCAGCATTAGCCATATCATACGCCATAGGTGCTTCGATTACTGGGGCCAGCTTTAATAGTAATTAGATATTATCTCACGGGCCAAAGATAATTCCACCGCGGGCCGGATTTGGCCCGCGGGCCTTGAGTTTGACATATATGCTCTAGGTAATGCCAGGTAGGTAAGGTGATAGTTCATACTCCAGACCTCATGTCCCTCACTCCCTTCATTCTGCTGCTCCTTCCTTATCATAATATCAGAGCAGATGTACCTAAAAACAAAATTCTGGAGAAGTAGTAAACCATCAGCAGAGGGATCTCTGGATTCAACAGTGGCAGGATGGGAGATGCCAGAGAGTAGTGGTGGATAACTGTTTGTCAGGTTGGAGGCCGGTGACTAGTGGTGTGCCTCAGGGATCTGTACTGGGTCCAATGTTGTTTGTCATATACATTAATGATCTGGATGATGGGGTGGTAAATTGGATTAGTAAGTATGCAGATGATACTAAGATAGGTGGCGTTGTGGAAAATGAAGTAGGTTTTCAGAGCTTGCAGAGAGATTTAGGCCAGTTAGAAGAGTGGGCTGAACGATGGCAGATGGAGTTTAATGCTGATAAGTGTGAGGTGCTACATTTTGGTAGGACTAATCAAAATAGGACATACATGGTAAATGGTAGGGCACTGAGGAATGCAGTAGAACAGACTGCTCTAGGAATAATGGTGCATAGTTCCCTGAAGGTGGAATCTCATGTGGATTCAGAACAAGAAGGCAGCGGGACAGTACCTAAGGATTTCCAGCGGGAAGATATTTTGAGTTCTCGGGTGAAGAGAGAGGCCAGACTGCACAGGCGCGTGACATCAGCCAGTTGAGCGCGAACAGTTTAAAAAGAAGGCAGCCATATCCAGTGGGCAGCATTGGGAGTGGGCAGCGGAGTGAGAGGCAGCAGAGTGAAAGGGCTTTGGCTCCACGGGCTTCGGCGGTAACTGGATGAGGTGAGGCAGTTGTTGAATGCAAAAGGAGGTAGTATGTGTGTGAGGCCAGTTTTCTGTGGTCGGTGTCAGATGTGGGAGGTCCTGGAGTCTCCCACCATCCCGGACGGCCACATCTGCACCCGGTGCATTGAGGTTCAACTCCTAAGGGACCGTGTTAGGGAACTGGAGCTGCAGCTCAATGACCTTCGTCTGGTCAGGGAGAGTGAGGAGGTGATAGACAGGAGTTACAGGCAGGTGGTCACTCCAGGGCCATGGGGAACAGAGAAATGGGTCACAGTCAGGAGAGGGAAGGGGAAGAGTCAGGTACTAGAGAGTACCTCTGTGGCTGTAACCCTTGACAATAAGTACTCCTGTTTGAGTACTGTTGGGAGGGACAGCCTACCTGGGGGAAGCAACAGTGGCTGTGCCTCCAGCACAGAGTCCGGCCCTGTGGCTCAGAAGGGTAGGGAAAGGAAGAGGAAGGCAGTAGTGATAGGGGACTCTATAGTTAAGGGGTCAGACAGGCAATTCTGTGGATGCAGGAAAGAAACTCGGATGGTAGTTTGCCTCCCAGGTGCCAGGGTCCAGGATGTTTCTGATTGCATCCAAGATATCCTGCAGTGGGAGGGAGAACAGCCAGAAGTTGTGATACATATTGGTACCAATGACATAGGTAGGAAAAGGGAAGAGGTCCTGAAAGAAGACTACAGGGAGTTAGGAAGGAAGTTGAAAAGCAGGACCTCAAAGGTAGTAATCTCGGGATTACTGCCTGTGCCACGCGACAGTGAGAATAGGAATAGAATGAGGTGGAGGATAAATGCGTGGCTGAGGGATTGGAGCAGGGGGCAGAGATTCAGATTTCTGGATCATTGTGACCTCTTTTGGGGCGGGTGTGACCTGCACAAAGAGGACAGGTTGCACTTGAATCCCAGGGGGACCAATATCCTGGCGGGCAGGTTTGATAGAGCTGTTGGGGAGGGTTTAAACTAGTTTGGCAGGGGGGTGGGAATCAGAATGTGAGTGCAGGGATTAAGGTAGAAGGACAAGGGCATGATGCTGAGAGTTCTGAGTTGATGAGGAAGGACAGGCAGGGGACAGAACCTAATTGTAGCCAGTTAAAGGGGTTGAAATGTGTCTATTTCAATGCTAGGAGTATTAGGAACAGGGAAGATGAACTTAGAGCATGGAACTACGATGTTGTGGCCGTTACTGAAACTTGGTTGGAGGAAGGGCAGGATTGGATGATGCAGGTCCCCGGGTTCAGGTGTTTTAAAAGGAACAGGATGGGAGGTAGAAAAGTGGAGGGGGGGCGGGGGGGGGAGTGGCATTGCTGGTCAGGGATAGTATCACGGCTATAGAAAGGGAGGACGCTGCAGAAGGAGTGTCCACGGAGTCAGTCTGGGTGGAAGTCACCTCCTGAGTGCAAGGGGGATAGATGGGGTTGAATTTGTCAGGTGTGTTCAAGAAGGATTCCTGACACAGTATGTGGACCGGCCGACCAGAGGCGAGGCTAAACTGGATCTAGTTCTGGGTAATGAACCTGGTCAGGTGACAGACCTCTTGGTGGGGGAGCATTTTGGTGAGAGTAACCACAACTCCCTTAGCTTCAGCATAGCTACGGAAAGGGATAAAATCAGACAAAATGGGAAAGTGCTTAAATGGGGAAGGGCTAACTATGAAGAGATGAGGCAGGATCTAGCGAGAGTAAATTGGAAACAGATGTTCAAAGGGGAAAGCACAGAAATAATGTGGGAGAAGTTTAGGGACCACTTGTGCTGGGTTCAGGATAGGTTTGTCCCACTGAGGCAAGGAAAAAATGATAGGAAAAGGGAACCGTGGCTGACAAAACATGTGAGGCAACTCGTCAAGAGGAAAAAGGAAGCATATGTTAGATATAAGAAGCAGGAAGTAGGAGGCACTTATGAGAAATATAGGGTAGCCAGGAAGGAGCTAAAGAAAGAACTTAGGAGAGCTCGAAGGGGGCATGAGAAGGCCTTGGCATGTAGGATTAAGGAGAACCCCAAGGTGTTCTATGTGTATGTGAAGAATAGGAGGATGACAAGAATGAAGGTGGGACTGCTAAAGGATAAAGAGGGCAACATGTGCCTGGAGGCGGAGGAGATTGGGGAGGTCCAAAATGAATACTTTGCTTCAGTATTCACAAGTGAAAAGGATCTTGATCAGGATAAGGTCGAAGTAGAGCGGGCCTGTGTACTGGACAATGTGGAGATTAAGGAAGAAGAAGTGCTGGATCTTCTTAAAAACATTAAGATTGATAAATCCCCAGGGCCAGATATGATACGCCCCAGGTTGTTGTGGGAATTGAGAGAAGAGATCGCAGGAGCATTAGCCATGATCTTTGAATCCTCTTTGGCTGCAGGGGAAGTGCCGGAGGACTGGAGAATGGCAAATGTAGTTTGCTTGTTTAAAAAAGGTAATAGGGAGAAACCTGGGAACTGCAGACCGGTGAGTCTTACGTCGGTGGTATGCAAACTACTGGAAAGGACTCTTAAGGATAGGATCTACAAGCATTTGGAGAAGTACTGTCTACTCATGGATAGTCAACATGGCTTTGTGAAGGGAAGATCGTGCCCACGAGCCTGATTGAGTTTTTTGAAGAGGTAACAAAAGAAATTGATGAGGGTAGGGCAGTGGATGTGGTCTACATGGACTTTAGCAAAGCATTTGACAAGGTCGTTCATGAGAGACTCATCCGGAAAGTCATGAGGCATGGGATCAGTGGAACCTTGGCTGTTTGGATAAAAAATTGGCTTAAAGGAAGAAAGCAGAGGGTAGTTGTGGAAGGAAAGTATTCTGCCTGGAGGTCGGTGACTAGTGGAGTGCCGCAAGGATCTGTCCTGGGACCCCTACTATTTGTGATTTTTTAATAAATGACCTGGATGTAGAGGTGGAAGGATGGGTGAGTAAGTTTGCGGATGACACGAAGACTGGAGGAGTTGTGGACGGAGCTGTAGGTGGTCGATGGTTACAAGAGGATATAGACAGGCTGCAGAGTTGAGCAGAAAAATGGCAAATGAAGTTCAATTCGGACAAGTGTGAGGTGATGCACTTTGGAAGGACAAACCAGAAGACTAAGTACAAGATTAATGGTCAGTTACTTAAGAGTGTGGATGAACAAAGGGACCTTGGGGTTCAAATCCTTACATCCCTCAAGGTTGCTGCACAGGTTTATAGGATAGTTAAGAAGGTCTATGGGATGCTAGGCTTTATTAATGGGGGATTGAGTTCAAGAGTAGAGAGGTCATGTTGCAACTCTACAAATCTCTGGTGAGACCGCACTTGGAGTATTGTGTTCAATTCTGGTCACCTCATTTTAGGAAGGATGTGGAAGCTATGGAGAGGGTGCAGAGGAGATTTACCAGGATGTTGCCTGGTTTGGAGAACAAGTCATATGAAGCAAGGTTAGCAGAGCTGGGACTTTTCTCTTTGGAGCATAGAAGAATGAGAGGGGACTTGATAGAGGTCTACAAGATTATGAGAGGCATAGGTAGGGTGGATAGTCAGTACCTGTTTCCCAGGGCACCAATAGCAAACACCAGAGGGCATATGTACAAAATTAAGGGAGGGAAGTTTAGGGAAGACATCAGGGGTAAGTTTTTTACACAGAGGGTTGTGAGTGCCTGGAATCATTTGCCAGGGATAGTGGTGGAGGCTAAAACATTAGGGGTATTTAAGAGCCTCTTGGACAGGCACATGGATGAAAGAAAAATGGAGGGTTATTGGGTAGTGAGGGTTTAGTACTTTTTTTAAGGATTATATGGGTCGGCAGAACTTGGAGGGCTGAAGGGCCTGTACTGTGCTGTAGTGTTCTATGGTTCTATGGTTCTATGGATAGGGCGGTGAAGAAAGCTTTTGGTATGCTGGCCTTTATAAATCAGAGCACTGAGTGTAGGAGTTGGGATGTAATGTTAAAATTGTACAAGGCATTAATGAGGCCAAATTTGGAGTATTCTGTACAGTTCTGGTCACCGAATTATAGGAAAGATGTCAACAAAATAGAGAGAGTACAGTGGAGATTTACTAGAACGTTACCTGGGTTTCAGCATCTAAGTTACAGAGAAAGGTTGAACAAGTTAGGTCTTTATTCTTTGGAGTGTAGAAAGTTGAGGGGGGACTTGATAGAGGTATTTAAAATTATGAGGGGGATAGAGTTGATGTGGATAGGCTTTTTCCATTGAGAGTAGGAGAGATTCAAACAAGACGACATGAGTTGAGAGTTAAGGGGAAAAAGTTTAGGGGTAACACGAGAGGGAACTTCTTTACTCAGAGTGGTAGCTGTGTGGAACGAGCTTCCATTAGAAGTGGTAGAGGCAGGTTCGATATTCTCATTAAAAAAAATTGGATAGGTATATGGACAGGAATGGAATGGAGGGTTATGGGCTGAGTGCAGGTCAGTGGGACTAGGTGAGAGTAAGCGTTCGGCACGGACTAGAAGGGCCGAGATGGCCTGTTTCCGTGCTGTAATTATTATATACGGATCATAAAGGCTGATTTGTGCTGGTTGTTGTGTGCTTGACTGCACTTTGAAGCAAGTACTGAAGAAAGTTAAGTCGGTTAAGTTGGTAGAATAGAAGGCAAATGTTAACATTCATATCAAGGGAACTAGAATATAAAAGCAAAAATGTAAAGTTGAGGTTTTATAAAGCTCTGGTGAAGCCTCACCTGGAGTACTGTGAGCAGTTTTGGGCCCCTTATCTAAGAAAGGATGTGTTGACATTGGAGAGGGTCCAGAGGAGGTTCATGAGAATGATCCCAGGAATGAAAGTGTTAAATCTATGAGGAACACTTGATGGCTCTGGGCCTGTATTCACTGGAGTTTAGAAGAATGAGGAAGGATCTCATTGAAACCTATCAAATATTGAAAGGCCAAGATAGAGTGGTTTTGGAGAGGATGTTTCCTATCATGGAAGAGTCTAGAACCAAAAAGCACAAAGATGAGGGGGAGTTTCTTTAGCCAGAGGGTGGTGAATCCATGGAATTCATTGCCAATGACAGCTGTGAGGCCAAGTCATTGGATGCATTTAAAATGGAGATTGATTTATTCTTCATTAGTAAGGATGTCCAAGGTTACAGTGAGCATGGAGTCTACAGGTTAAATAAATAAGCCAAAGTCAAATGACGAAGCCGACTCGATGGGCTGTATGGCCTAATTCTCCCTGACAGGGAGGTCAGGGTGAAAGCTCTGTGCTTCCTCATGAGGTAGGATATGTCTCAAAGTGCTGTATAACAGAGAGGGGCACAATAACATGCAATTGCTGGGAAACAAAAGGGCCAAATCTGATGGCTTTTGATGAGTCTCTTTGAAGTAGGCATGTGTGCTAAAGCCACTTGCCAATTCCCACAGTATGGAATTCTAATGGAACTAACTCAATCCTGTTCTCAACTGTCATAGTAACCATTTTTCCATCCTGAGCTGAGTCACACTAAATCCATAGCACCGTTGCAATAAGGGGCAGGGGCATGCTTCAGAAAGTGGTCCAGAGAGTGCAAAGTCTGACTGCCTCAGGAGGTTTGAGTATATTAACTAACTAAGGAGGTAACTTAAAGAGAAGAAGGGCCTATCTTTATGGTATGGTTTACAAAAATCCTGCAATGGGAACAATAGAAAACAAGAACACAATACAAGAAGAGTAGGAGTAGGCCACTCAGCCCATCAAGCCTGACCCACCATCTTAAATGATCATGACTGATTGATACTAGCATCAACTCTTCCTCAATCCCCACAATTCTCAATCTTCCAAACATTTATTTAACTACATTTCATAGTATGGCCTCTGCCACACTCTGGGGCAGAGAATTATAGAGATTTACTACCCTCTGAGAGAAGAAATGTCCACACACCTCAGATTTAGAGACAAGCCCCTTATTGTATGTCTATGTTCCTTGTTCTTGACTCTCCCACTTGTGAAAACATCTTAATATCTTCTTTATTTAGCAATGCAGCGTGGCAACAGGCCCTTATTTATGGCCCAATATGCCCTCTCTGTCCAATTACGCCCATGTGGCCAATTAACCTATTAACCCGTACCGTATGTATTTGGAATGTGGGAGGAAACCAGGGCACCCGGAGGAAACCTGTGCAGTCACAGGGAGAACGTACAAACTCCTTACAGACAGTGGTGGGAATTAAACCTGGGTTCTTGGCACTGTAATAGCGTTACACTAACTGCTGTTCTACCATGCCACCTTCAAATATCAACCCTGTGACACTGCTTAGGATATTAAATAAGTTCACTCCTCATTCTTCTGAACTCTAAGGAAAAGAGATCCAACCCTTTTCACCTCTTTTGATAGGACAACCCTCCTGAATGGGAATTAGCTGGTGAATCCCCTTTGGACTCTCTTCACCTACAGTAGTTCAGTGAATTTCACTTGACTCCAGCAAGCAGAGCCTTCAATCATAGCTGAGTGGATACATGAGGTGCAGTTTGGTCTAGTTAAATGAGTTGAAATACTCGTAATTAAAGTTTAAAATATCTAAACAAAAGCTCTCCTTGAAAGTATGCTATCAATTCTCAGTCTGAGATATTTAAAGGCTCCTTTACAGCGTCTCGTATAATATTAAACCAGATACAAAAGCGGGAAAGAGCAAAAGCCCTGGCTTCTGAACAGAAATAGGCTCAGTTAATCCAGGTGGCATACTGATGCAGAAAACATACATTATGGCATCTGCAGTCTCTTGTGGCTCCTTAACATATTAACGTTCCACAGCCAAATGCTCCTTAGGTGAAACTCTCTAGAGGTGACAAAGTACCACGGTACCATCTTCAGAATCAGAATCAGGTTTATTATCACCAGCATGTGACATAAAATTTGTTAATTTAGCAGCAGCAGTTCAATGCAATACATAAAATAAAAGAAAAATAAAGTAAAATAATAATAATAAATAAATAAATCTTTTTATTCAGTATACTTTATACAGTATATGTATATTGAATAGATTAAAAATCATGCAAAAAAACAGAAATACCATAAGTTTTAAATAAGTGAGGTAGTGTCCAAGGATTCAATGTCCATTTAGGAATCGGATGGCAGAGGGGAAGAAACTGTTCCTGAATCGCTGAGTGTGTGCTTTCAGCCTTCTGTACTTCCCACCTGATGATAACAGTGAGAAAAGGATTTGCCCTGGGTGCTGGAGGTCCTTAATAACGAACGCTGCCTTTTTGAGACACCCTACTACATTTGTCCTAAGTGTTATAATGGTAAAGCATTACATCCAGAGAGATTTGCTTAATGATGAAGGCGCAGGATCTTGGGTGGTGATTGGAAATGGCTCCCTCTACTGAGGGCCGCATCATGTTAGGGCATTCAAAGACTGACAGGTATTGTGCTCTACCATGACACTCGTAGGACCGGGGTGTAGGGAGGGTTTTTTTTTGCAATGAGGCAGGACAATTAAAAGTACTTGGCAATGGTCCCAATCTAGTATAGCCTTGCTAGAGAACTTGGTAAAAAAAAATGCATAAGTTGGAAATCTGAAGCAAAGGCAGAATATGGCATAAAAACTCAGAAGGACTGGGTAGAGAGGAACAAGGTCAAGGTGTAAACACAAGAGATTCTGCAGATGCCAGAAAACCAGAGCAACACACATAAACAAAACTAGAGGAACTCAGTAGGTCCGGCAGCATTTCAGGCCAAGATCCTTCATCAGGAACAAGACAGCCAGTCCCTACGAAGGGTCTTGGCCCAAACATAGACCACTTATTGCTCTCCATAGATGCTGCCTGAACTGTTCAGTTCCTTCAGCATTTTGTGTGTTGCACAGAGTCATGGTTTTGGGACTGTAATGGTTTGTCAGATCTCATCTGTTCTAGTAATACCTTTCGTTAGTGATCCATGAAACAACATGGTCTGAATTACCCTACGCAGGCACAAAAGAAGAGCTGTACAGGAGAATGTTACCCTCCTCTATGCCCCAATGCAGAAATCGCATTAGATGCATAGCTGTGTCGCTATGGAAGGAGCTCATCCAAATTTCTGGAGTGGTGCAAAATAACCCAGAAGGCCAAATTTCACGCCAGAAACAAATCATATTCTATTCTATCTGCCTGAAGGAATGTGTTAAATAGTTGACTTTGTATGCCATTAATTGTTAAATACCTGACGCAGATTTATGTTTCAGCTTTCCTCAGATGACACTGAACCTTGCCCACACAAACCATAGCAAATTAAAAATAGAATTTTATTCACTCCACTGAGCTGTGGTCACCCAGAAAGGACGATGAAACATAATACCCGCTTAAAGCCTGGCCCACAAGTACAAAGGAGGCATCAAGGTGACACACCCCATCCAAGCACCTGGCTTAACCAACCTCTTGTACATAAAATTATAATTATTGCCATTTCATTCATTAAGAGTGAGAGTGACTGGCAGTCAGCCCTGTTTTAATGACTTTACTTCTGCAATGAACCCGCCCCCCCCCCCCCGCCCCCACCATTTGGTTTTTGTCTATGCCCCTGACCAGTGCCCTGTCCTTGACCCTTGGAGGTTGTGGGGGGGGGGGGGGGCTGGAGATTGAGATGAGTTATTGTCACATGCAGTGATGTCCCAAATACATTCCTGAATGAACATGCTAATAATATCACCATACACTGTAACCGAAACAATCCCTCATTCTCTCCACCTTTATTGCTTTAAACCCACAACAGTATGCTCAAAAATATTTTCGAGTCCAATTACA
This sequence comes from Hemitrygon akajei, assembly GCF_048418815.1. NCBI lineage: Eukaryota > Metazoa > Chordata > Chondrichthyes > Myliobatiformes > Dasyatidae > Hemitrygon > Hemitrygon akajei. The sequence goes on along the minus strand of NC_133137.1, from coordinate 3,121,048 downwards.
AACTCAAACTCAATGTTAATTTTGACAATATTATATTAACAGAGTGCATGTTTTTGAAAAGCAGAGCCTGGTGTAATTTTGCTCCATAAGCACGGTTTGTAGTTTTATGAACAAGAGATAATCTGCAGATGGTGGAAATCTGCGCAACACACACAAAATGCAAGGGGAACTCAGCAGGCCAGGCAGCATCTATGGAATAAAGCAGAGCTGACATTTCGGGCCGAAACCATTCCGAAGGAGTGGAGAGAAAAAGCATTTTGTGTGTGTATTGTTTTACGATATGATTCTGTTGGGATAAATCCAATTGAAACTTGCTTCAAGTGATCTAAAAGAATAGCTTTACTTGTCATATCTACATCGAAACATACAGTGCATTAACAACCAACACAACCGATGGTGTGCAGGCGGGGACATGCTTCCAATGCCTACACAGCATGCCAACACCTCACTAACCCTAATCCATACATTTTTGGATTGCGGGAGGAAGCTGGACCATTCAGAGGAAAGCCCCGGGGTGGTGAGTGGAACTCCTTACAGACAGCGATGAGAATTGAACTCATATCTTACAGTTAGAGCTGTAAAGTGATTGCTGACCACTACACTAGGAACCTGAGGGGCACCTGAACTAATTCGTTCAATTGACTGATGAGCATTGAGCCAAGTGTGCAACCATTACTTCCAAAAGTTAGTTGCCAAGAAACATAAGTTACACCTTAAAGGGAGTGTGGGAATTATGTAAATACATGGGCCATTTTGCTTCATAGGAATAGTGAGCCCTACCAAGTTAAGTACGACAGGTCTAAACATTTAAAGGTGTGGGTTCTTCTCTCACAATTCCCGAAGTCCAGGGGACATGCATAAGAATAATCTGGAGAATGAAAAAGTTAACACAGGAGGAGCATTTGATGCCTCTGGGCCTGTACTCACTGGAGTTGAGAAGAATGAGGGAGAGATCACTTTGAAAGCTATCACATACTGAAAGACCTGAATAATGTGATGTGGAAAGGATGCTTCTGATAATGAGGGAGTCCAGGATCAGAGGGTGATGCACCATTAATAACTCTAGGAGACTGGAAGTGAACGATAGGCTTTTATTAACAGCAAAAAGGGAGCACGACATGTCGAAGACTGAGGGAGGAGCAATGCCCCAATCGCCTTTATACCGGGGTCTGTGGGAGGAGCCACAGGAGCAGTCAGCAGAGGGGCGTGTCCAGACAGATATACATAGTTTACCACAGAGGGCATGCCTTTAGATCAGAGATGAGGAGGAATTTCTTGAGCCAGAGGGTGGTGAATCTGTGGAATTACTACAGATGGCTGTGGAGGTCTAGTCACTGAGTATATTTAAAACAGACCTTGATAGGTTCTAGATTAGTAAGAGCATGAAAGAGTGCAGGATGAAGGCAGGAGAATAGGGTTGAGCGGGACTATAAATCAGTTATGATCAAATGGCAGAGCAGAAGTTGGGATTTCACCAGAGTTTCTGTCAGATGATTGGGGGTGTGCTGGTGTAAAGCAGTGGCAGGGGAGGCAGGGATCGGATCAGCAGAGGTCCGGGACTCTGCTGGGAATAAAAGGCGCCCAGTCCTCGGGGTTGCGTTGCCGATGGCCGTTGGCGGGGCCGTCTTAATACGTTCGGCAGAGGATGGTGCTCAGATAAGCTGTGCCAGAGGGGATGGTCGTCGGCTCGGAGGTTCGACAGACTCGGAGTCCTTTCGGTGTGTGCTGTATCTGCGAGGCTGGTTTCGACAGAGCTTTCATTGTGTGCTGCGTCTGCGAGGCTGAGTCGGGCGGCGCCTTGGAAGTCCGTAGTGGGGGTATTCCCTTCTGCCGCCGGTGTGGGATGGCGAGTCTGTCGGGACCCTGGGGACTTGTGGAAACTGTGGTGATTTATTTTGAACTTACAGTCCTTTAACATCTTGAACTATTTTGGACTATTTTTACTGTGCACGTAGTCTGTTTTTTTTAATCAATTATGCTATTGTTTGCACTGTTGTAATTATGTGGTTTTGTGCAGGTCTTGTAGCTTTAGTTTTTGGTCTTGTTTTTGTCTGGTGGATTTGGAGCTCCTTTCCGGGGAATGCACTAGACAGTAGCGCGATATTAATACGCAACAGCCTCTCCAGACTCTGGATTGGGGATTGCCAAACGTTACGTGGATTTTCTGCTGTAGTCTGTTTTGTGATATCATTCTGGGGGAACGTTGTCTCATTTTTTAACTGCATTGCATTTGTGGTTTCTAAATGACAATAAACTGAATCTGAATCAGATGGTTGGGGTTGAGGGATAAGGGCTTGCTGGTGTAAAGCACTGGCAGGGGAGGCTGGGACCAGATCAGCAGATAGGTGGGCTTGGGGTTATGTGGGTGGAGGAACTGAGCAGAGAGTCCAGAGGCCAGGAGATGGATTGGGAGGGGTGATGGAGAGGGCAGAGTGGGATGTGCACAGGCTGGGAAGTTGGTGATAGGGTTGGTTTCTGGGGCTTGCTGGGCCATTTAATGAAAGTGGCTAGCATCAGGCCTCCTAACAGATTAAAACTTAGTACCTCAGGAGCACATCATGACAAAGTTCTTCAGTAACGCTTCAAAAGGGGTGTTTTACAGGATTTGAGATTATCCCCTACAGACCCAGCAAGGATGACTGTGACAAAAGGATTTACCAAGAGATGTGAAACAATCTATGAATTATCTATGTTTCCTTCATAGAATAAATTAGAAAACAATTTTCAGTCAATTAATGCATAACCAAATGTGTAGACAGTGAATGTTGTCTAGAGAGGTCTGCAACTTGTCGAAATTAATTCTGGTGTGGAGGAGACTTGTTCATTTGTATATTAGACCAGTGGCAGGCACACATACAATGCAGGCTGTAATAACAACTGAGTGGGTCATCGACAGATATCTTCTGTTTTTTTTCAGGCAGGCTCCCACTACAATTTGTCAGTCCCAGCTTAAGTCCATCCAGAAAACAAACTCCACAGCTGCTAATGTGAATGTCTTTATAAAATAGTCACCACATGACTTGTGAACACCAGGACCACACTGGCACTGATATTTGGTGTGTTTCTAACTCTTACTTTGCAGAAAATTGAAGGAATTACAGATTATTTCCACAGAGGCATCAGGCCCCAGAGAAACAATTCCCTACCAAGATGTAAACCTCCAGTTGTGGAAGTCAGTGAAGTAAAATAACTTGACAGCTGAGTAAGCATATCACATCTGTCCCCAGTAATCTGTTACTGACAGCATTGCCACTCTCAGTGATTTAAAAGGGCAGCTATCCTACAAAATAAAGCACGTTCTGACCTATTAATAAAAACATAATTCACAGATTTCAGTTCATTTAACTGCTTTCTAATTGATGTGTTTATCATTGGCATAGCGAAAAGGGTGAATACAGGACTGAAGGTGTATTTGAATGCATGCAGTATATGGAATAAGGTAGAAGAACTTTCAGTAAGGACCCCCATTACCCAGAACATGCCCTCTTCTCATTGTTGCCATCAGGAAGGAGGTACAAAAGTTTGAATGCACACACTCAGTGATTCAGGAACAGCTTCTTCTCCTCTGCCATCAGATTCCCAAATGAACATTGAACCCATGACCACCACCTCACTTTTTTAAAATAATATTTCTGTTTTTGCGCTATTTTTAATTTAACTATTATACATATATACTAACTGTAATTGAACTACTTAATTTTTTTCTTTCTATATTTTCATATATTGAATTGTACTGCTGCCACTAAGCTAATTTCAAATTTCACAACATATGTCGGTTATTTAAATCTGATTCTGACTCTAATCATCCCTCAAAACTAATTAATAACTTCTAAAACCCTGGCTGCAATACCTTCATTTGCAGTTGAATCCTTGATATCCTCACAGTCAGTTCAGATTGGCAACAACATCTCTTCCACGATCTCCATCAGCACAAGTGCACCACAAGGCTGTGTGTTTAGCCCCCTGCTCCAGTACCATATTCAAGTTTGCTGACAACACCACTGTCAAAGGTCAAATCAAAGGTGGTGATGAATCAGCATGAAGGAGCGAGATTTAAATCTGGCTGAGTAGTACCATAACAACAACCTCAACGTCAGCAAGACCAAGAAGCTGATTATTACCATAACAACAACCTCATCATCAGCAAGACCAAGAAGCTGATTAGTACCATAACAACAACCTCATCATCAGCAAGACCAAGAAGCTGATTATTGACCTCAGGAGAAAGAAACCAGAGGTCCATGAGTCAGTCTGCATTGGAGGATCAGAGGTGGACAGGGTCAGCAACTTTAAATTCCTCGGTGTTACTACTTCTGAGGACCTGTCCTGGCTTCAGCACTTAAGTGCAATTATGAAGAAAGCATGGCAGTGCCTCTACTTCCTTAGGTATTTGCAAAGATTCGGCATGACAACTAAAACTTTGACAAACTTCTATAGATGTGTAGTGGAGATTATATTGACTGGCTGCATCACAGCCTGCCATGGAAAAACCAATGCCCTTGAATGGAAAATCATACAAAAAGTAGTGGATACAGCCAAGTCCATCATGGGTAAAGCCCTCTCCAGCATTGAGCGCATCTTCACAAAACGCTGTCCAGGAAAGTGCCATCCATCATCAAAGACTCCCTCCACCCAGAACATGCTCTCTTCTCACTGCTGCCATCAGGAAGAAGGTACAGGAGGCTCAGGACTAACACCACCAGGTTCAGACACAGTTATTACTTCTCAACCATCAGGCTCTTGGACCAGAGGATAAAACTTCATTCAATGTTACTTTTCCCATCACTGAACTGTTCTCACAACTTATAGATTCACTTTCAAGGACTCTTCATCTTATATTCTCAATATTTATTGCTTATTTATTATTACTATTATTTACTTTTTCTCTGCTTAAGCTGGTAAAACCTGAGGTACAGACATAGCCAAGCATGCTCATTTGTCAACTGCGAAGAAGTTCCAGACTATTCTAGTGGTGTTTCGTATTGTGGCTTTCTGAAGACTTACATAGATAAAACTGTGTAGCCCTAATTGTTTAATGCTATTGGTAGTGCCTTTGGGATGAAAGCAAATGTAGTTAAAACTATCAGGGCAATATATGCCTTGTTCATGTTCCAAAGTCTTTTAATTTCCTTTTTAAATTCAGCATATCTCTGGTGTTTTTCACTTACTGATTTCTGTACGTTACGTGTGTTTGGAATGGCTATAGCTACTAAGTAAGTTGTTCTGTATTATTATATCCTGATGGTTATTAAGCATTGTCCTATCTGTAATAACTGATTGTTCATAATATAATTTGTCCTATTCTGACTCTAAAACTGGATCAGACTTGTATTTATAGTAGGAGTATTTTAAAGCAAGATTTTGGTGAATGATGTTTGCCACTTGATTGTGCCTGTGTAAGTAATCAGATAAAGTTAAACTGCTACAGCATCCTGTAATGTGTTGGATTGTTTTGTTTTTTCTCAGTGTTTTCTACATTTATTATTTTGAATTTGCTGGTCTTTCATTATGTCTTTTGCCACCTGGTTAACCACCTGGTCCTGTATTACCACAAAAACTGGCAGAGGGCATCTGAAAATTTACAGATATCGATGGGAAGCGACTAGACAAATGGAAAAAGGGTGGAGTCAAGAGGGAAAGAAATGAATTCTTAAATGAAAGGTCATTGGTTCCCTCTCCATGGATGCTGCCTAACACAGTATTTCCAGAATACCTTGTTTTATTTATGACCATTGATTAAAGCTTGCAGACACTTCTAATTTTGATTAGTCACCCACAGACAGATATTGTTGAACCTTGAGTGTTAGTAGTCTACACTTAGCCTAAATGATTACAGTTATTAAGTATAGAATTGCAGATAAATTCTTCACTTTTGCTGACTTAATGACTTTTCTGGATGCAATCTAAAAATTTGCTTTGAGATTTTTCGGAGTCCTTTTGTCAGAAATGTTCACTTGGTTTTATATACCTGGCAACATAGAGTACTGTCTCTCCACTGTGATGTGGAGCCAAATTTGTAATTTGTGAATTACCAGCATCTGTCTTAATTATCATTCCAGAGAAATCCACATCAAGGAGCACAGGAGGTGTCTCCATTTGGGTTACTCGGAGAAACTGGCAGAAGCAGAGCTCTGCATTCGCAATGGCCATAGGATTAACTTTGACGGCTCAAAGCTTCTGTGCTGCACCAGTGGCTTTTGGGACTGCCTGGCAAAGGAAGCCATTGAAATAAAACTAGAGGGAAAGATTTTTGACAAAGACAAAGGTCTCACTCTAAGTAAGAACTGGAATTCAATTATAAACAAGGTGGGAGAACAGAAACCTGATTGGATGAAGACTAACCAATCAGGAGGGACAGACTATGGGTTATAAATATTACTGGACTAGACACACCCAGGCATCATCCCTGAAAAAGATGGCGGAGTTTATCATTGAAACATCGGTTATAATCAATACCTGTACCTGACTTGAAGCCCGAGAATAGTTTTTTTGGCATGTACACCGTGGAAAGCATTAGATCCTTTTTTCAACTTCACTTAGTTTTACTTCCACCATTATTGAAATGTTCCCACAACCTATGGACTCACTTTTAAGGACTCTTTTTCTCATGTTCTTGATTTTTATTGCTTGTTTTCCCTTTATTTTTGTATTTGCATAGTCTGTTGTCTTTTGCACTCTGGTTGTCTGCCCTTTTGGTGTGGTCTTTCATTGATTCTACTATGGTAAATAGATTTATTAAGTATGCCTGCAAGAAAATGAATCTCAAGAGATGTGTATGGTGACATATATATGCTTTGATTATAAATTTACTTTGAACTTTGAAATATGGAATTTGAATAAATTGAAGGTTACTAGTTGGTCAATATCAGTATCCACTAGTTCTTTCTGTATAATAACAGCATTTCTTTGTTCAAACTTCAGAAGAGTGTGGTGACAGGGGCACAAGTAAATAAATCGTGATTGATGAACAAGAGTGAATTTTCAGAGTCTAGTTAATTGGCAAAAACACCATCACATGCCCACTCCACAAACTTAGTGAGCACAATTATAGACAAAAATCAAAAGTTTATAAATAAAGTGGGACTGGATAGGATACAGCCAAAGCAGGAAAATTAAATGTCTCTGGTGTGGGCCACAGCAAGAAATGATTTTATAACCTCTGACCTCACTATTAATGAAAGTGAGCAGGATAAGGAAAGTTATTTCATAAGTGAGAAAACAGAAAAATAATTTTCTTCGGCTCCTGCTAAATTTAATAGAAGGGTTTGATTAACAAAACTTTCTTGCATTTGCTGGTGGTTAACAGGGAGAGAAGCTGTTTGCTGATCAGAAAGACTATTTCTACTACAGCTCAGTGCAGGAACAATGAGAAGAAAGTGGGAATCTATGGCCAAGTACCATGGATTTGGGAGCTCAGAGGCTTTGATTAATGGGAGTCCAGTGCCTTGGGACGAGGTAAGGTAAAGTATGGTCACATGAAGCACGGTTAAGGTAGCAATGTGTGCAGGGTCATTGGAATTTACATGGACAAATCACAAAATGGGGCATGTTCATCTCAGGTGAGGGGGCAGGATAGAGGAATTATGGGGGGATATGAGATGGGTGAGAATGGTTGAGTAAAAGGGAGATGCTCAGGAAACTTCACTAGCATTTCAAACCAATGTTTTATCTGTGGTGCCTGGTCTTATTGTAGTATTTAACTAATCAATATCTCCTGGGAATGGCTGGACTTTCCAAACGCTATTAAAACTGCCAATGGCCTGACTGGAGTCAAACTCAAATCATTACACCCCACCCTACCTTTCAGTGGTTCTTGAACTTCAATCCCTCCTATTACGCACATCTACCTTCATCACTCGATTTACCTAGTCAACACCGACTGTTACAGTATTAGGTTTGCTGACTGTGAAGTTCTAAACTCAAACGAAGATCTTAAGCCCCATCATATAAAGATATCTATGGGTAACCTCACTAAAAGGAGGTTATACTGCAACTACATACTCTTCAAAAACTAGTTCACTACCCTCTTTATCCTCCATGGTGAGTTTAGCTACCAATGCCCACTACTTGAGCCGTGGGTCCCTCCTCCACCAAAGAGGGAATACTTCCAGCTATCAAAGTAGATAACACACAGTTAAAACTTTCAAAGCACATTTAAAACTCAGTGAAGATTTCAATCTTATGAAAGATTTATAAATTACAAATGGTCTCTAAAACTCAAAACGTTTCCAAAACACAGGTACAATTCCTATAAGCTAAAAACACATATCAATGAGGTGCAGACGAATGAATTGTCTGATGCAGAAATCAAAGGCAGAGGATAGATTTATATCACCCCATCTTTCTCTCAATCTTCTTGATGTTCCCCAACCATTCATAACAAGCCTGACTACTCTCTTACATTTATACTGTTGTTTTGCCACTTGGGTGGCCTTACACATGTGAAACTTTTTCACATACTTTTTCTCACAGATGGTCTAAGAGCCTTTGGGGACAGAGATTCACAGGTTCCCACAATTAATGCTGTGAGAGGAGACTCTATGAGTACATAAATCTTCCACCTATTGATAGATCAGCTATTTGATGTGCTAAGTGATAGTATCAATCTGGTCTGCAAGTTTCCTTGAAATAAATAACTTAGCTGGTTTGATTCAAGCCAGTTACCATAACCCCATTTTCTTAAACTGCATCTCTTGAGCAATCAGCCACTTGTCCTGTGGGCCATTAGTCTGTGCTCAATAGACAGTGCTGGTAGTATGCAAAGCTGTTCCCTTAACATCAGACTGATTATTGCTTGCAGCTTACATTAAAGAACTGAAGACTGGCTCCCACTTATGACAAGAAACTGAATAAAGAATATTGGTCACAAGTTTAACTTACCCAAAAACAACTCTTCTTTCTCTAGAAGTGTCAGCTACTATGATGAAAAGCTGAGCTTGGAAAAAAGGCCACATGGCCCTGGGCAGTGAATATTCATCACATGACCAAACCATCCACCCTGCTCGCTCAAGGTGACCCCAAAAAAAAAAACAAATTTTGCCAACAAACAGGACAAGTAGAAAATATCTGTACTCTGCTTATGAAAGGACTCAAGATTAGGAAGTATAGGAGCCTTAGATCTCACAGCACCAGGTTCGGGAACAGTTATTACCCCGCAACCATCAGGGTCCTGAACTGGAATGGATAATTTCACTCACCTCAACTCTGAACTGATCCCACAACCTACAAATTAACTTTCAAGGACTCAACAACTCATGTTCTCAGTATTATTTACTTATTTGCACAATTTGTCTTGCTTTACATATTGGTTGTTTGTCAACCTTTGTTTATGTATAGTTTTCATAAATTCTCTTGTATTTCATAATCTTCCTGTAAATGCCTGCAAGAAAACGAATTTCAGGGTAGCACATGATGTTATATACAGACTTTGATAGTAAATTTACTTTGAGGTTGAATTAAAAAAAGAGTAAATAACATTTCATGCCACTGTTTTTAAAATTAAACATGATACATTTTACTGTTTGGGAACTAAAGTCATAACTGAATAATTTTGGGACCATCAAATTACAGCATCTTAATGCCTTCAGTGTTCCTTTCTTAGCTCTGCAACCCCCAGACTTCATTTCCTTTGTGTCTAATCAGATTCTCTGTCTCTCTATCTCATATAAGATCACCTTTATTTTCTCCTTCCCACAGGGACACAGAAATAGAGTCCTTCGGCGACAGCAGAAGTGATTATTTTGTTACTGTGCTGAAGCCTTGTCCCCCATAATCAGCTGCTTCTTTTCTCAGCAATCATTTCCTTGCCATTCTAACTCTGCAGCTTCCAGCAAGCTTCTGAAGCGCTGTTCAAACACATCAGAATCATCAAGGATCACAGAATGCCACATGAGAGAAAAGCTAGCTTGTATATAAATTGCATTAGTGCACACCCGAATCCTCTGCAATAAGAGGTTATTGTGGTGTGTTCCAGAGCTGGAGTTTATTTGCACAAAGGCTTTGACTTTCAATGTCACAGGATGATAAGCCATAGCAACTGCAAATCTCATGGGAGGGCAACCATTTTTAGACAATCAAAGTCATGGTATCACTGCTGAGATGGAGCTTCTTCAATGCAATGCTTACTGTGGTCCAAAACATCTGCTGATTCAAATGCTGCTACTGTGCTTATTAAGCTTGATTTCCATCCAATCAACAACTTCATTTTCCATTACTGATTCTGTTCTTTATAAACTGAACAATCTAATGCAGACCAATGATTATTACTGAATAAAGAGAGTGGTGAACCTGGAGTTTCTAAATCTGGTTACCCTTAGCAAAGCCATATTTTGACAAACATCGATTCATGTCCAAGACACCCAGCATTCATTCAATCCAAATCTTTGCAATGTAGCACAAACAAAATTCTGAAGGAACTCAGCAGGTCTGACAGCATCTATGGAGAGGAATAAAAAACCAATGTTTTGGGCCAAGACCCTTGGAAAGACATACAGACAGACAGACATACTTTAGATAGATAGATAGATAGATAGATAGATACTTTATTCATCCCCATGGGGAAATTCAATTTTTTTCCAATGTCCCATACACTTGTTGTAGCAAAACTAATTACATACAATACTTAACTCAGTAAAAAAAATATGATATGCATCTAAATCACTATCTCAAAAAGCATTAATAATAGCTTTTAAAAAGTTCTTAAGTCCTGGCGGTAGAATTGTAAAGCCTAATGGCATTGGGGAGTATTGACCTCTTCATCCTGTCTGAGGAGCATTGCGTCGATAGTAACCTGTCGCTGAAACTGCTTCTCTGTCTCTGGATGGTGCTATGTAGAGGATGTTCAGAGTTTTCCATAATTGACCGTAGCCTTCTCAGCGCCCTTCGCTCAGCTACCGATGTTAAACTCTCCAGTACTTTGCCCACGATAGAGCCCGCCTTCCTTACCAGCTTATTAAGACGTGAGGCGTCCCTCTTCTTAATGCTTCCTCCCCAACACGCCACCACAAAGAAGAGGGCGCTCTCCACAACTGACCTATAGAACATCTTCAGCATCTCACTACAGACATTGAATGACGCCAACCTTCTAAGGAAGTACAGTCGACTCTGTGCCTTCCTGCACAAGGCATCTGTGTTGGCAGTCCAGTCTAGCTTCTCGTCTAACTGTACTCCCAGATACTTGTAGGTCTTAACCTGCTCCACACATTCTCCATTAATGATCACTGGCTCCATATGAGGCCTAGATCTCCTAAAGTCCACCACCATCTCCTTGGTCTTGGTGATATTGAGACGCAGGTAGTTTGAGTTGCACCATATCACAAAGTCCTGTATCAGTTTCCTATACTCCTCCTCCTGTCCATTCCTGACACACCCCACTATGGCCGTGTCATCAGCGAACTTCTGCACATGGCAGGACTCCGAGTTATATTTGAAGTCTGATGTGTACAGGGTGAACAGGACCAGAGAGAGTACGGTTCCCTGCGGCGCTCCTGTGCTGCTGACCACCGTGTCAGACCTACAGTCTCCCAACCGCACATACTGAGGTCTATCTGTCAAGTAGCCCACTTTATTGATCCCAAGGGAAATTGGGTTTAATTACAGCCGCACCAACCAAGAATAGTGAAGAAATATAGCAATATAAAACCATAAATAATTAAATAATAATAAGTTAATCATGCTGTGGAAATAGGACCAGCCTATTGGCTCAGGGTGTCTGACACTCCGAGGGAGGAGTTGTAAAGTTTGATGGCCACAGGCAGGAATGACTTCCTATGACGCTCAGTGTTACATCTCGGTGGAATGAGTCTCTGGCTGAATGCACTCCTGTGTCTAACCAGTACATTATGGAGTGGATGGGAGTCATTGTCCAAGATGGCATGCAACTTGGACAGCATCCTCTTTCCAGACACCACCGTCAGAGAGTCCAGTTCCACCCCCGCAACATCACTGGCCTTACGAATGAGTTTGTTGATTCTGTTGGTGTCTGCTACCCTCAGCCTACTGCCCCAGCACACAACAGCAAACATGATAGCACTGGCCACCACAGCCTCGTAGAAAGGGGGAAGAAGCCAGAATAAGAAAATGGGGGAGGTGAAGAAGTACAAACTGGAAGGTGATAGGTACAGCCAGGTGAGGGGAAGGTGAGTAAGTGGGTGAGTAAAATTTATCAAAGTACATACTGTATACGTCACCATATACAACCCTGAGATTCTTTATTTTTGTAGATATTACAGTAGTTGCGAGCAACACAATAGAATCAATGAAAGACCACACCCAACAGGACGCACAAACGCCCAGTGTGCAAAAGACAACAATCTGTGCAAATATAAAGAAAGAAAAATTATATTAACACAACAATTACCAGAAATAGATAATAAAAGATCAACAAATTCAAGATAATAAATGCAGAAAAGTCAAGAGAAACCGGAAATAACACAATATATTACACGATCCTGAACCAGTTTAACTCAATCTGATTACTTACACAGACACTATCAAGTGGCAAACATCATTCACCAAAATCTTGCTTTAAAATACAAACTCATAAAAGACACAATAGCTTACTATAATACAAACCTGATCCAGTTTTAGAACCCTGCAACTTATATTACGACCCATCCATTATTACCATCCAGATATAATAATACAGGATGAACAGGCAAGAACTTCTTACTTAGTAGATATAGCAATTCCAAGCACACATAACATACAGAAATCATAGTGAAAAATACCAGAAATATGTTGAATTAACAGAGGAAATTAAAAGACTATGGAACATGAACAGGTATACATTGTCCCAATAGTAATATCTAAAACTGGTATCATCCCAAAGTCACTGCACAATGGCATTAAACAATTAGACCTTCACATCAATATTTATGCAAACCTTTTAAAGCCACAACATTAAACACCACTAAAATAGTCCAAAAGTTCTGAGCAATTGGGAAGTGAGAGCGCTTGCGTTATGTCCATACCTCAGGTTTTACCAGCTTGAGTTGAGAAAAAAATAAAAATACAATAATAGGTTGATAGATGGATAAATAATTGATAAATATCAAGATCATGAGATGATGAGTCCTAGAAACTGAGTTCATAGTTTGAGGACTGTTCAGTAATGGGGCAAGTGAAGTTGAGTGAAGTTATCCCCTCTGAGTCAAGAGCCTGATGGTTGAGGGATAATAACTGAACATGGTGGTGTAGGTCCTGAGGCTCCTGTATTTCCTTCCTGATGGCAGCAGTAAGAGGAGAGCATGGCCTGAATAGTGGGGGTCCTTGATGATGGATGCTGTTTTCCTGCAAGATCACTCCATATAGATGTGCTCAATGGTGGTGAGGGTTTTACCTGTGATGGGCAGTGTGTGTATCCACTACTTTTTGCAGGCTTTTCCATGACATAACAGCAAAATCAGACCACACAGCCCATCGAGACTGCTCCACCATTTCATCATGGCTGATCCATTTCCCTCTCAACCCTATTCTCTTTCCTTTTCCCCATAACCTTTCACCACCTGACTAATCAAAAACCTATCCCTTCGCAACTTGGATTTTTGAATCTTCTCCCCATATAGAAAATGGTGTATGTTTTTACTCCTTCTACCAGTCTATGACCTTACACTTCCCAACACTGTATTCCATTTGTCACTTCTTTGCTCATTCTCCTAACCTGTCCAAGTCATTCTGCAGACTCCCTGTTTCCTCAATGCTACCCGCGCCTCCACCTATCTTCATATCATCTGCAAACTTGGCCACAAAGTCATCAATTCAATCATCCAAAATCATTGACATACAACATAAAAAGAAATGGCCCCAACTCCAATCATTGTGGAACACCACTAGTCACAGGCAGCCAATCAGAAAAGGCTCCCTTTATTCCCACTCTTTGCCTCCTGCTAGTCAGCTAATGCTCTATCCAAGCTAGTATCTTTCCTGTAATACCATGGGCTCTTATCTTGTTCAGCAGCCTCATTTGTGGCACCTGTCAGAGGCCTTCTCAAAATCCAAGTACTCAACTTCTACTGATTGTCCTTTATCTATCCTGTATGTTATTTCCTCAAAAAAATTCCATTCAAGGGCATTGATATTTCTATATCAGGACGTGATGCAACCAGTCAATATAGTCTTCACCTCACATCTACTGAATTTATCAAAGTTTTAGATGACATACCGAATCTTCACAAACTTCTAGGAAAGTATAGACACTGCTGTGCTTTTTTCACAATGACACTTACATAAATGATGGACCCAGGACAGATCCTTTGAAATGAAAACACTGAAGAATCTTAAGTTGTTGACCTTCCCTACCTCCAATTCCCTGAGAACTGGCTCATGGTCCTTCAGCTTCCTCTTCCTGAAGTCAATAATCTTTGGTTCCTCGGTCTTGCTGGTGTGAGTAACAGGTCGTTGTCATAGCACAACTCAGCCTGTTTCTCCATCTCCTTCCATAATGCTGATTCATCACCATCTTTTATTTGACCAATGATTGAGGTGTTTGTCAGCAAACTTAAGTGTGGCACTGAAGCATATGGCAATGTGATCTGCTTTTACCTTCCAGATAGTTTGAATGTACTTTCTAAAATGTATTACTACTTTCTTTAATCCACATACTGTTTTCTAAAGAGATTCTCATGCACTGTTGATTTGAAGCTCATTAGTCAACTCAACTAATTGATTCCAAGTCTTCCTCAGGTTCCTGATCCAGGTTCACAAGTTTCAAATAAGGGAGAATCTAGAACCAGACGGCGCAGCCTCAGAATAAAAGGATGTTTCTTTAGAACAGAGATGAGGAAGAACTTCTTTAGTGAGAGGGTGGTGACTCTGTGGAATTCAATGCCACAGACAGCTGTGGAAGCCAAGTATTTGGGTATATTTAAAGTAGAGGTTGAATATAGACAATAGACAATAGAGTTCTTGAATATTAAGGGTGTCGAAGGTTATGGGGAGAATGCAGGAGAATGGGGTTGAGAGGGAATCGTGGAGCAGACTCAATGGGCTGAATGGTCTAATTCTGCCTGTATGTCTTATGGTTTCCAAGACAAACCTACCCAATCCATAACCGTAAACCAGCCACCTAATCGGCCATTCACCTTTACCTGTCAGTAGTCACAAACGTTGGAGTTACAGAGTCACAGAACAACTCAGCACAGATACAGGCCTTGCAGTCCAATGATGCATGCTGACCACAGTGCCATCCAGCTAGTTTCAATTTCCTGTGTTTGACCCCTATCCCCCTAAATCCCACCCCTCTGTGTACCTATCCAAGTGCTCCTTTCCTTCCATATACTCATCACCCTCTGCATGAAAAGTTGCTCCTCAGATCCTTTTTTAGTTATCGACATCATGAGAAGCAGCTTCTGCCTGATATATAAAATCTAGTTTGTCAGTCCATTACGACAAGTTTCCACAGTGTATTCTGGATGGGGAACAGGTTACGTAATGACTCTGTCAGTTTGTTGGGTTTGTGATTACTTTTCCATCTCAGTGAATGAAGTACAATTCTCTGCTGTGAACCTGTACAGAAAAGGTTGAGTAATGTGGAACATCGGTACACCTGGACAGTGAATTAATCATCCAGGTTTTCAGCATTCCCACTCAACGTTCATGGATGACACAAAATTAGGAGATGTTGTTGATAAGTTATCATAAATTACCAGGGAATCTTGATCACTTAGGGAAGTGGGCCAATGAGAAGCAAATGGATTTCAATACAAATAAATCTGAGATGCTGCATTTTGGAAAGTTAAACCAAGATAGGATTTATACTGTGAATGGTAAACATTAGTTAATATCAGTTTGGTGCCTGGTTTTGTGCTGGAATTGGGAGTGATGAAGGGATGTAACCTTCTCAAACTTCCAGTAGATGATTAGCTCAAGTTTTAGGAGCACAATGAATAGCTGAAAATGGCCATTTAGGCTATTTTTCCTCGGACCTCCAGTCAAATGTCTGGCAGGAGAACCTGTGTGCAATTGCTAGGCCTTGTTGGAATGTGGAGCATTGCCCTGTCCTATCTGAGTCTTTGTACTCCACATATTCCAGCAGAATACATGTGGAAGCATTAGTTGTCCTTTCTTTACTGGCATCTCATTTCATGGTCTGGAAGCGTTCCTTCCATATTTTGCCAGCTCTTTAATGTAGAGATGGCTCAATGCAAAACAAAGGAGCTCCTGCTGGCCCCCTGATCAAGTATCAACTTTATCTGATTTACATGTATTTGTTTTAATTCACTTACTGTACATATATCATGAATTTGTTCTGGTGTGTTAGCACAACATGCAACAAAAATAACAATATTCAATAAAGAATAAACAATTATAAAAAATAAGTTGTTGGTAAAGTATGGATATGGAATACCATGTGTAAAAATACATCAATACCAGCTTATATTTACAATGTAAACAGTTTTATAAAAAGTGCTTTGAAGTGGTTATAATGCAGTGCAGTGACTGAGGTAATAGACCGACACGCTGGGAAGGGGTTAACTAGGGTTAAATCGGTGGGCTGCTGGCAGCACAGCTCAAAGGGCCAGAAGGGCCTATTTCATACTGTACAGTATCTCTATATAAAAAAAATAAGAATGGTTGATCAGATTAACTGCCTGGAGAAGAAATGGTGTGAAGTTTTTGTTTTAAGAGTGCTATGATGGCGTGAAGATGATGTAACTTTGAAGAAACTTTTAAAATGGAGTAAAGTTTTTGTTCTAAGAGCCCTGTGCCTTACCTGTACTCTTCAATTTCTGTGTTTCAGTAATGTTGGTACATGGTAACATGCAAGTGCGCTACTGAAGGAGCGCTGTGCCGTCAGTGTGGCTACTTTTTTAACTGAGTTATTAAATCAACATTATCTTATCATCACAATGTTTCTAGTGGGACTTCACTGTGTACAAAATTGGCTGCAATATTTCCCAGATTGCAAACCACCATACTTTAGTGGAGACAGTTTAGCTACATGCTGCTTTGGGGTTATGCTGTCTAAATGCAATTAATTTCCTTCTGTCTACCTCGATTGCAGCCACTGGCAAACGCAGAGATTCAATTCCAGCTGTTGGCAGCTGTAATGTCGCAGTTATTGGTGCATATTTCAGCTCTGGATGAATTAATGCAGAAAGCAACAATGCTGAAGAGTGGTGCAGGAAGTCAATGCTTTAATTCCTCATTACTGACAATGAGTTGGCTCAAGATCTAAAGCAAACAGCTCAAAAATCCAGAAGCATCTATTTACAGGCAAAGTGCACTCCAGTAGTAAAGGCACTCAAAATTATTATGAAGTTCATTTTAATTTATTATATAAAATGTTGGTCAGTAATGAGGCTCATTAATAGCGTCAACAGTCAGATCTGCCACAGTTCAGTCATGCTCTGGAATGTACCGGGAATCGAAACCTACGTCCTTAATTTTATGATGTGCCCAGAAGGAACATCAAGGAACCAGTCTTGGCGATGAAATGAAGAATAAACATACAAAATAAAAATTCTCTTGGTGTGAACATCCTGAATCAACCCATCCTGTGTTCAGACATCTCTCACACCTACCTCAGTGATGTGAGAGTATGCACAGACAGGGTTATTTCAAGACTGGCAATTTGTTGGAGTGATTAACAGCCTCACACAACTGTGCAGAGAGTAAAAACCCATCTACAAAACAGTCCCACTTCACACAAAACAACATAATTGGATATCTTTCCACTGCATGCCATCATTTAAACCTCTCTTAATCATTCATGCCAATTAACTACGTACCTGGAGGATGATCAATCAAATCTAAGGCACATATCACAGAGAGAAGTACAGTTATGAGCTCTTCAGCTTAGATCATTATTCAGGGTGTAACCATGCAAAGAGATTGCCATGTTTTAGATGGGCCAGTTGCCCAGGGAAACAGAAGAACGGAAGCACAAAGTGAACACTTGTGCATCAATGTCAGGGATCCACAGAATTCATGACATGATTACTTTCCTGCTTCTCTTATAACATTTCTCACCCCCTCAATGAGTTCTCTCCCCTCACCCAGATTTTCCAGATCCCCATTTGCCCAGCCTACCTTCAAAACTCCACTTCCCCTTCACCAAGCGCATCATTTCATCCTTGTCTCACACCTGAATATATTACCCTCTTTTCTCTGGTTCTCTGTTCGTTCACTGAACAGATTCAGGTACAGATCTGTGTAACATTCCTGTGTACTACATAGAGAGATCCAGCTATAGTCTCTTTATTTCTTCATTTTTTACTTTAGGGATACAGCACAGTAACAAGCCCTTCTGGCCCAATGAGTCCACACGTCCCAATTACACCCAACTGACTAATTAACCTACCAACCGGTACATCTTTGGACTGTGGGAGGAAGCCGAAGCGCCTGGAGGAAACCCATGCAGTCACGGGGAGAACATACAAACTCCATACAGACAGTGGTGGGAATTGAACTCAGGTCAATGGCACTGTAATTGAGTTACACTAACTGCTATGTAACCCCATTTCTACAGGCTGTTCTTGCACAAATTAGCAATTTTTGGTGACTAAAGTAAAACAGTGCATAACCTTCAGCCAGATAAAACAATGCTTCCACTTACATTGATCATAGCATTAGACGTGATGCGAAAGAGGGTGGCTCGCTCACTGACTGCTTTAATCTTCTCCCCGCTCTCAGCTGGGAGCTTCAATGTCTCGAGCTCGCTCAGGGATCTCTGAAGGGCTGCTCCATGCTTTGCGATGAGATCGTTGCACTGGCTCAGATCATCAAGCTTACTGGCTAGCGTCCTCAGGGTGGTGTGCAGCTCACTCTTATCAGACTGCGAGGTTGGCTCCTCATCACCAGAGTCATCTACAGAAGGAGCAAATTTCCATAGTTACACCTTTGGTCACTGAGGATACTTCCAAAACAGGAACAACAGAGGCAGAGGGCGTAAGGAAAGTACAGTAAGCCATCTGATGGTCTGATTTTGGCGTACTTTTCTCTTTCATTCTCCTATGGATTTCTTCAAAAAGACAACTTGCCAAGAGCACAGCTGACCCACAACAAATATCACAGGGGGAAGCAGTGAGAGTGGGTCTCACTGACCATGGGTGTAGGTGAGAGGGCTCTGAACCAAAGGGGTCAAAATGGAGTTGAGGTATCCAGACATGAATTTGGTGGGGCAGGAGACAATGGCCTAGCCAGTCAGGTTTATGAATCTTAGGTAAGAGGTAGAAAGGCGACCCACAACAAAACCCAAATGTCTACTGAATGTCCAAAGCAACAGTGACACAATAAATAGCTGTTTGTTGTATTCCCAATTACTTTTTCTATTAAAAGGTGTTTGGCAAATTACAGAGGCCACTTGTCCCATCTTGCCCAAGTCAGATCTTTGAAAAAATTATCCAATCAGTCTACTACAATTCTCTTCCAAAAGAAATGCTGGAAATATCAATAACTCTGTTTCCACCAACTTTTCAGGCAAGACATTCCAGGTCAAAATGATTGCATTAAAAAATCTCACTTGATCTCCCACTCCATTTTGTTGTCACTTTAACTCTGTTTGCTCTTACCTTTTATATTTTCACAGTTTTTCATTATGGAAGATGAGGATAATTGGTCCATTGAGCCTATACCAACTCTCATAAGTCCCATTCCTCATATCCTTTTCTCTCTCTCCTATGCCATCAATGCTTCTTCTATCTTCACCATTTTGAGTATGTGTATGAAGCCATCTGATAACATCTATGTTCTTTAAATAACAATGCCAACTTCAGGTCTCCCTGTATTATAGAACCACTTGTGTCGTTCCAGTGTACCTCCTCTCTCTCAGTTCCATGCACCTCCCAACTCTGTGTTGCTTTTGAAGAACTAGAGGACCCCCTGTGGTTTCCTGACCACTCAATCTAACAGAATAATTAGACTGAGCCATAGTCTGCTTGTACTGAAGAAAACCTGATTTGCCCGACCTCTTCCACCGGAGGATAGCTGATCCCAACTTCAATGATCTGTGGATTTCATTGTGCGTCATGCTGAGGAGCAGGAAAATGGGCAGAAGGCCTGAGTCCAGTAGTGAAAAAGGAAGTGGGCTTCACTTTTAATGGTTGGGCTAATTAAACTAATCCATCTTTGAGAGAACTGGTTGTGGAGAATTTCAGTAGCTCCACAAGGCACATTTACACTAATGTTACAAGTACTTGTCCTTGTCTATAAACTGCTGTATTACATACATGTTATCAGTTCAACAGTGCCTCACTCTCTCTCGAATTTAGCATCAGCTACTCTTCAATGACAGAGCATGGCAAGACTGAGCCAATGGTGCAAAGAGCATATAAAGTAAATAGAGTGTATAAGGTCTCCCTCCCCTCTGTTTATGATATTTACTGGGAGCGTTGCAGACAAAGGGTTGAAGTATTGTTGAGGATCACTACCACCGTTCCCACAATCTCTTTGACCCACTACTGTCAGGAAGGAGGTAGAGAAGGATTAGGACTAGGCCTGCCAGACTGGAAACAGCTTCTTCCCTCAGACTGTGAGTCTAATGAATATTCTCCCACCACTGAGGTATTGTCAGTAGGACAGAGAGATATTTACAGTTTAGTGTTTACCTGTACTGTGCACTAAATGCATTTGTACTGCATTTTATTTTCTTATTTTGGGTATTTTTTTCAGTGTGCTATGTGTTTTGTCGGTTCAACATGGTCCAGAGGAACATTGTTTTGGTGGTTGTATATATGTAGTCAGATGACAATAAACTTGGACTTGAACTAGATGGGAAGGAGGGAGGGAGAGAGAGAGGGGGGGATAGGGAAAGATGGGGGAGAAAAGGAGAGAGGGAGAGGGATAGAGAGAGAGGGAGGGAGAACGAGGGGAGAGAGAGGAAAGAGAAGGAAGGGAAGAAGAGAAGAGGGAGGGAGGGATCAGGTCAGCAGAAAATGTCACCTGCAGCAGTTTACCATCACTGCAGAACTTGTATGTATTCAGGACAAAGAAAAGGGCAGGGAAAACTATTGCAGACATTACCCGCCTTGCAAATGACCTTTTCCCAAACTCCCTTCTTGAAAGCATTATGGGGCTATTAAAACAAAAACTTCATACCATCTTAAAGATTTCTTCTTGCAGTCAGTTAACCTGATCAACTATTCTAGTTAGCTCCCCACCCCCCCCCCCCCCCCACCTATTACCTCAGTCACTGCTCTGCACTGTAAACATTTTACCATTTTTTAAAATGCTGTTTACATTGTAAATACATGCTGGCATTTTTGTATTAACACACATTTTATTCCATGTACCTACTTTAACCTCCAACTTTAGCTTTATATAATTCTTTATAATTGTTGAATGTTGTTTCTTGTTGCATGTCATGCCCTGACCAACATACAACAGCAAATTTCTAATACATGTAAATATACAGTATATGGCGAATAAAGCTGATCCTTGTACAGGGCTATCCAATTGCCCACTCTTCCTTTGGCACCTTGTCCTGTTGGTAACTCTCAGAACAGGAGCCCACAACTGAATGAATGGAGAGGGTCAGCCTCTGTTCTAATTCTTCCTGACACTGTAGATTAAGGAGAGGCAAACAGCATGCATTTAATGGTTGTAAAAGAAATGAGCCATCACTCCACATCTGTGCATTTTCAATGACTAGAAATAATCATCTAGGCAAACTAAGACATGAATTTGATATACAGTGCACCTGACTACTTAAATGCAGTGTCTCTGACTTCACTCAAATATTCACAAAATTTGCTGATACTGCCATTTTCAAAATTATTGCATGTAGTTAGACGTGACCTAGATGGCTTTCAGCTACTTTAGCTACTTTACTTCCCTCCAATAAGGTCAGAGTGCAAGTATTCACTGATGAATGGACAGTATCCACAACCTCACAGAATATGAGGCAGCTCCTGTTGCACTCAATAAGACCTGGACATTAGGATGAAGCCAACAAGCCACAAGAAGCCAACAAAAGACTCTGCAACAATGGAATCCAACCGTGCCCCCGACATTCAAAGGTTGATCACAAGGCCAGAAGCAAAAGCCTGCAGCCTGGATGAAGCTTGCAGACTGGAAAGTGGAGACCCAGACTCCTGTCCTGGAGTAGAAAGTGTGTGTCATTTAACACATTAGCCATTTCTTTGCATCCTGATATTAATTCCTAAGCCTCGTACTTAGATGAACTACACTTACCTCCGATTTATATTGCTATAACAAACTCTTACTGTGCGTCTTCATACTATATTCAAGTTTTCTCTCAAATTTAATGTTCTTCCCTCTTATGAGATTTTTAATCTCTCACTGCTAGGTCTTTTTTTTCTCAAGGAATCCCTGTTTCTAATTAATATTAACTCCTGCTGAGTGCTGGGGAAGCTGCTGTTAGAATACACTCAGTGGCCACTTTATGAGGGGTGATTAATAAGTTTGTGGCCTAAGGTAGAAGGAGTCAATTTTAGAAAACCTAGCACATTTATTTTTCAAAATAGTCCCCTCCATAATCACTTAATCACTTCGAGTGATTATGCATTAAGTTTGAAGTTAATAACTCATCCCCTTCTACCTTGGGCCACAAACCTATCAATCACCCCTGATATGTTATTAACTTCAAACTTTCTGCATAATCACTCAAAGAGCTGAACTGCACGTGCATGTAATGAGAGCTGTATAACTCATCTCCTTCTACCTTAGGCCACGAACTTATCAATCACCCATGCTGTGGACACTTTCTGGAGGTCCAAGATCTGGACTAAGTCTGTAAATGTAGGAGGGGACTATGTTGAAAAATAAATGTGCTAGGTTTTCTAAAATTGACTCTTCCTACCTTAGGCCACGAACTTATCAATCACCCTTGTATTAGGTATACCTGTACACCTGATCATTAATGCATCTATCTAATCAGCCAATCATGTGGGAGCAACTCAATGCATAAAAGCATGCAGACATGGTCAAAAGCTTCAGTTATTGTTCAAACCAACATCGGAATGGGGAAAAAATGTGATCTAAGTGACTTTGACCGTGGAATGATTGTAAGTGCCAGACAGCATTGTTTGAGTATCTCATAAACTGCTGATCTCCTGGGATTTTCTAGCATAATAGTCCCTAGAGTTTACAAAGAATTGTGTGAAATACAAAGAGCTTCTAGTGAGTGGCAGTTCTGTGAGTGAAAACATCTTGTTAATGAGAAATTTCTGAGGAGAATGGCCAGACTGGTTCAAGCTTACAGGAAGGTAACAGTAACTCAAATAACCACACATTACAGCAGTGGTGTGCAGAAGAGCATCTCTGAGCACTCAACCCATCAGCCTATGAAGTGGATGGTTCACAGCAACAGGAGACCAAGAAGAAAAACTCTCTCAGTATCTCCGTGTATCTGCCACTGTTTATCTGTCTGCTTGTTTGCTCATTTTCATGGTGTATTCCAGACAACTCCATTTCACACTATTATAACTGCCCTAATTAAGGTTGAAGATGGTGGCTGTGATGCTGTGTAGCATCTGAAACAGTTCCCCAGGTCAGGATGAACCTGGGCCCCTGGAGCTGTGAAGCAGCGGCTCTGTTAGCTGCACCACCGTAGCAGCCATGCCTCTGTTTTTCCATTTTGCACCAATGCTCCTCATCAAAACTGCATTCCTGGACTACTCATGTCATTACATAGCAAAGTACAGCACAGAAGCAGGCACTTTGGCCCACAATGTCTGTGCCAACCACAGTGTCAGTTTAAACCACACACCTGTCTGCACGTGTTTCATTTATTCATTTCCTCACCAGTGCAACGATTGCTATTGTATCTACTTACACCACTTTCCCTGGCAGTTTGTTCCAGGTACCTATTGCTCTCAACATACAAAAAACTTGCCTCAAAATCTCCTTAAAGTTTCCCCCTCTCACTTTAACGCTAGTAGATTTCATTCACACCCTGGAAATAAAGATTCTCACTATCTTTGCCTCACATAATTTTATATGCTTCTCCGCTTCTGATGCACCAGAGAAAATCTCCTTATAGCAATAGCCTCTAATCCAGGCAATATCCTGGTGACCACTTCTGCATTCTCTCCAACGCCTCCACATCTTTCCAGTAATGCTCCATTAGTCAGTCAGAAGCACGTGTGTCTGTAAAATTGCATCATGTACCTTAAACACAAGAGATTCTGCACATGGTGGAAATCCAGAGTAACACATGTACAAAATTTTGGAGGAACTCAACAGACCAGACAGCATCTATGGGGAGGAATAAATACCCAACATTTCGGGCCAAGACCCTTCATTAAGCCTGAAGTACAGGATTCTGACCAAGTTCAGAAACAGTTATTACCCCTCAACCATCAGACTCCAAAACAAAAATGGATAACTTCACTCATCTCAACTCTGAAATGACTCCACATCCAATGGACCAGCTTTCAAAGACCCTCCAACTCATGTTTTCTGGCTATTTATTTATTTAGTTTATTATTGCTCTTTTTACTTGCACAGTTTGTCTTTGTTTGCAATCGATTGTTCATCAGTCTTTGTGTGCAGCTATACATATATCTCAGTTGAGCCTGATGATGATAACACCCCATGTTCTCTGATTTCTGGTTTGGCTGCAATAAACAAATTGATAAGCAATAATTTCCTAAAATTAAATGAAGATAAAAACTGAAATAGTGTTGGTTGGTCCCAAAGTCAAGAGAGATAAACTTCTTGATAAATTTGTGAACTTGGATCCCATTGTAAAATCAGAAGTAACAAACCTGAGGTGTTATCCTGGATTCAGATTTGAATTTTAAGTTCCACATAAAGAGACCAGAGCAGCATTTCTGCACTAAGATATACTGCAGAGGTACATCTGTTTCTGTCATGTAACATTGCTGAAAAACTAATTCACACCTTTGTATCAAATAGACTAGATTACTGCAATGCACTTTTCACTGGCCTTCCAAAGCAATTTATTGACAATCTTCAATTCACTCAAAACACCACTGTTATACCTTTAACTAAAACTAGCATGCAGGAGCATATCACTCCCATCCTAATTACTCTGCACTGGCTTGCTGTATCTTTTAGAATTGATTTTTGCACTCTTTTACTTGTTCTTAAAGTTGTCAATGATCTGGGTCTGGAGTACATCACAGAATCAGTTTTGTTTTATAATCCTGCTCAAGCTCTCAGGTCTTCTGCTGGTCTCTTGAATTTAAATAATCTTCCTTAAAAGATAATTGGCAGATCAGCTTTTTTGCATTACACTCCTAAACTGTGGAATTCAATACCTTAAATTATAAGGGATGCAGACTCAGATGACATTTATTAACAGTAGCTCAAAACCTATTTATTTAACCTTTCTTTTAACTAACATCATTTTATCTTTTACTTCCATGTTTGCACTTTATCTCAATGTAAATCACTTTGAACTACATCATCTGGATGAAAAGTTCTCCATAAATAAGTTATTAGTATTAGTTTTTCATTGACTGTATTGTATTTCTTTGTTCTCTTTCTTCATTTTGAATGGATAGAGTCTGCACAAATCCACTAACTTTACAAAATACAATGGGAGATAGGGCTAATTTATGTAGCCTTGGAGACTCTAGCTGATCATCAGAGAAAGATTCATTCCTCACTAGTGGGTATTCAGCTTGATTCAGCCTCATTCATCTGCTGTACGAGGGCAAATAACCCCTGAAACATTTCAAGAATAGTCTCCAAAACATTGCTGTGCCAACACAGAAGAAAAATTATTCATACTGCTATTTTTGAACATCTTTTTATCTTTGAAAATGATGGAGATAGGAATGAAAGGCTAGATGAAGTGCTAAGAGATGGAAGATCTGAAAACCATCAAAGATACATCCAGTTAGTGTTGTCCTTCTTATCTTGGTCTTGCTTCAATCAAGACAGCACTGAGCTGCGGACTCCATCGAGGATGTGGCTGAGATTTAATTGATTTTTAGGTTTATGGAAATACTTTTGGGGACAGAGAGGGGAAATAGGGGTCAGGTTGGGTTTAGATATAATGACGTGAGGGCCTCCACTCCACACTTACAGGCCAGCGATGTGGATAGGTGATGAAGGACATCTGTGGATGTTGGCATGCCCCAGGTAGGTGAGTCCCAGGAACAGATGTCCACACAAGCAGGAAGCAAGTGGGCTGATGAGTTAATCCTGGTGTCTGGGGGGTCAGCACTGAAAATTGAAACTCGAAGACTGATCATAAGTCATGAAATTGAAGCCCATTGGCCAAAGTCTGGAGATTAGAGATTGGAGGCCTGTATTTGGAGAACTGTATGTGTGGTTAGGTGGGTGGGAAATGAGGAAAGGGGCATGTTTTTCTGTTGTTATTCTGTTTTCTTGTGTTCTGTGTTGCTCTGCTGAGCATTGTGGGCATGGTATGTTGGTGCCAGAAAGTGTGGTGACACTTGCAGGCTGCCCCTGACACATCCTTGGGTGTGTTAGTTGCTGATGCTAATACATTTCACTGCATGTTTCAATGTTAATGTGATAAATAAATCTGAATTCGCTCCCTCTACAATGGGATCCTCGACTTCCTAATCAGAAGACCACAATCTGTGGGGATATGTGTTAATATCGTCTCCTTGCTGACAATCAACACTGGTGCACCTCAGAGGTGTGTGCTTAGCCCACTGCTCTACTCTCTCTATACCCATGACTGTGTGGCTAGGCATAGCTCAAATACCATCTATAAATTTGGTGATGATACAACCATTGTTGGTAGAATCTCAGATGGCGACGAGAGGGCATACAGGAGTGAGACATACCTACTAGTGGAGTGATGTCGCAGCAACAACCTTTCCTCAACGTCAGTAAGACAAAAGAGCTGATTGTGGACTTCAGGAAGGGTGAGATGAAGGAACACATACCAAACCTCATAGAGGGATCAGAAGTGGAGAGAGTGAGCAGTTTCAAGTTCCTGGGTGTCAAGATCTTTGAGGACCTGACCTGGTCCCAACATATTGAAGCAGTTATAAAGAAGGCAAGACAGCTGCTATACTTCATTAAGAGTTTGAAGAGATTTGGTATGTCAACAAAAACACTCAAAAACTTCTATAGTTGTACCGTGGAGGGCACTCTAACAGGCTGCATCACTGTCTGGTATGGTTGGGGTGGGGACTACTGCACAGAACTGAAAGAAGCTGCAGAGGGTCGTACATTTAGTCAGCTCCATCTTGGGTACTAGCCTACAAAGTACCCAGGACATCTTCAAGGAGTGGTGTCTCAGAAAGACAGCGTTCATTATTAAGGACCTCCAGCACCCAGGGCATGCCCCTTTCTCACTGTTACCATATCAGGTAGGAGGTACAGAAGCCTGAAGGCACACACTCAGCGATTCAGGAACAGCTTCTTCTCCTTTGCCATCTGATTCCTAAATGGACATTGAACCCATAAACACAAGCTCACTTTTTAAATATATATTATTTCTGTTTTTGGATGATTTTTAATCTACTCAATATACATATACTGTAATTGATTTACTTATTTATTTTTTACTAATTTTCTTCTATATCATGTATTGCATTGAACTGCTGCTGCTAAGTTAACAAATTTCACTATGCATGCCGGTGATAATAAACCCAATTCTGAATCTGATTCCGGTTCTAAAGGAACAATGCAAACTTCTCTTGGGCTCTGCAGCTCGGCAACAGCACACCCAACAACAGACTGTTGTTCCGAGGATAGCTATCAAGAGACATTGACTGCTCCACACAGGAAAGAGTAACTGGTTTTATCAGAGTAAGCAAGGGGGTATATTCATTAATTTCCACGTGTGCTATTTCTATCTATCGGCACAGCTTCATCCGTCATGCTAATCACCAGAAGCAAGATGAAAATACAAGCTACAATCAAACCCTTCTGCTATCAGAGTCAGGTATTCTATAATCTAATTCATAAAGCTGGAAATTATTTTTGTCAAACAAATTTCAATATTTTATGAAGGCAAACGGCATACTGCACAATTGATGAGCTGTGTTGAGGACAATGAACAAAGCTTGAATCTTAATGGGGCAAAAGAAAAGCATTTAATTGAATCCAGATTAAAAATTTCAGCAGCGATTGACATAGTCTTGATGGGCGCAAGTTCGTACCTTAAATGTATTTTGGGATATCACACAGACTTGTTATCACTATTATGTGCACAGGAACAATTAGTGGATCAGCAAGCACTCCTGGGTTATACATACTAGCTCCTGCTGTCAATATTCTGTACAGTCTGCACACAACCCCTACCCCACCCCCCCAACAGAAACAAACACACACACACACGCCCCAATTATTAACGGCTATGCATTCGTCCATATTTGGAGGACAGACCACTGCCACATTTGATGAAAATGAGCATTCTCAGATCAGGTAAGTCGCCACTTACTACCCTGGGTTCATTTTCTTGCAGGCATTTACAGGAAAATGAAGAAATGCAATAGAATTTATGACAAAAGCTACACTCAACAAAGACAGGCAAATATCCAGTGTGCAAAAGAGGACAAATTATACAAATAGTAATTTTTTAAAATTAAAAATATACCTAAATATAATAAATAAAAAAGACT
Source organism: Hemitrygon akajei (assembly GCF_048418815.1). NCBI lineage: Eukaryota > Metazoa > Chordata > Chondrichthyes > Myliobatiformes > Dasyatidae > Hemitrygon > Hemitrygon akajei. Next base: position 3,092,570 of record NC_133137.1, on the reverse strand, counting down.
ATAATACTGCCAGATAATGACTCCCAGCAATTAAAATTCCAGCATTATTCTTTAAGTTTAATATAACTATTGATTTTTAAGCCAGAACAATAAACATATCAAAAATTTGCTAAGGTATGCACAATGTTTTCTGACGGATGTGCGTCCAGCTCATTTTTTTTGAATAAGACGATGGAGAAATAATTTGGTCTGCAGAGGTTCAATGCCAGTTCTTCTAGAGTTTAATTTATTCCATTAAAGCTGGATCAGCTTCATTTCAGATTCATGATTCTCAGGAAACAAGCAGTCCAAGATGCACCAACGCACACAGCCTCAGCTCCTGTGCTTTCCATTCAGTCATCCACTGGCTCCAGCCTGGGGATTAAGGGGCAGCCCATCAACATGATTTAAGGATTAATTAGGAAGGAAAATACAGAGCACAATATAAATACAGATGGAAATATAAAGACAGTAAGAGTGTACATTATAACACAACTGATGGACTCAAAGCCTCTACAATTAATATTTTCAGTGTTCATTGTAATGTATGGATCGATTTATTTTAAAGCAATGACTCCCCTTAGCACTGCTATGGACTGATAACCTACCTATGTGCATTGATCTGTTGTCTACGCATGCATATTGATCTGCTCCCTCTCTCACTGCAATCAGTTAAAGCCATCTCCCGCATTCATGCTTTTAATTGATATGTAGTTGCACAGACACGACAATTATGTTTGTTGTATTTTTTATTTTTTCTCAGCTCAAGCTAGCAATGTTATTTTTATTACTATTTGTATTTGCACAGATCGGTCTTCTTTTCCACATAGGTTACTTGTCAGTCTGTGTGTAGTTTTTCATTCATTCTATGGTATTTCTACATATGTTCTATTATGAATGCCTGAAAGAAAATGAATCTCAGAATAGAATATGGTAACATATGTGTACTCTGATAATAAATTTACTTTGAACTTTGATTTTAAAAAAGGTAGGCAACAAAGTGAATATCGCTCTTGCCAAAAATGAGGCAAAGAGATGGCAGGTGAATTAAACAGATATATTGCATCAGTCTTCACTATATAGATGATACATGAAACATTCCAGAAATACAGGTTCTCCCCAGGTTACGGTCCTCTAGCTTCCTGCTAATTTTTGCATACAATATTACAAAAATTAGTGGGATGCTAGAGAAGCTTTTAAAAACCAACTGAAGACAACTATAAAAGCAGTACGGGGAGAAAAAATTAAGTATGGAGGTAAACTGACTAATAGTATAGAAGGAGACACCAAAAGTTTTAAATAAAGGGTAAAAGAGAGGAGAGAGTGGATATTGAACCACTGGAAAATGATGTTGGAGAGGTAGTAATGGGGAACAAAGAAATAACAGATCAACTGAACAAGTACTTTGCATCAGTCTATACTCTGGCAACATGTCAGAAATTTGAGAGAGTCAGGGGACAGGGAGTAAGAATACTCTAAAGAGAAGATGCTTGGGTAGCTATAAGGTCTGAAGGTGGATCTCACCTGGACTGGATGGGCTACAGTCCAATATTCTAAAGGGGTTAGCTGAAGAGACTGTGGAGGCGTTATTAGTGATTTTTCAAGAATCACTAGTCAGGAATGGTTCCAGAGGGGTGGTTAATCACAAATGTTACTCCATTCTTTAATAAGGGAGAGAGGCATAAGTAGGAAATTATAGGCCAGTTAGCCTAACTTCAATGGTTGGTAAGATTTTAGAGTCCATAATTAAGAAAGGTTTGGGGGTACTTGGAAGTACATGATGCAATAGGCTGAAATCAGTATAGTTTCTTTAAGGGGAAACCTTTCCTGAAAAAACTGTTGGAATTCTTTGAGGAAATAATAAGCAAGGAGGCAAAGGATGTTGCTTATTAAGATTTTCAGAGGGCCTTTGACAAGATACCACATGAGGCTGCTAAACAAGATAGGAGCCCATGGTATTGCAGGAAAGATACTAGTGTGGACAGAACATTGGATGGCTATCAAGAGGCAAAGAGTAGAAATAAAGGGAGATTTTTCTGATTGGCTTCCGATGACTAGTGATGTTCCGCAGGGATTGGTGATGAATCCACTACATTTCTGGATGGCAGAATTGATGGCTTTGTGGCCAAGTTTGTGAATGATAAAGGATAGATGGAAGGGAGGTAATATTGAGAAAGCAGGAGTTGAGGACAAGGGCTGCTTATGACAACGGGCAAAAAAGTGGTAGAAGGAATACAGTGTAGGGAAGTGTATGGTCATGCACTTTAGTAGAATAAATAAAGTCACAAACTATAAACACGAGAGACTGCAGATGCAGGAATTCAACAGTAGTACACACAATTGCTGGAGGGATTCTGCATGTCAGACAGCAGCTGTAGAGATGAATAACCAGTCAGTATTTGAGCCAAGATTCTTCATCAGGACTGGTAAGGAAGGGGAAAGGATAAAAAGGTGGGAGGGAAGTTAAAGTACAAGCTGGCAGGTGAAAGGTGAAGCCAGGTGAGTGGTGAGGGTGGATGAAGTGAGAAGCTGGGAGGCGATAGGTGGAAGAGCCAAAGGGCTGAAGAAGAAATCTAATATGAGAAGAGATTGGACCATGGGAGACGGGGAAGGAGAAGGGGCATCAGAGGGAGGTGATATGCAGGTGAAGAGAAGGGTAATAAGGGAGCCCAAATGGAGAATGGAAAGATGGGAAAAATGAAAATCCTTGATGATGGATGTTACTTTCCCATGACAGCAACGTTTCAAGTAGATGTGCTCAATGGTTGGGAGGGTTTTACCTGTGATGTACTGGCTCGAATCCACTACCTTTTGTAGGATTTTCCGCTCAAAGGCATTGGTGTTCCCGTACCAGCCCGTAATGCAACCAGTCAGCACACTTTCCACCACACATCTCCAGAAGTTTGCCATGGTTTCTGATGACATGCCGAATCTCCACAGACTCCTCAGGATGTAGAGGCACTGTCATGCTTTCTTCGCTATTATATTTATATGTTGGGTCCAGGACAGGTCCTCTGAGATAGTGACACCCAGGAATTTAAAGAATGGACCTTCTGTACTTGTTTTCCCTATTGTGTTAGGGTTGTGATTTTATATCAAGATTGGTTTAAAATAGCAACACACAGGTTGCTTGAAGGAATACAAGCAGCAGTGATCATGACTGTGAATTTCATGCAGCTTCCAACAGACAGGCTGTGTTGTTGAAAACATGTCTGTGTCACACGAAAAGCAGCAAGAGATATGGGGCTGTCACAGCAGAGAGAGAAGGGAGAAAACACCTACTTTACTGACTTTGAAATACTGGTCAAGGAAAGGTAGAGCAGCTGTTATCCACCAGTGGGGGAGAAGGGACAGAAGCCACTTACAACTTCCCCAGTTGCTGGAGGCTACAACAGGGAAAGAAAGCAGGAGCTTGTGTAAGTGCCAAACTGTATGTATAACTCACTGAGCACAGAGTAAGCTGAGGAAACCACAGACTTCATAAACTACATTGACTTGAGAGCCCCAGCACTTCAAACTCCTCAAAGTCACTTCTCCAGCTGTGGAACCCAGGAACACAGCCTCCACAACCTCATATGCCACACTCAACACACAGACCGACACATCACACCCAACACATACACTGCACCCAGAAGATGCACCATAACACACACACACACACACACACACACACACACACACACACACACACACACACACACACACACACACACACACACACACACACACACACACACACACACACACACACACACACACACACACACCCCCCCCCCCCCCCCCTACACATCTCACCTCATATGCAGTGCCATATATTCCCTTGCACATACAACCCACACATTTAGGAATACCATTAGCTCACTACAGCATATTATTTTATCTGTTGTCTTTTAGATTAAAATCACAAGTAACCCAAGAGCAGGTGACTGGGTGATGGGATATGGAGGGACACTTGGACAGCATCTGAAAAGAATTGGAGAACAGACTCCCGAGTGGAAAACCAAGCCAAGACCAGTATGAAGCAAGTTGTCACTCTTCTGGATAACCACCCTCTGTGCCTGCTTCACTGATCCAATCTAATCTCTAAAACATATACACGTGTTTTCATCCATCCTCTCCCTGACCACCCTCGATGACTCACATAAGCAAAAAAAGTTTTTTTGGGGGGGGGGCTGTTCTACTATAGTTAACCATTGCAGGCTATCCTAAGAGATCCTTTACTTTCCCTCCCAAACCACCCAGCCCAAGTTCCAGGACCAAAGGTTGGGTGAGAAGAATGAAGCTGTGATGATGGAAAAAGAGCATACTGTTGCATTTCAAGCATCACTTCTGGTGAAGTCTCAGGCAATAGACAGCAAAAATCACTCTAATATAAAAGTAAAAATGTAATGACATTAATACTAATCAAAAATAGCAGACAAAAATTGTATTTCAAAATATGGAATGGCTTGGACAAATACTCAGCTGCAGTGAGAAGACTCTTTTATTTAAAAGGAAATCGCAGAACAAATGTGGAAGGACTCTGATGCTGCCTCACATCATGAGTTAGTTTGGTCCTTCACACCTACTATATAGCAACTCATTATAAAAATTCACACGCCATAAAGGTTAAAGGCATTGTTTGTAATTGCCATGCACTGCCAGAAACATTTCTATGTCATGTAAATTAAACAGCATTACACCAAGTACAAAGAGAGCTTGTGGATCATTTTATTCATATGAATAAAAGAATATAGTAAATCCTACAGTAACACGAGAAAACCTGCAGATGCTGGAAATCAAAATAATGCTGACAAAATACTTGAGGAATTCAGCAGACCAGGCAAGCATCTATAAAAAAAAGTACAGTCAATGTTTTAGGCTGAGACCCTTCATCAGGATCCGATAGTAGATTCCTAAAACAATACTCCAGCTGATTAAAAAGAAAATACATGAAAGCTAAACAGGAGATTCTGCAGATGCTGGACATCTTGAAAAACACACATGAAGTGCTGGAGGAACTCAGGTCAGACAGCATCTATGTAGAAGAATAAACAGTTAAGGTTTTGGGCTAAGACCCTTCATCAGGACTGGAAAGGAAAGAGTAAAAGCCAGAATAAGAAGATGGAGGGAGGAGGGTGAGGGGAAGGAGCACAAGTTGGTAGGTGATAGATGAAACCAGGTGAGGGGGAAAGTGGATGGCTGGGAAAGGGGGGAGTGATGTGAAAAGCTGGGAAGTAATAGGTGGAAGAGTTAAAGGGCCAAAGAAGGAGGAATCTTATAGGAGAGGAGAGTGGTCCATGGAAGAAGGGGAAGGAGGAGGGACACCAAAGAAAGGTGATGGGCAGGTGAGAAGAGAAGGGGTGAGAGGGGTACCAAAACATGGAATGGAAAAATCCAGCGGGGGGTTGGGGAGGGGTAGAAATAACCATAAGTTAGAAAATAGATAAAAGCTGGATATTTGCATCTCTTTCCTGTTGGCCTCAATAATTACTGTCCTTTATACGAAAACCCATCTGGTTTGTGATCACAGACCTGTCTATAATGGGAATAAACCCTAGTCTGGGGCAGGAACAGCAGACCATTGTGTCTGTAACAGCTTCTTACAGCAGAACACACAAGACTTATACCGAGGTTCAGCTGGTTCTTGTTGCCCAGACCCAGGCTGATCCTCAGTGGACAAGTTTAATGGGCCCCAGGTCTCAGACCTGGTAATAGGCAAACTCTGGAGTTCAGGTAGACACCAGGGGGTGTTTAGTTCTTACCTTGAGTCTTCAGCCACAGTCTCCACACTTCTCCTCCCATAACCACACAGCACAGGTCTTCAAGGTAAAATGGGTGCGATGTCACCTACCTCTCCTTTTGAGGAGTTATGGCTGTCCTGAGAATACCTAGCACCATCTTCACATCTCAGTCGGTTTTAAAGGGAACCTAGCATTCCTGGACAGGCCATAAAATTTTCATTTCAGATCTGAAAGTCCTGGATACAGGACTGTAGGCAGCTGTAGTGGGGGACCACTTCAGCTCAAAATGTCATGCCTTGTATTACTCCACACGTCAGGCTATTACTAATACACTTTATATCAGTTACAGATACAAAATGATGCTATTTGGCTATCTTCAGAGTTGGCCACTCATTGTTTTTAATGATACGATTGGAAAATTATTATGAGTTTACAGACTGAATTGCAGTACCGTGGATGTCTGATTGGTGCGTGCTTCTTGCTGAGAGTGGTTTGGAAACTAAATCAATTGTTGCTCATTACATTGCAACCTGACATTAACTGAAGCAATTATCTCAATCTCATAAATTGTTGTAATGAACAAACTCTGATGGTCATTTTAGTTAGAAAATCATCTTTCACAGAAGTGGTTCATGTTGCCAGGTATAAAGACCATAAGGCATACGAGCAGAATTTAGGCCATTCAGCCCATTGAGTCTGTTTCATATCTTAGTAAAGTAAGGTATTTTCACAGTTACTGTTGCAGGTGGCAGCAGATGTCATGGATGCAAGGCACTTCCATAATGACGTTTTTTGCAATCTATCATTTATGATAACAAGCTAATAGAGCTAAAGATTGTTAACTCTTTAGGTTACCCCTGGGTCTTTGGCTCTATCTTGGCCGTTCCCAGGGTCTCACAAAACTCCTCCAACGAGATTAGCTACTATAAACAAGCCCACACCATCAACTCAATTTACTTCACTCTCTACAGACAGTGCCTGATCTGTTGAAGATTCCCATCATTTTTATTGTTTTCATCTTTATATAAATACTGAGGACAAAAAGGCAATTTAACAATACACCAATGTCTGTTCACTGAAGAACAGCTTCAGACTGTACACTATACAGGACAGATGCTGAGAACGAAAACTAGTGAGCACTCAAGTGAATAAAACTGAATAACAAACAAGAGAAAAATTGAAGATGCTGAAAATCCGAAAAACACACAAACTGAATAATAAATTGTTCACTGATAAAATCTTTCTGCACCCTCCCAGGTATCTGTGTTCTTCCCCATCCTCTCCCAGCATAAACGCTTGACAGCTTGTCTCAAGCACAGTGGGTAGAGCAGTTTCTTGGTCCATGGGCAATGAAGCAAAGTAGAGATCATTCTGAGATAATAAACTAGCAACCCCATCCTGTAAAAACCCACTGCTACAGAAACACCAACAGAAAGTACAAAGACCTCAGCCTTGGGTGAGGAAAAATACACCAAAAAAATTGGTTATACCTGTGGACAAATTGAAAAACTGGCGCAGGATTGAGGATTCTGATAAGCTACTGTCAGTGGTCTTTGGTGCAGTAAGGATGTTAGGCTTAAGTAAGTTACGGACAAACCATATGTACAGCTGAGAACTCATAATATTATTAAATTCAAAAGTCCAATAATCATATGTACATACATACATTTGTTCCTATAAGAGCAGAATTAGTTTCCTCTTTCTTTCCCCTTTCAGTAATTGTTTTTTGTTATCAGCTTTATGTGTTGTTGATGCCTTTCATTACAATACTGTTGAGGTGTGCTTGCCATATCAAAGGGTGTTTGTGGTATTTTCCAACTTAGGGACAAAATCAACCAAAAGACCTTAAGACTATAAGACAGAGGAGCAGAATTAGACCATTCGGCCCATCGAGTCTGCTCCACCATTCGATATTAGCTCGACCCTATTCTTGTGCCTTCTCCTCATAATCGTAAGCACCCTTACCAATCAAGAAAAATGTTATCTCTTCACTTTCTGAAGCCCAACAAAGCAATGTTCAAAACAGTATTGCAAGTAACCAGATTATATGCAGAAAATCATTGCTGGTTTTGACATTTATGGTGGTTTACGGGAAATGTTATGGTAAAAGGTAAGATTATGGTGGATCGGTATGTTATTATAGTAATAGAGCACTACAGCACAGAAACAGGCCCTTCAGCCCATCTAGTCCATGTCAAACTGTTAATCTGCCTAGTCCCATCGACTCGCATCTAGACCATAGCCCTCCATAGACCTCCTATCCACATACATATCCAAATTACTTTTTAATGTTGTAATCTAACCCACATCCACCATTTCTGCTGGCAGCCTGTCCCATACTCGCACCATCCTCCGAGTGAAGTTCCCCTAAGCATCCCCTTAAATATTTCACCTCTTGCCCTTAACTAATGATCTCTCTTTCTAGTTTCATGCACCTCAGTGGAAAAAAGCCTCCTTGCATTCACCCTTTCTATTCCCCTCATAATTTTGTATTCTACCAAATCCCTCCTCATCCTCCTATAATCCAAAGGAATAAAGCCCCAACCTATACAGTCTTTCCCTATAACTAAGATCCTCAAGTCCTGGGTACATCCTTGTAAATGTCTTTCAATCTTATTGATTTTTTTTTGTAGGCAAGTGACCAGAACACTCCAAACAAAACACTCCAAATTTGGTCTCGTCAATGTCTTATACACCTTCAACATAACATGTGTTCAAGTACTTTGATTTATGAAGGCCAAAGTGTCAAAAGCTCTCTTTATGACCCTATACACCTCTGTTGCCACTTTCAAGGAATTATGGATCTAAATTCCCTCTGTTCTACATACTCCTCAGTGCCCTACTCCTCAGCATATAAGACCTACGCTGGTTTGTCCTCCCAAAGTTTATCATTCCAGCAGACCAATCAGTGGTGGGAACAGTGCAGAGAGGAGTAAATAGAAGTACAGAAGGGACAAGTGGAGGGAGTGGCCCAGTGGTGAGAGTGGGAATGTCAGGCTTTGGCTCGGAAGAGACGTTGGCTCTGGGTAAGTTGTCCATGTAAGTTTCTGTTAAGTTTCCCTTTGTCAGGGGTACTTAGTGAAGTTTAAATGGCTGTTGTGTGTTCTTCATGCCGGATGTTGGAGTCCTGGGAGACTCAGAGTCTCCCTGGGAATTGCATCTGCGTGAAGTGCATCCAGCTGCAGCTTCTTGAAGACTGTGTTAGGGATTGGGAACAGCAGCTGGATGACTTCCAGCTTGTACGGGAGAGTGAATGAGGTCATCGATCAGAGTTACAGGGAAACAGTCACCCCTAAGTTGCAGGAGTGGATAGCTCCTAACTGTCAGGAGAAGGAATGGGACAGTGAACAGACAGTTAGTGGAGAGCATCCCTGTCGCCATTCCCCTCAATAATAAGTTTGCCGTTTTGGATACTGCTGTGGAGGAGAACCTCCTAGGGGAATGCCACGGAGACCAGGTTAATGGCACTGAGCATGGGTCCATGGTGCGACTTCATACCCAACAATGTGTAAAAGTGGCTGAGAAGCTGGTGCAGGGGGCAGGGCTTCAGGTTCTTGGACCATTGGGATCTCTTCTATGGAAGGTGTGACCTGTACAAAAGTGATAGCTTGCACCTGAACCTGAAAGAGACCAATATTCTCACGGGTGTTTGTTAGAGCTGTTAGGGAGGGTTTAATCTAATTTGGCAGGGGGATGGGAACCAGAGTGAAGGACTCAGGATAGGACAGATGGTACAAAAGAAAAAATAGCATGCAGGTAGACCGTCAGGAAGGGCAGGTAGATGATAGGACAAAATTGCAGCCAGAAGAGTGAGTATCAGTGCATTAGAGATGCAGAATCAAAAAGGATAGTACTCGAAGTATTACATCTTAATGTACAGAGTATAAGAAATAAGGAGGATGATCTTGTTGCACTTTTACAGATTGTTGGGTAGGAGGTTGTGGCATCACTGAATCATGACTGAAGGATGGTTGTAGTTGGGAGCTGAATGTTCAAGGTTGCACATTGTATCAGAGGGATAGGAAGGTAGACAGAGGGGGAGGCATGGCTCTACTGGTAAAGAATGGTATCAAATCAGTAGAAAGATGTGACATAGAATGGGAAGATGTTGAATCCTTGTGGGTTGAGTTGAGAAACTACAAGGGTAAAAGGACCCTGATGGCAGATATAATCAGGCCTCCAAACAGTAGCTGAGATGTTCACTACAGATTACAATGGGAAATATAAGAGCAATTTTATGATAGTTATGGGAGATTCTAATATACAGATCGATTGGAAAAATCTGGTTAGTAATGAATCTCAAGAGAGTGAATACATTGAATACCTATGAGATAACCTTTTAGAGCAGTTTGTCATTGATCCTACTGGGGGATCAGCTATACTGGATTCAGTGTAATGTAATGAACCAGAGTTGATTAGGGAGCTTAAGGTAAAAGAACCTTTAGGAGGCAGTGATCGCAATATAATTGAGTTCAATATGATATTTGATAGAGAGAAAGTAATGTATGAATTAGCAGTATTGCAGTGGAGTAAATAAAATTACAATGGTATGAGAGAGGCATTGGCCAAAGTAAACTGGAAGGAGATGCTGGCAGGGATGACAACAGAGCAGCAATGGCATGCATTTCTGGGAAAAATGAGAAAGGTGCAGAATGGATATATTCCAAAAACAAAGAAATACTCAAATGGCAAAAGAGTACAACTATGGCAGACAAAAGAAGTCAAAGCTAATGTAAAGACAAAAGAGAGGGAGGGTATACAACAAAGCAAAAATTAATGGGAAGATAAAAGGATTGGGATGCTTTTAAAAACCCAAAGAAAGCGACTAAGAGAATCATTAGGGGGGAGAGATGAAATATGAAAGCAAGCTAGCAAATAATATAAAGGTGAATAGAAAAAGCTTTTTCAAGTACATTAAAAAAAAGAGATGAGAGTGGATATAGGACCACTAGAAAATGAGGCTGAAGAGATAATAGCAGGGGAACAAGGAGATGGCAGATGAACTAAATGAGTATTTTGCATCAGTCTTCACTGTGCAAGACACTAGCAGTGTGCCAGATGTTGGAGGATGTGAGAGAAGAGAAGTGAGTACAGTTACTATTACAAGGGAGAAGGCGCTCAAAAAGCTGAAAGACCTAAAGGTACATAGGTCACATGGACCAGATGAACTGCAGCCTAGGGTTCTGAAACAGGTAGCAGTAGAGATTCTGGAGGCATTAGTAATGATCTTTCATGAATCATTGGACTCTAGCATGGTTCCGGAGGACTGGAGAATTGCAAATGTCACTCTTTAAGAAAGGAGGGAGGCAGCAGAAAGTAAATTATAGATCAGTTTGCCTGACCTCCATGTTGGGAAGATGTTGGAGTGAATTGTTAAGCATGAAATTATGGAGTACTTGGTGACACAGGAGAAGATAGGAGAAAGTCACCATGGTTTCCTTAAGGGAAAATCTTGCCAGATGAACTTGTTGGAATTCTTTGAGGAGATTACAATAAGGGGGTTGCAATGGATGTTGTATATTTGGATTTTTAGAAGGCCTTTGACAAGATGCCACACATGAGGCTGCTTACCAAGTTAAGAGCCCATGGTATTACAAAAAACTTACTAGCATGATTAGAGCATTGGCTGGTTGGTAGGAAGCAGCAAGTGGGAATAAAAGGATCCTTTTATGGTTGGCTGGCAGTGACTAGTGGTGTTCCGCAGGGGTCAGTGTTTGGACCGCTTCTTTTCATGCTGTATATCAATGATTTAGATGATGGAATAGATGGCTTTGTTCTGAAGCTTGTAGATGATACACAAGTTGGGGGAGGGGCAGGTAGTGTTGAGGAAACAGGTAGGCTGCAGGAGGATTTAGATTAGGAGAATGAGCAAGAAAGTGGCAAATGAAATACAATGTTGGAAAATGCATGGCCATGCACCTTGGTAGAAGAAACAAATGAACCTGCTATTTTCCAAACAGGGAGAAAATCCAAAAATCTGAGATGCAAAGGGACTTGGGAGTCCTCATGTAAACCACCCTAAAGGTTAACTTGCAGGTAGAGTTGGTGGTGAGAAAGGCAAATGTAATCTGAGCACTCATTTCAAGCGGTTTCAAATATAGGAGCAGAAATGTGATGCTGAGGCTTTATAAGGCACTGGTGAGGCCTCACCTTGAGTATTGTGAACAGTTTTGGGCTCCTCGTCTAGGAAAAGATGTGCTTGCATTGGAGGGTTCCTTTGAGGTTCACGAGGATGATTCTGGGAATGAAAGGGTTATCATATGTGGACAGTTTGATTGCTCTGGGTCTGTACTTGCTGGAATTTAGAAAGATGTAGGGCAATCTAATTGAAACCTTTGGAGTGTTGAAAGGCTTACACAGAGTAGATATGGAAAGGATGTTTCCCATGGAGGGGGAGTCTAGGACAAGAGGGCATAGTCTTGGATAGAGGGGTGTCCATTTAAAACAGAGATGCAGAGAAATTTCTTCAGCTAGAGGGTGATGAATTTGTGGAATTTGTTTTCACAGATATCTGTGGATGGCAGGTTGTTGGGTGTATGTAAGGTGGAGATTGATAGGTTCTTGATTGGCCACGGGATCAAAGGATACAGAGAGAAGACCAGGGAGTGGGGCTGAGGAGGGGAAAAGAAAGGATCAGCCATGATTGAATGACAGAGCTGACTTGATGGGCCAAATGGCCTAATTCTGCTCCTGTGTCTTATGGTCAAACCATTTTTCAGCCCTTTTTCATGGCAGATCCCACTTTAAGTTTTGATAGACTGCTCCACTATGCCCCATATCTTGGTGTCATCGGCAAACTTGCTGATCCGGTTTACCATATTGTCATCCAGATTGTTCATATAGATGACAAACAAGAATGGGCAATGGGAAAAGTTTGCAGGGCTATGGTCGGGGTGCAGGTCTATGAGACTATGCAGATTAATGGTTCAGCAAGGACTAGATGGGCCCAAGGGCCTGTTTCTGTGCTATAGTGTTCTGTGACTGACTCTATGACTCGATGGCAGGAGAGATGGAAGTGCAAGAGGAGACAAGAGCTGAGGAGACAAAGATGTTGGGAAAGAAGGAAGAAGTATAAGAAAAAATCAGGGAGGAGGAGAAGGTGCAGAGGAATAAAAGGGAATGGGACAGGAAAAGGAAGGCTTGGGAAAGGGAATATTTAGGAAAGAGAAGTGTCAGAAAAGGTATTTAAGAAAGGGGGCAGAAAGGGTTGTAAGATGTACATTATTTTTGTCATGTCCTCAGAATAAAGAGACTGCTCTCCCTTCTCCACATCTCACTGCACTGAAAAGGGTATCTGATGTCAGTCTTGCCTGTGAACATTGGAGCGAGTCTGATTGACAGAAAGCAAGAGGCTGAGTACCATAAGCAGCCTAGTTAGATGTAGCTGTCACAGTCAAGACCTAATTATTGCCCTTCTCTCAAATGTAGGGAGCAGCTTCGGCACGCTCCCACAGGAGCAGTTGGTCCACTGGAAGCGGACGGAGAAAACTTCACCAATTATTGTAGCTTTTCCAGCCAAATTAAACTTGTCCTTCCAACCTGTAAGCGTACCTATTTCATGCATACTCACAGAGTGGCCAACCTCCTGCAGTGTGTAATTAACACTGGAAGGGACTGCAGTCACTCACTGAGCAACACCGGCCGGACTAAGGACCTCCGTCTCCTTAGTAGAGCGGGATATTGTCACCTCTGAGTTGTTTTCCTGGTGGCACCTCATTGAATTGAATTGACTTTATTTCTTACATCCTTCACATATGTGAAGAGAAAAAATCTTTATGTTATGTCTCCATCTAAATGTGCAATATGCAATCATAGTAATTTATAATAATTTATAATAAATAGAACAGTCAATGTAACACAGAGTACACTCAAATCAGCATGAGTTCATCAGTCTGATGGCCTGGTGGGAAAAGCTATCCTGGAGCCTGTTGGCCCTGGCTTTTATGCTGCAGTACCGTTTCCCAGATGGTAGCAGCTGGAATAGATTGTGGTTGGGGTGACTCAGGTCCCCAATGATCCTATGGGCTCTTTTCTCACACCCGTCTTTGTAAATGTCCTGAATCATGGGAAATTCACAACTACAGATGTGCTGAGCTGTCCGCACCACTCTCTGCAACCAACAACTGATGGAGGAACTCATGAGGTCAATTGGAATCAGAATGAAATTTATTATCACTGACTCCTGTACTCTTCCCCTACACCCATCTGGCTTCTTTCCCTTCCTTTCCAGCCCCAGTCTCAGCCCCACACATTGACTGTTTATTCCTCTCCATAGATGTTTGCTTACCTGCTGAGTTCCTCCAGCACTTAGTATATACGCTGAAGATTTCCAACATCAGCAGAATCTTTTGTGTTTATTGTATTCCAGACTTGTTTGCAGGAATATTGGTTTAGGATACAGCTTGCCAGGTTCCAGAGAGTTAAAGGGTTGCCAAGGAGATGCACAACTTGTAGAGGCAGTTTATTTATAGAGCAGCAAAGCAGCTTAATCCATATGGATCACTACAAGTAGGTCACAACATCACTGCTGTTTGATGGTGAGTGAGTGAGAAACACTGCCTGACCATTCAAGAGGAGTCAGTGACTGAAGCTGGTCTCAATTCCAATGACCGACTGTAATTAACTGTGCTAAAGGTTAATCAGATCTTTCAACTCCCCACTCATTTGAAGCAAGACTTATTGCTGTATAAATTATGACTAAAGACACATCACACATCTGTGAGTTTATATTTTTGTCTCATACACAAACCTCCTAATAACCAGGATTACTTTCTGTAAGGGGTCAACTATTCAGGACACAAGAAATTTCCTCAACCCAAAAGGCGAGAGCAGTCACTGTCCATTTTCTGTACAGTGTTCAATAGGTTACTAGATATTGAGGGAGTAAAAGGTTATGTGGTTGAATGGTGTGGTGATAGATTGCCCATGATCTTATTATACTTGTCAAGCTCAGGATGGAAATCCTCACTGTGGATGGCATGCAAAACTCTGTTTTTCACTGTATCATAGTACACGTGAGAATAATAAACCAATTACCAACTACCTCTTGGGCCAGAGGCCACCGATTCAGGTTTCATTCTAGAGATAGATGTTCAAATGTAGATTGACACATTGCACATCTCCGAGGAAGAGCTCCAGAGGAAGGGATGCCACCTTTCTGATTATAAATGATCCAAAGCACTCTCTATCCTAGAGATCCCACAAAATTATTGGAAAATGAGCACAGGAGTCCCTAGTGTTCTGGTAGCTAGTATTTGTCCTTCCACCAGATTCAAATTTAGACTTATTTAACACAAGTACAAGGAAACATACAGTGAAATGCATCATTTGCATTAACAATTAACTCCTAACAATGTGCTGGGGGCAGCCCACAAGTGGCACCAACATAGCATGCCAACAATGTTCATCAGAATAACAAAGAACACACAAAGCAACAAAACAGCAACAGCACAACAAGTTCCTTTCCTCCCTCCTACCCAACCACACAGGGACATTCCTCCAACTCGAGGATAGTCCTCCAGGCCTCCAGTCTTCTGTCTCCAGACTTCGAGTTCTGGACTTCTGATCAATTTTCGGGCTTCATTCTTCAATCTTAATCCCCAGACTACCAACGATAAGACCTCGAACTCCAGGCACACTGACTTAGCCATCAACATCACTGACTTCAAGTGAGCAGCAGAGGCCCAAACTGCAGATGTCCTTCATCACCCATTCACATTGCTGTTTTCAAATGTGGAGTGGAGGCCTGACCTTTAACTTCTCCACATCCATGTCCATGTCCATAAACGCTAATTTAACCTCTAATTCACCCTCACAGTCCCTAAACCCTAACCTATCTCTCCCCAAAACATCACTACAATCTTAAAAGGTCACTAAATCTGAGCCATGATTTCAAAACAGACCACAGCTCGGAGCCAACTTGACCAGAAGTGGGGAAGCATCATCACTCAGCTCAGTGCTATCTGTTGAAGCTGGTTGGGCACAGACAGGCACAATAGTAACTCGACAATAAATGTACTCCATTTGCCATTTAACTCATGATGCCTGGAAGCTGCAAAAGAAGTGATAATACAAAAGCAAAGCCTTAAGATCTTTCTTCCAGATCAAGTTACTTCCAGATCTTGTCACAAGCATCACTTTTTACGTAAGTGTCAATGGGATAAAATCAAAAATTCTCTTTTTTATTAGAACACAGAACAGTACAGCACAGGAACAGTCCCTACGGCCCAAAATGCTGTGCCAAACTAACTACACTTGTAATTAAATGTGTAATTAAACAAATCCCATCTTCCCGCACAATGCCCATATCCCTCAGTTCTCTGCATATTCAGAAACAGAATCAGATTGATTATCACTGACATGTTATGAAATTTGTTGTTCTGTGGCAGCAGTTTGGAGGAACACTAAAAAAACTATGAATTACAATGAGAAATATATAAAACAATAAATAGTGCAAAAAGGGCAAAATAGTGAAGTAGTGTTCATGGACCATTCAGAAATTTGATGGTGGAGGGCAAGAAGCTCCTAAAATATTGAGTATGTACTGTACCTTCAGACCCCTGTACCCTCTTCCCTGATGGTAATAATGACCAGTGGGTATATTCCAAATGGTGACAGTCTTAAATAATGGATGCTACCTTTTTGAAGCACCCCATTTTGAAGATATCCTCGGTGGTGGGGAGAATTGTGCCCAAGATGGAGCAGGCTGAGTTTACAATCCTCTGCAGCTTTTGTCGATCCTATGCATTGGAACCTCCTTACAGGGCAGTGATGCAACCAACCAGAGTGCTCTCCACCATACATCTGCTGAAATGTGCTAGTCTTTGATGAAATACTAAATCCCCTTAAAACTTCTAATGAAGCATTGCCCCTGGCATGGCTTCTTCATGATTGCATCAATAGGTTGGGTCCTGGATAGATCCTCTGAGAGGTTCCCATCCAGAAACTCCGCATTGCTGACCTCTTAATGTTTCTCCCAAATTCCCCTTCTTGGAGTTCAAATTCATTTACTTGGTCTTAGTAACATTGAGCACAAGGTTGGTGTGACACCACTCAATGAGTCAATCTATCTCACTTCTGGATACCCACTCTATACTATCTGAAATTATGTCAACAATCATGATATCGGCGAATTTATAAATGTCATTTGAGCTGTGTTTAGCACACAGTCATGGCTGTAGAGAGAGTAGAGCAGTGGGCTAAGCGCACATCCTTGATGTGCACCTGTATTGATTGTCAGCGAGGTGGGGATGTTATTTATGATCCGCACTGACTGTGGTCTCTTAATGAGGAAGTCAAGGATTCAGCTGCACAATGGCGCAGGTTTTGGAGCTTGTTGATTAGTACTGAGGGGATGATAGTGTTGAACGGTGAGCCATAGGTATTGCTGTCGTCCAGGTGGTCCAACGTTGAGTAGAGAGCCAGTGAGATTGCATCCACTGTGGACCTGTAGTGGTGGTAGGCAAATTACAGCATTCCAGGTCCTTGCTTAGTTAAGAGTTAATTCCAGTAATAACAACTACTTAAAGCACTTCATGACAGTAGGTGTGAGTACCACCAGGCAATAGTTATTGAGCCAGCTCACCATGCTCTTTGTGGGCACTTGAAACAGGTGGGAACATCCAACTGCAGCAGTAAGAGGCTGAAGATGATCTTGAACACTCCGGCCAATCAGTTGGCACAGATTTTCCGCACCCTGCTGGGTGCACCATTCAGGCTGACACCTTGCAAGGGTTCACCCTTTTGAAAGATGTTCTGACATTGACCTCTGAGATAGATACCATAGGGTTGGCAAAAGGCTGCAGGGATTTGTACCAGTGTTGCTTTATTCTCCCTTCCAAAGCATGCATAAAAGGCATTGAGCTTACCAGAGAGTAAAGCATCAGTCATTTATGATGCTCTGTTTCACCTTACAGTAAGTAATGGCATGCAAGCCCTGCCACATCGTATGCGCATCCAGTTGTACCTCTAAGTTCAGGTGCCTATATAAGAACCTCTTAAATACCTCCATCATATTTGCCACCACTATCACCCCAGCGTATTCCAGGCAACCACCACATTCTGTGTATACATAAACTCGTCCTACATGTCTCCTTTGAACTTGTTCCCTCTCACCTTAAATGCATACCTTTGTGTATTGGACGCATCACCCCTAGAAATAAGACACTGGCTGCTTTCTCTGTCCATGTGTCTATAATTTCTAAACTATCAAGTCTGCTCAAATTTCCACTTTCTGCACATTTCCATCCACTCTCTCCAGAGTCTCCCTCTTATTTACACACTAGGAGCAGTTTACAGTGGACAATTAACCTACCAACCTGCACATTTTGAGACTTGGGAGGAAGTTGGAGTACCTGGAGGAAATGCACATAGTCATAAAGATACAGCAACCAGGTAAGGACTGAACTGGCTCTATTTGCTCTACCACCCTAATCTAAAGAAATAGAATTGAACAGAATATCCAGCACGTAGCTCAGATTTTAAACAGCCTTAAAATCTGAAATTTTGTGTGCAAGTTAGATTTAGCACCAGGATGTGCAATATACCCTTAGCTTTTCTAAAGCGCGCACAGAGGTTGTCCACAGCCCAAAGGTGGCTTGATATTCCCTACTGAAAATTAATGAGATTTTCTTCAGATCTATTTCTGAGATACTGAATTCTCAGGTGGACCAGAACTATCTATTTCTGGCTTAACTGAACAACAAAAAGAAATTGAAAATTTGTTGCAGAAGTTTTCACAAGAGGCCATCTATGATTTAAACAAGTTAAATAAATATATGCAAGAAAAAGAATGAAGTTTAGTGAGATACCAAAGAAATGTTTTTGATACTATTACAAAGGCAGTTTACAATGCTTCTGGTGAAGTAGGAAAAAACTTTGCTTGCTTATCTACTTTTGGCTAAAGATTAAAAATAAAACGTAAATGTGGAGGTGGCATCATCAGGCACTCCTTCAACACTTTTGACAGGAGGAAAACTACAAATTTGACTTTTAAACTCTCTTTAATTTTGACAAATGTGCAGGCTTCAACATGTAACATTGGTTGGGGAACTGCAAATGAACTGATTCTAAAAGATTGCAAACTTATTACCCAGGATGAATTTATAGTAACTCAAAAAGCAGCCACTGAAACATTCGATCAAATGCTGCAAGGTCCTACACTCAATAATAAATTAGTGCAACTTTAGTGCTTGTTAAGAGGTTTTGGTCAAATGCTACCAGTATCTTCACATGGTATTAAAACAGATGAATTGAACACCCATATTAAAGCATTAGGAAAATGTTAAAATGATTACACTTGAAAACCAATAAGTGAGCTTACTCGACAGGCCATCCATTCTCTGAGACAGCTTGCTTTAAGTTTACTCAGATCAGGAAAAGAGAAAATTAAAGACAAAGATTCAACAGGAATCATTGAGATGAAAACCTTGGGCCAACAATTGCCACATCACTTCATGATCTGATGCAAGCTGCTTTTCCAAATATCACTCAACGCTTCACTCGCCCATCACTGAACTGTTCCCACAACCTACAGCATGGACTCACTTTCAAGACCCTTCATCTCATGTTTTTGATATTTATTGCTTATGTATTTATTATTATTATTTCTTTTTTTTCTCTTTTGTACTTGCACAGTTGTTGTCTTTAGCACATTGGTTATTTGTCTGTCCTGTTGGGTGTGGTCTTTTTATTGATTCTATCATGTTTCTAGGATTTATTGTGTATGTCCACAAGAAAATAGTGTTGGGAAGTCGTGGTCATGCACTTTGGTAGCAGAAATAAAAAGGTATACTATTTTCTAAATGGAGAGAACATTTAAAAAATCAGAGGTGCAAAGGGACTTGGGAGACCTTGTGCAGGATTCCCTAAAGGTTAATTTCCAGGTTGAGTCTATGCTGAAGAAGGGAAATGTGACGTTAGCATTCATTTCAAGAGGACCAAAACATAAACACAAGGATGTAATATTGAGGCTTTATAAAGTGCTAATGAGACCTCAGTTGGAGTATTGTGAGCAGTTTTGGGCCCCTTATCTTAGAAAGGATGTGCTGACACTAGAGTGTGTACAAAGGAGGTTCATGAAAATTATTCCAGGATATGATAGCTTGTCACATTATCCGTGTGAACTTGGAAATCTTGTACATCTGATCTTTATGGTAACTTTTAAAAAATTCTTTCTTACTGCTCTTCTAATATTTGTCTATCTGTGCACTTGTAATGCTACTGTGACACTGTAATCTACTTTGGGATCAATAAAGTATCTATCTATCTAATAGGGAAACTGCTTTCATCCTTCTAATATTACTTAACCCATTTGATTTACCTTTTCAATTTCAGCAATTTCACTTCAACTCAGTTTTGCTATGAACATTAAGATGCTGGTCTTGAAACTCAGTGATTTTCCCATGGTGGTTGCTTTAGAGCTGGAGATAAAAAATAATCTGTGCATCAAAAGAAAGCAATATAGTGTATTCTGGAATACTTCAATATTGAAAGGGTTGTGCATGAAATGCTAAGTGATGGAGTTAATCGGTTAGGCTAAAATACTGCTTGGTGTGGATAAGAGGGACAAATGGCCTGTTTCTATTGAGTGTGATTCTATGATTCACATTGTACATAGGTACATTTTAAGTATATAAAAATGTATAAAAGTATAAAATTTATATTAAAATATGTATTTTTGTGTTTTTGGCTATAATTGTTTTTATTGGCAACTTTTACGACATAATTTTAAGCTTCTAACTATATGTATTTATTTATCATATGTACATTGAAACATACAGTGAAATGCTTCAATTGTGTTAACAACTAACACAGTCTACAGATGTGCTGGGGGCAGCCCACACACTCCAATGTCAACACAGCATGCTCACAATGTTCAGCAGAACAAAAAGCTACAAAACAAGCCCCCTTCCTCCCTCCCATCCACCCACCCACCCAGTCTTCCAACCCCAGGATAGGCTGCCCCCAGGCCTCCAACCTTCATTGCATTCGTGGACTTTAATTCTGATTTTGTACCATTTACAAGAGGTGTTATAAAATCCAAATGGATGGAAATAAATGCAGGTATTTTAATTGCCAGAATACCACATGCACAACACCAGGTAATATTCTGTGTTTATGGACATCCTAGTTATTAAATGCTCTACTCTGACAGACTCAGTAACTAAATTTTCCCAGCAGACCACATCCTCTCCTCTCTCCCAAATATGAGGCCTTTCTGTGACTTGCTAGTATCCAAAACCACAACATCCCTTAAATTTATCTTGTGATTCATTTTGAAAGCTGGTGTTTATCCACACCATCAGTAACTAACTGATTCATGGGACATAAATGGGATTGTAACGTTGACCATTAACTAGCAGTCAAAACAGAGTAATTAGAAACCTGAACCTTCTGATATCATCTACAGTCTCTGACATATTTAGTTATATTTAGTCACTCTTAATCTTTTATCAATCACACAATTTATGCATAAGGAAAAGAACTGATTGCCCACATGCAGGATGAAAGATCTGGCTAATTTAGCAGTGATTCAGCTTAAAACTACACCTCCCACACAGATTACCCAAATAGAACTAAATGTGTAAAGAACAGGTTGTGAAGTTTCCTCTAACTATCCAGAGATCTTATCTCTGACTGAAAAATCCCACCGTTAAGCAATATTTCAATGACAGAGCAAAAATCACTGATGACAATGGAGAAGAGAATTCAGCACCAAAAATGGGAACCTGCTGAGAGATTTTAACTCTGAACTCTGAGAATGCAGCAGTGACCAATGTGAATAAAGAGAGAAACCAGAGCTAATCGACTAATGACGACAAAGAGAGAATCCAGCTCTGACCAATGAGAACGGAGAGAGAATGCAACACTGGCCAGTGAGAATGGAGAGAGAGAGCTCAGCATTGACCACAAAGAATGCAGAGTGATTGCAGCACCGGCCATTGAGAACAGAGAGAGAGCGAGTCCAGCACTGACCAATTAGAATAGAGAGCAAATCCAGCCAAAACCAAACAGAATGGAGAGAATCTGGCACTGACCATCAGATGGGTCAGGAGTCCGGCACTGACCACAAAAATAGATGGAGCATTTTAGTTCCACCCATTACAGGAATTGACACCAATTCTAGTGCACAAAGTACATGGGTGGGGTGTGACTGTGGATGGACTGACCATTGGCATTTGCCTGCATTGTGTTTGGTGGGTGAATCAGTAGCAGAAATTGCTGTGACTGGCTTGGGAACGCCAGCAGTTTTGTGGCGGGGGCTGAGGAAGCAGTTGAGAAGATGGGGGAGGGGTAAATAAATTGAGTTTAGTTGAGGGGTAGGTGTGGTTGAAGTACTGTTAATGGACAGCAGCCTGGCCCAAGAAACAAAGAGCATTAATGGAACTGAATATTAGCCATGATCAAATCGCAGAATGGACTTGATGGACCGAATGGCCTAATTCTGCTCCAGTGTCTTAAAGGTTATGGTCAGACCATCGTGATGAACATTTTATGTCAAGACTAAAGGTTTCAGGTGAGAGGAGAAATTTAATAGGAATCTGACAAGTAACTTCTTCACCTGAGAGAGTTGCATATTTGGAATGAGCTGTCAGTAGTGATGGTTGAGGCTGGTACAACAACAACATTTAAAAGGTACTTGGACAGGTCCATAGATTTGAAAGGTTTTGAGGGATATAGGCCAAACACAGACAAATGGGACTAATTTAGATGTGCACTGTGGACTGTTTCCACGCTATATGACCCCATAAAACTATATGGGGCTTGTTTTACTGCTGTTTTGTTGGTTGTTGTGATCCATGTTGTTCTGCTGAGGATGGTGGGCATATTACCTAGGTGCCAGAATATATGGTGACACATGTGGTCGACCCCCAGCACATCGTTAGGTGTATTGGTTTTTAATGTAAACAGCACATTTCACTGTATGCTTCAATGTACATATGCTAAACAAATTGGAATCTAAAATTTATTCTCACTGGATCTTCCAACCAACTTTTTAAAATTGGATCAATTGACATTACAGTGAGAAATGATGCCCAGGGGGTTAAAGCTCTCCTAGATGAGAACTGCATAAGCTTGATTTTCCCACTAAAAACAGCAGGTCTGTCTTACAGAGCAGAAGCACTTGGTCACCATTGTCAATACAACAGTTAGTTTTGACAGACCTCCAACAGGATAGTGATACAGAAGTAACATACAGCTGAAAATGGTGAAGTGGACATGAAAGGATGGTTTAAATTTAACTTTTGACAGTAGAGGACAAAGAAGGTAGTTGCAAATAAAGGTAACACAGCTTGTTAAAGATGATTCAAAGCAACATTTTTGAGGGATTTACAATTTACAATCTGAACTATTCAAAAGGGCCACACGGGACCTGTATAATCTGTTTTAACTGTACACAACGAGATAATAATGTTTATAGGTCATTGTTCTGACTTCTAGAGGTACAGTTCATTTTGTATGAACATCACTTCCTGTATGTAAGCTGTTTTTTTGCATCATTTCCCGTGTGCATTAATTTGGATTTCAAATTGAAGCATCCATGTCCATTGTCTCTTTATTTGCCCTTGAAACAGCAGTTTCTTTCACAAGTAAGATCTCATTAAAAGCCCTGAAGGTAGCTTCTGTCTCCAGTAACTTTTGAGAAGGTGTTTAACTCACTGCATAGCTTTGCATCTAAGCACTACGAGAGCAGTAGAATCATGCTCAAAGGCACAAGTGCCAAAGTGCTCGCTGCTCCCTCACAGCTTCACCTGCTGAATTGTTGAAGACTCCACACCATTCCAGTCACTGCCCCCTCATTATTCCAGACACTACACTCTCACCGCTCACTCACTACACCTCTAGTTCTCTTTTCCACCTTTCTATATCTATACCCACTAGTAAACTAATATTATAGCTTAGGCACATCAATGTTATACTCCAATATTATACAGTAAAAGACCTGTACCAATAGTATTATGCCCATGTTAAATAGTAACTAACTGATGCCTATCTGTACTGGATCCTGGATATATAGTAATTGATCTGTGTCCAGACATAAACAACAATGCCCATCAGTACTGTATCTCAGTGCTATACAGTGACAATCTCTAATGTTACACGAGAACAGACCTATCCCCACCCCAGTAGTAAACGTGTGTTATACAGTAACAGACCCATGTTCATAAGTATTATGTTTTTCAGTGGCAACAGTAATAAACACTGTTACACACAGACCTATCCCCACCCATACTGTAGCACTGTCATATACTGATTGACCTGTACACACCAATGTTGTACCCTAGTGTTAGACAGTGACGGACATGTACCCAGCATCTCTGTACCCCAGTGTTATACAATGACAGACCTGTACACCACCATGGTTCAATACCATCCGCCCTGTTCTGCTGGGTGAGAAGCTGATAGTGATGTAGGTGGATGCTTCCCTGGTGTCATGGATTATTGATTACCTGACTGGCAGACCACAGTACGTGCACTTGCAACACTGTGTGTCAGACAGAGTGGTCAGCAGCACTGGGGCTCCACAGGGGACTGTCCTGTCTCCCTTTCTCTTCACCATCTACACCTTGGACTTCAACTACTGCACAGAGTCTTGCCATCTTCAGAAGTTTTCTGATGGCTCTGCCATTGTTGGATGCATCAGCAAGGGAGATGAGGCTGAGTACAGGGCTACGGTGGGAAACTTTGTCACATGGTGCGAGCAGAATCATCTGCAGCTTAGTGTGAAAAAGACTAAGGAGCTGATGGTGGACCTGAGGAGGGCTAAGGCACCGGTGACCCCTGTTTCCATCCAAGGGGTCAGTGTGGACATGGTGGAGGATTACAAATACCTGGGGATACGAATTGACAATAAACTGGACTGGTCAAAGAACACTGTGGCTGTCTACAAGAAGGGTCAGAGCCGTCTCTATTTCTTGAGGAGACTGAGGTCTTTTAACATCTGCCAGACGATGCTGAGGATGTTCTATGAGTCTGGGGTGGCCAGTGCTATCATGTTTGCTGTTGTGTGCTGTCTGAGGGTAGCAGACACCAACAGAATCAACAAACTCATTCGTAAGGCCAGTGATATTGTGGGGGTGGAACTGGACTCTCTGACGGTGGTGTCTGAAAAGAGGATGCTGTCCAAGTTGCATGCCATCTTGGACAATGTCTCCCATCCACTCCATAATGTACTGGTTAGGCACAGGAGTACATTCAGCCAGAGACTCATTCCACCGAGATGCAACACTGAGTGTCACAGGAAGTCATTCCTGCCTGTGGCCATCAAACTTTACAACTCCTCCCTCGGAGTGTCAGACACCCTGAGCCAATAGGCGGGTCCTGGACTAGATTCCACTTGGCATTATTTGCTTATTAATATTTAATTATTTATGGTGTTATATTGCTATATTTCTACACTATTTTGGTTGGTGCGACTGTAACGAAACCCAATTTCCCTCAGGATCAATAAAGTACGGTATGTCCGTCTGTCTACCCATCAATGTTCTACAGTGACAGACCTGCATCCATCTATACTTCACTGTTATAGTGACAAAGCTCTATGCACCATAGTTGTGCCCCAGTGTTATACAGTAATCCATCTGTACTCTACCTGTTATAATGACAAACAGGTCCCCAGCAGAGCTATGTCTCAGTGCTATACAGTGATGACCTGTGCCATGAGTACCATTCCTGTTTTACAGTAACAGAGCTCTGCCCACCCCGGATCTAGAGATGAACATCTACTTGGATCTGGACTCGGCCCAGAAGGCTGAATGAGTCCCAATTTAGTCACTGGTCTCTGACTCCTAGTCCCAAGCCCAGCTTGCCTTTGGTCCAGGGCAGGTCCTGGGGCTTGGTGTCAGAGGGATCCCCGTGCCACTGAGAACATTGGGCATGAGCCAGGTGCATCTATCCAGTGGGCCAAACACTATGCAGCTCAGAGACAGACAAAGCAAGGTGAAACAGAAAGTGAACTTTAACACAGAAACACAAAGAAATACCAGGAGTAGGCCTCTAGACCCCTCAAGCCTGTTCCATCTTTCAATGTGTTCATGTCTGATCAACACCAAGCCTCAACTCTTCCTCTGTGACAGTTCCCCAGAACCCTCAAATCCTCAGTCTTTCAAAAAATTATCTATCTTTATCAAGTCCAAACTTCACATCAGCCTGATTTGGTCATTTGTCAATGTTCCTTCATAATCAGCTCTATGTGGGGACAATTTCAATATATGAATTGTAGCCATTCATATACATGGCTCACCACTCCTCTCCAAAACTAATGTGGAAAAGGTAAAAACACCAGTCTTGTTTGCAATGCCTACGTTCCACAAAGCTGGTGACAAAGGGTCAAGGATCCTGCAGGGAAAGGTCTGGTCAGTAAGTGCCTCATAGACAATCTAACAACTCCCTGGCAACAGTCTGCCTGGTCAGCCCTAGTCTATTTTAGTAGGCATCTGTTATGATACTTATTTTCCATGGCAGAAAACCCCAGAACTGGTTTGATGTGAATGACCAGAAATTTCAGGAAATAAGTAACTGAAAATAGTAGACATCCTTGGTCTGGAAAAATACATCAAGATGTACAGGCAAATGAAGGTGTGGGTCTAACAAAATGAAGTATTTATATAATGTTTTAGATGTTCAACAGAGATTTTCTCAAAGCCAGCACCATGCTGAGTGACTGCCACCCTCCCTACAGACTTCAGGATCTACTACCGTAAATGCACTGGAGAAGTATCACCAATGTGAAGTTCTCCCAAAACTATTGGCAGGATAAGTGAACCAATATCAGGGTCAAGGGGCCAACACTCAGTGAACCGAGGCTCCGATTATGGTCAGCAATCTCTTTTGGGTACATCCCCCAACACCAGACTCACTATTCTGATCTCTGTTACAGCAGGAAGCTTCCCAGAGGATTATAAAAAATCTACATATTTTCTCAAAGCTTCCTCCAGAATGTCAAACTTCCCCGCTGACTCTCGAAACTCCATGAACTGTGACCCATCAACACAGATGAGCAGCATGCAGGACAAGCATAGCAGTAAAGATAATTGCCTGCAATCTATCATCAATGCAGGATTGTATGTGTCCAGGACAAAGAAGCCGGAAGGAAAAATCATTGCGGACTCTACCCAGACAGCAAATTGTCTTTTCCAAAAATTCCTTTGACACATATCAAGATATAAAGCCTCTGGCAAAATACCCATGTACAACAGAGCACCATTGAAGTAGTCTCAGGTTATCATCACAACCTACCTGTACTTTGCAATTTTTCTTCATCCCCCTGAGAGATCACGTAGTTAGCTGCAACAGTTTCCTACACCAATCCAGTAGCGAATTAGTCTGAGAGTAAATCAAAATGTGTCCTCCACCATCAGAATTAAGTCTATTACCTGTAACTTACAAATTTATGGGTTTTATTGAGCTTTTTCTGTCCAAGTTATCCAAGGCTGATTTGAAGTCTTTATTTTGCAGTCCCACTGATAAGGTTATTTTGTAGACTAAAAACACCCTCTTGTAAAGTGAAAAAGAGGAATTGGTCAAATTGCATGAGAAATGAAATAGTGTGGCAGGTACTTTGTTATCCTGGCAGGATTACAACTGCTGCAAATTAGTTGTTAGTGACAGCATGATTATATAATTCAAAACAGAGCTAAAGCAGATGAAGAAACTCTCAAGACTCTTTATCATGTTCACCTAAATATTAATCTTGGTGTAGAAAAAGGGAACAGTCAGCCACTGAGATTATTTTCCCTATCTTCCTCAACTCACTTAGAGTCTTGGGTGAAATGTGATAGAGAAAAATCTTGAAGGATTTTCCACCCTCTCTAGAAACTGAACAAATGTCATGGTGGCACAGCAATGTAGCCACTAGCAAGGTGCTTTACAGCACTAGCGATCACTGACCAGGACTCAATTCCCACTGCTGTCTGTAAGGAGTTTGTATGTTCTTCCCAGGTGGGTTTCCTTCAGTTTATCCATTTTTCTCCTGCATTCCAAAGACATACGGTTAATAAGTTGTGAACATGCTATGCTGGTGCTGAAACACTAGCGACACTTGTATACTACTCTTGGCACAATCCTTGCTGATGTAATTTGATGCAAAACAATGCATGTTACTGAATGTTGCGAAGTACATTTGACAAATAAAGCTAATCTTTTTTTCAACCTCAATATCAATCTTACATTATTTTTATATTTATTATTTCTGTATGTCCAGATAAACACTGAAAATAAAATGCAATTAGGAAATTTTAAAAAACAGATACTTATGACTTACATCCAATATTTTCTCCAATTTTTTTTTACAGCTACACAGACCAGCCTCTGATATGAGTAGGAAATTTTTACTTGGCCTGAAAACTGCATGGCACTTTAAATGTTTTTTTGTAATATACATACTATGAATATTTAGAATGAAAATTGAAAAATCACATACTTCTGATTTTATTTAATAATTGAAGGGTATGTATAATGAAATACAGTACAACAAAAAAGCTTTCACATTTTGTTAACTTTTTCTCGTCTATCTTTATTACAATTCCATTGTCTATAAACACTATCCAGATTAATTTTGCATCCAGATGAAAGATACATCTTCATCCTTGTTACATCATTGAAATGTTCCACTTCTGGTCTGTTTCTGGATTTACATTTGACTGAATTCATAAGACTGAATCCACGTTCACAGTCAGCACTAGAAGCTTCAAATGTTCCAATGATGTCAACAAGAACCGACAGTTCTTAAAATTCTTCGTTTCTAAGCACATAGTTCAACATATCAGTGAATGTCTTAATTGATCCAGCCTTAACTTTGTCAGAAGTGACAAATTTGAAATCTCAGTATTGCTGCAATATATCTGAGGCAACATTTTCATTGGAGTTCGCAAAAGCAGCTGAGTATTTTTTTGTCAGTCATACAACATTCTCTTTTCCAAATTCAAAATTGGTTGTGTTTGCAACAGCAAGAGTCAAGAGCTGGCCATTCTCTTAACTCATCATCAGGAAATCTGTTATCCCAGTGAATACACACACATTGAATTATTAAATAATAGGCACAGTATCAACGTCAGAACATAGAGATGCAAGCAGATCTTTCACTTTGTCACTCCAATAAATTATGTTGTAGCTATTAGTGAAACATGGTTGCAGGAGGGGTGTGATTGGCAACTAAATATTACTGGATTTCATTGCTTCAGGTGCGATAGAATCGGAGGGACAGGAGGGGGAGGTGTTGCGTTGCTTGTCAGAGAAAATATTACAGCGGTGCTCTGGCAGGATAGATTAGAGGGCTCATCTAGGGAGACTATTTGGGTGGAATTGAGGAATGGGAAAGGTGTAGTAACACTTATAGGGGTGTATTATAGACCACCTAATGTGGAGCAAGAATTGGAGGAGCAAATTTGCAAGGAGATAGCAGATGTTTGTTGTGATTGTGGGAGATTTTAATTTCCCACACATAGACTGGGAAGCCCATACTGTAAAAGAGATGGATGGTTTGGAGTTTGTAAAATGTGTGCAGGATAGTTTTTTGCAGCAATACACAGAGGTACCAACTAGAGAAGGGGCAGAGTTGGATCTTCTGTTTGGGATTGAAATAGGTCAGGTGACGGAGGTATGTGTTGGGGAGCACTTCGGGTCCAGTGATCACAATGCCATTAGTTTCAATATAATTATGGAAAATGATAGGACTGGACCCAGGGTTGAGATTTTTGATTGGAGAAAGGCTAACTTTGAGGAGATGCAAAAGGATTTAGAAGGAGTGGATTGGGACAATTTGTTTTATGGGAAGGATGTAATAGAGAAATGGAGGTCATTTAAAGGTGAGATTTTAAGGGTACAGAATCTTTATGTTCCTGTTAGGTTGAAAAGAAAGGTTAAGAGTTTGAGAGAGCCATGGTTTTCAAGGGATATTGGAAATTTGGTTAGGAAAAAGAGATATCTACAATAAATATAGGCAGTATGGAGTAAACGAGGTGCTCGAGGAATATAAAGAATATAAGAAGAATCATAAGAAAGAAATTAGAAAAGCTAAAAGAAGATACGAGCAAACACGAGGAAATCTGCAGATGCTGGAAATTCAAACAACAACACACACAAAATGCTGGTGGAACACAGCAGGCCAGGCAGCATCTATAAGGAGAAGCACTGCCGACGTTTCAGGCCGAGATCCTTCGTCAGGACCTGTGTCAGGTCCTGACGAAAAAAGATACAAGGTTGCTTTGGCAAGTAAGGTGAAAATAAATCCAAAGGGTGTCTACAGTTATATTAACAGATGGCCTGTTTCCATGCTGTAATTGTTATATGGTTAATAAACTGTATCACTGAGGTCCTGTGACCATAAGTTGTTTATTTTAGCTTTTGCTATCTGCAGTGCTTCAATTGTATTCAAACAGCCTTTTTGAATGAATTTACAAAGAAATGCCAGATGTTCCAAAACATCATTAAGGACAGTTAATGCTACTTGATATTATGGATTGGTCAAAATCTTCAGACAGTTGTTGCTGATTGAATCATTCCATTCATTAACTTGCTCTTTGCAATAGTCAGCAATTTATCAGTAGCATTTAGCATAATTTCAAAATTATATTAGTATTATATAAAAGAAAATTCCAGCTGTGTGGCAACAAAGGCTATGTGCATGGGAGCATCTCAGTTAATGCACGGCCATGCACTCGTACAGCTTAGTTTGTACGTTCTCTCTGTGACCGCATGGGTTTCCTCCCAGTGCTCCAGTTTCCTCCCACAGACCAAAATTGTATCGGTGGGTATGTTAATTGGTCATTGTAAATTGTCCTGTGATTATGCTGGGATTAAGTTGGGGGATTGCTGGGTGGCACAGCTCAAAGGGCTGCATCTCAATAAATAAATGTTCATTAGAAACAGACAGAATGATCCTCTTTGGCAATACGAAGGACATAATTAATGGATGTAAGCAGTGGGTATTACTCCTGCTTAGATTCCTGTGTGTTTGGAGCTCCTAGAACTTGCTGTATTGGGTTTGTAAATGGGAAACTCCAGTCACAATGTGATGGGGGCAGGAGAAGTGAATGTTTTCAATAAACGGAAATGGTGTGCTCAGTGACTGAGCTACTTTGTGCCAAGATTCTCGAGTTCTGTTGGCACTGCACTCATGCAGACAAGGAAAGAATATTCCAACCCACCCTGAACATGCGCATGACTGGAAAATATTTGCAAATTGAGATATGAGTCACTCACTGGAAGGTACACCTATCTTATGGGCCAGCTACTTGTGGGCTGTTCAGTTCAATTCTAGTCAATAGTAACCATCAATCCCATGATATTGACAATGGAGGACTTGACTGTAATGTTGCTGAATGTCAATAAGTGGTTAGAGTCTCTATTGTGGGAGATGGAACTCAAATTGTTATTTGTCACCTATCAGCTCCTCTCTGAATATTATCCAGGCTTTGTTGCTTGGAAGTACTGGCTACTTCAGTAACTGAGGAACTACAAATGGAATTAAGCACTGTGTAATTGTCATCCAACATTCCTGCTTCTCACTGTATAATACAACAAGGATACTGATAGAACAGCTGATTGGCAGGTTGAGAAAAACATGAGGACATTCTCCTTTATTAGTCAAGACATAGAATATCAGAATGGGGAGGTTAGCCTCAAGGCTCATTGGGCTTCAGTTTGAGTACCTTGCACAGTTGAGAATATCACATTACAGAAAGGATAGAATTAAATGGAGTGGAGGCATTTGCAAGGATTTTGCCAGGCCTGGAAATTCTTAATCATGGAAAATGATTGTATAAGCTAGAATTGTTTCTATTGGATGCTGAGAAGAGGCATAATTGTATAAAATTATGAGGAGTATTTCTATTATCAGTGGGGTCAACAACCAGAGGGCATACATTTAAAGTAATTGGAGGAAGGATGTGATAGAAGATGAGGAAAAATTGTTTCACGCAGAAAGGGGTATTGGTTTGGAATTCACAGGCTTAAAAGTGGATAAAAGCAGAAACATTCACTGTGTTTAAACACCACCACCTTCATGTAGTGCTATGGTTGGGCTATAGTTTGAGTACTTTGCACAGTTCAGGTCATCACATTACTGAAAGAATTAAATGCATTGGCGGTTACTTACAAGGATAGTGCCAGGCCTGGAAAATTTTAATCACAGGAAGTGATTGTATTAAGAAAGGGCTGTTTCCATAGGATGCTGAGATGAGGCGTAGTTGTATAAAACTCTGGGGTTCCAGATAGGATAAATATGAAGAACCCACCTCCATTATCATTAGGGTCAACAACCACAGGGTATACATGTAAAGTAACTGGAGTAATGATGAGAGAGAAGATGAGGAAAAACTGTTTCACCCAGAACTGGGTATGCATTTGGAACTTCTACAAACACTAAAATGACTGGATATGTCATTAAGAGCTAAACTGACATTAAATATTTGATTTATTTTTCACATGTAGATTGAAAACATCAAAACATACAATGAAATGTGGGATTTTTGCGCAAACGATCAACACTGTCTGAGAACTGTGTTGGGGCAGCCTACAAATCTCATCACGTTTCTGACGCCAACATAGCATGCCCACAACTCACTAACCCAAAATGTATATCTTTGCAACATGGGAAGAAATCCATATGGTCATGGAAAGAATCTACAAAACTGGTGATTACAAGGTCAAGGAGGTTTATCCATGGTGTTGAGCTTGCTCACCATCTGACTCAGATCCTGTCTGGTAGCTCTGTCCTTCAGAACGCAGCCAGTTTGTTTAGTGGCAAAGGCACCAGTTCAACTCTTGCTGGTAAACAATGGAGTCTCACAATTCTGTACCCTTAATGGTCCCTCAAATATTGTTTAATACAGAGATGTACTGATTCATTAGTTATGAGGACAATCATTTGTCATCAACAGATAGTATTCTTGCCTTATTTAGGTCCAATGCCACAAGAGGGCATCATTGTTCAGGATATCCAGGAGCACTTGGTCCTGTATGTGCCCAGCTACCTGAGGGCTCTCTAGCTGACCAGTGGAACAGGATGATGTACACTCTCTCAGGTGTACTTGTAGGTTGCTGATTGTTTTGTGCATTATTGGTGCTCTGTCACATACATAAAACCATAAGACATAGAAACAGAATTAGGGAAGTTGGCCATTTGAGTCTGTTCCGCCATTCAATCATGGCTGATTTATTATCCCTCTCAACCTCATTCTCTTGCCTTCTCCCTGTAATCTTTGACGTTCCTCCTAATCAAGAATCTATCAACTGTTTTAAATATACCCAATGACTTGGCCTCCAGAGCTATCTGTGGCAATAAATTCCACAGATTCACAACTTTCTGGCTAAAGAAATTCCTCCTCATCTGTGTTCTAATGGGACTACCTTTTATTCTGAGGCTGCACCCTCTTGTCTTAAAATTCTTTTCACTATTGGAAACATCCTCTCCACGTCCACACAATCTAGGCCTTTCAATATTCAATAGGTTTCAATGAGATCCTCACTTATTTTTCTGAACACCAGCAAGTACAGGTCCTGAGCCATCCGTGAGTCCTTTACCCACTGCCTCTTCTTTAAGAATGTAGTACAGCCCTGGAGGTGGTGATTCAGGCTGAAAAGTCCATGTCCATACTCCAGTTCTTATCTTCACACCATACTCCATTATGCTCTCCTTTTCCATTCTACCTCGTGCCCCAATCTAAATGTTATTCCTCTCTGGACAGGATTCCCAGCATTTCTTTGTGCTGCTGCTCTAAGGCCTGGGTCTCTGGCACAAATCCAAATGAATGTGGAAATCCCATCCATCTTGTGGGTGTACTCCAGCAAATTCTCAACTGGGGTCTGATGCCAAGCTCATGGAAAGCACTAACGTCCTGTGACTTTTCAATAGCTCTGCTATGAAGGTTACTCACTCAGCCTGCTCCAGGTTATACCTGGTGTGTTACAAGTTACTTCATAAACATCGATAAAAATAAACAGCTGGAAGGGAGAGAGAAGTTTCATATTTTAAAAAAAATTATCTAATCATTTTAGGTGACCTGCTAGGTAAATGAATTGACAAAACTGGTGTTCGAAGCCTAGCATTCAATGACTGGTGAATCTTGGTGCTGATAATGGGGATCAAAGTTCGAAGGATGATTGAAAGTCCAGAAGTTGAGGCCCAATGGGCAGAGCCCCAAATCTGTGAATCTTTGAGGAAGTTGAAGGCCCAAAGTCTGCTAGTCTGAGTCCACTGGTGTCTGTAAGCCAAAGACAGCCTGACCTGTAGTTGGATAACTTTGTGCACAGGTGGGTGTGTGGGAGGGAGGAACGAGTTTGTTTTGGCTTTCGTTGTTTTGTCGCTTGTTGTGTTCTGTTTCCTTGTGTTCTCTGTTGTTCTGCTGAGCACTGTTGGAATGCTATGTTGGCACTGAAATGTGTGGGGACACTTGCAGGCTGCCCCCAGCACATTCTTCGGTGTGCTGGTTGTTTATGCAAAGACACATTTCACTCTATGTTTCAATGTACAAGTGACTGTTCCACAACCCTCAGAGGCAGCAAGTTCCAGACCATAGCACTGAAAAGCACTAGGTGCTGGTGCTGTCATATACTTCAGCTGTATTTATGTAATAAATTAAGATTTTAAGATAGACATTTGTGAATACCACCATTCAGATGTGAAACAGTTTTGACAACCTATACAGCCTGGGGACTCCTGGCTTTGCCATCAGTCAATAAACTTCTGTTGCTGTGGCCTGCCCATGTCCCACCACTTCACTCGACTTATAGCCAGCTGGCCTTGCCACCAGGTTGGAGTTGGCTTTGTGAACAACTGGCAGCTTGAAGATCTGTAAAAGCTAAGTGCCGATCTTGGTGATCTTGGTGTTATAGGAATCTCTTCTAGAATGTTCCATACTTTGAGTTTACATTTATAGTTCTAGTTCTACTTTCACCCTGATCCTCAAACTTTGTCCAATCACATTCCTTTTACATGCATCAGAATGCTTCATAACATTTCGGGTGCTATCCAAATGGGATTTGTTGGTTCTACTGTTGAAGGAATTAATCTAAAATATCAGCTCAGACAATACTCCAGTCTATGTCTTCTACACCTTCTAGCTCTGTGAATGGTAATTTCTGAGAACACTTGCATGGAAACTGCTACTGTACAGAATTCATGCAAATTCCCTTGGAAAGTGAGACTAAACCAAAGGGACAATGAAAATGATTACTTTGAGTCTCCCTCTTTCTTAGAAGGATAAAAGGACCTCTGGTAGATTCTCTTGATGAGTTGTGATTTGTACTCTTGTATTCGTATTTGCACCAATAAATGCACCAAAACAGAGCATTGAGTATAGGAGTTGGGAAGTAATGTTAAAATTGTACAAGGCATTGGTAAGGCTGAATGTGGAGTATTGTGTACAGTTCTGGTCACCGAATTATAGGAAAGATATCAACAAAATAGAAAGAGTACAGAGAAGATCTACTAGAATGTTACCTGGGTTTCAGCACCTAAGTTACAGGGAAAGGCTGAACAAGTTAGGTCTTTATTCTTTGGAGCGTAGAAGGTTGAGGGGGGACTTGATAGAGGTATTTAAAATAATGAGGGGGATAGATCGAGTTGATGTGGATAGGCTTTTTCCATTGAGAGTAGGGGAGATTCAAACAAGGGGACATGATTTGAGAGTTAGGAGGCAAAAGTTTAAGGGTAACATGAGGGGGAATTTCTTTACTCAGAGAGTGGTAGCTGTGTGGAACGAGCTTCCAGTAGAAGTGGTAGAGGCAGGTTCAGTATTGTCATTTAAAGTAAAATTGGATTGGTATATGGACAGGAAAGGAATGGAGGGTTATGGGCTGAGTGCAGTCCAGTGGGACTAGGTGAGCGTAAGCATCGGCACGGACTAGAAGGGCCGAGATGGCCTGTTTCCATGCTGTAATTATTATATGGCTATATGGTTGAGTGCTACACATTTTGGTTTCAAATACTCTTAAGTCCACTGTGGATTGGGATCAGTATTCCTGCAGATGACAGGAGAAAAAGACTAAGTCTGGAAATAAAACTGAAATTGAAATGCCAAACAAGCTGAAACACACTCCTGATCCTGGGTCTAACTGCAAACCTCCCCAACTTTCTGACTTCCAGCGTTCCCAATCCCAGACTTAAGTCTGGCCACACACAGACCAGTGATATTTTGCAAGACATCAATGCAATCCATCCTACAATAAACAGGATTCACTGAGCAGCACAGGACAGGTTCTCTCTGAACCTACTATATTTATCAGTACTCCCAGTAACACACAGCCCACTCATGAACATGCAGATCCGTTGAGCACAAGTCAGCAGAAAACAAAAAAAATGTTGGTTTAAAAAAGCAATTTAAAAACAAAACACTGCAGATGCTGGAATCCAAAATGAAAACAGAAAATGTTGGGAATACTTCTGATTAAGGGTCATTAATCTGAAATGCTAACTTTTTTTCCTCAGATGCTGTACCCTAGTGCTTTTGTTAGGGTTTTAAATAAGGCACTTTCACAAGAATGACCAGATAAACTGACAAATAGAATCCTGTAATACTGAACTTGTTGAAGGCTGATACTTGCAGAGGGACATGCGTGGATTACACCTCAAATGGAGAAATTCCCACATATAACATTTAATCACTTTCATACTCAGTACTTATTGAAGGAAACTCCTGACTGCACACTAACTGTAAAAGTTAGACCAAGACTTCCCAGGGTCACAAGAGAATTAATTCAAGCAGTAAAATTACCTTTGCAAAACCTGGTTTTATACCGCAAGGTAGTTTCTCTCCCATTCTCCCCGTCAATTATCATTTCACCTCCTCCTCCCATTCTGCTCCATCCAGCATTAACACCAAATAACTGAACAGACAGCCCAAGTGAGCCAACCGAGACTCACTAAATGAAGAGTTTGAATGATGGTACAGACAGACAGTTGAAGTGTGGTGCTTTGCAGTAAGTCATTACAGGACATCACTACAATGGGAGACACTGTGTGACTACAGTGAAAATAGCACAGGTCGAGTGTGCCCACTGTGCAAACAAACTCAACATGCAAAGTCAAAGTGCAAATGCCACAGAGTGGAGTGTGTTATAGTGTAAATGGACATAAGATGTAGTATGATTACCACTGTACAGATGTAACAGGGTGCAGAGTGTCACCAAGTTGTAAACAGATATGGGGTAGGTACAGAAATTCATGAGTCATAAGCTCCATCATGGGCACTAGCCTCCCCAGCATCAAGGACACCCTCAAAAGGCGATGCTTCAAAAAGATAACATCCATGATTAAGGACTCCCATTAACCAGTGATAGCCTCTTCTCATTACTACCACCAGGGAGGAGGTACAGGAGCCTGAAGGCATACATAACATTTTAGGAATGTTTCTTCCTCTCTGCCATCAGATTTCTGAACAGGTAACCAACTAACCCATCAACACTAATTATGATAATCCCTTTCTTATGATAATTTATAGTATTTTTCTGTATTACACTGTACTGCTGCTACAAAACAACAAATTTCACAACATGTCAGTGATATGAAACCTGATTATGATTCTAAGTATTATACTATAATGCACTGCAAACTGTAAATGCACACAGGGTGTAATGTGTCATTGCTGTAGAGAGGATGAATCATCATAGTATAAATAGCACATGGGCATTGCGTATGAACAGTATAATCAGAGTGTGTCGCTCGAGACCCATCACATGTTCTCAGCTTTGTAATATCTTATTCAGTAACCCCTCTTCTAGTAACTTTTGACTGCCTTTAGTGATCCTGCTAAATATTAGAAGAATAGGTTATGTTTATCAAAGTTTGACATGAAAATGTAGTGAAATATGGACAATTGGCAATACAATGCAGATGTACAAAATACCACAATATGGAACAGTACTTGGGTATGTTACAAATACCAGTTTGAGACTGGTATCTGTCTTCCAGTGCAAGTCAGCAGTAGTGATACAAGAGAAACTGCAGATGCTGGAAATCTGGACCAATAATCCTGACAAAGGGTCTCAGACCGAAACGTTGACCATTAATTTCCCTCCATAGATGCCGTCTGCCCTGCTGAGTTCCTCCAGCAATCTTTGTGAGTAGTTATACTGGTGGCTCCCCACTGGCACATGAAAAAAAGACTTCATGGATATGAATTTGCAAACACATATTAACATAAAATGTCAGCAATAAATGAATAAATATTTTCCTACATCTTTCCATTTGTATGGGCATTGCAAGTACAGTAAACATGGGCAAGTAATTTATACTATTTGTCTCTAATGCCTCTGGATATTACATTTCCTTTGAACCCTGAGACACCAAAAATAATTTTAACATCAGAGCTAACCTACTTACTTCAAAATGATGAAGGCATCTTTCAGTCTGTCCACTTTATTATCTAGGGTAACTAACTGTAGCATTGCAAGCACTGTACAAGTCAAACAGGGCTCAGTGTTTCAGTGCAGATTATACCCATACAGAGAGGCTGTATTAAAACTTAATTGTGTAGAGGTTACAGAGCACAAGTACACAAGGCAAAATTTACAAGCAAAGATACAAAGTTTAATTAACATAACAAATTAAATTTACAATGAAGTGTTGGTCAACCAAGGATCCAGCCTTCCCGAGCAGCTCAGGAAACAGCTGCTTGTTTCTGTGGCTAAGGCAGCAGCTAAATGTGCCCACTAATGGGGTGTTCATCTCGGAGGGTGAAACCCAAGTGTCAGCTGAAGCTTAACTAGAGGCATTCTTGATCCTTTAAGTCAGAAATATATGGATTCAATTTGACAACAAAAATCTCAGCTGCTATCGCAAAAGATTGCTACATGGTTGGCAATCTGTCTTTCAAATGAGATTTTAAACTCAGCCTACATCAACTATCTACGTGATCCCATGGTAGCAGTTGAAGCAGAGCACGGGATTTATCCACAGTTCCCTCTTTGATATTTACCCTTCATTTGACAGAGCTACAAAACTTACCATGTTATATGTTTAGGTGGTTGCTGTGCACGACAAAACTGATAACTTCATTAGTACTTCTGACCTTTGGATACAGCACTCAGAAACATCCTAAAAGATACTTAGTTACAAGTCTTTTTCTATAGAGACATGATTGCCCCAGATCCAAAGGTGACAGCTCTGCTCCACAAATGAGAGAGATGGCTACAGGACCTGAAATTTAAGGAGACCCCATGAACACCAACAGCAGGAGAGCAAAGGGTTGAGCTGGAATGCTGGATAATTTGAATATACCTGTGACCCTGAGCTGGATTATTTGTCCTTATTAAGCTATTAACTAGGTACCTCTATGAACAGTTCATTCACACAGCAATTCCAGCCTTACCCTACCAGAAATATTCTTTTTATCTACCATCCCATTATATCTTCTTTGTTGTTCTGACAAGGAATTGTCAGAAACGTTATCTCTTTCTCTCCTTCCACATATGCTCCCTGACCAGCTGAGAGTATTTGGCATTTTCTGGTTTGATTTTAGGCAGGTAGCTTTACTAGGTAGCAAAGATGTCAACTGCTTATCCCAAGTCCATACCTGCCCTAATCTTCAGGTGTGAAAATTCTAAGAGGAAGATACTTGCAAGGAGACAGTCACATTTGAAAGGTGACTAAAAGGAAAGAAAAACTCAATCACTATTTCCAAGCATTTGCGGCATGAGGCATACTGTAAATGTAAACGTCGATTTGAAAATTAGCCAAAATACTTGATGAAAATTATTAAGAGCACTCACACTGAATAACAGACAAAAACTTTTTCTTTGCAGTCACATTAACTGTTGGGAAGAGAGTCAGACCTTGAAAGAACTCCCTCTGTGGCAAAAATAACGGCTGCTATGCAGATGGGAGAAAATGGAGGTGTTGGAAGAGGCAATGGAGTTTTCCCATGCATCCAGGAAACCCCATGCCTTGGTCTGGACTGAAGGCTACCGCCTGTATGTGACTACCCTCCCTACGCAGCTTCCCCGAATTCATTGTGAGTCACAGGCTCATCATTGGACCAGAGATGGCAGCATTTTGCACTGAGGTGCAGAATACAGTAACATTGCTGAGGATAAATGTGAAGCTTGGAAACATAGTCTGAAGAGACTGTGGGCAGAATATAAATGCATCAGTTGTTGCTGCTATGGTTTGATTTTCCTTTTCCTATGAGTGAGAAACTTTGGTTCAAGTTTGCATATTGAGGAGTCAGCAACAGGGAAGTAGATACTACAAATTGGGTGACATCACTGATCCACATATTACGAAGGCAAACATTGGACACACTGAGACAAACCCACCTCAGTACCTGGGGAAATTTACTAACCTGGGAACAACTGAAAGTTTGAACCAAAATGCCCCAAACTGTATTTATCCATAAATGATACATTGAAAATGCACAGATTGGTTTAATTTCCAAGCAAATGTATCTGGCAGATCCTGTATTGAATACCTGCAATTACCAAGAAAGTTAACGCTGTGATGTACCCACGTGAGGTATCAATACAAGTCCAACCTATGAAAAAGGAAATAAGACATTATATCATAGAGTCATAGAATTCTACAGCACAGATACAGGCCCTTCAGCCTATCTAATCCATGCTGAACTATTGATCTGCTTAGTCCCGTTGACCTGCATCCAGTCCATCACCTAACCATCTATATCTATCCAAATTTCTCTTAGATGTTCAAATCGGACCTGATTCCACCACTTGTGCTGGCAGCTTGTTCTACACTCTCACCACCCTCTGAGTAAAGGAGATCCCCCTCATGTTCCCCTTAAATATTTCACCTTTCACCCTTAACCCATGACCTCTAGCTCTAGTCTCACCCAACCTCAGAGGAAAAAGTCTCATTGCATTTACCTTTTCTATAGCCCTCATAATTTTGTATACCTCTATCAAATCTCCCCTCAATCTTCTATGTTCTAGGAAATAAAGTCCTAACCTATTCAATCTTTACAGGTCCTCAGGTCCTCAAGTGCTGGCAGCATCCTTGTAAACTTTCTCTGCAATCTTTTAATCTTATTTACCTCTTTCCTGTTGCTGGGTGACCAAAACTCCAAACTAGGCCTCACTAATGTCTTGTACAATTTCAACATAGCATCCCAGCTCCTGTACTTAATACATTGATTTCTGAAAGCTAATGTGCCAAAAACTTTCTTTACAATCCTATCTACCTGTGACATCACTTACAAAGAATTATGTAGAACAGGTCCCTCTGTTCTACACCCTCCTTTGTGCCCTACCACTCATTGTGTAAGAACTACCGGTTTTTCCAGAGTGCAACATCACACACTTGACTACATTAAATTCCATCTGCCATTTTTCAGCTGATCCAGATCCCCTGCAAGCTTTGATAGTCATCTTCACTATGCACAATACTCCCACTCATGGTGCCACCTGCAAATATGCTGATCCAGTTGATTATATTATCATCCATGACATTGATGTAGATGACAAACAGCAATGGAACCAGTACCAATCCCTGTGGCACACCACTTGTCACAGGCCTCTAGTCAGACAGACAACCATATCTACTAACACTCTCTGGCTTCTCCCACAATGTCTAATCCAATTTACTACCTCATCTTGAATGTCAAGCCACTGAACCTTGTTGACCAACATCCCTTGTGGAACCTTGTCAAAGGCCTTGCTCAAGTCCTTGTAGACAACATCCACTGCCTTGATTTTATCAAGTTTCCTGGTAATATCCTCCAAAAACTCTATGAAACTGGTTAAACACGACCTATGACACACAAAGCCATATTGACTATCCATAATCAGTCCCAAATACTTATAACTGGTCCCTTAGAAGACCTTCCAATAACTTTCCCACTACTGTTGTCAGGCTCACTGGCCTATAATTTCCTGGCTAATTCTTAGAGCCTTTCTTAAATAACGGAACAACATTAACTATCTTCTAATCCTCAGGCTCCTCACCCATGGCTAAGGATATTTAAAAAATCTCTGCCAGGGCCCCTGCAATTTCTGCCTCCCACAGGGTCCAAGGCAGGCCCCTAGCATTTTTCCACCCTAATTTGCCTCAATACAGCAAACACCTCATCCTCTGTAATCTGTATAGGGTCTATGATCTCGATGACGCTTTGCCCCACTTTTATATACTCTGTGTCCATCTCCTGAGTAAATACAGATGCAAAAAATCCATTTAAGATCTCCCCTATCTCTTTTGGCTCCAAACATACAGTAGAATATCACTCGGATCTTCCAGAGGAGCATTTGTCCCTTGTTATCCTTTTGCACTTAACATATCTGTAGAAGTCCTTAGGATTCTCTTTCACTTTGTCTGTTAAAACAACCTGATGCCTTTGTTTCACCCTCTTGATTTCCTTCTTAAGTGCTCTCTTGTACTTCTTATACTCAAGTACCTCATTTGTTCCTACTTGCCTATACCTGCTATGCACCTCCTTCTTTCTCTTAACCATGGCCTCAATATCTTTCAAAACCCGGAGTTCCCTAAACCTGCTATCCTTGCCTTTTATTCTGACAGGAACATACAAACTCTGTACTCTCATAATTTCACTTCTGAAGGCCTCCCTCTTACCAAGTTCATCTTTGCCAGAAAACAACCTGTCCCCATCCACACTTGCCAGATCCTTTCTGATACCATCTAAATTACTCTTTAGCCTAATTAGTACCTCAACTCGAGGACCAGACCTATCCTTCTCCATAATTACCCTGAAACTAACGGCATTCAATAAGATCATTCAATAGATCACACAGTTGATTTTTTTTTGTTAACCTTGTCACATTTGTTTTACTGCTGTGTTAGTTCATGAATGAAAAAATACCAATTAATGACAACAGACAAAATCCCTGTCCTACCAGCTAACATCTTTACTGAAGGAATGTCACTCACTCATTGCAATGAATAATGATAGATCGATACGGACTGTTAAAATAAATGGGACATACACGCATGATAATGACCCTGATATTTATAGTTGATAGCATGCACTCATATCGTGTTCCCTCTGAGTGAGTCTAAGAACTATTATATTACTTAATTTTATTCTGATCACTACAATTACAATTCTGTGCAGCCTGCTGACTGTACAAATTTTAAGATGAGTACAACCATGGCTGCTATTCACAAGCCAGGTTTTCTGGTAAAG
This sequence comes from Hemitrygon akajei, assembly GCF_048418815.1. Classification (NCBI taxonomy): domain Eukaryota; kingdom Metazoa; phylum Chordata; class Chondrichthyes; order Myliobatiformes; family Dasyatidae; genus Hemitrygon; species Hemitrygon akajei. The sequence goes on along the minus strand of NC_133137.1, from coordinate 3,049,777 downwards.
AGAAGCACTGCAAGGCCACTAACCCCTCTTGAATTTACTCAGGCAGCCGGAGTTGCAGAACGAGCGAGCGGATCCAGTCTCCCAGCAGCCTCTGCCCTTCATCCCCCTCAACAGTGTCGGTCAAAGAAGCGGAGTTCTATGGCAGCACCGAATCGAGCGGCCTTCTCATTCAGCAGGATACATGGCTCACGGTCCTTGCAGCTCCATTCACTGGGTATTCACCCACGTTTTTTGTTTCACTCATTGCACCACTACCGGCCCGCAGGTTGCCATACCACAATGCACCGCTGCTTACTCTACAGCATGGGCCAGCACTTAACCCCTTGTGATCCAAACTGAACACACCATGACAGCACCAGACAATTCTCTTCAACATTATTGGATAAAATCGGAAACACTTTCGTTTTCTCTTAAGGAGATCAACAGATCTTTTGAAATGAGTTTTAAACCACACAACAATCCGATTAAGGTAGTTCTACATGGTAAATGAATATGAGCAAGTGAGTTATATGTAATTAGGGACTCATGCAGCTTACATCAGAATCAGGTTTAATATCACTGGCATATGTCATGAAATTTGTTGTTATGAGGCAGCAATACATTGAAATAAATAATAATGAAAACTGTAAGTATATATAGTAAAAAAGTTAAATTAAATAAGTAGAGCAAAAAGAGAAAGAGTATTGAGGTAGTATTCATGGGTTAAATATCCCTCAGAATCACTTGCAGGTCAGGTCGTTGATTTCTACAGATGTACAGTGGAGAGCATTCTAATTGTTTGAATCACTGTCTGGTATGAAGGAACAATTGTACAACATTGGAAAAAGCTTAAGAGAGTTGTAAACTCAGCCAGCTCCATCATGGGTACTAGCATCACCAACATTGAGGCCGTCTTTAAAAGGCGATGCCTCAAAAAAGCAGCATCCCTCATTAAAGACCCCCACCACTAGGACATACCCTCTTCTCATTGCTACAAACATAGAGAAGGTACAGGAGCCTGAAGGCACACAATCAACATGTTAGGAACAACCTGTTCCCCTTTGCTATCAGATTTCGGAATGATCCATGAACTCACGAATACTACATCTCTATTTTTGCTCTAAATTTACACTAATTTAATTTTTTCCATATATCTCTTACTGTAATTTATAGTATATTTTATATATTCCACTGTGCTACTGCCGCAAAACAACAAATTTCATGACATATGTCAGTGATTATAAACCTGATCCTGGTTTTGAGAGACTGGATATACATTACAGATTCAAATATAAAATATAGGACAATACACAGTGTATAGAGAGGATCAGAACTGACTTATATAATTGCTTATTATTATGTACATCCTTTCTGTACAAGTTATGCATACTGTCCGAAGAGCCAAGCATGATCTAAAGACAAAGCTGATGGGATGTCAGTTGGAAATAAATGGACTGAGTGGAAGTTTAAATCTGCAAACAAGAGCTTGTGTTGAATCACTGAAGAGGAGCTAGGAATGTGATTATGCTTGCTTCTGCAAAGACTGCGACATGATGTCAGAAACTGATCAAGGCTTGTGTAGATAAGCAGTTTGGGGAAACAAGAGACCATGCACTAGGTTGCAGGGCAGGAATGCTGACCTTCCCTGTCTGATCAATTTACCTTCAATACAAGAGCTGTATCAGCTGCAGTCAACTTTCTCATCCTGAAGCTACTATACCAATGGCAATGTTTTTTTCATACAGTCACAGAGTTATACAACAAGATATCTGTACAATCTTGTCCAATTTGTCTGCATTTGGTTCCTACCCCTCTAAACCTTTTCTATCCATGCACTTGTATAAATGTCTTTTAAACATTATAATTTTATCTGCCTCTACCATTTCTTCTAGCATCACATTCCATATACCTACATCCTCTGAGTGAAAAGGTTTCATCTTCAGGTTTCTTTTAAATATTTCTCCCCTCTCCTTAAATATATGTCCTTGAGTTTCAGACTTCCCTAATCTGGGGATATTTCTCTTTACCTACACCCTTCATGATCTTATACACTGCTGTGAGGTTACCCTCACCCTTCGATGCTTTGGGGGAAAATGTCCTAACCTATTTAAAAGGAAGAAAGTGAGGGAAAGAAGAACAGAGGCAACACCCAGTGACCACTTTATTAGGTACCTCCTGACTCTAATAAAATGGCCACTGAGTGTATATAAGGTAATCTTAAGTATATACAGCCACACTCAACAGTTAATTGCACATTGTGTTTCATAGAAATACTTTTATATTTATGCTTATTGTGCTTTTATGCTTACTGTGTGTGTTTTTTTATACTGCATTGAATCCTAAGTAACAATCATTCGCTCTTCTTTACACTCGTGTACTCAAAAATGACAATCTTGAATTTTGAAGAAAACCACGGAGTCATTTGTTAAGCACATTCAAGATACTAAGAAAATCAGATTTTATTCGAGGACAAAGAGATCTGACCAACAGCCAACCCAGACATCAGATGTTTGGAAAGGAGGGAACGTCAATCAGGTCCACTGCCCAAGGATAAAAAGGTAGCAGTGGGTTGCAGCAGCAAAAAAGAGCTTTAACCAGTGATCGATTGGTATTTGGGACTGATTAGTAAGAGCAAATTAAAAGAAGGCAGGGACAAGCGCAGCAGCCATCGTCAGAGTGGACATAGTCAGAGTGGTGATCTTGAGGCTTTAGCTCTTTGAGGTTTCATTGAAGAGAGGCTTCACTCAGAGAAAGCAAAGGAAAGAAAAGCTCAAGATTTTTCCTTCTCTTCTTTATATCTGCTCAGCTCGGACAATAGAGATGTCAGCCAGGATAATGAAATGCTCCTCTTGTGGGATGTGGGAAGGTAGGGAGATGTCCAGTGTCCCTGACAACTACAACTGTGAGGCACATCCAGCTGCAGCTTCTAACAAACCGCATTAAGGAGTTGGAGCTGGAGCTAGAACTCCGGATCATTCGGGAGGCTGAAGGGGGGATAGATAGGACATATAGAGAAGTAGTTACACCAAGGTGCAGGACACAGGAAACAGAGTAACAGTCAGGAAGGGAAAAGAGGTTAAGGAGCTAGTGAAAAGTACACCTGTGGCCACTCCCCTCGACAACAGGTATTTCACTTTGGATTCTGTCAGGGGTGGGGGGGAGCATGGGATGACCTAACAGAGGAAAGTGCCTCTGACACTCAGAAGGGAAGGGGGGAGAAGAGGCATGCTGTGGTGATAGGAGATTCATTAGTTAGGGGAATGGACAGAGGTTCTGTGGGTGAAAGCAAGATTCCTAGATGGTATCTTGCCTCCCAGGTGCTAGAGTCTGGGATATCTCAGATTAAGTCCTCAGCTTTCGAAAAAAGGAGGGTGAACAGCCAGAAGCCATGGTCCATGTAGGTAGCAATGACGGGCAGGACGAGTGACGAGATTCTACGTAGGGAGTTCAGGGTGTTAGGTACTAAGTTAAGGGGCAGTACCCCCAGGTTTGTGATCTCAGGATTGTTACCTGTGTTTGTACTAGTGAGGCCAGAACTAGGAAGATTATACATTTTAATACATGGCTAAGGAGCTGGTGCAGGAGGGAGGGCATAAGAGTTTTGGATCATTTGGCTCTCTTCCAGCGAAGGTGGGACCTGTACAAAAAGGACGGTTTGCACCTGAACTGGAAGGGTGCTTACTGTATATCCTAGCTGGAAGGTTTGTTCATGCTGCACTATGGAGTTTAAACTCAAGTTGCAGGGGGCTGGGAACCAGAGTGCCAGAACAGTTAGCGGAGAGGTTGGGCTCATATGGATAGCACTAGAGGTCAGGATTGAACTGAGCTGTGAGGCAGTAACACTACTTGTTGCATCCCTGTGCTGCCCAGTCACCTGCCCTGCTCCTCCTTGACTGTATTACAAATGGTAAAAACTACACAGTAGCCCCAAAATCACCAACAATGTTATGATATAACTGTCTGTTTCATATCCCTGCTTATGTGAAATCCAGACAAGCAAAACCACCACACCTAAATACTACATGCTGTAAGGGGAAAATACATTTGCTATCTGCTGGGTGAATTTACATCACATTCTGATTGTTTTGCATGCTTACGTCTGGAGAGATTTATAAAATTTATGCAAACCTTTGTAAATCCTTGCTTTGGTCTAAGCTGGAACGTTGGGTCTAATTTTGGGCATCATATCAGAGGATGTCTTTGCTGTGATTCATACGAGTTTCAGTAGAACAGTGTTAGGGTTTAAGGATTTGCTGAAGAGACAAGAGAAGCCGGGGAAATTTAGTAAAAGCATTCATAATTGTGAGGTATTTTGTTAGAGTGCACATGGCAAAATTCTATTATTCCAACAAAGCAATAAATTTCACAATGTATGCCAGTGATAATAAATTTGATTCAGATTCTGATATTAAAAGGCTGGTGTAACTTTCAAATGGAGTTGGATTCAATTAATCATTATCCTGATATGTGACATAGCATTGGAATGTCAGGCAGCAAGTCACTCGCCCAGCCTCTGCCCGCTCTTTGTAATGTTGGTGTGACCAGTATAATTGAGTTTTGGATCACATACAGTACCTATGATTTGGGAACTGAACTCGATTCTTTGCTTATATTATTGTTGTATTGTTCCATTTCTTTATGACATATATTCTGCTGCCCAGATCCATGTGAGAGACTTCTATGATGATGATTCAGCTCATAACCTATGGTAATGCATATAATGCTTGAGTAATAAAACTGGCTGAAAATGTAGACATCCCTTTCTGTATTACAGAAACATTCCTTACAGTTAATATTTTTTCAGCACATGAATTCAGTAAGATATTACTGATCAGCATTTTCATAACATTTTCTAGTGAAATTCACCACCTGGATTGAAAGAAGACACAGAAAATTCCTTGCCTGAAAAGGAAATCCCATCGTCTTTGTCATTTCATCAACATCTTATTCCTCCTTTGTCTGCATGCTCTATGATTTTTCCTAGGGCATTAAAGAAGAGATTTTCAACCTATCTATCGTGTACTCTCGCAAATTTCTACAGCTGTACCATGGAGAGCATTATGCAGGGGCCACTGCACAAAATCAGAAAAAGCTGCAGAAAGCTGCAAACTTAGCCATCTCCATCATGGGCACTAGCCTCCTCAGCATCGAGAACACATGGAAAAGGCGATAACCATCACTAAGGATTTTCATCACTAGGACATGCCCTCTTCTCATTGCTACCATCTAGGAGAAGGTACAGGAACCTAAGGACACACCCCACACACTCAACATATCAGGAGCACCTTCTTCCTCTCCGCCATCAGATTTCTGAATGGACAATGAACCAATGTACACTACCTCAATTTTCATTTTTGCTCTCTTTGTGCACTATTTATTTATTTTTAAAAATATATTTCAGAATAAGTTTTAATATCACCAGTATATGTTGTGAAATTCATTGTTTCTTATTGTAATTTATAGTTTTTAATCATTATTATGTATTACAATGTACTGCTGTCACAAAACAACAAATTTCACAATGTTTGCCAGTGATATTAAACATGATTCTGAACTTTACTGTCACAGAAGAGCCCATTCAGCTTAACAGGTTGATGCTAGCTGCCGAAAGTAGAATCACATCAGTTCCATTGCCCTGTACCACTGCAATTCAGTCCTCTCACATGCAAATCAATTTCCATAAGATCATAAAACATAGAGGCAGAATTAGGCTATTTGGCCCATCAAGTCTACTCCATCATTTGATTATGGCTAATTCATTTTCTCTCTCCATCCCATTCTCCTACTTCTTCTGATTAATCTTTGACACCTTTACTAATCAAAAGTCTATCAACCTCCACAGCCATTGGTGGCAATGAATTCCACAGATTCACCACACTCCGGCTCAAGAAAGTCCTCCTCATCCAAAGGGTTATCCTTGTATTCTGAGGCTGTGCCCTCTGTTAGTTCCTCTGCCACATAGCCATACATAAATTACAATGTTAACCCAGAAGCATGTCTGCGAGCTGTGAAAAGAAACCAGAGCACCGGGTGGGGGGAGCCCACACAGTCACCAAGAGAACGTGGTCTACATGGGCAGCACCTGAACCCAAGTGTCGGGAGCTGTAAGGAAGAACAAATGCTGCCAGAAACAGAAAAGTTTACAGAAAGTAGTGGCTACCGCCTAGTCCATTACAGGCCAAGCCCTCCGCACTATTGAGCACATCTACAAGGAGTGCTGCTACAAGAAAGCAGCATCCATCATCAAGGACACCCACCACCCAGACCATGCTCTCTTCGCATTACTACCATCGGGCAGGACGTATAGGAGCCTTAGGTTCCACAACACCAGGTTCAGGAACAATTATTATCCTACAACCATCAGGCTCCTGAATGAACCAGTGCGGATAACTTTTCTCACCTCAACTCCGAACTCAATCCACACCCTACAGACTCACTTTCAACGACTCTACAACTCATGTTCTCAGTATTATTTTTTCATATTTGAACAATTTGTCTTCTTTTGCACATTAGTTGTTTGTCAGTCTTTGTTTATGTACATAGCAATTTCAAACATTATGTTGTATTTCTTTATTTTCTTGTAAATTTCTGAAAATGAATCTCAAGGTGACAAATATATATTTTGACAATAAATTTACTGAGTATGAATTTGACCTGCTCAGTGCCTCCAGCATTTTCTGTTTGCACTTCAAACTGCATAGCTGTCTGACTTCAGTATTTTTTTTATAATCTGTAGTCCATTGCACAGGCTTCTTTCTGTTGGATATTTCTGTGTTGGTGATTCAGCTCACATCCAATGATGCACAACATTAACACAAACCACCTTACAATCCACTACTGTTCCTCCCAGGGGATCAAGGCAGAGGGTGCATGCACTGTAAAGAGTCTGTTCTTTGATGCCCTGAAGGAACCCCGAAGACTGGAATTGATAGTTAACAATGAAATTTGTAAGTATGGGGATGTTTAACCCTGTTCTGGATTCAGCCCATGGTATCAATATAACACCAGACAATTTGATTATTTCACTTATGCAGGAAGGGAAACATTAAAAAATGTGCAAAAATAGCAGTTTATTTTCCAAAACATTAATCAAAGAAGTTGAAGCAGAATTCCTGGTGAGTAGTCCTTTTCAATCAGTCAGGCAGAGCTTCTCACTGATAATCTCAGGAGGACAATTTGCACAACGCGTACTTGCTCCCTAATTACATTACAAGATTTCTTCAGCAGCTTCTTAACATATAAAAGAGGACAGGCAAAGTCTGCGCATCGTCCAGCATATTCTTATATTTAGAAAGATAGGACAGAAAACTGGGATATTGTATATGAAAGTCAAATACAGTGCACACACTGGTAACCTAAAATAAAAACAAATGCTCAGCAGATAAGGCTGTATCTGTGGGGAGAAAACCGGTTAGCATGTTATGGACATGCACTTAACAACTGATGATGGGAAAGTTCAGAAACTATGGATAGAGTGCATGATCATCTAAAAATTTTCATCTAGTCAGAGTGAACCAGCGTGGATTGATTAGGCATTTTCATTCCCTTCCAATGGACTTTGATGATGGGATAAGAAGTCACTTGAAGTTTGCCAGCAATTCATAGGGATGGGTAAATTCATTAAATTATAATGCAATAAAGCTGAATTTTAATGTAGCTAAATGTGAGGCTAACTACTGTATCGGGGGGTGGGGGGTGGGGGAGGGAAGCAGACTAAACCTGAGATTGTGAAAAACAAGGAAAATTACTCTGACTCTCTGAACATTGGTTATTAAAATGACATGGACAGCATTAGGTCATAGTCAGTCTAATGGAATGCTGCCCTTTGAAACCACATCTTTTTTTGCTGATTAACAGAATCAAAAAACATCAGACTTACAATTGACATATGACTTTCAATCATTTTGGAAGAAAGTCTATTAGCCCTTCCAAACTTTACTTCTGAAAGGCTTATCACTGATCCTTAAACAATCCGTCTCATCCTGGACTCTCCCAAACACTGGAAATGGTTTCTCCATCCACTTCATAAATTCGGAAAGGCTTACAACTAACTGTTCCTTAGACAATCCCTCATATCTTAGCCTCTCCCAATTATTAGAAATAGTTTCTCTATCCACATCATAACTTCGGAAAGGCTCACACTGTTCCTTAGACAATCCTTCATATGCTTGACTCTCCCAAACACTCCATCGACCTTATAACTTTGGAAAGGCTTACAACTGTCCCTTATACAATCCTTTATATCCTAGACTCTCCTAGTCACTAGAAATAGTTTCTCCATCCACACCATCAGTTCCACTTAATAAGTTGAGGAATCACCTTTACCCTCCTAAATTCCAGGAATATAGCTTGAATGTTTACAATCTCTGAATTATTTAAACCTTGGAGCAGAACTGTTGTGGGAAATTAATGTGTTCTGGGAAATTTCTTCTCAAAACTGTGCCTGAAATGACTCAAAGTATTCTGAATGAGGTCCATCCATGACTTTGTACGCAAGAAGAGTAACTTCTACACTTTATAACAATATAACCATCACAGCACGGAAACAGGCCATCTCGGCCCTCCTAGTTCATGCCGAACTCTTAATCTCACCAAGTCCCACCTACCCGGACTCAGCCCATAACCCTCCACTCCCTTCCTGTCCATATACCTATCCAATTTTACCTTAAATGACACAACTGAACTGGCCTCTACTACTTCTACAGGAAGCTCATTCCACACAGCTATCACTCTCTGAGTAAAGAAATACCTCCTCGTGTTTCCCTTAAACTTTTGCCCCCTAACTCTCAAATCATGTCCTCTCGTTTGAATTTATATTCTAGTAATCTTATAAAAGTGCTTAGTGCTTGGGAGAATTAGGCCTCAAGTAAATGTTGTGTAGTGTTAGTTGTAGTAGGAAATAATGAAGCACAGAAAACAATTGCAATGAGAATGAAAAGTTTACATCATAAAAGGAAACCACTTAACATCAGTCAGATGGTATAATACAGTGGCTTGAATGTAGTAAAGCATCCTAAACCACCACAGAGTACAATCAGATGAAAAGTAATATCCATACAAAAAGCTAGAATGAGAATGTAATACTATAGGTATGATCCCAGGACAGGATTTAAGATGTGTTAACAAGATTAAGGTAAGTGTGTGCACTGGTGCTCGGTTGGTGTCATTAGTAACCAAATATACAATATCATCAAGGGTCCAAATCCTAACCCTTCTGATCAACACTGAGATCGATCCTCCCACCCCCATCAGTTCCAATATTCATCACTTGATTTAGCAACTCCATTCTATGTCAGTGGCAAGTTCACTTCCATCGTGCACCTCAATCCTGCAGTCCCATGGCAAACCACAGTTCATATATTTTTCTGGGCCATGACTCTGTTGGTAAGTCCAACAGTACGACTCTCCTAAGCAACAAGCACAAAGCTATTCCAGCAAAATATTAATTAAAGGTGCCAGCAGTGATGATTTAGCACCGATCCTTCGCTATCACCAAGCTATTATTAATGCTTTTTGAGATAGTGATTTAGATGCATATCATATTTTTTTACTGAGTTAAGTATTGTATGTAATTAGTTTTGCTACAACAAGTGTATGGGACATTGGAAAAAAGTTGAATTTCCCCATGGGGATGAATAAAGTATCTATCTATCTATCTATCTATCTATCTATCTAACACAGAGTTAAAGCCATTTAAACAGCATATAACATTGAACAGGACATGCATAATTCCTGTAATCGGAATGGTATCATACCTCCCACAATCCCCACTCCCACCCAGTCACTCCTTCCGCACTCAGCTCCCCAAATCAGTCTTCCCAGTATCAATGATCCCCATCACACTTCCCACAATCCCCACTCCACCCAGTTACTCCTTCCACACTCAGCTCCCCAAATCACTCTTCCCACTATCAATGATCCCCATCACACCTCCCACAATTCCCACTCCACTCAGTTACTCCTTCCACACTCAGCTCCCCAAATCACTCTTCCCACTATCAATGATCCCCATCACACCTCCCACAATCCCCACTCCACCCAGTCACTCCTTCCACACTCAGCTCCCCAAATCACTCTTCCCACTATCAATGATCCCCATCACACCTCCCAATATCAGTGACACCCATCAAAACCTTCCACCATAGTGATCCCCATCATACCTTCCACTATCAATGACCCACCTGCCAAACCATCTTCACATTCAGTTGACACCCCCCATCATCCCTCTCACTATCTGCTTCCAAAATCACTTCTTCTACTATCACAATCAGAGATCACCCTCATCTTTTATAAAGGGTGCAACTATCATACATACTACAATAATAGAACCGTAACTGCCACAATCAATACTCATCATAACTTCTACAATCACTGCTGTCCACAGCTTTCTGCAATCAAATTCCCAACATACCACTGAAGATATTCTCAAATCCTGACTGAGAAAGTGTAGCTCATGGGAATTCATGAACTATGAATACTCAAAATCGAGATGGCAGGACCTCAGGTCCATTCCTTAGCAGCACACAGAGTCCCGCTGTAGACAACAGAGGGAGCATAGCACACTCCATACAACCAACCTCATATCTGTCACCTCCTGCCCCAGCTATGGCAGTCATCATTTTGGTCTCATTAGCCTCCTCAGAATCCGTATGTATGGAAGCAAGTCATCTTCAAACCCCAGGGAATCCCTGGGAGGAGAAAGAACTAAACTTTCCTGCCTATGATAAGCAGTGTTATCTTTCTTAATTAAGTGCACAATTGGAGCCAATGAGTGAAACTTTCAGAAAAATTCTACGTTTGCTGAGTTAAGAAAAAATATGGCTTCTATTATTACACTGGGAGTATATTACATACCAATGAATAGTGGGAAAGAAAGCAATAAGAGATTTATAGGCAATTTATAACAATTTACAGTAGTAGCAGACTGGTGTTAATGAGGAGACATCAATTACCCAAGGGTGCCTCAGGATTGCACTGGCTTGAATTCAAAGCTGAGAGGTGGAAAATGCATTTAGGGTTGCTTTCCTAATTGGAGTGTAACTTATCCAGGAAGAAGGACAAGTTCGATGTTAAATGACAAATTGCTAGTGACCAGAAGAAAATAAGACTTTGGAAGCAGTAAACAAACTATGATTAGACTCACAATGGAAAATAGATTTGAGAAGAATTAATCACCAAAAAGGTGTTGGCTGACACAAACTCTAGATCAAATAGTAGCAGGAGCAGTTTAAAAATGGAATTGATAACATAATAGTTAAATATAGTCCATCTCAACAAAAAGTGGTAGAAAACCTGACCTTCATGATAAACAAAAGGAAACAAGAAAAAAGAAACATATTAATTGTCAGCCTTTTATCATCAGAAGTACCTTTACAGCCAATCAAAAGATCGAAGTGTTAATCCAGCGCATCAGCAAGATAGACACTCCACGGATGTATTAAGGGGTTCTGCAGGGTTACAAGTGAAATGTTATACCACAAATCCATCTGTTCTTCGGGTGGACATGAAAGATCCTATTTTCTCTTTTGCACTGATTCTACTGCAACCATTTGGGATTGGACACAGTATCAAAGCAGAGTAACACTGCAAATGTTACTCCACTATTTAAGAACGGTGGGAGGCAGCAGAAAGGAAACTACAGACCTGTTAGCCTGACATCAGTGGTTGGGAAGTTGTTGGAATCGATTGTTAGCGATGAGATTATGGAATACCTGGAGGCACCTGACAAGATGGGCCAAAGTCAGCATGGTTTCCTGAAAGGAAAATCCTGCCTGACTAACCTACTGCAATTCTTTGAGGAAATTACAAGCAGGTCAGACAAAGGAGACACAGTGGATGTGGTGTACTTGGATTTTCAGAAGGTCTTTGACAAGGTGACGCACATGAGGCTGCTTAGCAAGCTAAGTGCCCATGGAATTTCAGGGAACATACTAGGATGGGTGGAGCATTGGCTGATCGGCAGAACACAGAGAGTGGAAATAAAGGGATCCTATTCTGGCTGGCTGCCGATTATCAGTGGAGTTCCACAGCGGTTGGTGTTGGGACCGCTACTTTTATGCTGCATGTCAATGATTTGGACTATGGGATTAAAAGATTTGTGGCTAAATTTGTCAATGATGCAAAGATAGGTGGAGGACTGGGTAGTGTTGAGGAAACAGAAAGCCTGCAGAGAGAGTTTAGGGGAATGGGCAAAGAAGTGGCAAATGAAATACAATGTTGGAAAGTGTATAGACATGCACTTTGGTGGAAGAAGTAAGCAGGCAGACTATTATTTAGATAAGGAGAGAATTCAAAATGCAGAGATGCAAAGGGACTTGGGAGCCCTTGTGTAGGAGACCCTAAAGGTTAACCTCCAGGTTGAGTCAGTAGTGAAGAAGGCAAATGCAATTTTGGCATTCATTTCTAGAGGTACAGAATATAAGAGTGATGTTGAGGTTCTATAAGGCACTTGTGAGAGAGACCACACTTGGAGATTGTGTGCAGTTTTGGGTTCCTTATTTAAGAAAGGATATACTGACATTGGACAGGGTTCAGAGAAGATTCACAAGAATGATTCCAGGAATGAAAGGGTTACCATATGAGGAACGTTTGGCAGCTCTTGGGCTGTGTTCCCTGGAGTTCAGGAGAATGATGGGGGATCTCATAGAAATATTCCAAATGTTAAGAGGCCTGAACAGATTAAATATGGCAAAGTTATTTCCCATGGTAGGGGATTCCAGGACAAGAGGGCATGACTTCAAGATTGAAGGGTGTCCTTTTGAACTGAGATGCAGAGAAATTACTTTAGTCAGAGGGTGGTAAATCTGTGGAATTCGTTGCCACGGGCAGCTGTGGAGGCCAAGTCATTGGGTGTATTTAAGGCAGAGATAGATAGGTTCTTGATTAGTCAGGGCATCAAAGGGTATGGGGAGAAGGCTGGGGAGTGGGGATGACTGAAAGAATTGGATCAGCCCATGATTGAATGGCAGAGCAGACTTGGTGGGTTGAATGGCCTACTTCTGCTCCTATATCTTAATGGCCTTATATGGTCTTATAAAGGAGAATAAGGAGTGACAAAGTAAAATGGTCCATCTGTGATTTTTTTTTGTAACTGCAAGACTCAATATAGCATGAAATAATGAACATTTAGAAATTTTAATCAGTCAGTGGCTACAGAAAGATTATATGTGAAAGGATGTGAGAACAGGTCTATTTGCTCATTTGAAGGCTAAATACCCAAGACAAATTAGTTCGGCCAGATGGTTTGACTCTGTGTTGTAAGGTCTAGCGTTGCCATTCGTGGTGAAGCCATTTTTGGTGCTGAGATCAAATTAAAAGATAGAGCTGGATGTCAGACATTTTAATTGAGTGCACATTGAGGAGGATAGGCTTCTAGCTTTGACATAGCCAATTCTCACACTCTGGACTCTCCCAAACACTGGAACATAACACTTATTTTCCTGTAGCCTATTCTCTATCGCATGGCCATCATCTCTCATGCTCCTTTTATCACCTACCTACATTAGGAGCAATTTTCTGTAGGCAAGTAACCTACTAAACCACGTGTCTTTGGGATGCAGGAGGAAACCAGAGACTGGGGGAAAGCACACGATTGCAAACTCGCTGCACAGAGCATTGCAGATCAGGATTGAACCAGAGTCACTGCTAGCAAGAGGTTTTGGTGAAGGATTGCTGTGTGCATAAAAGGAATACAATAGATACTGCATGTTGATTCACAGAAAGCACTTGCTAAGGTGCAACGTTACATGTATGTAAAAAAAATTAAAGCAAATGACAAAGAGGGGGTGAAATTCAGCTGGTCCAGAAGCACAAAATAGACAGCAGTGCACTGGCAATCCCACTTACAGTACCGTGTAAAAACTTTAGACGCATATACAGTATAGCTAGGGTGCCTAAAACCTTTGCATAGCACTGTGGTAATTTGCTGCCACAAAAAAAACTAATTTCATGACATGTGTGAGTGATGATAACTTGATTCTGATATGGATCGCTTTGGTGGACTGAGAGTGAGAAGGTGTTAGGAAGAGGGGAATCATGGTTGGGAAAAGGGGAAGGGAGAGAGATTTGCTGTAATGATTAATAAACCAATCGTTTGGAATCAAATGACCTTGCATGGTGTCTCAGGGATGGGTATGTCTACACTAACACCAAACCCCACCCCAGCACTCTTTCTCTGCCACCTGTCCCGCATCCCTCCCGTAGTACTCCACCCTCACCATTCCCAACATCCTTTTCACCCCATCAGATTTACAGACTTGCTCTCTGCTCCACGTTGACAAATACAGTACTGTGCAAAAGTCTTTGGCACCATAGCTATATATAAGCACCTAAGACTTTTGCACATTACTCTACTTTTGCTTGGCACTGGTTCAATGAGAATCAATGCCCTCTGTCTAAATAAAGTTAACTATTGTCACAGAACTACTGTCTTCTACTGAGCACCGTGGATCTTTTATAATGAGCCTCTCCCCAAGACTGTGTTGCTTATTACCTTACTGCAGTGAGGAAACCAAAGCTGAAACTAAGAACTCTGAACTTAAGTAACAAATTAGTTTGTTGTCAATGCACTCTGGAGTAAACTACACGAGGGGCAAGGCAACTTTCCATAGGTACATAAATCAAACTAATTGTACAGAAGTGCCCATCTCATTTATCATTTTGCCAGTCTTCAAATAATCCTTACCGCTGCAGTTCTACATAATTAGTGCAGGACATTCATGAGGCTTTCACTGCCAGACCAAAACAGATCTCCCCACCATGCCAAAGAATTTATTGTGAACTCTGCATTTCTGTTAAACCCTTATCCTGCACTCCTCTAGTTCCATTTCAACCAACCCTAATTTATTTTATTTTATTTTTTAAAGATACAGCTTGGTAACAGGCCCTATTATGACACCCAATTACCCCCAACAAACTAATTAACCTACTAACCCATATGTATTTTGGAATGGGGGAAAAAACAGAACACCCAGAGGAAATCCACACCGTCACAGGCAGAATTATAATCTCTTTACAGACAGCAGCAGGAAATGAACCCAAGTTGCTAGTGCTGTAATAGTGTTAAGTTAACCACTATGCTACTGTGCAACAGCCTCAAGACTCTTAAATCTCTCAATGCATGCAAGTTTATCATAGTCTTTGCCTAGTCTCTTACATTCAATCTTGCACTAACGGATTTCTGTTCTGCAGAATTGAAAGCAATCACCTTCTATCTGCCTTGTCCTATGTTGTCTTACTAACCTTGTCCTACATTGTCTTACTACCTGCACTACTGCACTCGGTAATAAAAGTCTCCAAGCTTTCCTTTTAATAATATCTTCTAGCAGCATATATCATTGTAAAGAATCTGAGTCATACACTTTCTACAACCTCAACAATCCTAGAGTCTAGCACAGCACACAACACTTTAATTGTACTTGATTTCAATAGAGCACTGATTAATGCCTGACAGCAATTCCACCTACACTTTTCCAAATATGGCTCATCACCAAAGACACTATTACCACTTCAGCATCAAGCTGCATGAAGTTGCATCTTGGTGTTTAGAATTACAGTATCCCTTCTAATTTCCTCTTTCCTTCTCCAATCAGCTGTACCTACCTGCTCCTTTATTCAGATGATAGGTATTAAGAGAAGAGGTTGAGCGAACTAGGGCTTTCCTCTCTGGAGTGAAGGAGGATGAGAGGTGACTTGTTAGAGTAGTACAAGATGATAAGAGGCATAGATCAAGACCAGATCCTATATGTCTCCTGCTTTTGTTGTAAGTCTACTTGTGATTCTTTGTGGGAAAATACCGTACATTTAACATTCATTTCATGTGAGGTTGGTGTTGAAGTATATCAGCTCCTGTCTGAATGGTGACTTGGATCTGCTCCAATTCGCCTACCAAAGCAACAGGTCTACAGCAGATGGTATCTTGTTGGCTCTTCACTCAGCCCAGGAACATCTGGATAGCAAAGATGCATACATCAGAATGCTCTTTACAGTTTGGCATTTAACACCATCATCCTCTCAAAACTAATCAGTAAACTCCAAAGCCTGGGCCTCAATACTCCCTTGTGCAATTGGATCCTGGATTTCCTCACTTGTACACCCCAGTCAGTTCAGATTGGCAAAAGCATCTCCTCCACAATCTCCATCAGCACGGGAGCACCACAGGAATGTGTACTTAGCCCCCCGCTCCACTTGTTTTACACCTATGACTGTGTGGCTACATATAGCTCCAACACCAGATACAAGTTTGCTCATGACACTACTGTTGTGGGCTGTATCAAAGAAGGGTGATTGAAAATTTGGCTGAGTGGTGTAATAACAACACCCACTCACTCAATGTCAATGAGACCAATGAACTGATGGTAGACTTCAGGAGAGGGAAACCAGAGGTCCGGGAGCCAGTAATCATCAGGGGATCAGAGGTGGAGAGGGTCAGTAGCTTTAAATTTCAGGATGTCACTATCTCAGAGGACCTGCCCTGGACACATTATATAAATATTATTATGAAGAAAGCTTGACAGCATCTCTACTTCCTCAGGAGTCTGCAGAGGTTCAGCATGTCATTAAAAACCTTGGAAAACTTCTACAGATGTGTGCTGGAAAGTGTGCTGACTGGCTGCATTAGAGCCTGGTATGGGAATACCAATGCCTTTGAGTGAAAATCCTACAAAAAGGTAGTGGATTTGGCCCGGTAGATCACAGGTAAAACCCACACAACCATTGAGCACATCTACATGAAATATTGTTATAGAAAAGCAACATCAATCAGCAAAGATCCTCAGCACCCAGGCCATGCTCTCTTCTTGCTACTGCCATCAGGTAAAAGGTACGGGTGCCTCATGACTCGCACTGCCAGGTTCAAGAACTGTTACTACCCCTCAAGCATCAGGTTCAAATAAAAGGGGATAACTACACTAATTTAAAGATTCTTTTATATTGTTATTTCAAGCTCATTTTTATTGTTTTTATTTATATCTACATTTTCACAGTTGGTTTACAGTTCCTAATATTGATACTTTACAGTTAGTGTTCTATAGATTTGCTAAGTATGCCTGCAGGAAAAAAATCTCAAGGTTGCATGAGGTGACATGTGTACTCTGATAATAAATTTTACTTTGAATTTTGAACTTTAATTTCCTCATGAGTACAACCCTATTAACGCATTAACAGGAACTACAAGTTACCTGCTCTTTGGTTTCAAGCAAACTTAACTAAAATGTTATTAAGATTTCACATTGGTATCTTTTGACTTTTATACTTAATTTCTCATTAAAACTCAACCCTATATTACCCTTTTCAATATGAAGTCTTTAATACCCAGTAAATCCCCCACCACCATTACACTGCCTACTTTCATTCAGAACATACCGGTAATTGCTTTTCCTATGTTTGCTACTGTCAGTTCATACTTAACAATATTGAATTAAAAGTAACACACACAAAATGTATGACATGGTAGCATAGTGGTTAGCACAACGCTTTACAGTATCAGTGACCAGGTTCAATTCCCGCTGTTGCCTGTAAGGAGTTTGTACATTCTTCCCGTGACCACTTGAGTTTTCTCCCACAATCCAAAGACGTACTTGTTGGTCACTTTAAATTGTCACATGATTAGGCAATGATATATCAGGGGATTGCTGGGTAGCATGGATTAAAGGATTGAAAAGGCCTATTGCTCGCTGTATCTCAATAAAAATGCTGGAGGAAATTCAGCAGGTCAGGCAGCATCTATATAAAGGAATAAACATTTGGTTTTTCAGACCAAGACCCTTCATCAGGACTGAAATGGAAGGGGGAGGAAGCTAGAATAAGGAAGTGGGAAGGGTAAAGAGTACAAGTCGGAAGGTGACTGGTGAAGTCAGGTGGGTGGGGAAGGGAGATGAATCATTCTAGTTTTTGTCTTTTCCCTTAAAGTATTAACATTCTTTACAGTTCCCATCGTTTTCTAAATAATTAACTACCCCTCTTACTATAGTACCATCCACAAATTTTGATACTACTCCATGACAATACTGTATAACTGAAATACAGTGAACAGCAGTGATCTGAAACTGGATACAGAGGAATAACACTGAGTACTTCCAGCCACCATTACACATCATCATGAATTTCTACAATCAATTTGCTCACTTTAAAACAATTCACAATTCAGTTTCACAAAAGATTCTGCAGATGCTGGAAATCTTGAGCAACACACTCAAAATGCTGGTGGAACTCAGGCACGCAGCATCGAGAGGGGGGCATAAAGAGTTTTTGACCAAGACCCTTCACCAATTCTGGAAAGGAAGAGAACAGAAGCCAGAATAAGGGGGAGGCGGAGGAGTACAAGGGGCAGGTGACAGGTGAAACCAGATGAGGGAGAAGGTGGAGGAGGGGGTGGTAGTGAAGTAAAGAGCTGGGAGGTGATAGGTGAAAGAGGTAAAGGGCTGAACAGGAAGGACAGGAAAGAATTTAATAGGAGAGCAACACCCACAACATGCAGGTGGAACTCAAAAGGTTAGGCAGTATCTATGGAGAGGAATAAAGAATTGCCATTTTGGGCTGAAATCCTACATTAGTACTCGGCCCAGGACATCGAAAGTTTATTCCGCTGTATGACCTGCTGAGTTCCTCCAGCATTTTGTCAGTGTTGCGCTGGATTTCCAGCAACTACAGAATCTCTTGTATTTAATAGGAAAGGAGAGGATCTAATTAGACAGAATCTAATAGAAGTGCTAAAACCTAAGAACTAAACACGCTCTAATTAAACAAATATGATAAAGCTTCTTGCTCGGTTCTAGCCTTGCTACTGTGCTTATCATGTATAGAAAACAACTCTCTTTACAACTAAGAGTAACAAATATAAATTAAATATATGTAATGTATTGCTTTGTGAAGTCTTCAAATAATTAACAGCTCATTCATTTAAAAATCTGTTGCAAAACCAGGTATGCCTCTGTACAACACTGGTGTCTACCCAACAATGGCAAATATTGTCCAGTTTTGTGTTAACAATAAGCAGGATAAATCCAACAATACATGAAATCAGAAGAAAGCCTGAGAATGGAAATTCGGAAATTAAAACAAAATGCTGGAAAATCTCAGCAGGTCAGGCGTATCTATGGAAAGAAAAACAAATGACATTTCATTCCTGATGAAGGGTCTCGGCCCGAAACTTCAACAGTGCTTCTTCCTATAGATGCTGCCTGGCCTGCTGCGTTCCACCAGCATTTTGTGTGTGTTGCTGACATTTCAAATCTCCAGTTGTTTCACTTTCCACACATGCTGCCTCTCCTGCTGAGTATTCCCAGCATTTCCCATTTTAATGAAGGACAAATCCAAGATGTCTAATATTGCCCAATCAGTTTTCCACTGCTTTAAACTAATTTGCTAGAGGGATGGGAACAGGAATGGTAGGGCTGAAGATGGGGCAGCTGGTATATGCAGTGTGTAGTGAGACTGATGAAGGACAGGCAGATATGATAGTGCAAAATTACAGTCAGTGAGATGAAGTGAAGTGCAACTGGGGGTAAAATCGAAAATGGTGCTGAATACAGAACTGAAGATGTTATATTTGAATGCACACAGTATACAAAATAATGTAATACAGTTAGAGATTGGCAAGCATTAGGTGAGCTTCAGTGAGTCATGGCTGAAAGAAGATAGCAGTTGGGAGGTTAACATCCAAGGATACACAATGCATCAAAAGAATAGGAAGGTAGGCAGAGATGTTGTGGTGGCTCTGTTGGTAAAAAAATTGAAATTGAATCCTTAGAAAGAAGTGACATAGGGTTGAAAGGTGGAGAGTCCTTGTGGATAGAGTTCAGAAACTGCAACGATAAAAAGACCCTCATGAGAGTTATATACAGGCCTCCAAACAATAGCCAGGATGTGGGGTACAAATTACAACACGAGATAGAAATGTAAAAAAGGCAATGTTACAATAGTCCTGGGAGATTTCAATATGCTGGTAGATTGGGAAAATCAGGTTGCTGCTGAATCACAAGAGAGGTAATTTGTAGAATACCTATGAGATGACTTCTTAGAGCAGCCTGTGATTAAGCCCACTACGGATAAGGCTATTCTGGATTGAGTGTTGTTTAATGAACTAGATTTGATGAGGGAGCTTAAGATAAAGGAACCCTTAGGAGGCAGTAATCATAATATGATAGAATTTACTCTGTAGTTTGAGAGGGAGAAGGTAAGTTAAATCTATCAGTATTACAGAGGAGTGAAGAAAATTAAAACAGTATGAGAGAGAAGCTGGCCAAAGTTGATTGGAAGGGGACACTAGCAGGGATGACAGCAGAACAGAATTGCTGAAGTTTCTAGGGGCAATTCGGAAGGTACAGGATAGCTACATCTCGAAGATGAAGAAATATTCTAGAGGGAGGATGAGACAACCATGGCTGACAAGAGAAGTCAACAACAGCATAAAAGCAAAAGGGGGGACTTATAATACAGCAAAATTAGCAGGAAGCTAATGGGAAGCTTTTAAAAACTAATAGAAGGCAACTAAAAAAGCCATAAGGAGAGAACAGATTAAATACGAAGTTAAGTTAGCCGATAATATAAAAGAGCACACCAAAAGTATTTTTTTCCAGATATATGAAGAGTAAAAGAGAGGCAAGAGTGGATACTGGACCACTGGAAAATGACGGTGGAGAGGTATTAATGGGAGACAAAGAAAAGTCAGATGAACTTAAGTATTTTGCAACAGTCTTCACTATGGAAGACACTAGCAGTGTGCCAGAAATTCAAGAATGCCAGGGGGCAAAAGTGAGTGTAGTTACTATTACTAGGCAGAAGGTGCTTGGGAAGCTGGAAGATCTGAAGGAATATAAGTTACCTGGATCAGTTGGACTAGCATGGATAGAAGATTGGTTGATAGCAGGAGGCAATGAGTGGGAATAAAAGTGGCCTTTTCTGGTTGGTTGCCAGTAACTAATGGTGTTCTACAGGGTTCAGTACTGGGACCGCTTCTTTTCAATTGATATGTCAACAATTTGGATGATGAAATTGATGGCTTTGTGGCCAAGTTTGCAGATGATAAAAAGGCAGGTGGAGTGGGGGGAGGGGCAGAGAGTCTGTAGAAGGACTTACATAGAATAGGAGAGTGGCAAAGAGGAGGCAGATGGAATATAGTGCAGGGAAGTGCATGGTAATGCACTTTGATAGAACAAATAAAGACATAGACTGTTTTCTAAATGGGGAGAAAATTCAAATATGAGAATTGCAAAGGGACTTGAGGGTCCTTGTGCAGAATTCCCTAAAGGCTAACTTGCAGGCTGAGACAGCGGTAAGGAAGGCAAATTCAATGTTAGCAATTATTTCAAGGGGATGAGAATCTAAGACCAAGGATATGATGCTGAAGCTTTATAATGCATTGGTTAGACCACACTTGGAATACTGTGAGCAGTTTAGCTTCTTATCTAAGAAAGAATGTGCTAGAGTTAGAGAGGGTCTAAAGGAGGATCACAAGAATGATTCTGGGAAAGCAGACTCGATGGGCTGAATAGCCCAATTCTGCTCCTATGTCTTAGGTCTTACGGTCGTCTGTCAGTCATCTGTAATCGATTGAAGTTATCATCACGAGTTCTCTTAGTTGCCATTTACTCATCAATAACCTTCTTACTATTGCATAGCTTGAATCTGAACTCCAGACCTTATCACAGCTTTGGTTCAAACCAAAGCAGCAAAAAGCTCAATTCCAAAGCTGAGCTGCAAGTGACTGCCTTTGGTGCCAAGTCAGCTGTTGACCAAGGTGGCTTCTGATAAAACCCTTCAGCTGGCTTTACAGTTGAATGTCAACCAGGAATGTCATCCACTCCTTTTTCCTCCAGAGATGCTGTATGATCCAATAGATTCCTCAAGCAGTTCTTTTTTGCCAAGCTTAATTAATACCCTAAGTACTCAGTCTTTTCTCCACCAGCATATAGTGTACCATCTAGAAATGCTCTACAGTTTCTTGCCCAAGCTATTCTAATTGTATCTCTCAAACCCAACCATCAGAATGGAATACCACCATCTGTAGGTTCATCTCTGTTTCATGCATCATTCTACTTTGGAAATCTGTCACTGCTCAATCTACAGTAAATCCTGGAACTCATTCCCTAGCAACATTGGGTGAGCACCTTCATCAGAACTATTGTGGTAAAAGAATGCAGTTGACCATCATCTTCAAGTGCAGTTATGAATGGGCTGCCAATAATGTTTAGACCCCAGAAAATAAATACGTAGAGTCATACTGTACAGAAACAAAGCCTTCAGCCCAACTGGTCCATGCCAACCAAGATTTCCCAACCACACTCATCCTATTTGCCATAACCTTTTGGCCCATAACCTTCAAACTTTCCTTATCCATGATGGACCATTAGCAGTGACAAAATCCCTATAACCTGTAATCTTGCAGCTCAGACCATCTACCATGCTATCACAACTACCAGAATCAGTTTTATTATCACTGACATATGTTGTGAAATTTGTTGTTTTGTTAATAATAAAAAAACCTGGAGCAGTTAGAACATGTTCATAATTGACAATTCAATTTAAAGGAGTCAGAACTGATATTGTTATACATATTTTGTTTCTCCTTGCCCTCTTCTCTGACTCCATCTACCAGACTTTGTCATAGTTCAAGTGAATCAAAACACTGGAGACAAACAAGAGGCAACCAATTAGAATCCATGTTTGGATACTTTTCAAAAATTGATATTTTCCAAGTGCGAAGACAACCCTTTAATGATATGCTTGTTCCATGAATGGTATACAATATGGCAGCTGCCACTTCCTCATCCAAGGATGGTGTTGACTGGCTATTCAATCAATTTAGTTGTACCAAAATCCTTCATTGTGAACATAGAAATTCATTCAAAAGCAATATTATTAAGCATGATTGTAACTATTTCTAGAGATTCTATAATTATTTCTATACATATTAATTCCAAATTTTTCATATTCATGAAGCAGCAACATCAAAAAATGATTCATGGATAAATCATAAGTAACAACAATAAGAAAGAACAATCTTGGATTATTAAGAATGCTCTATTAACAATGCTTGCTAATAAAATGATGATGCTAATATCTTGGATGCAGCGTGATCTCTTATTATGAAAATGAGATGATATTTCAGTAACCCACAAAGCCCAGATTAGCAGCTACAATTGGTCTTGTAGCCAAGTGGTCAAAAGACTTATAAGGAGAGGAGAGGCAAATGTCAAGACATCTCTACTGACAAATGTAAATTGCCTAGAATCATTTGTATGGTATCCAAGTTATCACCACCTGAGATTTTCAAGAAACATAGAAGTCTGCTCAATAAACAATATTCTAGGATTTGTTACAACATGAGCAGAAATGGGAGCAGTAGTAGGCCATCCATTCTTTCAAGCCTGTTCCACCATTCAATATTACAACTGATCTGTCAGCTCAGTCCCACTTTCATGTATTCCTCCCTGCCTTCACCCATCCCTTGGTTCACTTAATAGCCAAAAATCTATCAAGCTGTATTGAATGACTTTGCGTGCCACAGTCCTGAGGAATCACCGGATTGCTTGGAGGGAAAGACTTTAAAAGAACCAAACAGGTGCAGTTGGCACATTTTGCTTGCCACAGTCCTGAGCAGATATCAGATTGCTTGGAGGGAAAGAGTTTAAAAGAAGTGAGCGGGGAAAGAGGATAGGTAGCCAGTGCAGAAAATGCCTGTGGCCATTCCTCTCAACAGTTTTGGATACTGTTGGGGGAAGGGAACACCTAGCAGAAGCAAGTCACAGCAGGTAGGTCTCTGGCTCTGTGGCTCAGAAGGAACGGGAGGGGGAGAAGAGATGAGCTACAGTGATAGGATATTCATTGGTTAGGGGAACAGAAAGGAGGTTCTGTGGACAAGAACAAGATTCCTGGATGGTCTGTTGCCACACAGGTGCCAGGGTCAGGGACTTCTCAGATCAAATCTACAGTATTCTAAAGTGGGTGAGTAAGTAGCCAGAGGTCATGGTCCATGTCGATACCAACAACATGGTAGAAGGAAAAAAATAAAAGGGAGGTGAGAGTTAATATTGGACCACTGGAAGATGATGCTGGTGAGGTTGTAATGGAGGACAAAGAAATGGCAAATGAACTTAATAAGTACTTTGCTTCAGACTTTACTGTGGAAGACACTAGCTGTATGCCAGATGCCCATGAGCCTCAGGGAGCAGGAGTGCATGCCATTGCTATTACAAAGAAAAAGTACTGGGCAAACTCAAAAGTCTCAACGTGGATAAGTCACTTGGACCAGATGGACTACATCCAGAGTCCTGAAAGAGGTTGCTGAAGAGATAACAGATGCTTTGGTTATGATCTTTCAGAAATCATTTGATTCTAGCATGGTCCCAGAGGACTGGAAAATTGCCAATGTCACTCCATTCTTTATGGAGGGAGGAAGATAAAAAAGAGGAAATTATCGGCCAGTTAGCCTAATCTCAGTGGTTGAGAAAGTGTTGGAGTCCATTATTAAGGACAAGGTTTCAGGGTACTTGAAAACTAATGATAAAGTGAGCCAAGGTCAGCATGGTTTCTATGAAGGAAAATTTTGCCTGACAAATCTGTTAGAATTCTTCAAGGAAGTAACAAGCATGGTGGACAAAGGAGAGGCAGTGGATGTCATTTACTTCGATTTTCAGAAAACATTTGATAAGGTGCCTCACATGAGGCTGCTTAACAAGATAAAATCCTATAGTGTTACAAGAAATATACCGGCAGGGATAGAGGAATGGCTGATAGGCAGGAGGCAGTGAGACGGAATAAAGGGGGCCTTTTCTGGTTGGCTGTCAGTGACTAGTGGTGTTTCTCAAGGCTCAGTATTGGGACTGCTACTTTTTATATTGTCAGTGACTTAAGACAGTGGAATTGATGACTTTGTGGCAAAGTTTGCAGATGATATGAAGTTAGGTGGAGGGATAGGTAGTGCTGAGGAAGCAATGCAATTGCAGCAGGATAAATTGAAGAATAGGCAAAAAAGTGGTAATGGGAATACAGTGTTGGAAAATGTATGATAATGCATTTAGGTAAAAGGAACAATACTGCAAACTATTATCTAAATGGGCAGAAAATTCAAACATCAGAGGTGAAAAGGGATTTACGGGTCCTCGTGCAAGACTCTCAGAAGGTTAATTCACAGTTTGAGTCTGTGGTAAAGAAGGCAAATGCAATGTTGGCATTTATTTTAAGGGGAATATAATATAAAAACAAGGAGATAATGCTAAAGCTTTATAAGACACTAGTCAGGCTGCACTTGGAGTATTGTCAACAGTTTTGGACCCTTATCTTAAAAAGGATGTGTTGTCATTGGAGAGAGTCCAGAGGAGGCTCACGAGGAAGATTCCAGGAATGAAGGGGTTAACATGTGTGGAGTATTTAGCAGCTTTGGGCCTGTAGTACTCACTGGAAATTAGAAGAGTGCATGGGGATCTCATTGAAACCTACCAAATGTTGAAAGAGCTAGATAAGGTAGATGTGGAAAGGATGTTTCTTCTGGTGGGGATATCCAGAACTAGAGGGAACAGCCTCAAAATTGAGGGTTAAACTTTTAGAACAGAAGTAAGGAGGAATTATTTTAGCCAAAGAGTGGTGAATCTGTGGAATGCTCTGCCACAGACTGCAGTGGAGGCCAAATCTGTGGGTATATTTAAAGTGGAAGTTGATAGATTCCTGATTGGTCGGGGCATCAAGGGATATGGTGAGAGGGCAGGTGTATGGGGCTGAATGGGATATGGGATCAGCCATGATGAAATGGCAGAATGGACTTGATGGGCTGAATGGCCTAATTCTGCTCCAGTGTCGTATGGTCTAACGTGTGATGAGGTCCTGTAAGATGAGTTCAGGGAGTTAGGTGCTAAGTTAAAAAACAGGACCTCCAGGATTGTGATATCAGTATTGCTACCCAGGCCACATGATAGTGAGGCCAAAACTATGAAGACAATGCAGTTTAATACATGGCAAGGAGATGGTGCAAGAGAGAGGGCTTCAGATTTTTGAATCTTTGGGTTCTCTGCCAGGGAAGCTGGGACCTGTACAGAAGCGACTATTTGCACCTGAACTGGAGGGGTTAATACCTGAGTGGGGTGGTTTTCTAGTGCTGCATGGGGTGTGGGGGGGGGGACACGAGTTGCTGGGGGGATGGGAACCAGAGCTCCTGAAAAGATAGTGGTAGTTGTGGCGAAAGATGGTGATAAGTCTACAAACAACATCAGGAATCAATAGGTTGAACATGGTGGGACGAATTTTCGGAGCTGTGTATTTTCTTCAATGCAAGCAGTATTGAAAAAAAGTTGGATGAGCTTAGTGCATAGATCAGCATGTTGAAGTATAACATTGTAGCTATTAGTGAGATTTGGCTACAGGAGGGGCAAGACTGGCAGCTCAGTGTTCTGGGGGTTCTGTTGTTTAGAAGTAACAAAGCAGGAGGGATTAAAGGGGGAGGGGTGGCATTACTAGTCAGGGAAAATGTTAATTCAGTGCTCAGTCAGGACACAGCAGACAGCTCGTTCAGCGAGGTTTTATGGGTAGAATTGAGGAATAAGAAAGGTATGACTATGTTAATGGGATTAAATAGTAGACCACCCAACAACCCATGGGATTTAGAGGAGCAAATTTGTATAGAGATTGCAGACTGTTGAAAAAAACATAATGTCATAGTAGGCGATTTTAAATTTCTACGTATTTACTGAGACTCCCAAACTGTAAAAGGGCTGGATGAAAAAAAGTTAGTCAAATGTGTTCAGGAAAGTTTCCTTATCAGTACATAGAAGTTCCAAGTAGACAGTGTGTAATACTAGATCTCCTATTTGGAACGAGTCATGCCAGGTGACAAAAGTTTGTGCAGGGGAACACTTTGCACCTAATGATCATAATGCCCTCAGTTTCAAGGTAATTATGGAAAAGGATAGGTCTGGTCTTCAGGTTGAGATTCTAAATTGTAAAGGACTGATTTTGATCATATCAGAAAAGATCTGGCAAGTGTGGATTTTAGAATCTGACAAAGGTGTACTTGGTAAGTGGGAGGCCTTCAAAAGTGACTTTTTGAGAGTGCAGTGTGTGTATATTCTTATAAGAATAAAAGCCAAGGATATCAGATTTATGGAACCTTGCTTTTTGAGAGACATCGAGGCCCTGGTTAAGAAAAAGGAGGAGGTATATAGCAGGTATAGGCAGACTGCAACAAATGAGGTATTTGAGGAGTATAAGAAAGCAAGAGAACATTTAAGAAGGAAATCAGGAGGGCTAAAAGAAGGTATAAGTTTGCTCTAGCAGAATCCTAAGGTCTTCTACAGCAAAAGGATAGCAAAGGATAAAATTGATCCTCTGGAAGATCAAAGTTGTAACCTATGTGTGGACCCAAAAGGCATGGAGGAGATCTTAAATGGAATTTCTGCATCTCTGTTTACTCTGGAGACAGACACAAAGTCCACTGAAGTAAAGCAATGCAGCTGCAATGTTACGGACCATATAAAGATTACAGAGGAGGAGATGCTTGCTGTCTTAAGGCAAATTAGGATGGATAAATCTCCAGGGCCTGACAAGTTGTTCCTCAGACTCTGTGGGAGGCAAGTGCAGAAATTGAATGGGTCACAGCAAAGATATTTGAAACATCCTTAGCCAAGGGTGAAGTGCCGGAGGATTGGGGGATAGCTAATGTTGTTCCATTGTTTAGCAAAGTGCATAAGAAAAAGCTAGGAACTTATCAGCCGCTGAGCCTGACATCAGCAGTGGCAATGTTATTGGAAGGTATTCTAAGGGACTGGATATATTCGTATTTAGATAGACATGGACTGATTAAGGATAATCAGCATGGCTTCGTGTGTGGTAGGTCATGTCTAACTAATCTTATAGTTTTTCAATAAGTTACCAGGAAAGTGGATGAAGGTGAGGATGTCATCTACCTGGGACTTTAGCCAGGCATTTGACAAGGTCCCACATGGGAGGTTAGTTAAGAAGGTTCAGTTGCTTGGCATTCAAGATGAAGTTGTAAATTGGATTTGACACTGGTGGTTGTTCATGGTTGCCTCTCTAACTGAAGGACTGTGGCTAGTGGTGTGCCACAGAGCTTGGTGTTGGTCCGTTATTGTTTGTCATCTATATCAACAACCTGGATGATAATGTGGTAAATTTGCTGATGACATCAAGATTGGCATAGTAGTGGACAGCGAGAAAGACTACCAAAGCTTGCAGTGGGATCTGGAGCGACTGGAAAAATGGGCTGAGAAATGACAGATGGAACTTAATGCAGACAAGGATGAGGTGTTGAACTTTGGGAGGACCAGCCAGAGTAGCTCTTACATGGTAAGCAGTAGGGCACTGAGGAGTGTGGTAGAATAGGGGGATATGGGAATACAGATCCATAATTGCTTGAAAGTGGTATCACAGGTAGATAGTGTCATAATAGTAATTTTTTGGCACATTGACCTTCATAAATCAAAGTACTGAGTATAGGAGTTGGGATGTTATGTTGAAATTGTATAGTATAAGAAATCAGTGAGGCCTAATTTGGAGTATTGCGTGCAGTTTTGGTCACCTATCTGCAAGAAGGATGTCAATAAAATTGAAAGAGGGCAGAAAAAAATTACAGGGATGTTGCTGGACTTAATGACCTGAGACCCCAGGGAAAGGCTGAATAGGTTAGAACTTTATTCTCTAGAATGTAGAAGATTGAGGGGAGATTTAATAGCTATATACAAAATTATGACAGGTATAGATGGGGTAAATGCAAGAAATCTTTTTCCACAGAGGTTGGTTAAGACTGGAACTAGAGGTCATGCGTTAAGAGTGAAATATTTAAGGGGAACTTCTTCACTCAGAGGTTGGTGACAGTGTGGAACAAGCTGCAAATGCAAGTGGTGAATACAGGTAAATTTCAACATTTAAGAGTAATTTGGATAGGTACATATATAGGAGGGTATGTAAAGTTATGGTCTAGGTGCAGGTCTATGGGACCAGGCAGATTAATGGTTTGGCACAGACTAGGTGGGCTGAAGGGCCTGTTCCTGTGTTGTAGTATTCTTGACTCTTTGACTTTAATAAATTCTATGGTCCTCCATAGGTTCATAACTCTGAGTGAAGAAATCCCTTGCATCTCAGTCCCAAGGAAGGTAATCCCTGGACGTCAACTACTAAACCAGGGAAATCTTGTCAGTTTCAAAATTATCTATTTTTATTCTTCTAAACTCTAAAGAATACAGACCTAATATATAGAATCTGTCTTCATATGGCAAACTCTGCATACCAGGAATTAGACTAGTAAATTTTCTTTGCACTTCCCAAGTGGCAGGTGTATCTTTTTTTTGTAGGTAAGGAGACCAAACTGCACTCATAAGCCAGGTGCAGTTTCACCAGGCCCTATGTAATTGTAGAAACAGATCTTCATGTACAAAAATTGTCTCAATAATAAAAGCAAACAGAAGTAATTAATCATGCTATTTGCCTTCCTAGTCACTTGCTGCACTTCCACTTCAGCTTTCAGGGTCTCATTCAAGAACATTTAAGCTTTACTATCACCCACTATTGCCTATTGATGATGGTTAGAGGGAATTTATTGTAAATAATGTTACCCTTAACTCAATTCGTGCAGCAGGTTATAGACTTGAATTCCACTTCAGAAACAGCCGACAGCTATCCCAATGCGAGACTGAAGGGATGCTATCAAAGGAATAAAACATTACATTGAGGATGTAGAAGATTCCAAAACATTTCCTCAGGAAGAAACTGCGGTTTGCCCCATGGTACTCTGGTTAATACTTATCTTGCAACTAGAATTACAAGTTACATTTTGCTTCTGGAAGATTAATGTATAATGACAGCTTTGCCTTTCCCATGTTACATCTGAGATTACACTTGAATTGGTGGTAAAACACTGGTTGTGAAAACTTGTAACAAGCTGTTCTGCATATGAGCAGGGCCAGTCTGAAAGCAATGTGAATGGCAAAATAGTTTACAACACATATAAAGTGCTGGAGGAACTCAAAAGGTCAGGTAGTATCTATGGATTGGAATTAACAGATGACATTTCAACCTGAGACTCTTCATCAGTACTGGAAAGGAAGGAGAAAGAAGCCAAAATAAGAGGGTAGGGGAAGGGTAAGGAATACAAGTTGGCAGGTGATAAGTGAAGCCAGGTGAGAGGGAAAGAGGGTTGGGGGGGGGGGGGGGCGGGGATAAGTGAGAAGCTAGGAAGTGATAGGTAGAAAAAGAGCTGAAAAAGAAAGAATCTGATAGGAGATGATAGTGAACCATGGAGAGAGGAAAGAAGAAGATGCACCAAAGGGAGGTAATAGACACATGAGAAGAGAAGGGATAAGGGGGAGCCAGAGTGCAGAACACAAAAAGAGAGAAGGGGAAGGGGGTTGAAATTACTGGATGTTAGAGAAATCGATATTCATGTCACCAGATTAGAGGCTACCCAGATGGAATATGAGATGTTGCTCCTCAAAGTCCAAATGGCCTCATCATGGTAGTAGAGGAGGCCAAGGGCCAACATGTCGGAATGGGAATGGGAAGTAGAATTTAAGTGGGTGGCCACTGAGAGGGCACACCTTTTGTGGCAGGCATAGCTAAAGTACTCCAAGTTCAATCTCACAGCTAGACTTGCACCACTACAGGGGTTGGCACAGTGGAGATGAAAAGCAAGTGCTGGAGGAGGAGTGATTCCTGAGAAATGAGGTGCCACATTAGTGTAGCGGCTAGCGTGATGCTATCACAGCTTGGGCATTATAGTTTGGAGGTCAATTTCAGTGTCCTCTCTATGTAAGTTTGTACATTCCTTTCTGTTGGCACGTGGGTTTCATCCGTAAGTTCCAGTTTCCTCCCAGTCGAAAGATAGTGGTTAGTAGATCAATCGATCTTTGTAAATTGTCCTATAAGCAGGCTAGGATTAAATTGGTGCATTGTTGGATGACATGGCTTGAAGGGCGGAAGGGTGTGCTGTGTGCCATAATGCTAAATAGAAAATAAACTGTGACAATATGTTAAATCAGAGAGAAAATGATATGTTAACAATGATATATCATCTGGGATATCAATGTATCAATACTGAACTGTTAGGTTAGACTTATATTACATTTTTTTATATAAATTTGTACAGCTGCCAGCAAGCTCTTTGCTAAACACAAAGTACACTGCAAATGCTGTGGTCAAATCAACACGAACAAACAAGCTGTAGGAACTCAGCAGGTCAGGCAGCATCCGTTGAAATGAGCAGTCAACGTTTCCCAAGACCCTTCGTCAGGACTGGAGAAGAACATTCTCCAACTTCAGCTAATTCCCTCCCTCTCCCTTCCCCCATCCCACTTTCACTCTGCCTCCTCTTCCAGCTGCCTATCACCTCTCTCATGATTCTGCCTTCTTCTACTACCCATAGTGCTTTCCCCTTACATTCCTCCTTCACCTCTCCTGCCTATCCCCTCCCTGCTTCCCCTCCCCCACCCCTTGATCTTTCCTCTGATTGGATTTTCACCTAGCACCTTCCCCCCTCCCCCCACCTTCTTTATAGGGCCTCTGCCCACTCCTTCTTCAGTCCTGACAAAGGGTCTTGGCCCGAAATGTTGACTGCTCGTTTCTTTTTTTTTTGTAATTTATTTTTTTATTGAAGTTCATCATCAAACAAACATTTCCATAAGATGTATTTCAGACATTGTACATATATATCATGTAATCATGTATGTCACAAACCTCCACATAGTATTTATCTGAGGTATACACTTATAGAAAAGAGTGGAAAGAAAAAACAAGCAAAAGGAAAGAAATATGTACAAGTAGGGAGTGATTTTTTTTTTACAATAGATTCATTGATTTGTGAGAATAAAATCAGGCCTATGAGGCATTATGTAGTTAAACCATTTTTCCCAGTATGAATCAAGTTGTTCTAGCTTATGATTAACAGATGCTGTTATCTTCTCCATTTTGTAAATGTCCATTGTAATTTCCATCCATGCATTTAAAGTTGGGCTCTCCTGTGATAACCATTTCCTAGTAAGCGTTCTTTTTACCAGCCACCAACAGTATATTCATTAAATATTTATCTCTTTTCAACCATTCTTGAGGTATATACCCAAAATATATGGTCTTACTCTCTAAGGGTATTTCACATTTAAAGATGTCTTGTAGGGCATTGTGTATCCCCCTCCAATAGTTTTTGATAACAGGGCAGTCCCAAAAAGTATGATAATGATTTGCATTTTGATTTCCACAATTTCTCCAGCAAACAGGGAGGTTACTATCATAATGGGATTTCTGAGAGGGTGTAATAAAATATCTTATTAAGTTTTTCCATCTGAACTCCTCCCATTTCTGTGAACTGGTACACTTCCATTGATACCTCCATATTATTGCTGCCAGGATAATCAAGGACAAGACCCACCCAGCCAACATACTTTTTGTCCCACTTCCCTCTGGGAGAAGGTTCAGGAGCATGAAGATTCATACGGTCAGATTTGGGAACAGCTTCTTTCCAACTGTGATAAGACTGCTGAACAGATCCTAACCCGGATCTGGGCTGTACCTTCCAAATATCTGCACCTGACTTGCACTTCCTCACTCCCTTTTCTATTTTCTAATTATGATTTATAATTTAAATATTTATTATATTTAGTTCGATTTGTACTTCAGGGAGTGTGAAGCGCAGAAACAAATATCACTGTGATGATTGTACGCTCCAGTATCAATTGTTTGGTGACAATAAAGTAAAGTATAAGCATTCTTCCTCAGATATAATTATCCCTCCTTCCTTCTCCCATTTTGTTTTAATGTATGAAGTCGAATGTGTTTTAAGATTTGACAAACCCTTATACATGCTTGAAATGATTCTACTATCATTATCTGAATTATATGCTTTTCTAAATAGCTCTATCAAGCATGTAATTGCCTTGGTTACATTTTTAAGCCTCCTATTAACATATTGTCGCATCTGTAAATACCGATAAAAATCTTGTTCTTCTAATAATTGTTTCTCTTTAAGCATTTCAAAACTGAAGTGTTCCTTCTTTCATTATGTTGCAAAGAACTGTTATTCCTTTAGCTGTCCAGTCCTTAAATCTAGCATTGACTGCTCGTTTCAACGGATGCTGCCCGACCTGCTAAGCTCTTTGCTATATAGATAGGTGTAGAATACAACTTTTATATTGTAATATAGAAAATAACTATGTGTAGATCAATAATATAAATCTTTACCTGCTTTAAAACATTGTGTTCATTCGAAAGAAAACAAACCTGAAAATGCAAACATGATCGCCTTCAGCTGTCTATTACTGTTTTAGAATACCTCACTGGTTTAATTAATTATGATTATTAATTATGGAAATGCATTTTTGTTTGTCACAGGCAAAAGGGGACTCATTGATATTTATTGATGAAAATTGCATCATGTCTCACCTATTGATGCTTCAGCAGGATGGTTTTTCATCAATGACAATTGAATATATTTAAACAGCTATTTATTGTTAAATTGATGGATGCTAGGACCATAGCTGATCAGTTGGCATAACACAAACATATTCTCACTCTGTAGTCTCCAAGGTGTTGGGCAATTCCAAATGTAGACAATTCTAGACTTTCCCTATTTGTGGCTAACTGAATACTTATTCAATTGCTGCACT
Organism: Hemitrygon akajei; assembly: GCF_048418815.1. Classification (NCBI taxonomy): domain Eukaryota; kingdom Metazoa; phylum Chordata; class Chondrichthyes; order Myliobatiformes; family Dasyatidae; genus Hemitrygon; species Hemitrygon akajei. The sequence continues at coordinate 3,016,202 of NC_133137.1, read as the reverse complement.
TTAATTTGGGAGAAAATATAAGCAGCAGTAGCATTATACTCTACTTTGCAACTTGTACCATAAATTCACCTTATTATTTGTTATGTTATTCGTGATAGCATTACTTTATGTGTTGTGTATGAGTTATATGTACTGTGTTGGGCAGCTTGGTCCAGAGGAACATTGTTTTGTCTGGCGGTACATGTATATGGTTGAATGACAATAAACTTGAACTTGAACTTATTAAGACAGTATTCCGTTTTATTCAGTGAAAATAACATTTATTTTAAAAAGGCTGGTCAACCAATCCACCTCCTATGGGAATTCTACTTTATAATCTGAATCCTATTTCAGACTGTTCCCTGAAGAACTGCAGGATATGTGGAAATTGTCCAGATTTGGAAGATGTATAGCTCCAAAGTAATAGAAGTCATTTAGGACTAAACTAATGGTACATTTATTTATGCAGAGCACTGTAAATCTCTGCAAGTCTCTCTGCAGTGGATGATAGTTATTGGGAACATTCAAGGTTGTGGTCGACTTTGGATATTAAAGGGGTCAGATAATATTAAGCGGGTCACTTCATCTTCTAACTAGGTATACTGTAACCACTGGAACCTTACTATCGAACATAGAACATTACAGCACAGTAAAGGTCTTTCGGTCCATAATGTTGTGCCGACCTTTTAACCTATCCTAAGATCAATCTGAAACTTCCCTCCTACATAGACCTCCATTTTTCTATCATCCATATGACTATCTAAGACAGGAGTTCCCAATCTGGGGTTCATAGACCCTTCAGTTAATGATATGGGTCTATGGCCCAAAAAGGGTTGGGAACCTCTGATCTAAGAGTTTCTTAAATGCTCTAATGTATCTGCCTCTACCACCACCCACAGGTATGCAAGAGTTCCTCGTACCTGCCAAAACACTTGTAAGTATAAAAAAAAGTTTAAAAAAAAATTACACCTGACATTCCCCCTATGATTTCCTCCAATCACCTTAAAATTATGCCCCCTCATATTAGCCTTTTCAGCCCTGGGGAAAAAAGTCTCTGGCTTTCCACTTGATCTATGCCTTTTATCATCTCGTACACTTCTATCAAGTCACCTCTCATCTTCCTCAGCTCCAAAGAAAAAAAGCACTAACTCACTCAACCTATCCTCACAAGACATGCTCTCCAAACCTATGATTGAGTTCAACAATCTCTGATAACTATAGATTGTCTTCCTGTACCCCAACCTTCTGTTCAATGTTTACAGATGTAGATGTATCTTTCTATTTCAACTTATTATGTTTCAGTTGATCTCAGTACTATCTTGTTCTAACTGATAATTTTCAAAGTAATCAATACATCAATAACTTCTGTCTGTTTTTTGGCACTGATATTCTTTAAGACCTCCCTCTTTACAGGTTAAAGCATGCATCTCCTCACTTTTTCAGTTGATTAAGGATCCTTGACCTGAAACATTGGTTCTGATCTTCCTCCTGCAGATACTGTTGAACCCACTTAGCACTTCCAACATTCTCTAATTTTGTTTCAAAAGATCACAAGGCTAATTCTTGTTTCAATTTCTGATGTTTAAATATTTACACTTCCATTGATCATTGGACAACATATAAAAATACCAGTTTTTAGAAATTTAAATTGTCTCTGCATCTTTGTTGGACTGCAAATTCAAACTCCAAGTGAAAGCCTTCAGGAAACCAAGGTTCAGGGAATTAGAGAGATAAAACAAAACAATTACAAAGCAATGCAGTTATTTTTACTGACTCATACAATGGAAAAAAATCCTTACCCAGAATTCTACTTCAATCATTCAACAAAAGTTCTCCAAGTTCAGTAAATGAACCTTGATCTGAGACATTGGCCTTTTCTCCTCCCCATGGAAGTCATCTGACATGGCAATAATTCAATTTTGTTGGAAATAATTGGGAGAGTTCTATTATTTCCAACAAAGTTGAAATAACCAAGCATCCTAAACTTATTCCTAATGCAGTAACTATCAAAACTGTTTTTACTTCCCATCCTTCAATTACTTTAAGTCCCTTGGCCATATCACTGATGTGAAATTGTTTCACATCTGCTATGAGTCGAACAAGTTGCAACGATTCCCTCCTCGATCTCTTCCATATGATCTTTTCCATCTCCCTCCACTTTAACGCAACTGCTCCTGCAAACTCCTTCCTTAAATATGGCCTCCTCTCATCTACGTACTCAATGCTGGAAATCAGACCCAATTAATCTTCCATTCCACCAATCTGTATTTTTGCAAAAGCATATAATTGTAAATTCTTGACTTCCCTTGGATTTGAATGCCTTTCACAAACAGGATATTTAGAAGAGCTAATTTGGCACTTCCTGAACAGCAGCTCCAAAGTTACCTCTTACTCTTTTCTATATATTCTGATTGGGAAGAAACTACTGGCATGAGCTTTGACTCTTTATCTAAGATTCCAAATTTTGATGAGTTCAAAAAGAACCTAACTGAACATTATTTTGAAGGACATTTTGGGAAATGTAATCAAGGATCAGTTTAAGGATTACCTTTATTCACTGTATACATTGACACATATTAGGAATTTGCTGTGGTATGTTGGCGTAACATGCAACAAAAAAAAACAACATTCAACGATAAGAATAAATAATTCTATAAAAAAATAAATGATGTTTAAGTACAGATAGGGAATAAAATGTACATAAATGGCAGCACTTACACAGTATCATTTACTTTCAACTCTGTATCCAAACTGATATGTTCCATTTGTGTTTGACTGAGAAAATCGCTCTTGCTCTATATGACCTAGGAGTGCCATGTAGTAGGAACTTTCCACTATCACTTTGCTTCAAACACAAAACACCAACTCTTACAAACATTCAGCATTGTACGGTGCTTGTGCATTTTAAACAGGTTTTCTCCAGCTCTATTAGATCAACAATTAACACTTCAATTTTAAATTAGTTCTAGACCAAACTAGGCCATCTTTCTTCACTGCAGGATTATGTTGAAGCTCTTGTCCTTCAGATGGGTTCTCCAACATCAGCTTTTGAGAATGCTTAACTAGGGAAGAATGGGCAGAAGACCCACGGGAAGATTTGCCCAGCACCCATTCATGGCCAATTACAAAATGCCACTCAGGTTTACATAAATAGTAGACATAGCTACCATTCAAATGTGGTCAATTAAACTCCAAAAAAAGATACTTTTATTTCAAACATTTCCCTTCAGCAATTCCTAGAGCTCTTTAAATCTCAAGTCTTCTTTAAATTAGATCAATTCACAGACAGATATAGCACGGGAACAGTCCCTTCAGCCCATCGAGACTGTGCAGACGATCAACTATCCATTCACACCAATCCTGCATTAATCTCTTTTTAATCTTCCCTACATTTTAATTAACACATAACGGATTCTACCATTCAACTAGGGACATTTTGTAGTGGGCAATTAACCTACCAACTCACACATCTGGACATGGTAGGAATCCGGAGCAGGCAAAGGAACCCCATCTCGAGGAAAACGAGCAGACTCCACAAGACAGGACTGGGGGGGGGGGGCTGGTTCAGATTACCCCATTGTGGGGCAGCCACTCTACTAACTGCGCCACACCACTTCTGTCTCTGGAAAAGTCCATAACTCTCTCACACAGCCGGGGATTAGATTCGAGTATGATCTTTCTGACTGATGACCAGCATTAATTCTGCCGTTTTGGTACACTTGGTCTTGACTTTTTAATTTCTGCACTAGACCAGGATTTTCCTCACCTCAATAATAAACACCCAACAAATAATCCGCTGGAGGAACACTTGCACCTTATTAGTAATATTGCAGCGGAAGTCGTTAATACAATCAAAGTTCAATTTGCGAACGGTATAATTTTCCACATCCTCATCTGAACCTCTGTTCCTGATGCACCTCAGCTTTGCCAAGTTAGCAACTCTGAAAGGCTCCTATTTTAAACTGTCGCTTACAACGAAACATCACAGCAGGATACTAAGAGTAATCGGTCGCTCCCGAAAGCCGCTTGAGTTCCTTCACAAGTATAAAAGCCAGGACAACGCTGCTCAGAAGGCGGAACTCTGCACGGTACACTCCCGCTGAAAACAAATCTCAAGTTGAGTCCCTCTTTCAAACTACATCTTTTATTTTCGCCCACGGATTTTTGACCTTATCCTCCTGACCTTGCCAGCCGCTGAAGAGGCACGCCACAGCGTGATGAAGCTGCAGGCGGAGATGACGGAGGAATTTGAAGCACATCTCCGCACACTGAGGTCCACGTGGCGACGTGCAAAGGAAGGGGACCCGTCTCAGGGGTACTGGCTGTGCTGCTTTACTGTACGCGGGGAGCCTGACATTCCCAACGATGAGCCATTAGCTTGGGCAGAGAGGAAGACAGCGAGCTGCTGCAGCCAAACACGGAGAGAACGCGTGGGCTTAGCGGTATCTGCTTTCCCACCCCTTGTCATCCTCCGTCCCAGGTTTGAGGGACAGCTGGAAAATAACCCCCGTTTTCTGGCTCTCCTCCTCCCAGAACCCGGGGTCAGGTGGAGACTGCCGTGCCAAGTCACAGGGGCAAGTGATTCTGCGTTCTTTTCTCCGAGACTGCCAGACCACGCTTAAACCAGGACACCAGAAACGGGTTAATATTTACTTCAAGGCCTACTTTGGGACAGTTCTACCTAAGGAATCCAACAAACCAGGGGCTTCTCTAACAGAAAATATCTGACAGAACGGGCAGCGTTAAGGTAGAGATACAGGAGAGTCCAGATGCCGGAATTTGGAGCAACAAACAAGAAACCTGCATGAACTCAGTGGGTCAGTCAGCATGTGCGGGGAAAGATGGAGTTTTCGGGTGAGCCCCTGCATTGGTCTTGGTGTTAAGATCGATGTTACCAGAATTCTCTACATCTAGCTCGTCTAATCAGTTTTTCCTACAGCCCAACCCAAAGCTCGGCTGCAAATGTGCAGGTCATCATTCCGCGCCCTCCCCTCCCCTCCCCTCCCCTCCCCTCCCCTCCCGGTAAATTGCACTTGAGCACCCCGGGAAAAAAGATGCAACGCATTACAGACCCTTCGAAGTCTGGGCAGAGGGATGGATTCCCTGCCAGCAAGTGCATTGTTTCTACACAAACGGTGATGGTGACTTCACAAAACCCGTGCCCGTGAGCCCGACTCCCATAACGAGAGAAACAGGAGAGATGGGGGGGGGGGGGGGAGAGGAGAAGAGGATGGGTCCGACCACGTGTATAGGATAAAAGGGGGAACGATTTTAAACATTTATTAAATAGTGGGGTACTCTCGGTCCATCGTGCCCGTGCACACCACCGGGTACTCAGTCCTGTCCGTGACGGCGCCTTAAAAGCACTTCCAAGTCCGGTTTTAATGGGGTGAGTCATGGAGTTACACTCCTATCCTCATTCTGGGTGAAATATATATCCTCATCTCCCCATCTAACTCCCCCCCCCCACACACACACACATTAAATCTTTAGTTTTCTGTTTCTTGGCCCTCCTGCATGTTTTGTAGACCCTTCATATTAATACAATGGTTAAATCTCTCTCCAGTCTCCTCGCTCCCAAAGAACAAGACCCCAGAAGGTCCTGAGCTCCAGTCCTGACAACATCCTCGTAAATCTCTGTCCCCTCACAAGAGCAATCGCATCTGGTTCTGTGCTGACCAGTATACAGTCAGCAGCGCAGCCACCCGTCAATTTTTTAAAGGTTAACTATAGAGCTACTCTCAATGCTCCGGCAGCATTTTGGTGGGGGAGGGGGGGGGGTTTGATTAAAAATGGGGTTTGCTATTGTCGATGTAATAAACAAACACAAATCTAATGGGCTTCCGCTGTGCCGCGAGAGATCAAATCGGTCAACTCAAAGGCCAAACACATCACGCCTCGCTATGAAAAGAACCAAACATTCCGGTTTCTCCCGCTTACATTTTCCAAGATACGAGGATCAACGTACGAGGTTCTACTTTATAAAGCAACATGACCACAAATGATAGAAAATTGTCGAGACCAAACATTCTCTTCTCACTCTCGTGTCAGGTAATCGTCGCGCTGGAATCTCGGCAGCTATTGCGAGATATTCAGATATACGAGAGGGGAAGGATAAAAGATTCTCATAGGAGATCCTAGCTCAGATGACAGGGTTGCAGGACGGCCAGAGAGACAATACAAACAGACAGATTTAAGATTCGAAGTGAGAAAAATAAAAGTCCCGACTGAACTGGCAGCACAACAAGTATAAATGGGCGAGAAAAAAAAAGCCAAATGCAAATATGAAGAAGATCACTACCGCATCTACCAGATCACTCCCCAATTCTCGCTTCGATTCGGATGAATCCGGCCCCACTCACCTTCCGTACACAGAATCAGTCCCAGCTTGTGGAGAGCAGCGAACGGTTTCAGAGACAGACGAAGCCTCTCTCTCCATCCCCACTAAACAGAATCCCACTAGCTCAGGGGCTGCGTAAGTCATCTTTCATCCAATAAAACACCACCGCCAAAAATAACATTGCACACTAACTCTGACAATTGCTAACAGCTTGCAAACAACGCGACCAAATGCTTATGTCTCCAATTGTCTACAGAGAAAAACCTGCATTTACATAACGTGTAACAAATATTTTCCAGGAGATTTTCTATCATTTAGGCAATACCGATGGCGGTTTTCTATTGGATTTTATACTTGATAGTGAGCGGGCTAAGTTAAAGAGACATGTTTATCCCAGGTGTGGCCCCAAGTACAAAGTAAATTTATTATTAAAGTACGAAGATATTACCCTGAGATCAGGCGCTCGCAGCACAATTATGAAATGCAACAGAACCAATGAAAAACCGCACACAAGCTTACCAATGTCCAAAAGAAGACAAACTGAAAATACGAAATATATAATAAATAATACCGAGAACATGAATTGAAGATTTCTTTAACGTGAGTCATAGGTTGTGGAACCAGTAGAGAGCTGCGGTGAGTGAAATTATACACGCTGATTCAGGAGCCTGATGGTGATGGTTGAAGGGTAATAACTGTTCCTGAACCTGGTCATTTTGGACTTGCATTATACAGAAAATATTTGAGGTGGCGGACTCTCCGCAATATCTCCACATGAAGCACCAGGCGAAGAGAGTACCCGCAAGAAGCCAACAGCTGCCTGGATGCCCTAGTGCCAGTATCGTGAAATCTGCTCGCCTGCCCAGCGCTCGATACGTAAGCCAAGGCGAAGTTACCTACACTTATCTCCGTACAATCAAATACAACACAAACTGGTTTACTGCTTCAAAACGAGTTGAGACTCGGATTAATTCGGGGGTTAACCAGCCACATAACTCATGGCTGAATTTTGTCAAGCACATTTTGAATTCACAGACTAAAACTTCCAGCACTGCTCAGAAGTGCGGAGAAGATTGCAAGTCGGGAAAAATTGAGCAGTCCAGAAAGGGACTATCCTCTTCCCACCTCCGCTTTCGGTTAGAAATAAAAAATACTCAACCGTGGAAGTAAGTTTATTTTTCATGTCAGGAACAAGAGAAAATCTGTAGATGCTGGAAATCCATGCAATACACACAAAATGCTGGAGGACCTCAGCAGGCCAGGCAGCATCTATGGAAAATAGTTCAGTCGACGTTTCTCGGGCTGAACCGTCGCCTATACTCTTTTCCATAGATGCTATCTGGCCTGCCGAGTTCCTTCAGCATTTTGTGGGTGTTATTTTTGAAGTCAATTATTTTAATCGGGGATTTTATTGCGTGTTTGCAGCATCTGCAATGTTATTTCCTGCCTTCAAATTACCTCAGCTCAGCAAACCTACCTGTGTGTTCCCACTCCACCCTTCCCTGGTCCAGCAATTACCTACTGGTCGACACCTCACCATTTCCTCTTTGCGTTATATACTGGTTTTCTTCCCTCACCCTCCACTCTCAGTCCCCATGCTCCATGGGAAGATTGAAAAATAGAGAGAAAGATTAGCTTTATTTGTCACATGCTCATCAAAACTTTGAAACATACAGTGAAATATATCATTTACGACCAATACGGGTTCAGGATGCCTGTGTCAGGCTTTCAGCACTAACATAGGGTACACACAACTCACTAACTCTAACCTACATCTTTGGGATGTAGGAGGAAACTCACACGGTGGAATGAAATATGTACACACAAGCTCTATACAGAGAACGGCGAGAACTGAACCCCGATCGCGGGCGCCGTAAAGGGATACACTACCGAGATGTCCTTAAATGTTGACAGTTCGTTTCCTCCCTAAAAACTCGATCCCCGTGTTCCTCCAGAAATGTATTTCTTGCACCATATTCCAGTTTATGCAGTCTCTTGCCTCTTCATTCTCTTGCCCCAGTTCCCCAAATCCTCCTTTTTCAAAGCCCTCAGTTGGTCGGGGTCGACCATGGACATTGCATCCTAGCTGTCTGGGTCAGGCCAGGACAGTACAATGTGGAGAGCAAGCTGTTGCCCATATAGCAGACCAAGAAATGGCAGAAACCGTTCGGAACTGCGTTGCAGGAGTTGGCAGTCGGCTTTGAACTCAACACCTTAGAGACATTCAACCACTGTTGACCAGCCCCATATGCTCAAAGTGACTAGTATTAAGTCAGTAACCCACCTTTGCTCTGTCTCCTGTCAGTAGAAAGGGTTTAGCAGGGTTTCCCAGTTAGCCTGACCTTAGTGGATGGGAAGATGTTAGAGTCAATTGTTAAGGATGAGATGATGGAGTACTTGGTAACACAGGACAAGATAGTACAAAGTCAGCATGGCTTCCTTCAGGGAAAATCCTGCATGTCCAAGCTGTTGGAATTCTTAGAGATTACAAGTAGGATAGATAAAGGGGATGTGGTGGATGTTGTATATTTGGACTTTCAGAAGGCCTTTGACAAGGTGCTACACATGAGGTTGCTTACCAAGTTAAGAGCCCAGGGTATTACAGGAAAGTTACTAACATGGTCAGAGTATTGGCTGATTGGTAGGTGGCAGTGAGTGGGAATAAAAACATCCTTTTCTGGTTGGCTGCCAGTGTCTAGTGGTGTTCTGCAGAGGTTGGTGTTGGGACCACTTCTTTTTATGTTGTACATCAATGATTTAGATGATGGAATAGATGGCTTTGTTGCCAGGTTTGCAGATGATATGAAGATTGGTGGAGGCCAGGTAGTGTTGAGAAAACAGGTAGGGTGCAGAAGGACTTAGACAGATTAGGAGAATGGGCAATGAAGTGGCAAATGAAATACAGTGTTGAAAAATGCATGGTTATGCACTTTGACAGTCAAAATAAATGTACAGACTATTTTCTAAACGGAGAGAAAATCCAAAATTCTGAGATGCAAAGGGACTTGGGAGTCTTTGTGCAGATCACTCTAAGGGTTAACTTGTAGGTCTAGTTGGTGGCAAGGAAGGCAAATGCCATGTTAGCATTCATTTCAAGAGGTCTAGAATACAAAAGCAAGGATGTATTGCTGAGGCACTGGTGAAGCCTCACCCTGAGTATTGTGAACAGTTTTGGGCCCCTCATCTTAGAAAAGATGTGCCGGCATTGGAGAGGGGAACCAGAGGAGGTTCACAAGGATGATTCCAGGAATGAAAGGGTTATCATACAAGGAATGTTTGATGGCTCTGGGATTCAGAAGGATCGGAGGGGTGGGGGGGGGGTGGAATCTCAGTGGAACCTTTTGAATGTTGAAAGGCCTAGACAGAGTAGATGTGGAAAGGATGCTTCCCATGGTGGGAGAGTCTAGGACAAGAGGGCACAGCCTCAGGAAATTTCTTCCTTTCAAATCAGAGATGCGGAGAAACTTCTTTAGCCAAAGGGTGGTGAATTAGTGGAATTTGTTGCCACATACAGCTGTGGAGGCCAGGTTGTTGGTGTATTTAAGGCAGAAATCGATATGTTCTTGATTGGACATGGCATCAAAGGTTAAGGGGTGAAGGCCATGAAGTGGGGTTCAGGAGGAGAAATAAAAAGGATCAGCCATGATTAAATGGCGGAGCAGACTTGATGGGCCAGATGGCCTAATTCTGCTCCTATGTCTTATGATCTTATGGTCTTTAGTAACTAAGCCAATATTAAGGCCAGGAGCTGGACTTAGTTGTCAAAGGTTATTTAAGACATATGCCATTGGGAGCACTTAATAGGTAGTGAGAGCTTATCCCCCTCCCAATCCCTCTATAACAATCTTAGGAATCCCAAACCCCTAACCTGCCTATAACCCAAAAAATTATCCCAGAATGAATATGAAAAACCATCCAGAGCTACCCGGAGTTCAGAGCCCTCTGGAACAGTAATTTCTCTGAAATAGCAGTTTCTTATTGTTGATACTATATCTCTGTATTTTCCTGTAACAGGAAAAAATGTTCTGACAATTCCATCCTGTGAAATTCCTCAGAATCTTACAGGTTTCAATTACACCAGCTCTGATTCTTCTAAACAACAGAAACAATCGGCTTAATTTTTCCTTATAGAGAAAGCCTTCATCCTGGGGGCCAATCTGGTGAATGCAGTTTTACTTAAGTATGATCAAAACTTTTTGTATGGTTTCAGATGTAATCTCATTAACATGTGTCCAGTTTCCCTGAATTTTGATTTTTCACCCAGTCATGTAACATGTTTACCCTTCTGTGTTCTTGCATTTATGTACTCACTTTAACATTCCTCTTAAGACATTGTAAAATGTCTACATCATCACCAAGTATAGGAACAGTTATTACCCTTCAATCATTAGGCTCCTGAACCAGTGTGGATAACTTCATTCAACAATAAACTGATTGCACAAACTATGGACTCATTTTGAAGGACTCTATAACTCATGTTCTAAGCATTATCTATCTATCTATCTATCTATTTATTTATTTACTTGCTGCTCTTTTTTGGTGTATTTTCACATTGCTGTTTGTCAGTTCTTCTGTGTAGTTTTCATTGTACTTCTTTGTTCTACTGTGAACGCCTACAAGAGATGGCAAGGTAGCACAGTGGTTAGCATAATGCTTTACAGTACAGGCGACCCGAGTTCATTTCCCACCTATGTAAGGAATTTGTACATACTCCCTGTGGCCACGTGGGTTTCTGATAGGTGTTCCAGTTTCCTCCCACATTCCTACCAGTTGGTAGGTTAATTGGTCATTGTAAATTGTCCCATGATTAGGCAAGGGTTAAATTGGGGACTGCTGGGCAGCGTGGCTCGAAGAACCGGAACAAATAAGTAAAAGATGGATCTGATATGGTGGCATACTGTACGTGTGCTTCGATAATACATTGGAACTTTGCTTTACAGCCTACGCAGTATTATTCTTTGCACTTAGGAGATGCGGCAGCCAATTTGTGTGGAACTAATTTCCACAATTGCAATTTGATAGTAATCAATCAATGTTTTAGTAATATTGAGTCAGGATAAAAAAACAGGACACCACAAATTCTCCTCCTCTCCTTTGAAACTGTGGCATAGTATGGTGGGGAAGCCTCCAAACAATGAAAAGGGTGATCACCCCATGGGCCACACATTTGTTCTTCCTGTAAAAAATAAGTGTACACCACCGAATGTATCAACCATGAATGAAGATTTTTTTTGCAGTTTCTCCCCCTTTGTGTATATTTTTATTTTGAATGAAGTCTGTTTTTGACATAAATTTTCTTTGTAATTGTGCCATAGGATCTCTTCCAACTGAGGTGTACCAACAGTTCAATGCCTCATCCTAAAGATGCAATATCCCTTCCCACAGTGCCGTTCTCCGCTAGGTAACACATTGAAGTGACATGAATGTGAAATATTCTGAAAATGATGCTGCTAAACTGCCAGATTTTCTATAAACTAGAATTTAATTTCTATTGTATATTTTCCAGTTTTGTTGTGTATTTTTTATGCAAACACAATAAAATTAATCTGAAGGTAGTATATGCTAATGTATACATATTCTGATAATAAATTTATTTTGAACTTTGAATTGAAATTAACTTGAGCTGTTTTTAAGTGCTGATATTGCTGGCTAAGTAATTTGTTCAATTATCTGATGATAAACAATATACAATTTTTTCCTCATTTTTGTACAGTGCTTTTGTTTAACCAAGGACAGAAATTTGCAACAAACATGGTGTTGGAGAAACTCAGCAAGTCAGGCAGCATCTGTGGAGGGAAATGGAGAGCCAATATTTCTGGTCAAGATACTTCAGCTGGATACTTTAAATTAGGAAATTTAGATTGGTAAATTGGTTTGTATTGTCGCATATACAGAGAAAAATTTCATTTTGCGAAGAGATTATTTCATCACATCAGTGCATTGACTGCGCTGTACAAGGTAAACAATAACAGCTAGCAGAATAAAGTGTCAACAGTTACAGAGAGAGTGCGGTGTAGACAGACCACAGTGAGGTAGATTGTGAGGTCAAGAATCCACCTTACTGAAGTAGGGCACCATTCAATAGTTTGATAATGTCAGGATAGAAGTTGTCCTTAAGCCTGGCGTATGTTCTGTATCTTCTGTCAGATGGGAAAGGACGAGAAGGATGGGTGGGGTCCTTGATTTTGCTGGCTGCTTTAATTAGCCAACAAAAAGTATAGACAGAGCAACAAACAGAAAATATCTACAGAGGGGAATAAGCAGTAGATTTTCAGGCTGAGACCCTTCAAGAGGACTGTGAAGGAAGGAGAAAGAAGCCAGAAAAAGAGTTTACAGTGGAAGGTGTGAATAACAAAATAAAACATACAGTGAGCAGCAGTTCTGTGGGCAAAAATGTCTTGTTAATGAGAGAGGTCATAAGAGAATGGCTAGACTGGTTCAAGCTGATAGGATGGTGACAGTAACTCAAATTACCATGTGTCACAGCAGTAGTGTGCAGAAAAGTATGTCTGAGCACACAACATGTCAAACAATGAAGTGGATGGGCTACAGCAGCAGAAGAGTACAAACTGTTAAGTCATAGCATTTATGAGGCAGGTTCAAAGAGTTTCTAATCAGTGATATACCTTAGCATATTGATAGTGAAGTTTTCACGAATGCTAATGCCTTGAATATGAAGGGAAGGTTGAAGTATACATGTGTCCCTGAGCTTGAACACCATTGAACCTGGTGTTCAATGCACGTGCAACTTGGTGGATGACACTTACAACTTAAGATAGTGGAGCTTTGGGTCTATCCATGACTGAGTAAACTACTTTCACCATAGTAGAAAGCTTTCTTTCCTGTAAGACATCCATTCTTCAGACACAGCCTTAAACAAAAGCAAGCATAACAGGATTGAAATCATGCAAATAGTTTGCTGTGAGTGCATGTTCACAATCCTCACAATATTGACTATGCAGCTGGACAGCAAAAGTGGAAATCTGCCAGAACCTTCTCTGGCATTTCCTTTTGGAAAGTGATCAATTAACATGCCCAGAAAAAAAAGGTTATTTCTGACATGTGTTGGATTGAGGTGTAGAATGGTTACTTTTACTGTACTTTAACTCTCCTATGCTTACTTATATTATCACCCATCTGCATGTACCGTAATTGTTCAGTGAATTTTCCAGTAACTGTGGTGCAGTTAGTTCTGTACTTCAGTATAAGTTTCTTAGTTTTCAGTAGCAGGTGTCAGTCCACTTGAATCTTGCTGTTTTCTAGATTATTTGTTATCACTGGAATTTTGGTTATCTCTAGTCCGAGCATGAGATGACTACAACTGTTTGGTCCCTTTTTCTTTTATTTGTTCATATAATATTTAACAAAATTGCTTAGCAATAAGTTTTATGCCTATTTCTTGACTTCCAAAGAACATCTGGATTGCAAGAATCATCAGGATCCAACATATGCTTAAGTGTGATGTGAGCTTCAAGTCTAAGGGCATGCAACAATGACAAACACAGACTGAATGTCAAACTCAATTGCTTCTTGAACCTGTCATAGAAGAGCTCCAGGCAATGGTCATTATAACTGACATTAACAGAAACATTCTTAACCTCTGGTCTTTGTCTAACCTATGATGATCACATTGGAATCATAGTGCTTTTTCCAAGTGTGCACAGAAATACATAGCGACAAAGGGGAAGAGCAATCCTTAATTCTCAAATATGACTCTGCATTTCTTCTCTGGTACAGGTCGTTCTGTCACTGCAGTATTTTACAAAATATGGCTTGAGAACAGAGATAGTAGGTGGCTCCATCCTTTATTGAGGCTTTCATTAAGCTTGTGGTTGTCAAAATATTACAGCTGTCATGAAAAATAGAGTAGGCTTGACCGAAAAGCAGAACATATACTTAACATATCAAGGCAACAAGATAACTAAAGTCTAGGAGCAACTGGTTAAGAATGAGTGCTTGGGTGAACAAAGGACTGTGATGAGAGCTGTGTTTAAATAGGCTGTAGGTGATGAGTTGGAAATGAGGAGCAGATGCCTCCTGTTAGATGGGTGGAGACTGGGAGGTGTCTGCCTGTGCTGGCCTAACAGGAACCCTTTCTTAAGGCTGGCACCCAACAGCCCTGTATGATCGAGATGGGTCTGGTGGAACTCCTTGATGAGCAATGGATCCAAGATGAAACTGGACAATACCCAAGACTACCCCTTCAGGCCGCACCCTTCCAAATCTACCAGGTACTGTACATCCCATCCACGATGATGTGAATGCATCAACCGGCGAACCGCATACATGGGACCAACTGCTACCATCCTTGGTTGCGGAGGTGCAGGCTCAGGTGGGTTGAGTGATCCGTGGATAACGGGCTTGAGGCAGGACATGTGCAAGGTAGGTTTTATTCTGACAAATGGTGGCTGCTGAAGACAGTAAGTGACTGTGATGGGTAATCTTAAAGGGACCGATGACAACTGTAGCGAGAGCTTGCAGGGACAGATCCCGGGTACTCAGGCCAGAGTAGTCTGGCTGAGTGCCGACAGTGGTTGATCACATACATTTGTGATCAATAGGGCCACTAGAACTGGATTCACAGAAAATCCAGAGTACGTTGTGTGCTTGAATGACCGAAGAGAGGTGAGGATTGAGCCCACTGGAGTGTCTCAAACTGCACATACATGCAGTTGTCAGGTGTGTCAGCCAGAACAGGTTCATGCTGTAGAGCCAGGCAGATTTGGATCACAAGATCCATTACAATCGAGGCAAAGATCTCTGAGGGTGGAATGATGGGTTGAGAATTGATCACTGTTTCAGCTGGTTCGAACTGTTGTGACACAGCACCCACTTTAGTGTTCTTGGAGCTGGGTCATTAGGAGTTGGTAAATTTGAACTGTTCGAAGAGAGCCCAATAAGCCTGGCATGGGTTGAGTTGGCAGGTCTGTTGTATGAATGAGGACCTAGTGGTCAGTCCAAATTAGGAAGGGTGCAGTGTTTCCCATCAGCCAATGTCTCCATTCCTCCAAGACCTATTTAGTGGCAAGTAGCTCCCTGTCTCTTACTCTCTAAAGACGCTGGTTAGCATTAAACTTGTGCGAGAAGGTGGCACAAGGGTATGTTTTCCCATCTGGTCCTCAATGGAAGAGGAAGGCCCTGGTGCGCACATCAGACGCAACCACTTCTACCACAAAAGTTCCAGAGAAGTTCAGTTGGCTGAAAATGGGACTGATGGTGAAGTGTCTCTTGAATTCCTCAAAAGCACGGTCCACAACAGCAGACCAGGTTATCCGTGAGGAGTGGCAATTTGCCTATAGTTTCTGATGAAACAGCAGTAGAAGATGGAGAAGCCCAAGAAGCATTGTAGCAGTTTAAGGGAGTGCAGTCAGGGCCATTCAACGATGCCTTGCACTCTCTCTGGGTCCATGGTTATGCCTTGGGGTGAAAGGATGTAATGCAGGAAAGAGATGACTGGGGTGTGGAACAAGCATTTTTCTAACTTGCAATGCAGCTGGTTTTTGGGGAAATGCTGAAGGACTGAACAGACATGCTCCAGGGGGTCCTTTGGGAAGATGAGGATGTCATCGAGGTAGACGAACGCATACATGTATGGCATGTCTCACAAGATCTCGTTGAAAACTTGCAAATGGCTGGATTAGCCATAAGGTTTGGCTAACATTAAAAATGTTGAGAAGCTAAACAGAAGCAAAAGTACACGGTGATATACCTATCTCGAGAAATACTTATTATAATGTGGATTTTATATTACTTAGTTGTTATTCTTTATTCGCTCACTTACTCCTTTTTCCCCACCAAAATGAGAATATGTATGTGTATATATGTGTGTGTGTGTGTGTGTGTGTGTGTGTGTGTGTGTGTGTGTGTATGTGTGTATATATATATATATATATATATATATATATATATATATGTATGTATATATAGGAGTACACAGGGAAATCTTTTCTGTGTAATGGATTTGTTCACTGACTTTTATGAATACTGCAATGGGGGCCCTCAATTCACAAATAGGAGGGGTTATCCCCCAAAGCTAGACATTTCCTCTAGCTCAATGCAGGGTCATTTACTAGAGACCTCAGCCTTGGAATCACACGTTCGTTGCCATTTTTGTTATTATTTGAGTTTCTTGGTTCTTATTTGTTCAGGGAGTAGATCGATTAAGTTTTATTCTAATTTCAATGATACATTGATAGATAAATACAGATGGCTAAGGACAAGGTAAAATTCATTTCTTTATATGTAAATGGCTATTAAATCCAATCAAACATAAGAGAATTTTATCCAAAATGAAAAAAGAACATGCCCATGTAGTATATTTATAGGAAACTCATTTAAGTGATAATGAGCATAAAAAACTAAAGAGAATGGGCTTCACTAATCTGTTTTTCTCCTCATATAAATCAAGACATAGGAGAGGAGTTGCTATTCTTATCTCAAGTAAGCTAAATTTTGAAAAAAATATTCAAAATGGGAGATAAAGAAGGCAGATATATTCTGGTAAGGGGGAATATAGACGGCAATTCAGTTACTCTATTCAATATATAAGCACCCCCGGGAAGTGATATTGGTTTCTTTCAGAAAATTACTGATATTGTGGTAACGGAAACAGAAGGTCTCCTGATATGTGGGGGAGACTTAAATTTACAATTACAACCAAACTTAGACTCTTCCAATAGAAAAACCAATGAAACAAAATCTTTACATAAGAAAGTTAATACACTTTTTGAGGATGTTGGTTTAATTGATATATGGAGGGACCTTTTCCCTGACAGAAGGGATTACACTCATTATTCTGCTCCCCATTCTGTATATACAAGAATAGACTATTTCATAACATTTGGAAAAGACAAAGACAAAATAAACACCTGTGGAATTGGGACAATAGATGTAAGTGACCATGCACCTATATATTTATCTGTTGATTTTGATCTACAACCAAAGAATACTATTTAGAAACTAAATTCAAGTCTACTCAATGATCCGTATTTTAAGGAACAAATTAAAAAAGAAATTGGTCTCTACTTAGAATTTAATGATAATGGAGAGGTTTCACCTCCCATTTTATGGGATACGCTGAAGGCGGTCTTAAGAGGGAAAATTATAGCGATATCTTCATATAAGGAAAAAAAAGGAATAAAACATTAGAGGAATTACAAAATAGGCTGAAGGAACAAGAGAAAAAACACAAATTGAATTTGGCACAGGATACATTAGGGGAAATAAAAAAATTAGGAATGAAATAAATAATTTGGCTACGCAAGAAATCAGGAAAGACTTAATATTTCTGAAACAGAGACATTATGAAAGTGGATCGAAATCTATGAAAATACTGGCGTGGAAACTGAAAAAAAAGATAGCAGAAAATACAATTCATAGAATTAGGGACCCAAGAATGAAAATGATAAAAAAATAAGCTAAGTGAAATTCAAGAAGCTTTTGAAGTGTTTTACAAAACGCTATATTCCAAAGTTCCAGGGGGAAGCATGACCCAAATTGACACCTTCTTGAATTCTCTAGAGTTACCCACTTTAAGCGAAGAACAAAATAGAACGATGACTGCTGACATAACTGAAGTTGAATTAAAAGCTGCAATTAGTAGGCTTAAATTAAGCAAGTCACCAGGATCAGATGGGTATACGGCAGAGTGGTACAAAGAATTTAAAAATGAGTTAATTCCTATTTTACTCCCCACACTGAACTGGGCTCTAAAAAAGGCACAAATGCCACCCAGTTGGAAGGAAGCGATAATCTCAGCTATACTGAAAGAAGGCAAGGATAAAATGGAATGCAGGTCATTTAGACCAATATCCGTTCTTAATGTAGATTATAGGTTATTTACCTCCATCATGGCCAAACGATTAGTGGAGTTTCCACCCATACTGATACGTAATGATCAGACAGGTTTTATACGACAACGCCAGACTTATGACAATATACGAAGATCACTTCACATTATGGATCATATACAAAAAAAATAAAATCGAAGCAATAGTGATAAGTGTGGACGCTGAAAAAGCATTTGATTCGGTTAATTGGAATTTTCTTTACAGAGTTTTACATAGATTTGGTTTCCAAGACACAATTATTAAAACTATACAGACACTATATGACAATCCTACTGCTAGGATTAAAATCAATGGATATTTATCAAATAGTCTTACCCTAGAAAGGGGCACGAGACAGGGTTGTGCATGGTCACCACTACTCTTCGCGTTATAGCTGGAACCATTAGCTCAATACATCAGACAAAATGAAGATATCAGGGGAATTACTATTAAAGGGACAGAGCATAAATTGGCTTGTTATGCGGATGACATTTTGATCTATCTAGGGCAACCAACATACTCTTTACTTAAATTGATGCAATCCTTTGAACAATATGGTCAATTATCAGGATAAAAAATCAACATAGATAAAACCCAATTACTTTCACATTACTATAGCCCACCAAGAGAAATTGAAAGTCAATACCCCTGGGCATGACACACAGAGTCTTTCAAATATTTGGGCATCATTATGCCAAAAGATTTGGCAAAATTATCAGAATGTAATTATCAGCCTCTGTATAAAAAAATTAAGGAAGATGTGGCAAGATGGAGCCTGATTCCTTTTTTCAGTCTCAGTTCAAGGATTGAGTCTATTAAAATGAATATACTGCCCAGACTGTTATATCTCTTTCAGACTCTACCAATAGAGATTAATCAAAATCAATTCAATGAATGGAACAAGATGCTATCAAGGTATATTTGGCAGGGTAAAAGGCCTAGAGTTCATCTCAAAACTTTGCAATTAGCAAAGGAAAAGGGGGGAATGAGGCTTGCCTTCTCTTAGAGATTATTATTTTGCAGCACATTTGAGAGCTGTGATATGTTGGTGCAACCCATCATTGACGCTCAATGGAAAAACATTGAGGAGCGGGTACTTCCCATCTCCATACAAGCAATTTTGGCTGATAACAACCTGCAAAGGTACATAAATACTATTGATAACCCATGGGTGAAATTGACTCTTAAAATATGGAAAGCTACTATAAAAGAATATAATCTAGAGGGAGATATTGCAATTCTTAAATGGTGTGCATATGACTCGGATTTTACACCAAATAAATTGGATGCTAGATTTAAGGACTGGACAGCTAAAGGAATAACAGTTCTTTGCAACATAATGAAAGAAGGGACACTGTTCAGTTTTGAAATGCTTAAAGAGAAACACTTATTAGAAAAACAAGATTTTTATCGGTATTTATAGATGCGACAATATGTTAATAAGATGCTTAAAAATGTAACCAAGGCAAATACATGCTTGATAGAGCTCCTTAGAAAAGCATACAATTCAGATAACGGTAGTAGAATCATTTCAAGCATGTATAAGGGGTTGTCAAATCTTAAAACACATTCGACTTCATACATTAAAACAAAATGGGAGAAGGAAGGAGGGATAATTATATCTGAGGAAGAATGGACAACAATATGGAGATATCAATGGAAGTGTACCAGTTCACAGAAATGGAGGGAGTTTGTATGGAAAAACTTGATAAGATATTTTATTACGCCCTCTCAGAAATCCCATTATGATAGTAACCTCCCTGTTTGCTGGAGAAATTGTGGAAATCAAAATGCAAATCATTATCATATTTTTTGGGACTGCCCTGTTATCAAAAACTATTGGAGGGGGATACACAATGCCCTACAAGACATCTTTAAATGTGAAATACCCTTGGAGGGTAAAACCATATATTTTGGATATATACCTCAAGAATGGTTGAAAAGAGATAAATATTTAATGAATATACTGTTGGTGGCTGGTAAAAAGACTCTTACTAGGAGATGGTTATCACAGGAGAGTCCAATTTTAAATACATGGATGGAAATTACAATGGACATTTACAAACTGGAGAAGATAACAGCATCTGTTAATCATAAGCTGGAACAATTTGATTCATACTGGGAAAAATGGTTTAACTACATAATGCCTCATAGGCCTGATTTTATTCTCACAAATCAATGAATCTGTTGTAAAATAAAAGATCACTCCCTACTTGTACATAGTTCTTTCCTTTTGCTTGTTTTTTCTTTCCACTCTTTTCTATAAGTGTATACCCCAGATAAATACTTTGTGGAGATTTTGTGATATATATGATTATATGATATATATGTACAATGTCTGAAATACATCTTATGGAAATGTTTGTTTGATGAACTTCAATAAAAAAATAAATTACAAAAAAAAAAGGAAATGGCTGGATTGTTGGAAAGTCTGAAAGGCATCATCAACTATTCACAGTGGTCAGTGGGTACCCCCTGGCAGATGTGGATCAGGTTGTATGTCCTCCATAGAGCAAATTTAGTAAAGATCTGGGCCCTGTAGAGTGTTTCAAATGTGCTATTCTTCAAGTGGAGAGGGTAGAAGTTCTTAATGGTGATTATGTTGAGCTCATGGCAGTCCAAGACTCCCATCCTTCTTTTTGACAAAGAAGAATCTTACACTGGCTGAATGAAACCATGCTGTAGTGCTTCAGCAATGTAGTCATTCATGGCTTGGGTCTCAGGAGGGAGAGGGAGAACAGATGACCTTGGGGGGGGGGCGGGGAGAGGGGTGGTAACTGGGAGGAGGTCGATCGTGCAGTCATGTGGTCTGTGAGGCGGCAGGGTGCTGGTTTCCCTTTTACTGAAAGCAATGGCTAAGTCATGGTATTCCTGTGGGAGTTTGGTGAGGTTGAGGGTTTCCCGAGTTAGGTGGGTTCATAACTCAGTCGAGAACTGGATGTCTAGGCGAAGTGAGGGTCACTGGTGGAGAGCCAGGAGTAACTCAAGATGACAGGAGTGTTGGGTTAGTCAATCCGGAGGAACTGGAATGAGTCGCAGTGATCTCTGATTCTCATGTACACAGTCTGTGTGTGTGCTCTGACCATCCCAAAAGGACGTCCGTCAATGGCCGTGATGCAGAAGGTGTGAGAGATAGGCTCAGCAGGGAGTCTAATTTGCACACGCAAGAATCCAGTCCAGAAAGTTGCCTGCTGCATCGGAATCCACCAGAGCCTCCTGTGTGAAGGAGCACAGAGAGAGTGATTCAGGCTACGGAGCTTACATGAGAGGCTGGGGGGAAGACCCCTTGGCTCTACCTGCTGGTGTCGTTTTCCTCAATATAGTGGGCATTTTATGATTGGCAGCTCTGCAGTAAACACACAAGTGGTTTCTCCACCGACAATCATGCTCTTGGGGGATTAAGGGACCTCTCCCTACTGGCATGGGTTCTGGAGTTGTTCATGATTGGGGTCGTGCAGCTTGAAACGGTTCTGGGAACAGAATCATGGTTCTGGTTGAAGGTCTGGAGGGTCGTTCCTTTTGATGTTTGTCACTTTAGAGGACCAGAGTGATGAGACTTTCAAGGTCAGTGAGCCTCTCCTAGGTAGACAGCTCAACTTTCAAGCACTCCACGAGGCCATGATGGTTATGGACCAACTGGGCTTCTGCAATGCCAGCCACACTCTGTTGGGAGGGTCCTGAATTCCACAGTGTTATCCAGCACTGAGCGTGAGCCTTGATGCAGGCGAAGTATCCAATCTGCTGCCTCCCATCCACTTCCTGAATGGTCAAAAAGCTGGTGCATCTCAGCAGTAAAACCTTCATAGTGGTTGCCAATGTGGGGTTATTATGCAAGTTAGCAATAACCCAGATCAGAGTGGCAGTGTTCATGGGTTCAATTTCCCAGATGGCAGAGAGGAAGAAGCTGTTTCTGAATCATTGAATGTGTCCCTTCAGACTTCTGTATCTCCTTCTTGATGGTAACAATGAGAACAAGTCATGACCTGGGTGAGTCCTTAATGATGGATGCTGCTTTTTTGTGGCATCGCTCCTTGAAGATGTCCTGGATACTACAAAGGCTGGTGCTCATGATCAAACTGACCAAGTTTACAACTCTCTGCAGCTCATTTCCATCCTGTGCAGTATCCCCCACCCCCATACCAGACAGTGATGCTCCCAGTTAGAATGCTCTCTACAGTACATCTGTAGAAATTTGTAAGTGTTTTTGGTGTCATACCAAATCTCCTCAAACTCCTAATGAAATATAGCCGCTGTCATGCCTTCTTTTTAGCTGCATCTATATGTTGGGTCCAGGATAGATCCTCAGGGATTTTGACACCCAGAAACTTGAAATTGTTCACACTTTCCACTTCTGATCCCCCTATGAGGACTGGTGTGTGTTTCCTTATTTTACCCTTTCTGAAGTCCACAATCAGTTCTTTGGTCTTACTGACACTGAGTGCAAGATTGTTGCCACGACGGCACTCAGCCAGCTGATATATCTCACTCTTGTACACGCTCTCATCACCATCTGAAATTATGCCACCCAATAGTGTATCATCAGCAAATTTATAGATGGCATCTATTTTACTAATACACTACAAAATAACAAGCCACGGGGGCCACAAAACAAGAGACATCAGACATTTCACATGACAAGGCAACGAGGTAACTGAACGCTAAGAGCAATTGGTTGAGGCTGGCTGGTTCAATGGGCAAACAAAGGACTGTGATGTGAGCTGGGTTTTAAAAGGTGATGATCTGGAAACAAATGGCAGGTGATTCCTGCTAGCTGGGTGTGGACTGAGAGATCTCTGCCTGTGCAGGTCTGACAGAAGCAGCTAAATAAATTGCTTTCTAACCAGTCAAGCAGCTGTGTGATAGAAGGCAATAAATGAACAACAAAACAAATCTCCTTTGGGCCTCAGAAATAAGAAAGTAGCTTCCAATTTTGTGCCACAAACATTTAAGCTCTGATCATCAGAGGGTCATGGGCATTCTGAATAATTAATGAAGTCATCATTTTATAACTATAAAATCAAAACCTTTAATAAGTTAGTGGAGAATAGGATAGCAAAACTAGTAGTGAGAAATGCTACAGTCCACCTTACAACAAACCCATACTCAGTCATCTGCCCAAGGATGGTTAAGATACAGAACAAGTTCATTGTCTGAAAAAAAAACACAAACGCAGAAACATTAATAGTCATTCAAAAGCCTGTGGTATCTTCAACACCGAATTAGAACAACTGCAAATCATTGAAAAAGGTAAGTGAAATCCAAAACCATGCAACAATGAAAAATATAGCCTGCACCTTCACTTCAGCACAACGGAACTTTCCTCTTTCCAAATGGACCTTTTCCTCCAGATGTTTTCATGACTTAACAGATGACATCAAGATGATGGAACTGTTAACATAATGGCTCTTTATGGACAGGTCAGAGTGTTACGTACCCCTGGGTATCTTGTGCCTGTCACATGACCATGATGTAATTGAGGCTATGCTGGGCATTATGTAATGGTCTTGTGATGGTGGAGTGACGTAATTTTCCCGCCAGTGAGAGGTCATGTGATAGTTTTCTCCAACAGGGTATAAAAGGAGAACCCCTCCCTTTGACGCGGGGCAGTTCGTGGTTGAATTCACCAGTGACTCAGTTTTGCTGTGTATTTGATGTTATGACGCAGTTTTGTTTTAAACTGGAGTTTTACTTTCTGCCTTAAGTCTCAAAGGTTATTGCCGGCTGTTTTGCTACAGTACTGTCAGTTCAGTCCAGTGGAGGGTGAAGATTTCTCAAAGTTCGGGAAGCTGAAGGATCGAGGAAAGTTGATGTCGACGGTTGATGCACCATCAATAACTCTCTGAGACGTGAGGCGAGATATCGGCTTTTATTGACTGGAAGAAAGAACAAGCAGCAATTGACCACCATGCTACATCCTGGAGACTGAGAGGCAGGGCTCAGGCCCCAATCGCCTTTATACCAGGGTCTGTGGGAGGAGCCACAGGAGCAGTCAGCGGGGGGGCGTGTCCAGACAGGTATATGTAGTTCACCACAACGGTGAAACAGGTTCGACCTTGTTTGATCCTCATTCAGAAGGAATTAGTCATCTGCACCCACGTTAGTCCCTGCTGTAAGAGCAGAAAGGACTGGGGCAGTGAGTTTCGCCGAGGAAAAGGTCAGTGCCTTTTAGCCATTTTATTTCCTTCTTCGTAAATCCTTTGATCAAGGCATACTTCGGCTGGGATCAGCACTAACGCCACGAAAGAGAATTTATTACCTCAAGGAAAGTCTCTCCTAAGCGACTGTGTAAAACATTTGGACTTTCGCATTACTACTTTTAAGAACTGTTTTTGCATTATTATTTTAAGAACTGTTTGGGTTGCCGTATAGCAGTCGACTTTCGGTTAAGTTAGTCGTTCATTTACTTTTGGGTTTTTTTAAGCAGTATTTAATAAATGTTTTATTTGTTATAAAAAAAATGCCTGTCCCAATTCTATATTCATTGTTGCTGTGCCATAACAAAAGCAAAATAACAATTACAATGAAATTTAAATACACACTTAAGAGGCTGGAGTCTCAGTTTAAGCTGTTAGTCCCTTGTGAATATGGCTTTTCATTCAGATTCATTGGTTCAGGGAGATAGCCCCACTGGCTCCACTCTATCCTGGGTCAAGTGCATCATCTAAAGAAGCTTTGAATAAATTTAAAATGTCCCCAGATCTTTAAGTCTTCCACAATCTCTAATGAGTAAATAGAGTTATAATACTGGTCAGTGAGATGCTGGAACAGATTCCAAAGTCAGCTTGGCCTTCTCCAGTTCTGACATTGTCTCACATTCACATATTTTTATATCCACAGATGGAAAGTTGTCTCACATCCAAATTGAAAAGGTTCTATACCACAGATTTCAAGTCAAAGTAAATTTATTATCAACTTATGTAGATGTTACCATATACTACCTTGAGATTCAGTGTCTTGAGGTAGTTGCAGAAAAATAAAGAAATTCAATAGAATTTATAAAGAACTACATGTAAACAAAGGCTGACAAACAATGTGCAGAAGAAGACAAATTCTGCAAAAAAAAAAAAAAAAATTCTGAGACCATGAGTTGTAGCGTCCTTGAAAGAGAGTTCATAGGTTGTGGAAAACTTCAGATATAATCCACAACAGCTCAGGAGCCTGATGATCCGAGAGTAATAACTGTTCCAGAACCTGCTGTTCCTAAGGCTCCTGTACCTCCTGCCCAATGGTAGTAGTGAGAAGAAAGGAAGGCTTAGATAGAGGGGGTCATTGATGATGGATGCTGCTTTCACTTGTGAAAGCAGATGGTGGCATTGGTTCAGAGTCTCATTTGAAGGACATCATCTTCATCAGTACAACACTGCCATGTTACTGCATTAAATGTAGAACTTATGAAAAACTATACATAAATAAAGATTGACAAACAACTAATGTGCAAAAGAATACAAATGATGCAAAACAAAAATATGGAGAACATGAGATGTAGAGTCCTTGAAAGTGAGTCTGCAGGTTATCAGTTCAGATTCTGGTGAGTGAAGTTATCAGAGGCAGTATGTGGATTTATTTTACTGAATTGTTATGAACAGGAATGAGCTGCCTGTGAGAGTGACATTCAATAATAACTTTCAAAGGCAAATGGATAAAATGATAGATAGATAGATACTTTATTCATCCCCATGGGGAAATTCAACTTTTTTTCCAATGTCCCATACACTTATTGTAGCAAAACTAATTACATACAATACTTAACTCAGTAAAAAAATATGATATGCATCTAAATCACTATCTCAAAAAGCATTAATAATAGCTTTTAAAGAGTTCTTAAGTCCTGGTGGTAGAATTGTAAAGCCTAATGGCATTGGGGAGTATTGACCTCTTCATCCTGTCTGAGGAGCATTGCATCGATAGTAACCTGTTGCTGAAACTGCTTCTCTGTCTCTGGATGGTGCTATGTAGAGGATGTTCAGAGTTATCCATAATTGACCGTAGCCTACTCAGCGCCCTTCGCTCAGCTACCGATGTTAAACTCTCCAGTACTTTGCCCACGACAGAGCCCGCCTTCCTTACCAGCTTATTAAGACGTGAGGCGTCCCTCTTCTTAATGCTTCCTCCCCAACACGCCACCACAAAGAAGAGGGCGCTCTCCACAACTGACCTATAGAACATCTTCAGCATCTCACTATATACCTGAACAAGTCTGTAGGCAATGAGGAAAGGATGGGCAAATAAGAATTGGGAGCTTCTGACCCCATGCAAGATAGAATAAGAAGGAATGACTGGGTAATCGAGAGTGGGTGATACCAGACAATGGTAAGACTGCTAATTATCTGGAAGAAGAGAGTTTAGGGAATGTAGTGATGGAGCTCAGCAGCCATCATGCTTGCCCAGCAGTTTTCATGCACCTTTGAGGTTAGAACAGCATAATACTGACTAACAGGCAACGGAGCATGAGACTGTCCAAGAATAATATGTGTGTAGTTGAAAGCTTGTAATCATATTAATTTCTATTATTAGGAGCTTGACAGTTTTGTTCACAGCCAGGATAAAAATTCTTAAAGAATGTGTATAGAAAAAGAGAATCTGAAATCAGTGGAGAAATAATCATAACTATTGCATCATAACTATTACGAAGAAGCCCTGTTAAGTGACTGAAGCAAGCTGGCTAATTTGAAGATCATCAAGTCATATGAAACTTCTTATAGGCGCATACAAATCAGGCATTGCAATATGGAACTAATGGGTTGCTATTGCAAAGAAACAACTCCAATACTAGTTCCTCACACAGGAAAGAGCTTTGACCTTATGAATAAGGCTAGGCCATGATCTTAGCACATAGTATAACTAAGATTTTGGATTTTGCAGTAGTTATGCTGGTGGAACTGTCTTTATGATCTCAATGTGAAAGCCTACTGAATTCCATGCTTGTGGAGATTAATACAGCAATTTCAAAGCTGCTGTCTATGATTCAGTCGTTCATGTTTTGAAGTTCACAAACTTATTCAATAAATTCAAATGAAATCATTTGAAGTAACTTGAATTTGAGTCAACAACAGACCTTCTGAATGCCAGGGATTCTCACAGAACACATGCCTGACAGACTCTAAGTAGCCACTATTTTTAAAATGGATTTTTTTTTTGATAACTGACCTTAGTGGCCAGAAAACCAATACCTTATAGTAAAAGCATAGCTTCAATATTGTCCTTCACCTAAAGGATAATGAAAAATATGTGAATCCATCCTCCGTACAACATGGTCGACTTCCAACTGCCCTCTGAAATAACCTAGCTAAACATCCATTTATATAAAACCATGATATCAGATTCAGATTCATCACAAGTAAACAAAACATACAGTGAAATGTTGTGTTTGCATTAACAGCCAGCACAACCAAAGATGTGCTAGGGGCAACCCACAAGTATCGCCACAGATTCCACACATGAAATAGCATTCATCCAGACTGGGTCTATAGCAGGTGAGGAGATAACCAACACTAGGGTTAAACATACTTGTTTATTCATTTAACAGTATTGGCAGAAATTACCTTTGATGTGGTTTGTAATATACTGTCGAGGCCACCTAATTAGGTACCCCTGTACACCTGCTCATTAATGCAAATATCTAATCAGCCAATCACATGGCAGCAACTCAATGCATAAAAGCATGCAGACATGATCAAGAGGTTGAGTTGTTATTCAGACCAAACATCAGAATGGGAAAGAAATTTGATTTAAGTGACTTTGACTGTGGAGTGATTGCTCATACCGTATAGGGTGATTTGAGTATCTCAGACACTGCTGATCTCCTGGGTTTTCTCACACAGCAGTCTCTAGACTTCAAAGAGAATGGTGTGGAAACAAACTACAAACAATGGGCAGCATTTCTGTGGGCAAAAACACCTTGTTAATGAGAGAGGTCAGAGGAGAATGGCCAGACTGGTTCAAGATGACAGGAAGGTGACAGTAACGCAAATAACGACATGTTTCAACAAAGACAAGAAGAGAAAATCTGCAGATGCTGTAAATCCAAGCAACACACAAAAAATGCTGAAGAAACTCCACAGGCCAGGCAGCATGTATGGAAAAGAGTATAGTCGATGTTTCGGGCCGAGACCCTTCAGCCGTTACAACAGCAGTGCGCAGAAGAGCTTCACTGAATACACAACACTTTGAAACTTGAAGTGGATGGGCTACAACAGTAGAAAACCACAAACATATATTCAGTGGTCACTTTATTAAATACAGGTGGTATCTAATAAAATGGCCACTGAGTGTAAGTACAGTTCTCCCACGTCAGAGATGTCAGGCCCAATGAGAATACATGCATTTACAAGAACAATACAAAAGGCATTCATTGCCCAAAGGGCTTGGTGGCAGCACTGACTCAGTGTAAATTTAATTAACGTCACAACTGCAGTGAACATACATGGGACATGCTGGGTATCACAACAGCTCCTACGCCTGGGAACAGGAGCTAAAGGTTAATACGTTGGGTTGTAGAGAGTGTTTTGTTGGTACTTGGAGCTGATTTCTTCACCTCAACAAGCATAAACTATTTTGGCTGAAGATACAACTGGAATTGAAAATGACAGGGTGGAAAATGCGATGATCAATGAAGAAGATAAAGGCAAAGGTTGTAATGCCAGCCAATTAACAGTTGCAAAAATCTGCAGACACAAGATTATTTTCAGAATTAGGGCTTGCTTAATATCCTGCACAATTTCAGCTACTATTTCATTCTAATGCCACTAATCTATTCTTGTCCAACCACATTGATGTCACAACCACGAAAGTTCACCAATGCTGTCACTTCCTCAGGAGTCGGAGTCAGAGTCATAAAACACTATAGCACAGAAACCGGCCTTTTGGCCTCCCTAGTCTGTGCCAAACCATTAATCTTCCCAGTTCCATCAACCCTCCAATCCTTTTTCATCCATGTACCTATCAAAATTTCTCATAACTGTTGAAGTCAACCCCACATCCACCACTTGCGCTGGCAGCTTGTTCCACAGACTCACTACACTCTAAATGAAGAAGTTCCCCTTAAACATTTCATCTTTCACCCTTAACCCATGACATTAGTTGTAGGAAAATGCCTCCTGCCCTATACATACCCTTCATATTTTGTATGCCTCGATCATATCGACCCTCAATTTTTTTATGCTTTACGGAATGAAGACCATAAGATATAGGAGCAGAATTAGGACAGGTGGCCCATCAAGTCTATTCTGCCATTTCATCATGGCTGATCCATTTTCCCTCTAAGCCCCAATCTCCTGCCTTCCCCCCCCCCATATCCCTTTATGCCATGACCAATCAAGAATCTATCAACCACTGCCTTAAATATAAAAGGCTTCCACAGCTGCCTGTGGTAATGAATTCCACAGATTCACCACTCTCTGGCTAAGGATTTCCTCATCTCCATTCTAAAAGGACACCACTCCATTCTGAGTCTATGTCCTCTGGTCTTAGACACTCCCACCAAAGGAAACATCCTCTCTACATCCACTTTCTCAAGGCCTTTCACTATTCAATAGTTTTCAATGAGTTACCCCTCATTCCCCTGAATTCCAGTGAAAACAGGCCCAAAACCATCAAACACTCTTCATATGAAAAGCTGTTTAATCCTGGAATCATTTTCATGAACCTCCTTTGAACCCTTTCCAGTTTTAGCACACCCTTTCTTCCAAGATAATAGGTCCACAACTGCTCACAGTACCCCATGTGAAGCCACACCACTGTTTTATACATTCTCAACATTACATCATTGCTTTTATATTCTAGTCTTCTTGAAATAAATGCTAACATCACATTTACCTTCTTCACAACAGATTCCATCTGCAAAATAACCTTTAGGGAATCCTGCACAAGGACCTCCAAGTCCCTTTGCACCTCTTATTGTATTTTCTCTCCATTTAGAAAATAGTCAACCATTTCATTTCTTCCCTAGATTCAACCATAAAGTCCTATCCAATTCAACCTTTCCTTTTAACTCAGGTCTTCAAGTCCTGGCAACAGCCTTGTAAATTTTATCTGTACTCTTTTAATCTTATTTATATCTTTCCTGTAGGTAGGTGACAAAAACTGCACAAAATACTCCAAATTAGACCTGACTAATGTTTTGTACATTTTCAACATAGCATCCCAACTCCTGTACTCAATACATTGATTTATGAAGGCCAATGTGCCAAAAGATTTCTTTATGACCCTATCTACCTGTGACACCACTTTCAAAGAATTATGGATTTGTATTTCCAGATCTATCCGTTCTATCACACTCCTCACTTTTGAAGGCCTCCCACTTAGCAAGTACACCTTTGCCAGAAAACTACCCGTCCTAATCCACACTGGCCATATCCTTTCTGATACCATCAAAATTGGACTTTTTCCAGTTTAGATTCACAACCAGATGACCAGACCGATCCTTCTCCATAATTGCCTTAAAACCAATGCCATTATTATAACTAGATGCAAAGTGTTCTCCTACACAAACTTCTGTCACCTGCCCTGACTCATTCCCTAATAAGAGATCTAGTATTGCATTCTCTTTTGTTGGAACATCTATGTACTGATTAAAGAAATTTTCCAGAAAACATTTGACAAATTCTTTCCCATCCAGTCCTTTTATAGTATGGGAGTGCCAGTCAATATGTGGAAAGTTAAAATCACCTACTTTCACAACTTTTTGTTTGTTGCAACAGTTTACGATCTCTCCACAAATTAGTTCCTCTAAATCCCGCGGACTGATGGGTGGTCTATAATATAATTCCATTAACTTGATTATACCTTTCTTATTCTCCAGTTCTACCCATAAAGCCTCACTAGAAGAGCTCTTCAGTGTGTCCTGACTGAGCACTATTGTGACATTTGCCCTGACTAGTAATGCTACCCTTCCCCCTTTAATCCCTCCCACTCTGTTGCATCTAAACAACAGAACCCCAGATCATTGAGCTGCCAATCCAGCCCCTCCTGCAACCAATCTCACTAATGGCTACAATGTCATAATTCAACATGCTGATCCATGCCCAAAGTTCATCTGCCTTCCTACAACAGTCCTTGCATTGAAATATACACAGCTCAGAACATTAGTCCCACCATGCTCAGTCTCTTGATTCCTGACTTGGTATGTAAGCTTAACAACATCTTTCTCGGCAACCACTCCACTAACTGTTCTGGCACTCTGGTTCCCGTCCACCTGCGACTCTAGTTTAAACCCCACTGTGCAGCACTAACAACCCTTCCCTAACATATTAGTCCTCATTCATTTCAGGTACAAACTATCCTTTCTGTACAAGTCCCACCTTCCCTGGAAGAGAGCTCAATGATCTGAAAATCTGAAGCCCTCCCTCTTGCAGTAACTCTTTAGCCACGTATTAAACAGTATGATCTTCATATTCTGGCTTCACTAGCAATTCTGAGATCATAACCCTTGAGGTCCTTTCCTTTAACTTAGCAGCAAACTTCCTGAATTCATTTTGCAGGACCTCATCATCCATCCTACCCATGTCATTGGTACTGATGTGGGCCATGACCTCTGGCTGCTCACCCTCCCACTTAAGAACGCTGTGGACTCGATCTGAGTTGCCCCTAACCCTGGCACCTAGGAGTCAACAAACTATCTGGGAATCTTGTTTTTGTCCAATGAATCTCCTATCTGTTCCCTTAACCAACAAATCCCCGTCACCACAGCTCAACTCTTCTCCCCACTTCTCTCCTGAGCCACAGAGCTAGGCTCAGAGAGTCTTCTATCTGGTAGGTCATCCTTCCCAACAGTATCCAAAATGGTATTCTTATTATTGAGGTGAACTGCCACGGGGTACTCTGTACTGGCTGCCAATTCCCTTTCCATTTCCTGACAATCACCCAGAAACCTGCCTCCTGCAACTTAGGGGTGACTACTTTCCTGTAGTTCCTATCTATCACCTCCTCATTCTCCTTTATGAGTCAAAAGTTATAGAGCTGCAGCTCCAGTTCCTTAATACATTCTCTAAGGAGCTATAGCTCGATGCACTTCATGCATATGTAGTTATCAGGGAGACTGGAGGTCTCCCGAAATCCCACATCTCACACAAGGAACATATCACTAACTTTGGACCTATTCTCAGTGCACTAGCTAGGCATTAACAGGGGAAAAAAACTTACTGAAACTTACCTAGAACTTGCGTCTGTGCTTGTCCAAGTCTGTTCTTGTCCAGGCCTGTTGAGCCAAAGCTGGACCACTCTGACACTGCAACTAAAGAAATTTGACATGTTCCCATTGACCCTTGTTAAGTTTCATTGATACACCATAGAAAGCATTCTATCTGGATGCATAACTACTTGGTATATGGCAACAGCTCTAAATTTTATTGTTATTTACCCGCATGGGGACACACTAATAGAGTTGTGAGGCATCGACTGAAAGATTGGATTCTAAAGATTCCAAGGGAGTAAATGTTGCTTAGGCATTCTGTTCCCAGGAGGAGAACCTTGCAGAGTTGAAGATGCTGGATTTTGTTTTATTAAGTCCAGAGCTGATACCCATGCCAATTCCAGGTGGTCCATAAAATCTATGAGCAGAATTAGGCCATTCAGCCCATTGAATCTGCTCCATTTGAATTATGGTAAGGAAAGAGGTGGTGACATATTCCTCATAGTCAATTTTCATTGGTGCACGGATGATGGGGTTATGTCAACTACTTCCCCTGACCTCAAACAATTAGATGTAGACCATTCTATCTCGTTGGCTCTTCACACAACCCGGGAACATCTGGACAGCAAAGATGCATACATTAGGATGTTCTTTATCAATTACAATTCAGCATCGAACACCATCATCCTCTCAAAACTAATCAGTAAACTCCAAGGCCTGGGCCTCAGTACCTCTTTGTGAAATTGGATCCTGATTTCCTTCACTTGTAGACCCCAGTCAGTTCAGATTGGCAAAAACATTTCCTCCACAATCTCCATCAGCACAGGAGCAGGGATGCGTACTTAGCCCCCTGCTCTACTTGCTTTACACCTATGACTGTGTGGCTAAGGACAGCTCCAACACCTTATACAAGTTTGCTGATGACACCACTGTTATAGGCGAGATTAAAGAGGGTGATGAATCTGCATACAGGAGGGAGACTAAAAATTTGACTGCAAAAAAACCCCTCTCAATCAATGTCAATAAGACCAAAGAACTGATTGTAGACTTCAGGAGAGGGAAACCAGAGGTCCATGAGACAGTAATCACTGGATGATCAGAAGTGGAAAGGGTCAGTAGGTCAGTAACTTTAAATTCTAGGGTGTCACTATCACAGAGGACGCATCTCATAGGACCTGTTCTGGACACATCGTATATATATTATTACGAAGAAAGCATGACAGCACCTCTACTTCCTCAGGGGTCTGTGGAGGTTCAGCAATCGAAAACCTTGGTAACTACTATAGACGTATGCTGGAAAGTGTGCTGATGGCTGCATGGGTAGCCATTCCTGGTATGGGAACACCAATGCCATGGGTAAAACCCTTTCAAACACTGAACACTTTCGTGTCAAAGTGAAAACAGATCTCTATAAAGTGATCTAAATGAATTACAAATATAAAACACAAAATAATTGTTTGCATAAGCATTCACCCCATTTAATATGACACAACAAAGTATCACTGGTGCAGCCAATTGATTTTAGAAGTCACATATTTAATTAAATGGAGATCACCTGTGTGCAACCAAAATGTTTCAATTGCTTGTAGTAAAAAATGCACCTGTATCTGGGAGGGTCAGCTGCTGATGAGTCAGTATCCTGGCAAAAACTAAACCACGAAGACAAAAGAACACTCCAAGCAACTCCGCGAAAAGGTTATTGAAAAGCACTAGTCAGGAGATGGATATAAGAAAATTTTTGAGTCACTAAATACCCCTTGGAGTACAATTCAGTCAATCATTATGACATGGAAAGAATATGGCACAGCCGTAAATCTGCCGCGAACAGGCCGTCCTCAAAATCTGATTGACCGTGCAAGAAGGGGACTAGTGAGGGAGGCCACCAAGGGACCTATGACAACTGTGGAAGAGTTACAAGTTTCAGTGGCTGAGATAGGAGAGACTGCTCATACCAACAACTGTTGCCTGGTGCCTTATCAGTCCCATCTTTATGGGAGAGTGGCAAAGAGGAAGGCACTGTTGGGAAAAGAATTCACATGAAATCTCAGCTAGAGTTTGCCAGAAAGCATATGGAAGACTCTCAAGTTAGCTGGAAGAAGGTTCTACAGTCCGATGAAACCAAACTTGAGATTTTTGGCCATCAGCCTAGACGCTAGGTTTGGCGTAAGCCAAACACCACACGTCATCAAAAACACACTGTTCCTCCCGTGAAGCATGGTGGTAGTTACATCATGCTGTAGGGATGCTTCACTGCAGCAGGCCCTGGAAGGATTGTGAAGGTAGAGGGCAAAATGAATGCAGCAAGATACATGGAAATCCTGGAGGAAAACCTGATGCAGTCTGCAAGAGAATTGCAATTTGGGAGATTTATTTTCCAGTAAGATCCCAAGCATAAAGTCAAACCTACACTGGAATGGTTCAAGAACAACAAAGTTAATGTCCTGGAGTGGCCAAGTCAGAGTCCAGACTTCAATTCAATTGAGAATTTGTGGCTGGACTTTAAAAGGGCTGTTCACTCACAAACCCCATGCAATCTGAGAGAGCTTGAGCAGTTTTGTAAAGAAGAATGGGAAAAAAATTGCAGTGTCCAGATGTGCAAAGCTGATAGAGACGTTGCCACACAGACTCAAGGCTGTAATTGCTGCCAAAATTGCATCTACTAAATGCTGACTTGAATGGGGTAAGTAGTTATGCAATCAACTATTTTGTGTTTAATAACTGTAATACATTTAGATAAATTTTAGGAACAGGAACAGTTATTACCCTTCAACCATCAGCTTCCTGAACCAGCATGGATAACATCCATATGAATTAATTCCATGACCTATGGACTCATTTTCAAAGACACTGTAACTCACGTTCTAAGTATTATTTATTTATTATAATCTTTTGTATATTTGCACATTTATCTTCATTTACACATTGTCCTGGGTTTCAGCACCTAAGTTACAGAGAAAGGTTGAACAAGTTAAATCTTTGCTCTTTGGAGCGTAGAAGGTTGAAGGGGGACTTGATAGAGGTATTTAAAATTATGAGAGGGATAGATAGAGTTGACGTGGATAGGCTTTTTCCATTGAGAGTAGGGGAGATTCAAACAAGAGGACATGAGTTGAGAGTTAAGGAGCAAATGTTTAGGGGTAACATGAGGGGGAACTTCCTTACTTTTTATGCTCCATGATTAATGTTTCACTAAAATATTTAAAACACTGGCGGGAAAATTCTTGATTTGCTGTTTGTGAAAAATCTTCATTTGTTTGAGGGCTCAGCCAAGGATTCCTTGAACCAATTTCTGACTGTAACTGATACAAAAACAGAAAAAATATATGCCATGCAAATTAAGACTCAGTTTATACTGCACAGCAACTGGTCCTTTAGTCCACCTTGTCCATGTCGACTATTACTTGCACATCTACACAAATTTCAGTTGCCCATTAGAAATTCTATGCTTTGACTAGTTAAATGTCTTTTAAATGTAGTGATTGCATTTGATTCCACCAGTGCCTCTGACAGTAGGCTCCACATAATTACCTCTGTGTAAAATAACTTGCTCCTCAGATCCCAATTAAAACTTCTTCTCTCACCTTAAACCTGTCCTCTGCCTTTTGTTACTGATACCCTCTACCATGGTCTTCAAGGCTGGCAATGAGCATCATTACCTCTCATATCATGAAGAAGAAGAAAGCCCTTAACTCCAAGTGGAGTCATCGGGACACCATCATGACGGCGGTTATTTAGCAGGCTTTCTTATGAGGCTGAGTTGCTACCTTGTAGCTCAACCCAGCATGGATGGAAAGCATGCAAGGGAGCTGGCAGGATTCGAACTTGGGAGCCTTCGCTCCGAAGTCCGGCGCAGATGCCATTACGCCACCAGCAGGCTCATATCATAATAAAGGCATATTATATTTCAAGTAACACACACAAAATGCTGGTGGAACACAGCAGGCCAGACAGCATCCATAAGGAGAAGCACAGTCGACGTTTCGGGCTGAGACCCTACGTCAGGACTAACTGAAAGGAAAGATAGTAAGAGATTTGAAAGTAGGAGGGGGAGGGGGAAATGTGAAATGATAAGAGAAGACTGGAGGGGTTAGGGTGGAGCTGAGAGCCGGAAAGATGATTGGCAAAAGGGATACAGAGCTGGAGAAGGGAAAGGATCATGGGACGGGAGGCCTAGGGAGAAAGAAAGGGGGAGGGAAGTACCAGAGGGAGATGGAGAACAGGCAGAGTGATGGACAGAAAGAGAGAAAAAAAAATTTTAAAAGGGGGAAAAAAACTAAATATATCAGGGATGGGGTAAGAAGGGGAGGAGGGGCATTAACGGAAGTTAGAGAAGTCAATGTTCATGCCATCAGGTTGGAGGCTACCCAGCCGGTATATAAGGTGTTGTTCCTCCAACCTGAGTGTGGCTTCATCTTGACAGTAGAGGAGGCCATGGATAGGTATATCACAATGTGAATGGGACGTGGAATTAAAATGTGTGGCCACTGGGAGATCCTGCTTTCTCTAGTGGACAGAGCGTAGGTGTTCAGCAAAACGATCTCCCAGTCTGCGTTGGGTCTCACCAATATTTCAAGTGTCAGTTTTGGTTCAACCACCTTGAAAAAGCCAATTAGCTAATCAAGGCCCCAGAGCCCATTACTTTCAAAAAACTAACACAAGCACAACAAACCAAATAAATTATAAAACTCACTGATAATCATTCCACTCATCACAGGGGAAAAAACAGCACAAATGATAAATGCAAGAGATCCTGAAGATGCTGAAACCCAGAGCAACACACAAAATGCTGGAGGAACTCAGCAGGTCAGGCAGCATCTATGGAAGATGCTTCAAATAGCTCACTTTTGTTTCTATATTTAAGAATATCACCTGCAAACCGATTTAGTTGATTTTTGGACCCTTTCATTTTGGACACGACTGATGTCAGCTTTAAGCATGGATGAGATTCTCTGGTGTTTTGAAAGAATGGGGATAGTGCAGCATACTGATTGATTACTGTAAACAGCTCATCAAATTCTTGTCATGTCACACTTCTCTGCCATTCTTCTCAATTCTCCAACATCTCCAGCAAGATCAAACTCACTGCAGAGGGCTTCAAGGTCACAATCAATACTCACAGCTTTGCAATATTAGTCTCAACTCAAACAGATCCTGATTCTTCTAATTTACCCTGGCTATTGATTTTATGGTGACTTTGTATAGCTGGTTTCTGCAATACAAATCAGCTGGTGACAAACCAGATTCAGCATGTTTACTTGCCTATTTCTCAAGAAAGATATATTTTTACAGTGATCTAACACACTACCTGCAACACAAACAAAATGCTGGAGGAACTCAGGTCTGCTTACTATTTCTTGATAAGTTTATCACAAGACTGAAATTGTTAATACAAATACAGCTGTGACATCATACAGTAAAATTTCACATGATTTATATGATAACAAGCATAAGTCACAAGGGTCGACTAATGATATACCTTCATGCTCCAAAATTCTGTACCAAAGAATGATCAGCTATTGGTTTCATCCTACAACTTCCTCCATATATTGGGTTTTTCAGATCTTGGGTTGGCAGCCAGGAAAGCATAATTATTGTGGTGAGGAAAAACATGCTACTTTCTAAATAACATTTGTCTTAAGAGTAACCATAGAACACAAGTTTAGAGTATGTATTATTCTGGAGAATGTAAGAGGCTTCTTTCCAAACATTTCCACCCTGACTATAAGCAAAACCATCTTTTTTTTTCTAAACCAGGAAACTAGTTACTGTTCCCAATTATCTCAGCTGCCATCTACCACTATGGTGAGGATTCTTTCTTTGGATACAGGTCTTCAAGTGACTTTACCCAAGCTGTGACTCTCATTGTGAAAGCCCAGGTAATAATTTGAAATACCATTTGACTGTTGGGGCATTTCACCAACAGTCAGATGTATTGATTCAATCTGAACTCAGCATTCTTTTCAAAATATACTTCATTGGTAAAAGATGTAGATAATATAAATTATACAGTATGGAACATTGATTGCTTTCATTCACTGTACCAAGCACTTTCATACTGTACATTCACTTACAGTATTTACATTATAATCATGGCATCGTCTTTCATTCACAGGCATTGAATGAGCAATACGTTTGAAAGGTAAGTACATCCAACAGTGTCTCTCTATGTCTAGTAATGGAAGCACTCCATACCTTTGTCTTTTCCCCTAAAAGTCCTTTGCATCAACTGCACCAAGTCAGGGCATTGAGTATAGGAGTTAGGACATTATGTTGTATAGTTCATTGATGAGGCCACATTTGGAGGACTGTACACTCAGACCTCACTTAGTAGGGCTGCAGGCTTAACACTGCACCTCCAAAATATCAGGTATCTGGATTTCTAACTTACTGGCAAACTGAGGAAGCTCAGGACAAAAATATTCCAGGGGTTTTTGTCAAGGACCGAAACTCAAAGTTCAAATCAGAAGTCCTGGAGTTTAAACCCACTGGCTGAAACCCTGAGTCTGCGAATCACTCTGACTCTGCTGGGGTAGTTGAAGGCCCAATGTTTGTGAGTTCAAGTCCAAATCCAAGTCCACTGGAGGCTGGAGACTGAAGAAGGCAGCCTACCATGGGTGTGTGGGAGGGAGAAATGGGGCTCATTTTTCTGTTGTTGGTTTATTACTTGTCGTGTGTTATGGTGCTCTGCTGAACATTGTGGGAATGCTATGTTGGTGGATAAATGAGCAACAACACATCCTTAGGTGTGTTGGTTGTTAATGCACCTAACACATTTCACTGTATGTTTTGATGTACATGTCATAAATAAACTTGTATCTTGAATCTTACTCTATTCTCACAAGTAAGAAAAACATTATGTTCAATGCTTCCACATTCTCCAATCAAGCATGAATTCATTTTATCATTCCCAACAGCACAAATGAAGGTGATGACAATTAGTAGAATTTAATGTTGCAGTGATTTGAGCTGCAATGGAACTTAGAGCTGGTGATGAAGAAAGAAACTAATTAGAGAGTGGCAATTCATGGCCGAGCAGTGTTGATTAGAATATATGCACAGTCAGGAGACCAGAGTGCTCCCAATCTCAAAAAGGACAACATTCACACTGCTGGTTGGATTTTGGTATATTCAGTTCATACATTAGCTCTGCATTTTTCCCATCACACATTCCCCCAAGTTTACTCAAAGTTTATGAAAAACTTGTGCAAATATATGATTTTAAGCAAAATATACAAGTAGAGATGTAAAACAGTCATTTCATCTCGGAAATGCAAATTTGGGTGTATAAATGCAAATCACCTTTCTAGATGGCACTAAACTCATGTTGATATGAAGCATGTAGCATAGTCAAGTTACAAGATTTTAACCAAAACTTGAGTTCCAGTTTGTGAAGTATGAGAGGGTACCCTGCCATCAAGAACTGAAACAAGCTGGACAAGGAGACTTCTTACTTCATCTCTTCTCCCTCACCTTGCTTCACCTGTTACCCACCAGCTTGTACTTCTTACCTTCCTTTCAACTTTTATTTTGGCTTCTTCCTCCTTTCTTTGCAGTCATGATAAAGAGTCTTGGCCCAAAGCGTTGATTCCTTATTCCCCTTCACAGATGCTGTCAGACCTGCAGAGTTCCTCCAGCATTTTTGAATGTGTTTCTCTGCCTTTCCAGCATTTGTGTAATTTCTTGTGT
Organism: Hemitrygon akajei; assembly: GCF_048418815.1. NCBI lineage: Eukaryota > Metazoa > Chordata > Chondrichthyes > Myliobatiformes > Dasyatidae > Hemitrygon > Hemitrygon akajei. Next base: position 2,976,241 of record NC_133137.1, on the reverse strand, counting down.
TTATGAAGCAGACTGTGTGAGTGTGAGTGTGTGTGTGAGAGAGAGAGAGAGAGAGAGAGAGAGAGAGAGAGAGAGAGAGAGAGAGAGAGAGAGAGAGAGAGTGAGCGCTAAGAAACAGCACCAGCAGAGACTGATGCTGACAAAGAGCAGTGATTCCAGCAGTCTAGTTCAAAGTAGATGTATTATCAAAGAACATGTATGTTACCATATACATCCCTGGATTCATTTTCTTCTGTGCATTCACAGTAAATGCAAAATAACACAATAGAATCAGTAAAAAACTACACACAAAGATGGACAAACAACCAATGTGCAAAAGATAAATTATGCAAATACAAAAAGGAAAACAAAATAATAATAATAGATAAACAATAAGTAATATCAAGAACATGAGTTGTACAATCTTTGAAAGGAAGTCCATTGGTTGCAGGATCAGTTCAATTTTGGGGAGAGTTAAGATATCCACTCTGGTTCAGGAGCCAAATAGTTGAGAGGTAATAACCTGGTGATGTGGGGCTTAACGGTTAATGTAAAAGACCAGCCATAATCATATGGAGTAGCAGGACAAGCATGAGGGGTTCAGTGGCCTGCTCCTTCTGTTTTGATGTTCCTGGGATTGTCCTATTCCCTTGTGTCCTTTGCATCTTCATTTAAGACATAATGGTACTGTATAAATATAGAATTGAGATATAGCAAGCACTTGGTCCACCACAACAGACAAGGAAGCTCGTTTAACTCAAAAAACATTTTTATTGTGATAAACACAAAAACAGAGCATGTGCTATGACCCAGGGAGAGAACTGCTTAGTCTCATACAGACCAGGGAGGTGCTTATCACACATCCCGGTTACAGTCAGGGTGAAGCGCAAACACATACACGAATAAAAAAAGGGTTTATATTTCAATTTGTTGCTCTTTCATCAGAATCCTTATGGAAATCTGATAAAGTGACACAATTCTTTCAGGGAAAAAAGAAATTCAGTGGTGTGAAGAGGTAACAAAAACTGGGCTTGCTTTCTTTAGTCAAGAGAAAGTTAAAAGGAGATCTAATAATAATATTCAAGATTCTGTGAAAATAATAGGTAGGAAGAAACACTTTATACTATAGGTTGTCCCACTAGAGACATTGATTTAAAGCAATTAACATTTTAAAAAACATGTTATAAGGCATTGAGTTGCTAGGATTGAGTAGTGGGGGGAAATTCCATTGTAGTTTTCAAACTTGGAAAGGAAATGTTTGTGGAATTGTGGGTAAAGTGTGGGAGAAATGGAATTAATCGGATAGCACAAAGAAATGACAGCCAGTTGTCCCTGTGTGGTATAGGTTCAATAATTAGCAAAGTGGACAAGGAAGTTCATTAGGAAGGCGTGGTACTGTAGTGGTTAGCACAATGCTTTACAGTACCAGTGACACAGGTTCAATTCCCATCGCACGGTAGTGTAGTGGTTAGCACAATGCTTTACAGTACCAGTGACACAGGTTCAATTCCCATCGCACGGTAGTGTAGTGGTTAGCACAACGCTTTACAGTACCAGGGACACGGGTTCAATTCCCATCGTGCGGTAGTGTAATGGTTAGCACAATGCTTTACAGTACCAGGGACACGGGTTCAATTCCCATCGCACGGTAGTGTAGTGGTTAGCACAACGCTTTACAGTACCAGGGACACGGGTTCAATTCCCATCGCGCGGTAGTGTAATGGTTAGCACAACGCTTTACAGTACCAGGGACACGGGTTCAATTCCCACTGCTGGAAGAGTTTGTACATTCTCCCCATGACTGCGTGCATTTCCTCCAGTTTATTCCCACAGTCCAAAGACATACCAGCTGGTAGATTAATTAGTCATTATGATTAGACGATGGTTGAATTGAGGATTGCTGGGTAGTGCAGCTCAAAGGGCCTGAAGAGCCTGCACGGAGCATCTCAATCAATCAATCAATAAATAAATAAATAGCTAAAATTAATGAGCAGCAGTTAGAGGGTTTATGGATTGAAGGGGTATAATGACCACAAAATGAATAACTGTATATCCCAAGCTAAAATGTAACAATAAATGAACATTCCACCATAATCCCACAAAAGCATTTTAACACAAGAACACAATAGTGCTGGTCATTAGGAATGCCGTGGCGGACCTTCAACAATTCTGTTTTTTTGTTCAGACTAGAGAATATGCCAGGCAGGATGTTGGAATGCTCCTCTTGCAGGATGTGGGAAGTCAGGGAGACCTCCAGTGTCTCTGACAACGACACCTGCAAGAAGTGCATCCAGCTGCAGCTCCTAACAGACCACGTTAGGGAACTGGAACTAGAGCTGGAGCTGGATGTCCTCCGGATCATTTGGGAGACTGAGCAGTTTATAGATAGTAGCTTCTGGGAGGTAGTTACACCTAAGGAACAGGGCACAGGTAATTGGGTTACCGTCATGCGAGGGAAGGGGAAAGGGCAGGTAGTGCAGGGTTCCCCTGTGGCCATTCCCCTCCAAAACAGGTATACCGATTTGGATACTGTTGGAGGGGATGGCTTACCTGGGACAAGCTGCGGCAGCCGGATCTCTGGCATTGAGTCTGGTTCTGCAGTGCAGAAGGGAGGGAGGAAGAAGAGGAGAGCGGTAGTGATAGGGGTCTCCATAGTCAGGGGTACAGACAGGAGATTCTGTGGTCGTGACAGAGACTCCTGGATGGTTTGTTGCCTCCTGGGTGCCAGGATCAGGGATGTCTCTGATCGCGTGCACAGCATTCTGAGGTGGGAGGGTGATCAGCCAGATGTTGTGGTACACATCGGTACCAATGACATAGGTAGAAAGAGTCAGGAGGTCCTGAAGAGTGAGTACAGAGAGCTTGGTAGGAAGTTGAAAAACAGGACCTCGAGGGTAGTAATCTCCAGATTGCTGCCTGTGACACTTGCCAGTGAGGGTAAGAGTAGAATGCTCTGGCAGATGAACACGTGACTGAGAAACTGGTGTTGGGGGCAGGGTTTCAGATTTCTAGATCATTGGGACCTCTTCTGGGGCAGGTGGGACCTGTTCAAGAGAGACGGGTTACACCTGAACTACAAGGGGACCAATATACTTGCAGGGAGGTTTGCTAGTGTTATTGGGGAGGGTTTAAACTAGATTTGCAGGAGGATGGGAACCAGAGTGCCAAAGTAGATAGTGGAATGGGGGTAAAAATAAATGATGTTAGTTGTTCATGCAAAGTCACAAATAGTAAGGTTGTGTGTGGTGGTAATAAACTTCTGAGGTGTGTATATTTCAATGCGAGGAGTATTGTGGGAAAAGCAGACAAGCTGAGGGACTGGATTGACATTGGAATTAAGACATCATAGCCATTACTGAAACTTGGCTACAGGAGGGGCAAGACTGGCAGCTCAATGTTCCAGGGTTCCGATGTTTCAGGTGTGATAGAGGCAGAGGGATGAAGGGTAGGGAGGTGGTGGCTTTGCTAGTCTGGGAAAATATTACAGCAGTGCTTCGGCAGGACAGATTAGACAGCTTGTCTACTGAGGCCATATGGGTGGAGCTGAGAAACAGGAAAGGTATGACCACATTAATAGGGTTGTATTATAGACCACCCAATAGTCAGCGAGAATTGGAGGAACAAATCTGCAGAGAGATAACAGACAACTGCAGGAAACAGAAAGTTGTGATTGTAGGGGATTTTAATTTTCCACACTTTGATTGTGACACCCATACTGTTAAAGGTCTAGATGGGTTAGAGTTTGTGAAATGTGTTCAGGAAAGTTTTCTAAATCAATATATAGATGTACCAACTAGGGAGGATGCAATATTACATTTGTAGATCTCCTATTAGAAAATGAGTTAGGGCAGGTGACGGAAGTGTGTGTAGGGGAACACTTTGGTTCCAGTGATCATAACACCATTAGTTTCAACTTGATCATGGATAAAGATAGATATGGTCCTCGGGTTGAGGTTCTAAACTGGAAAAAAGGCCAAATTTGAAGAAATGAGAAAGGATCTAAAAAGCGTAGATTGGGACAGGTTGTTCTCTGGCAAGGATGTGATTGGTAAGTGGGAGGCCTTCAAAGGAGAAATTTTGAGAGTGCAGAGTTTGTATGTTCCTGTCAGGGTTAAAGGCAAAATGAATAAGAATAAGGAACCTTGGTTCTCGAGGGTTATTGGAACTCTGATAAAGAAGAAGAGAGAGATATATAACATGTATAGGCAACAGGGAGGAAATAAGATGCTTGAGGAGTATAAAGAGAGTAAGAAAATACTTAAGAAAGAAATCAGGAGGGCCAAAAGAAGACATGAAGTTGCTTTGGCAGTCAGGGTGAAGGATAATCCTAAGAGCTTCTACAGGTATGTTAAGAGCAAAATGATAGTAAGGGATAAAATTGGTCTTCTTGAAGATCAGAGTGGTCGGCTATGTATGGAACCAAAAGAAATGGGAGAGATATTAAATGGATTTTTTTGCTTCTGTATTTACTAAGGAAACTGGAATGGAGTCTATGGAAACAAGGCAAACAAATAGGCAGGTCATGGAACTGATACAGATTAAAGAGGAGGAGGTGCTTGCTGTCTTGAGGCAAATCAGAGTAGATAAATCCACAGGACCTGACAGGGTATTCCCTCGGACCTTGAAGGAGATTAGTGTTGAAATTGCAGGGGCCCTGGCAGGATTATTTAAAATGTCGATATCCACGGGTCAGGAGGATTGGAGGATAGCTCAAGTAGTTCCGTTGTTTAAAAAAGGCTCAAAAAGTAAGCCAGGAAATTATAGGCCGGTAAGTTTGACATCGGTAGTAGGTAAATTATTGGAAGGAATACTAAAAGATAGGATCTACAAGTATTTGGATAGACAGGGACTTATTAGAAAAAGTCAGCATGGCTTTGTGCGTGGTAGGTCAGGTTTGACCAATCTATTAGAGTTTTTTGAGGAAATTACCACGAAAGTGCATGAAGGGAAGGCAGTGGATGTTGTATACATGGACTTCAGTAAGGCCTTTGACAAGGTCCCGCATGGGAGGTTAGTTAGGAAGATTCAGTCCCTAGGTATACATGGAGAGGTTGTAAATTGGATTAGACATTGGCTCAATGGAAGAAGCCAGAGAGTAGTAGTGGAGGATTGCTACTCTGAGTGGAGGCCTGTGACTAGTGGTGTGCCACAGGGATCAGTGCTGGGCCCATTGTTATTTGTCATCTATATCAATGATCTGGATGATAATGTGGCAAATTGGATCAGCAAATTTGCTGATGATACAAAGATAGGAGGTGTAGTGGACAGTGAGGAAGGTTTTCAAAGCTTGCAGAGGGATTTGGACCAGTTGGAGGAATGGGCTGAAAAATGGCAAATGGAGTTTAATGCAGACAAGTGTGAGGTATTGCACTTCGGAATGTCAAACCAAGGTAGAACATACAAGGTAAATGGTAGGACACTGAGGAGTGCAGTAGAACAGAGGGATCTGGGAGTACAGATACATAATTCCTAAAAGTGGCATCACAAGTAGATAGGGTCGTAAAGAGAGCTTTAGGTACATTGGCCTTTATAAATTGAAGTATTGAGTATAAGAGTTGGAATGTAATGGTGAGGTTGTATAATACATTGGTGAGACCGAATTTGGAGTATTGTGTACAGTTTTGGTCACCTAATTACAAGAAGGATATTAATAAGGTTGAAAGAGTGCAGAGAAGGTTTACAAGGATGTTGCTGGGACTTGAGAAACTGAGTTACAGAGAAAGGTTGAATGGGTTAGGACTTTATTCCCCGGAGCGTAGGAGAATGAGGGGTGATTTGATAGAGGTGTATAAAATTATGATGGGTATTGTTACGTACCCGTGACACGTGACAGTGGTACCCTTGTCACGTGACTGGGGTTGAAGTTATACTGGACATGAGGTAATGGTGGAGTGATGTCATTTTCCCGCCAGTAGAGGTCATGTGACAGGTTTTTTCTACAGGGTATAAAAGGGAGACCCACCCTGACAGGTGGGGCAGTTCGTGGCTGGATTTGCCAAGATGACTTCATATTACTGTGTGATTTAATGTGATGACGCAGTTTAGTTAAAAATGAAGTTTTATATAATGCCTAGAGTTTAAAAGGTCAGAGCCAACGGTTTCTTTGCTAATGGAGAGTGAAGTTTGGAAGACAAATCGAGAAAAATCGATTTTCGATGGATTGACTTCGACCTTGTGTGATCCTCATTCGGAAGGATTTCGTTTACTATTCTCACGATAGTCTCCGCTGGAAAAAGCGGGAGATTGAGAATATTGTGGAAGGAAGGTCAGTCACTTTAAGTTGTTATATTTAATAAAATTCGACGTGGGAGTTCGACGCTGGGAATCGAAGGACATCGACGTGGAAGACAGTTTGCATCGCTTTAAAAAGTCTCTCCTTTTAAAAGTACCGTGAGCTTTTGAACTGTCGGCATATCGTTTTAAAGTCTGTTTTCTTTCGGCATACCGTTTTAACGAACTGAGTTCTTTTCAATACCGCTTTAAAGACTGTTTGGGACTGCAACGCTATTAAGGACTGTCTGAGCAGCTGAGCTCGGATCATTGTTTGGGTTTGTTTACATTTGAAGGGGGTTTGTTATCAGTGTTTAATAAACGTGTTATTTGTTATAAAACCCTTCGTCTAACTCATCTATAATTATTGTTGCCTGAATACGTAACAGTATAGATAGAGTGAATGCAAGCAGGCTTCTTCCACTGAGCAAACACGAGGAAATCTGCAGATGCTGGAAATTCAAACAACAACACACACAAAATGCTGGTAGAACACAGCAGGCTAGGCAGTATCTATAGGGAGAAGCGCCGTCGACATTTCGGGCGAAGGGTCTCGGCCCGAAACGTCGACAGCGCTTCTCCTTATAGATGCTGCCTAGTCTACTGTGTTCTACCAGCATTTTGTGTGTGTTGTTCTTCCACTGAGGCTAGGGGAGAAAAAAAACTGAAGTCATGGGTTAAGGGTGAAGGGGGAAAAGTTTAAAGGGAACACTGGGGGGAGGCTTCTTCACGCAGAGAGTGGTGGGAGTGTGGAATGAGCTGCCAGATGAAGTGGTGAATGTGGGCTCACTTTTGACATTTAAGAAAAACTTGGACAGGTATATGGATGAGAGGGGTTTGGAGGGATATGGCCCAGGTGCAGGTCAGTGGGACTAGGCAGAAAAATGGTTCAGCACAGCCAAGAAGGGCCAAAAGGCCTGTTTCTGTGCTGTAATGTTCTATGGTTCTATGGAAGAGGGGAGTTAGACGTACAGGGTAGTAGGTGATAAGTGAAACCAGGAGCTGGGGATGGAGTGAAGTAAAGAGCCAGAAAGTTGATTGGTGAAAGGGCTGGAGAAGGAGGAATCTGATAAGAAAGGGTAGAAGGCCATGGAAGAAAGGGAAAGGTGAGGAACACCAGAGGGAGGTAATGGGCAGGTAAGGAGATATGGTGAGAGAGGGAAATGGGAATGGGGAATGGTGAAGGAGAGGGGGATGCAATTACTGGGAAGTTCAAGAAACCAATGTTCATGCTATCAGATTGGAGGCTACCCATACAGAATATAAGATGTTGCTTCTCCAACCTGAGGGTGGCCTCATCATGGCAGTAGAGGAGCCACAGACTGACATGTCGGAATGGGAATGGGAAGTAGAATAGGAGTGGCCACTAGGAGCCCCACTTTTTCTGGTGCATTGAGTGTAAGTGCTCGGTGAAGCGGTCTCTCTATCTACATCAGGTCTCATTGATATACAGGAGGTCACACAGGGAGCACTGGATACAGTAGATGACCCCAACAGGCTCAAAGGTGAAGTGGCTCCTCACCTGGAAGGACTATTTGGGGCCCTGAAGGACAGTGAGGGAAGAGGTGTAGGGGCAGTTGTGGCACTTGTTCCGCTTGTGAGGATAATTACCCAGAGGGAGATCAGTGGGAAGTGACATTGGACAAGGGAGTCCATAAGGGAGCAATCCCTGTGGAAAGTGGTGGTAAGGAAAGATATGCTTGGTGGTGGGATCCAGCTTGCACTCCTTCCTCCTCCCCCCACCTTAATCTGGCTTCTTCCCCCTTCCTTTACAGTCCTGAATGAAAGGTGTCAGCCCGAAACATCAACTGCTTATTCCCTTCCATGGACTGGGATTTGCATTGCCAGACAAAACTGGGAAAAAGAGCAGCAGGACCTGATCATATGAAACTGAGCATCCTTAACATGTTTTGTACTGGTGAGCAGGAGGGAAACATCCTTCCACATGTTTACCAGAAAAACTGTTATGAAGCTTTTTAATGTATCTGGTTGGTCAAGTAATAATCAAACATGTCAGTTGCAAACGATGATGATGATCCAAGGATTAAGATAATGACATAAGTCAAAGTCAAAGGAAATTTATTATCTAAATAGGTGTTCTAGTTGCTTAGTTTCATACATTCAGGTTCTGCTGCTTAGAATTTATGAAAACTATATATAAACAATGACCAATAAACAACAAATGTGCAAATGACAAATAGTGAAAATAAATATATTAAAATATATATGGTTAAACACAATGTGTTGTGAGCAGATTTTTCAATCCCAGTAGAGCATTCAGTGACACATCCAACAAAGGTTTCTCCCACAGGGTTGCAATTACCTATTGACTGAAACAAGTGATTTTGTCCCAAATGCAACTGCTGCTAAAGCCAGCCATGAAGATACTCTGTAGATTACTAGTAAAATATTTAATTACATTTAATTACTTTATTTAAGTTTGCTGATGATATCACTGTTGTTGGCCGAATCGAAGGTGGTGACAAATCAGCACATAGGAGGGAGATTGAAAATCTGGTTGAATGGTGACACAACTACTTCTCACTCAGTGTCAGCAAAACCAAAGACTGTACACAAGGTAGAAACAGGAGCTCAATGAGCCAATCCTCGTTAGGAGGTTGGAGATGGAGAGGGTCAGTAACTTTTAAATTCCTTGGTATTATCATATCTGAGAATCTCTACTGGGACCAGCATTTGAGTGCCATCACAAGGAAGGAACACAGCACCTCTACTTTCTGAGAAGTCTGCACAGATTTGGCATGCCATCTAAACGTTGACAAATTTTTATAGGTGCACAGTGGAGAGCATTTTGATTGGTTGCATCACAGCTTGTTATGGAAACACCAATGCCAGGAACGGAAATCCTACAAAAAGTGGTGGATACAGCCCAGTCCATCAGAGCATAAGCTCTGCCCACCATAGAGAATATCTAAGAGGAGCATTACCCACAGAAAAACAATATCCGTCATCAAACACACCCACCATGCAGGCCATCCTCTGCCATCAGGAAGGAGGTACAGGAACCTTACGTTCCACATTACCAGGTTCAGGAACAGTTATTACCCTTGAACCACCAGTCTTCTGAACCAGCTCAGATAATTTCACTCAGCCCAGCTCTGATCTGATTCCACAACCTATGGACTAACTTTCAAGGACTCTACAACTTGTGTTCTCAGTATTATTTATTTATTCATTATTTTTATTTGTACAGTTTGTCTTCTTTTGTACATTGGCTGTTTGCCAGTCTTTGTGTGTAGCTTTTCATTGATTCTATTATATTTCTTTGTTCTACTGTGAATGCCAACAAGACAATGAATGTCAAGGTAGTATATGGTCACATATACATACTTTGATATTAAATTTACTTTGAAATTTAAAATAATCACCTAGACACAAGGGTTGTCTTGTGAGACTACTGTTCTTTTCCAACACACACAAAATGCTGGAGGAACTCAGCAGGCCAGGCAGCATCTTGGAAAAGAGTACAGTTGACGTTTTGGGCCAAAGCATGGATTGTACTCTTTTCACAGATGTTGCCTGGCCTGCTGAGTTCCTCCAGCATTTTGTGTGTGTTGCTTGGATTTCCAGAATCTGCAGATTTTCTCTAGTTTGTGACATGAAAAATAATTTTTTTCCACAGTTGAGTATTTTTATTTCTAACTGAAAGTGGAGAAGATGGGAGGAGAATAGTTCCTTCCTGAACCGCTCATTTTTTCCCCGACTTCCAATCTTCTCTGCACTTCTGAGCAGTGCTGGAAGTTTTGGGCTGTGAATGCAGGACATGTTTGACAAAATTCAGTCATGTGTTGCCGGATTTCCAGCATCTGAAGGTTTTCTCTTGTTTGTTACTGTTCTTTTCCCACTGTTTTGATGTTGATAAAGCAACAGGATATCCAAGATTCAAGTACTGTGACTTGTTTACCCAACCAATATTTGAGATAAAATTGTTAAGTCAGGATGATAAGCCAGTTGCCAACTTTTGTACGAAAGGAAAACCATCCTTTACAGTGTGTAATAAAACAAAATTCTGAAATCTTAGCAGCCTGCAGTGGATAGTGAGGTCAGCTGAGAAGATCATTGGGGTCTCTCTTCCCGCTATCACGGACATTTACACTACACGCTGCATCCGCAAAGGAAACAGCATTATGAAGGACCATATGTACCCCTCATACAATCTCTTCTCCCTCCTGCTATCTGGGAAAAGGCTCCGAAGCATTCGGGCTCTCTCGACCAGACTATAACGGTTTCTTCCCCCAAGCTATCAGACTCCTCAATACCCAGAGCCTGGACTGACACCTTGCCCTATTGTCCTGTTTATTATTTATTGTAGCACCTGCACTGGTTTTGTGCACTTTACACAGTCCTGTGTAAGACTGTAGTCTACTGTACCTTTCTCCGTGTTGTTTTTTTACGTAGTTCAGTCTAGTTTTTGTATTGTGTCATGTAACACCATGGTCCTGAAAAACGTTGTCTTGTTTTTACTATGTACTGCACCAGCAGTTATGGCCAAAATGACAATAAAAGTGACTTGACTTGACTTGATCAGGCAGCATTTGTGGAATATATTTAATGTTATAGGCTGAAGACCCACCATATTTCCTCTCTCCCCACCATTTGTAGCTCTGGAATAAATATCTTACAGCTGAAAAAGGGATTTGCTGCCAATTTCATTATGTATCCTTTGTGTTTCCCCATTAAATTGAGACTGAATGATCACTCTGCAAACACTTTGTTTTGTTTACAAGGCTGATTTTAATCTCATTTTGGGATCACTAGCTGTGTACACCTCATTCTACATTCTATCCTCTCTGCCACTCACACTGTCCCAATGAAACCCAGAGGGTAGGAGGGGCTTTAGGGTTCTAACGTTTTTCTGTCATTCATTCTTGTGGGTTTTTCTTCTGTTTCATGGATGCCTGTACAGAGTAAGAATTTCAAGTTGTATACTGTATACATTCTCTGATATTACCTGGAACCATTGAACCATTAACAGGCTTAGGAACCATATTTCATTGTTCAGATTGGCACTACATTGCCTTTCGAATGACTACTTTTCTTCTGTATATCTGCTCCAGGTCCATCATTTGTTTCTTGTCCTATTATCATCTAGTTAATCATTTAATCTTTGCCTTCTACCCTATCACTGACATTTTCTCCAGTTCTTACCCTTTTCTGTGCTCTTACGTAGAAACAAAGAAAACCTACAGCAATATACAGGCCCTTCAGCCCATGAAGTTGTGCTGAACATGTCCCTACCTTAGAATTACTAGGCTTACCTATAGCCCTCTATTTTTCTAAGCTCTATGTACCTATCCAAAAGTCTCTTAAAAGACCTTATCATATCCACCTCCACCACCATTGCCGGCAGTCCATTCCACGCACTCACCACTCTCTGAGTAAAAAACTTACCCCTGACATCTCCTCTGTACCTACTCCCCAGCAAATTAGTCCACGTTCTTGTTTAAAACCACTAATATTGTTGAGCTTTGATAAAAAAGACCTGACTTGTTAATTTGATACCACTTTTGCGATGCTGCCTGACCTCATGAGCATTTTCCCTCTAACCATTCTTTGGCTGAAGCAGTTTTCCTGAACTCAAAACAATTCAGGTGATAAATTTGGATAAGACTGGGTACTTCAGATTCAAGTAGTACACTAAAATTTGGAAGAAAAAAAACCCTAACCATTTTAAAAGTAATGTGCAGAATTTGCTCTTTTGCATTCATTCACAGTGCAAAATCTGTTACTCAGAATTAAGCACAGAATCAATAGCAGGCAAAAAGGCAGATGCTGTTTTAGATCTATTTTTAGTGAGAATGGACACGTGAATGCTTTGCACTGCTGACAGCAAACTAGTCAACCATGTGAAGCAAAATACAGCTGTGACACTGCCTTGGACGCTGTCAAAAACATGAATGTGACAGTTGGCAATCTTCCCACAGAGACTGGAGCAGTAGCGGCAATGTGGATACAAAATTGACTAAGAAACTGAAATGAGGATGTAGTGGTATAAATTTAATTTTGAAACTGGAGGAAAGAGTGCAGACTCCAAGGGTTAGGATGGGAACCACTTATCTTTTTTTATTATATACAGTGGATTCTGGTTAATTGGGCCATCAGCTAACAGGGACAGCTACTTAAATGGGCGAACTCCTAAATAACATAAACTAATGGTGGAAATAGATAGAATTCCCTTCAGTTATTTGGGATACTATGCACCTTAATAGCCGAATAGTTTCTAATTAGTGTCAGTCACATGGACTTGCATGGCCATTAGACATGACACCAGGCTTAGAGTGAAGAGTTTTTAAATAATGTCAGTTGCATATTTTTATGTTCAAAAAGCAGTGATTTTTGTCACTGAGAGGTGGTGAGAAATAAGCACCAATACAATTCAGAACTATTTTGCTCACTGCAGTTTTCAAACATTCAGGCGTGGAGATGCCAGAAATGGCTGGGAGTGAGAATGAAACAAGTTAGAAACTATGAAGAATTTGAAGGTATCAACAATCATCTTGAATGTTATAATGAAAATGAAGATTTGGAGGATGCAATTGCCAAAAGGGTTGTATGAAGACAGTCCATTATCTACACTAGATGCCTGCACTGACCTTGTTCATTTACAGTCAATCAAAAGAACACAGCAGCATACACTAGATTAATTCCTTCGTCAATAACTATTAGGAACTAATACAGTTTTATAGTACTGCAGTAGTATTGATAGTGTTTTAATCTGTTCTGTTTTTCATTGAAATACATAATTTGTTACTCAGTTAAATGGTAGCTTGTCTTTATTATATCTTTTTAACTATTTCTATGAAACGTCAGCTAATTGGGGTAGCCACTTGACTGGGCCAAAATGTGTTGATCCTGATGTGTCCCAATTAACTGTGATCCACTATATTTATTAATGTTCAAAATATCAATGTACAAGGTACAATTTCAAAATACAAGAGTGATTGACACTTGGAAATTTAGTACCAAGTGAAAACAATTGTTCCAGACTTCAGGAACATATAGATAAATTACTGATGTAGACAAATTAGTGAAGTGTGAATCTATGCATTTTGTAACAGATTGAACCATATGGTACAATATGGAGGAGGAACAAAGAAGTGGATTTGACTAACACAAATTATTGAAGGTAGCAGATCAAATTGAGAGAGTACAGGATGACCAGATTCATAAACAGAAAGACTGTTCAAAAGCAAGAAAGTAATGTTGAACCATTACAAATTACTTTTCAGTTTTGCTTCCAGTTCAGGGTGGCGGAGGTTTAGGAAAGGCCTTGATAAAGATGAAGATAACATCTACTAGAATATTACAAGAGATTCAGCATTCCAGTTATTTGGAGAGTTGCTGTTTTACAGCAGAGAAGCATTGACAAGTTTGTTCATAATCATAAGTTTTCTTTTGGCAAAGGAAACAAGACTAAAGGACAAAGTTTAAGGTAACCAAAGAAAGAACCACAGCACAACTAGAATCATTACAGTCTGGATCACACATCCCAATAAGGGTGCTGGAAGAAGAGAAATAACATCTTGGGCTGAATGAATATCTGAAAGGCAAAATCAAAAAGATATGGAGAAAGTAAGCAGCCATGATAATGACTCCAGACACACAGTTTGCAAATACTAAGTAAAGGAATGCCAAAATATAGAAAAATAAGTTATTTTCCAAAAGATAATTTACCGTTTATTTATTTACAAGAATCATCACCAGCAATGCCAATGTTAATTGCCCACACTGCCCGAGTAGCAGTGTTGAGTCACTTTCTTGAACTAGAACCTACCATGTAAAGATAATCATAAGAAGTTTTCTTTTGGCAAAGGAAACAAAAATAAAGGATTAGGTTATTGGGTCAGGAATACCTAGATTTAGAAGCAGTAAAGATGAATGAAGAGTAATATAGTTCCAAGTCAGGATGATATGTAACATGAAGGTGGTAGTTATCCCATGAACCTGTTCTCCTTGTCATTCCAGATGACAGAAACCACACGTTTGGAACCCTCCTTGGTGAGTTGTTGCATTAGATTTTAAGGCTGATAACACTGCGGGCATGGAGTACTATAAAGTAAATGCTTGCTCTACCAGGGTGGTGAGCCAATCCTCTGGCTTGTATCCGCTTTATTCATGAATGGGCTCAGTTAAGCTTCTGGTCAATGGTAACCTCTAGATGTGGACTCAGCAATGGTAAAACCCTTTAATGTCAAAGATAGCCCTTTATACTCTTATTGATAATGGCCATTGCTTGCAATTTTTGTGGTATGAATGCTGCTTGCCACTTATCAGTTCATAATTAAATATTGTTCCATACAGGCTAGGATTGGTTCACTGTTTTTTGAGAGTCAGCAAAAGCAATTAAACATTATGTAATGACCAGCAACCATCCCCACATCTGTCTTTATACTGATGAAAAACTCCTAATTAAATGCTACTTTGTACACTGCCAGTAGGGCTCCTTATTCCCTGGGCTAAAATGATGGACATCCAGTCTTTTCTCTATGAATGCCACATGACCCAACCAGTGGACTCCATCACTTTTTTGAGCAAGAGATGAATCATTTCTTCCCCCCCCGCCGAGGGTCACAAAATCTTTGGAACCTCCTTTCTCAAAGAAAAGTTGAAGCTAAGTCTTCCAATATTTTTAAAACTGCTTGATATTTCTTGATAAACAAGGAGTGAAGGATTACCAAGGATAGGAGGGAAAGTGGAGTTGATGTTACAATCAGATAAAACGTGTATTTTATCAAATGGCGGAACAGGTTGGATTACCTACTGCTTACCAGTGCTCTTATTCACATGTTCAAATACATGCATGTTTGTAACAGTGAAAAACATAGGAGTGATTTCCAGCTTAAGAACTTCAGAAGTCAGTGAAAAGCAGTACTTTATGAGATGAGATTAGTGAGGAATGTGATTAGGAACAAACAGTCAAATGGGTGGTGTGTGAAAGAGGGTTCAACTTTCATGCAATGCTGGTACCGGAACTGAATCAGCAAGTAAGCTGCAGCAAGGGTCCTTGCAGGAGCTGTAAAGAAGACTATTAGCTAACAACATATTGTATTGGTAAGAACTAATTAAGTATATTACAGAATTTTAACAATAAAAGGATCTGGAAAAGAGAGCAAGGACAAAGTTCTTGCAAGAATCACAGCAAGCAGGCAGAGGAGTAAGTCACCAGTTTTTTGGGAAAAAGTTCAGATTTTTTTCCAAACTACTTGGGATAAAAGAGGCACGACTGCGCAGGCGCGTGACCTCAGAGCGCAGAAGATTTAAAAAGGGAAGCAAGCTTCAACAGTTCTTCTGAATCACAGCAAGCAGGCAGACGTGTAAGTCGCCGGTTTTTCGGGAAAAAGTTCAGATTTTTTTCCAAACTACTTGGGATAAAAGAGGCACGACTGCGCAGGCGTGTGACCTCAGAGCGCGGAAGATTTAAAAAGAACACCGCCATATCCACCAGTGTCGGAGCAGGCAGCGGAGTGGACGGGTACAGAGTGATAGGGCTTTGGCTCAATGGGCTTAGGCAGAAACGGGAAGAGGCTTCCTACGACCATCGAGTCTTACAGTTAAGTGGTAGGATACAGGTTTATTTATTTAGAGCTAACAGTAGCATTAGAGGTATGCATTTAGGATTAGTGTTGTGCCTGGAGTGCCAGATGTGGGGATCTTGGGAGACTCCCAGCCTCCCCCAGGAATGCATCTGCTCCAGATGCAATGAGATGAAGCTCCTTAGGGATCGTGTGAGGGATCTGGAGCAACAACTTGATGACCTTCAGCTTATTAGAGAAAGTGAGGAGGTGATCGATAGTAGCTATAGAGAAATAGTTGACAGGACATCCGTGACAGTCCCCCTCAGGAATCGATATATAGTTTTAGATACTGTTGGAGAGGTTGACCAGACAGAGGAAGACCACAACGAACGGGACTTTGGCACTCTGCCCGGTGCCGTGATCAAGCGAGCAAGGAGAAATGCCATAGTTATAGGGGATTCCATCGTGAGGGGAACAGACAAGAGATTCTGCGAGCCGGACAAGGATACCCGAATGGTATGTTGCCTCCCTGGTGCCAGGGTACGAGATATCTCGGATCGGGTCCAGAGTATTCTCAGGAGAGAGGGTGAACAACCAGAAGTCTTGGTACATGTCGGTACCAATGACATAGACAGAAAAAGAGAGGAGGTCATGAAGGAAGATTACTGGGAGCTAGGAAGAAAATTGAAAAGCAGGACCTCCAGAGTAATAATCTCAGGATTACTGCCTCAGCCAAATGCGAATGATGGTAAGAATAGCAGAATTAAGCAGATGACTGCATGGCTAAGTAACTGGTGCAGGGGGCAGGGCTTCAAATTCTTAGATCACTGGGATCTATTTTGGGGAAGGCATGACTTATACAGAAACGATGGGTTACACCTGAACTCAAAGGGTACTAATATCCTGGCAGGATTGTCTAATATAGCTGTTATGGAGGGTTTAAACTAATGTGGCAGGGGGATGGGAACAAGTGCAGAGAGACAGAGGGGTGTAAAATGAGGGTAGAAGCAAAAAGTAGTAAGGTGAAAAGTAAAAGTGGCAGGCAGGCAAATCCAGGGCAAAAATCAAAAAGGGCCACTTCTCAACATAATTGTATAAGGGCTAAGAGTGTTGTAAAAACAAGCCTGAAGGCTTTGTGTGTCAATGCAAGGAGCATTTGTAACAAGGTGGATGAATTGAATGTGCAGACAGTTATTAATGAATATGATATAGTTGGGATCACAGAGACATGGCTCCAGGGTGACCAAAGATGGGAGCTCAACATCCAGGGATATTCAATATTCAGGAGGGATAGACAGGAAAGAAAAGGAGGTGGGGTAGCGTTGCTGGTTAGAGAGGAGATTAACGCAATAGAAAGGAAGGACATTAGCCTGGAGGATGTGGAATCAATATGGGTAGAGCTGCATAACACTAAGAGGCAGAAAACGCTGGTGGGAGTTGTGTACAGGCCACCTAACAGTAGTAGTGAGGTTGGGGATGGCATTAAACAGGACATCAGAAATGCATGCAATAAAGGAACAGCAGTTATAATGGGTGACTTCAATCTACATATAGATTGGGTGAACCAAATTGGTAAGGGTGCTGAGGAAGAGGATTTCTTGGAATGTATGTGGGATGGTTTTCTGAACCAATATGTCGAGGAACCAACTAGACAGCAGGCCATTCTAGATTGGGTATTGAGCAATGAGGAAGGGTTAGTTAGCAATCTTGTCGTGTGAGGCCCCTTGGGTAAGAGTGACTATAATATGGTGGAATTCTTCATTAAGATGGAGAGTGACATAGTTAATTCAGAAACAAAGGTTCTGAACTTAAAGAGTAACTTTGAAGGTATGAAACATGAATTAGCTAAGATAGACTGGCAAATAATACTTAAAGGGTTGATGGTGGATATGCAATGGCAAGCATTTAAAGATCGCATGGATGAACTACAACAATTGTTCATCCTAGTTTGGCAAAAGAATAAACCAGGGAAGGTAGTGCACCCATGGCTGACAAGGGAAATTAGGGATAGCATCAAGTCCAAAGAAGAAACAAAGAAGAACAAATTAGCCAGAAAAAGCTGCACACCTGAGGACTGGGTGAAATTCAGAGTCCAGCAGAGGAGGACAAAGTGCTTAATCAGGAAAGGGAAAAAAGATTATGAGAGCAAGCTGGCAGGGAACATAAAAGCTGACTGTAAAAGCTTTTATAGATATGTGAAAAGAAAAAGACTGGTTAAGACAAATGTAGGTTCCTTACAGTCAGAAACAGGTGAATTGATCATGGGGAACAAGGACATGGCAGACCAATTGAATAACTACTTTGGTTCTGTCTTCACTAAGGAGGACATAAATAATCTTCCGGAAATAGTAGGGGACCGAGGGTCTAGTGAGATGGAGGAACTAAGGGAAATACATGTTAGTAGGGAGGTGGTGTTCGGTAAATTGAAGGGATTAAAGGCAGATAAATCCCCAGGGCCAGATGGTCTGCATCCCAGAGTGCTTAAGGAAGTAGCCCAAGTAATAGTGGATGCATTAGTGATAATTTTTCAAAGCTCCTTAGATTCTGGATTAGTTACTGAGGATTGGAGGGCGGCTAATGTAACCCCACTTTTTAAAAAAAGGAGAGAGAGGGAAACCAGGGAATTATAGACCGGTTAGCCTGCCATCGGTGGTGGGGAAAATGCTAGAGTCAGTTATCAAGGATGTGATAACAGCACATTTGGAAAGCGGTGAAATCATCAGACAAAGTCAGCATGGATTTGTGAAAGGAAAATCATGTCTGATGAATCTTATAGAATTTTTTGAGGATGTAACTAGTAGAGTGGATAGGTGAGAACCAGTGGATGTGGTATATTTGGATTTTCAAAAGGCTTTTGACAAGGTCCCACACAGGAGATTAGTGTGCAAACTTAAAGCACACGGTATTGGGGGTATGGTATTGATGTGGATAGAGAATTGGTTGGCAGACAGGAAGCAAAAAGTGGGAATAAACGGGACCTTTTCAGAATGGCAGGCAGTGGCTAGTGGGGTACCGCAAGGCTCAGTGCTGGGACCCCAGTTGTTTACAATATGTATTAATGATTTAGATGAGGGAATTAAATGCAGCATCTCCAAGTTTGCGGATGACACGAAGCTGGGCGGCAGTGTTAGCTGTTAGGAGGATGATAAGAGGATGCAGGGTGACTTGGATAGGTTAGGTGAGTGGGCAAATTCATGGCAGATGCAATTTAATGTGGATAAATGTGAGGTTATCCACTTTGGTGGCAAGAACAGGAAAACGGATTATTATCTGAATGGTGGCCGATTAAGAAAAGGGGAGGTGCAACGAGACCTGGGTGTCATTGTACACCAGTCATTGAAAGTGGGCATGCACAATGTCTGAAATACATCTTATGGAAATGTTTGTTTGATGATGAACTTCAATAAAAAAATAAATCACCAAAAAAAAAAGAAAGTGTGCATGCAGGTACAGCAGGCGGTGAAAAAGGCAAATGGTATGTTGGCATTCATAGCAAGAGGATTCAAGTACAGGAGCAGGGAGGTTCTACTGCAGTTGTACAAGGCCTTGGTGAGACCACACCTGGAGTATTGTGTGCAGTTTTGATCCCCTAATCTGAGGAAAGACATTCTTGCCATAGAGGGAGTACAAAGAAGGTTCACCAGATTGATTCCTGGATTGGCAGGACTTTCATATGAAGAAAGACTGGATCGACTGGGCTTATACTCGTTGGAATTTAGAAGATTGAGGGGGGATCTTATTGAAACACATAAAATTCTAAAGGAATTGGACAGGCTAGATGCAGGAAGATTGTTCCCGATGTTGGGGAAGTCCAGAATGAGGGGTCACGGTTTAAGGATGAAGGGGAAGCCTTTTAGGACCGAGATGAGGAGAAACTTCTTCACACAGTGAGTGGTGAATCTGTGGAATTCTCTGCCACAGGAAACAGTTGAGGCCAGTGATGCACCAATAATAACTCTGAGACATGGGTTAAGGTAGGCTTCTATTGGCTGGAAGAAAGCACAAGCAGCAAGTGACCATCACACAACATCCTGGAGACTGAGGAAGGGTCTGTGTCTCCAATCGCCTTTATACCGGGGTCTGTGGGAGGAGCCACAGGAACAGTCAGCGGGGGTGGGGGGGGCGTGTCCAAACAGGTATATGTAGTTCACCACAGCCAGTTCATTGGCTATATTTAAGAGGAAGTTAGATATGGCCCTTGTGGCTATAGGGATCAGGGGGTATGGAGAGAAAGCAGGTACAGGGTTCTGAGTTGGATGATCAGCCATGATCATACTGAATGGCGGTGCAGGCTCAAAGGGCCGAATGGCCTATTCCTGTACCTATTTTCTATGTTTCTATGTTTCTAAAGTAAACGGTGGAAAAATGAAATTATGAATGGCCAAAGATCAGAAAGAATCAAAGTTAAAGAACTATCAACAGAGATAAAATTATTTAAACTGCTGGTGGAACAACAGGCAGCATACTAAAAACTAATGAACTGGGGGCAATTTGCAGAGCCAATTCTGATGCAGAAAGAATGACTAAAACATGACTACACGGGAGAACAAGATTGGCAGCAAATGCAGTGAGACAAATACACAATCCATATGCACCGAGTAAGGACAAGTGATCCACAATGCAATAAAATAAGAGAATACATTGAATGACTCCAAATATTGGAATGATATGGAGGAAGAAACATGCACACAAATCTATGTAGCTATGATTAAAAAACAGGCTCAAAATAATCATGGGTGAATTCCACACATCAATAACTTCACAGAGAAAACAGAATCAAGTATTACAGTGCTTATAATTCTTTCACCTTACTTTGGTCTAAAGCTAATGAAGCACATGTCACTGGTGACAGACAAAAGAGAGCCTGAACAAAATTACCTAATTTCGTTCTCACAGCACCTTTCTGGGCAACTGAGGGAAATGCACCATCTGTCATTTTACCTCTTCCATTGCCATCACCCAGGGACACAAACACACTTGCCAGGTGAAGATATGATTTACTTGCACAGCGCTAGAGACTCAGAACATGGTATCCTCTATACAACGGTAACAAATTTGGCTACTGTTTTGCAGAACACTCTGATTCCTGGTCCCTGTCCTATCACAGACCTTCTTTTCAATGCTCTTTTTATTCTTTGCAACTAAAACCTTGTTTAATTTCTGAATTCTCCTAGTTCAGGTGAAAGATTGTCAGCCTGTAACATGGATTACATTTTTCTTTCCACAGATGTCATTCCTGTATTTTGGACTACCAATGTCACTTTGGAAAATAAAAAAAACTGTCAAGCTAGTATACCTAAGTAAATATACAGCACTAAATCCAAATGATACATTCATGAGCAATGAAGAAAGGAAAGAGAGACCACTGACTTAAGCTCATGTACCGTATATGCAACAGTCGTATTAGAGGAATTATTGGAAGAGGAATGGTGCACAGCTAATATTATAGTTTTATATTTCTATTTATTTGCTTACTTACTTATTGAGATACAGAATGGAATGGGCCCTTCTGGCCCTTCAAACCACACCACCCAGCAATCTCCTGAATTAATCTGAGTTTAGGACAATTTACAATGACCAAATAACCTACCAGCCAGTATGTGTTTGGACTGTGGGAAGAATCCTGAGCTGCTGAAGGAAACGTATGCAGTCACAGGGAGAACATACAAATTCCTTACAAGCAGTGATGGATTTGCTACCGTGTCATCCCATATGAAAAGGTAGAACAAAATCTGGAAACCACATACTAACATCTGCAATATAGAACATGCAGCAATCTACTATCCCTCACAGGAGAGCACAGTGATGCAGCTGTTTCTTAGTGCCAGAAGCTCAGATTTAATCCTCACTTCTAGTATTGTCTATATGGTGCTCCAGTTTACCCCACATATCTCAAGGATATACAGGTTATCGGTTAACTGGCCACTGTAAATTTTCCTCGTGATGGAATTTCATGGTTGATTGGAATGTGGAGAGAATAAAATGAATTTAATGTAGAATTAATGTAAATGGATGGTTGATGGTTGACACAGACATGATGGATCAAAGAGTCTGTTTCTATCCTAAATGTCTCTAAAAGGCAGAAAATATAACAAAAGCCAGCATTAACTCCAAAAGGCTGATTTATGTTTAACTGATGTGACTATATTCTTGGAAAGGTGTCAGAAAGTAGACAAAGGTAATATATCACCTACACAATATACTTTCCTGACACCTTTCCAAGACTCTATCACCCATCCAGGCTTTCAAAACGCTATTCGTAATAGAAACACAAAACTGGCTCACAACGTGCAGAGTTGTGGGGCATGTAACTGAACAGATGGCAAATTAGCTTAAAAAGCCAAAAGAATGTTCTTCAGATTGGAAGATAGCTGAAGACAGTACTAACTATTGACGTTTCGGGCCAAAGCCCTTCAGCAGGAATGAAGAAAAAAAGTTGAGGAGTAGATTTAAAAGGTGGGGGGAGAGGAGAGAGAAACACAAGGTGAATGGTGAAACCTGAAGGGAGAGGGATGAAATAAAGAGCTGGGAAGTAAATTGGTGAAAGAGACAGAAGGTCATGGAAGAAAGAAAAGGGGGAAGAGCACCAGAGGGAAGAGGTGGGTGGGCAACGAGATAAGGCGAGAGAGGGAAAAGGGGATGGGAAGTGGTGAATGAAAGAGGGGCTCGGGTCACACTCCCAATCACAGTACAGAACAGTGATGCAAACACATGTAGACTGTAAGCAAACATGCTGAGAATAAAGCTGGGCTTCACTACAAGTTTATGGCAAGACAAGCAACAATATTCGGAGATGAAATATACTGAGTACAGTCAATATATTAAAGGGACTAAACTGGAAAATATTGTTATTAATTTATTTTTATTTAAAGAGACAGTGTGGAGTAGACCCTTCTGGACTTCTGCGCCAAACCACCCCAGCAACCCGATTCAACCCTAGCCTAATCACGGAACAAAAATGACCAATTAACATACCAAACGGTACGCCTTTGGACTGTGGGAGAAAACCCATGCATTCCACAAGGAGGATGTACAATCTCCTTACAGGTGGTGCCAGAATTGAACTCTGAACTCCAATGCCCTGAGCTGTAATAGTGTTGTGCTAATCGCTATGCTACCGTGGCACCCCAAGGTAAGCTTTCAAGGATCTTGTACCCACACTCAATTCTCTCAGCAAAGTTCTCAATCTGCTCTATGATCTTTGCTATTTTCAAATCACACTTTTTTAATCCAGCTGTGGAGATCCAGACACTAGAGAATAGATGATGCATCTCGATAATGATAGTTCCCTGGATTCAGGAGGACTCTTTCTGTCCCCAAGCAGTACCTCAAATCTTTTTGCCTGCACTGCAAACAAAATGCTAGTTATGATTGAACCAGAGGTCAAATTTTTGGTAATCAGTTTCAGGAGAATGATGTATTTCCACTGTGTGAAATGAAAGTTTCCAATTTCATCACATAATTGAAATTATACTTACATTTTCTAGATCTCCAGAAGAGAATCTCCTCATACTACATTACCAAATTCCATCATCATGTTAAATACTTTATGGGTAACACAAAGTTTCCAATATAACACTTTAAAACCCCAATATCATTCTAGCGAATCTGTGCTGCTTCTTCTAAATATGCCACTACTGCATTTTATACACATAATGACAGCTGTACTTCAGATGGGACCTCAAGACTTAGTAAAATGTCACTTTAAGATTGTAAACACTATTAGCATTTTCTAAGTTCAAAGTAAATTTATTAATCAAAGTATATATATATATATATATATATATATATATATATATATCGGTTGTGTAATCAGTTCAGTGTTGAGGTGGGTCAAGTTATTCATGCTGGTTCAGGAACCTGAATAGTTGAAGAGTAATCACTGTTTCTGAAACTGCTGGTGTGGGACCCAAGGCTCCTGTATCTCCTTCTCATTAGTAGAAGTGAGAAGAGAACATGGCCTGGATGATGGGGGTCCTTGATGATGAATGCTGTTTTCTTGTGGCAGTGCTCCTTGTAGATGTGCTCCATGGTGGGGAGGGCTTCGCCTGTGTTGGACTGGGCTGTATCCACTACTTTTTGAAGGCTTTTCCATTCATGGGCTTTGGTGTTTCCATACCAAAACCTTATGTAACCAATCGAGATATTCTCCACTCTGCATCTGTAGAAGTTTTTCAAAATTTTATATGACGTGCCACCTACGCAAAAACTTTAAAGAAAGTAGAAGGTGCTGCCGTGCCTTCTTTGTAATGGCATTTACAACTGGTCCTAGGACAGATCCTCTGAAATGCAAACGCCAAGGAACGCCAAGTTACTGACACTCTCCCACTCGGATCCCAATGGCCTCCAGTTTCCTCCTCCAGAAGTCAATAATCAGCTCTTTGATTTTATTTATGCAATGCCCTGGTTAACATTTTTACTGCTAATGCTGTAGGGTATTTCATTTAGTAGCTTTCTGTAAAACAGTGTGTCACTGCTAGTGTTTGGGTTTCGGTTAAAGATAAGGGGCTATAATGATGATTTTAGGAATGTTGTGTCAACCATTCAGGATGGTGGAGTTGGGAGAAGGTTCAAGAGAAAGCTGGGTGAAGAGAGATTTCTGATGGACACTGATGGAGTTTGTGGTCTTTTTGGGGGGAGATGGAGAGAGGAAAAGATTGGAAGAGACAGCATAGGGTTCAATCCAACGTAAAAACAAGATTGCAACAGGTGCTTAGCGAGTTGAAGGAGTCCAAGATGGGAAGTTCTACCAGTGAATGGTGATGAGAATTTGGTGCTGTGAGAAACAGTCAGCTTTTGGAAGATACAAGCTCCAACGCTGTGTACGTTTAGACTGGTTTAATTGTAATGGGCCCTTTTAATTTTTTTCTTTTCCTCTTAATAACTGGTTGATAAAGCTGAAATTAGCAAATACCCTTTCTTTATACTTGTATGTGGTGTACAATCTGTTATTTCTTGCTGACAGATAAATGTATATGGGGAGTACTTACACAGCATTCGCTCAAATCGGGGTTCTGTAATCAAAACCTCCCGACTTTCCTGTTTGGTTGGTCCCAAATCATACCAACCCTAGTTGTTTATTGTTAAGAAAAGTGGCTTTCTCACCACTGAGTCCAGTGGCTGTTGGCAGAGCTGAGTTTCTATACAAGCCCGGTGAGGGGGTTTCACTGATTCAATCTTATTTACATCTTTTCCGTAGGTAGGTGACCAAAACTGCACACAATACACCAAATTAGGCCTCAACAACATCTTATACAATTTCAACATAACATATCAACTCTTGTACTCGATACAATTGAAAATCTGAAGTAGGCCAAGCAGCATCTAGGAAAAGACGACATCCGACGTTTCGGGCCGAAGGGTTTCTTATTCAAGTCAGACAAACACATTGCTGTGTCATGAGCTATATCTAACAGAGTGTAATACAGAAACCATGTGGAGCTGCAACTTGCAGTACCTCTTCAATCTGTTCACTCGGGTCAACTAGATGGCTCTTTAAGCGATCTGTCTATTATCTACTGGACAACAGCTGGTATAATTCCAACTCCTAAAGTTGTATTGGTCAACCAGAAGTCCATTTATAGTACATTTAGTTCAAATGAAACTCTCTAACCCGAGCAACACACACAAAATGCTGAAATAACTTAGCAAGTCAGGCAGCATGTATGGAGAGAAATAAGCAGTGAACTTTTCAGACTGGAACCCTTCATCAGAACAGGAAAAGGGGGAAAAAGGAAGAATAAGTAGAGGAGGGGTAGGAGTGCAAGCTGGCAGGTGCTAGTTAAAACCAGGTGAGGGGAAAGGTGGTTGCGTGAGGGAAGTGGGGAGATTGAAGTGAGAAGCTGGGAAGTGGTAGGTGGATAAGGTTAAGGGCTGAAGAAGAAGGAATCTGACAGGAGATGACAGTGGACCATGGAAGAAAGGGAACAAGGGCTCAGAGGGATGTAATGGACAGATAAGGGGAAAAGAAAGGGTAAGAATGGAGAAAAGTTCAAAAGATTAAGGGAAGGGTGAAGAAGTTACCAGAAGTTGGAGAAATTAATGTTCATACTGTCAGGTTGCTGTCCAGATGGAATATGAGATGTTGCTGCTTCAGAAGACAAGGCCATTGTCTGACATTTTAGAATGCGAATGGGAAGTAGAATTAAAACGGACAGCCACTCAGAAAACCTGCCTTTTGTGACAAACCCAAGGACTCTGCCCTTGCACTGAATTTTGTTGTCTGATTACAAGGGCACTTCATCAGGTAAGTTGGGAAGAGGGAGTGGTTAGATTCAAGGCTACCTTCCTTATCTAGAGCACTAAATAGCACAATATCTTCACAAGGAAGAGTGAATGGCATTATCCTATTTAATGGTCTTGGTTACTATCACACAAAAGGCGTGTTGAATGAAATTGCTACCTTTGCTTTCAGGCTTCCAGACTACGTAGAGACACTTGGCTAATAACTGGGATTCAAAGTTTCAGCAAAAGCCTGACATTGACATAGGTAAGTCTTCATTTTCTACTTCTCCTTAGGCAGCAAGAGCCAGGATGACTTTCATTTAGATTTGGTTGATTCTGGGACAACTGATGTGGTCGGTACGATATGGAGTCTATGCTACAGATTACAAATGGGGCAGGCAATTGACAAATAGTTTTGAGTTTAACAGCTTACTCTCACCTTTTGTGTACTACCATGGAAACAAAAGGAGTGCAATAATTCAAAAACAAATCACAATGCTCAAGGACTCTTGATTCTCAATAATACGCCACATATTCTCTTTTTCTTGGAGCAGTCACAGGGCCATGGATTCCCAGGAGTCATAGGGAATGTTACATCAACTGGATCCATGTCGCAATTTTGTTACAAAAGATCCAATGTTACATGAAAATACTTCATCAAAGACACTTAAATTAAAACTTTGTTCTGCAAGATGTAAAATGGGAAAATTAATCCAAGAATCTTTAGATCACTGCACATTCCCATTTGGTTCAAATGTAGACCATCAGTAAGCTTGCTAATAAAATCCTTTATGGCAGATGTTAACTATTTGTTTCAAATTTATCTGATTATGATTGTCTTGTGCTTGTGGCAGATCATATCATCACAATAATTTGCATTACAAATGTGTGCCAGTCAAATCACATCACATTCAATTACGTTCATTTCATCCAACAAATTTGCATGACCCACCACGGTTAGCACATACAAGGTACACATATGAAATACTGGCATCAATTGTCCGTCTTTTCCAGCATCCTTCTGTGTTGTAATTTTTTTAATTTTCCAATAGGTTAAACACATCAGTGCTTTCTGTTGCAAACACGAGGAAATCTGCAGATGCTGGAAATTCAAACAACAACACACACAAAATGCTGGTGGAACACAGCAGGCCAGGCAGCATCTATAGTGAGAAGCGTTGTCAACGTTTTGGGCCGAGACCCTTCATCCTGAAATGTTGACAGCGCTTCTCACTATAGATGCTGCTTGGCCTGCTGTGTTCCACCAGCATTTTGTGTGCTTTCTGTTAATGGAATAACCAGCTGTTACCTATAACTTGGTCTCTCAACACAACACTGCTACAAGGATTCTCACAATTTCATTTTACCCTCAAGCATATCTTGACTGACCATTCTTTTGCCAGAAGCCGGCTGCACAGCAAAATATACACAGCTAGTTTTCAGTAGCTCCTTAATTCAATTCATCAGCCTGTTGAATGTATAAGATATGGTGTTGACATAAAAAGTTTGGAAGCATTCTGGTACTTTTTTTTTACATAAAAGCATTAATATTTTAAAAAATGAAGCACTATTACTGCCTTCACCAGTTTTCAGATCTTGCTTTTGAAGAAGGGTGCCAGCCCAAAACATTGACTGTTTGTTCATTTCAAGCTGCCTGACTTGCTGAGTTCCTCCAGCATTTTGAGTGTGTTGCTCTGTATTGCCAGCATCTGCAGAATTTCACATGTTGATGATAATCTCAGCTCATTTTGATCCATTTGATTAATCTCTCAAAAAATTGCAAGATTAAATTTTGATTCCTGAAAGCTTATGCGCTCTTTTAATGACTATAAAACAACATAAAAATACGTGGAGTCTCCATTTGAATATATGAATAAATAATGAAGAAATCCTTAAATGCCCTCATGCAGATGAATGTGCCTGATTCATCAACAGTTCAAGCAGTATCTTGTGCAAGGTTCTGATGAAACATTTTTGCCTAAATCAAGCAACTGCAATTTTTTATCTTGGTTTTACGGTTTTTCCTCATCATAAACATTTATATACTAATATATTATTAAAGTAGGTAGTTTTTTTTAGCCTATTTCCTTCATTCAGCAGTCAAATCTTTCATTATTAAAAGATAAAGATGGTTTATTATCTATACCGTATAAGATATTATTTGATGACCATGGAGGTTCCTTATTGTCCTGTTTAAAACGAGGTGAACCAGAACAATTGATATTCATCTCATTATATTTCTGTGATCTTGCTGGCCACATATTGGCTGATAATTTCACTTATATTACATTATAATGCAATCAGTGAATTATTTGCATTAGGATGGCCAGACATGAAAAGTTATATTACAAATGAACACTCACCCTTCACAAACCCAGGATTCAAGCAGACTGCTTACTTCAAACATATTCAAGCCTTGACATCATCTATGAACTTGTATACAGAATTTCACTGCTTTGGTGCTTCAATTGTTATCCACAATGGCACCATACTATGGAGTGGATGCAGTAACGTGCAGATTTGCAATGACAAGATAATGAATTTATAGAAACATAGAAAGCCCTTCACAGAACAATACAGAACATAGAAACAATTACAGGCCCTTTGGTCCACAAAGCTGTGCTGAACATGTCCTTACCTTAGAACTACCTAGGCTTACCCATAGCCCTCTATTTTTCTAAACTCCATGTATCCATCCAGGAGGAAAATGTCAAGATAATTATGGGAGATTTTAATATGAAAGTGGATTGGGAAAGTCAGGAAGATACTGGATTTCAGGAGAGAGAGTTTGTAGAATGCCTACGGGATTGCTTTCTGGAGCAGCTTGTCCATAAGCCCACCAGGGGATCAGCTGTTTTGGATTGGGTGCTGTGTAATGAACCTGAGGAGATTAGGGAGCTAGAGGTAATGGAACCCCTTGGAAGTACTGGTCATAATATGATCGAGTTCAGTTTCAAATTTGAAAAGGAGAAGCTGGTATCAGGTGTATCAATATTTCAGTGGAGCAAAGGAAATTACAGTGGTATGAGAGAGGAACTGGCCCAAGTTGATTGGAAAAGTAAGCTCAATGGAGGGACAGTAGAGCAGAATTGGATGAAATTCCTACAAGAAATAAGGAGAGTGCAGGAAAAAAGAAAATCATAAAAGGAAAAATGACACAAATGTGGCTGATGAGAGAGGTTAAGGCTAAAATAAAAGCAAAAGAGGAAGTGTACAAGGAAGCAAAACTTAGTGGGAAAACTGAGGACTGGACGAATTTAAAAAATTTACAGAAGGAAACTAAGAAAGTAATTAGGAAAGAAAAGATGAATTATGAAAGGGAATTGGCAATTAACATAAAAAGGACACTAAGAATTTTAAAAAATATATTAAGAGTAAAAGTGACACGGGTAGATATAGGACCTATTGAAAAGGATGCTGGAGAAATTATAATGGGTAACAAAGAGATGGCAGAGGAACTAAATGAGTATTTTGCATCATTTTGCACAGTGGAAGACATTAACAACATACCTGATAGCCAGAGGTCTCAGAGAATAGAATTAGGTACAGTCAAGATTACTAGAGAGAAAGTGCTTGAGAAGCTAAATGGACTAAGGATAGATAAGTCTCCTGGACCAGATGAGGTGCACCCACGGGTTCTGAAGGAGGTGGCTTTGGAGATTGTGGAGGCATTGGAAATAATCTTCCAGGAATCAGTAGACTCTGGCACGGTTCCAGAGGACTGGAAGGTCGCAAATGTAGTTCCATTGTTTAAGAAAGGGGGGAGGCAGCAAAAAAAAAATTACAGACCTATTAGTCTGACATCGGTAGTTGGAAAGTTATTGGAGTTGATCCTCAAGGATGAGATTATGAATTACCTTGAGGTGCATGACAAAATAGGCCCAAGCCAGCATGGTTTCATGAAGGGAAGATCCTGCCTCACCAAGCTATTGGAATTTTTTGAGGTAATCTCAAATAAGATTGACAAGGGAGAGGCTGTGGATGTTGTGTATTTGGATTTTCAAAAAGCCTTTGATAAGCTGCCGCATAAGAGGCTGCTTAATAAGATGAGGGCCCATGGAATTACAGGAAGAATATTGGAATGGGTGGAGCATTGGCTGATAGGCAGAAAGCAAAGAGTGGGAATACAGGGATCCTATTCTGGTTGGTTGCTGGTTGCTAGTGGTGTTCCGCAGGGGTCGGTGTTGGGGCCTCTTCTTTTTACACTGTATATCGATGATTTAGATTATGGATTAAATGGTTTTGTGGCTAAATTTGCAGATAACACCAAGATAGGTGGAGGAGCAGGAAGTGTTGAGGAAACGGAAAGGTTGCAGAGAGACTTGGTTAGTTTAGGAGAGTGGGCAAAGAAATGGCAGATGAGATACAATGTTGAGAAATGTACGGTTGTACATTTTGGAAGAAGAAACAATCGGGCAGATTATTATTTAGATGGGGAGTGTTACGAATGTGCCGCAACTCTGAGGGGCCGAAGGGTACAAAGTCGTCCCCTCCTTTTCGAGAATCGCAAGATCGCTATTACCGTAGATGCTGGATTATAAGCCGCTACTTTTTTCCCACGCTTTGAACAGCTTTGAACACTGCGGCCTTTACTACGGTGCGGCTAATGCATGGTTTTTTTTCATGCCGCCAAAAACATTTTGCCTCGTAACAGTAGACCAATAAAATTGATGAGTAGTTCACAGAGGTCCAATGAAATTGTACGATAAATCAAGCGCACTTTCACAATTAAATTATTGTAAATCAGTCATTTGTACTCACCCTCATCAACATGGAAAACACTCGAAGAAAAGCATTGTGCTGCCTTTATGGCAGTTATTTAGTTTATAATATTTTCGCTTAGTAATTCATTTGTTAGTATTTTCTAGTTAAAGTTAGAAGTGTTTTAAGTATATTTGTTTTCTGTACTACATCCCGGGATGCTATGACGTCACATCCGGTTTCGCCACGTCTTGTGGGAAAATACCGGTTTGCGATAAACGGAAAGATGGGGGCGAGCGCATTAGACCCGAGCGAAAACGCTGCTTTTAAGTTAAAGGCGATCAATAACTTTTCCTGGTAGGCTGCAGTATATATATTTTTTTACCAGTCATTAGGAGATATTGGAATGTTGTTCATGCACTGTTCAGTAAAAAAGTATACGCAACGTAATTTGTGTGTTACCGATACGTATGTATATTTAAAAGTAGCCGTGTTACAGGCACGGTTCGAAAAAAAGCATTTGCAATATGTATTTGTTTATGTTACCATACGGATTTAATTAAAAGTTAAAAAATCCTCACGTGTAATATCTTTCTGTGTAAATATCTCATATTACAACATGGGACACCTGCGGCTTAAAATCCGGTGCGGCTTGTACAAGTACAAAATTGATTTTCTTTCTAAAATTAGAGCCTGCGGCTTTTAATCAGGTGCGCTCTGTAGTACGGAATCTACGGTAATTCGGGTCTGGGACCCAGGAAATGAGAGAGAGACACGCAGAATCCACAAGGGTTGGAATGTGTCCTGGCCTCAGCGAAACAAAAACCCCTGATAACGGCTATTGTCTCTTGGAGACAGAATTGTGTATTGAGTACTGCACTATTCATTGAAGCCCCTCAGGGAATGACCAGAGTGGGCTGGTTGAGGGATTGCATCATCCCAACCTGATTGACATCTGAGACCCCATGAGTAAGGATAAAAGAGGGTCTGGGGAACAACCCCTTTAGACGCACCAGGAGAAACGCTAGAAATCCCATGACAGCGTTTAATAGCGACAGCCGGTGGGGGGCTCGTGTGCGTCCTTCCCTTGCCTGGGATTGGCGGGCTCGCCACAGAAGAACAGCTTAGCTAAAGGAGAGGCCACAAGTGAATGGCCACACCAATGAGACTCTGACGGATCGAAATCATAAAAGGAAAGCCGGCAAGTTTCTCAAAATCTCTCTCTCTCTCTCTCCAACCATTGCCACACAGCGGTCCCCAAAGGCTGCAGCCTGCATGAACTGAGTGACTTTTATATTTCCATCGGACAATACATTATCCCCTAGACAACGATAGAGCTTATTTCTTATTGATTATTATTATACCCGCACTTTTAGATTTAGTATTGATGACGTATATTATCTGTATGTTTGCATTGATATTATTTTTGTGTATTTTTACTAATAAATATTCTTAAAAATCGTATCATCAGGCTTCAACGGACCTCTCTATCTTTGCTGGTAAGTGACCCAGTTACGGGGTTCATAACAAAGTGGGGGTCTCATCTCGAGATTTGATACCAAATTGGAGGGCCAGTGAATCGGGCTTTTAAATCCAAACGTGGGTCTGGTTGCACGGGTAACCAGACGGGAAACCAGCAAAGATGGACGTTGACGAATTGATAGAAAACCCAACTCTGGAGGCGCTAGAGGCTGCCACAAAGTCGGACTAGATAAATATTGTGAAAGGACTAAATCTCGCAGAGGTGAGGTTGTCAATGAAAAAGCAGGAGGTGCGGAGGGCCATAACTCAGTATTATATTGTGAAGAATGTGTTTTCTGCTGAGGTATTGGAAAATATCCCTGAAAAGGTACCAGCTAGTGGGACGGCTCAGTTAGAGTTGGAGAAATTAAGGTTGGAACATGAAATTAAGTTAAAACAGCTAGAAGCAGCTGAAAAAGAGAAGGAGAGAGCCGAGAAGGAGAGGGAGTATGAGGAGAAAGAGAAACAGAGGCAACATGACTTGGACATGGAGAAGTTAAGGCAAGAGCGAAGAGCTCAAGGGCCAGACCGAGAGGAGCGGTTTAATGTTAGTCGGGAGTTTAGGTTAGTACCTCCGTTTGAGGAGACGGATGTTGGTAGTTATTTCTTGCATTTTGAAAAGGTGGCAGTGAGTCAGAAGTGGCCCAAAGAGCAGTGGGTGGTGTTGTTACAAAGCGTGTTAAAAGGGAAGGCACAACGGGCATATGCGGCGTTGTCCATGGAGGAGGAGTCTGAGAATTATGAGAAAGTAAAGGAGGCCATTCTTCGGACCTATGAATTGGTACCTGAAGCATATAGACAAAAGTTCAGAAATTTAAAGAAAGGGTGGAATCAGACGTATGCAGAGTTTGCCTATGAGAAGGGTGTGCTCTTGGATCGTTGGTGTGCAGCAGAATTGGTGGAAGAAGATTTTTGGCGTCTCAGGGAGTTAATTCTGATTGAGGAATTTAAAGGTTGAGTTTCGGATAATATCCGGATGTATTTGAATGAGAAGCCGAATAAGTCCATCTCCGAATTTGCTAGGTTCGCAGATGAATATGCCCTAACCCACAAGACAAAGTTTTCCTCGAATAAAAGTTACCAGAGAGACCGTGGGAACAGTAGAGAAAGCCCGCCGGCTGAGGCAGAGATCCCGCCGGGAGCTTGGGGTAAAATTAAAGAGGAGGAAAGGCAAGATGGCAGGAGAAGTCCTGGCTTGACCTGTTTTAATTGTGGAAAGGTGGGTCATATTGCATCTAAGTGCCTTGCTCAGAGGAAGGAGGTAGGAAAAGGGAGAGCAGCAGTCCCTACAGGATGTATTGTGGTGATCAGTAAATCGACGAGAAAGCCCCAGGTAGACAGAATACGAGAGGGATCTGAGAAATGTATTTCAGGAGGAACCGTGTCTGTGAAAGAGGGAGACACACCAGTTCCAGTGCGGATCTGAAGAGACACGGGAGCTGAACTGTCATTGATTCGCAGTAAGATACTAGATTTTGGTCCTCAGACTGGAGAGGTAGCTTTGAGAGGCATAGGAAAAGAGACAGAAGTGGTGCCCTTGCATAGGATCATTATAAATTGTGAGCTGGTATCTGGACCAGTTGAAATAGGGGTGCGATCAGAATTCCCGAGAACTGACGTAGACATCCTTCTGGGTAACAATTTAGCTGGTGGTGACGTTTGGTCGGCCATGGAGCTGACGAGCCAGCCTGTAAGTGTTGAGGACCCGCTCCTAGATTCCAAGATCTATCCCGCATGCACGACCACTTGCAGCATGTCGAGAAAGGCAGCTGAGAACGAGACCAGTTTAAATCCGGCCAGTATCGATTTGGCTGAGATATTTATACCAACCCTGTACCAAGAGGAGTTAGAGGGTGGTAAAACGGAGAATAGGAAAGTGAAAGAGAGTAAGGGAAAGGAGGTAGACCTGCCCTTAGCCAGGAGGAAATTTATAGAGGCACAGAGTAAAGATGAGAAACAGATAAGGCTGTTTGAAGGTCTGGGGTTGGACATGGATGATCTGTCTGGTTTGGCAGAACTGTTTGAAGAAGTTGAAAATTCTAAAGGTGTTCCCGATAATGAAATGAGGGCAGTCCTAGATGAAAAGGATGCCATTACCTTGAAGAAGTCTGCTAGGTTGGCAGATGAGGTTGTTTCAGCCCGCGGGGTTGAGTTTACTCCGGAAGGGAGTTGCACAGAGAGTAACTGGGAGGATCAGGGGAATTTAGAATTTGAAAAGGGTACGAGTATTGAAAGCCTGGAAGAGGCAGATGTCCCGTTTGAGTGTGTTCAAGATGTGGATGCACGTGGTACTGAACCTAGTAATGGAGCTCAGAAAAAGTCTGAGGTATTTGATTCAGTTGAAAAGGAATGCAGTCCTTGTGGGTCAGATGGACTTGGTTCAGTGAAGAAAGGGTTAACCTTGGTACTAGTGGGAAGTGAGAATTCCCAGTTGTTTGTGTTCGAAGGTGTGTTAAAAGTTAGTGAGGAGATAAAAGGTGGTGATGTGAATCTTATTATTGAAGGGAAAGGGAAAAGTGTAGTTCCTAAATTGAATGAAGAAAATTTAAAGTCTGGATTGGTGTCAGAAGCAGTAACCAGGCTACAGAGACAATGGCTTGGTCACGCAGTGCCTGCGAATCAATTACAGGTTGTGTTGGAATGTAAAGGTGCCCCACACGCTATTGTTATTCAAGGGAGTGCTGTGAAGAGGCAGAATTTGAAATGCTGTTTGGACAAAGAGGGGTCGCTTGCAGATTTTAAACTGAAAACTAATAGCATGAAGGGTCCTGAAGATAAAATTAACGACTTGCTTAAAATTAAAGAATTGTGTGGAAATTCGGAAAATGATCTAAGTTTGGAACACATTGTTGATAAAATAACTCCTATGAAAGGAGCATGCAAATGCCTATTCCACACTGGTGTACAAGTTAACCACGTGGGAGTTAACTGGAAAAGGGGCGAGGGTTGACGGGATGCCATTTTAAATAACAGGATCCGGTTTTAAGAGATTTTGACAAAGCATGTGAATAATAAAGACAACCCCCATGGAAGATTGACTGTTAAGTTTGAAAGTAAAATAAAGATTAGTAGTTGCATGAACTTTTGTAGTATACACGTAAGCTAAGATCACAACTCTTTAGTTTTTGTTTGCTGAAAAAAAGGAATAAAAATAGGTGGTTATTAAATTGGAGTCTGATGCTACAAGAATTTATTAAGCTACAAGATGTTAAGATATTAAAGGAAGTGACAATGTAATCGCTAACTGTTTAGATGCTGAGTTGAATGTATAACTGTATTACTCTGTAGTGAAAAAAAACTCTTTTGTATTGTGTTAGATTCTGAAATCCTGTAAGACTCTGTATTAATTCATTTTTACCGGTGGTAAAAATCTTAGAAGGAAGGGGGTGTTATGAATGTGCCGCAATTCTGAGGGGCCGAAGGGTACAAAGTCGTCCTCTCCTTTTTGAGAATCGCAAGATTGCTATTAATTCGGGTCTGGGACCCAGGAAATGAGAGAGAGACACGCAGAATCCACAAGGGTTGGAATGTGTCCTGGCCTCAGCGAAACAAAAACCCCTGATAACGGCTATTGTCTCTTGGAGACGGAATTGTGTATTGAGTACTGTACTATTCATTGAAGCCCCTCAGGGGATGACCAGAGTGGGCTGGTTGAGGGATTGCATCATCCCAATCTGATTGACATCTGAGACCCCGTGAATAAGGATAAAAGAGGGTCTGGGGAACAACCCCTTTAGACGCACCAGGAGAAACGCTAGAAATCCCGTGACAGCATTTAATAGCGACAGCCGGTGGGGGGCTCGCCACGGAAGAACGGCTTAGCTAAAGGAGAGGCCACAAGTGAATGGCCACACCAACGAGACTCTGACGGATCGAAATCATAAAAGGAAAGCCGGCAAGTTTCTCAAAATCTCTCTCTCTCTCTCTCCAACCATTGCCACACAGCGGTCCCCAAAGGCTGCAGCCTGCATGAACTGAGTGACTTTTATATTTCCATCGGACAATACATTATCCCCTAGACAACGATAGAGCTTATTTCTTATTGATTATTATTATACCCGCACTTTTAGATTTAGTATTGATGACGTATATTATCTGTATGTTTGCATTGATATTATTTTTGTGTATTTTTACTAATAAATATTCTTAAAAATCATATCATCAGGCTTCAACGGACCTCTCTATCTTTGCTGGTAAGTGACCCAGTTACGGGGTTCGTAACAGGAGAAAATCCAAAAATCGGAAATGCAAAGGGACTTGGGGGTCCTAATGCAGGATACCCTAAGGGTTAACCACCAGGTTGGATTGGCAGTAAGGAAAGCGAATGCTATGTTGGCATTCATTTCAAGAGGAATAGTGTATAAGAGTAAGGAGGTGTTGATGCGGCTCTATGGGGCACTGGTGAGACCCCATTTGGAATACTGTGTGCAGTTTTGGGCCCCCTATCTTAGAAAGGATGTGCTGATGTTGGAAAGAGTTCAGAGAAGATTCACTAGGATGATTCCTGGAATGCAGGGACTAACATATGAGAAGCATTTGTCGGCTCTTGGATTGTATTCATTAGAGTATAGAAGAATGAGAGGGGATCTCTTAGAAGCATTTCGAATGTTGAAAGGGTTGGACAGAGTAGATGTGGAAAGGCTGTTTCCCTTGGTGGGTGAGTCCAGGACAAGAGCCACAGTCTTAGAATTAGAAGGTACCCATTTAAAACAGAGATGAGGAGAATTTTTTTTAGCCAGAGGGTCATGGATTTATGTAATTCGTTGCCACATACAGCTGTGTAGGCCCAATCATTGAGGGTGTTTAAGGAGGAGATTGATTGGTATCTAATTAGTCAGGGTATCAAGGGATATGGGGGAAAAGCCAGAAATTGGAACTAGATGGGAGTATAGTTTAGCTCATGGTGGAGTGGCGGAGCAGACTCGATGGGCCGAATGGCCTACTTCTGCTCCTTTGTCTTGTGATCTTGTGAGTCTCTTAAAAGACCCTATTGTTTCTGCCTCCACCACCGCTGCCGGCAGCCTATTCCACGCACTTACCACTCTGCGTAAAAAACTTATCCCTGACATCTCCTCTGTACGTGCTTCCAAGCAGGTTCCAAACTATGCCCTCTTGTTCTAGCCACTTCAGCCCTGGGAAAAAGCCTCTGAGTATCCACACGATCAACGCCTCTCATTATCTTGTACACCTCTATCAGGTCACCTCTCATCCTCTGTCGCTCCAAGGAGAAAAGGCTGACTTCACTCAATCTATTCTCAGAAGGCATGCTCCCCAATCCAGGCAACATCCTTGTAAATCTCCTCCACATTCTTTCTATAGTTTCCACGTCCTTCCTGTGGTGAGGTGACCAGAATTGAGTACAGTACTCCAAGTGGGGTCTGACCAGGGTCCTATTAGCTGAGCAAACACGAGGAAATCTGCAGATGCTGGAAATTTGAACAACACACACAAAATGCTGGTGGAACACAGCAGGCCAGGCAGCATCTATAGGGAGAAGCGCTGTCGACGTTTCGGGCCAAGACCCTTTGTCAGGACTAACCGAAAGGAAATATAGTAAGAGATTTGAAAGTAGTGGGGGGAGGGGAAAATGCAAAATGATAGGAGAAGACCGGAGGGGGTGGGATGAAGCTAAGAGCTGGAAAGGTGATTGGTGGAAGTGATACAGAGCTGAAGAAGGGAAAGGATCATGGGAGGGGAGGCCTTGGGAGAAAGACCGGAGGAGGGGGGAGCACCAGAGGGAGATGGAGAACAGGCAAACAACTAAATATGTCAGGGATGGGGTAAGAAGGGGAGGAGGGGCATTAACAGAAGTTAGAGAAGTCAATGTTCATGCCATCAGGTTGGAGGCTACCCAGCCGGTATATAAGGTGTTGTTCCTCCAACCTGAGTTTGGATTCATTTTGACAATAGAGGAGGCCATGGATAGACATATCAGAATGGGAATGGGACGTGGAATTAAAATGTGTGGCCACTGGGAGATCCTGCTTTTTCTGGCGGACCGAGCGTAGGTGTTCAGCAAAACGGTCTCCCAGTCTGCGTCGGGTCTCACCAATACATGAAAGGCCACACTGGGAGCACCGGACGCATTTTACCACACCAGCCGACTCACAGGTGAAGTGTCGCCTCACCTGGAAGGACTGTCTGGGGCCCTGAGTGGTGGTGAGGGAGGAAGTGTAAGGGCAGGTGTAGTACTTGTTCCGTTTACAAGGATAAATGCCAGGAGGGAGATCGGTGGGAAGGGATGGGGGGGGGACTAGTGGACAAGGGAGTCGCATAGGGAACGATCCCTGCGAAAAGCAGAAAGAGCGAGGGGGGGAAGGGAAAAATGTGTTTGGTAGTGGGATCCCGTTGGAGGTGGCGGAAGTTACGGAGAATTATACGTTGGACCTGGAGGCTGGTGGGGTGGTAGGTAAGGACAAGGGGAACCCTATCCCGAGTGGGGTGGCGGGTGGATGGGGTGAGGGCAGATGTGCAGGAAATGGGAGAGATGGCATCCTCTATTGTCCAAATGAATCCAAACTCAGGTTGGAGGAACAACACCTTATATACCGGCTGGGTAGCCTCCAACCTGATGGCATGAACATTGACTTCTCTAACTTCCGTTAATGCCCCTCCTCCCCTTCTTACCCCATCCCTGACATATTTAGTTGTTTGCCTGTTCTCCATCTCCCTCTGGTGCTCCCCCACTCCCTTCTTTCTCCCGAGGCCTCCCGTCCCATGATCCTTTCCCTTCTCCAGCTCTGTATCACTTTCGCCAATCACCTTTCCAGCTCTTAGCTTCATCCCACCCCCTCTGGTCTTCTCCTATCATTTTTCTGAGTAAGATGAAAAACAAAAACAGAAGGTTATTAAATTGGAGTTTGATGTTACAAGAGTACAATGTTGTGATAACTCATATTAAAGGTAAAGATAATGAGGTTGCTGATTGTCTATCTCGATGTTGAATGTACAATGTAATTTTTTTTATGGAGTGGTTTTTTTTACAATTGTAACACTCCTACTGTATTGTGAGTTGTAAGATGTTATATGATGATATTGCATATTGTGTATGTTATAAAATTTATACATTTGTTTTTCTTGTAAGTAATTTTTAAAATTTGTGTTCTTGACAGACCAAAAATGTTTTTTTTGGAGGGAGGTGTTACGTATCCGTGACATGACAGTGGTGTACTTGTCACGTGACAGGTGTAGAAGCTATACTGGACTTGAGGTAATGGTCTTGTGATGGTGAAGTGATGTCATTTTCCCGCCAGTAGAGGTCATGTGACAGGTTTTTTTTTACAGGGTATAAAAGGCGGACCCCTCCCTGTGAGGAGGGGCAGTTCGTGGCTGGATTTGCCATGTTGACTTCATGCCGCTGCGTGATTTCATGTTATGACGCAGTTTAGTTGAAAGATGAAGTTTTATCTAATGCCTAAAGTTTAAAAGGTCATTGCCAGCAGTTTCTTTACAATACTGCTAGTTGAGAATCAGTGGAGAGTGAAGATCGGAGTTCGGGAGATCGAGGAGAATCGATTTCGACGGTGAAACAGGTTCGACCTTGTTTGATCCTTATTCGGAAGGAATTCGTTGACTGTTCTCGTGTTAATCCCTGCGAAATAGCAGAAAGGATTGGGAATAGTTCTGTAAAGGAAAGGTCAGTGCCTTTAAGCCATTTCGTTTCGTTGCATAAATTCTTCGTGGGAAAAAGTTCGATCTTGGGAACCGAAGCAACACGACGTGAAAGAGAATTTAAATCATCTTAAAAAGTCTCTCCCTTAAATGGACTGTGAGCATTCTGAACTTTTGGCAATACTACTTTGAAGAACTGTTTTTGCAACATCGCTTTAAGAACTGTTTAAGCTTCATTATTTTAAGAACTGTTTTAATCACCTTTTTTTACCTACTACGTATGATTCAGCATTCCATGTTTGGTATAGGAAGGGCATTAGACATTTTGAAGATCTTTTCATTGATAATCGCTTCGCTTCTTTTCAGCAGCTCTCTGTTAAGTTCAACCTGCCTAACGCTCACTTTTTCAGATATCTCCAAATCCGACATTTTATTGCTCCTTTAATTCCTAACTTTCCTGAAATGCCTGCGAAAAATGCT
Source organism: Hemitrygon akajei (assembly GCF_048418815.1). NCBI lineage: Eukaryota > Metazoa > Chordata > Chondrichthyes > Myliobatiformes > Dasyatidae > Hemitrygon > Hemitrygon akajei. Next base: position 2,935,922 of record NC_133137.1, on the reverse strand, counting down.
ATGGACCTATTTCTTTCCATTAGTCCACTAGGTAAAGGTTTAATATCAATTATCCGAGATAAACTAGCAGCCTTACGACGGGCCCCTGTGGATAAAATTAAATTGGCCTGGGAGCAGGATTTAAATATCTCCTTATCCGAGGAGAGCTGGGACTCAGTTCTCAAATCGGTTAACTCAACCTCTCTTTGTGCTCGCCATTGCCTTTTACAGTTTAAGATTGTTCATAGAGCCCATATGTCTAAATCTAAACTATCTCGATTCTACCCTGGCATTAGTCCGCTCTGTGATAAATGCAAGAGGGGCGTGGCCTCTCTCATCCATATGTACTGGCTCTGTCCTAGCTTGGAGAAATTCTGGAAAGATGTCTTCACTACATTATCGGGTATTCTGAATTAGCACCTAGAACCAAACCCCTTAATTGCTCTGTTCAGTTTTTGGGGCGAGACAGATTTATGTCTGAGTCCGACCAAATGCCGAATACTATCCTTTGCCTCTCTCCTGGCTAGATGCTTGATCCTCCTTAGATGGAGAGATGTTTCCCCGCCCACTCATGCACAATGGCTTAACGACATTATGGCCTGCTTGGACCTCGAAAAAATTCATTATTCAGTTCTTAATTCGGATCTAAAGTTCCATAAGGTCTGGGGACCTTTTATCGAGTACTTTCATAACCTTCCTCTTGACTAGGGTTTTTTTTTTCTTTTTTTTTCTTCTTTTCGGTCCCTTGCTTTCAGCTCCCTTTTTTTTCTGGTAGTAGGCATTATTATCCTCTGTTGCTAAGTGTATTCACAGTCTGGGAGTTTGACTGTCCTGACCTATACTCTTTATACTGTGTTGTGGTCGGTCTGGAGTTGTTGTTGTTTTTTATCTTGTGTTGTGGGGCTTGGGGAGGACACTAAGCTTACTTGTCTTTAATTTAGGTGCTTTTTTGTTAAACTCTCTTCCTTTGTAGCATATTGTTATTGTATGCTTAATTTTGCACTGTATTAATGCTCCTCATTGGGATTTGGGGTTTTTAATTTGTAAAATGTTTTGAAAAACTAATTTAAAAAAATGTTAAAAAAAAAGAACTGCTTAAGCTGCCGCACAGCAGCTGATTTCCGGTTACGTTAGTGTTTTGTTTACTTTTGGGGGGTTTGTTTTCAGTGTTTAATAAACGTGTTATTTGTTATAAAAACCCCTGCCTAACTCATATATTTGTTGTTGCCTGAATCCGTAACAATGCTGCCTGGCCTGCTGTGTTCCACCGCATTTTGTGTGTCCTATATAGCTGCAACATTACCTCTCGGCTCTTAAACTCAATCCCATGATTGACGTAGGCCAATGCTCGTTTGCCTTCTTAACCACAGAGTCAACCTGCATAGCAGCTTTGAGTGTCCTATGGACTTGGACCCCTGTTACATACTTCTAAAAAATTCTGTATATTTTATGTATATTGACACACACATAATTAATGACAAATAATTGAATGGATTCAAAAACATTTAAGAAAACATAACTCTAAAGTTCAGAATAAATTTAAATACTCAGGTGACAATAAACCACAGCTCAATAAACTAACAAAATAAACATGCTTAGAAAAGCTGTCTGCAATCTCATAGGTTCTACCAGCAAAGGATAAGCATGCATAGCGATAAAGAGGATGAAACTCCTTGAGGTGAACACCCTAGTGACTATCACAGCTCAGCTTGTGAGTATTGTGAACAAAGTATTTTTATTGGTGATTTCTTCACTCTTTCCTTTTAACATTATAGATCAATATGCTTATACTCAATCTTAGCCACTTAGTGACTTTAGATCTCCTTTCCACATCCAATGCTTTATCCAATTTACACATTGCCATGTGATCACCTGCTGTGACAAATTCTTGACCAATCCAGTTTCATAAAGTCACTAAATAAGTATTATCATAAAATCACCTGTGCTACCAGAGGAAATAAAGCAGTGGACCAGTGTTACGCTAAGTTCAAGACTGCCTACCATGCTATCTCACACCCACATTTTAGTAAGTTTGATCACCTGGCTGTACTTCTACTCCATGAGTATAGGCAGAGACTGAAGATTGCAGCAATAGTAGTGAGGACCAAGAAGGTATGGACCAGGGAGGCACAGGAGCGTTTACATGAATTGCTTTGAATTGGTGGGCTGGACTGTGTTCCGGGAGTCATCTTCAAGCCTGGATGAGTATGCCACAGTTGTCACCGACTTCATTAAGATCTGTGTAGATGAGTGTGTGCCTACGAAAACTTACTACACATTCCCAAATCAAAAGCCATGAATGCACCAGGAAGTTTGTGGTCTGCTGAGGGTGAGATCTGTGGCATTTAAGTCTGGTAATCCAGGTCTGCATAAGAAAACCAGGCAGGACTTATGCAGGGCTATTTCAACAGCCAAGAAACAAGACCAGGAGAGTTTAGAGGTGACATCATGTGCACGTCAACTCTGGCAGGGATTGCAGGATCTTACTTCCTACAAAGCAAAACCAAACATTATGAATGGCAGCAATCAATCGTTCACTATCAGACAAAACCTTTTATGCCTGCTTTGAAAGGGAGAATAAAACCACATCAATGAGGAGCCCTGCAGCATTCGATGATCCTGTGATTTCTGTCTTGGAAGCCGACATCAGGCTATCATTCAAGAGGGCGAATCCTCACAAGGCAGCAGGGCCTAATGGAGTACCTTGTAAGACTCTGAAAACCTGTGCCAACCAACTGGCAGGGGTTTCAAAGACATTTTCAATCTCTCACTGATACAGTTGGAAGTTCCCACCTGATTCAAAAGAGCAACAATTACACCAGTGCCCAAGAAGAACATCCAAAAACAGGTCTTTATCACTATGTAATGCTTTTTAGGATGTTTCTGTAACACTTACCCGAAAGGCTGGTATATGTCTAGAGGAAAAGGAGATCCAGCCACACACCAACCCACCTCCCATACACCCAGGTGCTGTGAGAATCGAGTTTATGCCTCGCGCCGCCCACCGTATCAACTTCACACCAAATACCGTTATGAAATACACTTTATAGAATTTACTAACATTAACTAAAGTATTAGGCAATACAATATATATATACAAGGAAAGAAAAAAACAAAAGGCGCCAACTTATCAAAGTTCAGTCAGTGTAGTGCACATCGTAGGAGCTCAATCAACGAATCATCCGACAGCCACGTCGTCGCACCTGGGGCCACCCGGTGGTCTTACGAGCCGTCCAGCGCACGTCCACCTTCCTCGTCCGTCTTCCTCCTGACTCCCTTCACACTCCAAGCCTGCGCAACCCCTCCCCCAAGTTCCCAGCCTCTCAAAACACAATAACATTCCCCATTGATTAACAAATGAATACAATTACCATATCAGCCATTCTAAAGGAAACAACGGCGAGAGAAACACTTATCAGACAAAGAAGCATTCCTACTCGTAACAAACCAAAGAAGCCATTTTTAGTAACATACACAGGACATTGTACATTCTCTCCCCACCAGCAAATGTCATGCCCTCATGGCATTACTAGAGTTCCCCAAAGCTTCTTGCAACACACAAAACCCAACCCAGGTGCAGAAAGCAGTGACATAACTACCCAGAGCAGTAGAAATCACACTCGGTTCTCCTGGTACCACATATGTCAACCGCCCGGGGGTCGCCTAATCCTCTGAGATCTCCATACCCCTTCTGCCCCACTAGGCTCCCTCTTCACCTGCGAACCCACGGTCTCGGACACCCCAGGTCTACCTGACAGACCCTCACCCCTTCCTCACGGGGGTCCTCCCTCACCTGAGATCTCTCCGGCTCACGCTCGGGCTCCACCCTCTCTCCCACCAATGTTGACTGCCTCTCCATCTGACCCTCAAGAACTTCCCTCCTCTCACCCAATTCAGTATGGGAAGGGCCAGGAGCCTCCACTCCTGGTACTGGAGCACCAGCGAATGGGAACAGGGGCCACTCATCTGAGTCGTCCTCTTCTGAATCGGTAGCCATTTCCGGGCGAGGGACCCGTCCCCGCTCTTCAGCGGCGGGCTCTTCCCTTTCTCCGCGCCCTCGCAGAGTCCCTGTACTAGGCATAACCTCCCACTCTGGCTCCGTATCCACCTGCACCGCTTGACCCAGCGGCAGCAGGTGATTCCGATGGAGTACCTTGATAGGCCCTTTCCCATCCTCAGGTTTCACCTGGTGAACTGGCAGGTTCGGCATCTGGCTCTCTATTACATAGGGGCTGGCCGCCCATCTATCTGCCAACTTGTGCTTACCAGGGAGTCCCAAATTCCGTAAAAAGACCCGGTCGCTCAGCAATAATTGAACAAACTTCACCTTTCGATCATACCGCATCTTATTCCGCTGATTTTGTTTGGTAGCCACCGCCTCGGCCAACTCGTACACCCGCTGTAACTCCCTCTTCATGTCGGACACATACTTTAGATGGGACTTCCCGGGTAATTCACCCACTTCACCCCCAAAACACAAGTCAATGGGCAACCTCGCTTCCCGCCCGAACATCAGATAATAGGGCGAATATCCTGTAGCATCATTGCGAGTACAATTGTAACAGTGAACCAATTGTCCAATATGACGACTCCACCTGCTCTTCTGCCCAATCTCCAGCGTCCCGAGCATATCCAACAGGGTCCGGTTGAACCTCTCTGGCTGCGGATCTCCCTGTGGGTGATAAGGGGTAGTCCTGGATTTCTCAACCCCAAGCATAGTCAGTAATTCATGAATAAGGCGGCTCTCAAAGTCCCGCCCCTGATCGCTATGGATTCGCCTGGGAAGGCCGTAATGAACAAAATACTTCTCCCATAACAACTTCGCCACTGTCGTCGCCTTCTGATCCTTAGTGGGAAATGCCTGAGCATAGCGAGTGTAATGATCGGTGATGACTAAGACATTCGCGGTGTTGCTGGTGTCAGGCTCAATCGACAGAAAATCCATACATACTAGGTCCAGAGGTCCCGCACTCTGCAAGTGCGACAGTGGAGCCGCCAACGCGGGCAGGGTCTTCCTCCGGATGCAACGACTGCAGCCCCTACAGTATTCTTCGACTTCCCTCCTCATCCGGGGCCAGTAGAACCGGTTTTTGAGTAATCCATAGGTCTTTTCCACCCCCAAGTGTCCAGAATCATCATGTAGGGCCTGGAGTACAGCCTGCCGATACTCCTCCGGCAGGACCAGTTGCCAACAGTGGGGTTGGTCCGGAGGCGCTGTTACCCGGTACAAGATTTGGTTCTTTAACTTCAACCGAGACCATTCCTTCAACAACAGGGGCACGAATGGGTGTTTCGCCTTCTCAGCCAACGCCCCATCCCCCTTCTCGACCGCTCTCCACACTGTGCCAATGCCCGGGTCATTTTGCTGAGCAGCTGCCACTTCCCCCGGACTCAGTTCCGGCAATTGTTTAGTCCGCAGTGCGGTCAGGTCACAGTAAGCTAGGGGTATGGCGTCGTCAAAAACCCCCAAATGGTCCACGGCTCGTTCCAGCCTCCCTCTTCCCTCGGCCTTCACGGTGATAGCAAACTGACACATCGCCTTCACTCCAGGGGCAGGGACACTCTCCCACTCCTCATCCCTCTCCTGTTCCCCCGGCTCCCGACGAGACAAAGTATCCGCATCGACATTCTTGCTTCCGGGGCGGTACCTCAGGCTGAAATCATATACCGACAAGGCCGCCAGCCACCGATGTCCTGTGGCATCCAGCTTCGCCGGTCAAAATATAAGTGAGAGGATTGTTATCCGTTCTCACCTCAAACTTGGCTCCATATAGGTAATCGCCCAGTTTGTCCACCACCGCCCACTTCAGCGCCAGGAACTCCAACTTGTGAGTGGGATAGTTTCTCTCCGATGGCGACAAGCTTCGGCTGACAAAGGCTACCGGCCTCAATGCTTTGCCATGCTCCTGGTACAGAACAGCCCCGAGACCCTCTCGGCTGGCATCCATGTGCAACACATATGGCTTCTGGGGATCGGCAAAAGCCAACACCGGGGCCTGGGTCAGTGCCCTTTTCAAAGATCAGAACGCCTCTTCACATTGATCATCCCATCTCGAGCCAAAAGGTTCCACCGGGTTCCAGTATCCTCCAGCGTCCTGCCTCTGGTCCCCCGTCCTTTTCTTTCCCACCGGGGGGATAGCCACACAACAGCTGAGTCAACGGGTGACACACTTTGGCGTATCCTTTCACAAATCGCCGGTAATACCCACAGAACCCCAAAAATGAGCGCAGAGCGCCCACTTTCTGGGGTCTCAGCCAGGTGGTCATGGCCTTTATCTTGGTTGGATCAGTAGCCACTCCCTCTCGCGAAATGATATGGCCAACGTAGCTAACCGACGACTTGCAGAACTGGCATTTGTCCAGGGAAAGCTTCAACCCTTCTTCATTAAGCCGGCCCAACACTTTCAACAGCCTCTCCTCATGTTCCTCCAAAGTCGATCCAAACACTATCAAATCATCCAGGTACACCAGCACCTCTAACAGATTCATATCCCCCACAGTTCTCTCCATGAGCCTCTGGAAGGTGGCTGGGGCTCCCGATATGCCTTGGGGCATTCGTTCGAACTGAAAGAACCCCAGCGGGCAGATAAAAGCGGTCTTCTCTTTATCGCCCGCACTCATCGGGATCTGGTAATACCCACTTCTTAAATCCAGCACACTGAACCACTTCGCACCGCTCAGGCAGGCCAACGCATCCTCGACTCTTGGGACAGTCTATTGATCAGGGACAGTTCGCCGATTCAGAGTCCTGTAGTCTACACACATGCGCACTCTCCCATTCTTCTTCCATGCCACCACTATTGGGGACGCATAAGGACTTTGGGACTCAGCTATGATTCCGGCCTCCTTCAACTTGCACAAGTGCTGCCACACGTCCTCAACATCTGCCGGAGCCAGCCGCCGGGATCTCTCTCGGAACGGGGTGTCCTCCGTCACCGGATGGTGTGGCGAGTGCTTTTGGAGCAGCCAACATCAAACTCACCCCGAGAAAAAACAGCTTCCATCTTCAGCACCTTCTCCACTAGCCTGTGTTTCCACTCCGGCGACACAGGGGAATCCCCAAAGTTAAAGACTTCAGCGGTCAGCTCCCTTCGATGCTCCGATCCCTCCCCGTTAGGGGTCCTCACTGGTGCGCTAGACATTACCGTCACCGGGAACAGATGTGCCAGCGGCATTCCCCTCTTAAAGGTGATTTCTCTTGCCGTGGTGTTCCTGACACTTATAGCTATACGCCTCGCATGTACCACCCCTGGTCTCTGCACTTCGGGCCTCACCGGCGCCCCCGCCGGAAATCGTGTCTCCCCTTCAAGATCGTCCGGGGCGTCTACTAACAGGGCTTTGCCCGTCGGCACTCCTGGGAATCTGGGGGTCCCCATCACTAGTGCTACCTCCCCAGGTCGGATCACCTTGGGCCTCACCTGCGTACACCACACCGTCCCTCGTTTACACTCCGGGTCCAGTCCTAGGGAGGCAACCCCTTCTTCGAACACTGCTCGAAACACTGGATGCATCGGGAGGGTCTCCAGAAAGTCTTCCCCTGCTTTCTCCTTACAAGCTCCCAGGAGCCGTCGCACAACGGGGGAATTAGTCCCCACCAGGAGGGCAGCACCACCGGTTCAGGACACACCAACACCAACGTCTCAATAGCTTCGGACACTCCCACATCGCCCTCCGAGAACTCCAATCTCACCGATAGGTCCCCATCGTACGGGTAGTCACCCTCGCTCACACCCCAAATCTGCAGGGCGTCAAATGGGGTTACGGGCAAATGCTTTAGATATTGGTTGTAGAAAAACCGGTACAATAAGGTCACCTGCGATCCCGTATCAAGAATGGCTTTTGCATAAACTCCCTCTATCCGTAGACCCACACTGGCACGGGGTCCTACCAGCCCATCTGGAATAGAGGCGTGGGCACCCAGTGGTCCCCTGGCTGATCTCTGGGAACGTGTTCCTCCAGAGGCTCCAGTCCGTTCCCTCACTGACCCTCTCCTAAGTTTCCCGACACCTCCCCCTTCTGAGTCGCAGGGGGGCTTGTCCTCCGCGGAACTCCTTGTCTCTCACAATCCCACCTAAAGTGTCCCTCCTCTCCACAGCTATAGCACACCCTCGGCCGCCCACAGTCCCGCCTGAAATGCCCCTCTTTCCCACAGTTAAAGCACACGCTGCCTGCCGCCCCTCCTCTCCCAGGATGACTCCCGCTCCCAACCCACTGCATTGGTCGCCCCTGAGAGTGGGTACCTCCCCTGTCCCTCCCCTCCAGAGGGGGTTCTCTACTCCCCGGTGGGTTGTCATTCCTCCACCCAGCCACCACTTCCTGTATCGCTGAGTATCGCTCCCATAGGCCTGCGCCCCTTTTCCGCCCCAACGCTCTCTCTTCCTCCCCCACCTCTCTAATCAGTTGCCCGAACGATGGAGGGGGGCCTTTCCTATAAGCCTGCCGGATAGTCCACGCCACCTTGTCTTCCAGAGAGCCACTGAATAACTGACTCATCCTCACGCTAGCCACGTCTGGCGCCTTCACTACCCCCCGGCGCCACAACCCCGAGAGCATCCCCTCCATCCTAAATATGTACTCGGAGAGCTTTTCCCCTCTCCATTGTTCCAGGCGTTGAAACTCTGCTAAAAGCAGCCATGGTTCCCCTGACAACCCAAACGCTCCCTCCAAAACTTCTATACATTCCTCCACTGAGGCCCCAGACTTTTCAGCTTTCAACTCCCGGACTGTTTTGGCTGCTAAACCCCTCAAACTTCCCACCAATCGCTGCCTCTTCTCCTCCTCCGAGCCTGGCCACTCCTCTAACATCAAGGACGTATGCTCGATCCAGGTCTCATAGTCCACCTCCCCGTCCGGAGTAGGCTTGGCTCCGGAGAACACCCCCAGCTTCAGCCGTGGCCTCTCGGCCACTCCCACCAGGGAGTTAAGTGCGGCTGCCAGCTCCGAGGCTGCCCCCCTACCTGGGGGGCGGGGCCTAGTCACGACTCCCTCCTCCCTCCTCCCTTTGCTAGTGCCGGCCACCTCTCTGGGGATTTCCTCTAGCTCTAGCTCCTCCTCCGATGTCTCCTCCGCCTCATCCTCGGAGAAGGGGTGGAGCCCCCACAGCCGCTGCTCCCCAGTACACTGACCATCGCCGGCAGTTCCAACGTCCTGACGTCAGCACTCGTACTAACCAACACCCAGCTACACTCCACCTCTTTACCACACCGTCTAGCTACCAATTCTACCTGCCCCATACCGTTCACCAAACTTAACCCCCGCACTAACGCGTCTCCCGAAACTCAAAAATCCACTCCGCTCACTACACATGCGTACTGTACCGGTACACATTCAAATTCGCACCAGCTAACAATCTTATCTCTGTCCATCTCCGCTCTGCTGCCTGCGCGATTCCACAGCCCCCTGACAATCCAATCCGGGACGAGCACCCCCACAAATGTAACACTTACCCAAAAGGCTGGTATACGTCTAGGGGAAAAGGAGATCCAGCCACACACCAACCAACCTCCCTTACACGCAGGTGCTGTGAGAATCGAGTTTATGCCTCGCGCCGCCCACCATATCAACTTCACACCAAATACCGTTATGAAATACACTTTAGAGAGTTTACTAACATTAACTAAAGAAGTATTAGGCAATACAATATATATATACAAGGAAAGAAAAAAACAAAAGGCGCCAACTTATCAAAGTTCAGTCAGTGTAGTGCACATCGTAGGAGCTCAATCAACAAATCATCCGACAGCCACGTCGTCACCCCTGGGACCACCCGGTGGTCTTACGAGCAGTCCAGCGCACGTCCACCTTCCTCGTCCGTCTTCCTCCCGACTCTCTTCACACTCCAAGCCCGCGCAACCTCTCCCCCAAGTTCCCAGCCTCACAAAACACAATAACATTCCCATTGATTAACAAATGAATACAATTACCATATCAGCCATTCTAAAGCGAAACAACGGCGAGAGAAACATTTAACAGACAAAGAAGCATTCCTACTTGTAACAAACCAAAGAAGCCATTTTGAGTAACATACACAGGACATTGTACATTTCTATTCTTAAAAAATCGTCAACATCCGATCTTCAAACTTCTGGTAAAGCATTAAACTGCACAGAGGGAAATCCGTCTATGAGATTCCCATTTACAATCTTAAATAGCTCAAAGGTTTATGCCTATTTTATTTGATTCTAATAACCTACCATTTGATAGATTTCTCAGCTAGTGTTAATGCCTCTTGATTTTTTTGTGTATTCTTTGTAATTATGTTTTCATACAATCGGATTCTAGATGGATAGTGACTTTATCCTCAAATCTGCATGGTGAATGCTAATCTGTGCAGAAATGGTAGCCTTTGCTCTTCAAAGATTGCCATACCATGGATAAAAATTGGAGCATTTTTTTCTAGGTACATTCGGAATTAAAGGCTTACAACTAAAAGCAGAAATATTTTTGAATATTGAAATATAAGCTATGCAACAATACAGCAGCCCCACCTAAAGACTTTTAGAAACCATAACAAGTCAAATTAATTTGTGGGTACTATTTGAATAATTGTATCAAGCCAATTTAAAAAAATCATTCTGTTAAAATATTACGCCCAATTTAAATAAACACAAAGTGAATTCTAAAGCACTTGATTTGTTTTCCACTAAGATATTTCTTCCTAAATTTTCATAATATTCATGTGATTTTTGGTCATAAAACAAAACTGACTACTGAAAATGTCAAATAGCAATCATTACAGAAATTTAAGCAGATTGAAAGCGGCTCATGCTCACAATCATCTCAATTGGAAAGTTATTGATATAGTTGTGCAACAAAAGTTGGTCAGCAGGGGAGGAAAAGGAAAAGAATCATTTCATTCCCACTACTTTCAGACTCATATGGTATATTCCCACCAACATAAGGAACACCAAGATCCTACAAAGGATTGTGAGGACTACTGAAGAGGATTATCAAGACCTCTCTTCCACCCATTTGACATATTTATCATGTGAGCTGCATACGCAGGGCAATTAGCATTGTCAAGGATCCCTGTCATCTGTCTCACAATCTCTTTGATACCCTTACCATCAGGCAGCAGGCACTGTAGCATGAAGACAAGGACTGTTAAGATGGTAAACAGCCTCTTCCCCAAAGCTATGGGACTACTGAACTCACCTCCACTATCCAGGTCTCATTACTTTTGAATTACCAGTAGTGTTAAGTGTTTTTTTTTTACTTTTTTATATCAATCTTCTGGAATAGATTTTGTTATTTGTCAATTTATATGTGGTAATATTGCCTTATGTGTTGTGTGTGAGTTATTTTTACTGTGTGGTGTATACTGGTCCGGAAGAACATTGTTTCATTTGGCAGTATACACATATATAGCTAAATGACAATAAATGTGAACTTAAACTTGATCTATTCTTAAGGGACAAAAGGTTACACAGTTAGATCAGGTCAATACACTTCATAATCCCTACCCAGGGCAGCTTTAAATAACATGATAAATCAGACATGACATCCAAAAACTGGTCTTTATCACTATGTAATGCATTTGATAGGATGTTTCCATTCTTAAAAAATCTTCAACATCTGACCTTCAAACTTCTGGTAAAACATTAAACTGCACAGAAATGGGAAAGCAAAGGAAATCTAGTTTTGACAGGCCATAAGGGCTCAAGCCAAGGGCTTGCTTTGCTCATCGTTCAAGCTTAGCATTCCAAAGCATTAGGAGAGACAGAATCACACCACACTGCCCATCTAGTTGCTCTCCCATTGAAAGGATCACAATTAATCCTTTATTTCAAGAAATACATCAAAAATGGAAAAGATGAGTTTCAAAAGTTGCATTTCAAGTAATGAGTTTACATACAGTGGTATGCAAAAGTCTGGGCACCCCGGTCAAAATTTCTGTTACTGTGAATAGCTAAGTGAGTAGAAGATGAACTGATCTCCAATAGTCATAAAGTTAAAGATGAAACATTCTTTTCAACATTTTAAGCAAAATTAGTTATTATATTTGTAAGCATATAACAATTACAGCACGGAAACAGGCCATCTTGGCCTTTCTAGTCCGGGCCGAATGCTTACTCTCACCTAGAGAGTCACTTTTTAAAGTGACAATATCAAACCTGCCTCTACCACTTCTACTGGAAGTTCGTTCCACACAGCTACCACTCTCTGAGTAAAGAAGTTCCCCTCGTGTTACCCCTAAACTTTTGCCCCTTAACTCTCAACTCATGTCCTCTTGTTTGAATCTCCCCTACTCTCAATGGAAAAAGCCTATCCACATCAACTCTATCTATCCCACTCATTATTTTAAAACCTCTATCAAGTCCCCCCTCAACCTTCTACACTCCAAAGAATAAAGACCTAACTTGTGCAACCTTTCTCTGTAACTTAGGTGCTGAAACCCAGGTAACATTCAAGTAAATCTTCTCTGTACTCTCTCTATTTTGTTGACATCTTTCCTATAATTTGGTGACCAGAACTGTACACAATACTCCAAATTTGGCCTCACCGATGCCTTGTACAATTTTAACATTACATCCCAACTCCTATACTCAATGCTCTGATTTATAAAGGCCAGCATACCAAAAGATTTCTTCACCACCCTATCCACATGAGATTCCACCTTCAGGGAACTATGCACCATTATTCCTAGATCACTCTGTTCTACTGCATTCCTCAATGCCCTACCATTTACCATGTATGTCCTATTTTGATTAGTCCTACCAAAATGTAGCACCTCACACTTATCAGCATTAAACTCCATCTGTCATCTTTCAGCCCACTCTTCTAACTGGCCTAAATCTCTTTGCAAGCTTTGAAAACCTAGTTCATTACCCACAATGCCACCTACCTTAGATGGTAAATCTGCATACTTACTAATCCAATTTACCATCTCATCATCCAGATCATTAATGTATCTGACAAACAACATTGGACCCAGTACAGATCCCTGAGACACACCACTAGTCACCGGCCTCCAACCTGACAAACAGTTATCCACCATTACTCTCTGGCATCTCCCATCTAGCCACTGTTGAACCCATTTTACTACTTCAATGTTAATACCTAACGATTGAACCTTCCTAACTAACCTTCCGTGCAGAACCTTGTCAAAGGTCTTACTGAAGTCCATACAGACAACATTCACTGCTTTACCCTTGTCAACTTTCCTAGGAACCACTTCAAAAAAATTCAATAAGATTTGTCAAACATGACCTTCCACGCACAAATCCATGTTGACTGATCCTGATCAGACCCTGTCTATCCAGATAATTATATATACCATCTCTAAGAATACTGTCCATTAATTTACCCACCACTGATGTCAAACCCACAGGCCGATAATTGCTAGGTTTACTCTTAGAACCCTTTTTAAACAATGGAACCACATGAGCAATACGCCAATCCTCCGGCACCATCCCCGTTTCGAATGACATTTGAAACATTTCTGTCAGAGCCCCTGCTATTTCTACACTAACCTCCCTCAAGGTGAGGACCCGGAGACTTATCCACTTTTATATTCTTTAAAAGCACCAGTACTTCCTCTTCTTTAATCATCATAGTTTCAATAACTACCCTACTTGTTTCCCTTACCTTACATAATTCAATATTCTTCTCCTTAGAGAATACTGAAGAAAAGAAATTGTTCAAAATCTCACCCATCTCTTTTGGCTCCACACATAGCTGTCCACTCTGATTCTCTAAGGGACCAATTTTATCCCTCACTATCCTTTTGCTATTAATATAACTGTAGAAACTCTTTGGATTTATTTTCACCTTACTTTCCAAAGCAACCTCATATCTTCTTTTAGCTTTTCTAATTTCTTTCTTAAGATTCTTCTTACATTCCTCGAGCACCTCATTTACTCCATGCTGCCTATATTTATGGTAGATATCTCTCTTTTTCCGAACCAAGTTTCCAATATCCCTTGAAAACCATGTCTCTCTCTCAAACTTTTAACCTTTCCTTTCAACCTAACAGGAACATAAAGATTCTGTACCCTCAAAATTTCACCTTTAAATGACTTCCATTTCTCTATTACATCCTTCCCATAAAACAAATTGTCCCAATCCACTTCTTCTAAATCCTTTCGCATCTCCTCAAAATTAGCCTTTCTCCAATCAAAAATCTCAACCCTGGGTCCAGACCTATCCTTCTCCATAATTATATTGAAAGTAATGGCATTATGATCATTGGATCCAAAGTGCTCCCCAACACATACCTCTGTCACCTGACCTATTTCATTCCCTAACAGAAGATCCAACACTGCCCCTTCTCTAGTTGGTACCTCTATGTACTGCTGCAAAAAAGTATTCTGCACACATTTTACGAGCTCCAAACCATCCAGCCCTTTTACAGAATGGGCTTCCCAGTCTATATGTGGAAAATTAAAATCTCCCACAATCACAACCTTGTGCTTACTACAAATATCTGCTATCTTACAAATTTGCTCCTCCAATTCTCGCTCCCCATTAGGTGGTCTATAATACACCCTATAAGTGTTACTACACCTTTCCCATTCCTCAATTCCACCCAAATAGTCTCCCTAGACGAGCCCTCTAATCTATCCTGCCAAAGCACCACTGTAATATTTTCTCTGACAAGCAATGCAACACCTCCCCCTCTTGCCCCTCCGATTCTATCACACCTGAAGCAATGAAATCCAGGAATATTTAGTTGCCAATCACACCCCTCCTGCAACCATGTTTCACTAATCGCTATAACATCATATTCCCCATAGCTACAACATCATGGTTTGCACAATTTTAGAGTGAAAAAAGGAAAGGAGCACCATGCAAAAGTTTGGGCACCCCAAGAGATTTGAGCTCTCAGATAACTTTTGCCAAGGTCTCAGACCTTAATTAGCTTGTTAGGGCTATGGCTTGTTCACAGTCATCATTAGGAAAGGCCAGGTGAAGCAAATTTCAAAGCTTTATAAATACTCTGACTCTTCAAACCTTGTCCCAACAATCAGCAGCCATGGGCTCCTCTAAGCAGCTGCCTAGCACTCTGAAAGTTAAAATAAATGATGCCCAAAAAGCAGGAGAAGGCTATAAGAAGATAGCAAAGCATTCTCAGGTAGCCATTTCCTCAGTTCGTAATATAATTAAGAAATGGCAGTTAACAGGAATGGTGGAGGTCTGGAAGACCAAGAAAACTTTCCCACAGAACTGCTCATAGGATTGCTAGTAAGGCAAATCAAAACCCCCGTTTGATTGCAAAAGATCTTCAGGAAGATTTAGCAGACTCTTGAGTGGTGGTGCACTGTTCTACTGTGCAGCGACACCTGCACAAATATGATCTTCATGGAAGAGTGATCAGAAGAAAACCTTTCCTGCGTCCTCACCACAAAATTCAGCGTCAGAAGTTTGCAAAGGAACATCTAAACAAGCCTGATGCATTTTGGAAACAAGTCCTGTGGACTGATGAAGTTAATATAGAACTTTTTGGCCACAATGAGCAAAGGTATGTTTCGAGAAAAAAAGGGTGCAAACACCTCTCCAACTGGTAAGCATGAGGGTGGATCGATCATGCCTTGGGCTTGTGTTGCAGCCAGTGGCACGGGGAACATTTCATTGGTAGAGGGAAGAATGAATTCAATTAAATACCAGCAAATTCTGGAAGCAAACATCACACCGTCTGTAAAAAAGCTGAAGATGAAAAGAGGATGGCTTCTACAACAGGATAATGATCCTAAACACACCTCAAAATCCACAATGGACTACTTCAAGATGCGCAAGCTGAAGGTTTTGCCATGGCCCTCACAGTACCCCGACCTAAAAAGCTTTTAAAATCTGTGGATAGACCTCAAAAGAGCAGTGCATGCAAGACGGCCCAAGAATCTCACAGAACTAGAAGCCTTTTGCAAGGAAGAATGGGTGAAAACCCCCAAACAAGAATTGGAAGACTCTTAGCTGACTACAGAAAGCCAAAGGGGGTATTACTAAGTACTGACCATGCAGGGTGCCCGAACTTTTCTATGCCACTGTATTTCACATAAACTATGGAATGCAGACTTTACTATTCAAAATTTAAAATGACAGTGTGGAACAGAATGCAAAACTAGAGAACTTGGTGTAGGAGATGTATTGGATTCTATGCATGGTTGATCTTGCAAATTTTGTCCTGTGCTTATATTTTGTTTGAGACATATAAGGAACTAAATAAGTGTAATGAAGACAGATTATTTTTTTAAAATTATTAAAAGAAACCGAATAAAGTGACGGAAGATAGTTCAGACCACGGTGATTCAGAAATTTAAAATTTTGTACATGTTGATCAGCATAGTGCACAATTATAAAGAGTCCATCCATCCACAGTGAGAAATTGGATCTAAGTAAGGAAAGGGTATACTGCATCCAATCTAAAATGCTGTACAAACATGCAAAGCACTCAATGCATGACAAATAAACTCTTCTCAGGCTTCAAGCCAGCTACAGATATTGATTATAACTGACATTTCGGTGACAAATTCTGCCATCTACTTCAGGGATGATGCCTTCCCCAAAGTATACCTTTGCCAGAAAACAGCCTGTCCACATTTTCCAGATCATTTCTGATACCATCAAAATTGGGTTTTCTCCAAGTTAGAACCTCAACCCACAAACCAGACCCATCTCTTTACATATTTACTTTGAAACTAAATGGAATTGTTATCACTAGATACAAAATGTCCCCCTACACAAAACATGTGTCATCTGCCCTGTCTCATTGACTAATAGCAGATGAAGTATCTCATACTCTCTTGTTGGGACCTCTACATACTGATTAAGGAAATTTTCCTGAACACATTTGACAAACTCTATCTCATCTAGACCTTTACAGTGGTGGTGCATGTGAGATCGATTTCAACCTTCAAGAGAAGTTCAAATAGGTACATGGATGGCAGGGGGTATGGAGGGGTATGGTCCTGGTGGAGGTCATTGGGACTAGGGAGCTTACATGGTTCAACATGGAGTGGATGGACTGAATGGCCTGTTTCTGTGCAGTTCTTTTCTATGATTCCATGAAAAACTATGAAAATGTGAAACTAACAGAAAATGCTGTAAACACACAAGTAAGTCAGCATCTGTGGGAACAGGCAGAATAATTCTTCTGAATAAAGGACCTGGACCTGAGACATCAACTGTGGTTCTCCTTTTCTTGAGACTGCTGGACTGCTTATTGTTTCCAGTGCTTTCTGTTTTTGTTAATTTTACATTTGAAACCTACTCCTTTTTCTAGCCAAACTTCTGTTACGTCCACTATTTTGCAATCTCACCTCATTGATTACAGCTGAATTACAGTTAAGATGGTGTTAAACGGCGACTCCTTTGCTTCCATCTTCAGAAACAGTTCTATTTCCATCTTTAATATCTTTATTTTTCTCTTTCAGGATTCTTTTGAAGACCCTAACCTGGAGTTACACACTGACTTTGGTTCCTTGCAGGGATGCTAACTTTCTGCACCCAACACCTTGCTAAATTAATAAAATGAAGAACTTACCCCTACAACAACCTCCCTAGAAGGACACTGGAGCCTAAATTACTGAAGTGCAATCCAACCATTTTACCCCAGATTGGTTCCAATACCCTATGAATCAAAAGCAATTCTCTCTGTGCCATTTCCTTAGTCCCAGATTTAGCTATGTTATCCTCTTATTTCTAAACTCATCGGCATGTGCAATAGGGAGTAATCCAGAAACGACTACTTCTGAAAATTGTACCATTTGGACCATGACTTTTGGCTGTTCCCCTTCCTCCTTTTGAATCTTCTCCCATGGTTCTGACACCAAGAAGGCAAGTCTACAGCCACAGAAACACCAGAATGCTCACCTAATGCCCATTATCTTTTGCTCCCATGACCTTTCTCCTTCCTGAGCTGTCCAGTCATTCACTACAGCTAACAAGTCTGGTAATTGCGGATTCTCGTGGCCATCTCACAGCTTGGTTTCCATTCTGGCTTTGTATATTCAGTAAACTTGGACATCTTACAAGCAAGATGACCAGTTATCTATTACATTTTATGCCATTACTTCACCAAGTCCTTCACCATCAACACACTGGGGATTACAACAGACCAGAAACTCAACTGAATAACCACTGAAATACTTTAACAGAGCACATCAGAATTGTGTATCCTGCCATAAATGATTCACCTCCTGATACCTTGAAGTTTTTGCACCAACCATATGGCACAAGTTAGGAATGCAAGGGTTTCCTAACAAATAATATCTGGTCTATAAAACAGTACAGTACAGGCCCTTCAGCCCACATTGTTATGCTGACCTTTTAACCTACTCTCCTTCTCTCCTACATACGTAGCCCCCATTTCTCTATCATTTCATATGCCTTTCTAAGAGTTTCTTACATGTCCCTACTGCACCTGTCTGTACCACCACTCCTGACAAGGTATTCCATGTACTGACCACTTTCTGTGTAAAATAATTATCTCTGACATCCCCCTTATACTTTCCTCCAATCACCTTAAAATTATTTTTATTCATTTTTATGTTTTTTATTTATTTAGATATACAGTGCTGAATAAGCCTTTCTGGTCCTTCGAACCACACTGCCCAGCAACCCCTGATTTAACCCTAGCCTAATCACTGAATAATTTACAATGACCAATTAACATATTAACCTGTCCATCTTTGGACTGTGGGATGAAACCAAAGCACTGGGAGAAAACCCACGCATTCCTCAGGATGGAGATACAGACTCCTTACAGATGACATCGGAATTGAACTCCGAACTCTGACGGCCTGAGCTATAATAGCATTGCACTAACTGCTGTGTACCATGGCACCGACATGGGCACTGTCCTCCTGGTATTAGCCATTTCTGCCCTGTGAAACAGTCTCTGGGTATCCACTATCACGTCTCCTCTCATACACCTTTTGCTCCATAATTTTGTCTCTCACTTCTTTCTTACATGGCAGTATCACGTTTGCTACATCTAGTCTGCCTAGACTACTTCAGAGTTCAGGAATTTTGATTTAGAATCACTAAAGCATTTATGTTCAATCTTTCAAAAGGATTTAAAACTTCTCCCTGGATCTGAAAGGCTCCATTTAGAATTCTGATTGTAGACTATCATTTAGGGTGAAGTGAGAGATATTTTCTTATGGAAATATTTACTCTCCATTCATTACAAATTGTGTGTTCATCCATTTATCAATCCATATCATTGCTTTACTAGAAATTTGGTTTAAACACAAATATAACATACCCTATGACTTCTGACTGTACATTATTTGTGACTGTACACCATTCTAACAAACACATACAGCAGTTCGTCCTGCTTTAATACTGCTTTAAAACTACCTTCTTGACAGTGTTCTGGAAACCCATCACTCACAAGGTAAACAGAAGCCCAGCACTTCAAGGTAAAATAAGAATGGATAATAAATTAGGTCTTACCATATTTCAGGAAAATTAGAAAGTCACAAACGATTCCTATGTTTTTTAAATTAATTCAAAACTTCAAAAAAACAATTTTCACATGCTCCCACTCTAAATTTCAAACTTCAGAACAACTATCACTTACCAATCTGAGGTGAACAGACCAATTCACAGCAATTTCTTATAAAGAAAGACACAGACAGATATAGCAGACATCTTGGTCTATAAAACTACTCTCACTCTAAAGAGATTCCTCCTTTCACTAGAGTTGAGAGCATCTCACTCCTCACCATGCCATCATTACCCATGCCAGTTACAAAACAAGAGTTGTAACTGAAATCCAGTACATGTATTGTGTGAAGGAATTTAGTGAAGAAGAACGCAAACATCACAGGTTTTCACCAATGTGAAATCTCAGTTAATACCATGTTCACACTGAATGTGTCAAAAAGCTCTGTACAAAGTGAACCCAAGACAACATTATCATACAGGTTAGGATATATATTAGGCATCCTGCACAGATGATACCTGACTGATTGCTCATCATCCGAACAGCTTTGGACTTGGCCAATTCAAGTGCTGTCACCCAGCATTGTCTCTCCACCTCAGAGCTCGACTTCAGATAGTACGTGCGTCCACTATCTGAGAGCACAATGATGCATGCATCCTCTGCGTCGATGTGGGCAGTTGCTAGGTTAATGGTGCCTCTGCATGTGTGTGCCATCTCAGCCTGTGTCCTGGAAAAATGACAAAATAATAAGAGGCTTGGTGAATGATCATAGCATTAATATTCAAGAGCATTACATAGGAACACAGTGATTTTAATAACCTCCATTCAATATGTTTAACTAAAAATATAACCAGCAGACTACCTTCCACAAGTTTGTTTCCCTTGCAAGAGATCTATTACTATTTTGTTTCTTCACTGCTCCCTGCAGCCAAATTATTCAACCACATAACAGAATAATATTAGTGTCAGGTGCAGAACAATCCATCCCTCATCCAATGTAGAATTCTCCAAGATGAAACACTGAACAAGAACCATTATTTATCTAGGAGTGCTAAAGAAAGTTATATCACCCCTACATCACGTTCTCAGTACAGACAGGCTGTTGAATCTTTTAGTTTACTTGTAATCTTTACTGAATACGACATTGATATCTAAAATTGACAAAAGGTTTAGCAAAGAAATTATTGTATTCATTTCATGATTAATTTTATTCGCATTCTTTAGTGTGGTTTGCTTCTTCCATCCACTGGCCTATCTCTTCCCACTCAGCACCTTTTCTATAAACAGTCTGATCACATCTTCCACAGGCAATGCATACAGTATTAAAATAATTACAGATCTTTATTATTCATAACAAACTGCACTATTAGTACAGCATAGGTCCAATCAAAATAAATTCATTATTAGATGTCGTACAGAATTGCTCCCAAGTCTCCTCGCACCCAACAAAGAATACAGCACGATCTTGGCATGTGTTCAAGATAACATACTGCATTATTGATGTAGTTTTCTTGGCCGAGATATGAAATAGAAATGTGGACAACAATTTTCCCCTGAACCAAACCGGATTATTTGTCATTTAGGACTATAATACGGTGCGAGACGTCATGAAGCAATACACCAGAAAAAAATTGCCTTTAGCCATCAGCCCAGTAGTTACAAACAACCTCTTCACTCCCCATGGAATTAAAAACTATGATCAAACTCATAACTTGCATTGAATTTAACACAAGTTACTAAAACCTCTAAGTCATATTATATTTCTGTGTTGCACAATGTCCCTGTGATGCTGCTACAAGTAAGCTTTCCATTACACCTGTGCATACATGTACTTATGTATATGAGAATAAACTTGAATTTAACTTGGCAAAATCCCACTGCATGACTTCAAAGTGTCTGGCTGTTATGCTTATTCAAGTTGAGTGAATTCAACTTTGTCAGATGTGGCACTCTATAATAAAAATTTTAATTTAAATAATACAAGTTGGACAATTGACGTCAAGAAGTGCATAAAAAGATTTTAAAGGCAGAACTTCACGGTAGTTTCTCTGAGGAGTGATCAATCAGCAGGAGGCAGTGCGTAAAAAGAACTACCTTTCAGTCAGGTCTGCGTTCAAGATTTAATAAGCAGAGCTGCACTGCAGTTTTCTCTGAGTTGGACAATCGACGTCATGCAGTGCATCAAAAGAGCTAGCTTTCAATCAGGAAGGCGATTGAGATTTTAAAGGCAGAGCTTCACGGCAGTATCTCTGAGTTGAGGAGTGACCAATCAGCAAGAGGAATTTTTTAGAAAGGGCCGATAAAAATATCATAGGTGCATGCAGAGCGGCCATTCCTTTTAGAGTGAATTTGGCTCATCAGGTTTAGGCAAGATAAGGCTTGGGTGAGGTAAAGTATTTGGTAAACTTTTCTCTTTCTGTTCTTATTTGTCCACTCCTTGTCTGTTAGGGCATAGTAGATCAGTGAGAATGGCTCCAGGGGCACTGTTTTGAACTGTATGTGGGATGTGGGAAGTCTGGGAGACCTCGAGTCTCCTGGATAAACCCATCTGCATCAGGAGCACTGAGTTGCAGCTCCAGAGAGAATGCATAAAGGAAATGGAGGTGCAGCTCAATTACCTTCAACTTATACAGATGAATGAGAAGGTAATAGACAGGAACTAGAGGAAGGTAGTCACCCATAGATTGCAGTAGGCAAGTAAATAGGTGACTATCAGGAGACAAAGGGGAAATGCACAGCCAGTGCAGAATACACCTGTGGTCATTCCCCTCAATAAAAAATATACAACTTTAAATAATATTGAGGAGGACGACCTGTTGAGGGAGAGGACCTATTTGGAGGAGCTACAGCTACAAGGTCTCTGGTATTGAGCCTGGTGCTGTGGCTCTGAAGAGCAGAGAGGTGAAGAGGACTGCAGTGTTGATAGGAGATTCCCTGGTCAGAGGGCAAAGACAAGGTTCTGTGGGCTCAATTGATACACTTGGATGGTATGTTGCCCCATGATGTACCGTGGAGAGCATTCTGACTGGCTGCATCACCGTCTGTTATGTGGATGTGAATAGCAATGCAAGTATTCATATCCATTTCTAACTGTCATTGAGCAGGTGGAAGATCCACAGTGCTGTTATCCTTGTCATTTAACATACTCCCACAGTGTTGTTAGATAGACAGACAGACAGACATACTTTATTGAGCCTGGGGGAAATTGGATTTCGTTACAGCCGCACCAACCAAGAATAGTGAAGAAATATAGCAATATAAAACCATAAATAATTAAATAAAAAGAAGTTAATCATGCCAAGTGGAAATAAGTCCAGGACCAGCCTATTGGCTCAAGGTGTCTGATACTCTGAGGGAGGAGTTGTAAAGTTTGATGGCCACAGGTAGGAATGACTTCCTATGACGCTCAGTGTTACATCTCGGTGGAATGAGTCTCCGGCTGAATGTTCTCCTGCACCTAACCAGTACATTATGGAGTGGTTGTCATGTCATTGACCAAGATGGCATGCAACTTGGACAGCATCCTCTTTTCAGACACCACCGTTAGAAAGTCCAGTTCCACCCCCACAACATCACTGGCCTTACGAATGAGTTTGTTGATTCTGTTGGTGTCTGCTACCCTCAGCCTGCTGCGCCAGCACACAACAGCAAACATGATAGCACTGGCCACCACAGACTCGTAGAACATCCTCAGCATCGTCTGGCAGATGTTAAAGGACCTCAGTCTCCTCAGGAAATAGAGATGGCTCTGATCCTTCTTGTAGACAGCCTCAGTGTTCTTTGACCAGTCCAGTTTATTGTCCATTCGTATCCCCAGGTATTTGTAATCCCCCACCATGTCCACACTGACCCCTTGGATGGAAACAGGGGTCACCGGTGCCTTAGCCCTCCTCAGGTCCACCACCAGCTCCTTAGTCTTTTTCACATTAAGCTGCAGATGATTCTGTTCGCACCATGTGACAAAGTTTCCCACTGTAGCCCTGTACTCAGCCTCATCTCCCTTGCTGATGCATCTAACTATGGTAGAGTCATCAGAAAACTTCTAAAGATGGCAAGACTCTGTGTTGTAGTTGAAGTCCGAGGTGTAGATGGTGAAGAGAAAGGGAGACAGGACAGTCCCCTGTGGAGCCCCAATGCTGCTGACCACTCTGTCTGACACACAGTGTTGTAAGATTTCCAGAAGCTTGACCCAACACCCTTGTTGCTATCCTATTCATTGCACTGCCACTTCTCTTCCAGGGGAGCCCACCATGTAGGAACTCTGCACCGTTCTGCAAGGGGATTGATTTCTTTTTCTTCCCTTATTCACTTCCATAGCTTTCTGCATCCTTTCTAGTTTTACCAAAACACTTCCAAATCCTTGACTTTTTTCCTTATCAATGTCTTTGGCTCCTGTTTATTCCACATGGATTACAATTAAATTCCACCCTTTATTTTTTTTTTAACCATCCATGATTATTAATAACTTTGACATATTCAGCCATTTTATATTCAAAGTATTCTCCTCAAGGCTCTCACTACATCCCAATATCCAGATGCACATTTCCAGCATTGTTTTCTTTGTTTCTCAGGCATGAGTTGATATGTTTTATCACCAACCTCTCAAAACACTTCATCACTGTGGATGCAAGTGCTACTGAGTGCTAAGGAAGGTCACCATGTTTTTCTTGGGCACCAGTATAATTGAAGCCCACTTGAAGCAGGTGGGTATCACACACCACCGAAGCAAAAGGTTAAAGTTATCAGTGAACATTCCAGCCAGTTGGTCTTTAGTCCTGGGCCAAGTACCCTGTCTAGGCTGTATGTTTTTCAGGGGTTCACCCTCTTGAAGGCTGCTTGCACATTGGCCCCAGAGGCTGAAATGATAGGATCAATGGGGCATGTGGGAGTTTGTGATGGTTCCTCCATGTTTTGAGGGTCTAAGTAGGATTCAGTCAGAAAACATCCTTCCAGCATTACCCTCTGCCCCCTGTCACCAAGTTAATTTAGGATCCAATTTGCCTTGGATCTGATGTGCCTTCACTTTTTGGACTACCCACCACGTAACCCTAAACTACATATGATCAACATCTTCTGTCCTGCCTTCAAAGTCCTTTGTTACCGCCTCAAAAATCCTGACCCTTAAATTTTTCTGCAATAATTTCTTTCCTCCTGATACAAGGCTCACCAGAATAAGGGAACAACAATAGCTATCCTCGTCTTTTAACAATTTGTCTGTAGCTAACAAAATGCAAAAATCAGTCAGGGTTGTTGAAATGGGGCCCATATCGATGTTTTTATTGCATTTTTCCTTGTATTTTTAGCTTCCTTTACACTTGCTTATATGTTTGTCTGTAGACTTCTAGTAACTTGTCACATATTTGGTTCTAGAGTTCTATAGTTGTCTGCAAAGTTGAAGTGTGATCTAGTCAGTAACTTCGAAAACTGGTTTCTAAAACTGGCCCAAACCATTCTGCAGTACAAAAGCAAACCATGTACTCATGTTCTTTTGGTGCAGCTAGTTCACAGCCAGTCACAATTATAACCAGGTACAGCCACTTACACTTACAGTTCCTTTGTTACCTCTCTGTCGTGCCTACTGGTGAAGACTGACCCTGTCTGACCCGTGCTATGATGGACATCTAATAAAACAGCTGTAACCATAAGATTTACGTCTCATTCTTGACTTCTGGATTACATCACCTTCTGGACTATATAATCTCCAGACTATACAATCCAACAGGGTCTAAGCTATCTCCTGCCTTGTTTCCCATTCCATTCTGGGATAGAATTCACCTATCCCTAGGGATTTATCCCCCCCTATGCATTCCAAGACACTGATACCACCATCTTCTGACGTGCCTCAGATAATCACTCCCTAAAGCCACTGATTTTTATAGACATGAGAAAGATTGTGGATGCTAGAAATCTTGAGCAACATACAAAATGCTGGAGGACATCAGCAAGTCAGGTTGCTCCTAAGGAGGGAAACGGTCAAAATTTTGAGAAGGGGGCAGAATTTCCTTCCATAGGTGCTGCCTGACCTGCTGAGTTACTCAAACATTTTTTTGTGTTGCTCAATATTTTCCATGACTTTAATGCAGAATAGTTTTCACAAAGGACTTCGTCCACATCCCCTAGCTCCACACATAGATCTATTCTTTGCCTAGCTATCATCTTACTCCCAACGTACATTTAAAATGAATTTGGATGCTCTTCATTCAAACCTGTGAACTATCCCTCATGGCCGTTTTTGCCCTCCTAGTTTCTTTCTTAAGTATTCTTCTTCACCTTCTATATTCCCCAAGGGACTCACTTGCCCGTCATATGCTTCCTCTTTCTTTCCTTCAAAAATCTTTGTTATCCAGGGTTCCAAAATCTTGTCATCTTTGCACCGGAACATACTGCACATGAATTCTTGCTAACTCTCTTTTACAAGATTCATGCTTGTCAAATACTGCTTTATCCACATATTTGCTCCCAATCTACTTTCCCCAGGTTTTCTCTTCAGCCTTCACTTAATTGAGGACTTAAACCCAAGGACCAATCTTAATCTGTTCCATAACTACTTCCAGATGACACCTCCACAACCTGCCAGGTTTCATTACCTAAGATAATGTTAAATGCAGCCCCTTCTCTGTTAGGGCTTTCTGTCTCAAAAATACACCTTAGAACCAGCAAATCCCATCGCATCTAAACCCATTGCACTAAAGTCACCTGATTCAATATTGGGAAAGTTAAAATCTCCCACTATTATAACAATATTATGTTTACACCTTTCTCCAATTTGTTACACATTTGTTTTTCTAATATTCACTAACTACTGCGGGGAAGGGGAAATGGTGTAACCTCTGCAAAATTATCATGTCTCTCTTATTCTAAGTTCTAATCATATGACCTTGTTGGGCAGCCCTCCCAGGATATCATCTCTATATACAGCTGCAATACTTTCCCTCATCAGAAGTGTGACTCCTTCTCTTTTGTGCCCCCCTGTCACATTTGACATCAGAAGTGCGACTCCTTCTCTTTTATGTCCCCCTCTGTCACACTTGAAACTTTTGAACTCTGGAATAGCTACCAGTCCTGCCCTTCAATCAAATATTCTTCCATGATTGCAATAATATTGTTTTGCATTATTAACATCTTTCCAGTATCAACAGAATAGGTGATGTATCATTTCACCCTTACTAATGAGCTTCTCTTTCCAGAAGAAGAGGGTGATTGAATAATGCAGTGAATAATGAATAATAGTGGTTTAGGATGCAAGTTCCTAATCACAGTTCCCCTGCCATGTGGAACCTGATCTTTTTAGGTCAGTCTCAAACACTAGATAGACACAATTCAGAATTATATAAGTTCACAACTTCCAATGATGTCAAGTGGCACACCGCTGCAGCAATTATTTATCCAATTTCCCCTTAAAAGCTGTTATGGTCTTTGGTTCAAATAATACCTAGAGCAAACTTTCATCCAAATACACAATTTCTTCACATTTCTATCACCACTCTCAGCTAAAGGTTAAAATTGAGAATCATTAAGCACTAACTTCCTTGTAAAATAAAATTGTTTCCAAATCCTTCAGACCTTTAAAAACATGTATTAATTCATCTGGCATTCACTGTTCCAGATGAAATGATTTCTCAAGCTTCCATCTATATCCTCATCCTTGGCCTCAGTCTGAATCTATGCCAGACACCAAGTGCTATATAAATGGTAAACACCAAAAATACACACGGCTTTCAAAATTTGGCCAAATCATATTTTGTAATATTTTATCATGTCTGTGCTTTGAAACCATAACCTCTTCTAAAAGAAACAAAATACTGTTTTGACAGCTTTATAAACCTGAATGGAAACCACAAGGACCATGATCCTTGACCTTCATCTTTCCAACAAATATGTACTTGCAATCAGTGACTTTGTTCCAAAAATATACAACTCACACTCTTTCATATAATGCACATCCTAGCAGTGTGCAGATTTCACAAAATCCCTGAAACCTTCATGTTGAGATAGATTTTGCGTTGGAGGTGCAATGAGGGAATGTGATGACCAACTAAAATTAAAAAGTAATAATTTTAAAAAGCTATCTTTGTGGGAAAATATGGAATTCACAATCTAACCAGAATAAAATGACTCAACTATTTTAGTCTAAAAAAGACTCAAGAAACCTTCCAAAATAATTTTTTTCTAAATTGTGGAAGCTTATTTTTTAAGTTTGTTCTTCCATAAACCTGCTGCTTTTCTTCACAGGATATTTTAAGCCACACATCATTTGCAAGTGGTCATGTAGCTGACAAGCTCCTGTAAATGTCCTTCATAATTAGCCAAGATATGCACCGCAGGAAACTCAAGCAACTCTCTCTTCTTGTAGTTGGGAGGAGCTCAAAAGGACTAAAGAGCATAGCCATAAACCTCGTCCACTGCGGTGACATCAATTACCTCCCTTGAATAGTCTGTCATCAAGTGACCGACCTCCCTAGGTAAGGAACTCTGTAGGAAATCAAAAGTGATAATTGTCATGTTGCATCACTAAAGCTGCCACACATCAATTTGTTGGTTCATTACTCAGTGAATACAAGGTGCATTGGGCTGATTGACTTCAGTATCTGCTGGAAATATAAATGTGCCAGGTAGCAAAGATAGTTCATTTGACTACATCTTGTAAAACAAAATTAATAAAGTTGAAAATGTGATGGCAATAATACAATTAAAAATACAGCCAAAAAGATAAATTGGATCATCTACATTAAGTAAGCATTGAATCGGTTTCAAAATAGCCATACGCATTCAGATTTTGAAAATGCACATTTTACCACTTAGTCAGCTTCTATTCTTGAATGTATTGATACCATTAATAGGAACAATGGCTGAATAAAATTAGAGAGGTTTTTGGTCAATCTGACTTCCATGAAGCAAGATCAGTCAGTGGAGATTTCTAACTCCGGACTGTTTTCTAACTAGAATACATTAAAACTAGTTTGGATAAAAAGCAGTGGCCTTCAAAATTTTGCAGACTATATTTTAAGACAAGAAGTGTGTCAAAAGAACAAGGAGACATTTGGAATGAGAAATCATTTCCTCTATTGCAGACATTTTGGAACAAGGGAAATCTTAAAAGACTTAATATAAGATCATTTATGAGTGACTTAGTGGAAACCTGAAATACATTCTTTTCAAAAGACTGAGCGTAAGACCATAAGACAAAGGAGCAGAATTAGGCCATTTGGCCCATTGAGTTTGTTCCACCATTCAATCATGGCTGATCCTTTTTCCCCTCCTCAGCCCAACTCCCCAGCCTTCTCCCTGAAACCTTTGATGTTATGATGAATCAATAATCTATCAATCTCTGTCTTAAATACACCCAACAATCTGGTCTCCACAGCTGCCTGTGGTAACAAATTACTAATTACTAATTAGTAATCCAGAAGTTACTACCCTGGAGGTCCTGCTTCTCAGCTTTCTACCTAGCTCTCTAAAGTCTCTCTTCAGGACCTCTTTCCCTTTCCTTCCTATGTCATTGGTACCAATATGTACCAAGGCATTTGGCTGCTCTCCCTCCCCCTCCAAAATTTTGTGGAAGTGATCGGAGACGTCCCTGATCCTGCATATGGGAGGCAAAATACCATCAGATGTCCTGTTCACTTCCACAGAATCTCCTGTCTGTTCCTAGGACTATTGAGTCCCCTATCACTACCGCTGTCCTCTTCTCCCTCTGCACCACAGACCCATGCTCAGTTCCAGTAACCTGGTCTTCATCACATTCCCCTGCAAGGTCATCCCCCGCAACAGTATCCAAAACGGTATACTTATTATTGAGGGGAATGGCCACGGGAGTGCTCTGCGCTGATTGCCTATTCACCGTCCCATTCAAGATTCAAAAACTTTATTGTCATTCCAACCAAACATCAGCTCTGCAGGGCAGAATGAGAGAGCATTTCCCAGGGGCAAGTGCAATCATAACATAACAAACACAACAATGAATAGTAAACACAACAATAAATAGTAAAACACAACAGCCACATGTCGGTTAAAATCAAGTTATAAGTGTCCAGTGCAAGTTAAAGGTGTCCAAAGCAGAGTCAGGTAGAGCAGCTATTTAGCAGTCTGACTGCCTGTGGGAGGAAGCTGTTTAGTAGCCTTGTGGTTTTAGTTTTGATGCTCCTGTAACGTCTGCCTGATGGCAGAAGAACAAACAGTTCATGGAGAGGGTGTGAGGGGTCTTTAATGATGTACCGTTTCTTCTGGAGGCATCGACTCTGAAAGAGGTCTTGGACAGAAGGTAGGGAGACCCCAATAACTTTCTCTCCTCCCCTAACCACCCTCTGCAAGGCTTTTTTGTCAGCAGCACTGCAGCTGGAGTACCAGGTTGTGATACAAAAGGTCAGCACACTCTCAACCACGCCTCTGTAGAATGTAGTTAAGATGTTAGTGGGGAGTGATGCTTGTTTAAGTTTCCTCAGAAAGTGCAATCTCTGCTGGGCCCATTTCACAATCCCAGTGGTGTTCCTGGACCAGGTGAGATTGTCTGAGATCTGCACCCCAAGGAACTTGATGTTTTCCACTCTCTCCACTGTGGAACTGCTGATGCTGAGGGGTGTATGCTCAGGCTGAGACCGTCTGAAATCGATGATCATCTTCTTGGTTTTAATGACATTAAGCATCAAGTTGTTGTCACTGCACCAGCTCTCTAGGTGTTTGACCTCCTCCCTATACATTGTTTCATCATTTTTGCTGATGGTACCACTGTGGTATCATCAGCTAATTTAATGATCAGGTTCCCCTTGAATCTGGCTGCACAGTCATGTGTTAACAGTGTAAACAGCAGTGGGCTGTGCACACAGCCTTGTGGGGATCCAGTGCTCAGTGTGATGGAGTCAGAGATATTCCTGCCAACACAGACTGACTGTTCCTTCTCCTGACAGTTACCCAGCTACCTGCCTCATGCAAATTAGGGATGACTACTTCGCTATAACTCCCATACAAGCTGAAGATCATTCAGCTGCTGCTCCAGAACTCTAGCACGGTCTTCAAGGAGCTGCAACTGGATGCACTTCACCCAGATGTAGTTCCCCAACATCCACATGAAAAACATACAGTAGTCATTTAAACTACACTACGTATCCCAAACACAGTAAGAAAAAAAAAGGAACCTGAACAGAAACTTACCCAGACAACCTACCTAGAGCCAATGCATCTTCTGAGCTGAAGCATCCTTTGAGCCAAAGCCTAACACTCCCACTCTTATCACTGGCCGCTTCACTTGTCCCTTCTGTACTTTAATTTACTCTCTGCACTGCTCCCGCTGCTGACTGGGCCACCAGAATGACACTAAATGCCCGCAAAACTCTCCTTATAAACAACCACCGCTGACCTGTGAGAAACCACAGCTGGCTGAGCCGCCTGTAGAGAGATATTTAATAATTCTCTTCAGCTCTGCCACTGAAATCAAGACCTAGAGAACGCATTTCAAAAAAACTATTTCTTGCTCGTAGTGAGCTGGTCCTTTAATCAGCCACGATATGATTAAATGGTGGAACACCTCACGGAACTGTTTCTATGAATTCACAATGGGTAGCATGAACTGGAAATAGAGAGTACAACCAATGTTCTGAAATGCAACATAGAAAACATCAGAAAAAAGTGACAAATCAAATTATTGTTCATATCAAAAGGTTAACACCATCTAAAATGAACTTAGTATTCATCAATTTAAATTATGCTAAATTTAGAGTGACATATTTAAAGTAACACATAAGTAACACCCTACAGAAGAAATACAAAGGAAAAATCAATTTTCACTCTGATTCTGCTCCCTTCTTATCATACAAGAACAATCATCAACATCGTCAAAAGAACAATTAAATGTCAAACACTATTATTAATGATTTCAAAGTAAGATACCACTGGCTAAATTTTCTGAACACAAATAACACTGCACTAGAGGACCAGTTCACGGTTTTTTGAAATGCATTCTCTAGGTCTTGATTTCAGTGGCAGAGCCGAAGAGAGTTATTAAATACCTCTCTACAGGCACAACTGGAAAAATTGACATGACAGATCATCACCTACTCACCTTTTCACAGTCAGCTCACAGTTGCACAGCTCAAGGGCTGACCTTTTTTGCCATTTCAGGATAAAGCTCTAAGTAAATTTATTATCAAAGTACATGCATGTCACCATATACAACCCTGAGATTAATTTTCTTGCAGGCATACTCAATAAATCTATAGAATAATAACCATAACAGAATCAATGAAAGACCACCCAACAAGGGCATACAACCAGAGTGTAGAGACAACAAACTGTGCAAACACAAAAGAAGAAATAATAAATAAATAAATGTTGAGAACATGAGAGGCAGAGTCCTTGAAAATGAGTCCATTATTTGTGGGAACATTTCAATGATGGGGTAGGTGAAGTTATCCCTTTTGATTCAAGAGCCTGATGATTGAGGGGTAATAATTTCCCCTGAACCTGGTGGTATGAGTCCTGAGGCTCTTGTATCTTCTTCCTGATGGCAGCAGTAGGAACTGAGCATGTCCTGAATGGTGGGAGTCACTGCTTTCCTGCAACAACACTTTGTGTAGATGGGCAGACTGGTGGAGAGGGCTTTACCCGTGATGGACAGGGGACATCCACTACTTGTTGTAGGCTTCTCCGTTCAAGGACATTGGTGTTTCCATATAAGGCTGTGATGTGGTCAGTCAGTATACTCTCCACTACACGTGTAGAAGCCTGTCAAAATTTTAAATGTCATGCTGAAGGTCTGCAAACGCATATTTGCACTTAAGTGCTGGGCCCAAGACAGGTTCTCAGAAACAATGACCTGGAGGAATTTAAAGTTGCTAACCCCCTCCACATCTGAACCTCCAATGACCAAGGAGCTGATTATAGACTTCAGGAGAAGGAAACCAGAGGTGCATGAACCAGTCCCCATCAGAGGATCAGAGTGGAGAAGGTGAGCAACTTTAAATTCCTATGCGATATAGGAATTATATATATATATATAGGAATTAATATAAGCACAACGAAAACACAAGGGATGAAATTGGGAAGTAAAGTGGTGATCGGTGAGAGATAAATATAGACAGCATGTCAAAATCCCAAGAAACCACCAAATTGTTAAAGGTCTGTTTTACATTCTCCGATCTCCTCCTGGAAGTTGTTTTCCTATTAGGCCACGGTCATCCTTTGTGGATATTTCACTAAAATGGATACTACCAAAGAATTTTAATTTACTAAAGTGGATTACTTGTGAGTTGCACAGAAATTGATTGTGGTATCACCACAATGAGATCATCAAACACAAATCATGGAATGAACTTGGATGTTCAGATCCATAAAGTTAAATGTAATAGATCATAAAACATTAAAGCACAATTTTGCACCAACCTTTTAACATACTCCAAGATCAATTTAGCCCTTCTCTCCTACACAGCTATCCATTTTTCTATCATCTATGTGCCTACCTAAGAATCTTTTAAATGTCTCTAATGTATATGTCTCTACCACCACCCCTAACATGGTGTTCCACTCTTTGTAAAAAAACATATTTCTGATAACTCCCATTTAAAATTATGCCCATTTGTATCAACAATATCCACCCTGGTTAAAAAAAAGTTCTTGGCTGTCCACTTCGTCAACACCTCTATCAAGTCATCTTTCATCCTTCTTCACTCCAAAGAAAAAAAACCCTAGCACACTCAACCTACTTTCATAAGACACGTTATTCAATCTAGACATTATCCTGATAAATCTGTTCTGCACCTTCTCTAAAGCTTCCACATCCTTCTTATAATAAGGTGACCAGAACTGAGGTGAAACATTACCTTGTATCTCTAAAGATGTACAAACAAGCTGGATGAACTCAGCAGGTCGGGCAGCATCTGTTGAAATGAGCAGTCAATGTTTCGGGCTGAGACCCTTCATCAGGACTGAAGGAGGAGGGGGCAGGAGCCCTATAAAGAAGGTGGGGGGAGGGTGGAAGCTGCCAGGTGAAAAACCAATCAGAGGAAAGATCAAGGGGTGGGGGAGGGGAAGCAGGGAGGGGATAGGCCGGAGAGGTGAAGAAGGAATGAAAGGAGAAAGCACTATGGGTAGTAGAAAAAGGCAGAATCATGAGAGAGGTGCTCGCCGATGTAGAGGAGGCTGCACCGGGAGCACTGGATGATACACCGGGACAGGTGTAGCGCTTACGCTTGCAGGGATAAGTACCAGGTGGGAAGTGGAAGTGTAAGTGCTACACCTGTCCCTACACCTCCTCTCTTACCACCATTCAGGGCCCCAAACAGTCCTTCCAGGTGAGGCAACACTTCACTTGTGAGTCTGTTGGGGTAAGCTATTGCATCCGGTGCTCCCAGTGTGGCCTCCTCTACATCAGCGAGACCCGACGCAGATTGGGGGACTGCTTCGTCGAGCACCTCCACTCGGTCTGCCACAACAGACAGGATCTCCCGGTTGCCACCCACTTCAACTCTGCTTCACATTCCCATTCGGATATGTCCATACATGGCCTCCTCTACTGCCATGATGAGGCCAAACTCAGGTTGGAGGAGCAACACCTCATATACCATCTGGGTAGCCTCCAGCCCCTTGGTATGAACATCGGATTCTCCAAATTCCAGTAATTCCCTCCCTCTCCCTTCCACCATCCCACTTTCACTCTGCCTCTTCCTCTAGCTGCCTATCACCTCCCTCATGATTCTGCCGTCTTCTACTACCCATAGTGCTTTCCCCTTTCATTCCTTCTCAATCCCCTGATTAATGAAGGCCAACATACTATAAGCCTTCTTAACCACTCTAATAACTTGAGGGATCTATGGACATGAAATCAGTTGTATGCTCAGCTGTTATAAATATTTATGTACACACTTGAGGAATAATCATTAACTTATTTAAAAATTATCAAGATTTAATTCCAATTATCTTATAACAAGGTACAGAATATACTATATATTTTATTTCTGGTACAATCATGAACAGACAGTATTCTGCTGAGTTAAGCATCCATTGAGAATATTATTTCACTGTAAATGCTCAGATTTGTTGGCTGTATTTGCAACTCTTTCTATATCTCCTTCATCCAAGGAGACCATTCTACCCATTAAACTGAGCAGTTCACACAGTTATCCCATTCTCCCCACCTCCCAAACTAAGGGCAATTTACTGTGGTTGATTAACCTACGACCCTGCATATCATTTGGATCGGAGTAGATGCAGGAGGAGAATTCAAACTCCATGCAGATAGCATTGGACCCAGTTCTCTGGAGCGTTGAGGCAGCAGCTCCACTCGGTTCACCACAATGCTTTCCATCATCAACTGGCTCCTTATCACATAGGATAAAAGGAACATTCAGGATGGCATTGAGAACTTTGAAGCCTCACAGCAGAGGTAAGCAGAGGCCTACATAAGTGATAGAGAGTGAATTCAAAGGTTCAACGGTTGATTCATTATCATTTATATACAACTCTGAGATTCGTCTTCTCCAGGTAGCCATGAAACAAAGAAAGAACATGAAAGTCATTCAGAGAGAAACATCAACAACTCCCACCTCCCACAAAAAGAAAAGCATATTGCCTCCTAAACAGCCTTGTCTACTTCACCTGCCATCTCCTGCTGGTGGAATCTGAGGCTCCCACATTAGACTCATGAGCCACTCAGAACCCACAACACTGGAAAGGACCAAGTCAAACTCAATACAAATGTCTCTCATCTAGCAGCATACACTTGGATAACAAGTAAACTAACATTAATAACATTGGTAATGTTGCTTAACCCATATAATACTGAACAAGACCCCTCCTTAACTGCTTAGTGGAGAAATAATATACCATCTTGAATGATGCCATTCCTCAGTGGCCGGTCTAAATGACAACATTAATATGATACTGAAATATCCAAGTTAAAGTACTAAAATAATTCTTAATAAGAGAGCCTAAGAGAAAATTAACTTGAAGCTGTGAAATAGTGCAAGAAGCAGATTATTGTAAAAACCTGTCCCTCACCAAACTACA
This sequence comes from Hemitrygon akajei, assembly GCF_048418815.1. NCBI lineage: Eukaryota > Metazoa > Chordata > Chondrichthyes > Myliobatiformes > Dasyatidae > Hemitrygon > Hemitrygon akajei. Next base: position 2,900,560 of record NC_133137.1, on the reverse strand, counting down.
ATAACAAAATATTTCCATGACTGCCAGCTGCACAAAGCATTACACCTTTACAAAATCAATGAAAATTAAATTTTTCATAGTGGTGATCATTAACCTGATGGCTCAGAGGGAAAAAAAACATTTAACTTATTTCAGAGCAAGATTTCAATATTAATCTACAGTTAATATGGAGCATCTTTGTGGTTCAATTTGAAGCTTTCAAGAGGAAGCCTAAACTCAACAATTGACAAAGGAGTGATCAATACAGGCTACATCAAACTGCACTTCTTCAGGCTCACAGGAAATAACCAAGTCCTCTGGCTAGACTTGGATTGATGAATTATTTCCGATAAACGTTAATTTCTACAATCTCTTCTACCCACCAATGATATTGGATAATGTGACCTCATAACAGTTTCAGTCTTAATATCTATTGCTATAATATTAGTGCATATTAATTTTGTGTAGACAAGTAAAATAAGCTTCTTACCCATATTGGTGCCAGTTTGAATCATTGATCCTTGCATATGGCCAAATCTTACAGGAAATGAAATATTCTGTTCTTAAGGTCAAAACTCCCCTAAGGCCTTTTAAGTGTTCACTGCTCAAGGGAGAGCAAGATTCATCCTAATACTGAAACAGGTTTTCCTTCTACCAAGCAGCCTTTCACATGACACATTTAATGCCACAGTAATCAATCGCTGTCAATGTGAGACGCTATTATTAAAGATGCTAAAGCAGGGCATGTAAGGTAAAATAATCAAGGTAATCAGGAAAAGCCAACATGGTTTTGTGATCACATTTCATTAACTTACTGGAGTCTTTTCTTTAAATAAAAGGAGAATCAGTGTATGTAATCTGATTAGTAGAAGGTAACAGCTCATGGAGTAGGAAGTAACGTACTGGTGCAGACAGAGGAATAGCTAACCAATAGGAAACAATGTGGATATAGATGGGTCTTCTTGTTTGCAAAAAAATTATTATTTGGCAAGAGCTGAGATGCAGATGGTATCCAAATACATGTTTCAAGAGATCATTTAGGTAGATGCACCAAATAACTTAGGTGGCTAACAGAATGTAAACATTTATTGCTGGGTGGTGGAAAAGAATTGGTTTATTATTGTCACTTATACCAAGACACAGTGAAAAGCTTATCCTGCATACTGTTCATACAAATCATTACATAGTGCTTTATGATAGAACAATTGTTGCTGTTGTTCAGTTGAGTCCAACTCTTTGTGACCTCACGGACATAAGGTCCATAGGGTTTTCAAGGCAAGATACAGAAGTAGACTTCCATGCAGGGACTGCCAGGTTGGGACCCAGCTGGGTTTGAACTCAGGGCTATTTGCCTTGAAGTCCAGCGCTGATGCCACTGCACCACCAGCCAGTTGTTGAACACCAGCAGCCTTCATTCAAGGAACAATCTGGAGATATCCACCTTTTCACAACAATATTAAATCCCTTATTCAAAATTGAACATTCTGTTGGCATTCAATATAGTGCCCTGACCCATCAAAACAGTACAATTTCATTCCTGTTCACTCTCCCTGTTTGTCAAGGACTGTTAAAATCATTCTTATGGGAATAAACTTTTTTAAATTAGATTAGGCCAACCATAGGTGGCAGATCCCAGTAGCTGTTGATTTATGCTCAATCGGCTTGTGCAACAATAGAAGAATTTATTGCTTGTTATGCCTACTACAGTAGTGAATGGTGCCGTCTCAATACACACAAAGCATCACAGTCTCCAATGAACAAAGAATGTTCTGTTTGTGACTGAGCTCTATAATGTACGAGTGGTGTAGACAACACCATTCTTACAAGCATACTAAGTTCAACAGGACTGAGTACCCATGCATTATAACTTAAAAATTCCATGGATTGAAATGCCTTTCATCCAAAAATGAAAACATTATTAAAATTAACAAAGCAATAAAATTTCTTGACCTTTAACTGCACAGAGGCAGCACCCTAAATGAGAAAGCTGGAAGAAGAAGGTATTTATTAAGCACACACAGAAAACAGAGAATCAGCATTTCTGGTTAAACTAAAATCGAGTGCAGTAATGTTTTAAAAATAATAATCACAAGAGTTTCTATTAGTTAAACTGTTACAAGAATTTTCTAATATTACACAAAATGTTCTGTTGCACGAGTTTGCTTGAAGTATTTGGGTTAAAGGTTCATTCACTTGTCACAATAGTATTTGTGGAACAATTTTAAAAAAGCAAATCAAAGGAGTCTGTGACTAGATACCAGACGTGAATATAGGTAAAAAATTTAAAAAATGTGTGCAGAAACTCAAGCATGTTACAGAATATCTAAGGAGGGTACAGATGAGCCACAGAAAATCAAAATATTTCATTCATTTACTGGCCATTTCCAGCAGGTCCTGTAGTTGTTGGTGCTTCCACAAGACAGTTATAGCAGGGCTTGAATACTATCACCTCTTATAAAGTTAAATCAAAAAATCAAACAACGTAGGCGACAACAGGGCTTTGCTTGCAGATGTGCTCGACGCCTTCTATGCTCGGTTTGACCATCAAAACATGGAGGAGCTTCCACAAACTCCCACGACCCCTGATGATCCTGGGATTTCAGTCTTTGAGGCTGATGTGCAAGCAGCCTTCAGGAGGGTGAACCCACGAAAAGCAGCCCTGACAGGATACCTGGCCAAGTACTAAAAACCTGTGATGATCAACTGGCTGGAGTGCACTCTGACATCTTTAACCTCTCACTTCAGTAGTCTGAGGTGCCCACCTGCTTCAAGCAGGCTTTAGATATACTGGTGCTTGAGAAGAACATGGTAACCTGCCTCAATGACTATTGTCCAGTAGCACTTACTTCCGCAGTAATGACACAAAATGCTGGCAGAACTCAGCAGGCCATACAGCATCTATGGGAGGAGGTAGTGACGATGTTTCGGACCGAAACCCTTCATCAGGAGTGAAGTAACATGGGATGGTCGAGGGGGGATAAGTGGGGGGAGGGATGAAGTAGAGAGCTGGGAAGTGATAGGCTGAAGGGAAATGGACTGGGGGGAAAGTGGAGAATTATGGGAAATAAAAGAGAAAGAAAGGTAGGGCTGGGGGGGGGGGGGGGGGTGGGGAGAGATTATAGTGAGGGAGGAAAAAGAGAGAGAAAGAAAACCAGACTAAAATTATAGATAGGGATGGGGTAAGGGGGAGCAGGGATATCAACGGAGTTTTAAGGGTGAGGACTAATTCTGCAAGGCAGAGAAGAGTGGTGTTTTAAGGGTGAGGACTAATTCCGCAAGGCAGAGAAGAGTGGTGTTTAAGGGTGAGGATTGTATCTGTCACTATAATTTCCTCTAACAACTTGCTCCACATAACAGCACCTTCTGCATGAAAAACCTCCCCAACAGATCTTCTTTAAACTTCTCCTCTCTCACCTTAAATCTGTGCCTCTAGATTTAGACACCCCAACCATGGGAAAAAGAATCTGACTTTTCACTTGATCTATGCCCCTCATAATTGTTTAATTGTTTAATAATAAAAATGTAGTATAGTATATTAAGTAGTACAGCCTTCTACATTTCAAGACATGGCTCCCTAGTATGATAAAATTGAGTCTTGACCTCAAAATCCACCTTGCTGCGGCCTTGTATCTTATCGTCTATGTGGAATGAACTTTCTCTGTAACTGTAACATGATATTCTGCATTGTTATTGTTTTACCTTGTACTATCTCAATGCACTGTGTAATGAATTGATCTGTATGAACAGTACACAAGACAACTTTTTAAACTGCACTTTGGTACATGTGACAGTAATAAATCAATTTACCAATGTTTTGCATAGCTGCAATATGGCATCATTGCTTTTATACCAATGTTTATATTTATTTGGGTATTTATTTAATAACCACATGTGAACAAAAATTTAATATACCAACAATTACAATCTCAGCCTGATTATATAAACTATAGACTTCAGGACAAATATGCATGATTGCTTACACATTTCTTTCTATTTACACAAAATGATACAAACATTGATCTGAAAATCTGAGGCATTTTAAACTACTTTCCTTCACTACTAATAGTGGCCATTTATTGCTGTGGTAATTTCCAAATAAATCATGCAAACCTGGAAGGCCATATGTGAACTCTAACCTCCACTGAATTAATGGAAGTCATTTGTGGTGTTTGATTAGCATTAATGCCTGAAGCTAGGGAAAAGATCAAGCACTGTTGTCGGTCTTGTTAGCTATCTGGTGACAAAGCTAATGCTGTTAGAAATGATGCTGTGTCAAGGACTTTTGTTGCAAAATGCATGTGTGGTTCAAGGGCAGAGATTAGGCCCAACAATAACTCATAGTTTGGGCTCATACCTTAACTAGACGAGCACAGGGTGGATTGCAAGGCTACAGGGACATCTGTCAGAAACTACCTCTGTCCTTACAAAGCAAAAGGGGAAACAGGAAAGTAAAAAGATGTCTTTTAAAGAGCCAAACAGATTTCTAAACTTGTGCTCAAGACATAGCAGCACTGCCAAGGCAATTTCTTCTAAGCTGTCCAAAACTACTGAGAGCATATGCTGGCTGGAGTAAGGTCACATCAAGGGGTAGTAGACTCCCTTCCTCCATAGACTTTAGTAAGTCCTCGTGGCAGCTTTGCTGTCTACCATAAACACATGGCTATCACACACACTGTAATATCCGCCAGAAATTAGCTGATACACTCCAGCATTAATCCCAGGAAAGTTACATCCTCTTGTCTTAATGACTCCTATTCTTTTTGATCAATGTCAGCTATCAGCACAGGCCCAAATAATCAGCACTGCCAGATGGATCTATGCTAACAGAAAGTTTACTTCCTCAAATCTCAGTACAAACTCTATACAAACCTCAAAAATACCAAAGGGTAATTTCACCAATTTAAATATCTGCATTCTTCTCAAGAGGGAACAGTTGCTTTGATTAGAAATACACTATCATAAGTTTTAACTAACAGGTCTAAAACTGTTCAGAACCGTTAACACATAAAAACTCCAAACTGATCCATCTGTAGCTAATTAAAGACTTCAAGAAAAGGTATACTCTACTAGCCTGCAGAGAACAATGTGACCAAAGTATTGTGAAAGTGTTAGAAATACAGCAAAAAATGTATAAAATACTGAATAGATAGGCTGGAGAATTTACAATTGGGAATAAGGAAATGGCAGAGAATTAAACAATTATTTTGTTTTCACAGAAGATTAAAAAAATATTCCAGTTGTACAGTTGAAAATCCTGTTCCAGAACCTAGAACGCAGTGCAAATGAGAAAGTTAAATGAATTAGTATTAGTGAACAAAAACTGCAAAAGGAATTTGTGAGAATGAGAACTGATAAATCCTAAAGACATGGTAATGTATGTGGCAGAGTTCTGAAAGAGGTGACTATGAAGAGAGTGAATACTTATCTTCTAAAATTCTATACAGATACTTCTACAGTTGCTGAACGTGTAGTAAATGTAATTCTGTTATTCGGGAATTCATTCTAAAACAAAGGAGATGTTCTCCTTTTTCAAAGAAAGGGACTTCCCTTCCTCCACTATCAACGTTGCCCTCAACTGCCTCTCTTCCATGTCTGCTCTTACCCCATCCTTCCACCACCCTACTAGTGATAGGGTTCTTCTTGTCCTCACCTACCACCCCACCAGCCTGCGTCCAGCACATAATTCTCCACAACTTCCGCCACGTCCAACTGGATCCTACTACCAAGCACATCTTTCCCTCTCCCCCACACTTTCTACTTTCCGCAACGATCGTTCCCTATGCGACTCCCTTGCCATTTCATCTCTCCCCACTGACTTCACTAATGGCACTTATGCTTGCAAGTGGAATAAGTACTACATCTGCCCCTACACCTTCTCCCTCACTACCATTCAGAGCCCCAAACAGTCCTTCCAGGTGAGGCGACATTTCACCTGTGAGTCTGTTGAGGTCATCTATTGTATCAAGTGCTCCCAATGTGACCTCTTGTATATCCGTAAGACCCAGTGCAGATTGGCAGACTGCTTCACCAAGCACCATGCGCCGGAAAAAACAGGATCTCCCCGTGCCCACCCATTTTAATTCCCATTCTGACATGTCCATCCATGGCCTCCTCTACTGTCACGATGAGGCCACACTCAGGTTGGAGGAGCAAAACAATATATTCTGTAGGGGTAGCCGCCAACCTGATGACATGAACAACAATTTCTCGAACTTCTGGTAATGCCTATCCCCCCCACTCTTTCTCTATTCCCCATTCCCTTTTCCCTCTTTTACCTTATCTCCTTGCCTACCTATCACCTTCCTCTGGTGCTCCTCCCCCTTTTTCTTTCTTTCATGGCCTTCTGTCCTCTCCTTTCAAACTCCCCCTTCTCCAGCCCTGTATCTCTTTTACCGATCAACTTCTCAGGTCTTTACTTCATACCCCCCCTCCCAGTTTCACCTATCACCTATGTTTCTCTCTCACCTCCCCCACCTTTTAAATATAGTCATCTTTTTTCCTCCAGTCCTGCCAAAGGGCTGGCCTGAAATGTTGAATGTACTTTTTTTCCATAGATGCTGCCTGGCCTGCTGAGTTCCTCCAGCATTTTGAGAGTGTTGCATATAAATATTCTGTAATGCCTTCAAAGAGGCCAAAAGAATACCGAAAGTTAATTGGTGATTAAGGAGCAAAGGGAAATGAACTAAAAGAATAGATACCACCGGAGAAAAGGTACAATGCAAATATTTCAAGATTGAAGTCAAACAAATTGCCTGGACCTGCTTAACTGTACTTGAGAATTCTAAGAGAGGTGGCTACATAGGCAGCAGGTACTTCATCTTGATTGTGTCTTCCAAAACCTCCCTAAAATCTGAAAAGTCCCAAAAATAATGAGGGAGCAGCAATAGTACTATTCAAAAAAGGTGGAAAAGGAAAAGAAAGTGAAATACTAGGTGGTCTAGTATCAGTTATAGAAAAATGTTGCAATTCATTATGAGGAATGAAACAGTCCTTAGAAAAGCATAAAAGTATTAGACAGAATCAACATGGCTTTGAGAAACAAATAATGCCTAAATAAAATTAATAGAGCTCTGTGAGCTTGCTAACAAAACAGCAACATAATCTATTTGGTTTCCAAAATATACTTTGATAATATATGATATTAAAGTTCAAAGTTCAACATAAATTTATTATAAAAGTACATATACATCACCATATTCAACCCTTTCAGGCATTCACGGTAAATACAAAGAAACACAACAGAATCAATGAAAGACGGCACTCATCAAGATGGACAACAAATAATATGCAAACGACAACAAACTGCGCAAATACAAAAAATAAATAAATTAGCAATAAGTATTGAGAACATTCATTGAAGGTCCTTAAAGGGAGTATATAGGTTGTGGGAACAGTTCAATGATAACGGAAGTGAAGTCGATTGAAGTTATCCCCTTTGGTTCAATAGCCTGATTCCTGAGGAGTAATAACTGCTCCTGAATCTGATGGTGTGGGTCCTGAGGCTCCTGCCTTCTTCTTGATGGCAGCTGTGAGAACAGGGCATGGTCTGGATGTTGGAGTCTTTGAAGATGGATGCAACTTTCCAGCGACAGTGCTTTACCAGTGATGGATGATACTGTATTCACAACTTTTTAATAGGATTTTCCCTTCAAGGGCATTGATGTTTCCATACCAGGCCCTAATGCAACCAATCAATATACCACCACATATTTATAGAAGTTTGTCAAAGTTTTAGAAGACATGCCAAATCTTTGCAGACTTCTAAGAAAGTAACTAGAGGCGCTGCCAGAATCAGAATCAGGTTTATAATCATTGGCATGTGACGTGAAATTTGTTAACTTAGCAGCAGCAGTTCAATGCAATACATAATATAGAAGTGAGAAAAAAATAATAAATAGAATAAAAATAATAATAAACAAGTAAATCAATTACAGTATACGTATATTGAATAATTTAAAAGATGTGCAAAAAACAGAAATACTGTATTTTTTTTAAAATGAGGTAGTGTCCAAGGATTCAACGTCCATTTAGAAATCGGATGGCAGAGGGGAAGAAGCTGTTCCTGAATTGCTGACTGTGTGCCTTCAGGCTTCTGTACCTCCTACCTGATGGTAACAGTGAGAAAAGGGCATGCCCTGGATGCTGGAAGTCCCTAAGAATGGACGCTGCCCATTTGGGACACCACTCCCCGAGATGTCCTGGGTACTTTGTAGCCTAGCACCCAAGATGGAACTGACTAGATTTACAACCCTCTGCAGCTTCTTTCGGTCCTGTGCAGCAGCCCCCACCCCCCCCCCAAACCCTACAATGATGCAGCCTGTCAGGATGCCCTCCACGATACAACTATAGAAGTTTTTGAGTGTATTTGTGGACTTGCCAAATCACTTCAAACTCCTAATAAAGTCTAGCTGCTGTCTTTCCTTCTTTATAACTACATCAATATGTTGGGACCAGGTTAGATCCTCAGAGATCTTGACACCCAGGAATTTGAAACTGCTCACACTCTCCACTTCTGATCTCTCTACAAGGGTTGGTATGTGTTCCTTCACCTTACCCTTCCTGAAGTCCACAATCAGCTCTTTCATCTTATTGACGTTGAATGCAAGGTTGTTACTGCGGCACCACTCCATTAGTTGCATACTCACTCCTGTGTGCCCTCTCGTCACCACCTGAGATTCTACCAACAATGATTGTATCATCAGCAAATTTATAGATGATATTTGAGCTATGGCCTAGCCACACAGTCATATGTATATAGAGAGCAGAGCAGTGGGTTTTAAGCACACACCCCTGAGGTGCGCCAGTGTTGATCGTCAGCAAGGAGGATATGTTATCACCAATCCGCACAGATTGTGGTTTTCCAGTAAGGAAGTTGAGGATCCAGTTGCAGAGGGAGATACAGAGGCCCAGGTTCTGCAACTTCTCAATCAGGATTGTGGGAATGATGATATTAAATGCTGAGCTATAGTTAATGAACAGCATCCTGACGTAGGTGTTTGTGTTGTCCAGCTGGTCTAAAGCTGTGTGGAGAGCCATTGAGATTGCATCTGCTGTTCACCTATTGTGGCGATAAGCAAATTGCAATGGGTCCAGGTCCTTGCTGAGGCAGGAGTTAAGTCCAGTGATGACCAACCTCTCAAAGCATTCAATCACTGTCGACGTGCGTGCAACTGGGCAATAGTCATTAAGGCAACCCATGTTATTCTTCTTAGGCAGTGGTATAATTGTTGCCTTTTTGAAGCAAGTGGGAACTTCTGCCTGTAGCAGTGAGAGATTGAAAATGTCCTTGAATACTCCTGCTAGTTGGTTGGCACAGGTTTTCAGAGCCTTACCAGGTACTCCATCAGGACCTTCTGCCTTGTGAGGGTTCACTCCCTTTAAAAACAGCCTAACATCGGCCTCTGAGACGGAGATCACAGGGTCATTAGGTGCAGCAGGGATCTTCACAGCTATAGTTGTATTCTCCCTTTCAAAGCGGGAATACAAGGCATTGAGTTCATCTGGTAGTGAAACATCGCTGCCATTCATGCTATTGGGTTTTGCTTTGTAGGAAATAATGACTTGCAGACCCTGCCAGAGTTGCTGTGCATCTGATGTCGCCTCCAACCTCATTCGAAATTGCCTCTTCACCCTTGAAATAGCCCTCCGCAAGTCATACTTGGTTTTCTGGTACAGGCCCGGGTCAGCAGACCTGAATGCCACAGATTTAGCCTTCAGCAGGCCTCCTGGTTCATCCACGGCTTTTGGTTTGGGAATGTACAGTAAGTCTTCGTAGGCACACATTCATCCACACAGGTTTTAATGAAGTTGGTAACAACTGCAACATACTCATCCATGCTCTCTTTGTAATGGCACTTACATGTTGGACTCAGGACAGATCCTCTGAAACGATAACATTGAGAAATTTAAGGTTGTTAAACCTCTCCACCTCTGATTCCCCCAATGAGGACTAGCTCAAGGACCTTAGATGGTTACAGTCTGAATTAATAACTTAAGCAAAGTTGCTGATTGTAATACAAACAAGGTTTATGATGATAAAAAATAGGTGGGAAAGTATACTGGGAATAGCCTTCAATAGCATTTAAATGGGTTTAATGTTTTAGACACATATGTATGTGAGGCAAGAGCATAATGAAGGAAAATGCAAGGATATCCACCTCAGCAGTTGAATACAAAATTATTATAACCATTGTGAATCTAATGGTGGCTTCTCAAAGAGATCTGAATACCCTCCTGCAAGAAATATTGATGAGGAATTGTGATATATTTGGACTTTACTACAAAGGGAAGCAGTACCAGAATAAGAAAGCTTTAATGAGATTATAGCTGCAGTTCTGCTTAGTTTTGTTTTTCTTATTTTAAGGAAGGGTTCACATGCGTTAGAAGCAATGTAGAACAAGTTCACTAAATTGACTCCTGAAATGAGGGCATTCCCTTGAGGAAAGACTGAGAAGAATGAGTCGATACATTCTGAAGGTCAGAAGAATGAGAGTCAACAATGAAATAAAACAGAATACTGGAAACGCTCGGCAGATTTTCATTATTTTTTTAGTAGTCTTAATAAAACTCAAGATAAATGCTTTAAAAATTGTGTGGAGGAATAAGGGAGTAAGAAAAAGAATGTATTGCTTCATGATAAGGGATAAGTCTCTCAAAACTAAAATTAACAGGAAAGTCTTTCAATAAACATCTGTGAATCTGATATTTCCTACACAGAGAACTGTAGTTGCTTGTTCTTTAAGTATATTCAAAGCTGAAATAGACAGGCTTTTGAACTTTAATAGGAAATTAACTACATCTCCTATTAAGAAACAGGAGGAACTCAGCAGGTCAAGCAGCATCTTTGAGGGGGGAAAGAAATTGCCAACACTTTGAAGCAAAACACTAACAGTTCCTGACCTCCTGCAGATGCTGCTTGACCCATAGTCCCTCCAGCACAGTTTCTTCCTCCAGGTTCCACATCTGCAGTCACTTGTGCCTCTATTAAGAAAAAGATCTGACTAGGTATAAAGCTGGATTCCCATGCAACAATCTTATTCTTCAATGAGGTTGGTGAAGAGACTGATACTGAATTGAATGCAAAAATCAACAGTATTTGTGTCTCCCACTTATCAATTTAGTTTACAATTATTATATCATTATTACACATTCTGGATTCTGGTACTATTCCTGGGCACAATATACTCCAATGTACTGTGCTTCCTGTGACGAACTGTCCTGCTTATGACCTGCTCCAACAAGATGTATGTAGTCCTGAATCACTGTACTACCCACTGCACGCTCCAACTTGTTGGGAACTCACCCAGAAGTAATAGTGCAATTGGCATTATATTCAGTCTGAGTGGAATGATCCCCCCACATAAACCAAAACCAAAAGAATGAACATACTATCATGTTTCTCAGAAATGTGGCAATGCATTGTGTGTATAACGAATTGCTCTCAAATACATTGCAGGAACTGGGAAAGTGTTTTGCGTATAGAAACATACACATTAACAAAGTGAACAATGAACAGCTAATCCATTCTTTGATGGTTTATGATCGAGGGAAGATCATGGACCAGAACACTCCAAAAGCTTCCTGATCTTTCTAAACTGTTATGGAATTGTTAATACAATGACACCATCAGCAAAGCACCAGTCTCTCTGTACTTGATGAACACAGACGTGAATTAACACCTTGAATCCCAGGCTGTGACCTGAACCTATAACCTTGTGACTTGTTAGCAAAAATATTACCAGTCTATCATGCTGACAATAAAATTACTTTAATCCACAGTTACCATTGTTAGAAACACATCTGTATGATTTTCCTTCAAACACCTTCTTTCTACATAAACACCACATCAAAAGGGCAAATAACTTACTACTTCAAAGTTCAAAATTCAAAGTAAAATTTATCAGAGTACATACAGTACATGACACCACATACAACCCTGAGATTCTTTTCAAAAAGAAGGGAAAAACTGCAGATGCTGAAATCCAAACAACATACACAAAATGCTGAAGGAACTCAGCAGGCCTGACCTGCAGAGTTCTTCCAGCATTTTCTGTGTGCAGCAAATCTATAGAACAGTAATTGTAAACAGGATCAACGAACAAAAAACTGCGCAAATACAAATATAAATAATTAGCAATAAATAACAAGATAAAGAGTGCTTTAAGTAGGACCATCAGTTGTAGGAACACCAGAAATAGAATTAGTATAGTTATCCCCTTTTGTTCAAGAGCCTGATAGTTGAGGGGTAGAAACTGTTCTTGAACCTGGTAGCACGAGTCCTGAGGCACTTGCTGCTTCTACCTGATGACAGCAGCGAGAAAAGAGTATGGCCTAAGTAGTGAGGATCTTTGATAATGTGCGCTGCTTTTCTACAGGAGATGGAAAGCATGAGCCAGCTCTCATTGGAGGATCAGAGGTGGAGAGGGTTATTCATGTAGATGTGCTCAATAGTTGGGAGGGCTTTACCCATGATGTACTTTTGTAGTATTTTCCACTCAAAGGCATTTGTGTTTCTATACCAGGCCATACTGCACACATCTATAGAAGTTTGCCAAGGCTGTAGGTGGCATGCTAAATCTCCTCAGAATCCTGAAGAATTAGAGGTGCTGTTGTGCTTTCTTTGCAATTATATTTATATGATGGGTCCAGGACAGGTCCTCTGAGATAGTGATACCCAGGAATTTAAAGTTACTGACTGTCTCCACCTCTGAACCTCCGATGAGTACTGGCTCATGGTTTCCATCTCCTTAAGTATACAATCAATTTCTTGTTCTTATTGAGAGGTTGTTGTTATTACACTACTCAGCCAAAGTTCCAATCTCCCTCCTGTATGCTGATTCGTTGGATCTGTGCCAACATGGCAGCTGAACCTTCATTATATTTTATTCTACAAAAAGCTGGAAGTGGAAGTAGTGGTTGCACAGGTCAAGCAACTCTGCAGTATCAGAAATGTCAGATATTAAACCAATGTCCAGGTTTCTGCTCAGACAGGCATTAAGAAGAAACCCCTTCTAAACTACTTCAAGAGTAAGAGAACTATCACCACTGGTTTGGCCTGTCTCTTTACATGGTTAGAAAACAAATTATTCTTCACAAGGGTAGAGAGGAACTTTAAGGGATATTCTCAGAACTAGAATATATCAGCTCTGAAAAAAGATTGAAAAGGCCGAGTTTGTTTTCTCTGGGACAGTGGAAGTTGACAGATTTAATTAAGGTATAAGATTATTTAATTATGTCTCGAAGACAAAAAGTTGAAGAGTTCAACAAAGAAAGTAAACTAAATTTTATTAAATATTGTCTTGAGCAACTGAAATCAAAACAAATGAAGAAAAGCTAATTTTTAGCTACCACAAAGGCTGACTGGCAGTAGCTAACATTTACAATAATTGCAGCATCTGCTTCCAGGATAAGGCTTTCCTTTCCAGGGTATCAAAGGTTTCCTTCTTCTTCAAAAACAGACGTTTCCTTTTTCCACCATTGACACTGCCCTCACCCACATCTTATTTACCAACCATCTACATTCACCCCATCTTCCCTCCATCTTAACAGATCCCTCGATGCTACTGGAGGATGGCACCGAAGTTCTCAATCTGCAGTTTGTGGATTGGACTAATGAATACTGAGCTGAGCTGAATAGGGATTCATTCAATTTTGTGTTTTATCTGTTTTCGTTCGTTCTTTCTGGTTACAATTTTTTTGCGCATAGAGCAGTTGATTTTCTTGTTGCCGTTCGCAAGATTTGGGATGGGGGTGATATTCTTATTGTTGTAAATTTGTATTTTTATACGCAGGGGGGTTGATACTCACCTTTGAATAGGTACCATCTGTGGAGAAGATGAATCTCAGGGCCATATCCTGCATAAATATTTTGATAATAAACATATATTGAAAAGGGATAAAAATATCTTGCAGGATCCGCTCATCTTGCTCATGAACTGTTTGTCCCACTCCCATCAGGGAGGAGGCTACATCACATCCACGCCAATACCACCAGACTCAAAAAAGGTTACTTTCCCCAAGCAGTAAGGCTGATCAAGACATCCACCCACTCACCCACCCCTCCACACCCTGAACCATCTCTATTTTATCATTTCCTGTCAATCACTTTATCTATAGACACTTCTGTTCCTCACATCATTTTATGGACATACAATAAATCTATCACATAAGCTATCTTATGTGTTTATATTAATTGTGCTTTTAAAAAAAATCATAATTGTGTTCTTTATCACATTTTTTGTGCTGCATTGAATCCAGAGTAACAATTATTTATCTCTTTTGCACTTGTGTACTGGAAATGACATTAAACAATCTTTTTTTTTAACATTAAACAATCTTGAGTGGTATTTTAAAAAGCCAACTTGTACCATTGCCATAGTGTGGAATTGAGTCAAGTCAGACACCGTATAATTTCAATCAACCGTTTCTTCTTTATTGCGACTTCAGCCGGCGAGAGATCCAAGATCTACAGTGGGCAAGAATCCCCTCTTGCCGACCCGGCCTCTCTCCTAGGATCGCTACCATACATACAGATACCATCCCTTTTATACAGGTAATTTGCAGAATTTATAATAGTTACAACAGCCTTTGAGTTACTTCCTCTTAAGCAATCAGCACAGCAGAGGGTCCATATTTGTCCATCCTCGCATGCAGATCTAGGTGCAAAGCTTGCTCCGACTGTTTTGACCACAGGTTAATTATAAAGCTAGTTAGTTATAAAGCAGGAACAATCTTAAACAAAAAGGGAACAATACAGTCTGCCATACTTCGCATACGTGACTAACTAAAAATTGCCATTTCAGCAGAACAGCTAACAACGTTTTAGCCTTAAACGGGGACAAAAATGCACCAAAAATCCTTAGCCATAAAAGGGAGTAAGACAGTAAAAAAAGACAATACCTTCATTACATTATCAACAGTACTTCTCTTAGAATGTATTTCTGCACTCATTACTCCTCATTGAACCTGATTGACAGATATTGTGATTGTTGATTGGTTGTCTATTATATCCAATGATGACAGTTGGATCTGTGTAGCTTTTTTAATTACGTTGAAACTGCACGAAGACACCTGTGCAGAAGAGATTTTAAAGTGGAAAAGTTGCTGATCTGGGGCAGTTGCATTCTCTTGACTTTGGAATCCAGGTCCAATGGTATGAAAAGTCATCACAACTGGAGTCTTCCTTGGTTGCAGTGGATCACCATGACCTCTTTGGTATCTTGTCACACCCTTCACTCTGCACAAAGCGTTGCAAAACCACTTTCCAGGGCATTGGATCTTACTGTTGATCTCATCCATACAATTTACAAGGCTTGTGGTCCTATAAATTCTTGCTGCTGTCAATGGTCCACAGTATGCAATGGATGCTCAGTTTTGAGCTTCCAAGTGCATTCAGAGTTTAAAAGCAAATATGTGCAGCAGATAGAAGTCTAAAATAGACTGCATATCTTTTGTCAATTTACTTTATTTTTCCATTTTAAATCCCAAAACTACTATGTTGGGATTTGAACATTGGTTTCTGGATTTTTAAGTCCCCATCCCTACACTATTAGTCCAATAATTTAAATACTGAACCAGTATATTTTTGGAGATTGCAGCTTGACCGATCCTATATGAATAATGAAACATAATTCATTACCTGTGAGAAGTTGATCTTGGCAAGGATTCAATTGGATTCATTTCTATGATCTGACCTTCCAGTCTACTGACCATGCACAGAAACTCTTCTTTTTCTCCTTATTGTCACAAATGTATCAATATTCCACTAGTGCTACCTTAAAAATGTTTGCCCTGAGGATAAAACTGAAAATCGACAACCCACTCTATCATCACAATGGCATATCAGTTGCACAATTAGAGGATTAGACAATGAGGTTTAGATAATACCCATACAACTCAGAAATATTTAGTCAATAAACTCAAACCCAAAAGGATCTTTCAAAAATATAAACTCATGTTTCACATGCTTGCTGATACCGAAGAGTTAAACCTTCCCAACAATTCTCTCAACCCTCCCCACTTAATAAACCGCCACCATTTAACCCAGATCAGCGTACAATGAGTCTTCCTTTGTTTCAATCATGCTGAATAGGCAATATTAAAGAGAGGGCAAAAGAAACCAAGAAATATATAATTCTATTTTTATTTGGCTGTTTTCATAATTTTCTCCATAAAATCTGCCTTGCATTGACAAATTTAAAAGGAGCTGAACAAGTAATGGATGGCATATGAATCCGTAGAGAGCCATATTATGAACGCTGCCCTGGCAGTACATATATCACATTAATTATGCAGAGTGTAACTGCTCACGGATATGAGGGTCCATAATTGGCCACATTATCAAACTATAATATTTGTCTCCAGCATGTTAAATAATATGAGATACCCATTTGTTGCATTTTAACTACCTTCATCACCTGAAGAGCAGAACACTATCAAAATCCAGATAGAGTATCAGACATATCAAAGATCGTTGTCTCTAATGACAAGAATAATATCCCAAACAAAACTTGAGATTAATACATCAATATCAATCTAACCACTTAGGGAAGAGAAAACAATGCAATAAAAGAGTTAATAATTCAGGTCAATAATACCACATCAATCCCAAATATAATTACGTTTGACTTTCCACAAATACTACCAATCCTGATTACTTTCAGCATTTTCTAATTTTCAAGCACACAAGTTTGCTCTGCTATTGAATAATAAAACTTACATATGCCAAAGGCAATGAGAAACACATTGATTTTTTCTTACAATGTCTGTTATAGTTCTTTCCTAATAATATAACCATGTTTCTCTTTACAAAATGCAATACAAATAACTTGCTAAATCCTATGCTACGTCTTCATGTCTCTGAAGTTCAGTTTTAGCCACGATACCAATCTCAATTCAAAACTTAATTCCAGCAGACGGTTTGTCAAGCCCTCTCACATTTCCGATGCTGTTCCTACAAAAGTGGCTTCGTTTTATCTTTTCTCATCTTCTGAATTTTTGGAATGGCAACTGCTTCTGAAAGCAGAGTTCAATAATTGCTTTAATAGTCACAAGATGGTAGATGATAATGTTACAATCACTTTTATCAATAAAAATTACCTTTTACTTTTAACGTTTTCAATGTTTTGGGAATGGCTTCTTCCCCTCAACCCTCAGATTTCTGAATGGACAATGAGCCCATGAACACTACCTCTCTATTTTTTTTGCTCTCTATTTGCACTGTTTTTTTAATATACAAATATCTTATTTTAATTTATAGAGCATTTTACTTATCGCATTGTAATACTTCTGAACAACAATTTTCACATCAGTGATAATAGATCTAATTGTGATTCTTTTCAAAAAAATCAGCCTAAAAACTATGTTTACAACATAAACATCTAAGCCACATATACCACAACAACAGTTTGTTAAAGTCAGTCTGTCCTCAACATTACTGAAATCAATAGCAAAGAATAAATCAGTGGATTCAAATTTTTAAAACTTCCCAGCATATAAAATCTGCCAACTTCTTTCCCAGGATGGTTGCCCAGATGTGGAACATGGAAGCGCATCTTTTAAAGCACTGGCAGCAGTTTAGGGGTTTTAATCCTGCTCACCATGGTGTCAAGCATCTGCTAACCTTCCATATCAGCTTATCTATCTTCATGTGGCTCTCTTTAGATATTGACCTCTCTATGCAGTCCAACATCTCAGCAGAATCTTCCCATCCATGTATTGACAGACGGCCCAGGCATTGTATGCTGGCCATTCAGGAAACTTGGTTCTAGGCTGTGACATTTGGATTCTGGAAATAGTGAGCGGCAAGCAAAGGACTGTCAGTAATCTCCTGTAATCTCTTCCTGAAATATCCATCCTTGAAAATGGGCTTCTAACTGCAAAATGTCATCCTGCATATTGCTTTCTGGAATTAGTCCACATTGTTGTGAACCAAGAAAAGCAATAGGTGGTATGAAAAAATTAAGCAGATACACAGGCCAGATACATTCAAGTTTCTCATCTTTCTTCTTTTGAGAAAATTTAAATGTGTAATATATTCCCATTTACTCACTTAGATTTCACAGAGAGGATCACTTAAAGAAATATGCAATATCCCACAAAGCAGAACAAAGTTAATTGTATTTATTGTTTGTTATGACTTATCTGAGAAGCCACAGCCTGACAAGGTCAGAAGTGTAAGAAGGTCATAAATAAAAGCATGCTGTCTGCTGTCACTTCTGCTCAAGAGGCCAGGACAGCCCTAGTCTCCAAGAATTAATACGAATACTTTTGGTGCCCCAGCAGCAACTCCACATCAGAAACTAGGGCCTAAACTGGAAGGATACAAGAATTTGAAGAATGTATCAAGATAAAATGAACTGATGTACAAGGTGTATTTCAGCAACACTAGCAGAACAAAAGGAACTGACATGAATCCAGATATTTAGTTGTTTGCAAAGAAGAGGTACAACTTTAAAACAAATGCAAAAATGGCATTTTGCAGCTCCACATACACAATCTTAACATTCGGGTTCATGTGTGCCACCTTTGATCAGAAAGCCTTAAATTGCCAGGGGCATTGCCAATCCGCCAGCAGGGGGTGTTGCCGATCAGAAAACTGCCGGGTGGTTTTTGGAAGAGCCAGCTCATTTAACAGCTTGACCTTTGTTCCATATAAAACATAAAAGTCAGTTATAACAATATCATGATAACTTTAATTATTATTCATTATTTATTATTCAAATGACATTACAATGCTTCACACAGGTCCACCCTTCCATCCTTTAGAGATCATGTATCCACAAATGGGTCCATGGAAAAACTTTGAGCCAGTCTATCCTATAATTGGATAACAATACTGGAAAACAATTTTTTTTCAAAAATGTTGCTTCCTCAGAATTCTTTTGAAAATGATGCTTCTGCAGCTTTCTTTTTGGTTATGATAGACCACTTGAAGCTGAACACAAATGTACTGTAAGTTCAGACTACTTGCATCATGTAGGAATTTGGAAAAACAAAAAAAATTAACTTTTATTGACTATAATGCATTTAATTGCATAACAGTGCTGAACTTTGCAACAGTTCAACTAAGCTAAAAATGTTTTGATGATTTTCATTTGTGCTCAATATCTGAGGCTCCTCACTTAAGTGTCCAACAATAAATAGCACTGATGGGGTCCAGTTGTCCTGATACTGTTTCTCCATGATGGCAATTTCCTGGTGAAACTTTTCACCATGCCCATCACTGACAGCACCAAGATTTGCAGGGAAGATGTCTAAATGAGAATGGAGAAAATTAATCTTTAGTGACATGTTGCACTTCATGGTTTTGTATGCTCGAAAGAATGTTGTCAACTAGCTGCACATAATTAGGTGCTCTGAAAATTTTCAATAACATCTTTGAATGCTTCTACGCGATTTTCTCTGGTCGCAGTAGAAGTTCTTCAAATTGTCTGAAATTGATGACCGGTTTAATTTGTGGACCACAAAAATGCCTTCCTTAACCTTAGCATCAGTTATTGTAGGAAAAAATCTGTCTCAAATATCAAAATCCTTTATGGAAACTTCTGTAACTGGATTCCATCCTTGCTGTCTTCAACCCAATAATTCTGCTTTTGCCTTTGACAAACAGAAGTCTCTGACCAGATCATTTAACTCAGATTGAATTATCAAATGAGGCTTACTCAACATAAGGTTCAAAATCTGTATCAGTATCATTGTTGTTTTCCATTCCTGGCTCGTGAATCTTCACTGCCTCCTCTGGACTCCATGTCATGTTTTTCTAAAGCCTGTCCTGCCCTGCAGCATCCACCCTGCATAAGCATGCCTAGACAAGATAGAAAACTTTTCAGCTTACATTGTGGGTAACATTTTAATTGACCTGAAATATAAATTGAAATAAGAAATATTGGCGATTTGTTAAAAAGTGGTATGTGATGGAGAAATTTCATGGTGATTTTCATGATCAGCAGCCCAAAATCCATAAGATACACTCAAAAGTATTCAGGAAGCAAAATCTTTGTTGTCTCGTGCAATCAGAGACTTTCCTTAACTTTCTCCTCTATGTTTCCCTTAAGTACACCACACAAAGTATAGGTATAAACCAACAAATTTTCACTTACCCCCCTCTAACTGCTATTCTTTAATCATTTTCCCTGACTCAACCAAGCCATGAAATTAATCTTCACACTGGTTAATTCCAAGGAACGATACAAAAGGTTGCTCCATTGGATGAAAGGGCTCAGTTCTAATTCCCAAAGCATTCCGTTTCAAACACACATAACTTGCGTTTTCAATTACTGATCATATCTGCAATCTAGGTGGCTGATTTGCTATCAGTCCAATTAACTTTAGTTTTCTTTCAAACCAAGGAATTTAAGCATTCAAGACACCTCCTCAAATTATAAGTAAATTAACCCAGCTGAGAACTTCAGTACCTTAAGTTGACATAAAGCAATGACGGGACATTTATTCAGGATTGTGAAGGACATGATTCAAAAATAGATCAGAGAGGTCAATTACGTTCAAAAGATTTTTTTTCATGCCTATGTATCATTGTCAACTGGTCAGCAACTCAATTCAGTGCTGGCAAAGCAGCTTCAAACAGAGCTTTTGTTCATTTACAATTCCTGCTATTCTACCTAACAGCATCAGCTGACATCCTGGCTCAGAACCAGCAAATCTGGATACTGGATAGAGGCTACATAAACCAGCGACTAAAACTGCTAGTTTTAGTTTGGCTCTTAGTTGAAACTCAAACAATTAAAGTAACCACATGCTTTACTGCAGGTGGGGAAAAGGACGAGAAATAGAAAGTGCTTGTAATATTAAGCTTAACAAACCTTCAATTCAGATTGTTCACTCAGGTCAAAGTCTTATGAAGTGTCTCATCTTTAGTCAGTGATGGCGTGGGGGTGGCGGGATGGGAGGTTGGTGGCAGTGTACATGAGAGAGCAGTGAAATGGTAAATCAGCTGATAAAACATTGGTACAGTGAGGATGACCTTAGCAGCATGTTGCTTAGTTCAGTTTACTATTTACATTTAATATCTCCCTCTCTAAATGGTTTAATTGAACCACTCTACCCATGATCAACAAATGTAAGATTCACAGAAATAGTTGAAAATAAGATTCTTTTCTCGTCAACAAGACAGCATACTTAATGTTTTAGACTAAAGAAATACTATTTATTCCAAGCTCTTGTACTACTTTTTATTAACTCTATAAACACATCTTCTCTCATTTATCTTAAACAAAAAAAATGCATGCCAGAAAGCATCCTCAAATAATGTCTGACCTGCTGAGTTCCTCCAGCATTTTTTGTGAGTTGTTCCAATAATTTCATTGCTGTTAGTACTGAATGAATCAACATTATATTGAACGTCTTGGAATCTTGAAGTACAATCAAAGTCCTTATTGTCTTATAAAAAGAGTAATCAAAGGTTTTATTTATTTCCCAGTGTATGCCAGGATCTGTCACAGGTGGTGTGGATCACATACACTTATCATGCAGTAACAAGAGCCACGACAGTCCAAGCTGCTTACACCAGTTGGACTAGTAATAAAATTTCACATCGACAGCTATATCTGGCCTATGTAAAGGCCAACATGGGATTGTTTGTAAATACAGGTAGTCCCTGAGTTACGAATGTCCGACTTACGAACAACTCGTACTTACGAACCGAGGAAGGAGAACGCCGTCCGCCATTTTAAGTTGGATCACGACACAGTCTGCCATTTTAAGTCGGATCGCTACATCGTCCGCCATTTTAAGTCATTGCTGTTGACACTGTGTTGAGTGTGTAACTTTGTATTTGGCTTAAATTTTTCTTAGCAAGATTCACCCTGACTGCCACCCCCCCCCCCCTTTTCCAGTTGGCTGGTGGCACAGTGAGATCAGTGCCGGGCTCGGGAACAGAAGTTCCCAAGTTCTATCCAGTGACAGACTGCTCCTGAGCGCGCACTCCATCCACACCGGGTTGATGTCAAGCTCACAGTTTGACCTCATAAAAAAAACACTGCCACCTCCAGTTTAAATTCCCACGTGAAATATTGTGAAGGATCAAATACCCAAACCCAAACCCAGCACAACCCCCACTTGTCCCATTTAACCTGTCTCAGTGTGATGGACTTTAGGACCCGGGGAATTCAGTACGGTGGTCCTTAGGACACGGCGGAGCTTGAGACCCGCCACCCGTAGTGTTTCTGGTCCATTGACGGGAAACGATCACAAATGAAAATAAAGTGGAAATAATAAAGCGTTTGGAAAGAGGTGAAACGTCATCGGTCATTGGAAAAGCGTTAGGCTACAGTCGGTCAACAATCGGAACAATTTTAAAGGGTAAAGGATAAAGTGAGAATAATGGATCATGTGAAAGGCCCTGCCCCGATGAAAGCTACAATTACTAAGCAACGCAGTGGTTTAATTATTGGAATACATATGTTTCTTAAGTGTTTTAGATACATAGAAAGGTAAAATATATACTATATATTAAGACAAACGTTTGACTGACACTAAATAATACTGGATGTATTTGTTCCAACTTACGTACAAATCCGACTTAAAGACGGACTCAGGAACGGAACTCGTTCGTAACCCGGGGACTGCCTGTACACATTGATGCCTGCCTATTTACATACTGCCAGCATCTATGTGTTTTTAAGTAATGAGCTGCTGGAAATCTTAAATAAAACAGAAAATGCTGGAAATTCTCAACTTTGTAAGAAGCACCTGTGAAGGAAACCATGATCATATTGAATGCTGGGTGTGTCTGAGTCATCCACACATGCTCCTATTTTCTTAGAAAACAGTTCATCATGGAATTTCACCATTAAATTTGATCCAAACTTTGCTATCTGGCCTTGTTATCTGTGACCTCCTGTACTAAAACCAATGCATGTTCAAAGAACAGGATCTCACCCTCCAACCTGTCACATAACAGCCTTATGATAATCAGTAATCCTAGCCACTGTTCCTACATGTTCAACTTTTATAACAGGATGAGCTACCTCAACATTTTGCAATTTTTGCAATGGCACTCACATCTACTGTGATGAAGTGCTTTGAAAGGTTGGTGGAATCAACTACTGCCTAAGCAAGGACCTGGAGCCGCTGCAATTTGCCTATTGCCACAACAGGATTTATCCTGGGTCTAACACATTGATGCAATTACAAAGAAAGCACAGTAGATGCTATCTCACTGACTCTCCACTTGGCCTTGGATCATCTGGACAATAATAATATCCTCCAGTCCAAAATATCGACTACTTACTTGTTTCCATACATGCTGCCTGACCTGCTGAATTCCTCCAGCATTTTGTGTGTGTGTTGCAAAAATAATACCTACACCAGGCTGCTTTTTATTGATTACAGCTCAGCATTCAATGCAATCATACCCTCAGTTCTAATCAATAAGCTCCAAAACCTGTGCCTACTTGACAGATAGACCTCAGTATGTGCGGTTGGGAGACTGTAGGTCTGACACGGTGGTCAGCAGCACAGGAGCGCTGCAGGGGACCGTGCTCTCTCCGGTCCTGTTCACCCTGTACACATCAGACTTCCAATATAACTCGGAGTCCTGCCACGTGCAGAACTTCGCTGACGACACGGCCATAGTGGGGTGTGTCAGGAATGGACAGGAGGAGGAGTATAGGAAACTGATACAGGACTTTGTGATATGGTGCAACTCAAACTACCTGCGTCTCGATATCACCAAGACCAAGGAGATGGTGGTGGACTTTAGGAGATCTAGGCCTCATATGGAGCCAGTGATCATTAATGGAGAATGTGTGGAGCAGGTTAAGACCTACAAGTATCTGGGAGTACAGTTAGATGAGAAGCTAGACTGGACTGCCAACACAGATGCCTTGTGCAGGAAGGCACAGAGTCGACTGTACTTCCTTAGAAGGTTGGCGTCATTCAATGTCTGTAGTGAGATGCTGAAGATGTTCTATAGGTCAGTTGTGGAGAGCGCCCTCTTCTTTGTGGTGGCGTGTTGGGGAGGCAGCATTAAGAAGAGGGACGCCTCACGTCTTAATAAGCTGGTAAGGAAGGCGGGCTCTGTCGTGGGCAAAGTACTGGAGAGTATAACATCGGTAGCAGAGCGAAGGGCGCTGAGTAGGCCACGGTCAATTATGGAAAACCCTGAACATCCTCTACATAGCACCATCCAGAGACAGAGAAGCAGTTTCAGTGACAGGTTGCTATCGATGCAATGCTCCTCAGACAGGATGAAGAGGTCAATACTCCCCAATGCCATTAGGCTTTACAATTCAACCGCCAGGAGTAAGATATGTTAAAGTGCCGGGGTTGATTGTATTTAATGTATTTAAGTAAACTACTTAAGAACTTTTTAAAAGCTATTATTAATGCTTTTTGAGAGAGTGATTTAGAGGCATATCATATTTTTACTGAGTTAAGTATTGTATGAAATTAGTTTTGCTACAACAAGTGTATGGGACATTGGAAAAAATGTTGAATTTCCCCATGGGGATGAATAAAGTATCTATCTATCTATCTCTATCTCCCTCTGCAACTGGATCCTTGACTTCCTCACCACAACCCGTGCAGGTCAGAAGTAGCATCTCCTCCTTACAGACAACAACACTGGTGCACCTCAAGGATGTGTGCTAAGACCACTACTCTATTCTCTCTGTACTCACAACTGTGTGGTTAGGCACAGCTCAAACACCATCTATAAATTTCCTGACAACACAACTATTATTGGCAGAATTTCAGACGGCATACAGGAACAAGCTGGTTGAGTAGTGTCGCAATAACAACAGTGCACTCAATCCCAGTATGACCAAGGAAATGATTGTGAACTTCAAGGGAACACACACCAGTCCTCAATGAGGGATAAGCAGTGGAAAGGTAAGCAGTTTCAAGTCCCTGGATGTCAACATCTCTGCAGATCTATCCTGGGCCTAACATGTTGATGCAATTACAAAGAAGGCACCACAATAGCCATATTTCATTAGGAGTTTGGGGAGATTTGGTATGTCACCAAAGACACTCACAAATTTCTACACCATATACCACGAAGAGCATTCTAACTTGTTGCCTCACCGTCCGGTATGGACAGGCCAATGTACAGAATTGAAAAAAGTTGCAGAAAGTTGTAAACTCAACCAGCTCCATCATGGGCACCAGCCTCCCCAGCAACGAGAACAACTTCAAAAGGCAACGTCTCAAAAAGACGGCATCCAACATTATGAACTCTTGTCACCCAGGACGTATCCTCTTCTCATCGCTACCATCAATGACAAGACACAGAAACCTGAAGACACACACTCAATGTATCAGGAACAGCTTCTTCCCCTCCACCTTTAGATTTTGGAATGGACAATTAATCCATGAATACTACCTATCTTTTATCCTCTCTGTAATGGGCTGGGTTAATCAGTCCCAACAATTCAAGTGTGGAAATAAGCAGACAGGCACAACAAAGTAACTTAAGTGTAATTTCTTATCATAAAAAAGCACAAACCACACAGAATACTACATAGCAAGTCAAAAAGACTCTGGGCTTCATATTCTTAGTCACCACTTGATTGTTCCTGTTGTTGGTGGAACTCTGATTTCTGGCTCTCTCATGAAACCACCCCTTAATCACAAGCACCGATCATGATTTCCAGCCCCAGTTGAAATCCAAAGAATTAATGAAAAATTCTTACATTTATACAAGATCCACAAGTGTAGACACCCACAAGACAAACCCTTTGATCTTACATTAACTCAGCATGCTTACACCAAACAACACATCATGTGTCCACTAACACAGCATTCAGCATACCCTCATAAATCAATTAAGACATCTTAATGGTCACCCCTCATTATCTTGTAGCACACAACATTCCTTGGACTTGCAATACATTTATGTTTTCAAACAAGCAATACACCTGAAGAAAGAATCCAGCTATCAACAGACATTCACATTTTAATGGTTACTCATGGTTATCTCAGTGTTTAATGGACTTCACTTGCTGCAAGTTTCAGAAAGAGTTAAGTGGTCTTTTGACCTAACAGACATTCACTCATTGTTTTTTTTAAACAAACTCCAATATGCCACTATCTTTTTGCACTACTTATTTAATTAAATATTTTTAATATATACTTATTGTAATTTCATTTTTATTATTATGTATTGCAATGTACTGCTGCTACAAAACAACAAATTTCACATTGCCAGTGATTGTTTTACTGATAATTTCCAGCATTTTCCATTCTATTTTCAGTATTCACGAGGTCTGATTGAATGACTGTAACTTGCAGAGTAGCAATGTCCAGAAGAGAAATTGGTGCAGCAGACAGCTCCTGCTTTATTAAATTTAAAGTTATTCCTTCCAAGCCTTTCATTGCATCATTCCAAGGATTGCTGCCAAGTCATACTTTAATGTCTGCTTGGCCTTGAAAAGACAGTTAATGATATTCTTCTGCAGACCAATGGTAAAATTCCACACTTGTACCCAGAAGTCCACTCTAAAGTCATTCTTCGAACACGATGTTGTGTGGTTCTTTTACGAGTTATGACCCTACATCTGCATGCTTATGTTTATTTTATTAACCCTTCTGATTTTTCCCATGGCATTAAAAAACATGACAAAATTAACTTTCAGTCATCTCCAAAGCTTAAAAGGTCAGATTTCTCTAGTATTTTTGTACAAGTTTCATTAGTTCAATTCTATGATCTTTTCCAAAACATCTTCTCCTGCAATTCAAGACTTGAAAACAACACAGTACATACCAAGGTATGACTAGGGCAGTACTTCTAAATACATTCCCTCCAAATTATATGCACCTTTCTTGATTTCAAGACATGGTACTGGATTCAATTTTTTGACTATTCTTCTGCGTGGAATGGATATATTTGTCATTCACTAGAATAAAATTGCAAATTTATTTTAATGTAGCTAACACTCCCAATGCACATTGCTTTTCTTTCCATTTTAAAGCTAAAGATCTTAAGGATTAGATTTATTTGCCATATGTATAGCAAAACATACAGTGAAAAGCATCATTTGCATCAACAACTAACATATTCCGAATATGTGCTGGGGCAGCTTGCAAGTATTGCCTGTTTCCTGTACCAACATAGCATGCCAGCAACTAACTAACCCATATGTCTTTGGAATATGGAAGGAAATCAAAGAACACAAAGGAAACCCACAGGTCACAGAAGGGACATACACACTCCTAAGACAGGAATGGAATTGAACCCAAATCTTGAAGCTGTAGTGTTACACTAACGGCTACGCTATCATGCTGCCCAGTGCTGCTTTAAATGTAACCCCGTTTATAATTTGCCCCATGTCCCATCATTGACTGCTATGCTTTCACATGCCAAGGGCTTAAACTCCAGAATTCTCTACATCTTAGCCCAAGCCCTTAACAATTTGCTCCCTACGTACCTTGGTGCCATCAGTCACCAAGGTGAACCTACGTGTACCAAAAATGGACTGACAGGAGCCTGCAACAGGCAGCCGAGGGTGGAGGTGGAAACAGATACCACAGTGGCGTTTAAGAGGCTTTTAGATAGAGACGTGAACATGCAGGATATAGCGAGAAATGGATCACGTAGAGGCAGAAGAGATTTAATTTGGCATCATTTTCAACACAGACATCGTGGTCCAAAGTTGCTGAAGTGTTCTATCTTCTATGTAAATTAAACCCGCATCTCAGGTGTCAGTTCATAGCCTGGTGGATAACGGCTTTTCCAGTGGCCAGCCAGTTATCTGCTAAATGTGATCAGGGTTTACCACCCTCTCGGGCTGATTTACTATATTAAAAGTTGCCAAATAAACAACCTGCTGATGAACTGCTTTTCAAATCATTACAGTGAAATAAGAACTACATGTCCCGAGCCTAAGCTCCGAGGTGCACCACTTTGTTGTCTCATTTCAGGCGGGTGTCCCTTTAATCATGAAAAAAACGCCTCAGGTTGTACCCAAACCCTCTCGCCTATTTGCGAAGTTACAAAGTAAAGCGGATGGACATGCCCGGTTACCTGTAATAGGAGAGGAGCCCGTTGCTGAGCACGAACCAGCGGCGCTGGTAACCTTTCAGATAGTTGGTCCATTTGTGGAGCCAGCCTCTGCGAGTGTCAGCGGTGGCGGCCGGGGGCAGTGCGGGCCCCGCCAAGCCACCCGCCTCCTGGGGCACCTCGTTCATGCCGCGGCCGAACGGATGTCCGTGCACGGCGCTGAGACAAGGACAGCAGCCGGCTTCCCCATGAAAGAGGCGGGTCTCGGGCAGGAGGGGAGGCGGGCCCCAGAGAGGCGGGGGCGGAGGCCTGGCCTGGCCGGCCCGGCCCAGCCCATGGCTGGGGGAAAGGTCCGGCAGCTGCAGTGGGAAGCTCCCCATTAACGGCTGCCACTCTCCATTTCAGCACCGAAACAAAACACACATCGTGTGAACGGGAGAAAAAAAGTACTACCGATTGTCAGCAACAACATCCGAACAAAAGTAATCCTCAGTTTAAAAATAAATATCTATATATCTTTTAGGACATCAGTGGCGCGAGTCTTTAAACGTGATTTGTGTGTGTAAAGTGACACACAAAGTGCTAGAGGACAAACAGCATCTGTAGCAGGAAAAAGGACAGTCGACGATTCATACTGCGACCCTTCATCAAGAAAGGGGCAGGCGCCAGAATAATAAAGTAGTGTGGGGAGGAGGATTAAGAGATCAAACTAGCAGATCATTGATGTCCGCATGCAAGAGGAAAGGTAGGACTCACCTATGACCTGCCAGCTTCTGTTCCTACCCCTACCTTTCTGCTCCCTTCCCTGCCAGTCTTGATGAAGGGTCTTGGCCAGAAACATTGAAATAATTTCCCTCCACAGATGTTGCTGAGTTCGTCCAGCACTTTGTGTGCGTGTTGCTCCAGTTTTCCAACATCTACAGCATCCTGGTAGTTATTACAGAGATCTATTCTTCAAAGAAAGGACATATTTACCTAGTTATTCGCGTGCCATCTAACTTCAAGGAAATCTGTGAACGTGGAATAGGTTTCTTTAAAGCCATAAGCACCCAGCAGGTTGTAAAGAGAAATTGAAACCAACAGTATCACGGTTTAGGCCTAATTGTTTAATGCTATTGTGTAGCGACTTCGGGATGAACATGATGATGTATATCCTGTTCATTTTACATAGTCTTTCAATTTCCTCTTTTAATTCAGCATATTTATGGTGTTTTGCACTTATTGATTTCTGTATGTTATGTGTATTTGGAACGACTATATCTATTAAGTTGTCATTGCTTGTTTATCCTTTAATATTATATCTGGATGGTAATTATGGATTGTCCTATCTGTAATAATGGATCAGTCATAATATAATTTGTTGAACCCTACCTCGAAAACTGGATTAGGCTTGAATTTATAATAAGGTATTATTATATTATACTATTATCAATTGTTCTTTACATCCTTTTCATAGCCCTGTGGCATATTTCCTGCTCTTCTGTGAGTATATTGTGGTTTTCGAAGTGAGTGGTGATTAGTTGTGAGATGCATGATGTTACAATTTTATATATAGTTTGTAAACAAGTAATAGGACAATATTTTGATGGGTCATTTGTGATTTCTCTTTAGGTAAGAGATATCTTTTACCTTGTCAAAAATTTTCCAGGATTTTAAGAAAATTGTTGATATGCATTAATAGATACGGATGAAGCCATGGAATTTTTTTTTTACCAATAATGATGAATATTATCACTATTGGTATTTTCCAATTGTGTTTTTTTGTGTAATGGCTTTCAGCATATCCATTGTAACTTCAGGTGTTTGCATTTCTTTAATTGTGTGAGTGTGTTGTTATCCCTCCCTAATCCAGTTTGCTTCTTGATTGTGCATCACCCTGTTTGAATACATATTAGACCAAACGTTCATTGTCTCGTGTTTGTTAGTAATTCTCTACGAGGGTTGGTGACATTTTGGTGTGTCAAATTTAGTTTCAATGCGCTGAATAAACCTTTTTTCAGAACTGATCATTCTTTTTTCTTCATCTGGCACATTTCACGTATCCATTTAGTCTGGCTTTGCATGCTCCAAGCTTTTTGTTTTACTTTATTTATAAAATCTGTAATGTTTTTGTTAGGTTGATCATATTTTGTATGGACCTTGTATTTCTTTAGTATTTTGTGAGCTTTTCTCCTAACTTTCTTGTTCAGGTTATCCATTTTAAAATCCATTAGGTGGGCTATTACTGTTCTTAAGGTTTCAGTTTTGTTTCTTAATCTCTTCTGCCTTTTCAGTGTTCTCATTTCATTGGGTTTCTATTAATGAGTGCCACTATTATGGAGCCGTTGTACTGCACTGTATGTTATTGTGTGTAGTTCTTCAAATGTTTCAAGTTTTCCTAAATATTGTAGTCATATATTTTTGTTCAGAGTATTAACAATTTTTGCAAATTTTGATAATCTATTTTGTTTTGGTATGTAGGATCATTTTGTTGGGTATTCTATGTATTCTGTTAGTGTGATGTTAAATATTAGAATAATTCTGTCTGTAAGATCAGCTTTGACATTCTGTGGAGACTGTACCTTTGTGTTGTTGCTATTACCTTCAGTTGTTGAAGTAATTCTGTTTTCATCTGCACTTCGACGGGGGGTGGTATCTGCATTATTTTCTTGCGTAGTATTGTTGTGGTCGGAAGGTTGGTTTCTTTCTAGCTCTTGTGCAGTTTCATGTTTTATGTGGTTTGACATGCCTACAGGGATTAAATTATTTATTTACAATCACTCTAAATTGATCTGTTATTCATTGTGCATTTACTTACATGGAAGGATCTTGTGCTCTAAGCTGTTGATAAAGTTTGTCTCTTTATGCTGCCATGTCAGTCTCAACTTCCGTTACTCAATAATGTACACGTACTATGAATGAATTGAATTGAATTGACTTTATTACTTACATCCTTCATATACATGAGGAGTAAAAATCTTTACGTTACATCTCTGTCTAAATGTGCAATTTATAGTAATTTGTAATAAATAGTATGAAAACAGGACAGTCAATATAACATAGAAATACAATTGTATCCGCATGAATTAATCAGTCTGATGGCCTGGTGAAAGAAGCTCTCCCGGAGACAGTTGGTCCTGGCATTTATGCTACAGTAGCGTTTCCCAGATGGTAGCAGTTGGAACAGTTTGTAGATGGGGTGACTCGGGTCCCCAATGATCCTTTGGGCACTTTTTAAACACCTGTCTTAGTAAATGTCCTAACTAGTGGGAAGCGGAATGGCTGACATAGACAGGAGGCAGCAAATGGGAATAAAAGGGGCCTTTTCTGGTTGGTTGCTGGTGACTAGTGGTGTTCCTCAGGAGTCAGTTTCGGGACTTCTGCTTTTCACATTGTTTATCAATGATTTAGATAATGGAATTGATGGCTTTGTGGCAAAGTTTGCAGATGATATGAAGATAATTGGAGGGGCAGGTAGTGCTGAAGAAGCAATGCGATTGCAGCAGGACTTGGACACATTGGAAGAATGGGCAAAATGTGGCAGATGGAATACAGTGTTGGGAAATGTATGATAATGCATTTTGGTAAAAGGAACAATAGTGCGCACTATTATCTAAATGGGGAGAAGGTTCAAACATCAGAGGTGCAGAGGGACTTTAGAGTCCTCATGCAAGACTCTCAGAAGGTTAGTTCACAGTTTGAGTCTGATAAAGAAGGCAAATGCAATGTTAGCATTTATTTCAAGGGGGATAGAGTATAAATGCAATGAGATAATACTGAGCCTTTATAAGGCACTAGCCAGGCTGCATTTGCAGTATTGTCAACAGTTTTGTGTCCCATATCTCAGAAAGGATGTGCTGTCACTGGAAAGAGTCCAGAGGAGGTTTACGAGGATGATTCCGGGAATGAAGGGGTTAACATATGAGGAGCATTTGGCAGCTTTGGAACTGTACTCACTGGAATTTAGAAGAATGCGGGGATATCTCATTGAAACCTACCAAATGTTGAAAGGACAAGATAAAGTGGACGTTTCCTATGGTGGGGGTATCCAGAACTTGAGGGCACAGCCTCAAAATTGAGGGGCAACCCTTTAGAAGGAGGAATTTTTTTTAGCCAGAGAGTAGTAAACCTGTGGACTGCTCTGCCACAGACTGTGGTGGAGGCTAAGTCCATGCATATATTTAAGGTGATAGTTGATCATTTCCTGATCAGTCAGGGCATCAAAGAATATGGCGAGAAGGCAGGTGTATGAGGTTGAGTGGGATCCAGAATCAGCCATGATGGAATGGTGGAGCAGACTTGATGGGCTGAATGGCCTAATTCTGCTCCTCTGTCTTACAGTCCATATTCAGATCTGTAGATTGGTGGCTGAAGTTAAGTTGCTGAATTTATTTGCTACATGTGCTAATCCCAAAAAACACCCTAACAGTAGGCACATACAAAGAGCAATCTGGCATCGAAAAATAAATGGACTGCACAGAGAAGAGAAAAAGATTAAAAAGACAAATTGTAGTTTCAAAAACAGCACTAATCTGCATGTTGTTGATGAAAAATCTGAAATTGATGAGAGTGATACAGCACTGGCTGGCATTAAGATTTACAATATGAAAACTAAAATATTCAAGCAATATGGCTTGTGCCAGAAGTGAACAGCAAATTAATTAAAATGGAATTGGATACTGGTTTAGCTATGCCAGACATTTCACAAAAAGAGCTTAAATGACATTTCAAAGAAATTGAAGCCTGTAGATATCTCCAACTAAGAACTTATTCTGGAGAAAAGATAATTCCTGTGGGAATGACATTCATAATGTGTGAAATACAACAACCAAGTCAAACGAACATTGGGCTTGTTTGTGGTAATAGTAGGAGGGCCATAGTAGGGGTGTGATTGGCTGAG
This sequence comes from Hemitrygon akajei, assembly GCF_048418815.1. Classification (NCBI taxonomy): domain Eukaryota; kingdom Metazoa; phylum Chordata; class Chondrichthyes; order Myliobatiformes; family Dasyatidae; genus Hemitrygon; species Hemitrygon akajei. The sequence goes on along the minus strand of NC_133137.1, from coordinate 2,867,744 downwards.
ACAATTGCATCTTAATTGGAGATCCATCCACTATTTACATGCCAGATCCCTGTAATAGAGTCAACTGGAAGCAAAATAAGAAAGGTACTGGATGATGCCACAACTGTCTCAGTGCTATACATCATGAGCTGCTGCCCTACAGAAGGCAAACAGATGTTGGTGCCAGTCTCTGTGCCTCTGGTTGGAAAGTATATTGGACCAAGGATGGACCATGCTGCTAGAAGGAAGCATGAAAATATCGAAAGCAGTGGTCAGACTGCAACAGTTTTTGTAGGAAACATATCTGAGAAAGTTTCTGATACATCAATCAAGCAGTTACTTGTGAATTGTGGCTTTGTTTTAAGCTGGAAATGAGTTCAAGGAGCTTCAGGAAAGCTGCAAGCATTCAGCTTTTGTGAGTTTAAAGACCCATAATCTACTCTGCATGCATTAAGGTTACTGCACAAACTTTGACTGGGAGATAAAAAGCTGCCCGTTAAAGTAGATGCAAAAACTAAAGCCCAGCTGGATAAACGGAACACCATAAAGAAAGGAGTCAGTGGAGATATGAAAACAGAGGATTCATCAGAGTATGTTGTGGATGAGGAAACCAGGAGAGAGATCAGATCGTAAAGGGAATAATAGAAGGATTAATAGGAAAATATTCCAGTAATCTAAATGGACCTTCCCAAGATCAAGATACTCAAACTAAAAGAAGAAAAAGGAAGAAGAAGAAAAGTGTCCAGATCTGTAAGAACCAATTCCTGCAGTCTCAGAGTCAACTCCCACAACCACCACAGAGGAGGCCCCAGAACTTAAGATTGTTTTCACAGCCACACGTTTCACCTGCCAAGCAGATTGACCTCCCTTGTCAGGAAAGACATTATCCCACAAGAGTGAGGAAGCCTCCACAGTGATTAAATCCTTGGGCCTGAATGGGACAATTTAAAACTTACTGTGCTGTGGATGTCTGTATGGTAGTTGTATATATAGTTGAGATGCATTCTATATTGAGTTGTTTATAGCTAAGCAGGGAGGAGTATTGTGTATTTAATATTTAAGTATTATTTGTGTAAATTTGTAAATATATTATGTGAGTAAGCATTCTTTACTTGTTTAAATAATTCCTTATGGGTTATATGTAAAAATACATTACCTGCATACGTCATGATGCTACCATATGACACATACGTGCCTCACTAGGCTCACATTTCAGACTCCTGTCTTTTTCTTGCAATTAGTTCTTATGTTTTGAAGTTAAAAGCATAACTAAGACTAATAAATTGTTCATTTGTATGACAAGATGGGTAAGAAGTTCCTGGGTGTCAACATCTCAGACGATCTATACTTGGCTCAACATATTGTTGCAATCACAAAGAAGGCACACCAGCAGCTATATTTTGTTAGGAATTTTAGGAGATTTGATATGCAACCAAAGACTCTAGCAACTTTCTACAGATGGGGAGCATTCTGACTAGTTACAACACCACATGGTCTAGACTCTCCAATGCATTGGATCAGAGGGTTGTAGGCTAGCCTCCCCACCACTGAGAATATCTTCACAAGACGGACAACACACTGGAGGAACTCAGCAGATCAGGCAGCATCCATGGAAACGAGCAGTCAACGTTTCGGGCAGAGACCCTTCATCAAGACTGAAGAAGGAGGGGGCAGGGGCCTTATAAAGAAGGTGGGGGGAGGGTGGAAGGTGCCAGGTGAAAAACCAATCAGTGGTAAGATCAAGGGGTGGGGGGGGAAGCAGGGAGGGTATAGGCAGGAAAGGTGAAGAAGGAATGTAAGGTGAAAGCACTATGGGTAGTAGAAGTAGGCAGAATCATGAGAGGTGATAGACAGCTAGAAGAGGAGGCAGAGTGAAAGTGGGATGGGGGAAGGGAGCGGGAGGGAATTACTAGAAGTTGGAGAATTTGATGTTAATACTAAGGGGCTGGAGACTACCCAGACAGTATATGAGGTTATGCTCCTCCAACCTGAGTTTGGCCTCATCATGGCAGTAGAGGAGGCCATGTATGGACACATCCGAATGGGAATGTGAAGCAGGGTTCAAGTGGGTGGCAACCGGGAAATCCTCTCTGTTGTTGCAGACGGAGTGGAGGTGCTCGACGAAGCGGTCCCCCAATCTGCGTTTGCTCTGAGTTTCAGATGTGGGAATCTTCCAGCTTCCCAGATGGCCACATCTGTGCCACGTGCACTGAGGTGCAGCTTCTGAGAGACTGTGTTAGGGATCTGGAGTTGTGGCTTGAGGTCCTACAGCTTATTAGGGAAAGTGAGAAGGAGATAGACAGGAGCTACAGGGAGTTAGTCTAACTCCTGCAGCCTCGGGGTGACAAATGGGTGACTGTCAGGGAAGGAATGAGAAGAGCTCAGATAGTAGAGAGCACATCTCTGGCCATCTCCCTCAGTAATTGTTATCTCATTTTGGATGCTGTTGGGGGGGCGGGGGTGTGACCTAACAGAGGATGAGCATCAGGTCTCTGGCAGTGAGCCTGGTTCCATGGTGCAGAAGGGAGAGAAGAAGATGAGGAATGCAGTAGTCATAAGGGATTCATTGGTGAGGGGAACAGACAGGATGTCCTGTCAGCCTGATAGAAATACCTGCATAGCGTGTTGCCTCCCAGGTGCCAGGGTTCGGGATGTCTCAGATCAGCTGCAGAGTATTCTGAAGGGAGAGAGTGAACAGCCAGAAGTCTTGATACACGTTGGTACCAACGACATAGGTAGAAAAAGGGAGGAGGTGCTGAAGAGAGAATTCAGGGAGTTGGGTAGGAAGTTGAAAAGCAGGAATCCAGGGTAGTAATCTCAGGAATGCTGCTAATGAGTGCAAGAATAGCATGATCAGACATATATATTAATGTGTGGCTGAGAGACTGGTGTAGGGGGCAGGGCTTCAGGTTCCTGGATCACTGGGGCCTCCTGTACAAAAAGGATGGGTTGCAGCTGAACCCAAAGGGGTCCAATATCCTAGCAGGCAGGTTTAATAGAGCTGTTAGGGAGGGTTTAAACTAATTTGGCAGGGGGAAGGGAACTGGAATGATAGGGCTGAGGAAGGGGAAAACAGAAATAAATCAAAGATAGCATGCAATGGAGATGATGAAAAGGACAGGCAGGAGATGAGGCATAATCACAGCCAGTGGTTACGGAGTTACAGGGCAATAGAGGCGTGGTGCAGTTAAAACAGAAAGCAAAAAATATTGGCCTGAAAGTGTTATATTTGAATGCACGCAGCATGGGAAATAAAATGGACGACCTTGAAATTCAGCTACAGATTGGCAAGTATGATGTTGTGGCCATCTCTGAAACTTGGCTAAAGGATGGTTCCCATTGGGAGCTGAATGTCCGAAGATATATGATGTATCGGAAAGATAGGTTAGTAGACAGAGGGGGTGATGTGGTCTTGTGTATAAGAAATAATAGTAAATCATTAGAAAGGGATGACATAGGATTGGAAGGTGTAGAGTTTCTATGGGTTGAATTAAAAAATGGCAAGGGTAAAAGGACACTAATGTCAGTTGTATACAGGCTTCCAAACAGCAGCTGGAATGTGGATTACAAATTACAGCAAAAGATAGAAAAGGCATGTCAGAAGGGCAATGTCATGATAATCGTTGGGGATTTTAACATGAAAGTGGATTGGGAAAACCAGGCCAGCACTAGACCTCAAGAGAGAGAATTTGTAGAATGTCTAAGGGATGGCTTTTTAGAACAGCTTGTTGTTAAGCCCACTAGGGGATCAGATTGGGTGTTGTGCAATGATCCAGAGGTGATAAGAGAGCTTAAGGTTAAGGAACCCTTAGGGAACAGTGATCACAATATGATTGAGTTCACTTTGAAATTTGAGAAGGAGAAACTAAATTCCATTGTTTCAGCATTTTAGTGGAATAAAGGAAATTACAATGGCATGAGAGGGGAACTGGCCAAGTTTGACTGGAAAGAGACACCAGCAGGAAGGACAGCAGAGCAGGAATGGTTGAGTTTCTGCGAAAAATGAAGGAAGTGCAAGACAGATATATTCAAAACAAGAAGAAATTTTCAAATGGAAGAAGGACAGCACTATGGCTGACAAGTGAAGTCAGAGCCAAAGTAAAAGCAAGAGAGAGGCCATACAAGGAAGCCAAAGCCAGTGGGAAGATAGAGGATTCAGAAGCTTATAAAAACTTGCAGAAGGGGACTAAGAAGGTAATTAAGAAGGAAAAGAAGAATTGTGAAAGGAAGCTGGCAACTAATATCAAAGAAGATACAAAAAGCTTTTTTAAGTATATAACAGGTAAAAGAGAGTTGAGGATAGATATAGGACCAATAGAAAATGATGCTGGAGATATTGTAATGAAAGACGCAGAGTTGGCAGAGGAACTGAATGCGTATTTTGCATCAGTCTTCACAGTGGAAGACGTCTGCAGAATACTGGACATTCAGGAGTGTCAGGGAAGTGAAGTATGTGCAGTAAAAATTATGACTGAGAAGGTGCTCAGGAAGCTTAATGGTCTGAGGGTGGATAAATCTGGACCTGATGGAATGCACCCTTTGGTTCTGAAGGAAGTAACTGGAGAGATTGCAGAGGCATTAACAATGATCTTTCAAGAATCAATAGATTCTGGCATTCTACCTGATGACTGGAAAATTGCAAATGTTACTCTGCTATTTAAAAAGGGTGGGAGGCAGCAGAAAGGAAACTATAGACCTGTTAGCCTGACATCAGTAATTGGGGAAATTGTTGGAATTGATTATTAGGGGTGAGATTACAGAGTACTTGGAGATACATGACAAGATAGGCCAAAGCCAGCATGGTTTCCTGAAAGGAAAATCCTGCCCGACTAACCTACTGCAATTTTTTGAGGAAATTGCAAGCAGGGTAGATAAAGGAAATGCAGTAGATATGGTGTACTTGGATTTTCAGAAGGCCTTTGGCAAGGTGCCGCACATGAGGCTGCTTAGCAAGATAAGATCCCATGGAATTACAGGGGAGTTACTAGCATGAGTGGAGCATTGGCTGATCAGCAGAAAACAGAGTGGGAATAAAGGGATCCTATTCTGGCTGGCTGCCGGTTACCAGTGGAGTTCCACAGGGGTCGGTGTTGGGACCGTTACTTTTTACAATGTATGTCAATGATTTGGACTATGGGATTAATGGATTTGTGACTAAATTTGCCGATGATACAAAGATCGGTGAAGGAGCAGGTACTGTTGAGGAAACAGAAAGCCTGCAGAGAGAGTTTAGGGAAATGGGCAAAGAAGTGGGAAATGAAATACAATATTGGAAAGTGTATGGTCATGCACTTTAGTGGAAGAAATAAATGGGCAGACAATTATTTAGATGGGGAGAGAATTCAAAATGCAGAGATGCAAAGGGACTTGCGAGTTCTTGTGCAGCATACCCTAAAGGTTAACCTCCAGGTTGAGTCGGTGGTGAAGAAGGCAAATGCAATTTTGGCATTCATTTCTAGAGGTATAGAATAAAAGAGCAGGGATGTGATGTTGCGGCTCTGTAAGGCATTCGTGAGACCAAACGGAGTATTGTGTGCACTTTTAGGCTCCTTATTTCAGAAAGGATATACTGACAGTGGAGAGGGTTCAGAGAAGATTCACGAGAATGGTTCCAGGAATGAAAGGGTTATCATATGAAGAACATCTGGCAGCTCTTGGGCTGTATTCCCTGGAGTTCAGCAGAATGAGGGGGGATCTCATAGAAACATACTGAATATTAAAAGGCCTGAACATATAAGATATGGCAAAGTTATTTCCCATGGTAGGGGAGTCCATGACAAGAGGGCACAACTTCAGGATTGAAGAACGTCCATTTAGAACAGAGATGCAGAGAAATTACTTTAGTCAAGAGAGTGGGTAAATCTGTGGAATTTGTTGCCACGAGTGCTGTGGAGGCCAAGTTATTGGGTACATTTAAGGCAGAGATAGATAGGCTCTTGATTAGCCAGGGCATCAAAGGGTGTTGGGAGAAGGCAGGGGAGTGGGGATGACTGGAAGAATTGGATCATAAGACCATAAGATATAGGAGCAGAAGTAGGCCATTCAGCCCATTGAGTCTGCTCCACCATTCCATCATGGCTGATCCAATCTTCCAGTGATCCCCACTCCCTTGCTTTCACCCCACACCCTTTGATGCCCTGGCTAATCAAGAACCTATCTATCTCTGCCTCAAATACACCCAATGACTTGGCCTCCACAACCGCTCGTGGCAACAAATTTCACAGATTTACCACCCTCTGACTAAAGTAATTTCTCCACATCTCAGTTCTAAAAGGACACTCTTCAATCCTGAAGTTGTGCCCTCTTATCCTCGAATCCCCTACCATGGGAAATAACTTTGCCCCATATCTAATCTGTTGAGGCATTTTAACATTCGGAATGTTTCTGAGATCTCCCTCTCATTCTCCTGAACTCCAGGGAATACAGCCCAAGGGCTGTCAGACGTTCCTCACATGGTAACCCTTTCATTCCTGGAATCATTCTCATCAACCTTCTCTGAACCCTTTCCAACATCAGTATATCCTTTCTAAAATAAGGAGCCCAAAACTGCACACAATACTCCGTGTGGTCTCTCGAGTGCCTTATCAAGCCTCAACATCACATCCCTGCTCTTATATTCTATAACTCTAGAAATGAATGCCAACATTGCATTCTCCTTCTTCACAACTGACTCAACCTGGAGCTTAACCTTTAGAGTATCCTGCACAAGGACTCCCAAGTCCCTTTGCATCTCCGCATTTTGAATTCTCTCCCCATCTAAATTATAGTCTGCCTGTTTATTGTATGCCCATGATTGTATGGCGCAACAAACTCAATGGGCTGAATGGTCTACTTCTGCTCCTATATCTTATTGTCTTATGTGACAATCAGAAACCAATTTACCTTTAGATTGGAGGTGCTGTCCAGAGCTTACTGCCCTTACTGGAGAAATGGTAACCTCTGGGTCACTAAACAAGAGAGAACAGTTACTGAACACCACAGTCAACAAGGTTTCTGAAGGCTAGGAGCAACTGGTTGAGGCTGGCTGGTTAACTGAGTGAGGAAGGGCTGTGGATGAGAGCTGGGTTTATATAAGCTGCAGGTGACTTGTTGGAAATGAGTGGCAGGTGACTCCTGTTAGCTAAGTGGAGATTGGGAGGTGCCTGCCTATGCAGGCCTGACATGTATTGAAATTGTAATTGTTTTACTAATGTCATATGTACCATGGTACAGTGAGAAATTTGTCTTATTTACTATTCATACAGATCAGTTCATCAAGGTAAAACATCGGAATGCAGGATAAATTGTAATAGCTACAGAGAAAGTGCAGTGCAGTGAGACAATAAGGTTCAAGGTCATAATGAACTAGACTGTGAGATCAAATGCCTATTTTATCATACTAGGGAAACATTCTTAGTCTTACAACAGAAGGATAGAAGTTGTTGTTGAACCCAGCAGTATATGCATTTTGCTTTTTGTATCATTTGTCCATTGGGAGGGGAAGAAGGGAGAATGAGCAGGGTGATGCTGGCTGCTTTACTCAGGCAGCAAGATAGAGTCCATGGAGGAGACTAGTTTCTGTTATATGCTGAGCTACATCCACAGCTCTCTGTAATTTCTTGTGGTCATGGGCAGAACATTTGCCATACCAAACTGTGAAACATCCAGAAAGGATGCTTTCTATGGTGCATCAATAAAAATTAATGAGGAGATGCCAAATTTCTTTAGCCTCCTAAGGAAGTAGAGGTCCTAGTGAGCTTTCTTGGCATTGGGGTTTATATGGTTGGGTTATAACAGGCAATTAGTTGGCTGATAGCTTTCTTTTTCATTATCAACCACATATATCATCTGCCAACTTATTAATCATAGGCCCCCTATGCATGTTCAACTTAATTGATACTTAAAACATGATGCTGGAGACCTCATACAGTATCCCTTGAATCAAGATAATGTAGCTGTTAGCATATTGCTATTATAGCACCAGTGACTCAGGTTTAATTCTACCACTATCTGTAAGGAGTTTGTACATTCTCCCTGTGACTTTGTGAGTTTCCTCCCACATTCTAGAGATGTATAGGTTAGTAGGTTAATTAGTCATATGGGTGTAATTAGGCAGCATGGGCTCATTTAGATAGATAGATAGATAGATAGATAGATAGATACTTTATTCATCCCCATGGGGAAATTCAACTTTTTTCCAATGTCCCATACACTTGTTGTAGCAAAACTAATTACATACAATACTTAACTCAGTAAAAAATATGATATGCATCTAAATCACTATCTCAAAAAGCATTAATAATAGCTTTTAAAAAGTTCTTAAGTCCTGGCGGTAGAATTGTAAAGCCTAATGGCATTGGGGAGTATTGACCTCTTCATCCTGTCTGAGGAGCATTGCATCGATAGTAACCTGTCGCTGAAACTGCTTCTCTGTCTCTGGATGGTGCTATGTAGAGGATGTTCAGAGTTATCCATAATTGACCGTAGCCTACTCAGCGCCCTTCGCTCAGCTACCGATGTTAAACTCTCCAGTACTTTGCCCACGACAGAGCCCGCCTTCCTTACCAGCTTATTAAGACGTGAGGCGTCCCTCTTCTTAATGCTTCCTCCCCAACACGCCACCACAAAGAAGAGGGCGCTCTCCACAACTGACCTATAGAACATCTTCAGCATCTCACTACAGACATTGAATGACGCCAACCTTCTTAGGAAGTACAGTCGACTCTGTGCCTTCCTGCGCAAGGCATCTGTGTTGGCAGTCCAGTCTAGCTTCTCGTCTAACTGTACTCCCAGATACTTGTAGGTCTTAACCTGCTCCACACATTCTCCATTAATGATCACTGGCTCCATATGAGGCCTAGATCTCCTAAAGTCCACCACCATCTCCTTGGTCTTGGTGATATTGAGACGCAGGTAGTTTGAGTTGCACCATATCACAAAGTCCTGTATCAGTTTCCTATACTCCTCCTCCTGTCCATTCCTGACACACCCCACTATGGCCATTTTCCATTTGACTGGAAAGGCCTGTTACTGTGCTGTATCTCCAAATGAAATAAAGGTAAGAATTACTGCATACAGCCCTCAATGACTATTATCCTTTGCTATTGCCCACTGAGTCAATTTTAATGCAATTTACTTCTTTTCTTGATAAAACAGATTTTACTTGATGTTACCTGCATCATACGTGAATTAAGTGTCATCAATAATTGTTGCACACAATAAAAACATAAGAATATAGGCACAAAATGTCACCTGGCCCCTCAAGCCTGCTCTACTGTTTAATATGGATCAATCCCAGGCCTCAACTCCTTCTCTGTGCCTGATCCCCAAAGTCTGCCAGTCTTTGAAAAATTTACCTACGTCCACTTTAAATTCTTATGATCCAGCCTCCACAACTCTCTGGACTAGGGAATTCCAGTGATTCACCACCTCCTGCAAGAAGAAATTTTAACTGACTGGCACCTTATTTTAAATTCACATTCCTTTGTTCACGATTTTCCCACTAATGAAAACATCTCAACTTCTAACTCATTATGCCCTCTTAAGACTTAACACATTTCAACAGAATTGTCCCTTATTAACTCTTCTAAATATCAAAGAACACAGAGCCAATTTGTTCAGCCTTTAATTAGGACAGTCTTCTCATCCCACCCAAACTGAGGATTGGAGCTTGGTCGCGGTAGCTCTGAAGCAGCATCTCCACTAGCTGTGTCACTGTACCACCTCACTGTAACAAGCTATCATTAGTCCTCTAAGTGAACCTTCAGGCTCCCGAACCTGCAGAGGTGTCTTCATTCACCTTAACACTGAGTTGATCCTATAGACTCAGTTTCAAAGACTCTGCAACTTATGTTTTTAGTATTGTTTTTACTTACTTATTACTATTGTTTTATATTTGCACATTTTGTCTTCTTTTGCATATTAGTTGTCAGTCTTTGTGTGTGGTTATTTGTTGTATTTCTTTGTGCTACTGTGAATGTCTGCAAGAAAATGAATTTCAGGGTACCAAATGGATACATATATGTATCTTGATAATAAATTTGCTTTGAACCTTGAAAAGCTATTCCCTGGTGAGAATTTTGCTTCCAGTTCAACGTGGTGAGTTTTAAGCCCTTTGTGAAGGATGGTCATCCAAGTGATGGTGGAAAATTTTTAAATTATTTTAAAGCTCTTCTGTATTCTAATAAATTTAAAGCAAGTAGTAAGCAGTTGGATTTATAGTATGTAATCACTTGTCTAAAATGGCTACTAGCAGGTCCAAATAGAGCTGATCAGGCATCATTGTCAAAAACTGAATTTTCATGTATCAATTACAGCACGTTGCCCTAATGATCTGTGATAGTATGGGGTTATCCAGTTCTGAGATCAGGTTAAAATTCAGACTAGTCAAATTCTGACTGAGCTTATAGCTTTTCTTTTTTTTGTAATTTATTTGTTATTGAAGTTCATCATCAAACAAATATTTCCATAAGATGTATTTCAGATATTGTACATATATATCATATATACCACAGATCTCCACATAATATTTATCTGAGGTATACACTTATAGAAAGAGGAAAGAAAGAACAAGTGAAAGGAGAAAACTATGTACAAGTAGGGAGTGATTTTTTTTTTACAACATATTCATTGATTTGTGGGAATAAAATCAGGCCTATGAGGTGTTATGTAGTTAAACCATTTTTCCCAGTATGAATCGAATTGTTCCAACTTATGATTAACAGATACTGTTATCTTCTCCATTTTGTAAATGTCCATTGTAATGTCCATCCATGCATTTAAAGCTGGGCTCTCCTGGGATAACTATTTCCTAGTAAGAGTCTTTTTACCAGCCACCAACAGTATATTCATTAAATATTTATCTCTTTTCAACCATTCTTGAGGTATATACCCAAAATATCTGGTCTTATTTTCTAAGGATATTTCACATTTGAAGATGTCTTGTAGGGCATTGTGTATCCTACTCCAATAGTCTTTGATAACGGGGCATTCCCTGAAAATATGATAATGGTTTGCATTTTGATTTCCACAATTTCTCCAGCAAACAGGGAGGTTACTAACATAATGGGATTTCTGAGAGGGTGTAATAAAATATCTTATCAAGTTTTTCCATCCAAACTCCCTCCATTTCTGTGAACTGGTACACTTCCATTGATACCTCCATATTGTTGTCCATTCTTCCTCAGATATAATTATCCCTCCTTTTAATGTATGAAGTCGAATGTGTCTTAAGATTTGACAAACCCTTATACACGCTTGAAATGATTCTACTACTGTTATCTGAATTTTATGCTTTTCTAAATAGCTCTATTAAACATGTACTTGCCTTGGTTACATTTTTAACCATCCTATTAACATATTGTCCCATCTGTAAATACTGATAAAAGTCTTGTTTTTCTAATAAGTGATTCTCTTTAAGCATTTCAAAACTGAAGTGTTCCTTCTTTCATTATATCACAAAGAACTATTATTCCTTTAACTGTCCAGTCCTTAAATCTAGCATCCAGTTTATTTGGCATAAAATCCAAGTCATAGGCACACCATGTAAGAATTGCAATATCTCCCTCTAGTTTATATTCTTTTATAGTAGTTTTCCATATTTTAAGAGTCCATTTCACCCATGGGTTATCAATAGTATTTATGTACCTTTTGTAGGTTGTCATCAGCCAAAATTGCCTGTATGAGGATGGGAAGTATCCCCTTCTCAATGTTTTTCCATTGAGCGTCATATGATGGATTGCACCAACACATCACAGCTCTCAACTATGCTACAAAATAATAATCTCTAAGAGAAGATAGGCCCCATCCCCCTTTTTCCTTGGCTAATTGCGAAGTTTTGAGACGAACTCTGGGCCTTTTACCTTGCCAAGTATATCTTGATAACATCTTGTTCCATTCATAGAACAATACAGCACAGTACAGGCCCTTCAGCCCACAATGTTGTGCCAACCCTTAAACCCTGCCTCCCATATAACCCCCAACCTTAAATTCCTCCATATTCCTGTCCAGTAGTCTCTTAAATTTCACTAGTGTATCTCCCTCCACCACTGACTCAGGCAGTGCATTCCACGCACCAACCACTCTGAGTGAAAAACCTTCCTCTAATATCCCCCTTGAACTTTCCACCCCTTACCTTAAAGCCATGTCCTCTTGTATTGAGCAGTGATGCCCTGGGGAAGAGGCGCTGGCTGTCCACTCTATCTGTTCCTCTTAATATCTTGTAGATCTCTATCATGTCTCCTCTCATCCTCCTCCTCTCCAGAGAGTAAAGCCCTAGCTCCCTTAATCTCTGATCATAATCCAAACTCTCTAAACCAGGCAGCATCCTGGTAAATCTCCTCTGTACCCTTTCCAGTGTTTCCACATCCTTCCTATAGTGAGGCGACCAGAACTGGACACAGTACTCCAAATGTGGCCTAACCAGAGTTTTATAGAGCTGCATCATTACATCACATCTCTTAAACTCTATCCCTTGACTTATGAAAGCTAACACCCCATAAGCTTTCTTAACTACCCTATCTACCTGTGAGGCAACTTTCAGGGATCTGTGGACATGTACCCCCAGATCCCTCTGCTTCTCCACACTCCCAAGTATCAATTCATTGAATTGATTTTGATTAATCTCTATTGGTAGGGTTTGAAAGAGATATAATAGTCTGGGCAGTATATTCATTTTAATGGATTCAATCCTCGAACTGAAACTAAAAAACAGAATTATGTTCCATCTTGTTATATCTTCCTTAATTTTTTTATATATAGGCTGATAATTGCATTCTGATAATTTTGCCAAAGCTTTTGGCATAATGATGCCCAAATATTTGAAAGACTCTGGTTGCCATGCCCAGGGATATCCACTTCCAATTTCCCTTGGTGGGTTATAGTTATATGAAAGTAATTGGGTTTTATCTATGTTGATCTTATATCCTGATAAATGACCATATTGTTCAAAGGATTGCATCAATTTAGGTAGAGTATGTTGGTTGCCCTAGATAGATCAAAATGTCACCCAAGTAACAAGACAATTTATGCTCTGTCCCTTTAATAGTAATTCCCATAATATCTTCATTTTGTCTGATGTATTGAGCTAATGGTTCCAGATATAATGCGAAGAGTAGCAGTGACCATGCACAACCCTGTCTTGTGCCCCTTTCTAGGGTAAGACTATTTGATAAATATCCATTGATTTTAATCCTAGCAGTAGGGTTGTCATATAGTGCCTGTATAGTTTTAATAAATGTGTCATGGAAACCAAATCTATGTAAAACACTGTAAAGAAAATTCCAATTAACCGAATCAAATGCCTTTTCAGAGCTTATAGCTTTTCGAAACATCAGAAAAACTCCATGTTGACCAACATATTATAAAAGTCAGGAGCCTAGAGGTTAGTGCATTGCTATTGCAGCTCAGGGCATTGAAGTTTGGAAATCATTTCTAATGCCATCTGTAAGAAGTTTGCACCTCCTTCTTGTGAACATGTGAGTTTCCTCCAGGTACTCTGGCTTCCTCCCACAGTCTAAAGACATACCAGTTAATAGATTAATTTGCTCAGTGTAAATTGTCCTCTGATTAGGCTAGGGTTAAATGGGAGAGCATGGCTCATTGGGGCTACATTGTGCCATATCTCTAAATAAAACAAATACTCTTCCAAATAATTATGAATAATTATTTATCAATAGGCCAAAGGTCTGATGATATTTGTTGCTGCTCTCCATCTGTAGGGTCCTAATCTTATAAATAGAATCCAACTGAGAAAAATACATTGTCTTTTGTTCATTATAGGTAAGAAGATATGCAGCTCTGAAAGCAAGCTATCCAGACTGAAAACTGACAGCCTTGTTAACATGTTTGTTTAAGATTTTGCTATGCGAAATAAAAACAACATAAAAATAAATAGATTTTTTGATGATTGTTGGCCCTCCCATTGCTGTCTCTCCCACCCACCAACATCAGATCCTTGCAGAACCTGCCTGAATCGCTTGGAGGCGCTGCGACTTCCTTTTGTGGAGGGCGCGCCCCTGGGACCGTTTGCACAGGCTTCGTGTTTCCTGCCGGACCGAGGGGCGGCCGTGGATGCGAAGGCGGGTGGTTGCTAGGGAAGAGCAGGTAAATAACCGGGAGTGCTCCGGGGATTTGGGCGGTGGAGAAAGTGGAGCTTCGGGGGCTGGTGGGTGGAGAGGGAAGATGTGGAGGAGTGGGCACTAACGTAATCCGGGCTCCCCGCGCTGTGCGGGCCGATCGTTCATCAGACAGGTTACCTTATCAATTGCTCTGTTGTCCGTACCGATACGTTCAATGTATTGAATTATAAATACCATCATCTTTTTTAATAACAAGTGAAAGTCTTGAAGTCAATTATTTTGAAGGAACATTTATTCAATTCAGCCTGAAAATGTATTGATCCAATTACTTTTAAGCTTGAGTTTTCCCTTGGATAATATAGCAGTATGTACAGTATCTCCTTGTCCGTCAAGGAATGAACATAACAATTTGTGGTATTTTTTATATTAGTTGGTACCAATAGAACATAAAGTGTGGAACATAGAACACAGAAACAGGTCTTCTGTCGTCAATGTCTGTGGCGACCATGATTCTTTTTTAAAAGCACATCTATCTGCGCATGGTCCGCTTATCTTCATTCTTTCCCTGTTGAAGTGTCTTTCCAAGTGCCTCGTAAACGTTGCTAATTTATCCGTTTCCACAACTTCCCCAACAGTGCCTTCCAGGTACCTACCACTCTGTAAAATATGAAAATGTATAGCTTTATGGTGGGAGGGGTAAAGTTGAAAGGAGATTTACAATGCAATTACCGGTACATTTTAAAGAAAGATTAGCTACTGGAGGAACCCAGTGTGTCAGGCAGCATCAGTGGGTAATCAAGGAACAAAGGAGAATTAGTATTTCAGGACCAGACAGCATATGAAGATCCTGCATGAGTCAAAAGACTGGAATGAAAAAACACACAGCTGGAGAAACTAAGTGGGTCAGGCAACATCTGTGGAGGCAAAGGAATAGTTGACGCTTTGGGTTGAGACCTTGTATCAGGACTCCAGTAGGGTGTCGACCTATAATGATGACTGTGCTTTTGCATCCACAGAGACTGTCCAGCCCATTGGTTCCTCCAGCAGCTTGTTATTTTTACTTTTTAAAAAAAAACTTGCCTTCTGAATCTCTTTCAAACTTCCCCTTCTCACCTTAAAGCTATATCCTCTAGTGTTTAACATTCCTTTTTCATGTCTTACCTCAGCCTCTAGTGCTCCGAGTAATCAACCCACATTTGTCCAGCTTCTCCTTGTAGCTAATATGCTCACAATACTCCAGGTGTAATCTGAATAAAGTTTTATATGGCTGCAGCATGACTTCCTCACTATGATACTCAACAACCCTACCAATGGAAGCAAGCATTTCATATGCCTTCATAATCACCTTATCCACTTGCTTAGCCAGTGAACTATGGATGTGGACCCTAAGTTCCCTCTGTACTTTAATGTTGTGTTACGTACCCCGTAACTGGGTCACTTACCAGCAAAGATAGAGAGGTCCGTTGAAGTCTGATGGTACTATTTTTTAACAGTATTTATTGATAAAAAGACACAAAATAATAGATAGATAGATAGATACTTTATTCATCCCCATGGGGAAATTCAACTTTTTTCCAATGTCCCATACACTTGTTGTAGCAAAAACTAATTACATACAATACTTAACTCAGTAAAAAATATGATATACATCTAAATCACTATCTCAAAAAGCATTAATAATAGCTTTTAAAAAGTTCTTAAGTCCTGGCGGTAGAATTGTAAAGCCTAATGGCATTGGGGAGTATTGACCTCTTCATCCTGTCCGAGGAGCATTGCATCGATAGTAACCTGTCGCTGAAACTGCTTCTCTGTCTCTGGATGGTGCTATGTAGAGGATGTTCAGAGTTATCCATAATTGACCGTAGCCTACTCAGCGCCCTTCGCTCAGCTACCGATGTTAAACTCTCCAGTACTTTGCCCACGACAGAGCCCGCCTTCCTTACCAGCTTATTAAGACGTGAGGCGTCCCTCTTCTTAATGCTTCCTCCCCAACACGCCACCACAAAGAAGAGGGCTCTCTCCACAACTGACCTATAGAACATCTTCAGCATCTCACTACAGACATTGAATGACGCCAACCTTCTTAGGAAGTACAGTCGACTATAATTCGAATATTAATGCAAACATACAGATAATATACTTCGTCAATACTAACTCTAAAAGCGCGGGTATAATAATAATCAATAAGAAATAGCTCTATCGTTGTCTAGGGGATAATGTATTGTCTGATGGAAATATAAAAGTCACTGTCATTCAAGATGCAGCTCTTTGGGTTTACGAGAGACGGTTTTAAATTTGCCCAGGTCTTTTATGATGCCAGTCCTTTGAGTCGGGGGAGTTGATTTCCCCGTTGCTAGCTAAAAGCCGTTTTCCGTGGTTCCAGCCACCAGTCCCAAGCAACGGAACTGAACGCACGTTGCCTCCTTCAAATGGCTTCCCGCTATTACGGGATCGCTAGCGTTTCTTCTGGTGCGTCTGAGGGGCTGTTCCTACAGCCCCTCTTTTATCCTGACTTGCAGGGTTGTAGATATCAATCAGGTTGGGGTGATGCAATCTCTTTCTCACCCAGCCCACTTTTGCCTGAGGCCATTCACGTAGCATAGCATCTCAATCCACAAATGTGTCTCCAAGAGACAATGGCCATGTCCCGTGGCTTTGAATTGCTGGGGAACGAGGCATTCTGCACGTCTCTCTCTCATTTCCTGGGTCCCCTGACCCAACCCAATAATGATCTTGCGATTCTCACAAAGGAGGGGGCTGCATGCATAACAGTTGTAAAGGGGTCTACCAATAACTGTGTACTTTCTACTTTTATTTAACCTCCCAAAGTGCAACACGTTGCATTTTCCTGGATTAATGTCTCTGTCCATATCTGTATTTATATCCTGTAGTGTTCTTTGATATCTTTTATACTGTCCACAACTCCACCAATCTTGATGTCATCCACAAACGTGCTAATCCACCTATCTGTATTTCATCCAAATCATTGATATATATCACAAACAAAAAAGGTCCCAGCACCAATCCTTGCAGAACACCACTGATCGCAGACCTCCAGCCAGAAAAACACAGCTTTTCACCCCTAAGGTCTGTCTTCTATGGGCAAGCCAATTTAAAATTTGTAACTCATCCTGAATCCATACGTCTTTATCTCCTGAATCATGTTGCTGGATGTCTTGCTTGTTTGGGCTTTTATGCATGGCTCTTTAGTCTCTGCCTATATGCAGGAAGGAGGAGGACAGCCAGATGGTTAGATTTCCTGAAATGTGGTTGAGGGGTGGAACAGTAGGCATTCTCGATGGTAGTGTGGCAGAGGTTGAGTGTGTTGGGTCCTCTGGTGCTGCAGGTGATATACTAGTAGCAATAGGGCAGAGATTTCTTCAAATTAACCTGACTGAAATCCCCAGCAAGGATATGAAAGGCGTCCAGGTAAGCCAATTCTTATTTGTTAATCATGGCACTCAATACATTGAGTGTTAGTTGTCAGTAAGCAGCAGTTAGGATCATGGCAGAAAACTCTCTTGGTAAGTAAAACAATCAGCACCTAATTATCAGATGTTCGAGACTGGGAGAACAAGAGTGATGCAAAATCACTACGTCCGTCCGAGCACCAATATGCTTTAATCATGAAGTAGATGCCACTGCCTTAGCCCTTTCCTGATGCTGTTGTCCAGTCCATCCAGTGGATTGAGAACCAATGTAAAGGCATACTCGCTAGTCTTTTTATTGTCTCTATCGTGCTGTTGTGGTTTATCAAAAGTTTCATGTGTCTTTTGATTAGTAAAAGACTTTACTCACCCTGTTAACTCTTTCAATCACTCACGCATTCGATCAAACTAACCACGCGGTCTTATCTCTAAATCAGTAGCAGCCATTTTCTGGATTTTTACGCATTCCTTCTTCATAAGCTTAACAGTGGTATTTTTCATCTGGATTTTTTCACTGATTTTATCTAACTGAGATGTTTTATTCAGGTAAGAGATCCTAGTAAGTTTCATGACTTTGACTATTGTTTTGATTCAATCTTATTTCATATGTACTTTTATCACTCCAAGATCTCAAAATATTAATGGATTGCTCCAGCAACCAAATACGTCGCAAACACATATGTTGATCCAGTAATCAAATAGATCACGACCATAGAGTTTACATCTGAATAGATTGTGCAACCACTATCTTCACCAGATACCAAAATAGATTGCAACCAATATTTCCACAGCAGTTTCTCTTTTAAATAGCTACGAAGTAGCCCTCAATCCTGATTTCCATCCAATATTCAAAGCCAGAAATTTTTTCTCAGATAGCAAAGGAACAGAGAAAGTTCTTACCTGTTTGTTGCACACTAAAAATTGCCTGCTTTGTCTTCGAGTGCAACCAATTTTCAGCTTCAGAATATCTCTGCCAACTAAGCCAAAAATGTTGTTTCTGGGATTTAAATCCAAGGTTTTTTCAGAAGTCAAGTATGAGGCAGAAAACTTGTTGTTTCACAATTGTTTTATTAAGAGTTGATAGAACAAAGAGAGCAGGAACAGAACAGTGACAGGGGGTCTTACTACCTGAAGAGAGGATCTAAAGAAAAGGAAGATGGTACCTAGCACAAAATAGCTACTTTTATACCACAGGGCTAAGAAAAATTCCATAGATAAGAGAGAACCAATTAGAAAATACTTATTCAATATGGAAGTAAAAAGTTAACCAATGAGAAAATACCAGCCAATTAATATAGTACTAAGTTTCCAGAATTATACTTTGTAAAGCCACTTTACACTTCTCATATTAAACTGTTATGTACATAAAGGCTATTTAAAATCTAAGCAGATAATTAATTGTTAATTACAAAGAAAATGACAATTAAAATTGAACAGTTGGATCCAACATTTGTATTAACATATCAGAAGATATGCCCTGAGACCAGCTAAATTGTGTCATCACAAAGAAGGCATGGCAGTGCCTCTACTTGTTTTGAGATTTGCATAGATTTGGCATGTCAGCAAAAACATTGACAACTTCTATAGATGCACAGTGGAAACTATCCTGATTGGTTGCTTCATGGCCTGGTGTAGAACTACCAATGCCCAAGAATGGAAAAGGCTACAGAAAGTAATGGATACAGCCAATCTATTAGAGGGGAAACCTTCTCGCCTTTGAGTATATTTACATTGATCACCACCATTGAGCTCATCTACACAAAGCGTTGTTGCACGAAAGCAGCATCTATTATCAGGGACCCCCGCCACACAGGACATGCTCTCTACTCACTGTTGTCACCAGGAAGGTCAGGAGCCTTGGCACTCACATTACCAGGTTCAGGAACAATTGTTACCTCTCAAATATCAGGTTCTTGAACCAAAGAAGATAACTTCAATCAATTTCACTTACTTCATCATTTCAAAGTTCCCACATCTTACAGACTCACTTTCCAGGATTCTTCATCTTATGTTCTCGATATTTATTGTTTGATTATTTATTACTATTACTTTCTTTTTGTACTTGCACAGTTTGTTGTCTTTTGCACACAGGTTGAATGCCCAAGTTGTTGTGGTCTTTCATTGATTCTGTTACGGTTGTTGTTCTATGGTTTTATTGAATATGCCTGTGAAAAATGAATGTCATTGTTGTATATGGTAACATATATGTACTTCTAACTTTGAGCACTGTCACAAGAAAACATCATCTATCATCAAAGACCACCCCCTGCCCATCCAGGCTATGCTCTCTTCTTGCTATTATCATTGGACAGGAGATAGAGCAGTTTTAGGTCCCACACCACCAGGCTCCGCAACCTGCATAGATAATTTGATTCAGCACCACTCTGATTTGATTCTACAACATACAGGCTTACTCTCAATGACTCTTTACAACTCAGATTCTCAGTCTTATCTTTATTTTCAGTTTGTCTTTTGTACATCAGTTGTTTGTCAGTCTATTTCTGTTTATGTGTAGATTTTTTGTAAAATTCTATTTTTTTCCCCTGTAAATACCTGTTTGGAAATGAATGTCAAAGTAGTATATGATAGCATATACATACTTTGTACTTTGAACTTTATGTATGTATGGCTGGGAATGTTGGATTTTACTTGACACAATAGAGAACAATTTGTTATTTATTGGATTTCAGTGTGAAGGTTTGCTCCAGTGATAATATGGCCGTACCACAGCAGGCTGGAATATCTGGCCTAGATGCACAGCAGACTCTCTTGGCCACCGTCAGTGGAAATGTACAAAAATATGCAGTCAAGAAGAAGAAAGTCCTCAACGCAGAAGAGCTGGAGCTGTATGAGCTTACCCAGGCAGCTGGTGTTGCTATGGACCAAGAAGTGTTTAAGTAAGTTCAGAAATAGTTATGAAAAGTTGAGATTGGCTGGTGTAGTTCCTTATTTAGCAGTGAATATGCCACTGTATATTTCCAAACATTTTTTTCAATTGTGATTAAAATATTGCATAAAGCTTTTCATAATTATAGCAATTTATTTCATCAGTCTTTGTAAAGGTGTAATTGAAGGAAATCATTTCCAAATATAATGATGTTGAAAAAAAGAACAACACACACAAAATGCTGGAGGAACTCAGTAGGCCAGGCAGCATCTACGGAAAAAAGTACACTAGACGTCTTCAGCAGGATTGGAGATAAAAAGCTAAGGAGTAGACTTGAAAGGCAGGGGGAGGGGAGAGAGAAACGCCAGGTGAAGGTGAAACTTGGAGAGGGAGGGATGGAGCAAGGAGCTGGGAAGTTGATTGGTGAAACAGACAGAAGGCCATGGAAGAAAGAAAAGTCGGGGACAAGGGAATGGGAGATAGGTAAGGGGGGGGAGGGGAGACATTACTGGAAGTTTGAGAAATTGATGTTCATGCCATCAGGTTGGAGGCTACCCAAACAGAATATAAGGTGTTCCTCTAACCTAAGTGTGGCCTTATCCTGACAGTGGAGGAGGCCATGGATGAACATAACAGAATGGGAATGGGAAGTGGAATTAAAATGAGTGGCCACTGGGAGATTCTGCTTGTTCTGGCAGACAGAACGTAGATGCTTGGTGAAGCAGTCTCCCAATCTACGTTGGGTCTCACCAATGTACAAGAGGCCCCGCCAGGGGTACTGAACAAAGTATATGACCCCGAGTCACAGGTGAAGTGTTGCCTCACCTGGAAGGACTGCTTGGGGCTCTGAATGGTAGTGAGGGGGGAAGTGTAGGGTCATGTGTAGCACTTGTTCGGCTTGCAAGTATAAGTGCCAAGAGGGAGATCAGTGGGGAGGGACGAATGGACAAGGGAGTTATATAGGGAGCGATCCCTGCAGAAAGCGGAAAGTGGGGGGGGGGGGTGGGAGAAAGGTGTATTAGGTGGAGGGATCCAGTTGAGGGGTCAGAAGTTTTGGAGAATTATGTGCTGGGCACGGAAGCTACTGGGGCGGTAGGTGAGGACAAGAGGAACTAGGGTTCCTCCTGGTAGTGTGGCGGGAGGATTGGTTAAGAGCAGACGTGTGAAATGGAAGAGATGCGGTTGAGGGCAGTGTTGATGATAGAGTAAGGGAAGCCCCTTTCTTTGAAAAAGGAGGACATCTCCTTCGTTCTAGAATGAAAAGCCTCATCCTGAGAGCAGATGCAGTGGAGATGGAGGAATTAAGCGAAAAGGATTGCGTTTTTACAACTAGCAGCGTGGGACGAAGTATAGTCCAGGTAGCTGTGAGAGTCTGTCGTTTATAATAGACATTTTGTGGATAAGCTGTTTCCGGAGATAAAGACAGTGAGATCAAGAGAGGGAAGGGAAATGCTGGAAATGGACAGGTGAATTTGAGGGCAGGTGGCAAGGTGGATGAAATCGACGAGTTCATGAGTTCTGAAAAAGATTTTGTTTAGGCATGAAACTTCAAAGTAAGATGTCTACTACTTCTGTTTGATAGTCTGTAGCTGAGCTTAATGGCTTATTTGTCTCCAATCAGAAGTTTGTGGTTCAATTGCCCCTTTTGGAGATCTGAGTGAGAAACTTAGGTCGAGGCTTCAATAAGCAGTGCTAAATAGTGTTGTGACTTAGTCACCCAGAGAGACACTGAAGCTGGTGATATAAAGGTCTTTATTCATCATGACAAGCAGGCATTTTCCTCTAGACTGTCTTGGTAGAGTTGCTCAAACTCAACGTACAGTCAATTTTTTTTACCCCTAAGATCAAAGGTAACAGCAGATGATTCAATGCAATTTCAATAGTTATAATGACATTGTTTACTTCAATATTTTGGGTTTGACAGTACTTTCTTTGAGTTACATATCTACAGTTAGACACACCTCTGAAAACAACTTTACTGGGATGAAGTAATTTATACAGATGGTCTAAATGCTTCTGGGAACATAGTTCCAGACAACCAAAATAAACGTCTTGAGTACTGATGCTTTGAGTACACCAGTATCCTAACAATTGTTAAAATAGCTATGCACTGACCTCATTTGATGTGCTAAGTCACAATATTAGTCTGGTCTGCAAACTTTCTTGAACATAATTACCATGGTGCAAATAACAGCCAGTGTTGTGTGGTTTGATGAGGGCCAATTAGCATACTCCATTGTCTTAGAATATATAATATGCTGGAGGAACTCACCAGGTCATGTGGCATCTATTAAACAAATAATTGACGTTTCAGGCTGAGATCTTGATGAAGGGTGTTGTCCTGAAACATCAGTTATTTATTCCACTCCATAGATGCTGCTTGACCTCTGAGCTCCTCCATCATTTTGTTTGTGTTACTCTGTACTATCAGCATCTGCAGAATCTCTTGTGCTTACCCATTGTCATACATTTGGCTGATGCAGACCAGAACATCTCATTATCATTTCACATTGCAAATAATATCTCGAGCAGCCATCCCTTGCTGTGGGCCAGCAACTATGCACTGTGGTCAGTGCTGTTTGTTTGTAATGCTGTCCTTTTACCTACAAGCTGTTTACTGCTTGTGATTTACATTTAGAACTGAAGACTGGTTCTTGCTTGAATTAATATCTGCTATATCCATTCAGCCCCACACACTGTACAGTTAGGTTTGGGCAGATGTGTATCTTAAATTTTTTTTTCTGCATTGGTTCAATGAATGGCTAATATTCCCGTTTAACTTAATCCTATTCATCTCTTATCTGGTACTTTCAATGTACTTAAATAATTTTCCTGGAGTCTTGGCCAATATTTGTTACTTAATCAACATTACTAATGCATTTTGGATGTCCGTGTATCTTATTTCCATTTATGGAAAAAAATGTCACATTTTCTTAATTCATTGAACACTTTATCATTACAGTGATAGGAGCATCCATTAATTCTTCCAATGCATCCCACCCACCCCATTTCTTTTTGAATGCTATGTATTTTTTCTTCCGATAGAGGTTAACATGTCTTCTCTCACAGATGTCAACTCACTCAGGTATTTCTATGTGATCATTTATCATTTGCTTTCAGTAAGTACTGTCCTCAAGCTAAATTACTGAGAAATCAATGAGCAGAATTCCTGTTTGCCTGCTATAGAATTCATTGTCTCTCAGGAACAAAAGCTGTAAATCTGAGCTTATTTTGAATCATGTCATTCTGCAAATAGCTCTTCAGTGTTGAGTCTATGCTGTTTAAATTGCATTATGTTGCTGTTTCCTCGTGTTTGTAGTCATTCTAGTTTTTTCTTTGAAGTTGCAGTAATCTCCATCATTCATGTGGAGTTTGTTTCAGAATTATACTTTTTCAAAAGAAAACATTGATTTTAATTTACATGGCTTTATAATATGCCTTTCTACAAATGACTCCCACAGCTTTCCACAAGCCATTTTTATTTTTAAATCTTTGAAGTATTTGCCATTAACTTTTATATTAATAGAGTGGACTTCATAATTGCTGTTACTTAGGTATGTTGTTCCGTATATTTTAACAACTCTTCCAGCATTTCATACCAAATAATTATGTATATCTTTGTGATATTCCTTCAGATGAAACATTACACAAGTAGAGAATCAGTGTATCTGTGCATATTTATTGATTGTTGAAATGGTCTGGTTCATCTAATGTCTGTTTTGTATTTTGGCCATCAGAATAATTGTGGATCTGTTGAAGATGAATGTCGCTCCATTGGCAGTTTTCCAGATGCTGAAAGCTATGTGTGCAGGACACAAAATTGCAGAGGTATCCTCAACTGAAACACCATCCACAACAACACAGAGCAGTTTGGCAGACTCCAGAGGTAAGTAATGAACAATTGACTGGTGGAAATATAACCCAAAATAATTACTATTGGACAAACAATATATACTTTGCAGGTATATCTCAAATTCAATTATTCACATATAGATTACATACTCCACAGTGATGTTGTTGAAATTTTGTAAAGATTTACAGAATCTGAAAGACCAACAGATTGAGACAAATATTATTGATGAAATGTGGAATTTATAACATGGTAAAACGCATTTAATCCAAATGTTATCTGAAGAATGGGTCCAATTAATTTAAAAATCAGTTTTAATTAGCTCAGTTCTTTCCACCAGTCTGAATTTATTTAGATCTGTCTCAAAAGAGGAGTTACATTTGCACCACTAGTGCTTTCAGGTTTATTCTAAATCTGAAAAGTACAGCATATGTCTGTGATCACTGGCATAGTCAGTTCACTATGTAAGGTGTGCAGTTTGTGGAGAGATATTCTCTGAAAGAAGTGAAGTTGGAGCCAATGTTTTCTCAAAACTAATCAGTTGCAGATTCCACAAATCAAAAGTAAACCAGTAGAAATAGTTCACAAGTACATTACCAAGCTCTCAGCCACACAATAGTGAGTGAAATAAAATACAGTTAAAGTAAAATAAACTTCAACATGGTAAAATTATTTTTAATGAACAACCCCAGCTCACAACATTCCCATCTTTTATCATAACTATCCTAATACTGACTTTGTTCCCCTCCTTACAAGATGTTAATTCATCTTGGAGAAAAGTTCACAGGTGCTGGGCACTTTATGTTCATTTATGCATCCCAGAGAATGGGTGCTGGAAGCCAAGACTGATTTTTTTTCCTTTTGTAGATGTTTGGTACTTTCCCTTAGGGGTGAATTAGTGGATGATTTTGTTTTCCTCCCTTACCCTCACTTCTGCCCTGTTTAGGACAATGGAACAATTTTTTTTGCAGTTATGGAGTCATTATCTAACCCAGCTGACTTGACACAGATTGAGCATTGAGACTGGGACTTTTCAGAGAGTGACAGAATTTAACAGCAGGTGTCAGGTGATCATGGCCAATCAATATTCTGTTCCTGATCTCTTCCCAGCTCTTTGATTTCCTTAGCCAATGGTTGTTTATCTAACTCTTTAGAAACGTAGAAAACCTACAGCACAGTACAGGCCCTTCAGCCACAAAGTTGTGCCAAACACATCCTTACCTTAGAACTACCTAGACTTACCCATAGCCCTCTATTTCTGTAAGCTTCATGTACCTATCCAGGAGTCTCTTAAAAGACTCTATCATTTCCACCTCCACTACCACTGCCAGCAGCCCATTCCACACACTTACCACTCTCTGCGTAAAAAAAAAAACTTACCCGTCATCTCCTCTGTACCTACTTCCAAGCACCTTAAAACTATGCCCTCTCCTGCTAGCCATTTCAGCCCTGGGGAAAGGCCTCTGACTATCCACACAATCAATGCCTCTCATTATCTTGTACTCCTCTATCAGGTCACCTCTCATCCTCTGTCACTCCAAGGAGTGAAATGTCAGGTTGGGTCAGGTTACGGTAGGACTCAAGTGCAGACCAATGAATGCTCTTTTACCAGGATTTATTAGGGAGCACAAGAGCAACAGTCTTTCAAAAACAGGAGGCAGGCACAAATCCAGAATGACAGGCAGAGGTTTTACCCAGGAAAGGCAGTCCAGCAAGGGCAGACAATCCAGAGCACACAGGTGAAAATCCAGAAACACAGAGTCCAGCAAAATCAGTTGGCAGCAGTCACAATGGCCAGCTAGAACAACTCAGGTCAAAGCTGGGACAAACTGGCAGAGAATGTAAGTCAAGGCAGGGTTTAAATGGACCAGGTAATGAGTGAAAACAGAAACAGGTGGGTGCTAGTGAGGAGATAAGTGAGTAATTGGCGAAAGTCCAGTAAGAAAAGGGGCTGGGTCAAAACCCACATGGCCAGGTGAAAGAAGGCAGAAATTAAGGGCTGTCGTGGTCCAGAGCTATCAGCAGAGGCCCTTCGACCCAGTGTTTAGGCCGGATCCTTAACAAAAAGGCTGACTTCACTCAATCTATTCTCATAAGGCATACTCCTCAATCCAGGCAACATCCTTGTAAATCTCCTCTGCACCCTTTCTATGGTTTCCACGTCCTTCCTGTAGTGAGGCGACCAAAATTGAGCACAGTACTCCAAGTGGGGTCTGACCAGGGTCCTATATAGCTGCAATATTACCTCTCAGCTCTTAAATTCAATCCCATGGTTGATGAAGGCCAATGCACCGTAAGCCTTCTTGACTACAGAGTCAATCTGCGTAGCAGCTTTGAGTGTCCTATGGACTCGGACACCAAGATACCTCTGATTCTCCACACTGCCAAGAGTCTTACCATTAATGCTGTATTCTGCCATCATATTTTACCTACCGAAATGAACCACCTCACACCTATTTGGGTTGAACTCCATCTGCCACTTCTCAGCCCAGTTTTGCATCCTATCAATGTCCTGCTATAACCTCTGACAGCCCACCACACTATCCACAACACCCCCAACCTTTGTGTCATCAGCAAATTTACTAACCCATCCCTCCACTTCCTCATCCAGGTCATTTATAAAGATCACGAACAGTAGTGGTTCCAGAACAGATCCCTGAGGCACACCACTGGTCACTGACCTCCATGCAGAATATGACCCATCTGTAACCACTCTTTGCCTTCTGTGGGCAAGCCAGTTCTGGATCCACAAAGCAATGTCCCCTCGGATCCCATGCCTCTTTACTTTCTCAATAAGCCTTGCATGGGGTATCTTATCAAATGCCTTGCTGAAATCCATATACACTACATCTACAGCTCTACCTTCATTAATGTATTTAGCCACATTGTATATATTTAAAAATTTTGCCTCAAACTGGCTTTTGTAATGGAGAATTCTAGTGATTCACCTCTTCTTTGGCTGAAGAATTTTCCCTTCATCTTAGTCCTAAATGGCTTACCCTGTACACTTAGGCTATATCCCTTGGTTTTGAATATCTCCATCATAGGAATATCTTTCCTATCTCTGCAGTCTCATTGGAATTTTAGAAGCTTTACCAAAGGGTGCCTCTTTTCCCTTGAATCTAAACCCAGTTATCCTAATCACTATTTGTACATTGGTGTTGTCATCCTTGGAATTAGTCTTCAGGAATTTTCATTGCAATCCCTCTAGAGCAAAAATATCCATCCAAGGAGACCAAAATACCACTCAATAACCAGGGTGTGTCCTAAGACTCTGTAAAACCTCAGCAAGGCACCCCTGTTTCTGTACTCATTTCCTCTTGCTCTGAAGGTCAAAATACTCCTTGCAATCTTAACCAATTTGCTGTGCAATGTTGGATAAGAGAACATCAGAATATCACTTCCAATCTGGAAATTAGGGTTGCACCTAGAGATCTATCAAGGCATCTGGAGCTCAGTTTCTGGCTTGCTCAGTAAAATTTCTTGACAGCAGTTAACTTTGTGCTGCTATTGATTTATACTTTAGCTATTAGAGAAAGTTAGCCCCAGGTGGTTAGAATGCAAATGGAGCCACTCTTCAGAATTGCTGATGTTTTCATTTTGTGGTAATATCACGATTTATAATGCGGTTTTTAAAAATGATTTCTATTCAAAATTCAGAATAAAACTATTTATTAATGTATAAAGCCTTTTTTTCCCATGGGTTACAGCTTCAATTTACTTGGCATGATTGTACAGGGGTCTAATATATTAGGGATCTAATAGCACACAACTGTCTGTATTTGTTCATATAATGCTATTGTTGAAGACAGAGTCGTGTTTTAGCAGGAAAGAAGAATAATCCTCTTGCTCGGACATAGCCTGAAAATACAGTTGTCAGTTTGCATAATAAATTGCACAATGCTGGTTTCATCTGGGTAGATATCTGGTGATTTTCCAGAGAGTAAAAACTGATCTTGTTATCCGAGGTAGGCATTTACACAGGTCATGGCCCAGGTTTGCTCTGCACCCAACTATCGGCTATGGTATATCACTTAGAGAGATATAAGGCTAGGAAGAATTTTAAGTCTAAAGTTACATTTCCTTCCACATCTCCCCATATACTCTTAAAAATATATTACAGTTTGTTTAAGTTGTCCAAATCGCATGGAGCAAAAACATCACCTGCAGCTTTAAGTAACCATTGCTAAAAATAGTTAAACTCATCAAATTAGTACAGACTTAAAATTAAAATAATGTCTAAAATAAAACTTTAATATCCAAACATTTCCAATGACAAATACCCAATTAAATAAAACTATGTTCAAAATAATGTCCTATGTTGCATATCACAGGATATTCACAAACATCCTTTAATATCCTGCAGTCACAAAAGATAACAATGGAACATGTGCATTATCCAGGCCATACAATTGTGGCCACAGCCAAAAAGAGACATCCAGCAAAGCATCCTTTCCCTCAAGTGTAGATCTTGTTTTGAATTGAGATTAGTTGAAAAAGTTTTATTTTCTAATTAAATTTCTGACCTTGATTAGTTCTATCAAAGGAACACTGTTTAAAACATCTATTTATTTATTGTCTTCTTGAAGGACACACCTGTTACTTTGTCATAATGGTTGGGCAGGATTCTTCCATTAACAGCGAGACATTTGCTTTTCATAAAGTTATTTGATAGTTTCCAAGAAGAGACTGTATTCTAAAATATATTGTCCTTGAATACTCATTGTAAAAGGTTTCAGGAAACATTGCTTAACTCCTGCTAGAAAGTATTTCCATATAATGGCCCTTGACAAAGCCATGCTGACTATCCTTAATCAGATTATGTCTCTCTAAATACTCATAAATCCTGCCTCTCAGGATCTTCTCCAAAAACTTGCCTACCACTGAATTCAGACTCACTGGTCTATAATTTCCTGGGTTTTCTCGCCAATCTCCCAGTGACTTCTCTAACTTAGGTAGAAGGTAATTGAAGGCTTTTTTTCCCCACAGTTTTATCATTATGAATCAAAATACCCTGAAAATTTCATTGATTGTTAAAGTGCTATTTTCAATCAACATCTTCTGCTATTGTGAATATTTTGGTGTTGAAGAGCGTATGGATTTGAATTATATCAGAGGGAGTAATGTATCTTTATTTTAATAAGTTTTCTTAATATACAGTTGGTTTTCCTGGGATCATTACCTCAAGGCAGAAAAATGTAAAGCTTTAATTTACATAACAACTAATAATTTTTAGAAATGGGACTGAATAATGGTGTCATTAATGAAATTTTAAATGGATTGTTTTCCAAGCTAGGTTGTGAAATGAGGCATTGTTTATGGCCAGGTGAAACCTAGCACATGGTGTCCATTCTCCTATTTTCTGTGCAAATTCTGTATTTGTTTGTATTGTCTCTCTTCCCTGCCCATCCCAGAAGTTCCCCTCCTCATTCTCTTGCTTTTCTGAACAGCTTCAGGTAAGATGTACACCTCTATTGTTGGACTAGTGTTGTTTCAATTGTATGTTCAATAATAACTCCAGACATTCAGCTGTGTTTTACAGGAAAACAGATTTTATTGCAAGTTGCAGGTTTTTTGTAAGATTGGCACTATGGAGATGGTATGAGAATTTAGTATGGGTAGAAATACCACAATCAGTATCAGTTTGAAATATTATATTGCATATTAATTTTTGTGATGTATTTGGCCCTATTGTGTAATAAGCTTGACACACAGACTCACTAAGTATATTTTACCATGTCCTCTTAGATATTTCATTGTAACAAAATGAGAATTTGGTAGTGCAAATAAAAACCTTGCATAATTTAATCTGTAATATGTTAAGTGTAAAGAATAAGTCTTTCTGTTAGGTTTTCCTTTAAGAAATTTAAGAAATACAAACCTCCTTCTCCATACTTACTTGGTGCTGAGTTTTAGTTCCAAAACACTCTCACTTGCTCTTCACTTCCACTCATTCTCATTCACTCTCTCGCTCTCACTCATTCTCTCAGTTGCACTCGCATTGGGTCTTACGTGCTCTCTTGCTCACTCATGCATTTCTGTATCCTCTCACACCCTTTAGGTAAATTACTTTAATGGATAGTAGTCCTTATTTTTAATATAAGGTGTTACAGAATGCAATCCATTCCCCTGAAGACATTGCATGTAAATAAATTTCCAAACAAAATATAAAATTGAGGAAATTTTAAACTTCTTCATTACTCTTTCTAAATAGTTTTCATGTTTGTTGTCAGTGGTGATTTTTGAGCCCAAAGAACAGTTTGAGCTAAATTCTTCATGAAAGATCAACCTGGGTTTGTATCTTTGCATTGAACTAAGTTTCTGTACCTCTCTCCATCTTGTCTTCTTTAATGTATTCTCATATCTTTCCTCTTTGAACTAGAACATTCGTTTATCTCCGCAAAGAGCAGTAAAATCCCAGCACTCTCCTTTTCTTCTGCCCATCGATCTCCAAGACTGGGCACTAAGATTGTGGTCTACAGCCCTGCTGATGCTTGCTCACCTCTCTCTCAAGGTCCCCCTGGTTCCTTCCAGTTTTCTTGCTGCCTGTTCTCACCCTTCTCAGGTTGCGTTTATTAGTTTATCTGCTGGGTTCCTGTACAGTCAATGATTGCACCAGGAACAAGATTACATTCTGAATGCTTTTACAGTATATGGCTTTTAAAGCTTTGTACCTGCACCTAGCATTAGATTAATTATTTCCTTTCGATTGCACTCATGATTAGATGGAAGTTATATTTAGAGAATGTCATTTACTTGTACTGGACCTTTGCCAAAAAGCAGGCTGTATCTGGAGATGGTTATGTAGGTTTGGGTAACTTCAAGTAAGAGGCTGGTGGACTATCCTGCAGATTTTAATTGAAAGACTTTGCCATGTGAAATTCCTTTGCCAGAGTGGCAGATAGCCTAGAGGCCTTGTAGGTAGGGCTATTTCAAAAGGTCAAAGCCCAGAGGAAAGATGTTTGAGAATAAGAGAGATTG
Organism: Hemitrygon akajei; assembly: GCF_048418815.1. Lineage (NCBI taxonomy): Eukaryota > Metazoa > Chordata > Chondrichthyes > Myliobatiformes > Dasyatidae > Hemitrygon > Hemitrygon akajei. The sequence goes on along the minus strand of NC_133137.1, from coordinate 2,836,562 downwards.
TGGCAATTGATGGTGTCCATGTGACAGAGTTGGTGGGAGGTGGGTGATGAGTGTCAGAAAGCATTTCATTTTGGGATATGTTCCTGTATCTGGTATAGTTCAACTGCAAGTCTGAACAGCAGAGGTGGAGTGGTAACTGCTGATAAAGACCATGATCTACAGTACAACAAAAACTAATCGTACACCTGACAATTCGACATACCACAAGCGCTCTCTCTGACACTAATAAAGGGACGGAGGGGTGTAACACAGTGAGAGGGGAGAATAACAACAAAAAGAATTCTCACTAATCTACAGTGTTAAAGTCTGCTGCATTGCTTTTTTCATTCAAAGTTCTCCAACTCAAGAATTAACAACAAATGCTACCCCACCAACAACCCCAGTCAGTCTGGATTGGCAAAAACATCTCCTCCATAATCTCCATCGGCACAGGAGCACCACAGGGATATTTGCTCAGCCCCTTGCTCTACTCACTTTACACCTATGATTGTATAGCTAAGTACAGTTCCAACACTATATACAAGTTTGCTGATGACACCACTGTAATGGGCTGTATCAAAGGTGGTGATGAATCAGCATGCAGGAGGGAGATTGAAAATTTGGCTGACTGGTGTTAAAACAACAACCTCTCATTCAATGTTAATAAGACAAAGGAACTTAATTGTAGTCTTCAGGAGAGGGAAACCAGAGGCCCATGAACTAATAATCATCGGAAGAAAGATGTGGAGAGGGTCAGTAATTTTAAATTCCTGGATGTCACTATCTCAGAAGACCTGTCCTGGATCCATCATATAAATATAATTGCGAAGAATCCATGACAGTGCTTGTACTTCCTCAGGAGTCTGCAAAAGTTCGGCAAGTCATCAAAAACCTTGGCAAATTTCGATAGATGTGTGGTGGTAAGTGTGCTGACTGGCTGCATTACAGCCTGGTATGGGAACACCAATGCCTTTGAGTAGAAAATCCTACAGAAGCTAGTGGATTCAGCTCAGTACATTGCAGGTAAAACCCTCCCAACCATTGAGCACATCTACATGAACAATTGCTGTAGAAAAGCAGCATCCATTATCAAAGATCCTCACCACCCAGGCCTGCTCTTTTCTCTCTGCTGCTGTTAGGTAGAAGGCACAGGTACATCAGTAATCACCCCTCAACCATCCGACTATTGAACAAAAGGGGATAGCTACACTCATTTAAGTATTATTTTATCTTGTTATTTTATGCTTGTTATTTATTTATATCTGCATTTACATTGTTTGTTGTCCATTGATCCTGTTTGCAGATACTTTTCTATAGATTTGCTAAGTATGCCCGCAGGAAAAAGAATCTTAGGGTTGTATGTAGTGACAAGTATGTACTCTGTTAATAAACGAAGTTAACTTTTACTTTGAGAAAGAGAGAATTAAACAAAACAATTAAAATTAAAAAGATTTAATTGAGGTGTATGAATAGGAGTCAAGGCGTGCTTTGCAGGAAGGACCTATTTTCTATAGCAGAGTAATCATTGACTGAGGAAGAAATTGAAGTTGTTCACTAAAATGATTAGAGGGGAATTGAGGGTCATTTTTTCATCCAAAAAATAGTGAAGTCTGGAAATTAATGTGTGAAATAATAATTGGTGTAGAGCTACACATTTCAACCGAAAGCTATCCTGATGAGCACTTGGAGAGCTATATCCTACAAGGAAATTAATTAACAGCTGGTAAATGATATTAATCTAAAAAGTTCCTTTTTTAAGCTTGCAGGATGTAATGGACTGAATTACCTATTTAATATGCTGTAAATATTGAGGATTCTATGTGTATTAAGTCAGGGATGAGTTTGCATCTGCTTTGACTCTAATGCATCTGGTTGTAATCTGCTCATTTAATATGGGCAGAAATCAGGATTATTTCAAAAGTTCAATGTAAATTTATTATCAAAAGTACGTATGTGCCACCATATACAAACCTGAGATTAATTTTCTTGCAGGCATACACAGTAAACCCAAAAAGCCCAGTAGAATCAATGAAAGACCACACCTAACAGAATGGACAAATAATCAATGTGAAAAAGACAACAAATTGTGCAAATACAAAAGAAAAGAAAATAATAATAGTAATAAATAAATAAATAAATAAATAAGCAATGAATATCAGGAATATGAGATGAAGAGTTCTTGAAAGTGAGTCCATAGGTTATGGAAAAATTCAATGATGAGGCAAATGCAGTTAATTGAAGTTATCCCCTATGGTTCAAGAGCTTGACGTTAGAGGGGTAATAACTGTTCCTGAACCTGTTGGTGTTGGTCCTAAGGCTCCTGTATCTTCCTGATGGCAGCAGCAAGAAGAGAGCATGGCCTGGATGGTGGGGGCCCTTGATGATGGATGCTACTTTTCTGCAACAACGCTCCATGTAGATGTGCTCAATGGTGGGAAGGGCTTTACCCGTGATAGACTGAGCCATATCCAGTACTTTTTTTTTGGGATTTTCACAACTTTGCAAACTTCTAACCAAGTGGAGGCACTGTCCAGCGTTTCTTTGAAATGATAATCAAGGAATTTAAAGTCGCTGACCCTCTCCACCTCTGATCCCCTGATGTAGGCTGGCTCTTGAAAATTTGGTTTCCTCCTTTTGAAGTCAATAATCCAGTTCCTTTGTCTTGGTGACATTGAATGAGTGGTTGTTGTGGCAGCACTCAGCCAGATTTTCAATCTCCCTCCTATATGCCAATTCATCACCACCTTTGACTCGGCTAATGACAGTGGTGTCGTCTGCAAACTTAAATATGGTATTGGAACTGTGCTTAGCCTGTCAGTCATAAGTGAGTAGTTCAGGGGGCGAAGCACCCAGACTTGTGGTGCACCTATGCGGATGGAGAATGTGGAGGAGATGTTTATGCCAATCTGAACTGACTGTGACTTTAAGTGAAGAGATCAAGGATCCAATTGCATGAGGACGTACTGAGGCCGTGGTCATTAAGCTTATTGTTTAGTTGTGAGGGGAGGATAGTATTGAATGCTGAGCCATAGTTGATGAATCCTGATGTATACTTTTTCGTTGTCCAGATGTTCCAGGGTTGAGTGAAGAGCCAATGAAATGGCATCTACTGTGGATCTGTTGTGCCATTTGGCATATTGGAGTGAATCCAAGTTGCTTCTCAGTCAGGAGCTGATATGTTTCATCACCAACCTTTGGTAGCACTTTGTCACAGTGGATGTAAGTGCTACTGGATGATAGTCATTGAGGCAGGTTAACATGTTCTTCTTAGTCACCAGTATAAATGAAGTCTACTTAAAGCAGGTGGGGTACCTCACTGCCAAAGTGAGAGGTTAAAGATATTGGTGACACTCAAGCCATTTGATCAGCACAAGTCTTTAGTATTCAGCTAGGTTTTTGACAATATTGTGGGTAAATATTGTGTTATGCAAAGAGTTGTAAATGATATTAATAATGGATCTAAAGTAAAATTCCTGTATATTTTGTAAGTCTGTTCCTAGATCATTTAGATTTTTATTGCTTTAAAGAACTAGCAAATGCTTCAACTTGTCCACATTCCAAAATTGTAGGTCGCTAATTGTAGTAAGGCTGAGATCACAAACAATATAGATTATTTAAAGGTAAAATATATTACCTCAAAGTGATTCAATTGAGGGAACTGGGTTGCAGTTTTTTAGCTCAATTTATTTGACTTCTTACTCTAGTAAATATTATGAGAAATTCAGTTTGTATAGTATAATGTGAATGGAGTGATTCATTTGCTTTAACAGTTACAAAACTTTATTGGCTACTTTTGAGAAATGTTATTCAGGTAGGATTTTGAATCCAAAGATTAATATTTACGTGCAGTATATTTTAAATTGTGAACTCCGAAGAGTTTCACTCTTTGATTCTGTGTACAGGCAACTCCTGTATTATAGATGTTTGGGTAACCGGAATTTGCTCTTAGAGAATTAAGAAAATGTTGAAAAATTGAATAAATTTCATACTGATGAAAATTACATGGAGATAAAATGTAAGCAAATAAGTACGATTTTTTTCAGCTCACATTTCTTAACACAAGCATGGATGACTCTTCCATTATGCAAAATAGACCATTTTCAATGAACACAGCACCCCCTCCCTGTCATGCAGATGTTGCCTGTACTGTATTTTTTGAGATGGCAGGATGTGCTGTGATCTATCCCCAGCATGCAAAGCATAAGGTGTTAATATCAGACCATAATAATACAGACATCATCATAACACCTTGCTGTTCCACTCACCTTTCCATCAGAAAATGATGGTTTTGTTGTGTATCAATTTTTTGCTGATATATGTGATTTTATGCCAAAAGAAGCACAATATCACATATTTTTAAATTTCTTAGCTCCTTTTCAATGAATCTGATAATTATTGGAACTGGTCCAATAATTCTACTCAATTCTTTAGAATATATTGAAGATTACAGCATTCAGTGAAGGAATTTGGATGTTTGACTACAGAAATCGAAATCTTTCAAGAATTTGCTTACATGTTAAGAGCTATTAAGTTCTTAATGTTCTACACATTGTAATTCACTCAATACTAATATTCGGGATAGAATCAACACTGACCTGATATTATTTATGTTGTGTTTTATCCCATGATGCTTTATTTGCTCAATATTTTCTTTTTGTCTAATGCCAAATGTTTTATAAATCTGATGCTCTACAATAAAATCTCTATTAATATTTGCTGTTATATCCAAAATGTAATATATATCTCTTAGATTCAAGATTTGGATAGTCTTCAATGGTGCAGTCCAATATATATAATAATTTAGTACTTTGACTTTTGACATATTCTACTTACTCAAGCAGGTGCAACTGTGGTTCTTGTCACAGAACCCTGGAAATTAAATTAGCATTTATTCGTAAACTGGTACATGGGTAAAGATAAGGATAATGCAGAAATATATCCAGGTATCTTGATGGTCTTGGTGCTAAATATGTATAGCTGATTGATCACTGGTCTGATATTAAAGCACAAAGAAGGGCATGTAAAACAGTGAAATAACTTGGAGGGAATTGCAGTGAAAGTTTACTGTACCTCAATTATGCCCATTCCTATTTGCCAAGACACAAGTATTCAAATACCGGAAGAATAAGAGAAAAGGACTACAAGACTAATGTCAGTAAAACAACTAAAGGGTGGCATTTGAGAAGTAGCCTGGTGGAGGTATACACTATAAGAGGAATATTGAATGTTACTTTATCAAGCCACAGATTCAAACTAACAATCTTGTGACTTTTTTAAACGTGAAAAGAAGGTCTGTCAGTGACTTTCAGGTATAAACAATTGGGTAATAAATAATAGCTGAGTAATGTTGAACTGAACAATTTTTTTAACAAGCCATGTTTATTTCAAATTTCAAAAGGCTTCAAGTTGATATGTTCCAATAATAATTAAAACAACGATGAAGCAATAATGAGACTTCTGGTTCCTGGTGCGATCTGACTGTCTCTTTCAGAGAGCATTGTTGGTTGGGAAATAATTGATCTTAAGGGTTGGAATTTTCTTGGTATCTAGATGTATGAAAAGATTCAGTGCTGCACAAATATCCATTTTACAAGAACTGACTCAGTAATTCTAATGTTCTTGAGCCTCTATTTTAATGATAATACAACAATGCAGTAATTCAATATTACCATTTAATCTCATTGGAAATATGAAATGGATTGTTGTATTAATGTAAATACTGAGGTATTGTTTTCTCCTTTAAAGCATAAAGATAAACTGAATGTAAAAAAAATGATCTACTTGATATTGGCCCGTTAGGATTTTGAGATTAAATCATTCATTCATCTAATCATTCATGGAGAATTATTTGTTCTGATGCTTTGCGTAATTATTTACAAACTTGCTTATTTACTGCTTTGAATGCAATGCGAGTTAAGGGACTTAGCCCCGGATTCACATTCATAAACAAAATAAAATTATTATTATTATGTAGATGAGCTTGTGAAAGAGGATTTATTTATGGTGAATAGAATAATGGAATTGAAAAATCTGGACAGAAGCTTAATAATTAAGAATAGTCATATTAATTTTTCCATCTGAGTCACTGAGAGTCATTAGAATAGCAAGAACCCCGAATCTTTTAAGATCTCTTCATACCATTATTAAATTGGTTCTTCAGTATTGCACTTAAGGCTGTAAAGAAGCTTCAGTTTTTCCATTGTTTAATGAATATCTCAATCAAAGCAGCCACTCACTGGATCTTTTAACGTTTGGAGCTCCTAATTACTGTTGCCCTTTGATTCTGAGCCTTGCCAGATATGAATTTATAATCTGACAAGTGGTCACAATGACAGCTAAAGGTTCAGCTTAATCAATTGTGTTGTGATATTAATTTGTTGTCTTAGATTTCCTTCAAGGTAGCTTGGGAGATTTGGGTTTTTAAGTTTTTTTGAACAGACTCGTACTGACAATGTATTGCAGTGACACAGCTGATAGTGTAGTACTTCTGCTTTCTTCATCTCACTGATTTAGTTCTTCAGTGTTAAAGTCTCACTGGTAGTGTTCATCCTGAGATACTTTTGATGCAGGTATCCAGGATTCTGTCTGCACCAGATTTCCCTTTTGTGAGAACACTGCACAACCTTATTAGTTTGCACTCATTGAGTTGTGGAATGTAGTCTCAAGATGTTGCTTTCCTGCTAGTTTCCAATTTGTCTGAAATTTTTTCAAAGGTGATATTGAAACATTAAGTAGAGCTACTGGGACCCCAGACTCCCCTTCCCCCTGCACCTCTCTCCAACCCTGGGACTCCATCGTCACCTCTTGATCCTTGAAACCTCCAACTTCTTCCCACCCACCTTTTCTGAACTCCTCCAACCCTCCCCTCTCCTCTGGTGCCATTCCCCCTCTGATCCCAGCTCTAATCCTTGCCATGTCTTCAACATTCCCTCCAACCATCCCCTCTCTGGGGCAGAACATTCTGTCCTCATCAAGGGCCTTACCTTTGTACTCCTTTGCCAGCAGCTCAGTGAGTTCTGCGCCCCCCATGACACTAAGCTCTTTTTTTGATCACCTCTGTCTCCAAGCCCACTTCTTTGGCAAGAATTCCACAGCCCGCGCTGATGACCCCCTTCTCCCATCTGCAACTCTCCTTCTCTTCTTGGACACCCCACCCTGGTTCTGTACCTGATGTGGATCTTTTCATCTCAAATTGCCAACGAGACATCAACTGTCTCGACTTCAGCATTCCTTTCTCTATCTTAAACCTTACCCCCTCTCAACGCACTGCCCTCCATTCTCTCCACACTAATCCTAATCTTACCATCAAACCCACAAACAAAGGAGTAGTGTGGCGGACTGATTTCTACCTTGCTGAGGCCAGGTAACAACTCTCAGTCACCTCCTCATACCTGCACCCCTTGAAGTGGACCCCACTCCAAACCATCAGAAAAATGGCTCTGACACCATCACTGACCTCACCAACTTAAGAGAACTCTCATCCACTGCCACCAAATTCATTGTTCCCTTACCCCATACTGCTTGCTTCTACCTGCTTCCCAAGATTCACAAACCTGACTGTCTGGGTAGGCCCATTGTCTCTGCCTGCTCCTGTGGCATTGAACTTGTGTCCACATACCTCGACTCCATTCTATCCCCATTTGTTCTGCCCTTTCCCATCTACATCTGTGACATTTCTCCTGCTCTTGATCTCTGTAACTTTCAATTCCCTGGCTCTAACCACCTCATGATTTTCACCATGGATGTCTAGTCCCTATATGATCCAATCCCCCATCAAGAAGGCCTTAAAGCTCTCAGCTTCTCAATGAAAGAACCTATCAGTCCCCTTCACCACCACCCTCCTCCGGTTGGAAGAACTGGTCCTCATCCTCAAGAATTTTTCCTTCAGCTCTTCCCACTTTCTCCAGACTAAAGGGGTAGCCATGAGCACCCACAAGGCCCCACCTATGCTTGCCTTTTCGTTTGCTACATAGAACAGTCCATGTTCCAAGTTTTCTTTGATAATGCTCCCCAACTCTTCCTCCACTACATTGATGACTGCATTGGTGCTGCTTCATGCACCCATACCGAGGTTGTAAATTTCATCAACTTTGACACTAACTTTCACCCTGCCCTTTAAATTCAGTTGGTCCATTTCTGACACCCTCCCCTTTCTTGACCTCTCTGTCTCCATCTCTGGAGACAAACTGTCGACTGACATCTTTTTTAAACCTACAGATTCCCGTAATTATGTTGACTATACCTCTTCCCACCCTGTCTCCTGTAAAAATGCTATTCTCTTTTCTCAGTTCTTTTGTCTCCACCGCATCTGTTCCCAGGATGCAGCTTTCCTTTCTAGGACATCAGAGATGTCCTTCTCCTCCAAAGAATGAGGTTTCCTTTCCTCCACCATTGATGCTGTCCTCACCTCCTCCATTTCCTAAACAAATGCACTCACCCCATATTCCTGCTGCCCTAACAGTGATAGTTCCTCATGTCCTTACCTACCACCCCATGACCTAGCATCGAACACATCATTCTCCACAAGTTCCGCCACCTCTAAAGAGATCCCACCACCAAACATATCTTTACCTCCCCCACACCTCTTTCCACTTTCTGCGAGGATTGCTCCTTCTGTGATTCCCTTGTCCATTCATCTCTCCCCACCAAGTTCCCTCTTGGCATTTATCCTTGCAAGCGGCCAAAGTGCTACACCTGCCCATTCACATCCTCCCTCATCTCCATTCAGGACCCCAAACAGTTCTTCCAGGTGAGGCACCACTTCACCTGTGAATCTACTCATGTCATCTAGTGTGTCCAGTGTGCTCCCAATCTGGCCTCTTCTACATTGGCAAGTCCTGTCGTAAACTGGGGGACTGTTTTCTTGTGTGCCTCCAGTTCCATCCACTGAAAGCGGAACTTTCTGGTGGCCAAACATTTTAATTCCCATTTCCATTCCCGTTCCGAGGCCGCCTCTTGTGCCACATTGAGGCCACCCTCAGGGTGGAAGAGCAACAACATATATTCCTTCTGGGTAACCTCCAACTTGATTGTATGAATATTGATTTCTCCTTCGGGTAAAAAGAATTCCCTCCCTCTTCCATCTTCTATTCCTCACTCTGGCCTCTTGCCTCTTCTCACCTGCCTATCACCTTCCCTTTCCCCCGTGGTCTACTCTCCACTCCTATCAGATTCCTTCCTCTTCAGCCCTTTACCTTTCCTATCCTCCTAGTTTCATCTGTCACCTTAAAGCTATCCTTCTTCCCCTCCCCCACCTTTTTATTCTGTCGTTTTCCCCCATCCTTTCCAATCCTGAAGAAGGGTCTCATCCTGAAACATCAACCGTTTATTCATCTCCATAGATGCTGCCTGACCGGCTGATTTCAACCAGCATTTTGTGTGTGTTGCTTTTGATTTCCAGCATCTCCAAAGTTTCTCATGTTTACATTAAATAGTGTATTTGATTTTTTAAGCCCTTTTGCTCTTATAAATGTTCTTATGATGTGTACAATCCTAGTACATTCATAGAAAGTCAAGGATATATTTTTTCCTCAACCTTCACCATTTACTCTTAAGTTTGTTTATTGTAGCCAGCTGTAAATGTTGCTGTTCTATCTATGTATTGCAATACAATGCAACCAATAATGAACACTGTAAACCGTGTTGAAAATGTCACAATGTTGGGTATTTCACAGTGGAAATTATGTAATTTGAAAAGTACATATCGATTTTCTTACGTTGATTTAAAGAATGGAATTTTCCAACCCTAGGATGTCTGCAGGTGTGAGGTATCGATGATAAACTAATAAACTCCTGTTATATTTATTCTGGAATCTATAAAGATGTGTTGAAATAATTAGTGGAAAGATTTTTTTTCTAAGTGGTTTGCTGGGCTTTTTTATAGAGTGATGCATGTCTGCTTGGCTGCTTCCTTTATTGTGACTAACAGGAATATTATATGATATGCATATGATTCCACATCAGGTCACCAACTGAAATTACATCCTATTCACTGAATATGCCCAGTTATTGTGCTTATTTTAGCTCAATCACTTATAATTTGAAGGCTGCAGAAATGAAGTATCTTCCAGTAAATCCTTACTGGTTGACTCTTAAACGTTACTTGAAGCTATTAACTTTTTTAAAACCTAGGCCATAGTACATCAATATTCTCTTTGGAAGTGGTTTATCCTTGTCTATCCTTGCATTTAATATTGATTTCCTTTTGTATGAAATCCTCCTCCAAATGTTGGTATGCTTCCATAAATTTCTATTTCTGCTGAACTCCAAAGGACATTGATGGTCTATTGAATTTTGTTGTGGTAACATAATTATAATTAGATGCTTGTAAGTCAGCACTTTGAAATCATTGTAATCCTGTCCTTACACCTGAGCCCAGAAAAATAGAAAATTGATATTCTGGTCCCTGCTTTAAAATCTAGCCATAAATTTTACTTCTTGTGCTTTATAGATAATATCCTAAGCATTGATCTCCACTGTTCAGATTCAAATGCTGTACATGGGTCCCTGGATCTCACCGACCTGGGGGTCACCAGTTCTTCTTACCATGAAGATCACTGATGTTCATCCTCTGTGTCTGCTGACCCAACCTGACGCTCACGATTGCTTGTACTTGACTGCAGAATGCTCCAACCTGGACTCAGACCACCTGCTTTTGCCTCTGACTTTACTTACTGCCCCGACCTCTAACTCCCCCTCATTCCTGCTCCTAAATCCTAGCAATAGACAATAGACAGTAAGTGCAGGAGTAGGCCATTCGGCCCTTCTAGCCAGCACCGCCATTTACTGTGATCATGGCTGATCATACACAATCAGTACCCCATTCCTGCCCTCTCCCCATATCCCTTGACCCCACTATCTGTAAGAGCTCTATCTAACTCTCTCTTGAAAGCATCCAGAGACTTGGCCTCCACTGCCTTCTGGGGCAGAGCATTCCACATATCCACCACTCTCTGGGTGAAAAACTTTTTCCGCATCTCTGTTCTAAATGGCCTGCCCGTTATTCTTAAGCTGTGGCCTCTAGTTCTGGACTCACCCATCAGCGGGAACATGCTTCCTGCCTCCAGTATGTCCTATCCCTTAATAATCTTATATGTTTCAATCAGATCCCCTCTCATCCTTCTAAATTCCAGTGTGTACAAGCCCAATTGCTCCAATCTTTCAACATATGACAGTCCCGCCATTCCGGGAATTAACCTTGTGAACCTACGCTGCACTCCCTCAATAGCAAGAATGTCCTTCCTCAAATTTGAGACCAAATTTGAGACCAAAACTGCACACAGTATTCCAGGTGGGGTCTCACCAGGGCCCTGTACAGCTGCAGAAGGACCTCTTTACTCCTATACTCAATTCCTCTTGTTATAAAAGCCAGCATGCCATTAGCTTTCTGCACTGCCTGCTGTACCTGCATGCTTGCTTTCATTGACTGATGTACAAGAACACCTAGATCTCGTTGTACTTCCCCTTTTCCTAACGACTCCATTTAGATAATAATCTGCCATACATTCGCCCACTCACCTAGCCTGTCCAAGTCACCCTGCATTCTCATAACATCCTCCTTGCATTTCACACTGCCGCCCAGCTTTGTGTCATCGGCAAATTTGCTATGTTACTTTTAATCCCTTCATCTAAGTCATTCATGTATATTGTAAACAGCTGCGGTCCCAGCACCGAACCTTGCGGTACCCCATTGGTCACAGCCTGCCGTTCCGAAAGGGACCCGTTAATTGCTACTCTTCATTTTCTGTCAGCCAGCCAATTTTCAATCCATGTCAGTACTCTGCCCCCAATACCATGTGCCCTAATTTTGCCCACTAATCTCCTATGTGGGACTTTATCAAAGGCTTTCTGAAAGTCCAGGTACACTACATCCACTGGCTCTCCCTTGTCCATTTTCATAGTTACATCCTCAAAAAATTCCAGAAGATTAGTCAAGCATGATTTTCCCTTCATAAATCCATGCTGACTCAGACTGATCCTTCTACTGCTATCCAAATGTGTCATTATTTCCTCTTTTATAATTGACTCCGGCATCTTTCCCACCACTGACGTCAGGCTAACCGGTCTATAATTCCCTGTTTTCTCTCTCCCTCCTTTCTTGAAAAGTGGGACAACATTAGCCACCCTCCAATCCGCAGGAACTGTTCATGAATCTATAGAACATTGGAAAATGATTACCAATGCGTCCACGATTTCTAGAGCCACCTCTTTAAGTACCCTGGGATGCAGACCATCAGGTCCCGTGGACTTATCAGCCTTCAGACTCAACAGTCTATCCAACACCATTTCTTGCCTAATATAAATTTCCTTCAGTTCATCCATTACCCTAGTTCCTTTGGCCACTATTACATCTGGGAGATCGTTTGTGTCTTCTCTAGTGAAGACAGATCCAAAGTACCTGTTCAACTCATCCGCCATTTCCTTGTTCCCCATAATAAATTCACCGGTTTCTGTCTTCAATGGCCCAATTTTGGTCTTAACTATTTTTTTGCTATTCACATACCTAAAGTAGCTTTTACTATCCTCCTTCATATTCTTGGCTAGTTTACCTTCGTACCTCATTTTTTTCTCGGCATATTGCCTTTTTTGTTATCTTCTGTTGCTCTTTAAAAGCTTCCCAGTCCTCCGGTTTCCCGCTCATCTTTGCTATGTTATACTTCTTCTCTTTTATTTTTATACTGTCCTTTACTTTCCTCGTCAGCCACAGCCGCCCCTTACTCCCCTTAGGATCTTTCTTCCTCTTTGGAATGAACCAATCCTGCACCTTCTGCATTAGATAGATAGATAGATAGATACTTTATTCATCCCCATGGGGAAATTCAACTTTTTTTTCCCAATGTCCCATACACTTGTAGCAAAACTAGTTACATACAATACTTAACTCAGTAAAAAATATGATATGCATCTAAATCACTATCTCAAAAAGCATTAATAATAGCTTTTAAAAAGTTCTTAAGTCCTGGCGGTTGAATTGTAAAGCCTAATGGCATTGGGGAGTATTGACCTCTTCATCCTGTCTGAGGAGCATTGCATTGATAGTAACCTGTCGCTGAAACTGCTTCTCTGTCTCTGGATGGTGCTATGTAGAGGATGTTCAGAGTTATCCATAATTGACCGTAGCCTACTCAGCGCCCTTCGCTCAGCTACCGATGTTAAACTCTCCAGTACTTTGCCCACGACAGAGCCTGCCTTCCTTACCAGCTTATTAAGACGTGAGGCGTCCCTCTTCTTAATGCTTCCTCCCCAACACGCCACCACAAAGAAGAGGGCGCTCTCCACAACTGACCTATAGAACATCTTCAGCATCTCACTACAGACATTGAATGACGCCAACCTTCTAAGGAAGTACAGTCGACTCTGTGCCTTCCTGCACAAGGCATCTGTGTTGGCAGTCCAGTCTAGCTTCTCGTCTAACTGTACTCCCAGATACTTGTAGGTCTTAACCTGCTCCACACATTCTCCATTAATGATCACTGGCTCCATATGAGGCCTAGATCTCCTAAAGTCCACCACCATCTCCTTGGTCTTGGTGATATTGAGACGCAGGTAGTTTGTGTTGCACCATATCACAAAGTCCTGTATCAGTTTCCTATACTCCTCCTCCTGTCCATTCCTGACACATCCCACTATGGCCGTGTCATCAGCGAACTTCTGCACATGGCAGGGCTCCGAGTTATATTGGAAGTCTGATGTGTACAGGGTGAACAGGACCGGAGAGAGTACGGTTCCCTGCGGCGCTCCTGTGCTGCTGACCACCGTGTCAGACCTACAGCTCCCAACCGCACATACTGAGGTCTATCTGTCAAGTAGTCCACTATCCAATTCACCATGTGAGAGTCTACTCCCATCTCCATTAGTTTGTGCCTTAAGATCTTGGGCTGGATGGTGTTAAAGGCACTAGAGAAGTCAAGGAATGTAATCCTCACAGCACAACTGACCCCATCTAGGTGAGAGAGTGATTTGTGCAGCAAATACGTGATAGCATCCTCCACTCCCACCTTCTCCTTATACGCAAACTGAAGAGGATCCTGGGCGTGCCTGGTTTGTGGCCTCAGATTCTGTATTATCAGCCGCTCCATGGTCTTCATCACGTGCGACGTCAAGGCAACAGGTCTGAAGTCATTCAACTCCTTTGGTTGTGGTTTCTTCGGTACCGGGACAATACAGGATGTTTTCCACTGTCTGGGTACTCTTCTCTGCTCCAGGCTCATGTTGAAGATGCGCTGTAGTGGTTCTCCCAGCTCAGTTGCACAGGCCCTCAGTAATCGTGGGGAAACTCCATCTGGTCCAGCCACCTTGCTGGTACAGATCTTCCTCAGTTGACCTTCCACCTGTGCAGCCGTAATCCTGGGTGTGGGCAAGGTCTCCTGTGAGTGGCTATTTTCCTGTGAGGGAAGTAAGCCTGGTGTGGATTTCTGCGGTGAGGATGAGATTGAGCTGTCGAACCTGTTGAAGAAGTTGTTCAGCTGGTTCGCTTTCTCCACATCTCCACTTATGTTTGCCCCCCGCTTTGCACCGCATCCGGTGATGGTCTTCATCCCATCCCACACCTCCTTCATGCTTTTTTTCTGCAGCTTTTGTTCTAGCTTCCTCCTATACTGCTCCTTTGCCCCCCTTATCTGTACTCTGAGTTCCTTCTGAACTCTTTTAAGCTCCAACCGATCACCATCTTTAAAGGCCCTCTTCTTCTGGTTTAGGAGGCCTTTGATGTGACTAGTGATCCAGGGCTTATTATTGGGATAGCAGCGAACAGTTCTAACAGGGACAACGGCATCCACACAAAAGTTAATATAGTCCGTTGTGCATTCAGTGACCTCCTCAACAGAGCCCCCCTTGCAGTACATCCCAGTTAGTAGTACCGAAGCAGTCTCTCAGGGCCTGTTCAGCTTCAGGAGTCCACTTCCTAAAATATTCCCAGAAATACCTGCCATTGTTGTTCCACTGTCTTCCCTGCTAGGGTATTGTTCCATTGAACTTTGGCCAGCTCCTCCCTCATAGCTACATAGTTCCCTTTGTTCAACTGTAATACTGACACATCCGATTTTCCCTTCTCCTTCTCAAATGGTAGGTTAAAACATATCATATTATGGTCACTACCTCCTAATGGCTCCTTTACCTCAGGGTCCCTGATCAAATCCTAGCTTGACCCTAACTTCCTGCGTTGTCTCCATAACCGTACCTATGGACCAAAAATAAAACTCACTCTGAGCGAGGCTTTGATGGACATTCTCAGCTATAGTTGTACACATCAAGGTAAATTTCTTGAGGAATTAGAAAAACAATAGGAAATAATGTTTGACTTGTAGTTCTATAACTGACATCTGCTGAAAATTCTTCTTTATTCATTTAAAAGTCTTGTATAGTTGGACTGAAACCTCCACTTGCAGCATAAGTTTTCATATATTAATTCCATATAACACCCACAGTGGCCATTTTGAATTAACTTGCATCTAACATCTAATCATTATTTTAGCCACTACAAAGAAACTATTTCCTTAAGTGAGGTGAGCAGGGGTGAATCCTCTCCAGTAAACCTTAAGCTGTATATTAAATTCAGACACCTGAATGAAATATTGTAGAACTTAAACATGTGAAAATGAATTATGCTATATTATTAGATAAGCCAACTTTTTGATCACCTTGAGTTTGAATAGAAAGACTTTCTGTTTTATATTTGCTTTTTTAAAATCCAAGCACAAATTGAGACAAAGGTTTTAAATAATGCAACTTTTGGCTCAGCACATTTTATTAGAAATAAGCTGTCAGAACCCAACATGTTATAGTGTATTTTATTGCTATGTTGCAAAATGCATTAACCCAAACTGAGGTGATGGAGAGATAACTGTATGACTCTCTAGTATAATGTAAATATCCAGAAAAAGAAATACCAATAATTTGTTTTTGGAAATTGTTGCATACAGAGATTTTCTATTAGTTTATGCAGTAGGCAGGGTTTATGATGTGTTACACTGCAGGTGTTTTTCTGAAGAAGAAGGTTTGAAGGGTTAGAACTCCTAATTCTATGCTTTTATGGAATCTGTGGTCTTGGGAAAATTGTACATAAATATTTTGCATGTGAATGTAGATAATTCCTGCAACACACACAAAATGCAGGGGGAGCTCAGCTGGCCAGGCAGCATATATTGTAAAGAGCAACACACACAGCAGGCCAGGCAGCATCTATAGGGAGAAGCGCTGTCGACATTTCGGGCCGAGACCCTTCGTCAGGACTAGAATATTGTAAAGAGTTCAGTTGACGTTTAAGGGCTGAGACCCTTCAGCAGGAAGGATCCTGTTAAAGGGTCTCGGCCTGAAACATCAACTGTACTCTTTTCCATAGACGCTGCCTGGTCTGCTGAATTCCTCTAGCATTTTCTGTGTGTTGCTTGGATTTCCAGTATCTTAGATTTTCTCTTGTTTGTGTGGATAATTCCTGCTGAGATTCTGGCTTTTTCTAGGGAATGATGGCCACTTCATTACTTGGTTATTTTGTTTCTAGTTTGCTGCTACTTAACAGTGAATCATCAAGGAGTTAGTAGTCAGGTTCATTAGGTTGCTTCCTGGGACGAACAGTTTGCCTTGTACTTCAGAAAAGAATTTGCAGGTGATGGTGTTCCTGTGTGCTGGTTGTCCTTGTAGCTGGAGTTCATGGTTTTAGGAAGTTCTGTCAGAGTAGTACTGGTGATTTTACAGGGGTATTTTTTATAAACAGTACACTAGAGTACACTACTTCTGAACACTAGATGGAATGAACAAACATCCAGTAAAAGCTGGTGGTTGGGCCACCTGTCAATCAGGCAATTTTGATTTGGATGATATTAATTGGAGTGTGATGGAAGCACTTGAGCTTTATGGGGGAGTCCTTATTTTTGTACGTGGAGAGTATTCCATCAACTTCAGGATTTGTTGCTTCTAGACTGCAACAATTTGTGGAGTTTGGAGATGCAAAATGCTCATTTATTTGATGGTGGGGAAATTGGAATGGCGTCACTATTGAATATTGCAGGTGGATTGTTTCTTTGGACAATTCCTTGTTGGAATTCTAGTTTGCTTGCACTTGTGTGCCACAGATGTTTAATATCATCCAACAGTCCAAACTTATTGATCAGGCTTTTCTATACAAATTGCTTATATAAATCCCTTCATTTTCTGAACTGAATGTTCTGCAGCCATCGGTGAATGTTCCAAGTATTGACTTGTGAGAGAGGGAAAGGGGCCATTAATGAAACAGGTGAAGTTGGTTGTGCCCAGATCATGGCTCTGAAAGGCTTTACCAGTGACACCCAAGGTCTGAGATGATTAGCCTCTATCAGTCAAGAGTGATGCCGGTGGAAGGTTCCATGCCAGATTCTGTGCCTGATTTCAGTTTTGCTTGGGTCCCCTTGAAACCAAATTTGATAAAAACACTCTTAATTATTAATGGCAGTTTCTCCCACCTGACCTTTTTGGATCATGTCTTTTATCCATAATTGCAACAAGACTGAAGTATGGTCTGGAGCTAAGTGTAATCCTGGCAGAATTCAACATCACTGAGCAAGTGATGTTCACAAAACCCTCCATCTCTGTGATAATTGAGAATGGACCATCAAAGTAGTACTTGTCCAGATGAGATTTTTGATTTTCTTTTGTAAACAAAATGCACCTGCCCTATTTTCCACATTAGTAAACAAAACAGAAAATTCTGGAAACACTCAACAGGTCAGACAGGACTAATGATTCAGTCTAACCCATTGTGCTTTCCATCCTTTTCAGTCATCATTTCACATTTACAGCATTGGCAATTTTTTTTTATTTTCAAGTTTACACCTTTTTAGGTAAGTGCCTTTGTTGTATCTGTTATGGTATTGTTTGGCAAGAGGCTTGGCCGTTTGTGGAAATCACATTTTTGGCATTGTTGCCAAAAGGTTGCAAGGCTCTACAAATTTATTATATCCATTTCTCAAAGTCATAGAGCAAATTGAATTGGCTAAAGATTGTTAAGCTCACATTTATTTATTAAGGCCTTCTGTGGAAGGCTGAAATACGTAGATTAGGCACTTGATACACCTAGGTGAAGATAGTTTGTAAGTAAATGTTCTCACATTTATTTATTTGTAATTTGTGAACATTTGAAGTATATTGTTCTTCCTGTTTTTGGTTTCTCTCACACCCTTGCTATTGGAAAATGCCTCTTTCAATCAGATTCCACTTACCTTTTGATTGCCATCCTGTCTTTATTTTGAATTTTGGTAGCTGGGAATATATTCCTCTAGCCCAGAGAATTGCCATATGAGTAGTTTAAGGTCCATATGCCAAATCAATCATCTTCTTTTAAGGCAATACTTGGGGCCAAGGATGGCTTGTTTCCATTCCAGTTCTGTGGGTCGTAAGGTACCTGATGAGATCAACATATGCCCCACAGACTTTGTGTTAGGTAGGTTAAAAGAAGCTTGACATGTTTGTTAAATAAAATGGGTTATAGTGTTTTGTGTCTCATGAAACTTCTGTAGATTTGCAGTGCCATATTGCACATTGAAAGGCCTAGATAGGGTGAATGTGGAGAGGGTGTTTCCTATGGTGAGGGAGTCAAGGACCAGAGGGCACAGCCTCAGAATAGAGGGGTGCAACTTTAGAACGAAGATGAGAGGGAATTTCTTTAGTCTGAGGGTGATGAATCTGTGGAACTTGTTGCCACAGGCAGCTGTGGAGGCCAGGTCTTTGACCTGGTTTAAGACTTGAGGTTAATAAGTTCTTGATTAGGCAGAGCATGATAGGTAATGGGGAGAAGACAGGAGAATGGGGTTGAGAGGGAAATGGATCCGCCATGATGAAATAGTAGAGCAGTCCCGATGGTCTAAATGGCCTAATTGTGCTCCTATGTCTTATGGTCTTGTGTTCCTTCTCCATTTTTAGCAATTATGTTCCAGCGATTCCCATGAATTAGTGAGGATGTTTTATTTTTACTCTCACTAACCACTGTGGAGTGGGGGAGAAAAATTATCTTCCTAATTTCTTCCCTATTTCTCCTCACTCTGTCCCTCAAAGAGGTGCAAGTAGCACTATTCATGTTAAATAATTATGATTGATGTGTGAATATATAATTCTGAATTGGAGTCTAAACCAAATTCCAAGTTAGCCAGGGGAAAAAAATTACATCCATATTCAAAGCAAGCTTTAGCTTTTGCTTAAAGTCCATACAGGGCTGCATCCTTGTTTAATTTGTATTTATCTTCAGAGCCACAAAA
This sequence comes from Hemitrygon akajei, assembly GCF_048418815.1. Taxonomy (NCBI): domain Eukaryota; kingdom Metazoa; phylum Chordata; class Chondrichthyes; order Myliobatiformes; family Dasyatidae; genus Hemitrygon; species Hemitrygon akajei. Next base: position 2,817,360 of record NC_133137.1, on the reverse strand, counting down.
TTAAAACAAGTTTTTCCAATTAATAAGTAGAAATATAAATGGTTTGTTCAACATCAATTGATGCAAATATTTAAATAGCTTTGCTTTAAAACTGAATGAATTACAGAAGCTTGCTTTAACATGGTGTTCTGATAAAAAAAGAAATTGAAGGCAATTTAGAAGAATAACCGAGGATTTGAAGGATGACTCAAAGCTGAAGATCTAAGTGATTGGTTATAAAGAGTCTTCCACACACAGGAAGAAAAAGTGAGGGATTTTGGAAAAGCCCTCTGGCTGTAGAGCTGCAGTAGCTGAATCCTCTACCTGCATTGGTGGACTGGAGGTGACATAGATGACAGAAATATGAGACCATGGATGGATTTGAAATCCAATTTGAGTCTTCCCCCCCCCCCCCCCCCCCCCCGCACCTCTCCAAGTAGTGTGGACAATACTATATTTGTTGCCTATTCCAAGTTGACAACATTTTAATACTGTTTGGTTTAAAAATGCCAATGGTTATGAGTGAACTATTGCAAAGTGAAGATGCTTGTAGGAAAAATTCACTTTCCTGACTAACATGTTAACAAGTTTGTTGCACAAGACATACTCGCAATGTTCTTAGTAATTTGTCTGTGAAACCATTTGAGATATAGTGAATGCTGCTTCATAATGTGATTTAACTTTAAGATCAATTAACTGTTAGTCTGAGATCAAAGCTATTGCATCTGTTAGATAACCTGAGCCAGTGATGGGAATGTGGTGACTGATTTGGGTGAATTTGTGAGTTATGGATTAGAAAGCTGAAATGGGATGGCTGAATTAAATGGCTTAGTTCTGAGTTTGTGTTTTGTTTTTCAAGGATGCAGAGAATAATAAAAGACTTTAAAAAATGCAGTGAGTACCTTTGGGGAAAGATGGGCTGACTGGGTATTGGTTCCTCTTTCTTTTAATTAAATCCCACTCCTTCTGTTGCAAAACTCCTGTATAATACCTAATAAAATTTACAGAGGTATTTTTAGAATGATGAGTTGCAGTTGTACAGTAATAATAAAGTTGATGTAAGGTGTTTGCTGATCAGTGTACAAATGTGAAGATTAATGAAAATTCTCATACTAGAGGAAAACTGTCAAGTTAATTATTGTCATTTAGATTTCAGGAATTTAAACACCAGTTTCATATTTTTTGCTTCTTGATGTGGGAACAACTGATGCAGTTCTAAGAACGATAATTTCATGAACGCTTTTTAGATTTCAGACCTATATTACCAGCCAAGTGGCTGTCCATGTCCTTTTTTTAAAATGATCATGTGGGTTGATTCTTGAGCCGTCCCGGTGGATTCCTGTTGTATGATTTTGCTGGTACCTGTTGTTGGAATACATGCTCTTGTTACCTGCTGATTTACAAATTCCTGCAATCCGTTTTCCCATCTTGGCTGTGAATTCACATGCTTCTGGCGGTGCGTCAGATCTGGCTTGCTTTACGCTGTAGTTTCCACGCTGTAGGCAATAGCAAGGGGGGCATAATTAAGCTGCCAATAGTTGGCTTTCACACTTTTTATTTTATTTGTGTTGCTAAAAACTGCTTTTTCAAAAAGCAATCATTGAAAGTTGCTGGTGTTCCTCTGAGATGGAGGTTTTAATATCTTCCTTAGTCTTAGCAAGTTATGGGAATCCAGATTATATTCACATACAAGCTCATATTCACCAATTTGTTTAATTAGCACAGCACAGTGATGTCAAGATTATGTGGCTTCCTATCAGAAGTAAAATATTTCAAGTTGAAAGAAAAATTTTGGTGAATCTGATTGGGCTGATTGTTTCTAACCTGGTAATTGAAGTCATTTTCCAATGAGCAAAAATGACTTGGTTTTGGACTAAACTTTGAATCTCTCTTCACTCTTCATGTTAAGCAATTGGTTGATGAATCAACTCTAAAAAATGTTCAGAGAGCCATGTCTTTATATTATCACACTCTGTGATTTGAACTTTGAATGTAGCTTTAAGCAAAATGAAGTTAGTATACTTTTCTCGCACAGAATTTTTCTATATACCTTACTAAATCTTTTTTTGGAATCCAGTGTGCTATAAAAGTAAATTTGATTTATTTCAGCAAGTTATGAATTTTCTGCATGCAGAAGGCTGATCTGGATATGATTTTCTCTAAATTCATTTGCAATTCTGAGAAAGATGCATTCTCCTCCTGCCTAGTTTATCTCAAGTAGCAAGCATGGACTTTGGGCCACACAGAGTGACAGCATTAAGCCTCACCCTGCCAATCCTTTATGCTGAGCTCTTCACTTGAAGGTGCAGTAGTCACAATGAGCACACTCCATTTTCCATCTTCCAGGTAGTCTGGGAGGGTAACGAACAAAGTGATGGAGGAATTCAGCAGGTCAGACAGCGTCTATGGAGAAAAATGGATGGATAACATGTTGGGTGAAGACCCCTCATCTGGACAGCCTTTTTTTTCCCCTTTTTGGCATCATATCTATTGGACTTAATCAAAATTACTGATGGACTCTAGGCAGGAGAGGATCAAATAGGTATCTTATTGATAAAACAGCTATTATTGCATTTCAAACCAGAAAGGGGCTTCTCAATATATTTTGATCAGGTTTTTACCTTGGAGGAACACTAGCACAGGACATGTTATCTTTTCTAGAGTGTGTGATACTTTTAAATTCCAAATTGTCCTGATTACAACACTGACTGCTATCTTTTCTTCCCCTCCCACCACTATCCTTTTTCTTCATAGTGAGAAATAAATCCAACACTGCCATCAGTGGCTCACAGACACAGACAGAGCGAAGCACCACCCGCGAAGGATGCAGCCAGCGTATGCCGCGCCAGCCAAGTGCTACAAGAGTCCCCAAGGGCAACAGTACTGGGAAAACTACTGCAAGTGGCAGCAGTGCACACACAACATCTAGCCAGTAGATTGATAGATGGCTAGTACCTTACAAATATGCCTGTGTCATTGGGTAGAGGTAATTTAAAACAGGGGTTCTGTCCTTGTATATTGTTTTGCTTCCTGTGTAAGTATATAGAGCGCATGACATTCTATTTATTTTGAGTTTTTAAATAGCTTGTATAAAGTCCATCCTGCAGATTTTGACCCAGAAATAAAGGGTGATGCATAATCTGCAAAGAGTGAGATAGAATTTGAACTAATAGTCAGTTTTGATATGTGTGACGTCCCTGATGTTTTGAAACCTGTAAGTTAAAACCATCTTGTATTCACTTATTTTAAAACAATACCAATGTTGAAATTGTAAACCTCAATGACAATAAAAATTAAAGATGTGCATTTAAAATTTAGTGATAAAATCAATAAAAGAGCAATGTCCATTTTTTTAAAGAAAACATAGACTCTTTGTTGTTTCAATTAATGCAGTCCCAGATCCTTGGGAAGAAAAGCTTTGAAAATTCTTGACACTGAAAAATTTCATGAAATATTCATTCCTAGGGAACCATTTCCCCTTTGTACCATTAACAAAGCCAAAGTAAAATCCCACCAGAAACCACGTCAAAACACTCCACAATGATGGCTTCCAGATAAGTATGTTTCATTGATTTTTCTGTGTATACTCTCACTGTATATAATGGATACAATAATGTCCTTCCTAAAGATTACCATCCAGTATCCATGTCTTTCCATCAACTCCAACAAACCTGGGTTCTTTGAACAGTGACCATCAATACTGAGATACCTTTTTATACTGTACATAACTCTAGGACTTTATTACATTACTTTATTTTAGAATTCTTGAAAGGTAACAGCAGTCTAAAAGGTAGCATCAAGTCTTATTAGCCAGTCCACTGCACCTGCATGTTTAATCCAGGGAGGATTAGAAAGGTAGTCTTAACAATTCTACATTAATAAACTTAAACTGCATAAAAGGGATATAATTCCTAAGCCAATCACTTGAAATACTTTTACTTTTAAAATGTGCAATCCTAATACGTTAATATAAACATCCTATCGTGCCAATTACTAATGTTGGTAAGGAAATTATATTTTGTTACAAACACCTCAGATTTCTTGACATCATCTGCTTCTGCATTAAACATTTCAGATGATCATACTTAGTAATGGTGTCATTCAAATGTTCAAAAGCGCACAATGGCCACCTTGAAGCTTTAATAGCTTCCTAATAGTTGCAGTTGGACTTTGAACTTTCTATCCAAGTAAACTAGTTTCCCTGTCTCTACTTTCAGGTATAAAATTAATGTTAATGTTGATGGACAAGTGCAGAATTCTTTTCAATGTTCCTAATACTTCTGTCAAGTTTCTGTGAGGGAGTCTACAAAACATCGCATAAAATTAATGAATAGTGGTGGAGCTGGACTTGATGCGCACAGTGTTGCAACCTGCTTCAGCCACCCAGGGAAGAAAACATCAATGGCTCTGCACGGAAGTGGACCAATGGACCAGGTGATTGTCTTGATTGTTTTTGTTGTGATCACAAGACCCAGTTGGACATTGGTAATGTAGAATACTGCAAATCCAATTCACTAGTTCATTGGCGAGACTAGCAGTAGGGGAGCTACATGGCCTCGGTTGTTACGCAGACCAGGCCTTCATTCATGCGTCAGGGTCGCCCGAGGCGGCCACTGAGGAAGAAGACACCAAAGCTGGCACTGGATCCCATGCTGCCTTGGGGTAGGCACCTTCCAATGGTGCTGCTCTCCAGTGCATTTGTCTGCAGCTGTACTGTGTGATATGAGGAACTGCTGCAGGCTGTTCTTGCAGAAACATGGCTTCAGGACAACATAAGTGAACCATCAATCTACAAGCCATGACACTCAGGAACGTAGGCTACTGTAGATTGTTATTTTTAATATTTTTGTCACTTTTTTACTATCAAACAGTTATTCTGCTGTCACAATTATATGTGCTGTGTGCAACTGTTGGTTGTGTTTTGCACCTTAGTCCCAGAGGAATGCTGTTTTGTTTGACTGTATTTATGTGAATGGCTGAATGACAAACTTGAACTTGAATAGTAAAACTTGGGAATCATAAAGACATCTCTAATTTCTAAATAGGTTTAAGTTTTCTTTTCAACAGGTTCTTACCACACCATCCTAATGTCTTCAACCTTCCAATCCTAGATACTTCACAAAAGATCCAAGAGCAATAAAATGCAGCTGCTTTTATTCATTTTCCACCTATCAACATTACTATAAACAAAAGTCTCATTCCTAGCAGTCATATTAAATTTGGCGTTTTTCTTCATATTTATTTCTAAGTCTGCTTTCAAACAAAATCATTAAATGATCTTTGAATTCTTACTTGCCCTAATCCAAGCTGCTTACCAAAGTGTCATTGTTCATAAAGGCTAAGGCACTATAACTATAATCAAGACTATCTAAATAAAATCAGCACCCTACATTTTTCAATGTACCCAATAAAATATCCATAACTGCATTAAATAAAATAAGGCAAAGAGGGCCTCCAGGTTTAGGCTCTATAGATGTGTGTGTTTCAATTTCCCTGTATTACTCTCTTTCAATGTAAGTATGTTTGAATAAACGTCCACCACAATGCCAACTAAATGTTTTTCAACATTCATATAACAAACTCTTTATTGTTACTTTGTGAGCCACTGACTCAAAAACTTTAGTTAAATTGATAAAAACTGCTGTTGAGTTCTTATCAAAAGCAACACACACAAAATGCTGGAGGAACTTGAGTCTAGCAGCATCTATGGCAATGAATAGATAGTCAACGTTTTGAGTTAAGACCCTTCTTTGGTCCTGTGTCTGTTGCTTTGGATTTCCTGCATTTGTAGACTTTCTCACATTTATGCTAAGTTCTTGTGATTCTTTTTGGCAACTTGCATGATATTCTTCAAAACTGGTGAATTTTGATTTTCTTAAAGCCCTTCTGAGTGCTATTTGAAATGATGGCCTCAATCAGTCTTCTCAGTTTCTTTGTAGAAAAAGAATAAGTGGAGATGATCGTAGTGGGTCTCCAAATATTAATGTTCTTCAGTTTAACTGGATCATCAGACTTTGGCTGCAGCTGAAGACTGTGCTAAGTACTGTATTTAATTCCATTTTCATGATCTTCAATTTTAAACTATCCTGATTGGCAACTGTACTTTAATGAAACTACTTAAGTGGAGGTGGGATCGTATGGCTTAGTGTTGGAGCCTGCTGTAATTCACAGTAGTCATCAATATCCTGTTTAGTGGGTGAGGCCATTGTCTGAACTCATCTGCCTTCTTGCTGATTACTTCTCAGCTGAACTCACTGGAGATGAAGCTTCTGATACTTTTTTGTGTGGAAGTAGAAGATTAGAGGAAAGTGTGGCTTAATTCACTGTACTCATTACTGTCTTTTACTGTATATGTGATTTTAAAAAGTGCTTAAATGATTGTACAAGTGAAATTAAGCATCAACTTTATTTGCCATATACATCTACATTTTTAGGAACTTACTGTGGTGTAACAATAGCAACAATATTCAACAATTATAAGAATAATGAATTGTATAAATTAAGAGGTTAAAGTATTGATGTTGAATAAAATGCACTTAAATGCCAGCATGTATTTTTCAATGTAAATGTGGTTCAAAGTGTTTACAGTGCATTTTAGTGCCTGAAGTAATAGATAGAACGGGATGAAGGAGGGCTGGTTAAATAAGAATGATCAGATTAAGTACCTGGGAGAAGAAATTTAAACTGGTGTGAATTTCTTTTTTTAATATCACGATAGCTCTTTTCAGAAGGAAGATGAAAGTGGATGCTGATCAACATTGCAGCTGGGACACCACCTCTGCAAGCCCATCTCACTGGACAAGTTTCTTAACAAAGCTAAGAATGTAGAATACTAGGACTTCCGGTAAGATGGCGATTGCTTAGTCGCTCCGAACTTTTGCTCCGTTATTCTTCTTACCTTTGCACTATGTGTCTCCCTTCTTAAACCTTAGTTAGGTATTTTATTAGTTCTCTTCTACCTGCCTGCGAACACATCTATCTTATAATGGCTACCAAAAGTACTAAAACTGGGAAAAAGGAAACTTCTACGGCTTTGTCGGCTGACATTCTCGCTGTTCTGGAACAACATCGACAAGATACTTTAATGGATTTTAGAACTGAATTTAGAACTTCTTTCAACCAGCTGAATGCCAAACTGGATCAGATTAATGCTAGAGTGGATGATCATGATGAACATTTACCTCGCATTGACGTAGCTTCTGAAGATTTAAAACGCCGTGTTCAATATCTTGAAACTCTCTGCTCCAACCTAGAGGAGAAGAATAGTAAACTTTTTTCCTAAATGGTGGATCTTGAAAATTGGAGCAGACGTTGCAATCTACGAATTCTTGGTTTGCCAGAGGCCACCGAAAAGGGCTCTCCCGTTGAATTTTTTTCCAAGTTTCTCTGTGAGATTTTCGGGAAAGAATTTATTCCGACTCCACCTGAGCTTGAAAGGGCACACAGGATCTATGTACCTCGAGCAATTCTGGGTTCCCGCCCACGGCCGATTATTTTATGCTTTCAGCAATACCAGGTGAAAAACCATTTGATGATGGAGGCACGCCGCAGAGGTACTTTTGCCTTTCAAAATACGGTCATTCGTTTTGTGGAAGATTTTGCCCCCCAGGTTCTGAAGATGCGTGCTGAGTTTAAAGGTGTAATGAAAGTGCTTTTTGATCACGGATTCAGACCCTTTCTTCAAAACCCAGCCGATCTTCAAATTATGCTTACTACTGGAGATTATAAGTGGTTTAAATCAGTGAAGGAGGCTGAGGCGTTTGTTGGAAGTCTCCTAGCCACCTTGTCTTCTTCGGAACCGGCCTGACCTTCTCAAATGGTTGATAAGTATTTCTCAAAGTAAAACTATCTTTTCTGAACTCAGACTTTACTTGAATAATTCAGTCATTATCTATTGAAACTCTAAGGGCTGTAGTCAATCTCTCCCTGGACTTGGTGCATTTTTTCTAAATAGATAATTTAAGTTTAATGTTTCCCTGCGAACAAATAGATTTTACCTGTGTAATCTATTTTATTTTTGTATAACCTTATCTATAGAGAGCTACAATTGTCTTTAACTTGTTTTGGAGGTTTGGAGTTTTTATTGAAGGCCTCCCTGTTGGTTGATTCATAGTTTAAGTTTTGCTTTTTTTTTCTGTAAATGGTTGATAAGGACTCTCTTTGAATTTTATAATTTCCCCCTTTTCTCCCTCCTTTTTTTTTTAATCTTTTATAATTTTTCGCGGGTAGGTTAGTTTTAGTTTTCTTCTGATTTTCTTTGTATTAAGTTTTATACTTCTGTTGAAGTTGTTCCTATTTATAATTCTGTTTTCTAGTGCATAAATTAGTTACTATTTGCTATATTATTTATACGGAACTTTTGTTAACGACACAGAACTGGAAGTCATACTTGGGTTAATTTTTTTGGTAGAGCTAGCTGCTTTTTTAGGTAGCCGTCTAATTTTGGGTTGCGAGGCGGGGTGGGTTCTCCAGTTCCAACACTATTCATTGTTTCTTTTGTTTTCCTTTGTTATTCAGGACATGTCTCTGTTTTGATTCTACGGATCTATGTTTACATTTTTGCTCCCAGACTGTTATTGTACTGCTTGATTTTTTATATGCCTGCTACCTTCTATGCACTAACAATTGATAATGGTTAATTCACTTAAATTTGTGAGCTGGAATGTAAAGGGACTGAATCATCCTGTTAAAAGAAGGAAGGTCTTCTCCCATATTAAACAACTCAAAGCTGGCATTGCTTTCCTTCAAGAAACTCATATTCGTAGTTTTGATCATTCTCGGCTTCTGTCAAAGTGGGCGGGTCAGCATTTTCATTCATCCTTTGCTGCCAAAGCTGGGGGGGGGTCTCCATCCTTATTAATTCAAATATTCCTTTTGAACTCCATAATAAGATATCTGATACAAATGGCTGTTTTATTATTGTTTCTGGTAAATTATACAATACTAAAGTTGTACTAGCAAACCTGTACGCTCCCAATTTTGATGATGTTAATTTTTTTGAACGTTTTTTCTCCTCGCTACCAGATTTAAACTCATACTCTCTTATACTGGGTGGCGATTTCAATTGTTGGTTAGATCCTAATTTGGATCGATCGTCCTCTGTTACTAGACTACTTACTAAATCTGCCTTAGCTATTCACTCTTTTCTCTCTAATTATGGTATCTCTGATATATGGCGTTTCCTTCATCCCACTGAGAGAGACTACTTTTTTTTCACATGTTCACCATACCTTTACTAGAATTGACTACTTTTTACTCGATAATCAACTTATTCCATCTGTCTATTCTTGTGACTATCAGAGTATACTGATTTCTGACCATGCCCCAATTACTTTGTCTTTAAATTTTCCTGGTCTCCCTCAGAGGAATAAACACTGGCGTTTTGACTCGACTTTATTATCGGATGATGATTTTCTAAAATTTATTAAGGATCAGATAACCTTTTATTTTAACACCAATACATCATCTGAAATGTCATCCCAGATTGTCTGGGATGCCATGAAAGCATATTTGAGGGGTCAAATAATCTCCTATACAGCAAATCTTAATAGAAAGTCCTGTGCAGATCGATTAGACCTCATTAATCAGATTAAAGAATTGGATCAACTGTATGCTCAAACTAAGAATCCTGAATTATACAAGAAGCGTGTAGAACTTCAAACTAAATTTAATCTTCTGTCTACTCAACCTGTCGAACGCCAACTTCTTGAAAGTAAGAGTCGCTTCTATATTCATGGTGACAAATCTGGTAAATTTCTAGCCAATCAGCTGAGACGTTCCAAAGCCAAACAACATATTACAAAGATCCGGAAGGAGAATGGAGACTTTACATCGGATCACTTAGAAATCAATGACGCATTTAAAATTTTCTATTCTCGACTTTATTCCTCTGAATCTTTGAATGACAATATCTCTGTTGATCACTTTTTAAATAATCTGAATATTCCTTCGCTTTCATCTGATTTTAAAGCCAAACTTAATGCGCCTATTTCATCAGAAGAAATATCTTTTGCAATTTCTTCATTGTCCTCAGGGAAATCTCCTGGACCTGATGGGTTCCCCATAGAATTTTATAAATCATTCTCTTCACTTCTTTCCCCTCAGTTATTCTCAGTATTATCTGACTCGTTTAATTACGGTAAATTGCCACCCTCTTTTAATGAGGCATCTATTATTCTTTTATTAAAAAAGGGTAAAGACCCAACAGAGTGTTCCTCGTATAAGCCGATTTCTTTGCTCAATGTTGATGTTAAAATCTTGGCCAAAGTTTTGGCTTATAGATTAGAAACTGTTATCCCCTCTATTATTTCTGATGATCAAACTGGTTTTATTAAAAACCGTCTTCCTTTTTTTAACATTTGGCGTTTATTTAACATTTTATATTCACCTCCAACTGGGATTCCTGAATGTGTTATTTCCCTCGATGCGGAGAAAGCATTTGATTGTATAGAGTGGAACTACCTTTTTGCAGTTTTAGAAAAATTTGACTTCGGTCAAAGTTTTATCTCTTGGATTAAATTGCTGTATTTGTGTCCTACTGCCTCTGTTTTGACTAATTTTCAGAAATCCCAGTTATTTAACTTCAAACGTGGCACCCGCCAGGGATGCCCTTTAAGTCCCTTTCTCTTTGATTTGGCTATAGAACCTTTGGCGATAGCATTTCGAAACTGTCCTGAATTGACCGGGATTTGGAGAGGGGGTGTTGAGCATAGAGTTTCTCTTTATGCTGATGACTTATTACTTTTTCTTTCAAATCCGTCTACATCCTTACCTCCAATGTTTTCACTTCTTGATCAGTTTAGCCAGTTCTCTGGCTATAAACTTAATTTACATAAGAGCGAACTTTTCCCAATTAATAAAGAAGCACAAGAATTAACATTTCGTGATCTCCCTTTTAAAGTAATTCATAATCAATTTACTTATCTTGGGATTACAGTCACAAGGAAGTTTAAAGATCTCTTTCGTGAAAATTTTGCCAATCTTTCATATACTATAAAACAGAGTCTGTTACAATGGTCACCTCTATCTATGTCTTTGGTAGGTCGTATCAATTTTGTTAAAATGTATGTTCTCCCTAAACTTTTATATTTATTTCAATCAATCCCAATTTTTATTCCTAAATCTTTTTTTGATTCCTTAGACTCTATTATTTTGTCATATCTGTGGAAGAATAAGCGCTCTAGAATTAATAAAGTTTATCTCCAAAAATCTAAAAAAGAGGGTGGCATGGCTTTACCTAACTTTCGTTTATATTATTGGGCAGCCAATATACGTTGCTCTACCTTTTGGTCTTTTTTCCATGGCCAACCCAAGTGCCCTAATTGGGTGGCAATGGAGTTGAGTTCCACTAAAGATTTATCTATCTCTGCACTTCTTGGCTCTGTACTCCCTAGTAGTTTGTCCAGATTAATTGTTAATCCTCTTGTTAGACACACTTTGCGTATATGGGCTCAGTTTAGGAAGTTTTATGGTTTCCATGGTTTTTCCTTTTCTAGCCCTATCTTACATAATCACCTTTTTTTACCTGCTACGTATGATTCAGCATTCCATGATTGGTATAGGAAGGGCATTAGACATTTTGAAGATCTTTTTATTGATAATCGCTTCGCATCTTTTCAACAGCTCTCTGCTAAGTTCAATCTGCCCAATGCTCATTTTTTTAGATATCTCCAAATTAGACACTTTATTAATCCTTTAATTCCTAACTTCCCTGAAATGCCTGAGAAAAATGTTATGGATTTCTTTCTTTCTATTAATCCACTAGGTAAAGGTTTAATATCATTTATTTGTGATAAATTAGCATCCTTACAGCGTGCCCCTGTGGATAAAATTAGAATGGCTTGGGAGCATGATTTAAATATCTCCTTATCTGATGAGATTTGGGATTCGATTCTCAAATCGGTTAATTCAACCTATCTTTGCGCTCGCCATTGCCTTTTACAGTTTAAGATTGTTCATAGAGTCCATATGTCTAAATCTAAACTATCCCGATTTTACCCTAACATCAGTCCTCTCTGTGATAAATGCAAAAGGGGCGAGACCTCTCTCATTCATATGTACTGGTTTTGTCCTAGCTTGGAGAAATTTTGGAAAGACGTCTTCATAACGTTATCTTGTATTCTGAATCACCACCTAGAACCTAACCCTTTAATTGCTTTGTTTGGTTTTTTGGGTGAGACAGATTTACGTCTGAGTTCGACTAAGTGTCGAATATTATCTTTTGCTTCTCTCCTGGCTAGACGTTTAATCCTCCTCAGATGGAGGGATGTTGCCCCGCCCACGCATGCTCAATGGCTTAATGATATTATGTCCTGCTTAGACCTTGAAAAAATTCATTATTCAGTTCTTAATTCAGATACAAAGTTCCATAAGTTCTGGGGACCTTTTATTGAGTATTTTCATAACCTTCCTCTTAACAAAGGTTTTTTTTTTGGTCCCTTGCTTTCAGCTCCTTTTTTGTTGGTAGTAGGCATTAATATCTTCTGTTGCTAAGTGTATTTACAGTTTTGGGGGTTTGAATGTCCTGATGTATACTCTCTAGATTGTGTTGTGGTTGGTCTGGAGTTCTTTTTTGTTGCGGGGCTTGGGGAGGATACTAATTTTACATATCTTCAATTTGGGTGCTTTCTCAATTATCTTCTTTTGTATTATATTATTATTGTATGTTTATTTTTGCACTGTATTAATGTTCTTCATTTCGATCTGGGTTTTTTTATCTATAGCGATGTAGAAAATGTATAAAAAAACTAATATATAAAAAAAAGAATGTAGAATACTTATTTTTTTTAATTTATGGGAGAAGTGGGCAGTGGGTATTAGACTTTGCCCTGAGCATTAGAACTTCTGTTTTCCCTGTTTACTAATTGTAGGAAAATTTAGGCTGCTCTGTCATTCAGCACGATAATGGTGGTTAGTTCCATTCAACTGCCTCCCATTTGGCGCATAGGAGATTGTAGGCAGAAAGTGTCAAAATTTGCATTCAGGGACTCAGGATATTCTGAAGCACGAAACCTGGGACTTAATTTCCTCTATAAAGCTTTTGTACCCATAGCATGCGGGCCTATTTGTTTATCTGCGGCAAGAATAATACTTAGTTTTTAAATTGAACGCTAACTGTAAGGAGATCATTTCTTACACTTATGCTCCATCACCAAACTTGAGTAGTTTTAGTTTTCACAATGATTGGAATACAGTAAAACTGTATCCATAATCTGTTGATGTTTTAATGCCATACATATATTTTTATGCATCTACCAGAGAGATTACACACCAACGAAATGGAGTACTGTATCATCAATTTAACACATTTGGGTTCAACAGGAAACCAAACTGGATGAGATCTTACCATTCTTTTATAGATGAAGGAAATAAATTTCCTGAATCAGTGATTTTAACTTTTTATTAGCAGAATGACTTTATTTACTGAAAATACAAATTTTATTTTAAAATTACTTCTCTCCCCTCCATCTAAGTCAACAATTCTGATGTCTTTCTATGTCAAGCCTCGTGTGCTGTGTGGCCTGCAGTGGAAAAGTCAGTTCCCTACATGAATGAAGGATTTAGCCAACCAGACCAAACTATTTTAAAACTACAAAACAAGTTTTCTATTATATCCACACATCAGATATTTCAGCTGGGATGTAATTTTGCTTTAACTATACTTGAAGTCCTGTAGCTTTTCTTCCATCTATCCAACTCTTACCTTGATATCAAACCAGTATTAATGCTGTGCAAATCAGTGACCTAAATAGAGGTTATTGGATAACTTTACAAACATTGTAATAACATTGGTTTCAAGTTATTTATTTTGACATGTACACTGAGTAATTTAGTGGCTGGGTTGATAATTCCTTATGAAAGTCTTTTAAAATAATTATTACATGTTTTTTTCTAATTATATGCCCTCAAAGTTGAGTAGATTTTGTAAATTAAACAGTAGAGACTAAGTAATAAGGAGAATGGTATTAACACAAGAGATTCTGCAGATGCTGGAGGAACTCAACAAGTCAGGCAGCATCTATGGAAAGGAATAAAGAGTCGACATCACCGAATCAAAGGTGGTAACAAATCAGCATAAGGAGGGAGATTGAATGGTTGCCACAACAGCAAACTCAATGTCAGCAAAATTAAAGTGCTGATTACTGACTGCAGGAGGAGAAAATCAGAGGTTCATGAGCCAATCCTTATCAGGGGATCAGAGGAGGAAGGGGTAAGCAACTTTAAATTGGTTATTATTTAAGAGGCTTTGTCCTGGGTCCAGAATGTAAGTGCCATTAAAGAAGACATGGCAGTGCCTCTACTTAAAAGATTGTTAAGATTCAGCATGTCATCTAAAACTTTGACAAACTTCTATAGGTGTACAGTGGAGAATATTCTGACTGGTTGCATCATGGGCTGGTATGGAATACCAATGCCCTTGAATGGAAAAGCCTACAAGAAATAGTGGATACAGCCCAGTTCATCGCAGATAAAGCACTTAACACCACTGAGCTGTTGTGGGAAAGCTTTAAGGACCCTCACCATCCAGACCATGATCTCTTTTCACTGCTGCCATGAGGAAGGAGGAACAGGAACCTCAGGCCCCACACCACTAGGTTCAGGATCAATTATTACCCCTCAACTATCAGGCTCTTGCATTAGCTCACTCACCCCAATACTGAACTGATTCCACAATCTATAGACTCAATTGCAAGGGCTCTACAACTCGTAACACAATATTTCTTAATTTTTTTTCATTTTGCAACTATTTGTTGCCTTTTGCACAGTGGTTATTTGTCCAACTTTGTGCAGTTTTTCATTGAATCTGTTGTATTTCTTTGTATGTACTGTAAGTGCTCATGAGAAAATAAATCTGGTGACATATGTGTATTTTGATAATAAATTTACTTTGAAGTTTGAACATTTCAGGCTGAGACCCTTCATCAGGACTAGTATGAAGGCAGAAGAAGTAAGAATAAGAAGGTGGGGGGAGGGGGAGGAGCACAAGCTAGATAGTGCTAGGTAAAGCCAGGTGAGGGAGAAGGTAGGTGGGTAGGAGAATGGGAAATGATAGACTGCCAAGAAGGGATAGAAAGTTACAAAACTGATTATGTATCTGCATATAGGTAGCACTCAAAAGAAACTAGGAATTGAAAGTGCAAGTAGAAATAAATATCTGACAGTGATCACAGAGACATGGGTGTGGGTGTGGCACAGAATTAGACCTGAGTATAGAAGAATATGTACTTTGGGAGGGCATTTAAGAAAAGCTGGTGGAATTGCTTAGAACAATAGAGAGGGATGACCCAAGTTCAGGAAACCAGAATGTACAAATAATAAGCAATTATTCAAGTTTACCACATGTACATCGAAACATATGATGAAATGTGACATTTGCATTAACAACCAACACACCCAAGGGAGTATTGGGACAGTCCGCAAGTGTTGCCACACATTCTGCCACCAACACATCGTGCCCATGATCCTCAGCAGAACTCCATAGAACACAGTAAGTAACAAGACAACAGCAAAACAAGTCCTGTTCCTCCTCACCTACACTCAGTAGCCACTTTATTTTACATACCTACAGTATCTAACAAAGTGGCCACTAAGTGTTTGGTTGTGGTCTTCTGCTGCTGTAGCCATCCACTTCAGGGTTCGACGTGTTGTGTTCAGAGATGCTTTTCTGCACACCACTATTGTAACACGTGGTTATTTGAGTTACTGTCTCCTTCCTGTCAGTCTGAACTAGTCTGACCATTCTCCTCTGACTTCTCTCATTAACAAAGCATTTTTGCCTACAGAACTGCTGCTCACTGGATGTTTTTTTGCACCATTTCACACCAGTTTTTTGTAAATTCTAGAGACTGTTGTGTGTTAAAATCTCAGGAGACCAGCAGTTTATGAGATGCACAAACCACCCCATCTGGCACCAGCAATCATTCCATGGTCAAAGTTACTTGGATCGCATTTCTTCCCCCATTCTGATTTGAACAACAACTGAACCTTTTGATCATGTCTGTGTGTTTTATGCATTAAGTTGTTGCCACATGACTGGCTGATTAAATATTTGCATTAATAAGCAAGTGTACCGAATAAAATAGCCACTGAGTGTACACAGTCCCTCTCTTCAGCCTCCAGAGGAGTCAGACTCAGGATCACAAACATTGAGCTTCAACCTCCCCGCACACTTGCAGTCATTCACAGATTCTGGACTCGGGCCAAAAGGCCTTGACTTACAGCCTTCCAATTTGACCCTTGGGCCTCAATCCTCGGCATCGACCCCAGGACCCACTGATCACCAAACAATGCTTGAAAAACTCAGCAAGTTAGGTAGCATTTGTGAGAGCTGATGGTGTAAGTCAAGAATTTGGGTTGGATCATGCATCAGGACTGAGCGGGATGGAGAAAGATGGCCTACATATAATCATATGAAGGAGGACTGAGACTGAGGTTGGTAGGTAATAAATTAAAGTAGATGAGGGAGAAAGGATGATGGTCAAATGGAACAGTGTGGGGCAGAGGGGAGAGGATGGGAAAGATGAACAAAGGAAGAGAAAACTAGGTGGACAGGTGAATGGGTGTGGAAGGAGAACACCAGGGTTCTGGATTACATGAAACCTGGACAAGCCGGTGAGCACTGTGAGGGTCATGTTTTTTTACTTCTCCAGTGCGTTCAACACCATCTGCCCTGCTCTGCTGGGTGAGAAGCTGACAGTGATGTAGGTGGATGCTTCCCTGGTGTCAT
The DNA here is from genome assembly GCF_048418815.1 of Hemitrygon akajei. Taxonomy (NCBI): domain Eukaryota; kingdom Metazoa; phylum Chordata; class Chondrichthyes; order Myliobatiformes; family Dasyatidae; genus Hemitrygon; species Hemitrygon akajei. The sequence continues at coordinate 2,800,655 of NC_133137.1, read as the reverse complement.
GGATTATTGATTACCTGACTGGCAGACCACAGTACGTGTGCTTGCAACACTGTGTGTCAGACAGAGTGGTCAGCAGCACTGGGGCTCCACAGGGGACTGTCCTGTCTCCTTTTCTCCTCACCATCTACACCTCGGACTTCAACTACTGCACAGAGTCTTGCCATCTTCAGAAGTTTCCTGATGACTCTGCCATAGTTGGATGCATCAGCAAGGGAGATGCTGAGTACAGAGCTACGATGGGAAACTTTGTCACATGGTGCGAGCAGAATCATCTGCAGCTTAATGTGAAAAAGACTAAGGAGCTGGTGGTGGACCTGAGGAGGGCTAAGGCACCGGTGATCCCTGTTTCCATCCAAGGGGTCAGTGTGGACATGGTGGAGAATTACAAATACCTGGGGATACAAATTGACAATAAACTGGACTGGTCAAAGAACACTGAGGCTGTCTACAAGAAGGGTCAGAGCCATCTCTATTTCCTGAGGAGACTGAGGTCCTTTAACATCTGCCGGACGATGCTGAGGATGTTCTACGAGTCTGTGGTGGCCAGTGCTATCATGTTTGCTGTTGTGTGCTGGGGCAGCTGGCTGAGGGTAGCAGACACCAACAGAATCAACAAACTCATTCGTAAGGCCAGTGATGTTGTGGGGGTGGAACTGGACTCTCTGATGGTGGTGCCTGAAAAGAGGATGCTGTCCAAGTTGCATGCCATCTTGGACAATGTCTCCCATCCACTCCATAATGTACTGGTTAGGCACAGGAGTACATTCAGCCAGAGACTCATTCCACCGAGATGTAACACTGAGTGTCATAGGAAGTCATTTCTGCCTGTGGCCATCAAACTTTACAACTCCTCCCTTGGAGTGTCAGACACCCTGAGCCAATAGGCTGGTCCTGGACTTATTTCCACTTGGCATGATTAACTTCTTTTTATTTAATTACTTATGGTTTTATATTGCTATATTTCTTCACTATTCTTGGTTGGTGCAGCTGTAACGAAACCCAATTTCCCTCAGGATCAATAAAGTATGTCTGTCTGTCTGAAACCAGAAAGTTCAATATTCATGCCTAAGTGGAATATGAGATGTTTTCCCAATTTGTGTTTGGTCTCACCATAGCAATGCCCAAGGACAGACAAGTCAGTTTGAGAGAAGGAGGGAGAATTAAAATGAGAGGGCCAGAAGGTTGAGACGGCTGCTGAGGACAGAGCACAGGTACTTCACTAAATGGTTGCCTACATTACAGTTGCTTTTTCCAATACTGCAGTGGCCACATAGTGAGTATTTGGTACAGTAGACCACTTTCAAAAATTGCGGGGGATTCTCTGCTTCACTTGGAGGAGTAGTAGTATAGTGCAATCACTTGAGTCATGTTTGATGTTCTCCTAAGGGGTTATTCCCTCAATGGAGAACAATTATGCATGGCCATTTAATGTGGCGAGGCTGATGCATGGGCAGCCACTCCACTACCCTTGTCAGATCAGTGTCAGGGTCTTGTGGCATGACAACCAAGACAACTGATGACTCTTCACTGTTGCAACCTTCCTCCACCTTCACTGCTGTTGTGATGTCTCACCAGCTTCCACCAGTTCCACCGCTGAGGTCTGGGTTGGTTTGCTCTTTGTGTGGAACCTCCCCCTTGACCTTACCACCATGGATGACCCTACCAGGAGTTAAGCTCCAAATATCATCACTCTTTGGATCTCAGGAACTCACTTGGAAAGGCTTTGTAGGTCCTGAATGGCTGTGAGGGAACAGGTGTTATCCTTTCTATTTTGCAGGGGACAAGGAGGGAAGGGTGGGTGGGGAAAGAGGTGTGGACAGGGAAGCACAAAGGGGAAGATGTGGCTAATGTTGGGCTCATGGAGTCAGCAGAATTGATAAAGGGTAGTGTATTGGACACAAATGCAGGTGGGGTGAGTTGGGAGGACAAAGGGAATACCATTGCTGCGCTATCTGGTGATGGTGGGGGTGCTGGGAATGAGTTCACGGGTAAGAGCAGACATGAAGGAAATGGAGGAATTTCAGGAGATCTTTCAGAGTAAGTAGAATGGATGCATTCTACTGAGAGAAAAATTCCAAGGGAGCATAGACTTCATGGTTAATTATAAAGGCTGATACTAGCAAATGTAAATGCAAAGCATATCATTGAACAAAGATGAATGTAAGGTTCAAAGAATTGAATAGCATATAAAAGCAGTAAAGAATATATAAAAATGAATAAGAATGGAAAAGTGAGAGTATGAGAAAAACTGAAAACTGAAGAGTTCTATAGTTAAAATAGATAAGGGTTAACAAACTGAGCTACAGAAGTGACTCTAGGAAGCTAATAATGAAAAATAAGGAGATTCCAAGGAAGGTTAATTTGATTGAAAGACTATGAATTTTTTGAAGAGGTTACAAGGAAAGTTGATGAGGGTAAAGCAGTGGATGTTGTCTATATGGACTTCAGTAAGACCTTTGACAAGGTTCCGCACAGAAGGTTAGTTATGAAGGTTCAATCGTTAGGTATTAATATTGAAGTAGTAAAATGGATTCAACAGTGGCTGGATGGGAGATGCCAGAGAGTAGTGGTGGATAACTGTTTGTCAGGTTGGAGGCCGGTGACTAGTGGTGTGCCTCAGCAATCTGTACTGGGTCCAATGTTATTTGTCATATACATTAATGATCTGGATGATAGGGTGGTAAATTGGATTAGTAAGTATGCAGGTGATACTAAGGTAGGTGGCATTGTCGATAATGAAATAGGTTTTCAAAGCTTGCAGAGAGATTTAGGCCAGTTAGAAGAGTGGGCTGAACGATGGCGGATGGAGTCTAATGCTGATAAGTGTGAGGTGCTACATTTTGGTAGGAATAATCCAAATAGGACATACATGGTAAATGGTAGGGCATTGAAGAATGCAGTAGAACAGAGTGATCTAGGAATAATGGAGCATAGTTCCCTGAAGGTGGAATCTCATGTGGATAGGGTGGTGAAGAAAGCTTTTGGAATGTTGGCCTTTATAAATCAGAGCATTGAGTATAGGAGTTGGGATGTAATGTTAAAATTGTACAAAGCATTAGTAAGGCTGAATTTGGAGTATTGTGTACAGTTCTGGTCACCAAATTATAGGAAAGGTCTCAACAAAATAGAGCACAGAGAAGATTTACTAGAATGTTACCTGGGTTTCAGCACCTAAGTTACAGGGAAAGATTGAACAAGTTAGGTCTTTATTCTTTGGAGCGTAGAAGGTTGAGGGGGGACTTGATAGAGGCATTCAAAATTATGAGAGGGATAGATAGAGTTGACATGGATAGGCTTTTTCCATTGAGAGTAGGGGAGATTCAAACAAGAAAACATGATTTGAGAGTTAGGAGGCAAAAGGGTAACACGAGGGGGAATTTCTTTACTCAGAGAGTGGTAGCTGTGTGGAACGAGCTTCCAGTGGAAGTGGTAGAGGCAGGTTCGGTATTGTCATTTAAAGTAAAATTGGATAGGTATATGGACAGGAAAGGAATGGAGGGTTATGGGCTCAGTGGGACCAGGTGACAGTAAGCGTTTGGCACAGACTAGAAGGGCCGAGATAGCCTGTTTCCGTGCTGTAATTGTTAAATGGTTGTATGGAATATAATTCCTTCATTCAAAGTGGAAGAGTTATATTTGCAATCTTCCTGCAGGCCAGTTAGTGTCACAGCTGTAATCAGTAAAATGTGAGAAACTACTCTAAGCGTTGTAGCAGAATGCTTAGAAAAATACTTAAGGTAAACAGGTAAAGTCAACACCGTTTTTTGAAAGGGAAATTATGTTTGAGTAATGTACTGGAGTCCTTTGAAGAATTAACCTACTGTGGATAATGGGAAATTAATGAAGGTTTTAATCAAAATTTCCACTTCTGAGTTTATTGCAGGAAATGAAAGCTCGTGGTATAGGAGCTAACACTTTGGCATGGGGAGAAGAACCGCTGGCTAAAAGGAGACAGAGCAGGCATAAATAGGTCTTTTCCTGGTTGGCAAGAGGTAACCAGTGGTGTGATGAAGGGATCAATGCTGAAGCCTCGACCTTTTACAGTGGGCTGCTGGGATCTAATGTACAATTGCTACATTTGCTGATGATAAAAGATAAATATGAAAGTAAGAGGCAAACAAAAATAAATTAAGTGAGTGGACATAAATCTGGAAAATGGAGCATAATAGGGGGAAATGTGAAATTGTCCACTTTTGCAAGAAATTTTTAAAAACTATATTTAGCTCTAAGTTGCAGAAGTCAAAGTGTATGATTATCAAAATTTTTAGTATGTAGGTGTTCAAATAGAAAAACTAAGAGTTGCTCTTTATTGATAGGGGAATCAAATGCAAAAGTAAGGAAGTCAAGTTTCAGTTGTATAAGCACTGATGCAAAGAACAAAGTGCTGGAGGAACTCTGGGTCAAGCAGCATGTGTGCAGGGAAAGGAATTGTTCAGACTTCTGCGGAGACTCCATATCAATACTTACCTATCCCAGACTATGCCTGGAAGATGTTAGTTGTCTGTGAAGAAAGTTTGAACAGGCTAAATTTGTTGGAGTTTAGAAAAGTGTGAGACAACAAGATGGAACTGGTGACCATAAAATATAGATGCAGAATCAGGCCATTTACCCCATCAAGTCTGCTCTACCATTTCATAATGGCAGTTCCAACTTTCCTCTCAGCCCTGGTCTCCTGCCTTCTCCCTGTATCCCTTTGTGCCCTGACTAATCAAGAACCTATCAACCTCTGCCTTAAATATACATACATTCTTGGCCTGGACAGCTGCTTGTGATAACGAATTCCGCAAATTCACCACTCTCTGGCTAAAGAAAGATCCTGCCGAAGGGTCTTGGCCCGAAACGTTGACTGCTCATTTCAATGGATGCTGTCCGACCTGCTGAGTTCATCCAGCTTTTGTACGTGTTGATTTGACCACAGCATCTGCAGTGTACTTTTTGTTTACTGTTCACAGTACTCCTGCTTTATGAAGTTTCAACATTACATCCTTGCTTTTATATTCTAGTCCCCTTGAAATATAAATATAAATGTAACATTGAATTTGCCTTCCTTACCACAGACTCAACCTGTAAAGTAACCTTTAGGAAATCTTGCACAAGGACCCCCACGTCCTCTTGCACCTTAGTTTTTGTATTTTCTCTCCCATTTAGAAAATAGTCAACCTTTTCTGTTCTTCTACCAAACATACACTTCACGACACTGTTTCATCTGCCATTTCTTTGCCCATTCTCCTAATCTGTCTAAATCCTTCTGTAGCCTCTCTACTTCCTTAAAACTACCTGTCCTTCTGCCTATCTTCACATCATTTGCAAACTTTGCAACAAAACCATCAATTCCATCATCCTAATCATTGACATATAATGTGAAAAGAATCGGTCACAACTCAGACTCCTGTGGAACACCACTAGTCACTGGCAACCAAGCAGAAAAGGCTCCTTTTATTCCCACTCTTTGCCTCCTGCCAATCAGCCACTGCTTAATCCATGCTAGAATCTTTCCTGTAATGCCACCAGCTCATAACTTGTTAAGCTCCCTCATGTGTGGCACCTTGTCAAAGGCCTTCTGAAAATCCAAGTACACAACATCAACCAATTCTCCTTTGTCTATCCTGCTTGTTACTTCTTCAAAGAATTCCAACAGATTTGTCAGGCAAGAGTTTCCCTTAAGGAAACCATGCTGACTACAACCTATTTTATCATGTACCTCCAAGTACCCTGCGACCTCAACCTTAATAATCGACTCCAACATCTTCCCAACCACTGAGATCAGACTAACTTGCCTATAGCTTCCCTTCTTCTGCCTCTCTCCCTTCTTGAAGAATGGAGTGCCATTTGCGATTTTCCTGTCTTCCAGAACCATCCCAGAATCTAGTGATTCTTGAAAGATCATTACTAATATTTACACGATCTCTTCGGCCAGAACTCTGGGGTGTACATCATCTGGTCCAAGTGACTTATCTAACTTCAGACCTTTCAGTTTCCCAAGAACCTTCTGACTATTTATGGCAACTTCACACACTTCATAGCCCCGACACCTGGAACTTCCAGCATACTGCTAGTGAAGAGTGATGCAAAATATTTATTCAGTTCATCCACTATTTCATTGTCTCCTATTACTATCCAGCATCATTTTCTGGTGATCCGATATCTATTCTCACCTCTCTATAGGTACATGAAGAATCTTTTGGTATCCTCTTTAATATTATTGCTAACTTACTTTTGTATTTCATCTTTACCTTCTTAATGACTTTTTAGTTGCTTTCTGTTGGTTTTTAAATGCTTCCCAATCCTCTTAACTTCTCACTAATGTTTGCTCTGTTATATGCCCTCTTTGGTTTTATGTTGGCTTTGACTTCTCTTGTTAGTCATGACAGTGTCAGCTTCCCTTTAGAATATATCTTCCTCTTTGGGATGTATACATCCTCTCCCTTCCACATTCATCATCATCATGTGCCATACTCTGCCGGAACCTCAGCGATCACTTTCTTCCACTGCGATCTGTCAGCAGTCAAAACTCTTGCATCTCTGGCGGTGAGGCTGGTCCACTTCTTGATGTTGTCGATCCAGGTTGTCCTCCGTTTGCCTTGGAAGTGGCTTCCTTCTACTCTGCCTTCAACCACAGTGGGTTCCAGTGTGTCATTAGTCTTGAGTTATGTCCAAAATAGTGAAGTTTCCTTTGGATAACGGTTTCCAGAAGTATTGGTTTCGTGACAATCTTTTCTAGGATGAAATTGTTGGACCTCCTTTCAATGTATGATACCCTGAGGATCCATCTGTATGTCTACATCTCAAATGCTGTTAACTTCTTTTAATCAGCTGCTTTTAGGATCCATGTTTCACAGCCATATAGGTCTACTGGCCAGACGAGACTCTTGAGGAGGCATATCTTGGTGTCAGTGCTCACAGATCTATCTTTTCAGATTTTCCAGTGTTTGGTAGTGCTTGTGCACTAGCCTTTGCCTTATTTCCTTGCTGCATTTGTTTGTGTCATTTAGTTCTGCACCAAGGTATATAAAGGAGGACACTTGTTCGATTTTGTCGTTTCCGATGTAGATGTCAGCTTGAATTGCAGTGTTGCTTATCACCATAACTTTGGTCTTTTTGCCATTTATCAACAATCCAAATTCAGCAGAGCCTTTGCAACATTGTTGAGTAGTGGTTGTAGGTCTTCTGTTGTGGCTAGCAGGGCTGTGTCATCTGCGTATCTCAAGTTACTGATGGTTCTTCCTCCTATTTTAATGCCAGTGTTGTCTGGAATTGCCAGTCTCATGATCATCTCAGTGTAGACGTTAAAAAGGTGTGGAGAAAGGATGCAGCCTTGGTGGACTCCTTTCCCATTGCAGAAAGATTCATTCTCACCAGATGTGGTCCAGACTGGAGGATTGCGTAGTATACAGTGTTTCCAGAAGAGCCACTAGGTGTGATGCCACACCCAGTTGAATCATTGTCGTCTACAGTTTGGTGTATTGGACACAGTCAAACACCTTTGAGTAGGCTATGAAGCAGATGTACAGGGGGGTATTGACCTCTCTCATTTTCTCTGTTATTAGGTGCATGTTGAAGAGCTGGTCCCAGGTACCTCAGCCACTCCTGAAGCCAGCCCGTTCAAGTTCCACATTACTTCCAAAAATTCCAGCCATTGCTGCTCTGCTGTCATCCCTGCCAGTTTTCTTTTCCAATCAATTCTGGGCAACTCCTCTCTCATGCCTCTGTAATTCCCATTACAGTACTGCACTGTAATCCATATGGCAATGTTTTGTCTGCAGCTCACAAAACAACTATATATTCTCCTAGATATACTTCTGAACTACAATGGCTGCAATCCACAGTCTGTAATTTCCCTTTAAGAAACATACTTTTGAACCATCTAAACTAATTGGTGATTTTATGAACTCCTGAGCGATTCAGTGAATTCAGGTACAGCACCTTGAAAGGATGAGGGTTGGCCGTCACCAGAAGTGAGAGTGTTGGGGTGGATTTCAAGGCATGTTAAAGTGTTGAGGCCCGAGAGCAGAAAACAAACCAGTGTTCAGCCCATCTGAGCCCATCCCATCTGCCTGCGTTTGACCCTCTTTTCTCGTGACTACTATTGGGTGGGAGGTGCAGGAGTCTTGAGTCCCATTCCACCCCAGATTCCGGAACAGTTGTTGCCTTACAGTCATCTTGGATGGTTGTAAAGCAACCTACTACTGATTTGGATCAGCACTGATCTACTCGCTTACCTCACTGAACTGACTGCGCAGCCTGTAGACTCGCTTTCAGGAAATCTGCCTTTGTGATGTATGGTTTTTTTCATGGATTCTATTGTATTTCTTTCCCTGCAAGAAAATGAATCTCAAGGTTGTAAATGATATATGTACTTTGATAATAAATTTACTTTGAACTTTGAAGTTTCTATGAATGAAACATAATCTGAGGAGTTTTGGCAGGATGAACGTGGAGAGGATGTTTCCTGCTGGGACAATTTCAAGCTAATTCATAGTTTAAAAATAAGGGTTGCTCAGATAAGATTACCTTTTTTCTCAGAGGGAATGTGCTTGGAATTCTTAAGGCGTTGCAGAAGCAGGGTCTCTGAATATTCTTGAGGAGTTTTACGCTTTTGTTATGCAAGAGAAAAAATCGCTACTGAAGGTTTCTGAGAATGAACAGCTGAGCTTACAGTCGAATCAACCATGATCTTATTGAATAGTGTAGCACTGAATGACCTACTACTGCTCTTAATTCTTCCCCCAATATTCATCCTTTTCTGTGAAAAGAAATTATAACTAATTACCTTAATTATATCACCTCCGAGGTCATTATTTGTGTGAAATACCTTAAGTATCTCACATCTGTCATCATTCTTTGTGCATTTCAAAGGATGGGACATCTCCACAGCACAGAAGCAAAAATATGCACAAGCTGCTTGCACCTCAGATGTCCTGATCATGGCCTGAAACATGAACTGTTTATTCTTATCCACAGATGCTACTTGACCTGCTGAGTACCTCCAGCCTTTTGTGTGTATTGTCTCAGATGGAAAGCTATGAATAGCACAACTTTGTGATTATGGAACTACCAGGCCAGTATCAAAGTGGGATATCCACATCTCAGTGTTGATTATTTCTATGGAAGTATCTCAGGCAAGATGACATGCATTAGCTTGAATATAATTATTTTTTAAATTTATTCACTTTTTGATTACATTGGTTATGTTAAATATATTACTGAAGTGCCAGTTGTTACTGATTTACTTGATAGTGATCAGGTGAGGATGCCTGTCTGATTTTTATTTTTCTCCTTGTTATTAATTGGAAGCTCTCAATGGCTTCCGATATCCTTCAGCTTGAGACTAACTAGAGATTGGAATATGCATAAATATTTGAAAGTAGTAATGCTGAATGTAAAAACATGCATGTCTTACAAAGGGGAATTGTTGCATCAAAATGCTTAGACAAAGCCTTTCAATTTGAGGTAAATGTGGCATTCCAGCAAGCTATGTCTCGTAGAACAGAAATAATTTGACATAAATGAAAAGAGACTCATGGAATTCTCTAAGCTTATTAAAAACTAATGATGGATACATATGTTAAACAAACTGATGGAATTAAAAATTTCTATAACTCCCACTGCTCAGATTAGCAGCAACAGCTCAGTTTGGTCCACTCAATTAGTACTTGCTTGGAGTTATAAAGTGAGATCTCTGATAAAAGCCAGAACAAATCCCTGTAATGGAATAACTCAATAAACTGTTGCACTAAGAATAAAATGTCATCTAATTTCAAAAGTGTATATTTATCAAAATAGCTGGCTCCAATATTTTGTGGTATGTTAATATAAAAACATTCCAAGAAGTTTATTATAAAACTATAATAGACAATATTTCTTCAGGAGGATAATTGGCTGCGATCTTGTTGACCTGGTCTGCATCATTGTGTGGTACGGAAGCTGCAGGGCATTGGACCTGAAGACCCTACAGAGGACAGTGAAAACCACTGAGAGCATCACCAGGGTCACTCCCCACCATTTCTGACATTTATGTAGTGTTGTAGACAAAGGGCCTGAAGCATTGTTGAAAATCCTTACCACCCATCCCACAATCTCTTCGACACGCTACTGTCAGGAAGGAGGTACAGGACCATCAAAGACTAGAATTGCCAGAATGGATAATAGCTTCTTCCCTCAGGCTGAGACACTAATGAATACCCTGCCACCATCAAAGTCAGGACAGCAAGCTATTTACTGTACCATTTACTGTTTACCTGTACTGCTTACTCTTTACCTGCGCTGTGCGCTATATGCTTTTTGAATTATTTTATTAACTTATGGTAATGTCTTATTTTATGTGCAGTGTGTGATATATGTTTTGTGGGTGCACTGTGGTCCAGAAGAACATTGTTTTGTTTGGTTCTATAAACTTGAACTTGAACTTTGTGTCCTGCAATAAGTAAATTGAATCAAGGAGGGACATAGCTACCTCTAATGTGATTCGTATAAAGTTATTTTTGTTGATCATCCTTCTTAGAAATACACATTTTCCAGATAATGATGATATTAATTTCTGTCAATTATTCTGGAGTCATTGACTTAGTTATCAAAATAGTTTAACAGGAGCACACTTACAGGAGCCAAAAGCTTATAAAAAAACAGGACAACTAGACTATATTCTCCCTTAGACCATAATACCATAAGAGCTAGAAGCAGAATTAGGGCATTCAGCTCATCGAGTCAGCTCTGTGATTCCATCATTACTAATTTCTTAAAGCTCTCAACTCCATTTTTCTGCCTTCTCCTCATAACCTTTGACACCCTGATTAATCAAGAACACTCCCAACCATTGAGGACATCTACATGAAACATTGCTGTGGAAAAGCAGCATCCATCATCAAAGATCCTCACCACCTAGGCGATGCTCTTGTTGCTGCCATCAGGTAGAAGGTAGATGATCCTCAGGACTCACACCACCAGATTCAAAAACAGTTGCTACCCCTCAACCATCAGGCTTTTGAACAAAAAGGAATAGCTATGCTCATTTAAGGACTCTTAATATAGTGTTATTTCATCCTTGTTATTTATTGCTATTTATCTATATCTACATTAGCACAGTTTCTTTACAGTTAACTTCCTGATGTTATCAGCTTACAGTTGTATGTGCTGATATGTATGGTGATAATAAATTTTACTTTGACCTTTGAACTTGAGCCTAGTCTCCACCTTAAATACGGGTATACCCAATGACTTGGCCTGCACAGCCATCTGTGGCAAAGAATTCCACAGGTTCACCACCCTCTGGTTATAGAATTTTCTTTCTTATCTCTTTTCTAAATGGACGATGGTCAATTCTGAGGCTGTACCCTCTGGTTCTGGACTCCCCCACTATAGGAAACATTCACCACTCCACATCCATTCTATCCACATCTTTCAATATTCCATAGTTTCAATGAGATCCTCACTCATTCTTTGGAACTCTAGCAAGTACAGAGCCTGAACCATCAAATGCTCCTCATATGTTAACCCTTTCATTTCCTGGTATCATTCTCATGAATCTTCTCTCGATTTTCTACAATGCCAGCTCATCCTTTCTTGGATAAGGAGGTCAAAATTTGTTCACAGTACTCCAAATGTGGTTTGACCAATGCCTTAGAAAGCCTCAGCTTTACATCCTTACTTTTGTATTCTAGTCTTCTCAAAATTAATGCTAATATTGCATTTGCTTTCCTTCCAACTGACTCAGTTTCAGGGAATCCTCCACAAGGACTCCCAAGTACCCCTGCACCTCTGATTTTTGAATCTTCTCCCCATTTACAAAATAGTTCATGTCTTATTCCATCTGCCAAAGAGCATGACCATGTACTTCCCTACATTATATTCCATCTGCCACTTCTTTGCCCATTCCCCCAATCTGTCTAAGTCCTTCTGCAGACACCTTGCTTCCTCAACACTACCTGCCCTTCCACCAATCTTGATATCATCTGCAAAGTTGGTCACAAGGCCATCAATTCCTTCGTCCAAATCATTGACATACAACATGAAAAGAAGCGGTCCCAACATTGACCCCTGTGGCACATCACTAGTCATTGGCAGCCAACCACAAAAGGCCCACTTTATTTCCATTCTTTTCCTCCTGCCAGTGAGGCAATCTCCTATCAATTCTTGTACCTTTCCTTTAATACCAAGGACACTTATTTTGTTAAGTAGCCTCATGTGCGATGTTCTTGTCAAATGTCTTCTGAAAATCAAAATAAGCAACATCCATTGACTCTCCTGCTCTGTAAATATCTATCCCGCCTGTTATTCCCTAAAAGAATTCCAATAGATTTGTCAGGTAAGATTTCCCCTTTAGCAAACCATGCTGACAATGGCCTACATTATCATGTGCCTCCAAATATTATGAAAACTCTTCCTTAGTAATAAGTTCCAACATCTTTCCAACCACTGGTCAAACTAATTGGCCTATAATTTCCTTTCTTCTGCTTCCGTCCCTTCTTAAAGAGTGGTGTGACATTTGCAATTTTCTAGTCCATAAGACCAAGGAGTAGAATTCAACCCATTTACCCTGGTCCGCCATTCTGTCATAGTTGATCCTGGATCCCACTTAACTTCATACGCCTGGCTTCTCGCCATATCTTTTCATGCCCTGACCGATCAATTTCGTCACCCCCCCCCCCACCTTAATACCTTATTCGTCTTAATTTTCTTCAATACTCCATTAAGTATCATACAAATCCACTCAAACTTTCTTCATATGTCAACTTTTCATTGCACAAAGCAATTTATGAGCCTTGTCCAAATTGCTTGCATTACAGACACATCCTTCTTTAAATATGTAGACCAAAACTTGTATACATTAGTCAAAATGTAGTAAAATCAGAGGACTGTAAAGTTCAATCAGAACATCCCTACAATTATATTTCACATCCTACGCAATGGAGAGCAATGGTCCATCAACTTTTATTATTATGTTTTGTAGATGCATGCTGACTTCATGTGTTTCATGTTGTTAGACCCTCATTTAAATTTAATTTAAATTTAAATGGACCATTTAATTTTAAATTATTCCTTACAAAGCAGGTTATTTGACATTTTATCACATTATACTCCATCTGCCAACTTCTCCCCAATACAATTAACCTAACTATATAGATCTTTAGGCCCTGTCACAACTTGCTAACCAAGCTATTTTTGTATTAGCAACAAATTTGATAATTATGAACACAAGGTTTAATCATCATCATCATCATCATTATGTTCTGCATTGTATCGACGTGGGCAATCATGGACCATAATCATTCTTGGCAAAATTTTATGCAGAACTGATTTGCCATTGCCTTTTTCTGGGTAGTGTTTACAGGAAAGCGGCCAGTGAAGGAGTGGAGATTTGAGGCTTTGACTCGAGAGATTCTGGTAGTTTTGGCAGTTGGACTGTGCAATCAAGTCAATCAAGATTTGAATAGCTCCGCAGAAAGCCGTTAATTAGACAATCAAGATTTGAATAGCTCAGACTCAGCAGAAAGCAGCTGATTGGGCAATCAAGGTCAGGTGACCAAGCAGTTTGAAAAGATCAAACAAATAAATAGTAGCTCAAGCGGAGCGGACTATGGAAAGCGGCCAGTGGGTGAGTGGGCTAGTGAAGGAGTGGAGCTTTGATGAGAAGAGGCGGAGGACGAGCTTGTTCCCAGTTAGTCTTTACAATGCCTCCTGAGATGGTGATGTGCCTCTCCTGTGAGATGTGGCAGTCTTGAGGGAACTCCCCTCTCCCGCAGAGTCACATCTGCCAGAAGTGCATGCCGCTGGGCGATCTGGAAGACCGTGTGAGGAATCTGGAGCAGCAGCTGGATGACCTTCGACTCATAAGGGAGAATGAGGCAGTCATAGATGAGAGCTACAGGGAGGTAGTCACACCTAGGCTGCTGGAAGCAGGTCGTTGGGTGATAGTCAGAGGGGGGAAGCAAAGGTGAGTAGACAGGTAGGTAAGAACACCCCTGTAGCCATTCTCCTGAATAATAAGTTTACCGTCCTGGATACTGTTGGCGAGGACAACCGACCAGGTGTGAGCCACGGTGGCAGGGCCTCCAGCACTGAGTCTGACCTTGTGGTGCAGAAGGATGGGATGGAGAAGAGGAGAATTGTCGTCATTGGAGACTCTATAGTCAGGGGAGCAGAGAGGAGATTTTGTAGACGTGAGAAGGACACCCGCATGGTTTGTTGCTTCCTGGGTGCCAGGGTCCAGGATGTCTCTGACCGGATGCATGATATCCTGGTACGAGAGGGAAAGCAACCAGAAGTCGTGATACGTGTTGGTACCAACGACATAGGCAGGAAGAGGGATGAGGTCCTGAAGTGTGAGTTTCGGGAACTTGGCAGAAGGCTGAAGAACAGGACCTCAAGTGTGGCATTCTCAGGATTGCTGCCAGTGCTACGTGATAGTGATGGTAAGAACTGGAGGAGATGGCAGTTGAATGTGTGGCTGAGGAGTTGGTGCAGGGGGCAGGGTTTTAGATATTTGGATCATTGGGATCTCTTCTGGGGAAGGTGGGACCTGTACAGATTGGATGGGTTGCACCTGAACTCGAGGGGGAGCAATATCCTTGCAGGTAGGTTTGCTAGCATGGTTTGGGAGGGTTTAAACTAATTTGCAAGGGGGATGGGACCCGGAGTGATAGAGCAGTGAAAGCAGTGCATGGACTAAAGCCAGATCTAACATATAGAGAGGCTTTGAGGAAAGAGAAGCAGAATAAAGGGTGTAAATGTAGTAAGGTAGAGGGCTAAAGTGTGCGTACTTCAATGCAAGAAGCATCAGGAACAAAGATGATGAACTGAGACCTTGGATACATACGTGGAATTATGATGTAGTGGCCATTACAGAAACTTGGCTGGCACCAGAGCAGGAATGGATTCTCAATATTCCTGGATTTCAGTGCTTTAAAAGGGATAGAGAGGGGGGAAAGGGGAGGAGGGGTGGCATTACTGGTTAGGGATAGTATTACAGCTACAGAAAGGGTGGGTAATGTGGCAGGATCCTCTTTTGAGTCAGTATGGGTGGAAGTCAGGAACAGGAAGGGAGCAGTTACTCTACTGGGGGTATTCTATAGGCCCCCTGGTAGCAGCAGAGATACTGAGGAGCAGATTGGGAGGAAGATTTTGGAAAGGTGCAAAAATAACAGGGCTGTTATTATGGGTGACTTTAACTTCCCTAAGATTGATTGGCACGTGATTAGTTCCAAGGGTTTAGATGGGGCAGAATTTAAGTGTGTCCAGGATGGATTCCTGTCACAGTATGTTGACAGGCTGACTGGGGGAATGCCATAATAGATCTAGTATTAGGTAATGAACTGGGTCAGGTCACAAATCTGTCAGTGGGTGAGCATCTGGGGGACAGTGATCACCGCTCCCTGGCCTTTAGCATTATCATGGAAAAGGATAGAATCAGAGAGGACAGGAAAATTTTTAATTGGGGAAGGGCAAGTTATGAGGTTATAAGGCTAGAACTTGCGGGTGTGAATTGGGATGATGTTTTTGCAGGGAAATGTACTATGGACATGTGGTCGATGTTTAAGGATCTCTTGCAGGATGTTAGGGATAAATTTGTCCCGGTGAGGAAGATAAAGAATGGTAGGGTGAAGGAACAATGGGTGACAAGTGAGGTGGAAAATCTAGTCAGGTGGAAGATGGAGGCATACATGAGGTTTAGGAAGCAAGGATCAGATGGGTCTATTGAGGAATATAAGGTAGCAAGAAAGGAGCTGAAGAAGGGGCTGAGAAGAGCAAGAAGGGGGCATGAGAAGGCCTTGGCGAGTAGGGTAAAGGAAAACCCTAAGGCATTCTTCAATTATGTGAAGAACAAAAGGATAACAGGAGTGAAGGTAGGGGTCGGACCGATTAGAGATAAAAGTGTGAAGATGTGCCTGGAGGCTGTGGAAGTGAGCGAGGTCCTCAATGAATACTTCTCTTTGGTATTCACCAATGAGAGGGAATTTGATGATGGTGAGGACAGTATGAGTGAGGTTGATGTTCTGGAGCATGTTGATATTAAGGGAGAGGAGATGTTGGAGATGTTAAAATACATTAGGACGGATAAGTCCCTGGGGCCTGACGGAATATTCCCCAGGCTGCTCCACGAGGTGAGGGAAGAGATTGCTGAGCCTCTGGCTAGGATCTTTATGTCCTCGTTGTCCACGGGAATGGTATCGGAGGATTGGAGGGAGGCGAATGTTGTCCCTTTGTTCAAAAAAGGTACCGGTAGTAGGGATAGTCCGGGTAATTATAGACCAGTGAGCCTTACGTCTGTGGTGGGAAAGCTGTTGGAAAAGATTCTTAGAGATAGGATCTATGGGCATTTAGAGAATCATGGTCTGATCAGGGACAGTCAGCATGGCTTTGTGAAGGGCAGATCGTGTCTAACAAACTTGATAGAGTTCTTTGAGGAGATGACCAGGCATGTAGATGAGGGTAGTGCAGTGGATGTGATGTACATGAATTTTAGTAAGGCATTTGACAAGGTTCCGCAAGGTAGGCTTATTCAGAAAGTCAGAAGGCATGGGATCCAGGGAGGTTTGGCCAGGTGGATTCAGAATTGGCTTGCCTGCAGAAAGCAGAGGGTTGTGGTGGAGGTAGTACATTCAGATTGGAGGGTTGTGACTAGTGGTGTCTCACAAGGATCTGTTCTGGGACCTCTACTTTTTGTGATTTTTATTAACAACCTAGATGTGGGGGTAGAAGGATGGGTTGGCAAGTTTGCAGACGACAAACTTGGTTGATGGTGTTGTAGATAGTGTAGAGAATTGTCAAAGATTGCAGAGAGACATTGATAGGATGCAGAAGTGGGCTGAGAAGTGGCTGATGGAGTTCAACCCGGAGAAGTGTGAGGTGATACACTTTGGAAGGACAAACTCCAAGGCAGAGTACAAAGTAAATGGCAGGATACTTGGAAGTGTGGAGGAGCAGAGGGATCTGGGGGTACATGTCCAGAGATCCCTGAAAGTTGCCTCACAGGTAGATAGGGTAGTTAAGAAATCTTATGGGATGTTAGCTTTCATAAGTCGAGGGATAGAGTTTAAGAGACATGATGTAATGTTGCAGCTCTATAAAACTCTAGTTAGGCCACACTTGGAGTATTGTGTCCAGTTCTGGTCACCTCACTATAGGAAGGAGGTGGAAGCACTGGAAAGGGTACAGAGGAGATTTACCAGGATGCTGCCTGGTTTAGAGAGTTTGGATTATGATCAGAGATTAAGGGAGCTAGGGCTTTACTCTTTGGAGAGAAGGAGGATGAGAGGAGACATGATAGAGGTGTACAAGATATTAAGAGGAATAGACAGAGTGGACAGACAGTGCCTCTTCCCCAGGGCACCACTGTTCAGTACAAGAGGACATGGCTTTAAGGTAAGAGGAGGGAAGTTCAAGGGGGATATTAGAGGAAGGTTTTTCACTCAGAGAGTAGTTGGTGCGTGGAATGCGCTGCCTGAATCAGTGGTGGAGGCAGATACACTAGTGAAGTTTAAGAGACTACTAGACAGGTATATGGAGGAATTTAAGGTGGGGGGTTATATGGGAGGCAGGGCGTGAGGGTCGGCAGAACATTGTGGACCGAAGGGCCTGTAATGTGCTGTACTATTCTACGTTCTAAGACAGGTGACCCAACCATTATCAATACTCTTTAGAGATTGTCTGCCTTGTGTCAGTGGTCACATAACCAGGACCTGTGATATGCACTGGCTGTTCATACCATCCACCACCTGCACCCATGGCTTCACACGATCCTGATTGTAATGTGGGCCGGGGGTTGCTGAGCAGGTGCTACACCTTGCCCAAGGATGACCTGCAGGCTTTCGTAGAGAAGGACCCCAACACTTCCATTGTCAGACATGTATCTCCACCCTGCCACCCACAAGATGTAATGTAGATTCTAAATAATATAACTTCTAAACTGTATTTAGTGGCAACTACAAGATACTGACTGCTAATTCATAAATGAACCAGCTAGCATTTCCTTATTCACGCAAATTTATACTGTGTACACTTTAATCTTGTGCCTTTAATGTGGCATTCTATCGAATGTCTTTAGGAAATCCAAATACAGTGCATGCACCATGTTCCTGTTATATACCCAGTTACATCCATAGAAACTAGTAATTATGTCAAACACAATTTTCCTCATAAAGCTACATTGATTGTCTTGTGATTTTCTGAATGCCCTGCTATTTCCCCCTTATTAATGGATTCAGCATTTAACCAATGATATTTGCTTGGTAACTGTTTTTCTACTATTTGTGTCCCTCATTTCTTGAATGGAAGTATCATATTTTTTGTTTTCCAATCCTATAGGACTATTACAGAATGTAGACAATTTTAGCCTATTACAACCAATACATCAACTATCTGTGCAGCCAATTCCATTTAAGTTCCTGACACAGACTGCTATTCCAGGAGACCTGTTGGCTTTCAACTCCGTTAGATGTGGGTAAAGTGCTGGGGATCTGTACCTGAGGAGGAACCTCTTCAGCCAGAGAGTGATGAATCTGTGGAATTCTGTGCCACAGGCAACTGTGGAGGCTGTCTTTATGTATATTTAAGGTGGAGGCTTATAGATTCTTGATTGATCTGGGCATAAAGGAATACAGGGGGAAAGCAGGAGATTGGGGCTGAGAGGAAAATTGGATCATCCATGATGAAATGGTGGAGAAGACTGAATGGGTCAAATGGGCATGTCCTCTTCTCATTACCACCATCATGGAGGAAGTAGAGGAGCCTGAAGACACATACTCAATGTTTGAGGAACACCTTCCCCTCTGCCATTGGATTTCTGAACAGTACATGAATACTAACTATTTTGCTTTCTTTTTGCTCTATTTTTTTATATTTTCTTATTGTAACCTTTACTAATATTTTATGTATTGCACTTTGCTGCTGTCACAATACAACAAATTTCACAACATATGTCATGATAATAAACCTGATTCCAATTCCTCCTTTCAATTAATCAGCGATTCCTTATTCAGCACATTCCACACTCCATGAATTCTCTGCATAAAGATCTCCAGCCTCCATTTGCTTTCATAATTAAAGTTTTAGTCTTTTGCTCATTATTTTATTGACAATTTTAAGTTGATGGTCAAAGGGAACAATCTTTTCATAATTTCATCACCTGATAATTGATCTACTCCTGGTCTTCTTTGTATGGAAATAATACCACCATCTCAAATCTCTCTCCGTAATGGTATTTATACCAACATTGGTATCAACCTGGTCATCTACAATTCTTAAGGCTTTATGTCTTTTAAGATACTTTTATGTACACGGTATAAAGTATTGGTATCTTGAATGATTGAAGTCCTGATGAAGGGTCTCAGCTCAAAATGTTGTCTGTACATTTCCTTCCATAGATGCTGCCTTGCCTACTGAGATCCTCCAGCATTTTAGATATTGGTGTAGCATTGTTATTACCAGATTCAAACTTTTAATTGTTAGGTCCTTGACTGTGACCCAACCTAAAAATCCTCCCATACTGTTACAACTTGCCTTTCGATTGATCCTTAAACACCCTAAAGCTCTTCAGAAATGAATTATCAAACAAAAGCAAAACAAAAAGAATGCAGATGTTAGAAATTTGAAACAATAGAAAAATGCTACAAAACTCGGCAGATCATGCAGCATCTGTAGAAAGACCCTGGCATTCTGGGTCTGCGAGCTCTCATTCAACAAAATTATCGAATGAAATTTGTCAGTCCCATGGAGGAAGTTAGGGCAGCTGACTTAAATATGTGAGTTTTAGACTGTCCCAAAGATAGAAGGCAGGTTGCTGAGGCAGGAGAGATTAAACACCAAAATATAAGAAACGTTCAGTATGCCAGGCAGTCCTTGAAGACAAGTTAACATTTCAAGACATAATTCTGATTAAAGACTGCTGACCTAAAGACTGTTTCTCTTCCCACTTTGCAACTCGACATGTTGAATACTTCTGCATTACTTCTTGAGGGAAATATAATTAGATCTGAGTAAGAGACTAGATTTGAAGCACATAACCGTGAATCTCCAGGAACAGGGAAAAATTGGACCATGCAGGAATTCACAAAGTTATTTTTAAATAGGATTTGTCATGGAGACCACCGTGTGGGTGAATGAACATGAGTTGGCAGTAGTTAAAACTGAAGTCGGGTGCGTACTGGGATGATTGGTTGGCAGGGATTGCAAACTCCGGTTTGAGAGGAGAGGTGCCTCCTGCGTGCACGCGCCCACCCCCGCAGCGTGCCGGCGCGAGGGCGCCCCCGTGGATTACAGTGCGTACGCGTCTCCTGTCACCTCGGTGAGGTCCGGACCGGTAGCTGCGATGTAGTCGGTGCCCGGTGCCGCTGTTACCACCCCACCCAAGCGACCCAAGGAGTCCGCGCCCCTGACATGGCTGTCGCCGCATACTGGTAAACACGCTGGGATGGGCGTGGGGGGGGGGCGGAATGGCGTCAGGCCTTCACACCCGTCTCCTCTCTCCCCCCCCCCCCCCACCCTCCGCCCGTCTCGCACCAACTCCCGCGCTGTCTGCATCGCAACTGGTGGCTCTCCGAGCTGCTGGCAGCGGCCGTCACGGTCGGCTCAGAGTCGTGGGACCGGGGGCATTGGAGAAGGCGTGGTGGCACTAAGGGGCTTGGGGCAGAGGGGCAGAAAACGCGAGGGCTTCTAGGTGGAGGAAGCGATGTGCAGGTATTTGAGTGGGTGGAAGTGGAGGGAAGGAAACATATCTAGAGTCAGCAGAGATAAGCGAGTGCTCACTCTGATCCACGTGTTGTGGATGTGTCAACCATGGCTATAGTCCTGTCACTGAAACCCGAGTTTAAGGTCTCACTTCGCCAACATGAGCACGGTCTAGTCTGTAGGCGCCGGTATATGGAGGGGTCACTAGACTACCAGTCAGGTTCTGAGAAGCAGATGTTATCTTTCAGATGTGTCATTAAATTTGATTGCATATCGAAGATTGCCAGACTCTATTCACCTGGCAAAGCAGTTTTTCGTGGAATTCCAACCAGCGTCATTAAAACGTGTTGTCTGGTCCGTATTAAATTGCTCTTTGTGGTTGTTAGTCGTGTAACCATATTGCCACCCTGGCCATTCTTTAAGAAATATTTTTCTGTAAAATGCTCGTTGTAAAAACACTGTTTTAATATTTTTAATTATTTTGTTAAACATATCCTTGGAGTCAGTGAAGACAAGGTCTGACATTCTTCGTGGTGCAAGGAAATAAATTTATGTATGCAAAGTGGGCATTTGTTTGTTTTAAAGAAAAAAGTGTTGAATTAATAAGCAGCATTGTGTACAATCAGAACATTGTGTTCTGACACTTAATTACTGTGGAACTGATCAGTGGCTAGGATGGGAGTGTGTGACTGCCAGTAAGAATTTCCAAAGCTAGTACTTGAGGATGCACCTCCTGGAGGTGATGTGCACAGCTTCAGTCCTGACCTATTCAATGTGTAGAATTTGTGCTGTCTTCCTTTGTCCACAAGGCTGTTGTCTGGACCCTCTGGGGTCAAAAGGACAAGAAATCCAACTAAAACTATCACAAAACAGTACCTTATCTGTGGTAAGTTGTGCTAAACTTTTGCCACAAACAGTAAAGGAGTGAGCAATGGTGTGGCACGTTCGGGGGATGAATTGTTGCATATGGAGTTCTGCTGCCCATACAGCTGGCCTGGGAGCGAGGTTGGATCACTCTGGGCACTGAGCTGATTTGAAGAGTTTGAGAGTTGTTTTGGGCTGGGTGATGAAATCTGGGCCTGGAGCTAGTCACTGGGTGGTGTGGTTTAGGCCTGGGGTCTTTTGCAGCAGTGGTGCCTGGGTCCTATTGCGAGGTATAATTCACTGTTTAGACCATTTAAGCACCAGCCCAGATCGGAGGTGAGATCCGATTTCGCTCACTCTCCATGATCTTCACTCCTTTCCAGGGCACTGGAGCCTTTTGCTGTTCTATCATTGTGTCAGTTTAAACACTGGCCAGATAGACTGAAAAGCCAGGGTGTTGGGATCCAAGGCGAAAGCTGATTTTGTTCGTGCTCCGCGATGGTCATCTTCATGGCGATGAGGCTATGAAGACTGCCCCAGCTGCTGTGCTCTGTGCCCACTCATATGATGAACTGATAAGCGAGGCTTTGGGCCTACTCCAAGCTACTATGGGATTCAGATGTGAGGACTCAGTTTTGGTTTGGAATGCTGTTGTTTGCTTCATTTGTTTGCATGAATTGTATTTTTCTCTCTGTTGAACATCGAGTGTTGGTCTTTTAGTTTTATTTTTATTCTTTATTTTCTTTAACTGGGTTCTTTTGGGTTTCTTGTTCACTGGCTACCTATGAGCAAGCAAATCTCAAGGTTGTATAATTTATACATTCTTTGATAATAAATGAATCTTGAATCTTTGAACAAATCAAAAAGGGGAAGATGGCCTTGTGCACAAGTTAAAAGCATTTATTTGTATTGTGAAACTAACCAGGGAACAGGCTGGTTTAGATTTTGTCTTGAGTAATGGGATAAGATTAATGATTTTATAGTAAAAGATTCTTTCAAAGAATAATCATAATGTAATTTTTAAAACTGCATTCCATAGAAGAGTGAGAAACTTATGGTAATTACAAAGGTATGGAGGTGAAATAGGTCAAAGTGGACTGAGGAAGTAGATTTGAAAGTAGTAGATAAGCAGTGACACACATTTCAAAATTTACTATTACCTCACTATTTTGCTCGATTTCTGCATAATTTAGTCTCTCTCTCTTTCTTTATCTATATAAAATTTTGTGGTATCTTGTACATTTTGCACTGCCATAAAATAACAAATTTCACAACCTTTGTCAGTGATATTTAAAGCTGTTTCTGTAATTCTCATAAAATGTATATCCCATTGAGAAATTGGGATTGTATGAGGAGGAGGAGGACCTCTTAGAACGTTGAGGAAGTTAGAGAAATACAATGCTGCATAGATTAGTGACTGGTCGTACAACTGGGAACATTTTAGAAACCAACAAAGAAGCAGAAAGCAGATGATGGGCATTAACAAAGACAATGATACAACAATATACTCCTGCATATAAAAAGGAAGAGCATTGTTAAGGTGAACATTTGTCTCTCAAACATGAGGCAGGAGAATTAATGGAAAATAAAATATGGCCTGAACTTAAAACAAATATTTTGTTCCCATATTCAGGATAGAAAACACTAAAAATATTCTAACAATAGTAGAGTATCAGGAGGTAAATGGGAAAGCGGTGCATTGAAGGAGGTTCACTAAGTTGATGCGATGATCTATTGAGGTATGAATAAGCAGTTTAAACCAATACCCATTGAAGTAGTGGAATGAAATGTGATCTATTAAAACATCTGCAGGGTCTTTACAGGGTAGATACTGAGAGGATATTTTCCCATTTGAAGGATTCTAGAACTAAGGAGCATCATTTCAGAATAAGGGGATGCCTATTTAAGATGGACATGAGGAGGAATGCCTTCTCTCAAGAGGATGGTGAATTTTCAGGATTTATCATCCCAGTGTAAAGTGGAGCTGAGTTATTTAATATAAGGGCAATGACATAGTTTTTCAGCCTTTAGAAGAATTAACAGCCTTGATTTTGACTAAGTCATTGGATAGACTAAAGAAGGTGGTAGTATGGAGGTCTTAATTCATCAGGATAAGCAGACATTCTCTTGAAAACTCAAAGTACATCAAGGTTTTATACTGTTGAGGACAATAGTAATAGTAGGTGATTCCATCCAATTTACTTTATTTTACTTTATTTTATTGTCACCAAGTAATTGATACTAAAGCGTACAATCATCACAGTGATACTTGTTTCTGCACTTTGCGCACCCTGAAATACAAATCGAAGTAAGTATAATAAAAATTTAAATTATAAATCATAATTAGAAAATAGAAAAGGGAAAGTACGGTAGTGCAAGTCAGGTCCAGACACTTGGAAGGTACAGCCCAGATCTGGGTCAGATCTGTTCAGCAGTCTTATCACAGTTGGAAAGAAGCTGTTCCCAAATCTGGCCGTACGTCATAATCCTGAACCTTCTCCCAGAGGGAAGTGGGACAAAAAGTATGTTGGCTGGGTGGGTCTTGTCCTTGATTATCCTGGCAGCACTGCTCCGACAGCGTGTGGTGTAAAGTGAGTCCAAGGATGGAAGATTGGTTTGTGTGATGTGCTGGGCTATGTTCATGATCTTCTGCAGATTCTTCCAGTCTTTCAAAAGCAATTTCAAAAGCTGCAATGACTTTGTTTAATATTTTGTGTCTGACAAATGATTCCTTTGAAGTACATGTTTACAATGGAAGCACGTTGTCATGATAAGACACCTCTGCAGGTTCAATCACCTTTTCTGGGACACACTAATTCACACAGTCTGAAAACTTCTGAAGACAGAGAATTCAGACACCCAAGATCTCTGAGTACAGAAATCTCCCATATGTTGATAGATCAGTTATGCCAGTGATCATGTTTGATGTGCTATGTGTTAATATTAGTGTTTTCTACAAACTTCCTTGAATTTGGCTACAATGGTATAAATAATTTAGCCCATGCTTGTCTGGTTTGTTGCTGTCCTCTTAACATAACCCCATTGTTTAATGTTTGGCTGATGCACAAGAATGTCTTATGGTCACTTCACTTTGCAAACCATATCTCTTAGCTGCTGTACCCTGCTGTGGGCCAGCCTGTGCTCCACAGACAGTACTGTTTATTTGCAAAGGTGTCCTTTTAACTTCAAACTGATTACTGCTTGCAATTTACATTAAGAACTTAAGACTGTTAATCATTTGAATTAATACCTGATATTTGCATAATTCCATAACTCCGTAATATCTAACAGAGGATTTTATGGAGAAGAGGCTGAAATGTGAAGCTGAGGCTAAGTTTAGGTCATTCCAGATCTTATTGAGTGGTGGAGGAGACTGAAAGGTTCAAATGGCCTACTCTTGCTCTTATTGTTAATGTTCTTATGATGGTAACAAACCTGCTGGGTTTAGGGAAATATGAACTTGTTGTGAAGGAATATTGAAATGTGGGTCAGGCACCTACAAATAAGCACTGGACCACATCAAAAAGCAGAAAATTTGTATCACTCTAGGTTTGTAAGAATCAGGTGTTAGCCTATTTTTACTTGACAGGATGTGGTTTCGTTTTCCCAGAGTTTGTTTACCTGATTTATGTACAGTCTGTATTTTTGAGATACTTACACAAGTTCTGTATAACAGTGAAGAAACTCTCATAGAAGTTGCTAAACAGCCGTGGATGTCGTTGATACCTACACTAATTTTATTGGAAATTAGGTATTTCATGGAAGTACTAAACAAATCTGCTACATATATGTGCAAAAGATGGCAATATTTCCCAGTTACTAAAGCAACGATATGTGTAACGGTTCTGTCAGATAGTGCAGCTTTAAGGGTTCTGCTTAGGGAATTTAGTACATACATTCAGGACAGTTTGACTTGCATTGAGTTACACAGGATCCACATGTATACTGCCTGCAGGTGTACTCAGCTCTCTTACTATATTCCTCTGCCCATTATTAGGTCTGCCTTTCTTCAAAATGATGCACCCTGTCTGCCACAGTTGCTTCCTCCTCTCCAAACTTGCCCATGTTTTCCTCCTATTTTGCCTATTCTCCTGACCTCCTTTCATCCTCATCCTAAACCCTTTTTCAGCCAATAATTTCAATATGTGATTATACCAAGATAACACCATCATTCCATCATAAATTAATGTCAGTGGGCTAGTAATAATAAAGGTTCTCTGCAATCTCTTAATATTTGATTGGAACTGCCTTAACAGAATCCTTAAAATTTGTGGCCATTGTAATCAATTCCTTGTTTACCTTTTTCACACCTTTGCAATAATTTCTCAATTACCTGCAGCAACAAGTGGTCAGGAGTGACATCAGTGTAATTATAGAATGCTGTTCCTTTTCTTCATTTATTAGTCTTTGCATTCAAGTATAATTCCCCAGTGTTCACCAATATCACTTCTCTTCCACAGAACTATTTCTGTTCTGCCATTTCCAAAATATAGCTATTCCATCTTAGAGACTGGCATGTGACTTGACCTTATACCTCTTTTGCACTTTAGTTGTCCGTGCCTGATGTTCCCTTATTTACTAACTTTGAGCTTATGGCATCATCAGCATAAGACAAAATGGGCACATTAATTCATTGTCTAATTATCTAATATTAATTACAGGACTGGACAATGTTTTCTTCAGTATCAGGTTTATTATCATTCCCTCATATGATGTGAAATTTGTTGTCTTGCAGCAGCAATGCAAAGGCATAAATTTACTATAAATTACTAAATTAAATTGTGCAAAACAAAAAGGAATAATGGGTTAGTGATCATAGGCTGTTGAACATTGGAATTTGGAGGGGAAGAAGCTGTTTCTGAATCACTGAATGTGGGTCTTTAGGTCCTGGTGGTACTGATGAGAAAAGGGCATGTTCTAGATGGTGAGTGTCCTTAATGATGGATGCTACTGTCTTGAGGCACTCTGTTTTGAAGATGTCCTTGATGGCGGAGAGGGTTGTGCCCGTGACGGAGCTGGCTGGATCCCTTGCAACCCTGTCCACTGGAGTCTCCATATTAGTCAGAATGCTCTCCACCATACATCTATACAACTTGCAAGAGTCTTTGGTGATATACCAAATCATCTCCTCAAACTCCAGTTCAATGTTGCAAATCCAAAAGATTTTTCTTGCTTCATGTTAGTACCAATGTACAAAATAAGTGACTGTACTTACATTTAATTATTGCAGTCTATTGGACAGACTAATTTGTTTAGTACACAATGTTAGCATTCACCAGGACCATAGAAATTCCTTACCCAGCTTCCAGCCATCTGGCGTGTGTGTGCTCATCTGCCGTTATCTGCAATGCCAAAGCCCTGTGTATTTATCTAAAGGGGATTTCTTAGTCACTAATGTTCCTTCCAAAAACCTTTTTAAAAAAAATCCATTGTTGTTGCAATGGTGAGAAACAACAGCCAATTAGCACTCAGTATTGTGGAAGTACATGGATCAGATTATTCATTTTGGTGTTGCAGGCTTTAGGATAAATACCTTCCACTGAGTAAATTTCCTTGGTAAATGAATTGTTTCGGATCTGTGTTGCTGAAGAAACTGGAGCTCAAATCTCCATCTTTCAGTCTGCTAATGCTTCAAAATTTCTGCCTCCCAGTTTTAGCTCCGCTCTTTTGGACTTGGCTAAGTTTACTCACTCCACAATTAGTGGCCATGGTTTCAGCTGTCAAAGACCTGTGCAATGGAATTCTCTCTCTTGATCGTTCTATCTCTCCTTCTTTAAGTTGTTTCCTAAAATGTACATCTATGCCCAGATTTTGGCCTCCTGAATTAATGTCTCCATATGTGATTTGGTTGCAAATTTTATTTGCTAATGTTCTTGTGATGTACATCTGAACATTTTGCAGCTTTGAAAGGTGTCGAATAAATATTGTTTGTGTTTGTTGCTGAGGTGAAGCAATGTTTTACAGGCTACATACAATACTTTAAAAAATCCCTTATTTCAATTATTTCACTGCAATCTGCAGTATGTAATTTTCCTTCAGGTAATTTACTTTTAAATCAACTTGGTGATCAGTGGATTTCACAATCTTACGAAAGACTCAGTGGACCAAGTAGTTAGGCCACCTTTAAATGGACAAAGGTTCATTGCCATGGCCGGAAGTGAGGCGAGGGGTGGGTGGGGGGGATCTCCAAGCCAGGCTGAAACACAGAGGAATGAAATCCCCTATACCCAGCACCTTGTTAGCAAATGTGCAGCCGCTGGAGAACAAAATTGAGGACCACTTGAGGGTGAAGTTGCTATATCGGAGGGAAATGAGAGATTGCTGTGTTCTATATTGGAACGAGACATGGCTTACTCCGACCATGCTAGATACGACAATCAGACCCAAAGACTTCTTGATTTACAGAATGGACCGAACTGCTGACTCGAAGAAGACAAAAGGTGGAGATGTGTGTTTCATGATAAACTCCCAGTGGTGCTCTGATGTGGCAGTTTTGTTGAACTTGTGTTCCCCTGACTTTGAACACCCAACAGTAAAATACCACCTATTCAATTTACCTAGAGAGTTCTCCATAATTATAACCATAATTTGCACATCACCAGTGGCTGACGATCATCAAATGATGGGATACTGCATTATGCTGTCTCCAAACAAGAAACAGTCCACCCCCATGTATTTCAAATCATAGTCTGACAAAACCCTGCCCGATTACCATTAGCAATAACCTGCAGCACTGGAGTTCCCAACACACTAGACCACTTGTAGACAAAGATAGTAATGCCTACCATTCCATGCCTAGACTGCTTTTTGCTAAATCTGATGAAATTGGCCGTCCTTTTCCTACCTGCAGACAGGTAGAGGGTAAAGGGCAAAGCTCCAGAGATTAGGACAACAAAGAGGTGGTCGCAGGAGACAAAGGAGCAGCTATGGGATTGTTTCAAGTGGGTGGACTGGGCTGTGGTCACGGACTCATACGGGTCTGAATGATTACATCATGATTGTGTTACGTCCGTGGCCCCCTCCTTTTTGAGAATCGCAAGATCACTATTAAGTCAGTTCAGGAGACCCAGGAAATGAGAGAAAGACATGCAGAATCCACAAAGAGTTTGGAATGTGTCCTGGCCTCCGAAAGGCGGAACCATGGATAACGGCTATTGTCTCTTGGAGACGGGATTGTGTATTGAATACTGTACGATGCATCGAAGCCCCAGGCAATGAACCGAGGGGAGGTTGGTGGAGGGATTGCATCATCCCAACCTGATTGACATCTGAGACCCTGTGAGTCAGGATAAAAGAGGGTCTGGGGAACAGCCCCTTCAGACGCACCAGAAGAAACGCTAACGATCCCGTAATAGCAAAAACTGGTGGAAAGGCCACGTGCGTCCTTTTCCATTTGCCCCAGAATCGGTGGGCCCTTTACCACGGAAGAACGGTTTTTAGCTAACAACAGGGAAATCAACTCCCAACGACTCTCGAAGGATTGACATCATAAAAGGAATGGGCAAGTTTTAACCCGTCTTTCTCTCCAACCAAAAAGCTGCAGCTTGAATGAACTACAGTGACTTTTATATTTCCATCGGACAGTACATTATCCCCTAGACAACGATAGAGCTATTTCTTATTGATTATTATTATACCCGCGCTTTTAGATTTAGTATTGACGAAGTATATTATCTGTATGTTTGCATTGATATTATTTTGTGTATTTTTATCAATAAATACTGTTAAAAATAGTACCATCAGACTTCAACGGACCTCCCTATCTTTGCTCGTAAGTGACCCAGTTACGGGGTACTTAACAATTGTCATGGACTTTATGAAAACAATTGCAGTTAAGTGTGTCCCCACAAAATTGTACAGTCTTCTGCAACCAGAAGCCCTGGATGAACCATGAGATCCACAATCTACTGAGGGCCAGATCAGAGGCATTCGAGTCTGGTGACCAAGAAAGTTGCAAGAGGTCCAGGTACGATCTCTGGAAAACCACCTCGCAGGTGAAGTGGCAATTCTGGACTAAACATGAATCAACAAAAGATGCTCAACAGTTGTGGCTGGGCTTGAATGTTATCACCTCTTAAAGTTATCAAGTGGCATGTGTGACAACAGGGCTTCACTCCAGATAAGCACAATGCCTTCTGTGCTCATTTTGACTGTCGAAACATGGACGAACCATTACGAACTCCCACAGCCCCCAATGATCCTGTGATTTCAGTCTCTTTGAGGCCAATGTGTGAGCAGCCTTCAGAACCCACGAAAAGCAACTGTACCAGTACCTGGTCAATTATTAAAGACCTGTGCTAATCAACTGACTGGAGTGTCTAACCTTTAGCTTTGGCAGTCGGAGGTACCCACTTGCTTCAAGCAGGCTTTAATTATACCAATGCCCAAGAAGAATGTGGTAACCTGCCTCAATGACTATCATCCAATAGCATTTGCATCCACAGTGATGAATTGGCTTGAGGGGTTGATGATGAAACACATCAACTCCTGCCTGGGAAGCGACTAGGATCTGCTCTAATTTGCCAACTGGAAGAACAGGTCCCCAGCAGATGCCATCTCACTGGCTCTTCACTTGGCACTGGAAATCAAAGGTGCATACATCAAGATGTTCTTTATTGACTACAGCTTGGCATTTAATGCCATCATCCCCTCATGACTAATCAAAAAGCTTTAAGACCTTGGCATCAGTACCTTCTTGTATAATTGGGTCCTCGATTTCTTCGCCCAGTCAGTTCAGATTGGCAACAACCTCTCCCCTATGATCTCCATCAGCCACAGGTGTACACAAGGCTGTGTTCTAACTCCTATTCTTCCCCCCCCCCCCCCACCCCACTCTACTGGCTTTACACTTATGACTGTGTGGCTAAGTACAGCTCCAATGGCATATTCAAGTTTGCTGACAACAACACTGTTGTGGGTGACGAATTACCATAAAGGTGGAAGATTGAAAATCTGGCTGAGTGGTGCCATAAAAACAACCTTTTACTCAATGTAAACAAGACCAAGGACCTGATTATTGACCTCAGGAGAAGGAAATCAAAGGTCCATGAGCCAGTCCTCATCGGAGGATCAGAGGTGGAGAGGGTCAACAACTTTAAATTCCTTGGTATTTTATCAGAGGACCTGTTTGGGGCCCAGCACATATGTGCAATTATGAAAAAAGCATGGCGGCACCTCTACTTCCTTAGGAGTTTGCAAAGATTTGGCATGACATCTAAAACTTCAACAACCTTTTATAGATGTGTCATGGAGAGTATATTGATAGGCTGCATTGCAGCCTGGTATGGAAACACCAATGCTCTTGAAAGGAAAATCCTACCACAAATAGTGGATATGGCCCAGTCCATCACAGGTTAAGCCCTCTCTACCATTGAGCACACTGACATGAAGTGTTGGTGTAGGAAAGCAGCATCCATCATCAAGTTCTCATCTCTGCTGCAATCAGAAGATGGTTCAAGAGCCTCAGGACTCGCTCTACTAGGTTCGAATCTGGTTATTACCACTAGGTTCTTGAGCCAGAAGGGATACCTTTACTCAATTTCACTTGCCCCATCATTGAAATGTTCCCAGTACCTAGGGCTCACTTTCAAAGACACTCTTCATCTCATGTTTTTGATATTCATTGCTAATTTATTTATTATTATTGTTATTATTTCTTTTTGAATTTACACAGTTTGTCTTTTGCACACTGGATTATTGTGTGATTTTTGATTCTATTATGTTAATTAATTCTATTCTGTATGTTGTGAATATGCCCTCAAGAAAATGAATCTCAGGATTGTATATGGTGACACAGAGACACTTTGACAATAAATTTACTTTGAGCTTTGCTGGTACAGTGATAAAGGGACAAAATGCAGCTTTGGTCAATGATCTATTTACTTTAAATACTAGATTTCCACATATAATTAAACATTTGGCACGCTCTCTGTCTTGTAGAGTGCTGTCATCTGTTGAACAGAACAGAATTGCTTATTATGCATTTACTTGATCCGGATGTTTTCTAATTCTGGAAGCGTTCAGGAATATTGTGAATTATACTGTGATGTATATTTGAGTATTTAACAATATGTATAGCGGTAGGAAGTAATAGTTGGTAATTACAAGTGATATGAAGTGGCAAGGACTAGTGATCACACCCTGCATCCTTTGTCCTTGGTTGTGGAGATGGAGATCAGTGGCAGTTTCATGATCAGGGCATTAAGGCAGGGCATGCCCTTTTCATAAGCTACCAGTTTCCAGTTGCAGTGGAGAACTTTGACAGGGTCTGAGGAGCAGATTGCCTGGCCTGCTGAGTTCTTCCAGCATTTTGTGTGTGTTGAGCAGATTGCCCTCTCACCTTTTGTTGGAGAATGGTGAGACAGTTTAAAAAATTAGTCTGTTTTAAATACTTTCCAGTTTGGCCTTGTATTCCAGATGATTGGCAAATAAAGTTAGTGGAGGGGCTTATTTAACTCCTTGAGTATTTTTTATTCACTCCTGTTCCTCTTGACCTTTGCCTATATGTGATGCAGCGCTCTTTTCATATACTAGCGTGAAAAAAGTTCTGTACTTCCTGATTTTAAAGTCAGGGTGTAATGTTAAATTATGACCCCTTGTGTTGGTTTCCCTTTCTTCAAATTTATTTATTTATTTATTTATTCGTTCATTCATTCTTAGAGATATAACGTGGAATAGGCTTTCTGGCTCTTCGAGCTGCATCACCCAGCAACCCCCAACAGCTCTGATTTAACCCTAACTTAGTCGTGTAACATTTTACACAGTATGCCTTTGGACTGTGGGAAGAAATTGGAGGGCCCGAAAACCCCCCACACATTCCACAGGGAAATCATACAGAGACTCCTTACAGAAGACACTGGGATTGAACTGAGCTTGGAAATCTCAAGCTGTAACACCATTGCGCTAACCACTATGCTACTGTGGATGCTCCCTTATCCGCACCTCCTCCATTTCCCAGACATCCATACTTAGCCCATCTTCCTGTTGCCTTAGCAGGGATAGTTCCTTTTGTCCTCACCTACCACTCCATGAGCCTCCTCATCCAGCACATCGTTCTCTGTAACTTCCACCATCTTCAATGGGATCACACCACCAAACACATCTTTACCTCATCCACTTTCCGCAGGGCTTGTTCTCTCCGTAATTCCCTTGTCCATTCATTCCTCCCCCATTAATCTCCCTCCATCTTGACTCTCCATTCTGAAGTCAGATCTCAGCCTGTCACTTACAGAGTATTTTCACCTACATTATATAAGGTTCAGGGATATGTTAGACATCGTCTTTTTGACTCTAGAGAATGAGCTAAATCCAGACATTTAATTCAACTTCTTTATTTCTTCCCATTATGCATTGAATAACCTAGTGATATTAAATGGGGAGCCACAGTATGCAACTGGTATGATATTAAATTGAAACTAAAATATCAGTCTTCAGTGATTGCACAATGCAAGTCCCATTTTTAGAAACAAACGAGAAAATCTGCAGATGCTGGAAATCCGAGCAATGCACATTTTTAGAAAGCTGTGGACCCAGTCTTTAACATTTGTCCACTTAATTTCTGTTGACACTCCTCTCTGAAATTTCGGTTCAAGCCTTGCACTGGTGATTTGAGAACAACCACCTCTTTTGTTTCCTCCCCCTGTCACCTGGATTTACCTGTCACTCATGAACTTGTGCTCCTCCTGCCTCCCCATCTTTTATTCTAGCTTCTGCCCTTTTTCTTTCCAGTTCTGATGAAGGGTCTTGACCCAACACATAGACTTTTTTTCCTCCATAGATGCTGCCTGACTGACCTGCTGAGTTTCTGCAGCATTTTTTTGTGCTAAGACACACAAGCTGGTGTATCTGTGCTTGACTGAAAGAGTGCTGTTTGGTGGAGTTGCCTTCAAATGGGATGTTAAACTGAGTAATGTAGAAGATCCCTTGCTGTTATTCAAAGAAGAGTAGATGAGATTTAGAACATAAAACATTGAACATTACAACACAGTAAAGGCCCTTCGGCCACAACATTATGCCAACATTTTAACCTACCCTAAGATCAATCTAATCCTCCCCCCTCCACCACACACACATAGCCCTCCTTTTTTTTAATCATTGTATGTGTTCTTAAAGTCCTTCTTTAGAGTTTCTTAAATGCCCTTAGTGTATCTGCCTCTACTTTCTGTATTTAAAAAAATCTTACTGACAAGCCCCCATGCTTTCTAACATTCAGCTTAAAATTATGCCCCCTTAAATTAGCCATTTTTGCCCTGGGAAAGACTCTGGCTTTCCTCTCTTGGAGAGCATATATCCAACAAAAAACACCTAAAACAGATTACCTCATTTATAGTATAACTGTTCTTTGTGCAGGCTTGCTTTGTATAAATTGGCTGCTACCTTTCCATTATTCTATACTTTACAGGTTTCCCCCGCTATCCGAAAGTAGAGCGTTCCTATGAAACCGTTTGTAAGCCGAAATGTCGTAAACCAAAGAAGCAATTACCATTAATTTATATGGGAAAATTTTTTGTGCATTCCCAGATCCAAAAAATAACCTACCAAATCATACCAAATAACACATAAAACCTAAGATAACATAAACATATAGTAAAAGCAGGAATGGTGGGATAAATACACAGCCTATATAAATTAGAAATATTGTATGTACGGTGTAGTTTCACTTATCAAAATCGGGAGGACAGCGAGCCAAAATCTATTTGGAGAAAAAAAATCGGCACGTACATGCATACACATGTACACGCATGCACACGCAACTGCCCGCACAAGGCTTCACGGTCATGGTAGTCTTTCTCGGGGTAAACACACATATAAAGCAGGCATCTTTTCGTAAAAAAAAATCCTCTTTGGTTAGCGAAAACAGGTACTAATGTAAGTCTTTCGTAACAGTGAGCTGTCGTAAAGTGAATGTTCGAAAAATGGGGGCCACCTGTATTAGTTGTAAATCCCCTAGGATATCCTGCAGCCATGAAAGTACCACTTTCTACATTTGCTTCTTTAAAAAAAACAAAAAATCAGCTGCTCATTCAATTTTGCATGCTGTGTTTATACCCAATGACAACTTTCTGTATGTGTAAACCTTTTCAGAATGGGTGAGAAATTGAATTTAATCTGATAATCTTTCTTTGTGCAGATTTTGCTTCATACATCGGATTGTGTTTGGAAAACTGAATGTTTTACTTCCTGGACTATCTCCAGTACTTCTGGGCAAAAATGTGAAGTAGTACCTGTCATTCTGTCATTTCTTGTTACAATGTGAGTTGGTTGCAACACACTCAAAATGAACACACTCAGCAGGTCAGGCTGCATTTAAGGTGGGGAATGAACAGTTAAAATTTCAGTCCAAGATTCTTTATCAGGACTGGAAAGGAAGGGGGAGAAACCAGAAAAGGTGGTGGTGGGAGGGGAGAGTGGGGTTTGGTGAGAGGGAAGGAGTACAAGCTGGCAGGTGATGTGTGAAGCCAGGTGAGGGTGAAGGTAGGGGAAGTGGGGATGAGGTGAGAAGCTGGGAGGTGATGGGTGGAAACCGTAAAGGCCTGAAGAAGGAATCTGATAGGAGAGGGCAGTGGACCATGGGAGCAGTGGAAGGAGGAGGGGCATCGGGGGAGGGCGATGGCTGCAGACTGAGTCACCCAACTCTATTCCTTCAAGCATTTCTAGGATAGGCATAGCACAGATCAGATACAAAGTAACCTTTAAATGCATATGGCTATGCATTGTATCAATTGTATCATATAACACAAATTCAGGAAAGCATGTCATATATTGTCAATTTATCTGAGCTGATGTGTGTTGTCTTTACAGTTTCTATACTACTCAACTTTTGCATCTGCTGGAAAGAAATCACAAATTAGTGCTTGAATCGTATAAAATATGCCTTATGGAATGCCTAATCCATTAGGCAACTTTAAGGAAATACCAAATAAACAGAGGTGTAATTGTCCTTCACTTCATTTTTTAAGTTTTTGCAAATTTTGTAAGGAATGCTTTTTGAAGTACAAATGCTGAAATGCTTCACCATTCTTGCTTGCTCTTGTAGAATAGTAGTACAGTGGTGCTGTGTACATAGAACTTAAAACACCACAGCACAGTATAGGTTGTTGGCCCACAATAGTTGCCGACCTTTAAACTTACTCTCAGATCAATCTAACCCTTCCCTCCTACGTAGCCCTTCATTTTTCTTTTATTCCTGTGTCTATCAAAGAGTCTCTTAAACATCTGTAATGCATTTGTCTCTCCCACCACCTCTGTCAGTGCATTCCAAACACCAACCACTCTCAGTGTAAAAGAAATGCAAGTGCTCCCTTAACAGCCTCCACATTTCCATTGTTTATTTCTCGAAGTGCATACGTTCTCAGTTCATGGTCCCGAGTTACTGGCTAATAGCATTATAATTCCCTCTTTCCCCAATTTCCATGCTGTCTGCTCCTGACACGTCCAAAGCTATGATAAAGTTCAGGTAATTGTAATCACTACTCCTGAAATGCTCACCTGCTGATAGATCTATCACCTGACCAGATTTATTGCTTAGTACTGGAAATCAGAAGGCACTTTGTCAGTAGCTTCTCATTCCCTATACTATTTTTCCTCAATCTTGTATTTCCTAGAAGTACTCTTAAGGCAAGTTACCGTATAATGATGGCATTTAAACTCAAGTGTACCTGAATCTGCCTTTAAAGGAGAAACACTGTGAGCAATTATAGTACTAAAGATTTTTAACCTTTTACACAGATTATAAAGTTAAGCGAGTATGATGTGTTAGCATAGCACAGTCTGAATCTTTGATATTTAAATAGATGTTATTGAGCACATCCATAGAACAGTATCACACAGTACAGGCCCTGTGGCCCATGATGTTGTTCCACCTTTTTAACTTATTCTGAGATCAATCTAGCCCTTCCCTCTTACATGGCCCTCCAGTTTTCTATCAGCCATGTGCCTATCAAAGAGATTCTTAAATGCTTCTGTGTCTGCCTCTTAACACCAGTCGTGGCAGCACATTCCAGGCACTCTACTCTCCGTATTTTAAAAAAACAACTTACCTCTGACATTCCCTCCATAGTTTCCTCCAATCACCTTAAAATTATGCACCCTGGTAATAGTCCTGGAAAAATGTCTCTGGCTATCCACTCAATCTATGCCTCTTATCATTTTGTACTCCTCTATCAAGTGACCTGTCATTCTCATAGAAACATAGAAAACCTACAGCACAATACAAAGAGAAAAGTCCTGCTTGCACAATTTATCCTTGTAAGACATATTCTTTAATCCAGGCAGCATCCTGGCAAATCTACTCTGCATCTTCTCTAAAGATTCTGCATCCTTCCTTTAATGAAGCAACCAGAACTGAACACAGTATTCCAAGTGTGGTCTAACTAAGGTTTTGTAGAACTACAACATTACCTCATAGCTTTTGAACTGAATCTCCTGAATAATCAAGGCCAACTCCCATACGCTGCCTTAACCACCCTGTCAACTTGCATGACAATTTTGAGTGGTCTATGAATGTTGGACTCCAAGATCCCTCTGTTCCTCTACACTGCTAAGAATCCTGCCATTAAACTTGTATTGTCATTATGCTGGAGTGAAGCACATGACCGTGATAAAATAAAAAATTAGTTCAATTTTTGCTGCTCCTATTTTTTTTGCTTGTAGGGTTGCAACATGAAGTAATCTGCTGCAGTTCCTCTGCATTAAATCATGAGGCATATCCAAGTAAAACTGGTGTCTGTTATTCATCATAGCAAATTGCCAAACCCAGTTGTGCTATCAGGAATGGGTGGAGAATGGAGAAGAGGTCAATGTAGATATATGGTTCACTTTGATTACTACCTAAAAGGTAAGCTTGTAAAAATAAATTGCACAAATCTGAAGTGAAGATAGTGACTGTTCAAGTGTTTGTGTGGACCTTGAGCTTCCAGGTCTACTGGTTAATCCAGAATAGGTGTGAATCAGGATCAGGCCTGTTCTGAATTAGTTGTAGGCTTGAATGGAATGAATAAACCTGATACGGACTAATTAGGACCAATAGCTTCATTCTATTTGATCATTTCTGCTTAGCTTTAGATGTGGGGAGAAAAAGACTTATAAAATTGTTTGAATCTATTGATGGAAAATTGGTGAATTAGTTAATTACCCAAGAAACGTATGTTCTTTTTACTTGTGTATCTGTTTTCTTTGAAGTTGCCAGTACTCATTTTACAATGGCTTGCAAATGACCAAACCTGTCTTTTAGGCATCTAGAGCACACTCAAAGGAGCGGTATGATTATTGGGACACATGGACTTTTGTTGCCAACAGCCAGAAGTGATAAACAACACACAGTGAAATTAAGCTGAGCAGCTTTACTGACCTGTTCATATAAACCATCCTAAATATATCATTTGATGATTGTAGCTGTCAAGAAATTATTAGTTAGCTCTATTGTGTTTGTACCACACTTAGATGCCTTGTTGTCTCTAAAACTGCATTTCCATTATTCTCATAGTTTTCCACAGCTACTGAGCGCCAGTCACTGCTGAGAACTGTAATGCTTCTTTGTTTTGACTGCACTGAATGCCAGTGGTGAGCACCATTGATCAGTCCAGCCCTAATTGGCACTCAGGAGTTTGATTTCTTTGGTCTTACCACCCAAAATTTTGATTACTTTGGCCTTTCTTACACCATAGGTAATGATAATTCATCTCTCATACAGGCAGAGACTGAGGCAGGGGGCACACACAAGCCTTATGTGAATTAAAGCTACTCTCATTGTTCTGTTACAATGCAAGAAGCATGAGCAACAGGAACGAAAGTGGACTAGTTAGCTGATCCAACCTTGACCTCAGTAGCACTTGGATTCTTTCTGTAGCCCTTGACTTTTGCCTCCCTTGTAGTTGAAAATGTTTGTCAGCCTCTGCCCTGAAAGTATGTAATAACTCCACCTTCACAATTCTGTGGGTTAAAGAAATGAGGAAGTTCATAACCCACTGATGGAAGAAAATCTGTTTCGTAACAGTTTTAAATGGCCTACCACTATTCGAACTGTAGTCGGCTGGTCCTGGATTCCTTAGTTGTTTGGGTGGAGGGGGGGGGGGGGGAGAGACAGTGGAGTGGGAGACATCCAACTTATCCAACCTGAACATAGCTTGTTGAGCTCTTTAATACTTTTGTAAGTTTTAATAAGATTTTCTCTTGCCATCCAGAACTCTAGAGAATATAGACCATGTTGTGCCAGCCCTTGGACTATGTTCTTATTCATATATATTTATTGTTATCCTTGGCTAATTTTAAACATTCCCCTGGTCAACCATTACTCTCTTTAGCACTGTATGCCATTTCTCTTTGAGTAGAAATCTTCTGCTGGATTGTAACCCTCCATCAATGAGGCAACAGTGATGACGTTTCTAAGTCAGGATAGCGCATGACACAATTCCATTATCCCTGCAGTCTTCCTCCTCAGTAGAAGAATTTATGGGTTACTCATTTTGTATTGTGCTGATCCTTTACCATTTTTCATGCTGTTCCACTGTTGATAACAATGAGCTTAACATATAATAAAATGGTTCTGTACTGCTTGTCTAATTTTTGCCATTATAAAACTGATGGGATTTAGTGGCCAGTAATATTGATCAACATCATCCTGCAACATAAGAATTTGAACTTAGTTCTGTTGTCGTGGCATTGACAGGTTAATATTGCTCCCTGCAGAGTAGAAACCAAACATTCCCAGTATTTTAATAATTTGTTTTTTAAATAACATTATTGCTTATAAAATTCCCCCTATATTTGGAAAATTAAATTGTAGACAGAAAATAATGGAGAAAAAGTAGTTGCTAAATGACAGCAAAGCTTTGTCATTTCTGTTTCTCAATATGCTGTTTTAGAAATGCTGTAGTACCTAATGAGGCATTCCAATAAAGTTGCGAATCGCATGGCACTATTACATATCAGGGTGTCAGAGTTCAATTACAGTGTCCTCTGCAAGAAAGTTTGTATGTTCTTCCCATGTGCGCATGTGTTTCCTCCAGGTGCTTTGGTTTCCTCCCATGATCCAAAGACATACTGGTTAGTACATTAATGGGTCATGGTAAATTGTCTTGTGATTAGGCTATGGTTAACTAGTTGGGTTGCTGGGCAGAGTGGCTTGTTGGGCAGAAGAGCCTCTATCTCTAAATAAATAAAATAAATAATTTTGCCATTAAACTCATTTAGGCACTGTAATGGCTTGTTTCTGCTCGAGAAGCTTCAGCACAGCTGTGCATTAACCTGCTCTTGTCCCTGCTTGCCTTTGGGCTTAGTTTAATTTCTAAGAGGTTGAAATTGTTCAGAAGTCGTTACAAACAGCCAAGCCTGTCAATTGATTTGAATGGCTCAATTGTACAATAAAAATAAGAAAAAGGTTGAAGAGTTTGAGATGGCAGTATAATCCCATCTTCCCTAGGTGGGTTGCTGGTATTGAGGAACACATACAAAATGCTGGAGGAACTCAGTAGTCAGGCAACATCTGTGGAAAGAAATCGAGTTAATGTTTTGGGCAAGAGCCTTTGCCAGGACTGGAAAGGAACAGGGAAGAAGCCAGAATAAGATGGTGGGATGAGAGAGGGAAAAGAATCCAAGCTAGAAGGTGATAGTTGAAGCCAGGTGAGGGGAAAGGTAGATGGGTGAGGCAGTGGGGGGGGGGGGGGGGGAATGAAGTGAGAAGCTGGAAGGTGATAGGTGGAAAATGTAAAGGGCTGAAGAAAAAATCTGATCGAGTGGAACATGAGAGAACATGGAGTAAATGTTCAGAAAAGATGGGATGAAGTGAAGCTGATGCCAAGTGGGCCCAATACAGAAAATTTTGTGAACATTAAGATATAAAGGAGAAATGGGAAAGTTAATATTGTTGTCTATCCTGATTTAAGATGAAACGTTTTTGTCAAGTTTGATTATGTTTTTGAAATGCAGTTTCACACTGTCTGCAAATAAGACTACTTAAAATGGTACTTGATAAAGAACATTTATGCTCTTTTCAGATGATTTTTCAAAATTACAGATTAAAAAGGGTTAGGTGTGAGGACGGTAATCACTGTCAGATTGGAGCAGAGAGAAAGTATCCAGCCTGTTATCTATGCTGGTGTTTTTCTCTGGTGTAATCGTACTGTTCAACAATAGCTCAGATCCCTGTTCCCCAAACAACTGATTTCTTAAAAAACTCTTCAACATAATTAATGCAGTATATTATCATACCTCCGTGATAGTTATTGACTTCTAAACAATGAAGATCTTAATTAGTAACAGCATCAGAGGTCATGGGCAGAAGGCAGGAGAATGTGACTTGAGTGGGATAATAAATCAGCTATGTTTGAATGGTGTAGCAGACTTGATGGGCTGATTGGCTAATTCTGCTCCCATGTCTTATAGGTAGGGAAATCTCCCTGAGCTCTTTGATAGGTTTCAGACTTTCTTAGTCTTGGGCCAGCCATTAAAAAAAGTATGCCTCTAAGTATGCCAATATTTGAATGCCATTGTTAAATCGGTATATAATGCCTTTTATATATTCCAGTGTTAACTGTCATGCAATGTTGGCTAATAAAGCAATAAGTGATTGGCTGCCCAGAATAAATGCTATAAAATTGGCAAAAACAAAATGCCGCTTATGTTTGAAATATTAATTAAGAATGGAAATTAGTGAATCAAAATTGGGTTTAACATCACTGACGTATATTGTAAAATTCATTGTTCTGTGGCAGCAGTACATTGCAATGCATAATGCATTATAATTAAAAAAGTGCTCAAAATACGTAATAATCAAGAAAGTGCTACAAATTACAATAAGAAATAGGTAACACTCACTCATTTTTAAATCTTCAACATAAGGGACAGCATTGCTTCACTTCCAGATGAGCTCACTAACTTCTATGCTCACTTTGACCACCAGAACAGGGAGGAACCATCATGCACCCCCATGTCTACTAATGATTCTTTGGTCTTTGTAGCTGAAGATGATGTGTGAGCTGCTTTCAAGAGTGTAAATCCAAGGAAAGCATCTGGTCCGGATGAAGTACCTAGCCAAGTGCTGAAGACCTGTGCCGACCAACTGGCTGGTGTATTCACAGATATCTTCAGCCTCTCACTCCGGCAGTGTGTGGTACCCACCTGCTTCAAGCAGGCTTCAATCATACTGGTGCCCAAGTCTAAATGTCTGTGTCCCAGTGGCACTAATATCCACAGTGATGAAGTGATTTTAGAGCCTGGTATTGAAGCATATCAGCTCCTGTCTGAATGGCAACTTGGATCCGCTCCAATTTGCCTACCGAAGCAACAGATCTACAGCAGATGCTACCACTTTGACTCTTCACACAACCCTGGAACATTTGGACAGAAAAGGTGCAAGCATCAGAATGCTTTTTATTGATTGTAGCTCGTCATTTAACACCATCACCTCAAAACTAATCAGTAAACTCCAAGACCTGGGCCTCAATACCCCCTTGTGTAATTGCATCCTGGATTTACTCACTTGTAGATCCTGGTTATTTCCTCCACGATCTCCATCAGTACAGCACTGCAGGGATGTGTACTTGGCCCCCTGCTCCACTTGCTTTACACTTATGGCTCTGTGGCTAAGTACAGCTCCAAAACCATATTTAAGTTTGCTGATGGCATTGCTGTCAAGGGCGGTATTGAAGGTGGTGATGAATCAGCATACAGAAGGGAGTCTGAAAACTTGGCTGAGTGGTGTAATAACAACCTCTCGCTTAATGTCAGTAAGACCAAGGAACTGATTGTAGACATAAGGAGAGGGAAACCAGAGTCCACGAGCCAGTACTCATCAGAGGATCAGAGGTGGAGAGGATCAGTAACTTTAAATTCCTAGGTGTCACCATCCCTGAGGACCATCTCCACCTGTCCTGGACCCACTATACAATTGTAAAGAAAGTACAGTAGCGCCAGTACTTCCTCAGGAGTCTGTGGAAGTAAGGCATGTCATTGAAAACCTTAGCAAACTTACAGATGTGTAGTGGAAAGTGTGCTGACTGGATGCATTATGGCTGGTATGGGAACACCAATGCCTTTGACTGGAAAATCCTATAAAAGGCCATAGACACAGGAGCAGAATTAGGCAATTCAGCCCATTGTTTGCTCTGCCATTCCATCATGGCTGATCCAGATCCCACTCAACCCCATACACATGCCTTTTCCCCATATCCTTTGATGCCCTGACTGATCATGGAACTATCAACTTCTGCCATAAATATACCCACAGACTTGGCCTCCACCACAGTCTGTTGCAGAGCATTCCACAGATGTACTACTCACTGGCTAAAAAAAATCCTCCTTGCCTCTGTTCTAAAAGGTCACCCCTCAATTTTGAGGCTATGCTCACTAGTTCTGGATACCCCCACCATAGGAATGAGATCCACCTCCTACATTCTTCTAAATTCCAGTGAGTAGAGACTCAAAGCTACCAAATGCTCCTTATATGTTAACCCCTTCATTCCTGAAATCGTCATGAATCCCCTCTGAACGCTATCCAATAGCAACACATTCTTTCTGAGATATGGGGCCCAAAATAGTTGACAGTACTTCAAGTTTGGCCTGACTATTGTCTTATAAAGGCTCATTTTATCATTAGTTTCCAAGTACCGAGGGTCTAGTGAGATGGAAGAACTGAGGGAAATACATGTTAGTAGGGAAGTGGTG
This sequence comes from Hemitrygon akajei, assembly GCF_048418815.1. Taxonomy (NCBI): domain Eukaryota; kingdom Metazoa; phylum Chordata; class Chondrichthyes; order Myliobatiformes; family Dasyatidae; genus Hemitrygon; species Hemitrygon akajei. The sequence goes on along the minus strand of NC_133137.1, from coordinate 2,757,470 downwards.
TTAGGTAAATTGAAGGGATTAAAGGCAGATAAATCCCCAGGGCCAGATAGTCTGCATCCCAGAGTGCTTAAGGAAGTAGCCCAAGAAATAGTGGATGCATTAGTGATAATTTTTCAAAACTCCTTAGATTCTGGATTCGTTCCTGAGGATTGGAGGGTGGCTAATGTAACCCCACTTTTTAAAAAAGGAGGGAGAGAAAAACCTGGGAATTATAGACTGGTTAGTGTGACATCGGTGGTGGGGAAAATGCTGGAGTCGGTTAACAAAGATGTGATAACAGCACATTTGGAAAGAGGTGAAATCATTGGACAAAGTCAGCATGGATTTGTGAAAGGAAAATCATGTCTGACGAATCTTATAGAATTTTTTGAAGATGTGACTAGTAGGGGAGAGCCAGTGGATGTGGTATATTTAGATTTTCAAAAGGCTTTTGACAAGGTCCCACACAGGAGATTAGTGTGCAAACTTAAAGCACACGGTATTGGGGGTATGGTATTGATGTGGATAGAGAATTGGTTGGCAGACAGGAAGCAAAGAGTGAGAGTAAAGGGGACCTTTTCAGAATGGCAGGCAGTGACTAGTGGGGTACCGCAAGGCTCAGTGCTGGGACCCCAGTTGTTTACAATATATATTAATGATTTAGACAAGGGAATTAAATGCAGCATCTCCAAGTTTGCGGATGACACGAAGCTGGGCGGCGGTGTTAGCTGTGAGGAGGATGCTAAGAGGATGCAGGGTGACTTGGATAGGTTAGGTGAGTGGGCAAATTCATGGCAGATGCAATTTATTGTGGATAAATGTGAGGTTATCCACTTTGGTTGGAAGAACGGGAAAACAGGTTATTATCTGAACGGTGGCCGATTAGGAAAAGGGGAGGTGCAACGAGACCTGGGTGTCATTGTACACCAGTCATTGAAGGTGGGCATGCAGGTACAGCAGATGGTGAAAAAGGCAAATAGTATGTTGGCATTCATAGCAAAAGGATTTGAGTACAGGAGCAGGGAGGTTCTACTGCAGTTGTACAAGGCCTTGGTGAGACCGCACCTAGAGTATTGTGTGCAGTTTTGATCCCCTAATCTGAGGAAAGACATTCATGCCATAGAGGGAGTACAAAGAAGATTGATTCCTGGGATGGCAGGACTTTCATATGAAGAAAGACTGGATCGACCAGGCTTATACTCACTGGAATTTAGAAGATTGAGGGGGGATCTTATTGAAACGTATAAAATTCTAAAGGGATTGGACAGGCTAGATGCAGGAAGATTGTTTCTGATGTTGGGGAAGTCCAGAACGAGGGGTCACAGTTTAAGGATAAAGGGGAAGCCTTTTAGGACTGAGATAAGGAAAAACTTCTTCACAGAGAGGGTGGTGAATCTGTGGAATTCTCTGCCACAGGAAACAGTTGAGGCCGGTTCATTGGCTATATTTAAGAGGAAGTTAGATATGGCCCTTGTGGCTAAAGGGATCGGGGGTATGGAGAGAAAGCAGGTACAGGGTTCTGAGTTGGATGATCAGCCATGATCATACTGAATGGTGGTGCAGGCTTGAAGGGCCGAATGGCCTACTCCTGCACCTATTTTCTATGTTTCTATGTTTACCCCGAAACATCATTCTCAATAATAGACTCCAACACTTTCCCAACTACTGAGGTTGGACTTACTGGCCTGTAATTTCCTTTCTTTTCTCTTCCTTCCTTCTTAAAGAGTGGAGTGACATTTGCATTCTTTCAGTCTTCTGGGAACATGCCAGAATAGAGTGATTCTTGAAAGTTCATGACCAATGCATCCGTTATCTCTTCAGCAACCTTTCACAGGACTCTGGATGTAGCCAATCTGGTCCAGGTGACTTATTTACCTTATTGACCTTTGAGCTTAACTGGCACTTTTTCCTTTGTAATAACAATGACACTCATTCCTGCTCCCTGACACTCATGGATCTCTGGCATACTGCTAGTGTTTTCCACAGTGAAGACATATGCAAAGTACCCATTAAGTTCATCTGCCATTTCTTTGTTCCCCATTACTACTTCACCAGCATCATTTTCCAGTAGTCCAATATCAATTCTCACCTCCCTTTTACTCTTTATATAACTGAACACACTTTTAGTACCCTGCTTTATATTATTGGCTAGTTTGCCCTTGTATTTCATCTTTTCCCTTGTAGTTTTTTTAGTTGCTTTTGTTTGATTTTCAAAGTTTTCCAATCATCCAACTTCCCACTCACTTTTGCTACCTTGTATGCCATTTCTTTGGCTTTTATGCAGTCCTTAAGTTCCTTTGTCAGCTACAGTTGCCTTCCCCAGTCATTTGAGACGTCTTCTGTGGGACATGGCTATCCTGTGCCTTGTGAACTATTCCCAGAAATTTTAGCTATCTTTGCTTTGCCATCATCCCTACCAGTATCCCCCTCCAATCCACCTGGGCAAGCTGTTCTCTCGTGTCTCTGTCAATCCCTTTATTGCATTCTGATACTGATACATGTGACTTGTGCTTCTCCCTTTCAAATTGCCATATGAATTCTATCATATGATCACTACCTCTTGAGGATTCCTTGACATTAAGCTCCCTTTTAAGATCTGGGTTATTGCACAACACCCAATCTAAGAGCCTTTTCCCAAGTAGGCTCAAGCATAAGCTGCTCTAAAAAGCCATCTCATAGACATTCAACCAATCCCCTCTCTTGAGTTCCAACACCAACCTGATTTTTCCCAGTCCTCTTGTGTATTGAAGTCCCCCATTACAATTGTGATGTTATCCTTATTGCATGCATTTTCCATCTCCCTTTGCAATCTCAACCCCACATCTATTTGGAGGCCTATATATGATACCCATAATGGTTTTTACCCCTGCATAATTTTTTTTAAACCACAAAAGTAGTGGATTTGGCCCAGTACATCACGGGTAAAGCCCTTCCGATCATTGAGCCTATCTACCTGAAATATTGCTGTAGGAAAGCAGCATCCATCTTAAAAGATTCTCCTCACCCAGACCATGCTCTTGTTGCTGTCATCAGGTGGAAGGTACAAGTGCCTCAGGACTCGCACCACCAGATTTGAAAACAGTTACCACCACTCAACCATCAGGCTGTTGAACAAAAGGGGATAAGTACGCTCATTTGAAGAGTGTTGTATTGTTATTTCATGCTCATTATTTATTGCTATTTATTTATATCTGCATATGTACAGTTTGTCTAGAGTTTATAGTTACTATTCTATAGGTACGCTATGTATGCCTGTGGAAAAAGCATCTCGGGGTTGTATGTAGTGACATGTATGTACTCTGATAATAAATTAGAGGGTTTTTTCCTGCACCCTCGGTTCCTGACTCTTGCCGGAATAACATTTTTGCCAGATTAAAAGAGGTCAGGCAATAATAATGGCAAAAATGGACTGTAGAAGCTTTAAAAGGAATATTAATTAAACAGAAATTATATGTAAATTTATTAATTACTATGCTTACAAAGAATGTTGCTTCTCAGTTATCTTTTTAAACATATTATCCAGGCAAAGTTGCTTCATGTGTTTTGATCTCTCCCTGTTTAATTTTTCTTGCATCAAATAAAAATTCATTAACTCCTGTTCCTTCAAGAAGATGCTTTTCTCTATCTCTTTGATTAAATCACCCAACAGCTCAATTAAATTGTCAATAGTAAATCTTACTGTTTCATCAGCATCGCTGCCATCTTCGTCACTTGCAGTGTTTTTATCAGCATTCAGAACACTGCCTATAATTCTCAGTCTGTAAGGTGTTGCACAACAGGTGTTTTGTCATTGACAATCATCCACTCACATAGATTTTCTTCATTAAGACTACTTGTTATAACTTTGGAAGCAGATCCTGTAACATTTTTTGCATATGCAAGCAAATCATGAACAACTACTTTCTCCTTTGGTACACAAAATCTTGTAAAATCTTAGTCAAGCTTTTCTATCAGTGCATTACCAAACATTAAGGCAGCCCACAACTTGTAACATACACAAAATGCTGGTGGAACACAGCAGGCCAGGCAGCATCTATAAGGGGAAGCACTGTCGACGTTTCAGGCCAAGACCCTTCATCAGTGTTCCACCAGCATTTTGTGTGTGTTGCTTGAATTTCCAGCATCTGCAGATTTCCTCATGTGAGCCCACAACTTGTGTTAGCCACTCTTTAGTGTTGAAGATGCTACCTTCTCCCACCCTCAGGTAATGAACCAAAGAATGTCCTTCATGTTAAATTCTTCAATAAATGGCTGTACAGAATTGCAAGCATTCACCTCATCTAACATATGTTACATGAAAAGTTAGCATTACTTGGCCTTTAGAGAGTGCAGTGTTCCTTGGTCTTGGGGTTGAGTAAGCGATGTACAGTTTGGTGGTAAATACACTGTAAAAACGTTATTCTTACACAGGAGTTCAGCTTTGGGGTGAGTTAAATAGTTACCCAAAGAAAGAATTTTGTGGTCTTTGGCTAGCCGTACAGAAGTGCAGTGTGCTCTGGCTTCTGGCACAATATATTTTTCAAACCACTCTAAAATAATAACAGGGGTGATCCAGCCATTTTTATTTGTGTGATATGTTACCAGGTAAATTTTAACACCTTTCAAGGCCCTAGGGTATTTACTTTTTCTGATCACCAGTGGTTTACATCTGTGAGTGCCTGCTGCTTTGGACCACCCAAAAATGGTAACTCTTTCCTGAGATTGTTTGAATCCTGTGGGATCTATATATTTTTTTTCTGCAAAAATACAGCAAAAAAATATAGAGGTAGTTTTCATAGTCCATTCAGAAATCTGATGGAGGAGGGGAAGAATCTGTTCCTGAAATGTTGGGTGTGTGTCTTCAGATTCCTTTATGAGGCATCACCTTTTGAAGATACTTCCGATACTTGGGTGGCTAGTGCTTATGGTGCAACTAGCTGTGTTTGCAACTTTCTGCAGCTTTTGACAATCCTGTGCAGTGGCCCCTCCAAACCAGATGGTGATACAACCTGATGGAATGCTCTCCATGGTACACATGCAGAAACTTGCAAAGAGTCTTTGGTGACATACCAAGTCTCCTCAAACTCTAAATGAAATATGGCTGCTGTCGTTCCTTCTTTGTGATTGTATCAATATACTGAACCCAGGAAAGATCTTCAGAGATGTTGACACTCAGGAACTTGAAACTGCTCACCCTTTCTACTGCTGATCCCTCGATGAGGACTGGTGTGTGTTCCCTTAACTTCCTCTTCCTGAAGTCCACTATCAATTCCTTGGTCTTACTGACATTAAGTGCAAGGTTGATGTGACACCACTAAAGCCAGCTGATATATCTCACTCTTGTAGGCCGCTTCGTCACTGTCTGAAATTCTGTCAGCAATAGTTGTGTCATTGGCAAATTTATAGATTTTTTTTTGCTGTACTTAGCCACAAAGTCATGGGTGTAGAAACAGTAGAGCTCTGGGCTAAGTAGACATCCTTGAGGTGCATCAGTATTGATTGTCAGAGAGGAGGAGATGTTGTTGTCCGTCCATGCTAACTGTGGCCTCCCAGTGAGGATCCAGTTGCAGAGGGAGTCCCAGGCTTTAGAGCTTGTGATTAGAACTGTGCGTATGATTGTGCTAAGCGCTGAGCTGTAATAAATAAACAGCAGGCTGATGTAGGTATTGCTGTTGTCTAGGTGATCCATGGCTGAATGGAAAACCAGTGGTATGATTATCACTCTTTCGAAGCAAGTGGTAACCTTTGACTGCAGCAGCGAGAGATTGAAGATTTCCTTAAATACTCCTGCCAGTTGGTTGGCACATGTTTTCAGTGCACTACCAGTTACAGCATCATAGCCTGACATCTTATGAGGGTTGACCCTCTTGAAAAATGTTCTGTTGTCGACCTCCGAAGTAGAGATTACAGGGTCAACGTTGCTGCAGAGATTTGCACAGGTGTAGTTTCATTCTCCCTTTCAAAACGTGCATAAAAGACATTGAGCTCATCTGGGAGTGAAACATTATTGCTGTTCATGATGTTAGGTTTCATCTTGTTGAAAGTAATAGCCTGCAGACCCTGATGTGCATCCTATTCCATCTCTAACTTAAATCAGAATTGTTTTCCTGCTCCTAAAATATCCTTCTGTAGGTTGTACCTGGCATCTTGTATAGTTCTGGATCATGCTCTTGAAAGCTACAGAGCTAGCCCTCAGCAGACACTGAATCTCCTGGCCCAGCCTCTGCTTTTGGTTTGAGTATGTCCCAGAAATTACAAATATTTCTCCACTCTCCAAGAAGGGAGAGAGGCAGAAGAAAGGAAATTATAGGCCAGTTAGTCTGACCTCAGTGGTTGGGGAAGATGTTGTAGAAGACATTTAGCGAAGAGGTCTCGGAGTACTAAGAGGCACATGATAAAATAGGTTGTAGTCACCATGGTTTCCTCAAGGGAAAATCATGCCTGACAAATCTTGGAATTCTTTGAAGAAGTAACAGGCAGGATAGACAAAGGAGAATCGGTTGGTGTTGTGTGCTTGGATTTTCAGAAGACCTTTGATAAGGTGCCACACATGAGGCTGCTTTACAAGCTATGAACCCATGCTATTACAGGAAAGATTCTAGCATGGATAAAGCTGTGGCTGATTGTCAGTAGGCAAAGAGTGGGAATAAAGGGAGCCTTTACTGACTGGCTGCCGGTGACTAGTAGTGTTCCACAGTGGTCTGTGATAGGACTGATTACTTTTTACATTATGTGCCAATGAGTTGGGTGATGGAATTGATGACTTTGTTGTAAAGTTTGCAGATGATATGAAGATAGGTGGAAGGGCAGGTAGTTTTGAGGAAGTAGAGAGGCTATAAAAGGAACTAGACAGATTAGGAAAAATTGCAAAGAAATGGCAGATGGAATACAGTGTGATGAAGTGTGTGATCTTGGACTTTGATAGAAGAAATGAAAGGGCTGACTATTTTCTAAATGGAGAGAAAATGCAAAAGATCTGTGGTGCAAAGGAACTTGGGAGTCCTTGTGCAGGATTCCCTAAAGGTTAATTTGCAGGATGAGTCTGTGGTGAGGAAGGCAAATGCAATGTTAGCATTCATTTCAAGAGGATTAGAATATAAAAGCAAGGATGCAATGTTGAAACTTTATAAAGCACTGTTGAGGTCTTACTTGGAGTATTGTGAGCAGTTTTGGCCCCTTACTTTAGAAAGGATGTGCTAAGACTGGAGAGGGTTCAAAGGAGGTTCACAAATATGATTCTAGGATTGAATGGTTTGTCATATGAAGAGTGTTTGATGGCTCTGAGTCTGTATTCACTGGAATTCAGAAGAATTATGGGTGACCTCATTGGAACCTATTGAATGGTGAAAGGCCTTGATAGAGTGGATGTGGAGAGGACACAGCCTCAGAATAGAGGGATGAACAGAGATGATGAGGAATTTCTTTCGCTAGAGAGTGGTAAATCTGTGGAATTCTGTGCCACAGATAGCTGTGGAGGCCAAGTCTTTATGTATATTTAAGGGAGAGGTAGGTAGATTCTTGATTGGTCAGGGCATGTAGGGATTCAGGGAGTAGGCAGGAGACTGGGGCTGAGAGGAAAAATGAATCAGACATGATGAAATGGCAGTGCAGACTTGATGGGCCAAATGGCCTAATTCTGCTCTTATATCTTGTAGTCTTATGTCTGGTATGTTCTCAAAGATACTCGTCCATACAGGACTTGATGGAGTTTGGTGAGAAACTGTAGCGTACTCATTAGATGAATCCCTGAATACTGACTCAAAGCAATCCTCTAAGTGCTTCTCCACCTTCCTTGACCATACTTCCTTGGTCCTCACCATTGGTGCTGCCTATATGCTGGGAGCAGTACAGCCAGGTGATCTGACTTTCTAAACTGTGGGCATGAGATGGCATGGTAAGCTTTCTTGATGGTGGTATAACAGTGGTCAAGTGTGTTGGCTCCTCTGGTTCCACAGGTAATACGTTGGTGGTAGTTGTTCAGAGACTTGTTTAAGCTGGCCTGAAATTCCCTGGAATGATAGAGAAGGCATCCAAGTGTGTTTTTTTGTGACTGCTGATCATGATGTTCAATTCCTTCAGTGCCTGCCTGATGTTGGCCTGAGGTGGAATGTACGGTATACCGTTTCCAGGATGATGGCAGAAAACTCTCGTCAGATAAAATCAACAACATTTGACTGATAGATGTTTCAGTTTGGGTGAGCACGACTGAGAAAGAACTGTTGGGGTTTGTGCACTACAATGAGTTAATCATGAAGCATACTCCTCTACCTTTTAAAAGACTGAGCTATCCTGTATTTGCAGAGAAAGTTGAAGCCATTTGGTTGCAGTGCAACATCCAAATTGGCAGGGTGAACCATGTTTCCACCTTGGGTGGTGAGTGTCCTTAATGATGGATGCTTCCTTGTTGAGGTACTTCCTCCTGCAGATGTTCTCAATGGTAGGAAGGGTTGTGCCTGTGTAGAGCTGGCTGAGTCTACAGCCCTCTGCAGCCTTTTTTGATCCTGCATATTTGAGCCTCCCTACCAGATGGTGATGAAACCAGTCAGAATGCTCTCCATCATATAACTGTAGAAATTTGTTGGGCTTTGGTGGCATGCAGAATCTCCTCAAACTCCTAATGAAATAGCCAATGCATGCCTTCTTCCTGATTGCATCAATGTGCTGGGCCCAGCATAGATCATCTGAGATCTTGATGGAAAGGAACTTAAATCTGTTTTGTTGAGTCTGTCCGTCATTACAGGCTTTGGCCATTGAGGGTCAGTGTGAGCCAGGATCTAAAAGGTATTTTAAAAATATCAAATAAACACAGACTGCAAATCAGATGTTAAAGCAAAAGGTATGGAAATACTCAACATTTTATACAGCATCAAAGAGGAAGAGTCCAGGTTGACTTTTCAGATGGATGACCTTTCATCAGTGGTAAAAAAAAAGTAAGAAAATGGACATGTTTTAAGTGAAAAGCAATGCTGGAAATCTGAAATAAAAACAATGCTTTTCAGACAGTATCTGTGGAGAGCAAAACCATTAACATTTTGGGTTCAGGTGCCCTGTTTCGAAACAGGATAAAGACAAAACAAGTTAGCTTTCAGTAGTAGAGAAGGCGTGGAAAGTGGTATTCAACAAGGAGAATATCTCTAATAGGGTTGGCTAAATGTTGCAGTTATGCTCATTTGTTTTTGTAATATGTGAACAATTGTACGGCAATTGTTCAGCCTTTTCTAAGCTACAGAAATGGGATAGATATTGAAGAGGATAATGACAGTGGCTGTAAAAGGGTAGGGACCGTGAAAATCCAGGTAATGCAGCTGTAGAGACAATGGGAATCCAGATGATGCAGATGAAGTTGATACTGTTAGAGACAGAGAGATGAAGTTTTGTTTAGCACATGTCTGGAGGAGATGTAAATAGAAGAATTAGAACTGAGGAAAGGGCTGGAGCCTTGAGATGCAAAACAAAGCAGTTGCTGGAAGCCTGAAATGGAAGATATTGTTGGATTAACCAGTTAGTTGAGTATTTGTGGAGAGAAGGTAAACACAAATTAGAGGGGGTGGCTATCTGAAATGGTGGAATGAACAGTACTATTAAGTCCAAAATGGTGCAGAATACCTGGACAGAAGGTAAGGTGCTTTGTTTTTCTTGAAATCCAGTTTACCTTTATGTGACTGAAGATTTAGGTTCTCTTTTAAGTCCAACATCTTGAAGGCCAGTGCACCAAATAGTTTTACCTGCAGGTTCACATTGGGGAAGGAACAAGGCCACAGTCAAGAGTTCATGAATGTTCTACTTCACACTTGTATTGGAGTATGTGGGATGTGGGATGGTTCCACCATGCTATCAAAAACTACATTGTAACAGGATTCCTTTATTTCATGCCAGCAGCAAAGGGAATAGCATTTTCAAGCAGGATCTTCCAGAGGCCACCCATTTTAATTACACTTCCTTTTCCCATTCTGATATGTATTCATGGCCTCCTCTACTGTCGTGATGAGGCCACAGGGATTGGAGGAACAACACCTTGTATTCCTTCTGGGTTGCCTCCAATCTCATGGCATGAACATCAGTTTCTCGAACATCCAGTAATAGGCCCCCCTCACTATTCCTCATCCCCTTTCCCTGTCTCACTTTATCTCCTTGCTTGCCCATCACCACCCTCTGGTGCTCCACCCCCTTTCTTTGTTCCATGGCCATCTGTCCTCTCTGATTGGATTCTCTGTCCAGTCCTGTATCACTTTCACCAATCAACTTCCCAGCTCCTTACTTCATGCCTCCCCATCCCGGTTCCACCTATCACCTTGTGTTTCTCCCTCCCCTCCTCCCACCTTTTAACTCTACTCCTTATTTTTTGTTTTTCCAGTCCTGTTCAAGGGTCTTGGTCTGAAATGTTGATTGCCTGGCCTGCTGAGTTCCTCCAACAATTTGTATGTTTTGATTGGATTTCCAGCATCTGCAGATCCACTCTTGTTTGTAATTGGAACTTATTCCTGCTGCCTGACCTATTAATTTATTCTCCACTGAGCACTCATGAAGGTATTGGTGACTCCCAAGTTAGATGGCATGGTAGATAGTGAGGATAGAAGTAGAATACTGAAATGGAATTTGATAGATGAAGGCAGTGGGCAAAGCTGAAGCAGATGAATTTCATTTTGGGATGTGTGAGACCACTTGCCTTGGACTGAAGAAAAATGAGTCAGAATGCTTTCTGAAAGGTGAATGACAGTGGTGAGATGTTTATTCCAACAAAGCCAAAGGAATAATGCTTATATAATTAGATCAATTCTCATTCTTAAAAGTAAAATCTTTCGTCCTAATTGAAGTTGATTACATTAGGTAAGGAAGAGCTTCAGGATCAAGGGTTTTGTACTATTAGTATAGCAGTATATAACTAAATAGGAAAATATTAAGTTTAAAGAAGTATTGAAATGGATACACAAACTTATTGCATATAGGGTTTTCATTGCAACCTAAGGCATTTTAAGTTCTGGGTGTATTATGCCTTAGCCATGCACCCACCACTCTTGTGTTTCCAAAAAAATACTTCTGGCATCTTCCTTGTACTTTTCTCCAATCATCTTAAATTATGCCCCCTGGTATTAACCATTTCTGCCCTGGGACAAAGTCTCTTGGTATCCACCTGATCTATGCCTCATCATCTTGTACACCTATCAAGTCACCTCTCATCCCCTTTGCTCAAAATAGAAAAACCCTACTGAAAAGGCTTACCATTGTAATACTTTATTAAAACCTCTGTTGAGAACATACTCCCCTCAACATTATCACCCTCACAAACCCTCTCCTTCACTTCATCAGAGAGCTTGATCAAGTTATTTAACTGCAATTTCGATTTATCAAAACCTTTGTCGATGTTATTAAACTGGAAAGAGTGCAGAAAGGATTTAAATGGATGCTGCCAGGTCTTGAGTAACTGAGTTATAAGGAGAGGTTGGACAGGCTAGGACTTTATTCCTTAAGCACATAGGAGAAAGAGAGGTGATTTTATAGAGGTGTACAAAATCATGAGGGGCATAAATAGGGTAAATACACTGTCTTTTTTTCCGAGAATTGTGGAATCAAGAACTTGAGGGCATAGGTTATGATGAGAGGCAAAAGATTTAAGAGGAACTTGAGGGGCAATATTTTACACACAGTCTGGTATCTATATGGCATCAGCTGTTTAAAGGAAGTGGTAGAGGCTGGTACGATATCTTTTAAGACAGTTTAAAAGGTATATGGACTGGAAAGGTTTAGGTTATGGTCTAAATGCTGACAAATGAGACTAGCTTAGGTGGACTATCTTGGTTGGCATGGACCATTTGGACTGATCCTTTACCAATGTAAGACTATAAGGTATGGAATAGAATTAGGCCATTTGGCCCATCAAGTTAGTGCCACCATTCCATCATGGCTGATTTACCCTTTTAAGTTTCAATGAAATCTCCCTCTCACTCTTCTGAACTCCAACTAGTACAGGACCAGAGTAATCAAACACTGTATATACATTAACTGTCTCATTCCTGGAATAATTTTTGTGAATCCCTTCTATATCCTCTCTAGTGCCAGCCTATCATGATAACATAGTGGTTAACACAATGCTATTGCAAATTGAGGCGTTCCGGAGTACAAAGTTCAACTCTGGTGGCACCATTTTGTAAGGAGTCTGTACATCCTCCCTGGAATGCGTTGGTTTTACCTGAATGCTCCAGTTCTCTTCTCTCCACCCCCCCCCCCCTCCACCCCGCAAAGTCCATAGACGTACTGGGTAGGTTAATTGGTCATTGTAAATTGCCCCTGATTTAAGTTAGGATTAATCGGGAATGCTAGGAAGCCATGGCTAGAAGAGCTGTATCGATAAATAAATAAAGGGTTTTTTCTTAGATAAGGGGCTCAAAGCTGCTCTCAGTAGTCCATGTGCAGTCTGACCAATGCCTTTATAAAGCCTCAAAATTACATCCTTTCTTTTATGTTCTGGTACTCTCAAAATGAATGCTAATATTGCACTTGTTTCCCTTAACCTAATGCTAATATTGCACTTGTTTCCCTTAACCTGCAAGTTAACCTTTAGAGAATCCTACGTGAGTATTCCTAAGTCCTTTTGTTCCTCTGATTTTTGAATTTTCTCCCTGTTTAAAAATAGTCTACGCCCTTATTCCTTCTACCAAATTGCATAACCATACACTTATCTACATTATATTCCATAAATTGCATAACCATACACTTATCTACATTATATTCTATTTGTCACTTCTTTGCCTATTCTCCCGATCTAAGTCCTTCTTCAACACTACCTGTCCCTCCGTCTATCTTTGTATCATCTGGAAACTTTACCACTAAGCCATCAATTTCATTGTCTAAATCTTTAATAACATAAAAAGAAGTGGTCCCTATACCAATCCCTATGGAACACCATGAGTCACCGCCAGCCAACCAGAAAAGGCTTGCTTTATTCCCATTCTGGTTCCTGCCAGTCAGCAAATCTTCTATCCATGTTAATATCTTTCCTGTAATACCATGGGTTCTTATGTGTGACACTTTGTCAAAGGCCCCTCTGAAAATCCAAGTAAACAACATCTACTTATTTTCCTTTGTCTATCCTGCCTGTTATTTCCTGAAAGAATTCAAACAGATTTGTCAGGTAAGATTTTCCCTGAAGGAAACCATGCTGACTTTGTCCTATTTTATGGTGCGCCTCCAAATACCCTGAAACTTCATCCTTAATAATGGACTCGACACCTTCCCAACCACTGAAGTCAAGCTAACTCTCCTATAATTTCCCTTTTTCTGTCTCCTTCTCTTAAACAGTAGAGTGACATTTACAATTTTCCAGTCTTCCGGAACCATTCCAGAATCTAGTGATTCTTGAATGATCATTACTAATGTCTCCACAATCTCTTCAGCTATCTCTTTTAGAACCTTGGATGTAATCCATCTGCTCCAGGTGACTTACCCACTTTCAGGCATTTCAGCTTCCCAAGCACCTTCACCTTCACTTTTACCCCCTGACATTTTTGAATTTCTGCCATTCTGCTAATGCCTTTCACAATGAAGACTGACACAAAATACCTATTAAGTTCATCTGCCATTTCTTTGTCCCTCATTGCTACCTCTCCAGCATCATTTTCCAGTGGTTCAATATCCACTTTTGCCTCTCTTTTACTTTTTTTAAATAACTGAAAAAACTTTTGGTATCCTCGTCTATATTATTGGCTACCTTGCCTTCGTATTTCATCTTTTCTCTCCTTATGGCTTTTTAGTTGCCTTCTTTTGGTTTTTAAAAGCTTTCCAATCCTCTAACTTCCTACTAATGTTTACTATATGTCCACTCTTTTGCTTTCATGCTGTTTTTCACTTCCCTCATCAATCACAGTTGTGTCATCCTTCCTTTAAAATACTTCTTCTTATTGGTGTATCTATCCTGTGCCTTATTGCTCCTGGAAACTCCAGCCATTGCTGTTCTGCTGTCATCCCCAATAATGTTCCTTTTCAATCAACTTTGGCCAGCTGCTCTCTCATGCCTCTGTAATTCCCTTTACTCCACTGTAATAAAGTTCACAGTAAATTTATTATCAAAATAATTATACTATATACAACATTGAGATTCCTTTTCTGGTAGGGAGACACAAAACAAAGAAACAAGGCAGAATCCACAAAAATCCATACAAGAAGACCAACAAACATTCAATGTACAAAACAAGAGCAAATTATGCAAACAATATAAAACTAAACAAATAATTCATGGAACTTGAACTATAGAGACCCCCAAAGGTGAGTCTACAGCCTCTGGGCCAGATTCAACACTGAGGATTTACCTTAATCTCCCTAATCGTATCTGGTTCATCACACAGCACCCAATCCAGAATTGTCTTTTTCCTAGTGGACTCAACCACAAGCTGCTCTAAAAGACATAGGCATTCTGCAAATTCCCTCTCTTGGGGTTCAGTACCAACCTGATTTTTCCAATCTACCTACATATTCAAATCCCCCATGACCTATGATAACACTGGCCTTTTTCCATGCCTCTTCTATTTCTCATTGTAATTTTTACCCCATATTCTGGCCACTGTTCAGAAGCCAGTATATAACTCCCATCAGGATCTTTTTACCCTTGCAGTTTCACAACTCTACCCACAAAGATTCTACATCTTCTGATCATATGTCACCTCTTTCTAAAGATTTGATTTCATTTGTTACCAACAGAGCCACTCCACCCCCTCTGTTGACTTGCCTGTCCTTTCGATGCAATGTGTATCTGTGGATGTTAACCTTCCAACAATGATCTTCTTTCATCCAAAACTCAGTGATACCCACAACATCATACCTGCCAGTCTCTAACTGCACTATAAGATTGTCTACTTTATTCAATATACTGCTTGCATCCAAATATAATGCCTTCAGTCCTATTTTCATCACCCTTTTCAATTTTACACCTATGTTACACTTCAGCTTGTCCTGCTGAATACAATTTTGCCCTATCATCTGTCCTGTCCTTTCTCACAGTCTCACTATATACTGCATCTACTCATATACCAACTGCCCTATCACTCCAGTTCCCATTCCCCTGCCAAATAGATTTAAATCCTTTCCCACAGCTCTAGCAAATCTGCCTGCAAGGAGATTGATTTCCCCCTTGGTTTCAGGTGTAATCAGTCCTTTTTATACAGATCATACCTTCCCCAGAAGAGATTCCAATGATCCAGAAATCTGAAACCCTACCCCCTCTACCAGTTCCTTGGTCACCATTCATTTGCCAAGTCATCGTATTCCTAACCTCAGTGGTGTGGCACAGGCAACAATCCAGAGATTACTACATTGAGGTTCTGCTTTTCAGCTTTCTTGCAAACTCCCTTTATTCTCTCCCTTTATTGTCGTTGGTACCAGTAAGTATCACCCTCCCCAATTTGGAATGCTGTGGACCTGATCCAAGACATCCCTGATCCTGACACCTGGGAAGTAACATCCCATCTGGGTGTCTCTTTCATGTCTACAGAACATTCTTTGTGCTCCTCTAACTATGGAATCCCTTTTACTTCTGCACTCTCTTTCTCCCCCCTTCCTTTCTAAGCCACGGATTGAGACTCAGTGCCAGAGTCCCGGTCACTATGGCTTTCCCCGGTAAGTCAACAAGCTTCCCTCCCCAACAATATCTAAAGTGGTATATTTATTATTGAGGGGAATACCCACTGGGGTATTCTGCACTGACTGCCAATTTTCTTTCCCTCTCCTGACAGTCACCCAGTTACCTGCCTCTTGCAGCTTAGGGGTGGCTACCTCCATGCAACTCCCACTTATCACCTTCTCATTCTTCCATATGAGTTGAAGATCATCCAGCTGCAACTCCAGTTCCTGAACACCATCCAGAAGGAGCTGCAACTCGATGCATTTCATGCAGATGTAGCTATCAGAGAGACTACTACTAAACATTCTCCATTCTCTTTTTTTGTAATTTTTTTTTATTGAAGTTCATCATCAAACAAACATTTCCATAAGATGTATTTCAGACATTGTACATATATATCATATAATCATATATATAACAAATCTCCACAAAGTATTTATCTGAGGTATATACTTATAGAAAAGAGTGGAAAGAAAAAACAAGCAAAAGGAAAGAACTATGTACAAGTAGGGAGTGATCTTTTTTTCACAACAGATTCATTGATTTGTGAGAATAAAATCAGGCCTATGAGGCATTATGTAGTTAAACCATTTTCCCCAGTATGAATCAAATTGTTCCAGCTTATGATTAACAGATGCTGTTATCTTCTCCATTTTGTAAATGCCCATTGTAATTTCCATCCATGTATTTAATGTTGGGCTCTCCTGTGATAACCATTTCCTAGTAAGAGTCTTTTTACCAGCCACCAACAGTATATTCATTAAGTATTTATCTCTTTTCAACCATTCTTGAGTTATATATCCAAAATACATTGTTTTACTCTCTAAGGGTATTTCACATTTAAAGATATCTTGTAAGGCATTGTGTATCCCCCCTCCAATAGTTTTTGATAGCAGGGCAGTCCCAACAAATATGATAATGATTTGCATTTTGATTTCCACAATTTCTCCAGCAATCAGGGAGGTTACCATCATAATGGGATTTCTGAGAGGGTGTAATACAGTAAAATATCTTATAACATTTTTCCATCCAAACTCCCTCCATTTCTGTGAACTGGTACACTTCCATTGATACCTCCATATTGTCCATTCTTCCTCAGATATAATTATCCCTCCTTCCTTCTCTCATCTTGTTTCAGTGTATGAAGTTGAATGTGTTTTAAGATTTGACAACCCCTTATAGATGCTTGAAATGATTCTACTACCATTATCTGAATTATATGCTTTTCTAAAGAGCTCAAACAAGCATGTATTTTCCTTGGTTACATTTTTAAGCGTCTTATTATATTGTCGCATCTGTAAATACCGATAAAAATCCTGTTTTTCTAATAAGTATTTCTCTTTAAGCATTTCAAAACTGAACAGTGTTCCTTCTTTCATTATGTTGCAAAGAACTGTTATTCCTTTAGCTGTCCAGTACTTAAATCTAGCATCCAATTTATTTGGTGTAAAATCCGAGTCATATGCACACCATTTAAGAATTGCAATATCTCCCTCTAGATTATATTCTTTTATGGTAGTTTTCCATATTTTAAGAGTCAATTTCACCCATGGGTTATCTTTTGATGCTCATTATAAAGTATCAGTCAAGGAAGGGAAGAAACTTGCCAAAAAATTGAGAATTATTCAATTGTGAATTATCTTGATTGCTTTCCAATGACTGTGGGACGGTAGTGCATTACAGTGCACTGGAAATACATTGGGCAATCAGTGGCGGGGACAGATGCTAGCCAAAGTGGGGGCAGAAAATCACAAACTCCAACTTGTGGGATGAGTATTCAGCTGACCAATGCTAGGTCTAACTCTGGCCCTCTGTATGAAATGCATTCTCCAGGAATATGTCAGCATTCCTTCATTCTCTGAATGTAATGTGAAAAAGAGTATCTTTACTTGTATCTGGACTTGCAGTAGAACTCAGATTCTGATACAAAGGAAATGGGGTATAATCCAGTGCTACCTGTTATTTTAAAAGTTATTCAATAAAAACCCTTATTAAACTTCAGGATACACTTCAGAAAGTCAGGCACTTGGAGCCAATTGATTACCATTTTAAGCAGTGGGAATAGTGCTGAATGAAGTAAATGTGTTGAGGCCATCCTTGTCCCATTATTGTTTGGGGTTGGAAGCATCTAAAAGCTTTTGGCATTCTGTATGGTTGCAATGCAGAATTCAATCAAATATTCATGATCCCAACAGAATGATAAATTATCTTTAATTACCTGAGAAAATCCTAAAGTATTTTGTAGCCTGTACAACACTTGAGAACTCTGTGGCTTGCTGTGTTGTGGGAAATGTCAGTCATTTACACAGACTGCTTCATGATAATCATCTTTTGCTGGTCATTTTGGTTCATGGATAAGTATTGTCCAGGAGATCAGGCAAATACCCTTGTTCTTTTTCTAAATATCATTTGACTAATAGGCATGGATTTGAAGCCTCCTTGGAAAGACCACTGCTCTGGAAGTGTACCACTCTGCTAATGCTGAAGCTGCCAAAATTTTGTGGAATGTAGTTTGAACCCACAATCCTCAGAATTAGAAACGGGGTACAGCTTATGTGCATGCTAGTTAACAGCAATGCCAACTGCAGCTGAGAAATTAGTTTGGCAGTTCTGGTGGAATATTATGTAAAGTTATTGTTGATCTTTGTCATGGGAGTGAGGGGGTGGGGAGCATTTGTAGCAGTGCTTCATGCCCTGCAATATGAACCTGTGAACTAGAAATTGCTCACCTGACCCAGTTAGATTTTTGGGTGTGTGTCTGTGCGCCTGTCCCAGATAGAACTGATGTGTGACAAAATGCTGAGATCTAGTGCAATTACAAAACAGAACATCTGGTGCTTTATTAAAGCTGTCTTTCAGATCTGATATCTACATTTGGAAGAAATCTGGGTTATTTGACTTAGGCAGATTGCCCAGAACCATTGGACCAATGACAGTTTGCAACTCTGATCAGGATATTTCATTGAGTAACCGGATGACTAAACAGTACTAATAACATTATAACAACAGATGAGTACATCATTATGTGAATGTAGTGTTTCAAGTACTCTACCCCTTCTGTCGTTTCTAAATTGGGTCCCATTACATTGCTTGGTGTGTGCTGTGGACTATCAGTTGATTAGTAATATCCTTGACCGAGCGGTTGGTATTGACTTTGTTTCTGCAGTGACTATCACAAGTTGCTCGACTGTCTTTAATATATTTGAAGTTTAGGTAATGAACTCTGTCCTATGGCATCTGTTTTATTGACATAAAAGCTAATGATAATACAAACCAGAAGAAGGTTTCAAGTGAGTCATGGATCACATTTTGTATTATTACATATGAAAAGATATTGTATGTATGGGTATAATAATGTCTATTTCAGTGCCTTTTATTTCTTGTTTATAGCTGGAAAAAGCTGTTACTGTTCCGTTACTGCAGTGTTTCCAATGATACTAAACTACTTGGTCCATTAGTGTCCAATTAAATAGTCATATTAAATGGGTGAGTTTGAGGGTTTGCCTTGTCAGTATATGTCTTAGCTTGGCGTGCAATTCTGAGAAACCGCCTAGATTCTCTGACATGATTCTGTGCATTCCATACATGCTGTTAATCAGATTGGGGTCTCTATTACAACATGCAGTCAGTGGCATAAATTTGCACAGAAGCTTTTGTTCTAGCATAGGTAACTGGAGCTGACTAGGCCAAATACTCCCTACAGTCAGTGAGATTGTGATCAATCTGATTTTTGCCTCAACACCACTTCCCTGCCTATTCCTTGTAACCTTGGTTTTTAAGTCTAAAGAAACCTGGCCTCTCTTCTGCAGAGAATTCCACTTGGATTTTGCACTTCTCCTTTATACTGTACTGCAAATGTCAGTCTACTCAAAGTACTTAATTTATTATTGGTATCCAAGCCACAACAAAAATATAATTAATGTAGTAAAGTTTAAACAAAATTAAAGTTACAGAATTTAAGTGGATTTCATCAAAATTTATCTAATGTTAAATAATATTGACAATATCCCCAATTTTAATCAATTTGTTTGATACCACAACTTCAGCTGCCTTGGTCCTGAGCTCTGGAATTTCTTTACTAAACCTACTTTTCTGCTTTTAAGTCTTTTCATAAATTGTATTAATATCAGTAGATTTTTAGTTAACTATTCTAAAATTTCTTCAGGTGTCAAAGTTTACAGACATAAGAACTTGAAGTATGGGTAAACCATTTAGTCTGTCTCTCCTACTCCACCAGTGCAGCAGACTTGATGGGCCAAATGGCCTAATTCTGCTCCTATATCTTATGATCTTAATAATACCATGACTAATCTTTTATCTCACTGCCAATTTTCTACATTAATTTGATATCTTTTGATCTCCTTATTTATCTCTTTCTATGATATACTCAGTGGACTAAGCAAACTTGTTTGATATCAGACCTATGAAGCAACTTGGGTAGAGTTTGCAGTGTTAAAGGTACCTCCAGATAAATGCAAGTTTTTTTTGTTTTATTTGTTCCATTGATAATAAATATGTTTGAACAGAGCAATGTAGGCTTTCTTCTTAAATCTCTTGGAAAAATGTGTGCCTTGTAAATACATTCACTACAGACCATAAAAGGCTACCTTAAGAAATAAATTCATTAAATAAGAAAAAATGCTGAATTAACCTATGGAATATATCTATATAAATTTAAAGTGGTATTTCATGTCTGTACTGCTTTCTCTGAATTTTATACCATTTTGATCTCCAAAGAGGAGATGAAACAACTTCTTCCTTCTCATGAATCTCTGGGACTCCAAGATAATCACTGATTTAAAGGCAAATCGTATATCCTACCCAGGCAGTTGAAAGAGAAATTGGATGGTGCTGGAAAACATGGTTTATGTTTAATCCTGTATGAGATAAAATTTGTGCTCAGACCATTACCATAATCAGATACTGGCATTATGTGTTGTAGTTTATTGGTAGTGAACTGCAAAGGGTTAAATTTTGGTAAGAATCCATGTGGATTGGTTAGATGTGGGATCCACTTGTGTTAAGTCAATGATATGAATGGCATGCAGTCGGCGTAAAGGATAAAGGTACCCAAGTGCCATTTCTTTAGAAGACAAACTTGCACATTGATTCTACTCCAAAGGATGGGGAAGAGAATGATCAGCAAATATATAGCATAACTCTGGACAGCAGGTTTTCAGGTTTCATCTCAATGGCAGGGAGAAATGAAAATTCAGAATGATATATAACTTGGGGTTGAATTCTTAGGTGTACCATGCCATTGCAGCCCTTTTCTGCTTCTAGTCAGTAAAGGTTGTATTTTTCCAAGTACTGTGAATAAGCCTGGTGTCTTAGTGTTTTACATACATTTTCAGAGTATTTGCCAAATATAATACATACCTGTACGATTGTAAGTAATCGAGAGATGCTAATTTGATTCTGTTCTTGGAGTTATTAGTGCCCAGCACTTGGGATTGGAACATTACCTGCCACAAATCACTCAGGGCAGAGTGCTGTCCAGATTCTGATTCATTCAGTTTTGATGAAGGGTCTCAGCCTGAAACATCGGCTGTCCATTTCCCTCCATGGATGCTGCCTGATCTGCTGACTTACTCCAGCATTTTGTGTGTGTTGTTCTGGATCTCTACCGTCTACAGTATGCATTCAGATCATTTCATTGTCATGCATCTGAGGCCTCCTAATGGAAGTGAAGAGTGATTATTTAACACAAAGTACACTGCAGATGCTGTGGTCAAATCAACACATACAAACAGCTTGTTTGATGTGTTGAAGAGTGATTATTTGGTCTCTTGTAGCACTTTCAGAAAAGACCTCTTATCAATATGCCTATTGTCTTGTTTATTATTTATTGTAATGCTTGCACTGTTCTGTGTACTTCATGCAGTCCTGGGTAGGTCTGTAGTCTAGTGTAGTTTTTGTGTTGGTTTATGTAGTTCAGTGTAGTTTTTGTGTTGGTTTATGTAGTTCAGTGTAGTTTTTGTATTGTTCATGTAGCACCATGGTCCTGAAAAACATTGTCTCGTTTTTACTGTGTACTGTACTAGCAGTTGTGGTCGAAACGACAATAAAAAGTGACTTGACTTGACTTGATCACTACCTCCTTCCTTCTCTTTGTTCTCCTATGTAGCATAACACTCCATGAAGAAGTGAGAGATTCTTGGGAACATATCCGAGGCAGATGCCTAAGTGTTTGTTTGAGACCCCCTCATATTGATCTCCTATACTTGGTGCGCAGTGTATCTTTTATTGTAGAGTACTTATCTGTTATTTTTGGACCCCTGACAGGAATGAGAAGCCAGATGTTTGAGAAGTCCCTTGTGGCCCAGCAGCTTCCTTTTGGCTGTTACAGCTGCAAGAATATGGTGGGCACAGCTGAATTGTTCAAATCTGGAGTAACTTTGATAATCCATGCATGTGGTCTGATAAAAGAGCATAGACCAAAATATGAATGTCTAATCTTTGCACTCGCTCTGTAAATACACACATGCACAGCATCTACTCAGAACGTTGTCATGTGATAACTCTATAGTAAATCTGAGGGTGACATTGGACATGCAGGACAAGTTGAATTGCTTGTTACATTGTGCAGTAGTCTATTCTGATGAAGTCACTTTAGATGGTTTCTGTTGACTACAATAAAACTTCAGAAATGTAGCATCTTTGGTAATGGATTTTCCAGATGGATATTATTCCTTCTAGTACCCAAACACACTTTTTGTTTATTTTACATTACTTGGTAGGATAGTACATTTTTCCAATAAAGCTGCTGAGTTAAAGGGGGTTGGGGAATATAAAACCACCCTTGACCCTGGCTCCAGTGGCAAACCTACCCATCCATTCATGTTTCTGTCCCCTGGTGTTCCAGACTGGCTCTGGTCACACACCGGACCCACACTCTGAACTCTGGTTCTGCCCACACATCCTGCTTACAAGCTGTGCTCCCTCATTAATGAGTGAGCCAGATGTTGGAATGCTACAGCTTCCTAACTAACAACCGGATGTCAGATTATCATTGTTTTACTGCACCTGTTTCAGTTTCTGTGCAATTTCAGCCTTCTAGTTTTATTTAGTTTTAAATGGTGAGCACACAATCTTGGTCGGAAGTTTTAATGTCTAGGCAAGCTGGTGACCACAGTTTTGATTTGTCCAGCAACCAGACATAGCACCACTCCATTTTGTTAATGCTCTTTGCAGAGTATATTGTGAATAATATTTACATTGTTTCTGTTATGTAGATTTTGACTTCAAGTTGTCTCCACAGTTCACAAATCTTATGTCATTATGATACAGTACTTTTGGGTGTTTGAAAGTATTCTGATCACAAGAAAAAGGTGAAGTTCTGATGAAAGGTCTTGGCGAAAGGATCAACTGTTTACTCTTTTCCATAGATGACTGGCCTGCTGAATTCCTCTGGCATTTTGTGTGTGTGGCTTGGGATTTCCAACATCTGCAGATTTTCTTGTATTTGTGAAAGCACACTGAAGTTCCAATTGTGTTTCATTGTCTACTGGAGGCTGACTGAAAATTCACTAGTCAAAATTTATCTCACCTTGACTCAGCATCCTGTAAAAATCTCATCAGTAATGAATACAGGAATAGATGATTCATCAGAGCAAGCACTGACTTCACTCAGACACTAATGAGGGCTGGTTGAGACTTATCAGCAACCGGCTGATTAAACTTACTCAGTTCTCATCATTTAACAGATCCACTTAACTCTTAATGAAAGTAAAATGTTAGATGCTGGAAGTCCAAAATAGAAAGCGAAAGGACTATGAGCACTTGAAAGGTTAAGTAGCATCTGTGGAAAGCCAAACTGTTACCAGTTCACATCTGCAATCGAACATATGAAATAGGAGCAGGAGTAGCCCATTCGACCTGTTGAACCTGCTCTGCCATTCTATAAAATCATAGCTAATCAGTTCCACCTTCCAGCTTTTTTCCTCCATAATCCTTAATAATCCCTGTTATGTAAAAATCTATCTGTGTCTTAAATATATTTATAGAGGTAGACTCTACTGCTTCCCTAGACAGAATTTCACTGATTCAATACTCTATGGGAGTACTCCCTTCAAAGGCTCTGGACCTGAAATTTCCAGTGAAATGTTAACTATTCTTCTTTGACAGATGCCACCTGACCTGTTGAGGCTTTCCATCTTAACTCTTAATTATTAATCATTGCCTTAATCTCACATGCAGGTGTTCCTAATTTTTATTGATCTTTATTGCATGATTTCATTACGAGTACAGTATACTTTTTATTTTATTCATTCATGAGATGTTGAGGTCTTTGGAAAACAAGGCCACTAATGGCATACCTCTAATTCCCGTTTAAAGGGATAATGATTGAACTATTTTGGATCGATTTCAAGAATGTAGCAAGTAACATTGATAATTTAAATTCTTAAACCACTGCGGTGAAAATATTCTGGTGTTTAGATCCAGCAACAATGATTGGAGTTGGTGAAGGTTCTGCTTGCCATGTCCTTCCAGATGGTAAATTTGAAAGCTGAGATGGAAAATTTCAACAGGTTAGGTGGTAGCTGTGGAAAGAGAAACAGTTAACATTTCAGTCCAGGGCCTTTGAAGGTACACAGATGTGAACTGTTAAGTTTCTCGTTCCACAGATGCTACTTGATTTGCTAAGTGTTCCCAGCATTTTAGGAGTTGATTTTAAATTAGTGCAGTATAATTTGAAGCTGGTACACAGTTGGTAGAGAAAGTAAATAGTTAAGATACATAACAGATTCTTCCATTGAGTTTTCTTTGAGTGTGTAATCAGAATGGATGTAAAGATGAGCTAGCAGTAAGGAAATTACAGTCACTTTCAACCTTATCTCTGGTTGTCCATTGTTGAACATTGATAATTAACAGGATTAGAATTTGATCAGTAAAAGTCCATCTCAATCTGTGATAATCACCCAGAGAGCTCTAACTGCACTAAGGGCTGCATGGAGTGCTTTGTCCTGGTTGATGTTAGGCTTCATAAAGGTTGTTGAAGTTGAACAAATCAGGGAGAGAGTGTATGTTTGGTGTCTGATGATGTGGATAAGGTACTAAACAAGTACTTTGCATCAATATTCACCAAGAAGAAGAGCATGGAGGTTAGCGAAATCAGGAGGCATGCAGCATGCTAAGGCATTTTGAGAAAAAGGAGGTGGTGCTAGGATTCTTGAAGAGCATTAAGATGGTGACTCCTCAGAGTGTGATAGAATATGCAAAAGATGAAATTGCTGGGGTCTTGATGAAGATCTTTATATTAGTACAAACAACAGACAAGATCTTGGAGTACTAAAGAAATGCCAATATCGTCCCTTTATTCAAGAAGGGAAATAGAAATAATCCAGGAATTTATAGGCCACCAAGGCTCACATCAGTGGTAAGGAAGCTATTGGAAAGGATTCATAGGGATAGAACTTGCATGCATTGGAAAAGCATGGCACAAGTAGACAGTTAGCATGTCTTTGTGTGGAGCAGGTCATGTCTTACAAACTTGATTGAAATTTTTAAGGCGATGATGAAGGTGATTGATGAGGTGGTGGTTCCTGCTGAAAGATGATGTAAAAGCAAGTGAGCACATGAGATGTCAGGAAGAGTAAGTGGGAGGGGATGAATGAGCTCTGAAATACCAGGATATTGGAGAAGAATTTTTTTTTAAACTTGAATACTGAAAATAAGAGATACAAGGCTGGAGTGGAGAAATAGTTGAATTAAATTCAGAATTCTATAATATGCCAATCAGAAAAATAAGATGCTTTACCTCCTAGTTCATGTTTGGCTTAATTGGAATACTGTATTTGTAAAAAGACACAAACATCAGAGTAAGGTATAGATTCAAAGTAAAGGGTAATTGAAGAATATCACCCTTCCAGACTGAACAGAAACACCTGCAAGGCTTCCATCCAATGTTTGGTTAACTTCATGCGAATGCATAGGAGACCATTGTGTCCTTCAAGTGCAGCCTAATAAATTAACCTGAAAGAGATCCAAGTAAATTGCTCTTTTACCCAGAAGTGGTGGGGTGTGTGTGTGGGGAGGGGGGTTGAGTTTCTGATTGGCAAGTTGAAGTCCCATGCTGCATCTGTGGATTTGTGGGAAGGTGCTGTAATTAACGGTGAGGGTGCTGCTGGAGGTGGAAGAGTTGATCATAGCAAATTGTGGCTCTCTTCCCTTTTCTGGTAATTTCAGATATCCTTTGTTATTTTCCATTTGTACCACTGCCAACTTTCAGCAGTTGTGTCATTGGTACTCCTGTAGCCCTTTCATAATCCTTTTCTCTTTCTTCACCCCTCTCTGTATCACTGCAGTTTAACATTTGTTTTATTTCTCACTTTAGACAATGATTGTGAGAGGCCTATGACCCATTTCTCTCTCCACAAATGCTGAGCATTTTTAGCAGTTTCTGTGTTTAATCACAGATTTCCAAAATCTGCAATATTGTGCATTTGGGGTGTAAGGGGAGGTAAATCAGCGGTCTTGTGTTAAAGGTGGTGATGGCTGGGCAGACGTAACATGTGAACATTTACTTTGGTCAAATCTTATCATGGGTTTATTATGTAGGGAAATATAAGTGGTAATCAACAGTATAAGCCGTTATCAGCCATCCCCACTCCAGACTCTGTACTGGAGAGAAAGCCATTTATAAATTAGCAGAAGATAGCTGGATGAAGGACACAGTAAAACTCCCTTGCAGACTGAATAAGATTTACAAAACACAAAAAGAAACTGCTGATGCTTAATATCTGAAATGAAAATAGAAGATATTCAAGGCATTCAATATTAGAGGCAGCAACTGTGCTGAGAGAAAGAGGAGGAGTCTGTGTTTCAGCTTGATGACTCTTTATCAGAACTCTAGGGATGGAGCGCCAACCTATGCCACTAACTACCCTAACCTCCTACATCTCTTCACCCCTTAATTCTCCTTCCTTCCTCCCTGGGCAGCTGAGCTGCCATGGATCTGCAGGCTTGCTGAGAGTGCACTCACAAGGGGATCTCTTTTCCTATCAGTGCTCAGAATTAAATACTGGTTGGTGTGCTGGATACCCTCAAGTCTGCTGAAGTAAGTGCCTGTTTTCATCTGCCTGGCAGAGGCCTTTTGCTCCTTCCTGCAATCTTTTCCATTACATGATTACTAGCCCCCATGATCCCCCAACCCTCAATCTCCCAGATGGATCCCATAACAGAGCTGGTGTGTATTTTACAAATGCTGAAGCTTCACCTTCTCCAGCTGATACTATTTCCTATGCCTGTAATTGTCCTAGGAAACCAATGTAAAACAGGATGTGTGGTCTTCAGGTCTGATGCCTCTACTTACTATATCAACTCAACTAAATATTTAACTGCTGTTAGACTACTTTCTGGTTTACCTACCTTAAATAAACCTTTTAAGATTTTCCCACTTCATCTTCGAATCAGATGCCATTTGAAGACATCAGGAGTCTATCTCACGGCTTTTACTCACTGAAACTCCTGTTTCCCTTTAATATTCACTGGTGTTTGTGACATTGATCGGCCTTATTTCTAGCAGTGGTGAGACAGCCTACAGAGGAGAGGTTAACACTCTTGACACAGTGGAGCCAAGATAACAACCTCTCCCTCCATGTCCAAAAAACAAAAGTGTTGATCGTGGATTACAGGAGGAATGGAGACAGGCTCACTCCAATCAATATTAGTGTGCCTGCAGTTGAGAGGGTGAGTAGCTTCAAGTTTCTTGGTACACACACCACCGATTATCTCACCTGGATTGTACACACTGGCTTTGTGACAAAAAAAAACTCTTCCACCTCAGGCAACTGAAGACATTCGGCATGAACCCCCAAATCCTCTAAACTTTCTACAGGGGCACCAATGAGAGCATCCTGACTGGCTGTATCACTGCCTGGTATGAGAACTGTACCAACCTTGATCGCTGGGCACTGCAGAGAATGGTACAGACAGCCCATTTGTGATTGTGAAACTTCCCTCAATTGAGGATGTTTACAGCAGCAGGTGCATAAATAA
This sequence comes from Hemitrygon akajei, assembly GCF_048418815.1. Lineage (NCBI taxonomy): Eukaryota > Metazoa > Chordata > Chondrichthyes > Myliobatiformes > Dasyatidae > Hemitrygon > Hemitrygon akajei. Next base: position 2,729,902 of record NC_133137.1, on the reverse strand, counting down.
GGCCTGGAAGCTCATCGAGGACACCAGTCACCCCAACCATGAACTGTTTCAGCTGCTTCTGTCTGGCAAACAGTACCACAGCATGAAAGCCATGATCGACAGGCTATGGGACAGCTGCTTTCTACAAGTCATTAGACTTAAAAATTCACATGTCTGTACATTGCGACAGAGTCATAACGCAAAGATTTTTACTCCCTTCCTGTTCTCAATTTAACCTCTCATATGCTAGCATTAGTATTCTAAACTCTCCTTTTTAACCTGTGGTTGCCCCTTCTGATGAAATAGAAAATGTGGAATGAATTTTTATAAGGTGTTCATGATTTCCAGGCTTCATTTGTTTGTTTCACACAGCATGGTGTGATGATGGTTCACCCCACCCCACAGTTTAATCTGGGAACTGTTGGCTTACTAGCACTGTGAAGCATTTCCCTAACCCCATTAGCTAATCAATCATTTGGTATAATGTTACTTGAAATTGAGTTGTATTCCAAAGGTGATATTTTCACACTGGCCATGAAAGTAGAGATGCGAGTGGATTTCCATAATGTATTGATTTCTACATGTACCCATACTTTAAAGTGATTCTTATAAAGGCAGGTTACTTTTATGGGTATTTATGTGTTAACAATCTTCAGTACTTTTGCTCTCCACACCTACTTTCTCATCTTCAGAATCAGCAAATTACTGTTTGGATCTCTGCTTATAGTTTATCAACATTATCTATTCTTAAATCCTCAGGCTATTCAGCTCTTATACGCGGTCTTGGAGTTTTAAAGCATACATTGCTTTCTATCAGATCTTTTTGCACCAATATTATTTTTGAAGATAGAATGTCCAATATTCAATGTTATAGTTTTGCTCAATACCTAAGGATAATTAAATGAACCTGGATTTGGTCAGTCAGTTCCACCACAGATCCAAATAACAGCATGATTGGCCTTGTGCACTGGTTTGCTTGATTGGATGCTTTGAAATACCCTTTCACATTTAAATCAATTTGATTTACCTATTCCTTAGCACATCCACTCAGTTGGCCTAGATAATTTTAAATCTGTTCATGTTTACTGGAGCATATAATCTACTGTATTTACATCATTTTCAGAATATAGTGGAGAATTTCCAAGTTACAGAGAATCTGAATTTAGGGGGGAAATATTACTAATAAATCCAGTTAGAGAAGCAGAAGAAATTTTTTACCTACAGAATAATTACAATGTGGTATCTAATGCCTTGTGGTTATTTTTTGCATTGTAAAAGTAGCTGGAAAAGTACTTGAGAGAGGAGAGAATAGAATAAATTGATTAGGGTAATTGTAGGGTATGATGAGCCTTAAAGTGAATCTGAACACTGGCGTAGACAAGTCTTTTTCTATGCTACATGAGAAGAAGCTTGGTTTTACCATTCTGCATACTGTATTAGTGTGACAAGCTGAATCCCAGAGTCATCTCAGTGGTCATAGCTGAATTTCTTCTCAGGCACAGCTTCTTTTCATCATTACCTTCTGTTTTCTATTGCCAAGCCAATTTTCAGCCCAGTAGGGTTTCAGTTCACCTAGTTTCTTTGCCTTCAATTTAATGAGCCATAAAAGCTTTGCATATGGAAATGTGTTCAAAGTTGTCTGAAATCCAAGGAAAAAATATGCCTACTGGATGTATTCATTCACTGATTTAGTTAGCTCCCAGTGGAATTGTTAATAGTAATGCCTTTATAAAAGTATGCTGACTCATGTCTGCTGAGGCATCCTTTTAAAATATTAGTGAGGAATTATCACTGCCAATGTTAGACAAACTCAAAGTTCTTAGTTAATCTGTCTCATTATTCTTTCTAAATTTGGGTATTGTAATTATATATAGTATAAGGTGGAGGGATTAGCCCCTTCTGCAGTGGAACAACAACCATGTAAGAGGGACAGAATGAAGATGAGCAGTTTCAGGAAATAATGATTGAATTTAAAAAAAACTAAGCTTGAGTTTCAAGCAGCTTGTAGATTATTGAGAGGAAAGTAAAAATTCATTAAGTTTTGCATTGTGTATCTATGAGCTCACTGTCTAGACAGAGGTTAAAGACTAGGAAAGAAATTTAGTGGCAACTAGAAGAATGTTTACTGTTGGAGCATAAGAGTATCTTTAAATTAAAGTTTTATGAATGTGTATATATATGGCATCTTATCCAGGTGTTTGTTCGATATTTATTCTTTAAATTTCCTCATAGCCCTGTCTTTACTTTTACCAGTGCTACACACATCCAAGCCAATTTGTCCAAGATATCTATTAACAAGGAAGACATTCAACATTTTTAGTACCATATGGTTATATTAAAACATTTCTTTAAGATCCTGTAGTGGCTTTAATTATGTCACCAGAGATTAAGTTGTATCCATTGTTCATGCCCACTGCTACCAAGTGTGTTGTAGATTCTGTATTTTCAGAATGGCTTGGGATGGTGTAGTCCATCCACCCTTTCATCAGATTTGAACAGAATTCATCCTTCTGTGCTAGTAAGGGGAAGGGAAGAGAATATGGTTTGAAACTATTTCTAAGAATATGTAATTCATTTTGAAGAAATGTTCTCCGCAACCCTGTTGATATGGTGTCAGTATGGTGTTTTTTTCTATACAAGTTGGTATCATTGAAGTTGGGACATCATTAAGACACTCCATGTGCCACCTTTGGATTAAAGAAAGGCCTTCAAAGTCCATAAAAATTAGAAAAATGTACTCAGATTCACTTCAATTAAAATCTAATTTCAAAGCAACAACCTTATTTTAAGCACGTGGAAGTTATCTTTTTAAACACATAAAACACCTGAGATAATGGGAATGTAACAATCTCCCTTTTACAAAAAGATTAGAGGTACTGCAGATAGTGTTCGTTTAAAAAAAATCGAAGATTTCCTAACTCCGCTTCTGAGGAAGAGTCACAGATGTCCTGGTATCTTTGTACTTTTCCAGCAAAGTTTAGCAGGATTTTGAGTAAACTTTAAGTACATTCTGCTGTGTAACTACTGCAAATTGTCACACCATAGATAATTCATGGGATTTTTTTCCAACTCTAATTTGTCACATTTTTGATAAAGTAGATTATTTTCTTGAAGCTAATTACTCAAGAATGATTGAACAGGCTGGAGCATTTTAATCAGGAAACCAATAATCCAAAAATGGCATTTAGAATTATAGAGTCCCAATGAGGTTGATATGTTTGAAAATATATGCTTTTGTGTGCAGTCCTATACTCGAGGTCACAGCTACAAGGAAATTGTTAACAAATCCAGTGGAGTTGTTTAGTGCCATAAAACAAAATTGCTGGAGGAATTTAGTGGGTCAAGCAGCATCAGTTGGGGCAGAGAGATAGGTCCTGATGCAGGGTTGTGACACAATGTTTACCATCCCTTTGACCCAATGAGTTCATCCGGCAGTTTGTTTCTCACTCCATATTCCAGCATTTGCTGTCATTTGTGATCATACTACTTTACGCACGGGTACTTTTCCATATGTTGGGAAATCAGAAGTGGTAGGAGGAATTAATAGTTGCTATTAGTATCTCATGCAGGCAATTTGCTGAAAAGTTGATTCTTTGTTCTGGGGGTATACGAGCTTTGTAGCTGAAAGATAAAGCAAAATGATGTTATGACTATGCACTGCTGCTGATGTGCAGTCCAATAGCGAGGCCACAGTACAGCTAAAAGAAGCAGTCTGTGTAATGTAATTACTGTGCTGACGAGGGCTGTGATGCAGGATTAGGTGCTATATACAGTACAGAAACAGCTCAACACTCCAGTTGCACTCAGCAGCATAGGTAGGTGAAGATGCTGCTTGTTGGTCAAAATGATGCCTAACTTGTTTTTAAGTGCCTCTGACAAACAGGATTGAAGAGAAAAGGTTGCTTATCGGCAGAAGCAGATTTGCTAATTCTGGTTATCTGCAAAGCATGTGATGACTTGATTCTTGTAGATCTGTTTTATTTTAATAAGTGGTCTAAAGAAGATTATTTTTAAAGCTTTTTTTTAAATCTCCTTCCCCATTCCCTCCGTTCCCCTTTGCAGGACAGTGTCCCTCCGCATCTTAATCTGCATTTTCAATGTCCCCTGGAGTTTCAAGGTAAGAGCTATTTTCCATAAGTATAAATCCTTAAAGTGTAGCCTTTTCTAGAAATGTGATTTGTTCCCGAGTACCAAAATAACGAAGCCATATAGTTTGTTTATGAAGGTGTTGTCCATTGTCCTGCAGAATTAAGGTTACTCATGGGCACTAATTTGAAGAAGTCGGTATATTAAAAGAGCAGTGCTGACCTAAATGTAATGCAGGAGCAACAGTATGAGGTTGTGCCATTTAAGGTCAAAGGAGTCAACAGTATTTTGATTGCTATATTCCACTGCAGTTGTTAGATATTCTGTAAAGGGATTGCCTTTCAGATTGGTTGCTTGTGTCTTGTGGGTGGATATCTGATGTTGTAACAGCACAGTGATACTTTCAGTTGTGGTGCATCTGCTGTAACTCTCCTCCCACAGGAAAACTGGAGAGCTTTTCTCACCATCAAAGGACTTTTTTTTAAAATGGGGGCACTTACCACCATGTGAAGACTAGAAGACATAGGGTCAGAATTAGGCCATTTGGCCTATTGAGTCTGCTCTGCTATTTGATCATGACTGATTTATTATCCCTTTCAACTGCCTCCTCCTGTAACCCTTACTAATCAAGAATCTATCAACCTCTGCTTTAAATATACCCAATGAGTTGGCTTCCACAGCAGTTTGTGACAATGAACTCCACAGATTCACCACCCTCTGGCTAAAGAAATTTCTCCTCATTCTGTTCTAAAGAGATGTCCTTGTATTCTGAGACTGTAAAGAAAGGAACTCAATAATTTAACCTAACAAAGGAAACTTCTCCCATTCTCCAGCTTAATATCTGTTTTCTCCTTTTAGCTGTCACAAGTCAGCATGTGAAGGTCCTGATTGTGGTGTTATCGTTCCCTCTGGCATTGAAGGAAATTTGGAATATTTTAGAGTAAAAAAAATTATAGATGTAATTTATTCAAGCATTCTGGAAAGAACGACAATGTGAATGAACTAAGAAAACACCAGTAGATGGTGCTTTAACCTGCATCTTACAAAAAGCCACTTTATTCAACAGTGGCTTTATAAATGGAGGATTAAAAGTCATTCCTCCTGTTGGTAAAGCCACATGAAGTCCTCTAAACAGAGACAAGCAAACTATCTATTGATCAGTTTTAAAACAAAAACTAATACTCAGGATTAGGTGGTAAACCATTTGTCTCCTTTCCACCTTCTTTTACCAACATCTTCATTTTTTTAACTGCTCCTTGTTGTAGATACAATTTCCTTTTCAGCATCTCCAAGTGTTATTGGTTCCATTGCATCCAGCACACTCCCAAGAATGCACATGCCTATTAGTGTCTGTCTCAGCAGTTTCTCCTGTATAATATATTGGAAATAAAACCAGGTCATTGTCCGAAAACTTAAAATATGCGGAATGCATAATCCCTTAATTTTTATAGGCTTTAGATCTGGAGAGGCATATTGCATACACAGTATTTGTGCTAGAGGCAGGAAGTAGAACACCAGTGTGTCCTTGTGTCCATGACATCAATGGGTCATTCAGATCTGCCTATGCCATCAGCATTTTAATTAAAAAATCTATTTCAGTAGAACAGCTCCCTATCTGAAGTCAATGGAGCTCTCTAAAATATTTTTCACAATATATGATAGTTTATTAAGAGGTTATTCGTTAAGTGAAAGGGTTCATTCATTCATCAGAAGTAGGTTGGATAGTCTCTCCCTGTAATTAATGAGACCTAATTTCATTGAAACAAATTCTATACAGAATGTATTGATGATAGCTTTGTTCAACATTTTAGTTTAAAGTAAATAAGCTCTGAATTGTGAGTGATGGAAAGGAATAAGTAAGTGTGAGCTCTCTCTTGTATAATGTTAAGAACTGTACAACATACTACTGAACCATACAGACTACTTCCTTGTAGCAGATACACCTACACAGGCACTCTATACCAGTGCTGCAATGATCACAGTTTTGCCCTTTGAATGAAGCTTTAAACTAAATCTTGCCTACCAAACCTGGTGGTTCATGTGTTTTAATTAAAGAAAAAGTGGGCTGATCTAAATTAGCTGCAATATGTTGAACTTAAAGCTCCCTCACTGGTTTTGAAACTATTCTGTGTCCTCATCCTTTTCTACGTCTGTGAGCTCTGAAAACTTTATTTCTGATTTACTGTGTGTTTATGATCTCCATTGATATCCCTCTTGCCTCTCATGTGGTGACATGTTTCCATTTATGAAATATCCTCTCCAAACTTTAGTAGTTTCCTGAATTTGTTTTACTTGAATCCCTCCGTCTTTCGAAGCTTTTAGGCTGAAATCAAAACTAGTTATGTTGAAAAACCAAAATAGCAATGCTAATTGACCTTTGTTATCCATAATTCATCTTTTGTGCTATTTAGTTATTTTATGACTTATATGTACTGTATTGTTGTCACAAAAAAAAAACAAATTTCATGCCGTACAGTGTTGTTCAAAAGTCTTGGGCACATATTTATAGCTAGGGTGCCTAAGACTTTTGCATTTGTTAATGTGGAGCAGTGAGCGACTTTCTGAATCTGGTGGGAACAAAGGATGTAGGGAATGGTGAGGTAGAGCACTGCAGGAGGGGTGTGGGACAATTGGCAGAGGAGGAGTGCCAGGCGTGGTGGGGAAGTGACTAAAAGAAAGTTCTATGGTCTGATGAAACTAAAATTGAGCATTTTGGCCATCAGCGTAAGCACTATGTTTGGCATTAGCCAAACACCGCACATCATCAAAAACACATCATCCCTACCATGAAGCATGGTGGTGGCTGCATCATTCTGTGGGGATGTTTCACTGCAGTAGACCCTGGAAGGCTTGTGAAGGTAGAGGGTAAAATGAATGCAGCAAAATCAGCAAAATCCTGGAGGAAAACCTGATGTAGTCTGCAAGACAGCTGCAACTTGGGAGAAGGTTTGTTTTCCAGAAAGACAATGACCCCAAGCATAAAGCCAAAGCCATACAGGAATGGCTTAAAAACAACAAAGTTAATGTCCTGCCATGTCAGAGTCCAGACCTCAATCCAATAGAGAATTTGTGGCTGTTAAGTCATGATCCCTATGCAATCTGACAGAGCTTGAGCAGTTTTGTGAAGAATAATGGGGAAAAATTGCAGTGGCCAGATGTACAAAGTTGATAGAGACCTATCCACACAGGCTCAAGGCTGTAATTGCTACTAAAGGTGCATTTACTAAATACTGACTTGAAGGGGGTAAGAAATTATGCAATTAATTATTTTGTGTTTAATAATTGTAATAAATTTAGACCAATATGCAGACATTTGGCTTCACTTTGACATGGAAGAGTCTTTTCTGTTGATCGGTGTCCAAAAAGCCAATTTAAATCCACTGTATTTCAATGATGAAAAACAGTAAAACATGAAAACTTCCAACGGGGTGGGGTGAATACTTTTTATAGCACTGTATGTACCTGAGACTTGCGCAGTACTATAATGTCAGTAATAATGAACCTGATATGGATCCTGATGTGCAGGCAGATTTAATTTAATTTGCCATCATGTTCAGCACAGACATGGTAGGCCGAAAGGCCTACTCATGTGCTTTACTGTTCTCTACTCTGTTTATCAGCCATTTATTCAAAGCCTAATCACTGTTCTTTTCAGGAAAGACTGCTACATTAATTCAGTTCATTAAAGAATTTACTGATTGCATCATCATTTTGGACCATATTTCAGTGTGTTCAGAAAAGTGATGGCAGCCTGGCTTCCAGTGGATTGATAGCATCCTCCTTAACTGTAGTATATCTGCTATAGAGAGAATATACCAACTGTTATGTTCTGTTTCCAGACCTTGATTATGAAGTGTAGCAGGAGTTGATTAACTCAGAGTACCTGGCTGTCTGTTGCCCTCCTTCAAATCTCTGTAGATGTGGCATGTAATGGATTCTTTTATTGCTATGTCACTGTCTTGTGCTTCCAACTAGATTCTGATTTAATTGAAAATGAAACAGCTGCAAGTAGGGTGCTGCCTATTTTCAGTCACGTTCCATTTCAAGGTCAGTTAGCATTGCTTGATATTTGTCAAAATGTACAACAGGAAGAGAACTTTTTACAAATGTGATCAAATGAAAAGATTTGAAATGAATATAACATTTCAATTTAGCACTTATTTTTGGTTTACTTCTGAGTTTTTATATCAACCTTTATATTACAGTTTGTGGCTTGACAGAAAGCCTGATGGAGGATGTCTTGTCTCTTGAAGCTCAGCATCCATATTATCAGTTGTTTGAATAGAGTAGGAATAATGCTAGTCGAAGAATTTATATTATTAAGGCAGTGGTTATTAAGCTCTTGCATGGGAAAAAAAATCTAGCTGTTAAATGATTCTAAAATTTTGAGGTTGATGAAACAGGATGTTAACTAATTGTTTGAGCATTCCAAGAACCCATAAAAGGTTTGAAAGTCTCCTCAGTGCACACTTGTGGCTTGAATTGCAGAGGCCACCACATTGACAAAGATGTTTGTATATGTGGTCAGACAACTTGTTAGAAGTCTTGAGTGCAGATTCATGGCATTGACTGGGTTGTGGATTAATAGAGATTGTTGTTGGATTGCTATTCTCTTTTGGACTTTATTCCTGGTATTGAGCTTTAGGGCAGTCTCCTTCCTCAGTTGTGTAAGAGGGTCAAGTTTATGTCCTGTTTTCTGTCTCTTCAATGAGGGCTTCCAGTACAGTGTCCAAAAATCCTGAAATACTTTTTCTTCCATTTGTACTAGTCTTTATTGTTTACTTTTCAGATTTACTTATAGAAAGCTTGCTTTGGTTGGTGCCCCTGCCTTTAATGGGTGCAAGCTGCCTTTAACCACTCCTACGTAGTTTTAAATGGAGCCAGCCATCATGATGGTGTGTCCTGCTAAAGCAACTAGATAATCAGCAGTGTGTGTGAAGAACATAGTACACAGAAAATGAAATGCTGTTTCTCAGGTTTGCACTGGCGTCTCTGTGACAGCACAAGATGCTACAGATGATAGACCAGAGTGGAAATGGGATGAGGAATTAAAGTGACAAGCAGTGAAAAGCTCAGGATCATGGAAGCAATTACCCAATTTGTGTTTGGATTCTCCAGCATAAAGGAGTCTACATTGTGAACACCCAAGGAAATACACTAGATCTTTTTACCCATCTTTTTCCCTCCGGGATTGTAGGGCATCCTTGCTTGACATACTGTGCCTGCCCTCTTACTCTGTGTTTCACAATGCCTCATTCTTTTATCTTGTCTTCTCTCTTTAACTGCTCCTGTTCACTCATGAACATGTTCTTCTTATGTCATTGGTCACCCTAGTTTTGCCCTATCAGAGACATCTCCCTCTTTTGTCTTCAGTTCTGACAAGTCTCTGACCTGAAACATTGGCTCAATTTCTTTTCCCACATATGCTGCCTGACCTGATGAATATTTCCAACATTTTCAATTTTCGTTTTAGATATCCAGCATTGGCAGGGATTTTTGATTATTTGTATGTCTTCTCCAAATAGGTTCTGTGAAAATGATGATTGGAGGAGTAAAAGAATAAAAGAACAAAATTTGCTAAATTTATCTCTATTTGAAAGAAAAACAGCCAGACAAAAACAGCAATGAAAATCCAATTCAGTGAGAAGCCAAAAGGAAAATGCAAATGAAATTCTGAATAATAAACTGATAGATTAAAGAAAATATTAAAAGGCCAGAGCACAACAATTATTTCATCTTTGTGATACTAATAATGAATTGGACATTAGTATGTTTTGCAGGATTGGCTTGCTAAATCCCTACAATATTTGTTCCTTATATCAATACTGGTGCCAGAGTTCACCTTCTTCTACCCTCACCTTTCCCAAAGAGACTGAATTCCTCTTGTGTATTAATACTATGTTTTTGCATGTGATTTATCTGGCTCTTTTGCTTCCACTCTATGTATCCACGTGATAAAAAGTAATCCCTTCTACCTTTGTGAATCCTCCCATTACAAGATACCATTTTGTAATCATGAATTGTAGGGTATTTCATCCACTTGGATTCCTGCTACTACAAAATCTCTTACCTCCTGCATTTCCCCCATTATAGATGACTCCAGTTTTCTCCATTTCTTTAAAGGTATCTCTTTTGATATTGCTTACGTCATAGGAATATTTTCCCGCTCTCTCATTTTGGTGTGCCTTTAACTTGCTGTATCCCTGTGTTGTCTCAATTTACCCACACTGACCTCACAAAGTCCCCAATCTTTGTCATTTCCAAAAGTCAGTTTTCCTCTAGTAGAATCACTCTTGCTTGCTTTCTCTCTACCTCATTAATGTACCTCTGTCCTTCCCTACAAACAGGAGTTTTCTCTCAATCTACACCAATCAATCTTTCCTCTTTCAATGAAGCTTCATTCTTGCAGGAACTACTCTGGCAATTGTTAGGTTTCTCTCTGACCCACAGCGCTGCTCAAATGCCTAAAACTTGGGATTTATTGAGGAGAGATAGCCACTTGCTCCCATATAGTATATTGGCTCTTCAGTGGGTTACACCAATGCTTCATAAACCTTTTTATGTTGTTTCTATCAAAATATTATCGTATTCTTTCTTACTTCTTTAGGTTGCGATCTTGTTATTGGAATGCAAAACATCATTCATTTGATGTATCTTTTTTCAACTATGCTCTTGTTCTGTTCTGTCTCTTTTTGTTGTATTCACAACTCCTCCACACCTGTCTTTCATTTCCAACCAATAGGTGTTTTGCATTCTCTGCCTCTCTTTTCTTACATTTTTTTGCTTTTTTAAAATCTCTTTTTGACTAATTAAACTTGTGTTACTTGTACTGTGTCAGTAGCTGTGTAACTTGAAGCATATTTGGTGTCCCACATTGTTGAGCCAGACTGAAGTGATGCACTTAATTGTATCTTGAGCTTTGAAAAATTACAGTACATGTTGCAGGTGTACATTTAATTAGTTTACAAATAGATGTTAGTGACAACAAACTTGGAAATGACACACATGTCCAATATTTCTTCGCACCACTTATCTCACCATCTTCAGTGGCCTTTCCAGAAATCCCAGAAAATTCAGTCCAAAAGAGAGAAGAGTTGAGGCCTTGTAAGTCCCTTTTGTCGTGATGGTTGCATCCAGTGAATTGGAATGGTTTCCCCTAGATCTGCAAAAGGTTGTGAGGACATTGTGAGAAATCTCTCAAAGTTGTTCTATCCCTTTATATACTGAAAAACAGTTCTTAAATCCTCAGAAATGAAATATATTTTGTGCAGGAATGTTTATCCAAAAATAATAGAGTATTGATGCCACACATTGTGATGTAGTTGATATCATTACCTGTCCTGTTGGTGAGAAGGACCTCCTAAGGCTTGACATAATTAGAATTACCCTTGTTGGTAACAAACCATGAACAGATGAAGAGTACTTGCTATAGCCTGCCTTCTCATGAGAGAAGTCCATAAGACCACAAGATATAGGATCAGAAATAGGACATTTAGTCCATCGAGTTTGCTCTGCCATTTCATCATGGCTGATCCAATTTTCCTCTCAACTGCCTGCAGCAAAGAATTCACCACTGTCTGGCTAAAGTCTACCAACTACCGTGAGAAGAATTGTGAATAAGAAAAAAATCTAAGAATTTGATTTCTGGTTGTCTCAGTATAGGAAGGATGTGGAAACCATAGAAAGGCTACAGAGGAGATCTACAAGGATGTTGCCTGCATTGGGGAGCTTGCCTTATGAGAATAGGTTGAGTGAACTCAGCCTTTTTTCCTTGGAGCGACAGAGGATGAGAGGTGACCTGATAGAGGTGTTTAAGATGATGAGAGGCATTGATTGTGTGGGTAGTCAGAGGCTTTTTCCCCAGGCTGAAATGGCTAGCATGAGAGGGCACAGTGCTAAGGTGCTTGGAAGTAGGTACAGTGCAGATATCAGGGATAATTTTTACACAGAGAATGGTGAGTGCTGCCGGCAACAGTGGTGGAGGTGGATACGATAGGGTCTTTTAAGAGACTCCTGGACAGGTATATGGAGCTCAGAAAAATAGAGGGCTATGGGTAAACCTAGGTAATTTCTCAGGTAAGGAAATGTTCAGCACAGCTTTGTGGGACGAAGGGCCTGTATTGTGCTGTAGGTTTTCTATGTTCTAATGATTAAGCTTGGAGCAGTAACTTGAGCACCAACTATATCTTGAATGGCATCCGTTAGTCTTGCGAGACCATGGATCTATGCCTGGAAAGTTTTCTCCAGGGCACAGGCCTGGGCAAGGTTGGAATGGAAGACCGGCTGTTGCCCATGCAGCAAGTCTCCCCTCTCCACGCCACCGATGTTGTCCAAGGGAAGGACAAGGGCCGATACAGCTTGGCACCAGTGTCGTGCAGGAGTTGCCAGAACGAGGTTGAAGACAACGTCGGACTGCCTTAGGGACTCCAGCTCTGGATTTGTCCTCAGGGTTTACTCCCGAAACCTTTCCCATCAATGGGTATGGCTGCAAGGCAGCGGAGGTTTGAAATCAGAGTTTTCCCTCTCTTAGATGGACTGCCTTCCTAGGCTGATGAACTCAATCTACCAACTATATCTTACAGGCAGTTTAATTAGGTACGGCCCTGAAAAAGTTTGGTTTATGTAATGTGCCCAACCTGTTTTTACACATACAGGTATAGATTTGTTAGGAAATTCCATCTATAACAATAATGGTTTAAATAACATGGGTATACTGTACAGCATGGCATGAAACATTTATGGATTCATGCTACCTTTTCCTGGTTTGGTCTTGGTAGGAGCTCTACTGCTACGGCGATGGACACTAGATAGTGCTGAAGATGCAATCATTATTGTTCATTATAGATTTGAAGATTACCCAGCAACAATTTCACATGCATTGAACCATATTAGCTCTATTTAACTGTTATTTCAGTTAAATATTTATTCTTTTGCCAAGTTTTCAACAATTTGCAGTTGTTTAACCTGAACATATCTATGTTATTTCTGATGTTGAGTGTCAGGGGCAGAAGTGAATGTAGTTGCAGTTACTAAGGAGAAATTGCTTTGGAAGCTGAAAGGGCTAAAGGTAGATATATCACCTGGACCACCCCAGGTTCTGAAAGAGGTAGCTGAAGAGATTGTGGAGGCATTAATTAGGATCTTTCAAGAATTACTAGATTCTGGAATGGTTGCGGAGGACTGGAAATTTGCAAATGTCACACCACTCTTTTAGAAGAAGGGGAGGCAGAAGAAAGGAAATTCTAGGCCAGTTAGCCTGATTCAGTGGTTGGGAAGATGTTGGAGTCCATAATTAAGGGTGAGGTCTTGGGGTACTTGGAGGTATAGGATAAAGAAGGCCAAAGTCAGCATGGTTTCCTTCAGGAGGATTCTTGCCTGCTAAATCTGTTGGAATTCTTTGAGGAATTATTTCAAGCAGACTAGACAAAGGAGAATTGGTGGATGTTGTGTATTTAGATTTTCAGAAAGCCTTAGACAAGGTGCTACACCTGAGGCTGCTTAATAAGGTGAGTGCACGGTATAACAGGAAAGATATTGAATTGTATTTCAGAAATTTGAAATTGTTCTACTACAAACTGTGGTCCATTGTCACTGAATACATATTCTGGAACATCAGTTCTTGAGAAGAGGCTTCTCTGCACATCAACAGTATGCAAGGCTGCAGTGGAGGGCATTGGGAATACTTCTGGCCACTTTGTGGCTGCATCAACTACTACTAAGAAGTACTAAGAAATCGTCTGCCAGGGCAATGCAGGCCATTCCCAGAGATGGAGATTTGCTACTGTTGGCTTCTTTTGGACATGTTGGCATCCAGAATGTGCATGGCGAGCTGCTTGATCTGCTGAGATATCCCACGCCACCAGACAAAACTTCAAGCCAATGCTTTCATTTTGCTTATGGCTGGGTGACCAGCATGTAGCTTCTCCAATACTTTAGCTGTCAGCTTGGATGGTACAACAATTCTCAAGCCCTACATAAAGCAATCCCATCAAGGGAAAGTTCATTCCGATGCTGGTAAAAATGGAGGAACTGGAGTTACTGTTGCACATTCTAGCACTGAGACAGTATGGAGTATTTTCTGGTTTCCCTTTGCATCATCTCTGCCGTTCTAGGGAAACTTTTGATTTGCATTAGTGAGAATACATCAAGAGAAGTGTCCTCTTTGGTAAATTTTTCAGGAATTTACTTTTCCAAAGGTAAATGGAACAATCAATCAGTATTTCCATGATTATTCATCCTCTGGAATTTGATCTTGTAATTGTGTCCCCCAAGGAACAGAATCTATCTTTGCATTTGTGCTTTTGCTGTTAGTGAATACACTTCTGTGGATTGAAAATGGATACTAGTGGTTGATGATCAGCAGTAAGGATAAACTCTTTTCCACACAAATACTGGTTGGAACATTTTACATACGAAACCAGACTCAAGGCCTCTGTCAATTGTGTGCAATTTTTCTCTACGGTGGTAAGGTGACGTAATGCAAAGGCTATAAGGTGTTCATTTCCCATCACTCATAACATGACATGACTGCACCTATACAGTGGAGAGCGGCCAGTGAAGGAGTGGAGCTTTGAGGCTTTGGCGAGAAGAAGCGGAGGACAAGCTTGCTCCAGTGAGGTAAGGCTGGGTAAGTTCCTTTAATTAATTTAATTAACTTAGGAGTTGGTATTGGGGGCAGTAGATAGGGAAGTCTAGTGCTCCGATTGTAGGATGTGGGAAGTCAGGAACAGCACAATTGTCTCTGATGACTACATCTGCAAAAGGTGCATCCAGCTGCAGCTCCTGTCAAACCGAGTTAGGGAACTGGAGCTGGATGAACTTTGGATCATTCGGGAGGCAGAGGCAGTAATAGATCGGAATTTCAGGGAGACAGTGACCCCTAAAAGTCAGGATACAGCTAACTGGGAGACTTTCAGGAGAAGGAAGGGGAATAGACAGAAAGAGCAGAGCACCCCTGTGACCATCCCTATCAGCAATAAGTATACTGTTTTGGATACTGTTGGTGGGGGTGACCTACCAGGGACAAGTTGTAGTGGTCACATCTCTGGCATCGAGACAGGACCCGCAACTCAGAAAGGAAGGAGGGAAAAGAGGAGAGCAGTAGTGATAGGGGATTCAATTGTTAGGAGGACAGATAAGAGGTTCTGTGAGAGAGATCGAGAAACCCGAATGGTCTGGTGCCAGGGTCCGTGAGTTCTCGGTATTCTCAGGAGAGAGGGTGAGCAGCCAGATGTCGTCGTCCACCTGGGGGACCAATGACATAGATAGGAGCAGGGATGAGGTCCTGAAGAAGGAATATAGGGAGTTAGGAAAGAAGTTAAAAAACAGGACCTCAAGGGTGGTAATCTCGGGATTGCTGCCTGTGCCATGAGACAGAGAGGGTAGGAACAGGAAGTTATGGCAGATGAATGCGTGGCTGAAGAGTTGGTGCAGGGGGCAGGGGTTCAGATTTCTGGATCATTGGGATCTCTTCTGGGGAAGGTCTGACCTGTACAAAAAGGACGGGCTGCACCTGAACTGGAAAGGGACCAATATCCTGGCAGGCAGGTTTGCTAGAGCTGTTGGGGAGGGTTTAAACTAGTTTGGCAGGGGGTTGGGAGTCAGAATGTGAGTGCAGAGATTAGGGTAGAAAGACAAGAGCAAGATGCTACGTGTTCTGAGTTGGTGAGGAAGGACAGGCAGGGGGCAAAACATAAATGTAGCCAGTTAAAGTGGTTGAAATGTGTCTATCTCAACGCTAGGAGTCTTAGGAATAAAGGGATGAACTTAGAGCATGGATCAGTATGTGGAACTATGATGTTGTGGCCGTTACTGAAACTTGGCTGGAGGAAGGGCAGGATTGGCTGATGCAGGTACCAGGGTTTAGGTGTTTTAAAAGGAATAGGATGGGAGGTAGAAAAGGGGGGAGTAGCATTACTGGTCAGGGATAGTGTCACGGCTATAGAAAGGGAGAATGCTGCAGAGAGAGTCAGTGTGAGTCCACTGAGTCAGTGTGGGTGGAAGTCAGAAATAGGAAGGGATCCATCACTGTGCTGGGAGTAGTCTATAGGCCCCCAAATAGCCCTCGGGACACCAAGGAGCAGATAAGCAGGTAGATTTTAGAATGGTGCAGGAAATACAGGGTTGTAGTTATGGGTGATTTCGACGTCCCTCATATTGACTGGCACCTCCTGACTGCAAGGGGGATAGATGGGGCTGAATTTGTCAGGTGTGTTCAAGGCTCATGAGAAATATAGGGTAGTCAGGAAGGAGCTTAAGAAAGGACTTAGGAGAGCTCGAAGGGGGCATGAGAAGGCCTTGGCACATAGGATTAAGGAGAACCCCAAGGCATTCAATGCATATGTGAAGAACAGAAAGATGACAAGAACGAAGGTGGGGTCACTAAAGGATAAAGAAGGCAACATGTGCCTGGAGGCAGAGGAGATTGGGGAGGTCCTAAATGAATACTTTGCTTCAGTATTCACAAGTGAAAAGGACCTTGATCAGGGTGAGGCCGAAATAGAACAGGCCTGTGTGCTGGACAATGTGGAGATTAAGGACAAAGAAGTGTTGGATCTTCTTAAAAACATCAAGATTGATAAGTCCCCAGGGCCAGATGTGATATACCCCAGGTTGCTGTGGGAAGTGAGAGAAGAGATCCCTGGAGCAGTAGCTATGATCTTTGAATCCTCTTTGGCTGCAGAGGAAGTGTCGGATGATTGGAGAATGGCAAATGTAGTTCCCTTGTTTAAAAAAGGTAATAGGGAGAATCCTGGAAACTATAGACCGGTGAGTCTTACATCAGTGGTCTGCAAACTATTGGAAAGGATTCTTAAGGATAGGTTCTACAAGCATTTGGAGAAGTACAGTCTGCTCAAGGATAGTCAACATGGCTTTGTGAAGGGAAGGTCGTGCCTCACAAGCCTAATTGAGTTTTTTGAAGAGGTGACAAAAGGAGTTGATGAGGGTAGGGTTGTAGATGTGGTCTACATGGACTTTAGCAAGGCATTTGACAAGGCCTCCCATGAGAGACTCATCCAGAAAGTCATGAGGCATGGGATCAGTGGAACCTTGGCTGTTTGGATAAAAAAAATTGGCTTACAGGAAGAAAGCAGAGGGTAGTAGTGGAAGGAAAGTATTCTGCCTGAGGTCAGTGACTAGTGGAGTGCCGCAAGGATCTGTCCTGAGACCCCTGCTCTTCGTGATTTTTATAAATGGCCTGGATGAAGATGCAGAAGGATGGGTGAGTAAGTTTGCGGATCACATGAAGATTGGAGGAGCTGTGGATGGAGCTGTAGGTTGTCAAAGGTTACAAGAGGATATAGACAGGATTCAGAGTTGGGCAGAAAAGTGGCAGATGGAGTTCAATCTGGATAAGTGTGAGGTGATGCATTTTGGAAGGACAAACCAGAAGGCTGAGTACAGGGTTAATGGTTACTTAACAGTGTGGATGAACAGAGGGACCTTGGGGTTCAAATCCTTACATCCCTCAAGGTTGCTGCACAGGTTTATAGGATAGTTAAGAAGGTCTATGGGATGCTAGGCTTTATTAATGGGGGATTGAATTCAAGAGTAGAGAGGTCATGTTGTAACTCTACAAATCTCTGGTGAGACCACACTTAGAGTATTGTGTTCAGTTCTGGTCACCTCATTTTAGGAAGGATGTGGAAGCTATGGAGAGGGTGCAGAAGAGATTTACCAGGATGTTGCCTGGATTGGAAAACAAGTCTTATGAGGCAAGATTAGTAGAGCTGGGACTTGATAGAGGTCTACAAGATTTTGAGAGGCATATATAGGGTGGATAGCCAGTACCGGTTTACCAGGGCACGAATAGCAAACACCAGAGGTCATATGTACAAAGTTAAGGGAAGGAAGTTTAGGGGAGACATCAGGGGTAAGTTTTTTACACCGAGGGTTGTGGATTCCTGGAATGACTTGCCAGAGATGGTGGTGGAGGCTAAAACATTAGGGGTATTTAAGAGCCTCTTGGACAGGCACATGGATGTAAGAAAAATAGAGGGTTATGGGGTAGTGTGAGTTTAGTACTTTTTTAAGGAATATAAGGGTTGGCACAACATGGAGGGTTGAAGGGCCTGTACTATGCTGTAGTATTCTAGTATACCATAAGGCGAGGTGTCACAGGGAAGCTTTACTGGATGGCATGGATGATAATACAGTATTTTGGAAAGCCACCTCACACTGCTTTGTCCATCGCCATTTCTTTCCGATCTATAGTAATGAGTTCAAGGGGTGGAGCAAGTAGCCAGGTTTGACAGGAACCTGTTGTAGTAATTGACAAATCCTAAAAGAACTGTAATGGTGACATGTTCTTTGTCCTTGGGGCATCCACCACTGCTTAAATTTTCTGAGCCCACTTGTGTAATGCTTAAATATCAATTATCATAGCAAGTGATGCTTGGTTTAAAGAATTCACACTTGCTGTGTCATGCTCTGAGCCGAAAATCTTCTAATCCTTTTAACAATGTCTTGAGATTTTGGAGATGATCCTTGTCATCCTCACCAGTAACAATGAGTGCTTGGGCAGCCTTGCAGGACCTGGTCCATAGCTTTCTGCTAGAGTGCAAGTGCAGACACTAGTCCAAAAATCCCTTTGTGAGTGCTTATGGTGAGATAAACTTTGGATTCTTCTATCTCCATTTGTGCATAGGCCTCAGCTAAGTCTACTTTGCTGAGCTGCTTCCCGTCAGGAAGGTTTGCAAAGATATTCTCTATACTGGACAAAGGGTGTTGATCTACTTTCCATACTAGATTGATGGTGCACTTCAGTTAACCAGGGAGGAGGGTGTGTAGGCACCCAGCAGGACTAAAAACAAAGGGTGGATGAACTCCTTGTGAGTCAACGGCCACCCACTGTCTGTGTGAGGTTTGGCGCACCACACAGTCTTTCGTTTTGCGCCTTGTAAGGTGTTACGATGACTGACAACTCAGCAAACCCTATACCTCCAGAGCTGGGAATGCTCAGGAACTCTGCGGAGCATCCAGACCCCGGCCTAGACAGGCAGTATGAAGATGCAACCTCAAACCCCACGGGGAGGGTTGAGTCCGACAAGGGGGACGAGCGAACTGCGTCTCTTTTGGACTGTAAGGTAAAAACGATCATCTCAACCTTCAACACAAACACCATCCGCCTCTTGCCTCGATGCACAGAGTTGGCATCACAGGCAAGCAGATACGAGATCTCCATCCTGGGGATCCAAGAACACCGTCATGTACACCCAGACGAAGAGATAAGGTTCACAGAGGTAGAGGGGATGCACCTCATCACCTCGTCCGCATGGAGAGAGCCGACAAGGCGGGGTAGGGCTGATGTTGAACTGAAAGCTGAAGAAGGCACTGAGGGGCGTAGACTCAGTCAGTGACAGAATCCTTACTGCGGGATTCGACAGAAACCCGGTGACCTCTGTCATCGTCTGTTACTCCCCGCACAACTGCAGCAAGGAGAAGGAGGTGGAGACCTTCTACAGTAAACTTCACAAAGCTGTCACTTCAATACTGGCACATAACTTCCTGGCTGTGCTTGGCGATTTTAATGCCCAGGTCAGACTGGAAGATGTTCCATACTCATACCACGACTTTACCAACAGAAATGGACAATATCTAGTTGATTTCATCTAGGAACACAGTCTCATTGCTGCCAACACACAATTCAAGAAGCGAGCTGGTAAACTGTGGACATAAGAAAGCAGAGCCTCCCTCAACAGGAAACATCTCGACTACATCCTCGTAAGAACAAAATGGCGTAATTGTGTGATCAACACAGAAGCCTACAGTACCTTCAGCTCAGTCAGTTCTGACCACAGAGTAGTGTCAATGCAAGTGAGACTGAGCCTGCGGCAACCCAAAGCCACGATCCCAAGGAGAAGATAGACTGGAAGGCATTCTCCTCACAGCCTATTCTTCAAGCCCAGTACACTGTGGAAGTGAGAAATTGCTTCGGCCCACTGGAGAGGGAGGAGGAAGAGACTACCACCAACTGCTATCAACGGCTCATAGATGCACACACAGATGCAACAAAGAGTCTGCCTACTGTGAAGCGAATCAAAAAGAGCCGAATCTCGAAACATCCTGACGTCGTCGCAGCAAGAAGTGTGGTCAATGCTTGTCATGCCAAACAGAAGGAGCAAAACAGAAGAGCTAAGAGACAAGTTCAAGACAGCAAAGAAGAATCTCTTTGCCAGCTATGACCAACTGAAGGAAGAGGGACTAGCTGAGAGGATTAGAGGGGTAGGGGCTGCTAATGAAGACAAGCAGCATGGAGAAGCATGGCACCTAGTCAATGAGATCAGCAGACGGAAGAAGTCCCCATCAGGTCAAATAAGTGGTAAAACAGCAGAGGACCATGTCCAGACATGGTTTACCCACTTCAAGAACCTGCTGGGAAGCCCTGTAATGATTACGGAAGAAGAAGAGGACATACCCATGATACTAATGCAAGTCGACGTCGATGACAGCCCATTCACCATTGAGGAACTGAAGAAGGCCAAATATGCACTGAAACAGGGCAGGAGGTCTGGACCAGATGGGATACCACCAGATGTCCTTAAGAACTGTGACCTGGATGATATCTTGTTGGACATATGTAATACAGCACTGATGAAAGGTGACAAACCAGAACAGTGGTCACTCTCAAACATTATCCCTGTCCCCAAGTCTGATCCCTCACGAAGACAGATAACTACCGCGGTATGAGCTTGACCTGCATCTTAGCAAAGCTATACAATCGGATGATCTTGAAAAGGATTCGCACCACCATTGACCCTGTTAAGATTCAATCAGAATGGTTTTCGGCAGAAGCACACAACAGTAATGCAAGTACTTGTTCTCCGTAGAATCATCGAGGAAGTCAAGAAGAACAACCTACCAGCTGTGCTTACTTTCATTGATTTTTGCAAAGCTTTTGACACCATTCACTGAGGTAAAATGCTGAAGATCCTGAAAGCTTACGGCGTGCCAGACCATCTTCTGAGAGCAATAGAGTCTAGCTATACCAAGACCATGGCGAAAGCTGTATCACCAGACGGAGAAACAGCAGTGTTCGAGCTCCTAGCTGGTGTGCTGCAAGGAGACGCTCTGGCACCCTACATCTTTATAATCGTCCTTGATTATGCTCCACGTCAAGCTACCAAAGATCATGGCAAGCTTGGTTTTACCATAAATCCAGGACGAACCAAAAGGGTCAGACCAGTTAAGCTCACAGTTCTTGATTTTGCAGATGACTTAGTCCTGCTCTCTGACCAGATGGAGGAAGCACAGCAGCTACTGACAAAAGTGGAAATGGAATGCAATAAAGTTGGACTTCACCTAAATGCTAAAAAGACAGTGCACATGGCATTCAACTGCGACGAAGGTACTCTCAAGACCGTAAAGAATGATACCATCGGACTTCCGGTAAGATGGCGATTGTTTAGCTGCTCCGAACTTTTGTTCCGTTACTGTCGCTATCTTTGCACTAAATGTCTCCATTTTTTAAACCTTAGTTAGGAATTTTTTCGGTATCTCTTACTTGCCTGTGAACATATCTAACTTACAATGTCTAGCAAGAGTTCTAAATCCGGGAGAAAGGAAGCTATGGCTCCCTCAGACGAGACCCTGGTTGCGCTCGGAAAGCTCCGAGACGAAATATTAAAGGAATTTAAAACCGCTTTCAAACAGTTGGAAGACAAACTGGATCGGATCAACGATAAAGTGGACAAGCATGCCGAACACCTATCTCGCATCGATTCGACTTCTGAAGATTTAGAAAGTCGGGTTCGATACTTGGAGACTCTCTGTTCCAGCTTAGAGGAAAAATGTAACAAACTCCTTTCCAAAATGGTGGATCTCGAAAATCGCAGCAGACGCTGCAATCTCAGAATTCTTGGATTGCCAGAGGCGACCGAACAGGGATCAACTGTGAAGTTTTTCGCCAAGTTTCTCTGTGAGATATTCGGGAAAGATTTGCTTCCGAACCCGCCCGAGCTCGAACGGGCACACAGAGTTTATGTCCCCCCCGGAATTCTGGGCTCCCGTCCGTGACCAGTAATCTTGTGTTTCCATCAATACCAGGTAAAACACAGTCTGATTGTAGAGGCATGTCGCAGGGGGTCTTTTCCTTTCCAGGATACAACCATTCGCTTTGTGGAAGATTTTGCACCCCACACCTTAAAGATGCGTGCTGAGTTTAAAGGCGCAATGAAAGTGCTTTTTGATCGTGGTTTTAAACCCTCTCTTCGCAATCCTGCCGATCTACGAATCAAGCTTAATACCGGAAAATACAAGTGGTTCAAATCAGTGAAGGAAGCTGAACCATTTGTGGCAAGTCTTCCGGCTATCCAGTCATCTTCGGAATCCGATCGGACCTCCTAAAATGGTGGATAAGTACTCCTCGTAGTAAAATTACTTTTTCTGGACTCAGACTTCACTTGAATCACTCAGACATTATTCATTGAAACTCTAAGGGCTGTTGACAATCTCTCCCGGGATTTGGTGTGTGTGTAATCTATTTTTATTCTTGTATAACTTTATCTACAGAGTTCTACAACTGACTCTAACTTGTTTTGGAGGTTTGAAGTCTTTAGTGAAGGCCTCCCTGTTTGTTGGTTCACAGTTTAATTGCTGATTTATTTTTCCTTTTTTTTATACTTATTTATTTTATCTTTTTTTCTTTTCTTCACCCCTTTTTTCTTTTTTAAAAATTTTTTTTTATTAGTTTTTCAAAACATTTTACAAATTAAAAACCCCAAATCCCAATGAGGAGCATTAATACAGTGCAAAATTAAGCATACAATAACAATATGCTACAAAGGAAGAGAATTTAACAAAAAAGCACCTAAATTAAAGACAAGTAAACTTAGTGTCCTCCCCAAGCCCCACAACACAAGAAAAAAAAACAGCTCCAGACCAACCACAACACAATATAAAGAGTATAGGTCAGGACAGTCAAACTCCCAGACTGTGAATACACTTAGCTCCAGAGGATAATAATGCCTACTACCAGAGAAAAAAAAGGGAGCTGAAAGCAAGGGACCGAAAAGAAGAAGAAAAAAAGAAAAAAAAACCCTAGTCAAGAGGAAGGTTATGAAAGTACTCGATAAAAGGTCCCCAGATCTTATGGAACTTTAGATCCGAATTAAGAACTGAATAATGAATTTTTTTCGAGGTCCAAGCAGGCCATAATGTCGTTAAGCCATTGCGCATGAGTGGGCGGGGCAACATCTCTCCATCTAAGGAGGATCAAGCGTCTAGCCAGGAGAGAGGCAAAGGATAGTATTCGGCATTTGGTCGGACCCAGACATAAATCTGTCTCGCCCCAAAAACCGAACAGAGCAATTAAGGGGTTTGGTTCTAGGTGCTGATTCAGAATACCCGATAATGTAGTGAAGACATCTTTCCAGAATTTCTCCAAGCTAGGACAGAGCCAGTACATATGGATGAGAGAGGCCACGCCCCTCTTGCATTTATCACAGAGCGGACTAATGCCAGGGTAGAATCGAGATAGTTTAGATTTAGACATATGGGCTCTATGAACAATCTTAAACTGTAAAAGGCAATAGCGAGCACAAAGAGAGGTTGAGTTAACTGATTTGAGAACTGAGTCCCAGCTCTCCTCGGATAAGGAGATATTTAAATCCTGCTCCCAGGCCAATTTAATTTTATCCACAGGGGCCCGTCGTAAGGCTGCTAGTTTATCTCGGATAATTGAAATTAAACCTTTACCTAGTGGATTAATGGAAAGAAATAGGTCCATAGCATTTTTCGCAGGCATTTCAGGAAAGTTAGGAATTAAAGGAGCAATAAAGTGTCGGATTTGGAGATATCTGAAAAAGTGAGCGTTAGGCAGGTTGAACTTAACAGAGAGCTGCTGAAAAGAAGCGAAGCGATTATCAATGAAGAGATTTTCAAAATGTCTAATGCCCTTCCTATACCAAACATGGAATGCTGAATCGTACGTAGTAGGTAAAAAAAGGTGATTATGTGCGACAGAGCTAGAAACGGAAAACCCCTGGAAACCATAGCATTTCCTTAAGTGCAATAGCAGTCTGGGAACAGAGATGTAAACATAGATTCACTTCTTGACCAGTTTAGCCAGATCTCTGGCTATAAACTTAATTTACATAAGAGTGAACTTTTCCCAATTAATAAAGAAGCACAAGAATCTCGTGATCTCCCTTTTAAAGTAGTCCATAATCAATTTACTTATCTTGGAATTACAGTCACAAGGAAGTTTAAAGATCTCTTTCGTGAAAACATTGTCAATCTTTCATATGCTATAAAACAGAGCCTGGTACAATGGTCACCTCTATCTATGTCTTTGGTAGGTCGTATTAATGTTGTTAAAATGTATGTTCTCCCCAAATTTTTATACTTATTTCAATCTATCCCAATTTTTATTCCTAAATCTTTTTTTGATTCCTTAGACTCTATTATTTTGTCATATCTGTGGCAGAATAAGTGCTCTAGAATTAATAAAATCCACCTCCAAAAATCTAAAAAAGAGGGTGGCATGGCTTTACCTAACTTTCGCTTATATTATTGGGCAGCTAATATACGTTGTGCTACCTTCTGGTCTTTCTTCCACGGCCAGCCCGAGTGCCCTAACTGGGTGGCAATGGAGTTGAGCTCCACTAAAGAATTATCTATATCTGCACTTCTTGGCTCTGCACTCCCTAGTAGTCTGCCCAGATCAATAGCTAATCCTCTTGTTAGACACACTTTGCGTATATGGGCTCAGTTCAGGAAATGCTATGGTTTCCAGGGGTTTTCCGTTTCTAGCCCTGTCGCACATAATCACCTTTTTTTACCTACTACGTACGATTCAGCATTCCATGTTTGGTATAGGAAGGGCATTAGACATTTTGAAGATCTCTTCATTGATAATCGCTTCGCTTCTTTTCAGCAGCTCTCTGTTAAGTTCAACCTGCCTAACGCTCACTTTTTCAGATATCTCCAAATCCGACACTTTATTGCTCCTTTAATTCCTAACTTTCCTGAAATGCGTGCGAAAAATGCTATGGACCTATTTCTTTCCATTAATCCACTAGGTAAAGGTTTAATATCAATTATCCGAGATAAACTAGCAGCCTTACGATGGGCCCCTGTGGATAAAATTAAAATGGCCTGGGAGCAGGATTTAAATATCTCCTTATCCGAGGAGAGCTGGGACTCAGTTCTCAAATCGGTTAACTCAACCTCTCTTTGTGCTTGCTATTGCCTTTTACGGTTTAAGATTGTTCATAGAGCCCATATGTCTAAATCTAAACTATCTCGATTCTACCCTGGCATTAGTCCGCTCTGTGATAAATGCAAGAGGGGCGTGGCCTCTCTCATCCATATGTACTGGCTCTGTCCTAGCTTGGAGAAATTCTGGAAAGATGTCTTCACTACATTATCGGGTATTCTGAATCAGCACCTAGAACCAAACCCCTTAATTGCTCTGTTCGGTTTTTGGGGCGAGACAGATTTATGTCTGGGTCCGACCAAATGCCGAATACTATCCTTTGCCTCTCTCCTGGCTAGACGCTTGATCCTCCTTAGAAGGAGAGATGTTGCCCCGCCCACTCATGCGCAATGGCTTAACGACATTATGGCCTGCTTGGACCTCGAAAAAATTCATTATTCAGTTCTTAATTCGGATCTAAAGTTCCATAAGGTCTGGGGACCTTTTATCGAGTACTTTCATAACCTTCCTCTTGACTAGGGTTTTTTTTCTTTTTTTTCTTCTTCTTTTCGGTCCCTTGCTTTCAGCTCCCTTTTTTTTTCTCTGGTAGTAGGCATTATTATCCTCTGTAGCTAAGTGTATTCACAGTCTGGGAGTTTGACTGTTCTGATCTATACTCTTTATACTGTGTTGTGGTCGGTCTGGAGTTGTTGTTTTTTTTCTTGTGTTGTGGGGCTTGGGGAGGACACTAAGCTTACTTGTCTTTAATTTAGGTGCTTTTTTGTTAAAATCTCTTCCTTTGTAGCATATTGTTATTGTATGCTTAATTTTGCACTGTATTAATGCTCCTCATTGGGATTTGGGGTTTTTAATTTGTAAAATGTTTTGAAAAACTAATAAAAAAAATTTTAAAAAAGAATGATACCATCAAGAAAGTCTTAGACTTCAAGTACCTCAGGTCAAGAATGATGAATTCGGAGAAGGACATAAAGATACGGAAGGCACTGGTGTGGAGGGCTATGAACGACATGAAGCAAATCTGGAGGTTCAACCTGACCAGAGGGCTTAAAAAGAGGATCTTCATAGCAGTCATAGAGTCCATTCTCACATACAGATGCGAGATGTGGACACTCACCTAGACCATGAGGAAGTCACTAGATTGTTGCTAAACCACGAATGCTCCGGATGGCTCTTGATGTGAGTTGGCAACAGCACATGATGAACATTGAGCTCTATGACGTCCTACCAATGCTCACTACTTAAATCGAGGAAAAGACTGCAGCTAGTGGGGCACTGTCTATGCCACCCTGAGCTACCTGCCAGCCTGGTCATCACATGGGAACCCAAGCATGGGAGGATGAACCCTGGGTGCCCTCTCAAGAGTATGGTCAACACACTCCTAGAAGTTAGTGGTGCGGCTAATGTAGATGAACGGAACACACTGATGAGGGAGAGGGAGGAGTGGATATTCCGTCATTGTGCCCGATGCCAGCCTCCTAGGCCTGAGTCGACGTAGTAGTGTAAATCACCACAGACCCTGGCAGACCCATCCCTCTTGGCAACTGGGACCACTAGTGTTGCCCGTTGGCTCCACTCAGCCTTGGAAAGAACTGTTGCCTCTGTGCAATCTAGCTCACTGGCCACTGTATCATGGATGGTATAAAGAACCAGTGGAATTTGTAAAACTTGGATGTGGAACTTTTGTTTAACACTCTTTTCCCCTTGATACATTGGAGTTTTCCAGTACCATCCTTGAACTCTACTGTGGAATTATCCAGTACCTTTTTAAATTTGCTTTCAATTGACTCTATTGCAGGGGTATGGCATGTAAATGGTAGATGGATCTCCAATCAAGTTGTACTTGTCTTAGCCAATCACTGCCCCAAAATACTGATCCTCCTGTTTTTGGCATATATAATAGCCCAGTGTGACGGAGATGTAACATAAAGATTTTTACTCCTCATGTATCTGAAGGATGTAAGAAATAAAGTCAATTCAATTCAATTCAGTGTGGTTTGTTGGTTGCTGTATTTCACTGTTATGAATGTCATTTCCACAGGAGTCATCTTCTTGCCGGAAGTATCCATGTTCTTAGTTGGATACTTGCAGGCTTCAGTTTCTTTGAAATGCCACTCAAACTCTTTATGGAATGGCTGAAACTGCCGAGCAACTGTCCAATTCCATCTCTTTTTTCTCAGTCCTGATGAAGGGTCTCAGCCCAAAGCGTGGACTATTTACTCTTTTCCATAGATGCTGCCTGGTCTGCTGAGTTTCTCCAGCATTTTGTATGAAACAATTTCACTACTTCAAGTTAGAAGTTTGAATTTGAAAATATCAGCAATCATCTTGAATGTTACAGTGAAAATGAAGATTTGAAGGATGCGATCGTCGATATCATTGTATGAAGACTATTATCTGCACTAGGTGTCTGCATTGATTTTGTTCATTTACATTCAATCAATAGAACGCAGCATACACTGGATGAATACCTCTGTTGATAACTAATAGGAACTAGTACACAGTTTTATAGTACTGTAATAATGGTGGTGGTCTATTTTGTTCTGTATTGCATTTAAATATGTAATTTGTTACTCAGTTAAATAGTAAATTGTCTTTTTTATACCTTTTTAATTATTTCCATGAAACTTCAGCTAATTGGGGCAGCTACCTAATTGGACTAAAACGTACTGGTCCTGATATCTCAATTAACTGGAATTCACTGTTTTTACTTTTAAGTTCCCACTGCCTGTCTCCCCCCCCCCCCCCCCCCACCACCAACTGTCCACAATCTGACATAAAGACCACAACAGAAAATCATCCAGGACACAGGACTCAATTAAATTATTTTGAATTAAGAGAATTTAGTGTACTGTACACACCCAGTCTTCACCTAGTGGAAAAAAAACACTTTTTATTAAGTGTAACTAATTCAAAGTTATTCTACAAATAATACTAGACTAAGGTCATATGAAAAAAAATCCATACACATTGATTTCCAGTTAATCAGACTATTGGTTAATCAGGGCCGCTTATTTGGGTCCGTTCTTAAAAAAACAAAAGCTAATTACGAAAAGAGCCGGGATTCTCTTCCTTTGTTTGGGACACAGTGCTGCTTCATTGAGACAGAATACTGCCTGCATTAGTCAAGTGAACTTGCGTGGCTGTTAGACACTACACTGTGTTAAGAGTGAACAGTTTTTTTAATAGTGTCAGAAGTCAGAGTAAGAAGGTGGGGGGAGGGAAGGAATAAGTAAAAGATAGTAGGTGATAGGTGATGCTGGGAGAGGGGGAGGGGTGAATTATAGAGCTGGGACGTCAATTGGTGAAATTGATACAGGGCTGGAGAAGGGGGAATCTAATAGGAGATAAGAGAAGGCCATGGAAGAAAGAAAAGGGAGGAGGAGCACCAGAGGGAGGTGTTGGGCAGACAAGGAGATAAATTGAGAGAGGGAAAAAGGGATGGAGAATGGTAAAGTGGGTTGGGGATGCCATTACCAGAAGTTTAGAAATCTAGCACTGGATACACTGATTTTTGAATACAAGCACACACAACTAAAAATTGTTTGCTCTAAGCATTGTGTATTGTCATACTGCCACACAAGTGCACACATCTAATGATAGTTAGAAACTGTTACAGTTTCCTGCCCCAATTCAGTGGCATAGTGTACCAAATAAAGAAAAGAGATCGTAGCTCTTTACTCAATTCGTTTTTGTTTTTTGAGTGTTGTCCCAAATCAGTAGTTGCCCTGATTAACCAATGGCCTAATTAATTGAATTCTACTGTACACATGTTACCTTTATCAAATTAGTGGGAAGATAGAGGATTGGAAAGCTTTTAGAAACCTACAGAGAGCAATTAAAAAAGTCATTAGAGGAGGAAAGATGAAGTATGAAAGCATGCAATATCAAAGTGGATAGTAAAAGCTTTTTCAAGTATGTAAAAAAAAAATTTAGAAGAGAAATGAGAATGGATATAGGATCGCTAGAAAATGAGGCTGGAGAAATAATAACTGGGATCAAGGAGATGGCAGATGAACTGAATGAGCATTTTTGCATCAGTCTTCACTGTAGTGATCTAGTAGTAGTAGTAGTAGACACTAGTAGTGTGCCAGATGTTGTAGTGTGTGAAGGAAGAAAAGGGAATGTTGTTACTATTACAAGGGCGAAGGTGCTCAAAAAGCTGAAAATCCTAAGGTACATAAATCACCTGGACCAGATGAACTGTACCTTAGAGTTCTAAAAGAGGTAGCAGTAGAGATTGTGAAGGCATTAGCAATGATCTTTTAAGAATCTTTAGATTCTGGCATGGTGCCAGAGGACTGGAAAATTGCAAATGTGACTCCACTCTTTAAGAAAGGGGGAAGGCAGCAGAAAGGTAATTATGGACCAGTTAGCCTGACCTCAGTGGTTGGAAGATGTTGGAGTCGATTGTTAAGGATGAGGTTATGGAGTACTTGGTGGCACAGGACAGGGTAGGACAAAGTCAGCATGGTTTCCTTCAGGGAAAATCTTGCCTGACAAACCTATTAGAATTCTTTGAGGAGATTGCAAGTAGGATAGAAAAAGGGGTTGCAGTGGATGTATGTTTGGACTTTCAGAAGGCCTTTGACAAGATGCCACACGTGAGGCTAATTACCAAGTTAAGAGCCCATGTTATTATAGAAAAGTTACTAATATGGTTAGAGCATTGGTTGATTGGTAGGAGGCAATGAGTGGGAATAAAAGGATCCTTGTCTGTTTGGCTGCCAGTGACTAGTGGTGTTCTGCAGGGGTCATTGTTGGGAACGCTTTTTATGTGTATCATCCTTGAGGTCAATGAGGGCTGTGGGTAAGCCTAGTAATTTCTAAGGTAGGGACATGTCCAGCACAACTTTGTGGGCTGAAGGGCCTGTATTGTGCTGTAGGTTTTCTATATTTCTATCAGTGATTTAGATGATGGAATAGATGCTTTGCTACCAAGTTTGCAAATGATACAAAGATTGGTGGAGGGGCAGGTAGTGTTGAGGAAACAAGTAGGAAGGACTTAGACAGATTAGGAGAATGGGCAAGAAAGTATCAAATGAAATACAATGATGGAAAATGCATGATCATGCACTTTGGTAGAAAAAATAAATGTGCAGACTATTTTTCTTAATGGGGAGAAAATCCAAAAATCTGAGCTGCAAAGGGACTTGGGAGTCCTTGTGCAGAACACCCTCAAGGTCAACTTGCAGGAGAGGAAGACAAATGCAATGTTAGCATTCATTTCAAGAGGTCTTGAATATAAAAGCAGGGATGTATTGCTGAGGCTTTATAAGACACTGGCGAGGCCTCACCTTGAGTATTGTGAACAGTTTTGGGCTCCTTATCTAAGAAAAGATGTGCTGGCATTGGAAAGGGTTCAGAGGCAGTTCATGAGGATGATTCCGGGATGATGGCTCTGGGTCTGTACTCACTGGAATTTAGAAGGATGCGGTGGGGGTGGTGAATCTCATTGAAACCTTTCAAATGTTGAAAGGCCTAGATAGAGTAGTTGTGGAAAGGATGTTTTCCATGGTGGGGGAGTCTAGAACAAGAGGGCATGGCCTCAGGATAGAGGGGCATCCATTTAAAACAGAGATGAAGAGAAATTTCTTTAGCCAGAGGATGGTGACTTTGTGGAAATTATTACCACAGGCAGCTGTGGAGGCCAGGTCATTGGGTGTATTTAAGGCAGAGATTGATAGGTTCTTGATTGGACATGGCATCAAAGGTTATGGGGAGAAGGGTGAGGAATGGGGTTGAGGAGAGGTAAAAAGGATCAGCCACGATTAAATGGTGGAACAGGTTCGATGGACCAAATAGCCTTATTCTGCTTCTCTGTCTTATGGTCTTCTTGTCTAAAGGACATTATGGGGGCAAAGATTTCATAGAATCTTTTGGTGATGGGAGGAATGTGGAGGGTTATGATCCAGGTACAGATCACTGAGACTAATCAGAATAACAGTTTGATGCAGACTAGATGGGCTGAAGGGCTTGTTTCTGTGCTGTAGTATTTTATGACTCTGTGATGTTATGTTTCATTTAGATTATTATCTTAATTGTTGCTCTTTAACAGTTTTGAAGTGGAAGTTGGTCTGTGCTGTCAGTGCCCGAGTGCGTCTGGGGATACCGACCATTCAACTGGACCACTGCTGCATAATCAGTTGCATTCCCTCATTGGTTCCATAAGATCTGCCTAAGAGGTTGAGAGCAGGTTGTCGGAGTCATGAATGCCAAACTGGGCAAACAATTAGAAGAGGTTGGCCACCATAGGGAAGTCTTTCATGTGTTCCAGGAAGTCCTAAAGGCTGAAGTTATTTCTCCTGCATTTAACATTGTAGCAAATGTTTAAAAAGATTTTCTGGGAGTGACCATGTTTGGGCATTGCAGGGACAGCTAGTTATCAGCAGTTTTGAGTTGGACCTTCAAGGAAGTAAATTCCAAACTTATCTGTTGACATTCATCAGCACCCTCAACAAGTGGAACTAACTCCCTCTCCCAGCCACTAATTTCACCCATTTATCTTGACTGACTGCTCAGCCAAGGTCACTGCTTCAGATGAATTTTGTTTCATCCATGTCTCGTTCTCCTTGATTGCTCAGTCCCACCCTGCTTATTGGTCCCACCCTTCCTTTGTTCTTTTGCTACTTGTGAGGTTTTTTTTGTGCACTTTATGCTAGTTTCTTAGCAGTCTTAATTTGTTTTGTGGCATTTGTTGCCCTTTTTTTTAAAACACCTCTATGCTCTCTACATACTACTTGTATCTGCACCTTACCAACCTTGTCATACATTGTATATTTACAATCTCCACATGCAAAGACACTTCTGCATTTATCCCTGGTCTGATCCCTTCTATTTTGAGCTTTTATGCTCTAGTGTTACTTGCCTTTTCCATCCTTTCTGTCCCTTATTTGTTCCATACAGTGTTTCATTCTGGTGGCCATTCCCTCTGGTATTATACATTTCTACCCTGGGACACTATGCCTCTTAATTGGAGCAAGAGAATGTAGCTGAACAGTTTCTAACTACCATCAGTCGCATGCGACATGGCCAGCATGACCCAGGTCTTTGTGGAATTCACTACTGCTAATGGGACCAGATGAGTGAAATCTTGGGTAAAACTTTATAGGTCCTCTTAATTGCTGATGGACTTTAAGAAATGGATCCCAGTACTATACTCCATCCAGTACTATAAAGCTGTGTGATCACAATTCTATCAACTTTACCATAGCATTGGAGAGAGATAGGAACAGACAAGTTAGGAAAGTGTTTAATTGGAGAAAGGGGAAATATGAAGTTGTCAGGCAGGAATTTGGAAGCATAAACTGGGTATGGGTGTTCTCAGGGAAATGTACGGTAGAAATATGGCAAATGTTCAGGGGATATTTGTGTGGTGTTCTGCATAGGTATGTTCCAATGAGACAGGGAAAGGATGGTAGGGTACAGGAACCGTGGTGTACAAAGGCTGTTGAAATCTAGTCAAGAAGAAAAAAGCTTACGAAAGGTTCAAAAACTAGGTAATGATAGATATCTAGAAAATTATAAGGCTAGCAGGAAGGAGTTTAAGAACCAGAAGGGGCCATGAGAAGGCCTTGGTGAGCAGGATTAAGAAAAACCCCAAGGCATACTACAAGTATGTGAAGAGCAAGAGGATAAGATGTAAGAGAATAGGATAGATCAAGTGTGACTGTGGAAAAATATGTATGGAACTGGAGGAGAAAGCAGTGATACTTAATGAATACTTTGCTTCAGTATTCACTATGGAAAAGGATCTTGGCGATTGTAGGGATGACTTACAGCAGATTGAAAAGCTTAAGCATGTAGACATTAAGAAAGAGGATGCTTTTGGAAAGCATCAAGTTGGATAAGTCTCCAGAACTGGATGAGATGTACCTCAGGCTCCTGTGGGAGGCGAGGGAGGAGATTGCTGAGCCTCTGGTAATGATCTTTGCATCACAGTGGGGACGGGAGAGGTTCTGGAGGATTGGAGGGTTGCAGATGTTGTTCCCTTATTCAAAAAAGAGAGTAAAGATAGCCTAGGAAATTATAAACAACACACATAAAATGCTGGTGGAACACAGCAGGCCAGGCAGCATCCACCAGCATTTTGTGTGTGTTGTTTGAATTTCCAGCATCTGCAGATTTCCTCGTGTTTGCTCTAGGAAATTATAGACCAGTGAGTCTTACTTCAGTGGTTGGTAAGTTGATGGAAAAGATCCTGAGAGGCAGGATTTATGAACATTTGGAGAGGCATAATATGATTAAGAATAGTTAGCATGGCTTTGTGAAAGGCAGGTCGTGCCCTACAAACCTGATTGAAATTTTTGAGGATGTGACTAAACACATTGATGAAGGTAGAGCAGTAGATGTAATATATATGAGTTTCAGCAAGTCATCTGATAAGGTACCCCATGCAAGGCTTATTGAGAAAGTAAGGAGGCATGGGATCCAAGGGGACCTTGCTTTGTGGATCCAGAATTGGTTTGCCCACAGAAGGCAAAGAGTGGTTATAGACAGGTCATATTCTGCGTGGAGGTTGGTGACCAGTGGTGTGCCTCAGGGATCTGCTCTGGAACCCCTTCTCTGTGATTTTTATAAATGACCTGGATGAGGAAGTGGAGGGATGGATTAGTAAATTTGCTGATGACACAAAGGTTGGGGGTGTTGTGGATAGTATGGAGGGCTGTCAGAGGTTACAGTGGGACATTTTTAGGATGCAGAACTGGGCTGACAGATGGCAGATGGAGTTCAACCAAGGTAAGTGTAAGGTGGTTCATTTTGGTAGGTCAAATATGATGCCAGAATATAATGTTAATGGTAAGACTCTTGTCAGTGTGGAGGATCAGAGGGATCTTGGGGTCCGAGTCCATAGGACACTCAAAGCTGCTGCGCAGGTTGACTCTGTGGTTAAGAAGGCATTCAGTGCATTGGCTTTCATAACCCGTGGGATTGAGTTTAAGAGCCAAGAGGTAATGTTACAACTACGTAGGACCCTGTTCAGGCCCCACTTGGTGTACTGTGCTCACTTCTGGTCACCTCACTACTGGAAGGATGTGGAAACTATAGAAGGGGTGAAGAGGAGATGTGCAAGGATATTGCCTGGATTGGGGAGCATGTCCTATGAGAATAGGTTGAGTGAACTCAACTTTTTCTCATTGGAGTGACGGAGGATGAGAGGTGACCTGATAGAGGTGAATAAGATGATGAGATGCATTGATTGTGTGGATAGTCAGAGGCTTTTTCCCCAGGCTGAAATGGTTAACATGAGAGGGCACATTTTAAGGTGCTTGGAAGTAGATACAGAGCAGATGTCAGGGGTAAGTTTTTTTTATGCGGAGAGTGGTGAGAGTGGGCTGCTGGCGACAGTGGTGGAGGAGGATACAATAGGATTTTTTTTTTAGAGACTCCTGGATAGGTACATGGAGATCAGAAAAATAGAGGGCTATGGGTAACCTTAGGTAATTTCTAATTGAAGTACATATTCGGCACAACATTCCTTTTCAGAATGGCAGGCAGTGACTAGTGGGGTACCACAAGGCTCGATGCTGGGACCGCAGCTATTTACAATATACATTAATGATTTAGATAAAGGGATTAAAAGTAACATTAGCAGATTTGCAGATGACACAAAGCTGGGTGGCAGTGTGAAATATGAGGGGATGTTATGAGAATGCAGGTTGGGTGAGTGGGCAGATGCAATTTAATGTGGATAAATGTGAGGTTATCCACTTTGGTGGCAAGAACAGGAAGGCAGATTACTATCAAAATGGTGTCAAGTTAGGAAAAGGGGAAGTGCAACGAGATCTAGGTGTCCTTGTTCATCAGCCACTGAAAGTAAGCATGTAGGTACAGCAGGCAGTGAAGAAAGCTAATGGCATGTTGGCCTTCATAACAAGGGGAGTTGGGTATAGGAGCAAAGAGGTCCTTCTGCAGTTGTACAGGGCCTTGGTGAGACCACACCTAGAGTATTGTGTTCAGTTTTGGTCTCCAAGTTTGAGGAAGGACATTCTTGCTATTGAGGGAGTGCAGCGTAGGTTCACGAGGTTGATTCCCAGGGGCTGTCATATGTTGAAGGATTGGAGCGATTGGGCTTGTATATACTGGAATTTAGAAGGATGAGAGGGGATCTGATTGAAACATGTAAGATTATTAAGGGATTGGACATGCTAGAGGCAGGAAACATGTTCCCGATGCTGGGAGAGTCCAGAACCAGAGGCCACAGGTTAAGAATAAGGGGTAGGCCACTTAGAACAGAGTTGAGGAAAGACTTTTTCACCCAGAGAGTTTTGGATCTATGGAATGCTCTGTCTCAGAAGGCAGTGGAGGCCAATTCTCTGGATGCTTTCAAGAAAGAGTTAGATAGAGCTCTTAAAGATAGCAGAGTCAAGGGATATGAGAAGAAGGCAAGAACGGGTTACTGATTGTGAATGATCAGCCATGATCACATTGAATTGCAGTGCTGGCTCGGTGCCGAATGGCCTACTCCTGCACCTATTGTCTATTGTCTATAACATTGTCGGCCGAAGGGCCTGTGTTGTGCTGTAGATTTTCGATGTTTCTAACAATGCTATGGATTGACAGACTGAAATTAAGGTATCATCACTGTTTGTGGGTTTTCAGCATTAAATGTCACTGCCATACTCCAAATAACAAAGAGACAAGAGAAAAGAACTGCATTTTGATTGTTTTTAATTAAATCTATTGAGAACTTTATGTTAAATATTAGTAAAATTGCTGTTGTGTGTTGAAATGTCCTGTTATAATAAATCAGTTACAAGCAGCAGTATCGTAGTCAATGAGATATATTTTATCTAAATTAATAAATAAGAAGCATATTTTTAATTTATCTTTTAAATTTCTGACCATGAAAGCAATGACCTCTACTGTATTATTGACTTCAAGAATTTGCGACCTATTTCCAGTGTGGCTTTGAGCCAGATTTTATTTTAAGTGTTAATGCTGTTACATCTATTTCCTGAGAGATGTTCCAGAAGAAATTAATTTTAAATTTCTGTCTGCGAGATGGTTTCAATTTATTGATCTTAGGAGCCATTAGTTATTATTTATCTATATCCTCATCTCATTATGAGCACATTCAAAAAATGGTATTTGAAGAATAGGTGACTGGGCTAATTCCAAAAATAGTTGGATTGACTTTAAAAAATTTGAAAGTAGAAACTCATCTCAACCAGTAATTCAAAATGGGCAGAATTGGTTTGGCCATTCACTATAATAATGCTTGATAATTTATTTCTGTTTATTGCAATTTCTGTCCTTTGGAGCTTTCTGCAGTTTAGGATTGTTTGCTTTGTAAAACTAACTACTTCAGAAGTAAATGTACGTCTTATCGTTATAAGGGGAACTGGTCTGACTGATTTCCTCATTTCAGTTGCACAAGACTTTACACTGCAGTGAAGGATTTTCTTTTGAACAAATTTGTGTGCAGATCCTGCATGTATATCTACATTAATATTTATTTCAGTTTCAGTATCAGGAACTTTCTATCCCTAGGTTAAGTCATTCACTGTATTTCATAAATTAAAAGATAAAAGCTAATGCTAATGTTTAGTCCTGGTGTCAGTCAAACATTACACATCTTCATCTCATTGAATCTGTGCTGAGCAACAAGCACATATTTACGCTGATCCTACATGAACCCCATTTTGTTCTCTTCACTTTCCCATCATGGCCTCCCCATAGTTTCAACCATTCACTGACACACTGGTGGGGGGTGTGGGGAGATGGGCAGGGGTGAAATACAAATATATCCCTTTTTATATAAGACTAAAAGTTAATGCAATCTGTAGGTGTAAGTCCTATCAATGCCATGCACAAATACAGCAAGAATTCCTTGCATTTCAACATCACATTTGCCTAAAAAGGTCAATGTTCAATTTGCCCAACCTGCACACAAGCTTTCTGCAGTCTGTTTAAACATTTGAAATATTCTACATTTGTGTTTGTCCAACCAAAATGCATACCTTGTTTCCTCACATTTTCTGTCTAACAAATTTCTACTCATTTGCTAAATCAATGCATATCTTTTTATGGACTGAAGTCCTCCTGGCACACCTGTCACCCTTCTTTCCCACCTACCTTTATATTATCAGGAAACCTGGCTGCATTGAGGTCACTCCTGCTTTCCATCAATAATGTAGGTTCTAAATAGTTATGGCCCCAGCATTTATCTTGGTGGCATTTCAGCTTGTAACATTCAGTCTGATCCATTTATCCTGACTCCCCTTTGTCCTGTTAGTTTATCAGTCCTCCAAGCATACCATTGGTACCAGTTGTTACCTATTGAAAGTGACATCTTATTGAAAGTCTTTCGAAAAATCCAAATATACTTTTAGGTTCACCCATACCCAGGAACTTTATTACAGCTTTAAAGAATATGAAAACTTTTCAACTATGATCTCTCTTCTATAAAAGCCATTTCACTGTGTGCAATTGTTTTATGATCTTCAAAATGTTCTGTTTCTTCTTTAATAATGGAATGCAGTATTCTCGCAATGACAAGTATCAGACTAATTAACCAAATGCTTCCTACTTCCTGTCTCCTCCTTACTTGAATAACCAAAAAGGTAATAATCTCTGGATTGTTACCTGAGCCATATGCAAAATGACAAAGTTTTAATCAGATCAGGGAGTAAGCATGTGGCTGAAAGTTTGGTGTGCAAGAAGTGGATTTGAACTTGTGGGACAATGGCACCAGTATTGGGGGAGGAGAGAGCTATTCTGTTGCGACAGGCTCAACCTTAACCATGCTATGGCCAGGGTCCTGGCAAATTGTATACCTTGGGCTGTGGATAGGGCTTTAAACTAAATAATGGGGGGGGTGGGGTTCACAGTTTGGAAACGTGAGGATAAAGCGAAAAGGAAGAAGAGTGCAGGAGAGTTTATGAAAGCCTATAGAATAAAGAAAAAGCAAAATTTAGAACATAGAAATCTACCAGCACATTACAGGCCCTTCGGCCCACAATGTTGTACTGACCACGTAACCTACTCTAGAAACTGCCTAGAATTATCCTACTGCATAGCCCTCTATTTTTTTAAGCTCCATCTAAGAGTCTCTTAAAAGACCCTATTGTATCCGCCTTTACCACCTTCACGGGCAGTGCATTCCACGCACCCACCTCTGACATCCCCCCCCCCCTCCCCGCACCTACTTTCAAGCACCTTATAACTATGCCCCTTTGTGTTAGCCATTTCAGCTCTGGGAAAAAGCCTCTGGCTATCCACATGATCAATGCTTCTCATCATTTTGTACACCTCTATTAGGTCACCTCTCATCCTCTGTTGCTCTAAGGAGAAAAGGCCAAATTCACTCAACCTGTTCTCATAAGGCACACTCTCCAATCCAGGCAACACCCTTGTAAATTCATAAGGGATAAAAATTTAGCTTCCGGTAGCATAGGGGCAAAATTGAAAAGGTGATGAATACAGGACTTGAAGGTGTTATATTTGAATGCATGCAGAATATCAATAAGGCAGTTGATCTTGTAGTGTAGTTAGAAATTGGCAGGCATGCCATTGTGGGCATCACTGAGTTGTAGCCTAAAGAAGATCACAATTTGGAGCTTCACATACAAGGATACACATAGTATTGGAAGGGCAGGCAGGTGGGCAGAGAGGGTGGGGTAGCTCTGTTGGCTTAAAAATGGAATCAAATCCTTGTAAAGAAGGGACATAGCATCGGAAGATTTATTTTTTAATTTAGAGATACGGCGCGGAACAGGCCCTTCTGGCCCAATGAATGGTGCCATCCAGCAGCCCACCTGTTTAACCCTAGCCTAATCACATAATTTATAGTGACCACTTTAACCTATTAACTTTAGACTGTGGAAGGAAACCAGAGCACCCTGAGAAACAGACATGGTCCCGGGGAGAACTCACAGGCTACGGGTACAATTTGCAATGGGAGATAAAAATGCATGTAAAAAAAGGCAGTGTTATAATGGTCATAGGATATTTCAATATGAAGGCAGATTGGGAAAATCAGCTTGTGCTGGATCCCAAGAGAAGGAATTTGTAAAATGCCTTCAAGATGGATTTTTGGTGCAGCTTCTGGTTGAGCCTACTAGGTGTAATGTTGAATTAGGTTTGCGGATCTGGAAAGTGAGACTGAAAACATTGACTGTGAATAAGTATGTTAATCATTTATTTACAGACAGTAAAAATATGAACAAACATGAACGTCAAGTTACAGATCTTACAAAGCTGAAAATTTAACAAATGTACTTAGTTAAAAGTGAGCACAGAGCATACTCTCCCAATGGCTATATGAACTGCTTGCCTTAAACAAAGGGAGAGAGAGAAAGAACATCTCACACGTAGTCTGTATATAACCAGGTTATTTGAAACTGGTGTACAATGTCCGGTGTATGTTACTAAAAAGGGCTTCTTTGGTTTGTTACGAGTAGGAATGCTTCTTTGTCTGTTAAAAGTTTCTCTCGCCGTGGTTTCGCTTTAGAATGGCTGATATGGTAATTGTATTCATTTGTTAATCAATGGGGAATGTTATTGTGTTTTGTGAGACTGGGAACTTGGGGGAGGGGTTGCACAGGCTTGGGGTGTGAGGCGAGTCGGGAGGAGAGACGGACGAGGAAGGTGGACGGGCACTGGACGACTGGCGCTGGACGGCTCGTAAGACCACCGGGTGGTCCCAGGGGTGACGACGTGGCTGTCGGATGATTCGTTGATTGAGCTCCTACGATGTGCACTACACTGACTGAACTTTGATAAGTTGGCGCCTTTTGTTTTTTTCTTTCCTTGTATATATATATAGTATTGCCTAATACTTCTTTAGTTAATGTTAGTAAATTCTATAAAGTGTATTTCATAACGGTATTTGGTGTGAAGTTGATACGGTGAGCGGTGCGAGGCATAAACTCGATTCTCACAGCACCTGCGAGTACGGGAGGTGGGTTGGTGTGTGGCTGGATCTCCTTTTCCCCTAGACGTATACCAGCCTTTGTGGGTAAGTGTTACATTTGTGGGGTGCTCGCCCGGGATTGGATTGTCAGGGGGCTGTGGAATCGCGCAGGTAGTGAGCGGAGATGGACAGAGATAAAATTGTTCGCTGGTGCGGATTTGAAGGTGTACCGGTACAGTACGCATGCGTAGTGAGCGGAGTGGATTTTCGCGTTTCGGGAGACGCGGTAGTGCGGGGGTTAAGTTTGGTGAAGGGTATGGGGCAGGTAGAATTGGTAGCTAGACGGTGTGGTAAAGAGATGGAGTCTAGCTGGGTGTTGGTTAGTACGAGTGCTGACGTCAGGATGTTGGAACTGCCGGCGACGGTCAGTGTACTGGGGGAGGAGGGGCTGTGGGGGCTCCACACTCTCTCCGAGGATGAGGCTGAGGAGACATCGGAGGAGGAGCTAGAGCTAGAGGAAAACCCCAGAGAGGTGGCAGGCACTAGCAAAGGGAGGAGGGAGTCGTGACTAGGCCCCGCCCCCCAGGTAGGGGGGAAGCCTCGGAGCTGGCAGCCGCACTTAACTCCCTGGTGGGAGTGGCCGAGAGGCCACGGCTGAAGCTGGGGGTGTTCTCCGGAGCCAATCCGACTCCGGACGGGGAGGTGGACTATGAGACCTGGATCGAGCATATGTCCTTGATGTTAGAGGAGTGGCCAGGCTCGGAGGAGGAGAAGAGGCAGCTATTGGTGGGAAGTTT
Source organism: Hemitrygon akajei (assembly GCF_048418815.1). Taxonomy (NCBI): domain Eukaryota; kingdom Metazoa; phylum Chordata; class Chondrichthyes; order Myliobatiformes; family Dasyatidae; genus Hemitrygon; species Hemitrygon akajei. The sequence goes on along the minus strand of NC_133137.1, from coordinate 2,689,029 downwards.
GAGGGGTTTAGCAGCCAAAACAGTCCGGGAGTTGAAAGCTGAAAAGTCTGGGGCCTCAGTGGAGGAATGTATAGAAGTTTTGGAGGGAGCGTTTGGGTTGTCAGGGGAACCGTGGCTGCTTTTAGCAGAGTTTCAACGCCTGGAACAATGGAGAGGGGAAAAGCTCTCTGAGTACATATTTAGGATGGAGGGGATGCTCTCGGGGCTGCGGCGCCGGGGGGTAGTGAAGGCACCTGACGTGGCTAGCGTGAGGATGAGTCAGTTATTCAGTGGCTCTCTGGAGGAGGACAAGGTGGCGTGGACTATCCGGCAGGCTTATAGGAAAGGCCCTCCTCCATCGTTCGGGCAACTGATTAGAGAGGTGCGGGAGGCAGAGAGGGCGTTGGGGCGAAAAAGGGGCGTGGGCCTACTGGAGCGATCCTCAGCGATACAGGAAGTGGTGGCTGGGTGGAGGAATGACAACCCACCGAGGGGTAGATAATCCCCTCTGGAGGGGAGAGAGAGGGGAGGTACCCACTCTCAGGGACGACCAGTGCAGTGGGTTGGGAGCGGGAGTCGTCCTGGGAGAGGAGGGGCGGCAGGCAGCGTGTGCTTTAACTGTGGGAAAGAGGGGCATTTCAGGCGGGACTGTGGGCAGCCGAGGGTGTGCTATAGCTGTGGAGAGGAGGGACACTTTAGGTGGGATTGTGAGAGACAAGGAATTCCATGGAGGACAAGCCCCCCTGCGACTAAGAAGGGGGAGGTGTTGGGAAACTTAGGAGAGGCTCAGTGAGGGAACGGACTGGAGCCTCTGGAGGAGCACGTTCCCAGAGATCAGCCAGGGGACCACTGGGTGCCCACGCCTCTATTCCAGATGGGCTGGTAGGACCCCGTGCCAGTGTGGGTCTACGGATAGAGGGAGTTTACGCAAAAGCCGTTCTGGATACAGGATAGCAGGTGACCTTATTGTACTGGTCCTTCTACAACCAATATCTAAAGCATTAGCCCATAACCCCATTTGACGCCCTGCAGATTTGGAGTGTAAACGAGGGATGGTGTGGTGTACGCAGGCGAGGCCCAAGGTGATCCGACCCGGGGAGGTAGCACTAGTGATGGGGACCCCCAGATTCCCAGGAGTGCCGACGGGTGAAGCCCTGTTAGTAGACGCCCCGGACGATCTTGAAGGGGAGACACGATTTCCGGCGGGGGTACTGGTGAGGCCCGAAGTGCAGAGACCGGGGTGGTACATGCGAGGCGTATAGCCATAAGTGTCAGGAATACCACGGCAAGAGAAATCACCTTTAAGAGGGGAATGCCGCTGGCACATCTGTTCCCGGTGACGGTAATGTCTAGCGCACCAGTGAGGACCCCTAACGGGGAGGGATCGGAGCATCGAAGGGAGCTGACCGCTGAAGTCTTTAACTTCGGGGATTCCCCTGTGTCGCCGGAGTGGAAACACAGGCTAGTGGAGAAGATGCTGAAGATGGAAGCTGTTTTTTCTCGGGGCGAGTTTGATGTTGGCTGCTCCAAAAGCACTCGCCACACCATCCGGGTGACGGAGGACACCCCGTTCCGAGAGAGATCCCGGCGGCTGGCTCCGGCAGATGTTGAGGACGTGCGGCAGCACTTGTGCAAGTTGAAGGAGGCCGGAATCATAGCTGAGTCCCAAAGTCCTTATACGTCCCCAATAGTGGTGGCACAGAAGAAGAATGGGCGAGTGCGCATGTGTGTTGACTACAGGACGTTGAATCGGCGAACTGTCCCTGATCAATATACTGTCCCAAGAGTCGAGGATGCGCTGGCCTGCCTGAGCGGTGCGAAGTGGTTCAGTGTGCTGGATTTAAGAAGTGGGTGTTACCAGATCCCGATGAGTGCGGGCGATAAAGAGAAGACCGCTTTTATCTGCCCGCTGGGGTTCTTTCAGTTCGAACGAATGCCCCAAGGCATATCGGGAGCCCCAGCCACTTTCCAGAGGCTCATGGAGAGAACTGTGGGGGATATGAATCTGTTAGAGGTGCTGGTGTACCTGGACAATTTGATAGTGTTTGGATCGACTTTGGAGGAACATGAGGAGAGGCTGTTGAAGGTGTTGGGCCAGCTTAATGAAGAAGGGTTGAAGCTTTCCCTGGACAAATGCCAGTTCTGCAAGTCGTCGGTTAGCTACGTTGGCCATATCATTTCACGAGAGGGAGTGGCTACTAATCCAACCAAGATAGAGGCCGTGACCACCTGGCCGAGACCCCAGAAAGTGGGCGCCCTGCGCTCATTTTTGGGGTTCTGTGGGTATTACCGGCGATTTGTGAAAGGATACGCCAAAGTGTGTCACCCGTTGACTCAGCTGTTGTGTGGCTATCCCTCGGTGGGAAAGAAAAGGATGGGGGACCAGAGGCAGGACACTGGAGGATACTGGAACCCGGCGGAACCTTTTGGCTCGAGATGGGATGATCAATGTGAAGAGGCATTCCGATCTTTGAAAAGGGCACTGACCCAGGCCCCGGTGTTGGCTTTTGCCGATCCCCAGAAGCCATATGTGCTGCACACGGATGCCAGTCGAGAGGGTCTCGGGGCTGTTCTGTACCAGGAGCATGCCAAAGCATTGAGGCCGGTAGCCTTTGTCAGCCGAAGCTTGTCGCCATCGGAGAGAAACTATCCCACTCACAAGTTGGAGTTCCTGGCGCTGAAGTGGGCGGTGGTGGACAAGTTGGGCGATTACCTGTACGGAGCCAAGTTTGAGGTGCGAACGGATAACAATCCTCTCACTTATATTTTGACTTCGGCAAAGCTGGATGCCACAGGACATCGGTGGCTGGCGGCCTTGTCGGTATATGATTTCAGCCTGAGGTACCGGCCCGGAAGCAAGAATGTAGATGCGGATGCTTTGTCTCGTCGGGAACCGGGGGAACAGGAGAGGGACGAGGAGTGGGAGAGTGTCCCTGCCCCTGGAGTGAAGGCGATGTGTCAGTTTGCTATCACTGTGAAGGCCGAGGGAAGAGAGAGGCTGGAACGAGCCGTGGACCATTTGGGGGGTTTTGACGACGCCATACCCCTAGCTTACTGTGACCTGACCGCACTGCGGACTAAACAGTTGCCGGAACTGAGTCCGGGGGAAGTGGCAGCTGCTCAGCAAAATGACCCGGGCATTGGCACAGTGTGGAGAGCGGTCGAGAAGGGGGATGGGGCGTTGGCTGAGAAGGCGAAACACCCATTCGTGCCCCTGTTGTTGAAGGAATGGTCTCGGTTGAAGTTAAAGAACCAAATCTTGTACCGGGTAACGGCGCCTCTGGACCAACCCCACTGTTGGCAACTGGTCCTGCCGGAGGAGTATTGGCAGGCTGTACTCCAGGCCCTACATGATGATTCTGGACACTTGGGGGTGGAAAAGACCTATGGATTACTCAAAGACCGGTTCTACTGGCCCCGGATGAGGGGGGAAGTCGAAGAATACTGTAGGGGCTGCAGTCGTTGCATCCGGAGGAAGACCCTGCCCGCGTTGGCGGCTCCACTGTCGCACTTGCAGAGTGCGGGACCTCTGGACCTAGTATGTATGGATTTTCTGTCGATTGAGCCTGACACCAGCAACACCGCGAATGTCTTAGTCATCACCGATCATTATACTCGCTGTGCTCAGGCATTTCCCACTAAGGATCAGAAGGCGACGACAGTGGCGAAGGTGTTATGGGAGAAGTATTTTGTTCATTACGGCCTTCCCAGGTGAATCCATAGCGATCAGGGGCGGGACTTTGAGAGCCGCCTTATCCATGAATTACTGACTATGCTTGGGGTTGAGAAATCCAGGACTACCCCTTATCACCCACAGGGAGATCCGCAGCCAGAGAGGTTCAACTGGACCCTGTTGGATATGCTCGGGACGCTGGAGATTGGGCAGAAAAGCAGGTGGAGTCGTCATATTGGACAATTGGTTCACTGTTACAATTGTACTCGCAATGATGCTACAGGATATTCGCCCTATTATCTGATGTTCGGGCGGGAAGCAAGGTTGCCCATTGACTTGTGTTTTGGGGGTGAAATGGGTGAATTACCCGGGAAGTCCCATCTAAAGTATGTGTCCGACATGAAGAGGGAGTTACAGCAGGCGTATGAGTTGGCCGAGGCGGCGGTTACCAAACAAAATCAGAGGAATAAGATGCGGCATGATCGAAAGGTGAAGTTTGTTCAATTATTGCCGGGCGACCGGGTTCTTTTACGGAATTTGGGACTCCCTGGTAAGCACAAGTTGGCAGATCGATGGGCAGCCAGCCCCTATGTAATAGAGAGCCAGATACCGAACCTGCCAGTTTACCGGGTGAAACCTGAGGATGGGAAAGGGCCTATCAAGGTACTCCATCGGAATCACCTGCTGCCGCTGGGTCAAGCGGTGCAGGTGGATACGGAGCCAGAGTGGGAGGTTACGCCCAGTACAAGGACTCTGCGAGGGCGCAGAGAAAGGGAAGAGCCCGCTGCTGAAGAGCGGGGACGGGTCCCTCGCCCGGAAATGGCTACTGATTTGGAAGAGGATGACTCAGATGAGTGGCCCCTGTTCCCATTTGCTGGTGCTCCAGTACCAGGAGAGGAGGCTCCTGGTCCTTCCCATACTGAATTGGGTGAGAGGAGGGAAGGTTTTGAGGGTCAGATGGAGAGGCAGCCAACAGTGGTGGGAGAGAGGGTGGAGCCCGAGCGTGAGCCGGAGAGATCTCAGGTGAGGGAGGACCCCCGTGAGGAAGGGGGTGAGGGTCTGTCAGGAAGACCTGGGGTGTCCGAGACAGTGGGTTCGCAGGTGAAGAGGGAGCCCAGTGGGGCAGAAGGGGTATGGAGATCTCAGAGGATTAGGCGCCCCCCCGGAGCGGTTGACATATGTGGTACCAGGAGAACCGAGTGTGATTTCTACTGCTCTGGGTAGTTATGTCACTGCTTTCTGCACCTGGGTTGGGTTTTGTGTGTTGCAAGAAGCTTTGGGGAACTCTAGTAATGCCATGAGGGCATGACATTGCTGGTGGGGAGAGAATGTACAATGTCCGGTGTATGTTACTAAAAAGGGCTTCTTTGGTTTGTTACGAGTAGGAATGCTTCTTTGTCTGTTAAAAGTTTCTCTCGCCGTTGTTTCGCTTTAGAATGGCTGATATGGTAATTGTATTCATTTGTTAATCAATGGGGAATGTTATTGTGTTTTGTGAGACTGGGAACTTGGGGGAGGGGTTGCCCGGGCTTGGGGTGTGAGGCGAGTCGGGAGGAGAGACGGACGAGGAAGGTGGACGGGCGCTGGATGGCTCGTAGGACCACCGCGACTGGCGCTGGACGGCTCGTAAGACCACCGGGTGGTCCCAGGGGTGACGACGTGGCTGTTGGATGATTCGTTGATTGAGCTCCTACAATGTGCACTACACTGACTGAACTTTGATAAGTTGGCGCCTTTTGTTTTTTTCTTTCCTTGTATATATATATTGTATTGCCTAATACTTCTTTAGTTAATGTTAGTAAATTCTATAAAGTGTATTTCATAACGGTATTTGGTGTGAAGTTGATACGGTGGGCGGTGCGAGGCATAAACTCGATTCTCACAGCACCTGCGTGTACGGGAGGTGGGTTGGTGTGTGGCTGGATCTCCTTTTCCCCTAGACATATACCAGCCTTTGTGGGTAAGTGTTACACTGGTCATCAGGCAGCTAGCCAATGGGAAAAGCAGATGCAGTGTCTAAACTAATGAATTATGACAGAAGTGACTTTCAACAATCAGAATAAGCCACGACCCCACTTTAAGCCTCACACCTTAAAAGTTGTAAACATGATGATCCAGCCCACAGACGATTATGACTCTCGCAAACTTCCTAAGTTACATATAAGGCACAAAAGTACAATGCTCAGTACTATAAACCTGATGGTCACCCCCAGAAGACTACAGTAGTCCACCAGCTTCCCTGTGCCCCAAAAGGCCACCAGCACCACCTTGGAGTGTAATAGCTAATGAGCTGGTCCAGCACTTAAATACTGACTCTCAGATGTGCAAGTAAGTGATGTTACCTGATTTGTCAGGAATGTAGGTGCAGGATTCTTGACCAATAACAGTACGAGTGCAACCTTCCTTTGAGCAGGTAATCCAATATAATCAAAATCAGTTCCTGGGACAGTCTGGCCGTATCATGTTGAGAAAGGTTATTATTCAAAGCCTTCCTTTGCAATAGCCCTCTTACCGACCAGCATGGGCAAGGTGCTCATCCAAAGCACTAGGGTGGTATATGTACGGCACCACATGTCAACTGCACCACCCTGATGGAACCACAGGTAGGCTTAGGAGCGGCATATCCAATAAGTGCCATTCAGCTTCCAACAAGTGCCCACTTTCACAACACCATTTGGCATAGACACAGCTTTCGCAGGATACTGTTCCTGCTCACACTTGCCTTGCACCTTGTACCTGTACTCAACATACCACCTACACCAGCACTCTGTCAGGTGGGAAAACCACTTAAGAGTCATGACCTTCTAATTATACAAATGGTAGTAGGGAAATACCAGCCCTTAAAGCACTTACTCCACCAGGGGTATTAAGACTCAAGTACCTTAAGGCTGTTACCATACTCTGGGTTAAGGTTGGCTGGAATAGATTACCCTTTCCCAGCTCCCCAAAACCTGAGAAGCCAGATAATATCCCCCTCAACAGTGTTTGTTGTCAAAGGGATGATATCAGAGGCATTGCTCTCATGAGGTAGTAAGGAGTCCTTATACAAATTCAGCAGTCTGACCTGTTGGTTCAGTGTGCAAATTCAAATGCCATCCCCAGGAATGTATCACAGGATCTGCCACCACAAATCAGAATCCAGCACTTAGCCATTCTGTAATTCAGGGAGACACAGATGCACTTGCTCCTGATTAATCACTGGATATTTAGAAAACACCAGAACAACAGAACTACCCAAATGCTCAATTCCCTCTGAAATGTGGGCATCTCTTATCCGGAATAAAGTTACCCAATTAACTCAAATTTCATATGGCCAGTATGAAATGAGTCATCCTTAAAGCCAATTGCATGGGGAAACAAGTAACTTAGAGAAAATAAACGGATTTTAAAAATGAAACAAAGTAACTGAATAAACAAACACAAGAAATAAAGTAACAGTTTAGAACACAAAACACAAAACCCAGGCTGTGCTTCTCTTCTTTTAAAACTTTGTATGGAACTGCAAAAACTTAAAAAAGGAAAGTTAACTTCTTACAGAGGACCAGCACACAGAACAGCTGCGGAAAAAGCAACTGGGCAGGGCCCAACACATTCACAGAGTCTCTTAAAGGCAAAGTCCACACACCCACATGCCACCCCGCGCCAAGCACACGCCACACACACACAACACACTCAAACCCATGAGTCCATACTTCAAATTCTATGCAATCAAATCATTCAGATTCTATTTACAGGGAAGAGGGATGCAGGTCAATAACCCCCTCCCTACAACAATGAGGCGCTAACCAACCCCCCCCCCCCCCCCCCCCCGATTTCCATTGCTGATGAACATTAGCCACAATCCTCCATAGGGAATCCTGAATGGTATTCAAAGAATTTGGCAGAAGACAAAAGGAGCCCTTATCTGCAGTGGACTTGAAGAGTGACACTTCCCCCTTCCCCCGGGCCAAGTCAGAGTTCAGACCTCAATCCAATTGAGAATCTGTGGCTGGACTGAAAAAGGCTATTCACTCAAGATCCCCATACAATCTGACAGAGCTTGAGCAGTTTTGTAAAGAAGATTGGGGAAAAATTGCAGTATCCAGATGTGTAAAGCTGATAGAGACCTATCCACACACACTCAAGGCTATAATTGCTGCCAAAGGTGCATCTTCTAAGTACTGACTTAGTGAATACTTGTGCATCAATTATTTTGTGTTTTATATTTGTAACTAATTTAGATCCATTGTAGAGACCTGTTTTCACTTTGACACAGAAGTGTCTTTTGTTGATCAGTTTCAAAAGAAGCTATATTTAAATCCACTGTGCTTCAATGTTGTAAAACAATAAAACATGAAAACCCCCTTCCAGAGGGGAGGGGGAAGATACTTTTTATAGACACTGTGTATTTTAGTTTCTAAATGGGGAGCATATTCAGAAATCAAAGGTGCAAAGCCCTATTTAGCAGGATTTCTAAAGGTTAACTTGCAGGTTGAGTCAGTAGTAAACAGAATGCTAGCATTCATTTCCAGGTGACTAGAATATAAAATCAAGGATGTACTGTTGAATCTTTGAAAATCATTGGTCAGACCACACTTGGAGTATTGTGAGCAGTATTGGTTCCCCTATCTAATAAATGATGCTCTGCCATTGGAGAGGGTCCAAAGGAAATTCACGAGAATGATCAGTGTTATTGTATGAAGGGTGTTTGATGGCCCTGGGCCTGTACTCACTGGAATTTATAAGAATGAGGGTAGATCTCATTGAAACCTAAGTAATATTGAAAGACCTAGACAGAGTGGATGTTTTCTTTAATGGGGGAATCTGGACCAGAGACATCTAAAGGATGTCCTTTTAGAACAGAGCTGAGGAGGAATTTCTTAAGCCAGAATGTAGTGAATCTATGGAATTCGTTGCCACCGACAGCTGTGGAGGCAGAGTCCTGTGTATGTTGAAAGTGGAGGTTGATAGGTTCTTCATTGGTTTGGGTATCAAAGATTATGGGGAGAAGGCAAGGGAATGGGATTGAGGAGGATAATAAATCAGCCATAATAGAATGCTGGAGCAGACTTGATGGGCCCAGTGGCCTAATTCTGCTGCAATGTCTAATGGACTTATAGGGGGTCTTACATTTGAAGGTTTCCAGTACATTGAGATCTTTCCAGAATCTGGGGAAATTTGGAAGGTTGCCACTGATAATGTCATAAGACCATAAGACATAGGAGTAGAATTGGGCCATTTGGCTCATGGAGTCTACTCTGTCATTCAATCATGGTTGATCCTTTTTTTCCCTCCTCAGCCCCACTCCCCAGCCTTCTCTCCATAACCTTTGGTGCCATGTCCAATCAAGACCCTATCAAGCTCTGCCTTAAATACACCCAACGACCTGTCCTCCACAGCTGCCTGTGGTAATAATTTCCATAAAGTCACCACCCTCTGGCTAAAGAACTTTCTCCACGTCTCAGTTTTAAATGGATGCTCCTCTATCCTGAAGCTGTGCCCTCTTGTCCTGGATCCCCCACCATGGGAAATGTCCTTTCCATATCTACTCTGTCTAGGCCTTTCAGTATTTAAAAAGTTTCAGTGAGATCCTCTGTCATCCTTCTAAATTCCAGCGAGTATAGACCCAGTGATATCAAATATTCCTCATATGATAACCCTTTTATTCCCAGACTTTACCTCTTTATTCCATATCTATTACCTCAACAGCCTCTTCTTTTCAGGCCAGTGTATCCCTGCCAAGGACTTCCCTGCCTTTGATCCTACTACTTGCTGAGTTTTTTCGCTGGTGATTAAATTTTGCTTTGGCCCTTCAAATTCCTGCTGTGAAGACAGATAGAAAATATTTGTTTAAACTCTGGCGTTTCTTTATTTTTCCATTATTTATTTAACAATCTTAGTCTTCAGGGGCCAACATCTTTCTTTTTGTACACTCTTAATATATCCTTGTGAGCTTACTGTCATCTGTTGATCTGTGCTTAGTCAGTTAACCACAGTTTAACAAGAGAATGTTATGGAATGACCTGCATACAAATTTCTATTTGTTCAGGTCCTCCAAGCTCTTTTCGTTGATGTGCAGCTCAAATTAGATCTGTCTGAACTATCATGTCAACTGTTTCAGAATCCGATATAGCACAGGGCATTGCTGAACAGTATATCACCTATCCTTTGCACAGTGTCTTTCGATGCTCTGCGGTGGTTATTTGTGCATTCATGAGTCATCCATGTGTCTTATCTTGGGTAAGATTGTAGAGTTTATGTCCTACAAGTCACATTTAAGAGTATATGCACAAAAGAGAGGATTGAAACAGCCTAATTTTGACATTGAATTTTTGAAAGCAAATTTCAACTGTAAATCAGAATAGGACTTTAACATTCTTGTAATTGGCATTGATCACTCAGTCTACCTCTTCAAAGTTTGTAATTACTTTTGTAGTGAGTATCTGTTTACTTACCAAGAGACTGGTGAGAAATGCTGACGTGTTTTCAATGCACAATGAGCCCACACAATTTCTCTGTTCTATTGCAATGTTCCACACATTTGTTTGTGTCTAGAATTTAGTGAGTAAACATTGGCAGGAGCATAATCACATGCTGCTGAATGTGGAGCCTGGTCAGAAAGAAGGTGAACAGGGTGACTGACAGGGTCAGCAGCTGTAAATGAAAGTGTGGGGGTGGTGTGCTTGGGGTAGGGGAGTACAAAACTTCATGAGAAGATTTGCAAAAGGATAATCTGAACTGCAAACTAACACCTGAAATCACCATTGGTTTGTGGGCATATGTGTTTATGAGTAGGTCTAAAATGTCAAAGCTCCAAATGATTCCTGTCATCCAAACTCTAGCTATATTGTTAAAAAGAAAATGAGTAAATACCTCATTCTTAGGGGTTTTCTCATTGTTGTTTTGCTGTTTCAATTAATCTGTTACAATCTTTTGCTTCACCTTCACTTCCCATTATATCTCAACGGGTCACTCCCACTCTTAGGTAAATCCCTGATATCTCAGGCAAATCTTGCACTAACTCTCTCTTCACCACCCTAACATATTCAGTTTCTGAGGCTGGCTACTTCCCTTTGTAATTTCATAAAGAATACCATGTCTCAGAAATAGCAGCCTACCCACACCAGCCTCACAAATAGTCCCCAAGCCCCTTGTTCCATGCCTACAATCTCAGGTAATTTCCCCAAGCAATGCTCCCATTTTCTTAAACAATTCTCCCTCCCTTGTTTCAGGCCTGCCACAGATTAATTTCCACATCCATCCCCACCATCCTTTTCATTCCTCCAGGTACCTTTCCATTCACTAATGCAATGTCCTTGGTTTCTGTGCTTCCCTGACCTCTCATCTACTTGGGTACCTAGTTCTTCATTTCCCTGTAGTCTCTCTTATTCCCTGAAGTGATCTTTAAATCTACCTCTTTCTTTGAGACAATTCTTCTGTAATCCTACAATGTTATACCCTAAGCCCTCACATTCACATTCTATCATTTTCTTGGGCAATCCCTTCTATTTCTTCATATGAGAATATTATCTTCATATATTAAACTATGTGTGAATATCTTTTGTAGTAATGTTTTATTTGGAGAGGCTCCCTAAGATTACAGAACACTAGGTTTGAATGTGGAATTGAAGAAGCAGCTATCCAGTTACTTTGAAGGACATTTCCAGGTGAACGTTGCAGGAGTGAAAACTTGTATCCAGGTCTGAAGACTGGGACGTGCCACACTCGTTCTTCACTGGCTAGCTTTATTGTTGTACTTGGGTAAAGCTGCCAGTTGAAGAGCTGTTGTGGGCGGCCATTTTATCATGGATGACTTCTGTAAAGCATAGTGTTCTTTGCCAAATGGAGAGGAGCTTCAGCGCACAATTTTCACAGTGGAGAAAGAAAATGAGGGTGGATTTTGATCCTGGATTAAAGAGAAGTGATGTACATGAGACGATTTCACCATCAGAACCTACTTTGCACATAACTGTTCCAGACTATTATTTTTTTAAAAGCTGTTGTTTGGAAGATAGTTACTATTTATCCTACCCTCATTAACTAAAGTAATAGGTCACTCATCCTTACAAGGTAGAGAAGAATGGAAGGCCACAGTCCATTTAATTGAACAAAGGATTTGTAAAAAGGTGTTGGGAGGGGTGTGGAAGGAGGAATGATGTGAGGTGGGGGGGGGAGGAATTGGGAGGTGTGGGAAGTCTTCTAAAATGTTATCTCTGTCCAGTATTTTTCCTAGTTCAATATTTTTCTGAATGTACTTACTTGCGTACGCTTTTGAATTATGGCTTAAGATTTACTCAGATGTTACTCGGACTTGGGGGTGTGAATTACAAGGAGAGGTTGCATAGACTTTAAGACTTTATTCCTGGAATGTATAGGTTTGAGGGGTGACCTGATAGAGATATATAAGATCATGAGGGGCATAGCACATAGTCTTTTTCACAGGAAAAGTGTGCTTATAAACAAGAGGGAATGGGTTTAAGATCAGAGTTGAGAGATTTAAAAGAGACATCGTGGGCTGCTCCTTCACACAAAGGGTGGTGCGTATTTGAAATGAATTGACAGAAGTAGCCAATGAGGCGACATTAACAGAATGTAAGGGAGTACATGGATAGGAGAGTCTCAAATGTTGGCAGATGGGGATAGCTTACTGGGCAACACAGTTGGCATTAGCAAGTAAGGCTGAAGGGCTTGTTTCTGTGCTGTTCAACTCTATGACCCTTGCATGTTGAAAAAATACTTTCAATGGTGAATCTTCTGTTAACCTTGGGTGAATAGCTGAATTGGTTCATGGAGTTAAGTGAATTTTCACTGTTCATGAATTCATCTTAAGATATTCAGAAGGAATTGTTGTAGTCTGTTGAATGTTCCATGGCCTAAACTCTGCCACACCTAATCCTTGCTCAGAGTGACTGTTGCTACTCATTTATCATGACCTAATGGATCTGCCAAAGTGACTATTGTATGTCATGGCTGAATTGAACTAAATCTAATCAATGCAATGTCTGTATTCTCTCTTGTTTATTTGACCAAGGAACCAGTTTAGGCAAGCTCCCTCCAGTTTGGATTGTTTTACAGTTTAAGATTTTCTTAAATCTTCCTGCTTTTTCATTCCCATCTGGAGATGTTGAGAAAATGAGGAAGAGCCTGTGGGTAGCGCAGCCAGTAGTTTCAGAGCACTCAGAAACCTCATGGCTCCAGCCATCTGTGTTTAATCCTAACAATGAGTGGAGTTTGCACCTTCTCCCTCTGACCAACACATATAAAATGTTGGAGGAACTCTGCAGGTCAGACAGCTATGGAGGGAAATAAATAATTGACGTTTCAGGCTGAGGCATCCCAATGTTCGAAACGACTGTTTATTTTCCTTCATAGATGCTGTCTGACCTGTTGAGCTTCTTGAGCATTCTATGTGTGTTAGTCAAGATTTCCAACATCTGCAGAATCTTTTGTAACTATGATTTCTCTGTCATCGTACAGCATTTTGAGGGTTCTGAATTCCTCCCTTGTCTCAAAGTTGAGCAAGTAGATATGTAAATTGACAACTGAAATGTCCCTCGGGCGCAGGTGAGTGGTAAAATCTGGGAGGAGCTGGTGAGAATGTGGGGAGAATAAAATACAACAATAATGTAGGATTAGTCTAAATGGTGGTTGATGTTGGCACAAATGTGATGGATGTAGATTCTGTTTCCATGCTGTACGATTGGGTTAAAAAATCTCCTCCTACAATATCTATTCTCGAAAGGATGTGGACTTACTGGGGCTGGTCTTCCATTGAGATCCCTGCGAATCTACTGACCAGGGCCCTTCTTGGCTAGGCACAGACTTGTACATGTTTCCTTGGTTTCTGGAATCTGCAGCAGAAAAATATCTGGGTGAGTTGTTGAATTGCCAAGGCATAGAAGACCACTGAGTAAGTGCTACTAAATAGAATATTAACAATGGGGACTTGATTATAGACTTGGATCTGTTGGGCTGTAGGTCTTTTTCTGTGGTATGTGACATTTAGCCTGCTATATGGAATTGCATGTCAAAAGAAAGGTAAGTAAAGCTTTTTATTTGAATGCTTTAATCATTATGGGTATGTTTTTATTAATTTAACTCATTTTTCTTAACATTTTTTTGAACAGGTCTCAGGTTATCTTGAACATATATGAATGTTAACAGCTTTCACAAGCATTCAAGACAATGATGGCCTTGACGGACAGTGGTACTAGAGATGGGGATGGTTGTCTGAGCCACTGTTTGCACTGGGACAGCACCTATACTCTACTGAGCAATGCCACTGAGCTGGGAGTCATCCTCCCAACTGAAAACTGTGCTGCTGATCACATTGGGCAAACCAGCCATCTCAGGACAGCAGAAGATCTCCTTGGTCATGGATGATTGCATCAACACCTGATGGCAACCTTGCTGATAGCTGATAATGTGTTTGCTGTCATTGTAGGCTTCCCACGTGACTGTATTGTTTTCCATTTTCCTGCCCTCCTCAAATAGCTGAAGTGCTGATGCTGTTATTATCACAAATCACACCCCAGTGATTCTCTGACCCTGGAATCATAGAAGATGTACATCATACAGTAGGTGATCATTCAGACTACTGCGACTAGTCAGTGCCTAGAGAGAGGGATCAGTTAGTTGGTGATCAGTGATGATATTAAGTACATAGTCAGGGGAGGGGCTGTAAACTTTGTAACTCAAGATGGGAGGTGGGTAGAACTGGATAGACTTGACAGTCGAAGTGGTTGTCAGCTTACCAAGTAGTTATCCTCTTATAATAATGTTTTATTTCTCACAGAAATTGAATTCTGTGGCTCCAAAAATATGGTGCTTATGTCTGGAGCCACACACTTTCCAGATCCACCACTCAGTGAATATTTCTACCCAGAAAATACCATGTATTTTGTGTTTGAGTTATTCGGATTTGGGAATACTGTCCCGACTTCATGGATTCCCAGTCTTGTTTGTTTCGCCCCATTAAATGTAATTGAAGGCTTTTCTTTTTAAAAGGAGTTTAGTCCACCATTGGTAGATTACTTGCTATCACAAGGGTCTACAGATGCTGGAATCTGAAGCAACAAAGAGTTGAAGGAACTCAGGAGCATTAACGGAGGGAAATGGAGAGTCAATGTTTCACGTTGAAACCCTTTGTCTGGACGAGTCTGAAATGTTGACTGTCCATTTCCTTCTATAGATGCTGCCTGATCCACTGAATTCCACCAGCAGTTTGTAAATTATTTGCTACTATTTATTGCAAGTTGACAATTTAGCATAATTTCCTTTCAAATTTACAGGAGTATCGAAACATTTCATTACCACAATCTCTAGCTCCAAAGCAAAAGAAATTCAACCTCATGAAGTTATAGAACACTCCATAGCTCGTGGATGGAGATGTGAAGGTTCTGTTTGGTAATAATGGTATAAACTGTGGAACTTAGCGGATGTCCTACTTAAAACAATAGGTGGCAATGGAATCCAAAATAACATCAAAAATAGAAAAAGATAAACCTCCAAACTGAACACTTATACTAAAAAGAGGTTATATGATGAGAGCTTCCCAACAAACCTTTACACATTTGACAAATTGATTGGCTTTGTTATGTGCTCTAAAGTTGTATGATTCTTCCAGTGTTGAAAATGTAAATGCAGTTTCCTACAATCACTCTCTTTTACTTTGGTCCCAGTAGAGGACATTCCACTAAGTACATTATAGTTCATCTTTTCCTTAGCAGTTCCTTGGTATTGAGGGTAAATTTATGTCCACTTGACCTTTGTGCATGCTCCGATGACTAATGAGGTCACTACGCTAACAGGTAACTACAGGCTCTACCACAAGAGGGTAGGTGCTGGTGGTAGATTCTTTGTCGAGCGGATGCTCCCAATAATAGGAGAGTCTAGGACCAGAGGACACAGCCTCAGAATAGAAGGAGAACAGAGATGAGAAGGAATTTCTTTAGCCATAGGATCTATGAAATTCATTGCCACAGATGGTTGTGGAGGCCAAGTCATTGGGTATATTTAAAGTAGAAGTTGATAAGTCAAGGTGTCAAAGGTTACGGGGAGAGTGAAGGAAAATGGCCTTTAAAGGGCAAAGAATCAGCCATGATTAAATGGCAGAGCAGACTCAATGGGATGAATTTCCTAATTCTACTCCTATATGGTAAATATCCTCTTGGGCTAGTGTGTGGTAGCAGAAACAAAGTGAATATCAATGGACATGGGTTTATGAAAGTAGAGGCAGTGGGGAATTGGGGTCAATAGGAATCCTCCAAGAGCTGGCACAGACTTAATGGTATATATTGTTGATGAATAAGAATAGTCAAGGGGATAAGACCTCTTACTTTAATCCTTTTCGCTCCTTATGGAGCATAGGGCCTCAACAAAAGTCCTCCACTTTCTGTGATCTCCAGCAGATGTTTTTGCGGTCTCCCAAGTTTGGCCGGCAGCTTTCAGTTCATCCAAAAGCCTACGCCTCCAGGTTTGCTTTGGGTGACCTCTTCTTCTCTTCCCTTGTGGATTCCATTCGAGTGATTGTCGAGTGACATTCGACTGGCTCTTCCTCAAGGTGTGGCCGACCCATCTCCACTTCCTCCTCCTTATCTGGAATACAATGGGCCCTTGGTTTGCTCTCTTCCATAGGTCTAGGTTTGACACTCTGTCGTACCACTTGAGGCGGAGGATCTGCCAGAGGCATTTGTTGAGAAAGGTCTGGATCTTGTTGCAGCTGGTGTTAGTGATTCTCCATGTTTCAAATCCATATAGCAGGATGGCTTTCACATTGGAGCTGAATATACGGAGCTTAGTTTTGACAGAGATGGCCGTAGATCTCCAAACAGGCCGCAGGGTTGTGAAGGCATGTTGGGCTTTTCCGATCCTTGCTCTGATGTCCTCATCTGTACCTCCTGATTTACTGATTTTGCTTCTGAGGTAGGTGAATTTGTCTACATCTTCAACTATTTGTCCTTCAATCCGTAATGGCTCCTCTTGTTTGTTATTAATGTGTAGAACTTTGGTCTTCTCCTGACTGATCTTAAGGCCTACTCGCTGTGAGGTCTCTCCCAAGGAATCTACTTTCTTCTGCATATCTTGAAGCCGGTGTGAGAGAAGAGCGAGATCATCTGCAAATGCCAGGTCTTCCAATTTCCCTGTTAACGTCCACTGGATGCTTCTCTCTGAGCCAGCATAGGCTGTTCTTGTAGCCCAGTCGAGTACCACAAGAAAAAGTAGAGGCAACAGCAGGCATCCCTGTCTGACTTCAGTAGTGACCAGGAACTCTTCGGACAGTCTCCCATCGTGGATGACCCTGCATGAGAAGCCATCATAAAGCTGCTTGATGATATTCACCATCTCTTCCGGTACACCATGGTGTCGTAAGATGCTCCACATTGACTTTCTGTCCAGGCTGTCCAATGCCTTCTCAAAATCAATAAAACACACATATAGTGGAGTTTGCCATTCTATTGTCTGCTCCACATTGACTCTAAGTGTAGCTATCCGGTCAATGCATGATCTCTATTTCCTGAACCCTGCCTGCTCATCTCTAAGTCTCTGGTCAATGGCGTCTTTCATCCACTCCAAGATGACCCTGGTGAGAACTTTGCTAGGAATGGACAACAAGGTGATCCCCCTCCACTTGCCACACAGTGAAAGATCTCCAGATTTTGGCAGCTTCACAAGGAGGCCCTTCTTCCAATCTGATGGGATCTCTCCTGTTCTCCATATCAAATTCAGCAGTATATGCAAATGGTTCACCATAACCTCTCGACCCTCTTTCAATGCTTCTGCAGGAATGTTGTCTTCTCTAGCAGCCTTGCCGTTCTTCAGGCTTTTCAGGGCTTTTCGAATTTCTTGCTTGGTGATTTTGCCTATATTGATGTTGAGTGGGTCTCCAGGCTCCAGGTCAGGTGGGTTCTGTGGTGGTGGTCTATTCAATACTTCCTGGAAGTGTTCCTTCCATCTCGTCAGTTGATCTTCAACTGAAGTGAGCAGATGGCCTATCTTGTCTCTAACAGGTCTGTTGAAATTGCTTTTCTTCCCTCTCAAAAGTTTAGTTGTCGTGTAGAGTACCTTGAGGTCCCCTTTACTGACCGCTATTTCTGCTTGCTCTGCTATTTCATTGAAGTATGACCTCTTATCCTTTCTGAGCTGTTTCTTCACCTCCTTGGCCATCACGCTGTACCTGTTGGTGGTGATTTGTTTCTGTTGCTGGGTTCTGGCCTGATTCAACTCCTGTTTGAGCTTTTTCCTCTCCTCCACCTTCCGCCATGTCTTGTCCCTGATCCAAGGTTTACTGTTGACTGGTAGTCTTCCCGGTACTTCTTCGCAGGCTCCTACAGTGGCCTGCTTGAAGGTAATCCAGGCGTGTTCCGCTGTTCTCTCATCTTGTTCCTCTATTTGAAGAGCCCCAAAGCGGTTTTGCAAGGCGATGTGGAAATCTTTCTTGTTCTCTTCCGTCTGTAGTTTTCTAACATCAAACTTTATTCGCGTGTTCTGTTGCTTCTTCTTGGCTGACAGCTTCATCTTCAGCTTTGCAACAACCAAATGGTGGTCAGATCCAATATCTGCTCCTCTTTTGGCTCTCACATCTTGCAATGAACTTCTCCAGTGCTGGCGGACTATGACGTGATCAATCTGGTTCTCTGTTTGATGGTCAGGCGAGACCCAGGTTATCTTGTGACAGCGTCGGTGGGGAAAGAGGGTACCTACAATCGTCAGTTCGTTGAAGGCACAGAAGTCGGTAAGGAGTTCTCCATTTTCATTCATATTCCCCAAACCATTCTGGCCCATCTCTCTCTCCCTGCCAGTGTTATCGCTGCCTACTTTGGCATTCAGATCTCCCATGACGATCAACATATCTTGCTTAGGTACCTTTCCAACTACTGCTTGAAGCTGGGTGTAGAAGAGATCTTTTTCTTCTTCTTCTGCGTTGTTAGTTGGGGCGTAGCACAGGATAATGGATGCCTTCTGGAATCTGGACTCGAACCTGGCTGCGATGATACGGTCGGACACTGGTTCCCATTCTATCAAACTTCTGGCTGCTTCTTTGGACAACATCAGGGCCACACCAGCCTCATGCGGGTCTTCCTCTTTTTCTTTGCTGGAATAGAGCAGAGTTTCTCCCGTCTGTAGTTTGGTCTCACCAAAAGTATTCCACCTTGCTTCGCACATGCCCAGGAGTGTGAGGTGGTATCGGTTCATTTCCTTCACTGCCTGTGCGCACCTACCTGTCTCCCAAAGCGATCTCACATTCCACGTTCCGATTAGGATAGATTTCTTCTGTGAGAGCAGCTTTGGAACCTCCATTATGGTTTTCCTTGGGTGAAGGAGGGTTGTCAGCCCTGCAGCTTCCTGACGGGTTTGGTTGCAGCGTGTCATCAGCCTCCTGAATGGGGCCCTGCTTTTCCCGAGATCTGGGTTAGTGGTTGACAATCTGTTGACGGTTTCTGTAACAATTGCTTGTTTTACGTGAATGGGTTGTTAGCCCATTGCACAACCCCCAACCTGGAGGACCAGGGGTTTTCTGTCGGGGTCACCTTCCCCTAGGCGATGGCATTTCCATGCTTACGAGCTCCACCTGCCCGGGTTTGAAATCAGAGTTTACACTCTCCTAGATAGGCTGCCATCCAAGCCTAACGAGTCCTACCTACCCGGGTTTGGAATCGGAGTTCCTTCTCTGAGGCTACGTTGGTTCGCGGCACCTTCTTCCATATTATCCAGTGCACCCCTCACACGAGGGATCCCCCATCCACCACCCAGGGGACGCGCCTCAACGCCGTATAGCCCCAGCGCAAGGGATAAGGCCTCTAGTCAAAGAGAATAGGAAAATAATCAGAGCTTGCACTTTTTCTTGTCCTTTGAATTCATAGATTTCAAGCTGGTTTGTTAGTAATGGAGTGTTAACTATAATGTTTTGGTAATAAGATTAATTATAGGTTAAGGACAGTATAACTAGACGTGGTTGTTTTGTGGTAGAATGTTTGAACAAATAAAGATACCAATGGTTTAGTAGTGTAATAAAACACATCTGCAGATTTAAAAGTATGTATTCACACCACAAAACCAATGTTAATATGGGGGCTGAGGGAGAAATGGGAAGAAATAGGCCAACACTATGTTTTAAATTACAGAAATAAGAAACACAGGTTCTGATATGGTTTGTAAATGACTGTCAGGTCTAAGGAATTCTGAACATTCCTTCCCTTGTCATAAAATAATTAGGTCCATAGAGGCAGAGAGAAAAACTAATGGAAAACTATTGTAAAGGAATGGGAATTACAGTCAAATATGTGATATATTATCCAAGCATTACAGTCAAGGGAGTGGGAATTGCTGCTGGCCAGAGAAGAGTTTGTTTAAATATTCTCAAGAAATTTTGTTTACAGAACAAGGGCAGTTTCATCGGATAAGAGTTTTACAATACCATTTGGAATGTGCAGCCATTTGCTGGTGTATACTTGTAGAGGAACAATGAATAGCTGTTCTGCCTCAGGATATGTTTAATATATGGTATCTGCTGGCCATGCTAAGCTACAGAGAAAGCTAATAGTTGTGAGGGTGTGACCAACAGGATGGATGCCTGCTTTGAGATGTACAGAATTCTGCCAAAATTCCCATAAAACCTGTGTGATATAATCAGTTATTTGCAGTGAATGGAAGGGAAAATTAATCAGTGAGCTGGCTGGCCATCTATCTGATCTGTCTAAGGGGGAATGATTACTGGATTCATATCACATTATCACTTAAATAGAGCATTATAACTGTTTGATTTTTAAGTATTGTGCTCTATATAAATCCCCTCATCAGTTTGGCTTGCTGTTTAATCAGTAGACAGTCCCAGTAAATTGGTTCAGTTTTACTTTATTTTTAATGTTTGCTTCTTTTCTATGACAGCAAGGCTTATGCTACTAAAATGTTATTTCTGGTCAATCTTGCTGTATGCTTCCGAAACATGGACTACAACACCAGAACTCCAAAGAAACTTAGAAGCACCAGAAATGTGGTTTCTTAGAAGAATGCTGAAAATATTATATAGAGATAGGGTAACTAATGAGACAGTACTCCAACATGCCCATACAAAAAGATCTTTAATGAGAACATTATATGAGAGGAAACTTAATTCCTGGGCCATGTCATCAGAAAGGGAGAAATAGAATGCCTTACATTACAAGGCTGTATGCCTGGGAAACGCAGAAGAGGAAGGCAAAGAAGAAAATATATGGACACTGTGAAAGAACTAACAGATCTAAGTGTATGAGAAATCATTGACGCTGCGTGGGATCGTTTGATGTGGAAAGGCATAATCGCCCAAGTGTGTAACGCACAAGGCACATGAAGAAGAAGAAGCTTCTTGAAAATGGGCCTGATGTACGTTCAGAAGGTGCTAAGCACCTTGATATATTCTTTACCTCTCTCACTCTGACTTTCTGTCTGTATTATTTCCAATTCTTTACATTCTTCCTCCTCGATATCAATGAATTATTCTTTTTCAGTGAAGGCAGATGTTAAGTCATCTAAAATGTTACATGTAATTTCAAACAGCAACCACTACCTTGGTGTATAACATTCTTCCCATTGGGTCCCTCTTTCAAATGTATTTTAAAAAGTTAGGGTTTTCTTTAGTTTTACCCCCTAATATATTTTTACTCATCCTTTTTGCTTCCTTATGTCCTTTCTCATTTCATCCCTTTTTACTCTGTCTGTCTTACCCAGCCAGTACTAAATGTTCCTCAATGTCCTTGGTGATTAGAAGTGGTGGTTTCCACTTTTCTTTTTGTTTGTTGTTGTTCTTTTCTGCAGCTTTTCGCTCATCAGGTGGCAACCTTGCTTTTCCTTTAGCATTTTTCTCCGTTTTTTAATGAGGCTGCATTGCCATCTCAATGCTCAACACTGAATGGGTGGAAAGCATGCAAGGAGTGCCGGCTTACTTTTCTTTTTATTGGGAAAATACTTGTCCTTGAAAGACCCACAGGGTGTCATCGCCTTCTCTGATAAAAACTTGTCTTCAGTTTTGCTTCTTGTTAACTGTTACTAAATCCTGTCTCAGCCAGATAAAATTGGGCCTGACTCAGTTTAGAAGATTTACTCCTGGTCTACCTCTGTCTTTTTTTTCCCAAAACATTGTTAACTCTAGTCCAATAATGACTGCTGCCTCCACAAGGCTCTCCCAGTGCTTCTCTTTCCCTTTGCCCAGATTTATTCCCTGAAGGTAAATGCAGTACCCCACTCTTTCTTGTTGGTCTTGTTATTGCTTATTTAAGGAGTTCTGCTGAATAATTTTGTGAATTCTGTACTTTCTCTACCATTAAGGTGGATGAAATCCCCTAATATTACTGCCATATTATTTTAGCACTTTCAGAACTTACATTCAGTGACCAATTGATTAGGTACCTCCTATACCATTTTCTGTAAACTCTAGAGACTACTGTGTGTGAAAATCCTAGGAGATTCGCATATTCTCAGATATTCAGACACCCTGTCTGGCACCAACAATCATTCCACTGTCAAAGTGACTTAAGAGAGAAGAGAGAGTTAACAGAAGGTTTTGTGGGGGATTTCCAGAGTTTAGGACTTTGCTAGAGCATTGGAGGTGAAAATCAAGGATGCACATGAAACGAGAATTGTGGAGTTCAGAGATGTTAGATGGTTATAAAACTGAAGGAGATTACAGAGTTAGAAACATAGAAACATAGAAAATAGGTGCAGGAGTAGGCCATTTGGCCCTTCGAGCCTGCACCGCCATTCAGTATGATCATGGTTGATCATCCAACTCAGAACCCTGTACCTGCTTTCTCTCCATATCCCCTGATCCCTTCAGCCACAAGGGCCATATCTAACTTCCTCTTAAATATAGCCAATGAACCGGCCTCAACTGTTTCCTGTGGCAGAGAATTCCACAGATTCACCACTCTCTCTGTGAAGAGGTTTTTCCTCATCTCGGTCCTAAAAGGCTTCCCCTTTATCCTTAAACTGTGACCCCTCGTTCTGGACTTCCCCAACATCGGAAACAACCTTCCTGCATCTAGCCTGTCCAATCCCTTTAGAATTTTATACGTTTCAATAAGATCCCCCCTCAATCTTCTAAATTCCAGTGAGTATAAGCCTAGTCGATCCAGTCTTTCTTCATATGAAAGTCCTGCCATCCCAAGAATCAATCTGGTGAACCTTCTCTGTACTCCCTCTATGGCAAGAATGTCTTTCCTCAGATGAGGGGACCAAAACTGCACACAATACTCTAGGTGCGGTCTCACTAAGGCCTTGTACAACTGCAGTAGAACCTCCTTGCTCCTGTACTCAAATCCTTTTGCCATGAATGCCAACATACCATTTGCCTTTTTCACTGCCTGCTGTACCTGCATGCCCACCTTCAATGACTGGTGTACAATGACACCCAGGTCTCATTGCATCTCCCCTTTTCCTAATCGGCCACCGTTCAGATAATAATCTGTTTTCCAGTTCTTGCAACCAAAGTGGATAACCTCACATTTATCCACATTAAATTGCATCTGCCATGAATTTGCCCACTCACCTAACCTATCCAAGTCACCCTGCATCCTCTTAGCATCCTCCTCACAGCTAACACTGCCGCCCAGCTTCGTGTCATCCGCAAACTTGGAGATGCTGCATTTAATTCCCTCGTCTAAATTATTAATATATATTGTAAACAACTGGGGTCCCAGCACTGAGCCTTGTGGTACCCCACTAGTCACTGCCTGCCATTCTGAAAAGGTCCCGTTTACTCCCACTCTTTGCTTCCTGTCTGCCAACCAATTCTCTATCCACATCAATACCATACCCCCAATACCGTGTGCTTTAAGTTTGCATGCTAATCTCCTGTGTGGGACCTTGTCAAAAGCCTTTTGAAAATCTAAATATACCACATTCACTGGCTCTCTCCTATCCACTCTACTAGTTACATCTTCAAAAAATTCTATAAGATTCATCAGACATGATTTTCCTTTCACTCTATAAGATTTGTCAGACATGATTTTCCTTTCACGAGATGGAGCTGCAAGAACAATTGACCAAGAGGTTGAGGCACTTAAAGTGCAAGGCTAATAAGTATGAATGGGATCTCCATCCCAGCAAAATGATGAATAAGCTGGTTTCAAGCTAAATGGAAGGGAACAATAATAGTGTCTCAGGACCTTTAAATCAAACTAGGTTAACGTTCTTTGTCCCATTTGCTGCTCATTGACCACAGTTGGAAATGCCTTTGTATGAATTTTGGGCAAACATGGACTAAACTGTGATGTCATCTCTAATGGTCATTGTTAAGAAGAATGGAATATTCGGTCAGCTCTGGCAGGGTAGAGCTATTACTTCCTACCAAGCAAAACCTAACATAATGAATGGCTGTGATGCTGCACTTCCAGATGAGCTCAATGCCTTTTATGCATGCTTTGAAAGGGAAAATAGAACTACACCTATGCGAACCTTTGCAGCATCTGGTGATCCTGTGATCTCTATTACAGTGACTGATGTCAAAGCATCTTTCAAGACTATAAAGACCATGAGGGACATGAGAGTGAACCCTAGCAAGGTGTCAGGCCCTGGTAATATACCTGGTAGGGCTCTGAAAATCTGTGCCAACCAACTGGCAGGAATGTTCAAGGTCATCTTCAATCTCAAATGCTCAGTTGGAGGTTCCTATCTGGTTCAAAAGGGTGGCAATTGTACCACTACCCAAGAGCAAGGTGAACTGCCTTAACAACAATTGCCAAGTAGCACTCGTATTTACTGTGATAGAGTGCTTTGAGAGGTTGGTTATGGCTAGAAATATGTCTAAGCAAGGATCTGGACCTACTGCAATTTGCCTATTGCCACAGTAGGTCTACAGCAGATGCAATCTCACTGGCTTTCCACTCAGTCAGGTGAACTGGGTGTGCACTGGGACACGTCAGTAATGCATCCTTGGATCGTCAGGTGTTTCGGGCCTTTATACCTCCCCCCAGCATAAGAGACAGAGCAAGCTCCCACCATCTCCTTATCCAAAAAATTGCATGATTTATGTTGGTAGCATTAGGGTTAGGGTTAGGTTGAGATTATGCAGGCAGTGGGCGAATCAGCCCTCTTGTGCTTTTTGATCTCGTCACTTGAGATTCAGTTTCACGCAACCCTGCCACTTTGATCTGGCCCACGCTTTCATTGACCAAGTCCAACACTTGCCTTTGTTGAATCTTGCCCCTCCTGACATAGGACATCGGGTTTGTGGGGGTTTAGCAAGGGTTAATCAGGGTGTGCTTCGGGTTTGTGGGGCTGAAGCCAGGGTTAATTGGGAAGTGCCTAGGGTTTGTGGGGGTGCGTACCCCTTTTGGACTTTAGGATTAGGTTTGAGTGTTGGGCTGGTGGATGTATATGTTTGGCTGGGAGAGGTTAGGCTGCAGAGTTTTGAGTGGTGATGTATGAGCTGCTATGGTGAATAGGCTTGTATGGGGAAGCCAGGTTAACCTGGCCCATACCTTTCATTATCGTAGGTGTCAGGCCCTGGTAATATATCTGGTAGGGCTCTGAAAACCTGTGCCAACCAACTGGCAGGAGTGTTCAAGGACATCTTCAATCTCAAATGCTCAGTTGGAGGTTCCTATCTGGTTCAAAAGGGTGGCAATCGTACCACTACCCAAGAGCAAGGTGAACTGCCTTAACAACAATTGCCAAGTAGCACTCGTATCTACTGTGATCGAGTGCTTTGAGAGGTTGGTTATGGCTAGAAATATGTCTAAGCAAGGATCTGGACCAACTGCAATTTGCCTATTGCCACAGTAGCTCTACAGTAGATGCAATTTCACTGGCTTTCCACTCAGCCTTGGATCACTTGGACAATAGTAATACCTATAACAGGCTGCTGTTTATTGACTACAGCTCAGTCTTCAACACAATCATACCCTCTTCTAATCAAAATACTCCAAAACCCGAGCCTTGTAGCTCCCATTGCAACTGGATCCTTGACTTGCTCAGCGAGAGACCACAGTCTGCACAGATTGGAAATAACATCTCCTCTTTGCTGACAGTCAACACTGGCATACCTCAAGGATACATGCTTAGCCCACTGCACTACTCTGTCTCCGCCCATGACTGTGTGGCTAGGCACAGCTCAAACTGTAAACTATAAAGTTTTCAACGGTACAACTATTGTTGGCAGTATTTCAGGTGGTGATGAGGAAGTGTACAGGAGTGAGATAGACCAGCTGGTTGAGTAATGTTACAGCAATAACCTTGCATTCAATGTCAGTAAGACCAAGGATTGAGTGTAGGCTTCAGGAAGGGCAAGTCGAAGGAACACACTCCAGTCCTCATCAGGGTGTTATTAGTGGAGGTTAGCAGATTCAAGTTCCTGGATGTCAGCATCTCTGAAGATCTATCCTTCGCCCAACATATTGCAGCAATTACAAAGAAGGCACAACAGTGGCTATATTTCATTAGGAGTTTGAGGAGAATTGGTATGTCGCCAAATATTCTCTCAATTTTCTACAGACTTACCCTGGAGAGCATTCTAACTGGTTGCATCATCCTCTGGTATGGAGGGACCACTGCACAGGATCGAAAAAAGCTGCAGAGAATTGCAAACTCAGCCCACTCCATCATGGGAACTAACCTCCCCAGCACTGAAGACATCTTCAAAAGGTGATGCCTCACAAAGCCAGCATCCATCATTAAGGATCCCCATCACTCAGGACATGCCCTGTTCTCATTGCTATCATCAAGGAACCTAAAGGCACACACACTCCATGTTTTAGGAACAACTTCTTCCCCTCCACCATCAGATTTCTGAATGGACAATGAACCCATGATAACTACCTCAGTATTTTTCCCTCTTTTTTTGCACTACTTATTAATTTAATTTTCTGCTTTTATATATACTTATTGTAATTTATAATTTTATTATTATGCTTTGCAATGTACTGCTGCTGCAAAACAACAAACTTCACAACATATGCCAGTTATATTATACCTGATTCTGAAATAGCAGAGCACCTGAAACAACACAGTCAGTACCTTTAGGAGACAGGAAATATTGGAATAAAATGAAGTAGTGTTGGTGAAGCTACTGTTTTATATAGAGTCCTTGTGAATTATGTTTCTTCATCCATTGAGTCCAATGGAATTTTAGTCTTGATTATTGCAAGAGTGAGTGTTGTATTTGCTTCGTAAAGATTGGTGGAAAGTACAGCAGTAGGGAAGGAATCATCTTTCATGTAATGAAGGTGAGGAATGTTGATGATGGAGATTGTTGGAATGCTGTGTTCAGTTTTTTAAAAAAGTTTAAAAATCCTGCTGCCTTATTTGAATTCCTTGAACAAGCAGGGTTTGAAACTGGAAGCAGTCATTTTCTGAAATGGTCCCACAATTCCTGCTTACAGTGCTGAATTCAGAATCCCTTCCACCTGTTAGGTTGTATAATTCGTTGTACTGTCAGTAGCTGTTATCAAGTTCCATCATTTACCAAGGTTCAGCAACATTTCCAGGGAGCCTAGCTGGAGATTTGGATAATTGATGCTCAATTTCTAAATTGTCAGTTTTATGTCATACACGAGGTAGGAACAAGATGTATTTGTCTATTGAGTGTTAGATTTATTACTTAGTGGTTAGCATAATTTGATTTTCAAAACTGTTGCAAATTGCTAAGGGCTTGTGTTTATATTATTTAAGTATAGTACTCTCGGTTGCTTTATTAGTAACCTCCTGTATCCAATAACGTGGCCACTGATGTATGTTTGTGGTCTTCTGCTGTAGCCTATTCACTTCAAGGTCCACTGCACACCACTATTGTAACAGGTGGTTATTTGAGTTACTGTTGGCTACCTGTCAGCTTGAATCAGTCTGGCCATTCCTCTCTGACCACTCTCATTAACAAGGTGTTTTCACCGACAGAACTGCTGCATACTGGATTTTTGCACCATTCTTTGTAAACTTTAGGAACTATTGTGCATGAAACTCCCAGGAGATCAGTGGTTTCTGAGACACTCAAACCACCGCATCTGGCACAAATAATTATTCCACGGACAGAGTCACTTAAATCACATTCCTTTCCCATTCTGAAATTTGGTCTGAACAACAACTCAAGCTCTTGACCATGTCTGCATATCTTTTGCACACTGAGTTACTGCCCACACGATTGTCTGATTAGATATTTGCATTATGAGCAGGTGTACTAATGTACCTAATATAGCGGCCACTGAGTGTATGTTAGTACTCTGGGCTCAACAAACCTACCCCTTCCACATCATTATTCCAACAAAGCAAACACGCCCAGCAGCCCCAAGGTCTTCATTCCAAGTTGAGAATTGACCACTCTTGATATGATTAGAACTTGGAAAACACACAGTCAAGATGCCAGCTATTAACCAGAGGAAGTAAACACTTAGTCAGAACAGCTACAGAGCCACAAGAGCTCAGCTCATCAACTATCTGCATTCTTGACCTAATTCATTAACTGAGAAAGAACTCTGGCTAGGACGTGGTGGGAATTTTATATAGATTTAAATCTTGAAATCTAATGATGGTGAAATAAATAGGACTCTTCCTGAATGAAGATCAAACATGAAATTACTTGCCATTCAATTCCCACAGGGTTTGCTAGGTCATGATTTCTCATGTAGATAGTGAATACAGCCCAATTTAAATGCAGATGGACTCTGAGTTACACAGCCTGCACAATCATTTAAGATAAAGAAATCAGCTTTATTTGTCACATGTACTTTGAAACATATGGTGAAATGTGTCTTTTGCATCAACAACCAAAATATTTTGAATATCTACTGTGGGCAACACACAAGTGTCACCATGCTTCCAGCAGTACAATAGCATGCCCACAATTTACTAACCCTTATTAATCTGTATATCTTTGGAATGTGGGAAGAAACCAGAGTACCTGAGGAATCCTCATGATCACGGGGAGAAAGTACAAGCCCTGTACAGACAGTGGTCGGAGTTGAACCCCAAATGTTGGCACTGTAAAGTGTTATGTTAATCACTATGCTATCATGCCACCCTGACAAATGCTGTCAAGCTGCCTCTCTTGGTTGTGAAGCAGATTAAAGAAACACTGACCCTTGCTTTAACTTCTCGAAGTAACTTAGTTCCTGCTCAGTGTCAAAGTATCTGACAGTATAAATTATTCCTTGAAATGCCCTCAATAAACCTGAGAACCCTGCTATTTGAAACATGGTTATTAATCCTGAAACACTTTCACGAGACTGATAATAAGTAAAAGGATGGAAGTGTCAGCAGTTTCAAAGAATTGTCACCTTGTATTTCCTACCACAGAGCCTTTCCTCCTTGACAGCGCGTACTGCGATACCCTAGTAGAGCTAGGACTGATGTTGCAGAGATGACTGCGGAGCCTTGTTGTTGTAGCCCAGTAGTGCTTTGTCCCCATTGCGGTTATTGGGCTAACAAAATATGCATGGAATAAAGGAGGGGAAGTCGCCATGCCAGAATGTATTATTGTTCTCAGGTAAGGTGAATTGCAGTTTAAATTTCTTTGGCATTCATTTCAGTGAATGGAACAGGACAGGTGGGACCTCCATTTAATGTCCCATTAGGAACCATCTCTGACAATCCACCGTGTTTCAAAGCTGCACTTGGTGTGTATCAGCCTGTTTTACTTTCTTGGAGAAGAGCTGAGACTCTAAGGCAAGGATTCTGCTGTGTAAGTTAAGTTGGCATTCTTGCTGGTTTTATCAGTTTGGACATTAACTCCAAAACCATTGGATCAGTCTAGAATCTGATGTTGAAAATTCAAAGAATCTCCAATCTCCCCTTCTTACCCCATCCCTGACATATTTAGTTGTTTGTTTTTTTCTCTCTCTGCCCATCACTCTGCCTGTTCTCCATCTCCCTCTGGTGCTCCCCTCCCCCTAGGCCTCCCATCCCATGATCCTTTCCCTTCTCCAGCTCTGTATCACTTTTGCCAATCACCTTTCCAGCTCTTAGCTTCATCCCACCCTCTCTGGTCTTCTCCTATCATTTCGCATTTCCCCCTCCCCCTCCTACTTTCAAATCTCTTACTATCTTTCCTTTCAGTTAGTCCTGACGAAGGGTCTCGGCCCGAAACGTCGACAGCGCTTCTCCCTATAGATGCTGCCTGGCCTGCTGTGTTCCACCAGCATTTTGTGTGTGTTGCTTGAATCTCCAACCTGATCTTAGTCTACCCTCATACAGGGTCACTGACAGGTGGACATGTGACTGGCAAGCAGCCCATCTACTCCCAGGTGGTGCACTTGCCAACTAATTATTGTATAGTGACCAAAAGCTTAGTTCAGCACTGAGAAACCAATCAGCCCAGGAAAGATGTAAACAGCTTTGAGAATAATGCATGTGACAAGCAAATTGTCCTTTCAGCTTCTAATTATTTTTGAAGAGTGTTAGTAAATCTTTTAATTTCAAATATGATTTCAATCTGAATGTGGTTAGTTCAGCCATGTACCAAATAAAGTTGAGAGCAAGGGTGGATTAACGTTCTGCTCTTGGGCCAGGGCTTCAGCTGATGCTTTGTAACTGATTAAATTCCTTTCTTATGAATATTCTGATGCATGATATCTTCTGGTCAAGAGTATTGAAAATGTGATCCTGAAGGTGAGATTTCTAATTCAAACAGGACTTGCTGTTCCGTATTTAACAGAGGGCTCTACTGATAAGATTTAGTTTGTAGAAGAGGTTTAATGATATGACTCTTTTTGTAAAAGGTACCCTGTTTGTCGTTCCTCAGTGTGATATGACTACCAGTTCAATTGGTAGAATGAGACAGAGACTCCAGACAATCAACATAAACCTGTCAAATCTCTGGCTTGGATAGAGTCTGATCCTAACAGCAATTAATCATTTTCCTGTGACATATAATTCTGTATTTAATATTTACTTTGATCTCTCAAACAGTCCTGTTCTACCACCAATAACTGCTGGTGGAGAAAATGTATTTCTTGTCTTCTGTAGTGATAGGAACATGAGGATGTCTGACCATTAATCATGTCACATCATACGTCTGCTGAAAGGAACTATACTGTAAGGTAGTGGTGAGATCTAAAACACAGTGGAGCCTTTACAAAATTGACTGCAATTTTGCTCTCAAGTAAGTACTGGGGAATAAAACAGTGTTTGTTGTCAACTGTTTATTCTTATTTATTGGAGTGAATTAAATTGCCCAAAGCCTTTTCTCTGCTAGCATGGATTCAGTAGGAGACTAGGAAATAGTTCATTCAGCAGTTCTGGTTAAAGATGATTTTATTCAGGTGCTAGGTTCATCTGTCAATGAGGATGCGAGAGTTCACAGACTTCCTTCAGTTAGCTGTTTAATGTCCTCTTGTGTCCAAGACTTCGTTTGGCAGCACTGCAGAACTTCTGTCTGATCTGATTACATTGGGATTTTCCACCTCCACATATGCCGTTCTCAGAGTCGGATTTATAATCACTGGCTATAAGCCGTGAGATTTATTCATTTGTGGCTGTAGTACAGTGCAAAAACATAAAATTACTAAATAATAAAGATAAAAATTTTAAAGAGGAATAACCAAGTTCATGGGTTTCATGCACTCATGCACTCTTTACTAAGTACATAATGCTATGTTGTACCTTTTATAATTTGGCAGTGCCTGCTGCTGATTGTGGCATGTTGTTCTACACTCCTCCCTGAGCCAGATTCTGAGTGAATGATCACAGGCTGTGGTGGAATACAGTTCTGTTACTCTTGGTCTTTCATGCATTGCGAGTTGCAGGATCTACTCTGAACCTGAGCACAGTGCTGCCCTCAATGTGGAAGATTTTCTTATAAACACTATCCACTAACTACTTCTGCAAGGATCATCTTGAACAGAAAAATCAATGACAGTTGAGGACCTCCTCATCATCTTCCTCAGGCTCAGCCTAACAGTCATGCCCTTTAAATGTTGACTGGTTAGGTCAGATAAATCTTGAAGTGATCTGCCCTGTTTCAGCTAATATAGAGGATTATGGACTTATCAGATGGAGAAGGAAGGTTGATGGTAATCAGCAGCATGTTTCCTTGCTCTTATTTGATATAGATTCACAGAGTCACACTTGAGGACTCCCAGGGCCACTTCCATCTGATACCAACACCTGCTTTATTACCCTGCCTGTTCTGACCATCAGATGAAACAAGACCATCTGCAGGGTGAGTGAGATGAGTGTCTGGGACGTTGATACGGTTCGATGAGTATGATTCACAAAACTAACTAAGTCAAAAGTAGCAACATAGGCTGGTATCAACACTGACATAACAAACAGCAACTGCCAATAAGCAAATCAGTCTTCACTTCACATAGCACAATAAAGATGGTAGAGGGGATTGACAGGAAGGGATAGAAAGTCATGAAGGAGAAATTAAGAGGGCCACGTCAGATAAATCCTCTTGAGTTGATAGAAATTGACAGAAGTTCCGAAGATGCTGGAAATTTTGAGCAACACGCAAAAAATGTTGGAGGAATCTAGCAGACAAAGTGGCATCTATGGGAGGAAATTAACAGTGGATGTTTTTGCACCCAAAAATTCTAAAATAGATAACTGAGGAGACGCAATTTCCCAGAATCCTGGGTGACTAGAAAGCAGTAAATATAGTACTACTGTTGTAAGAGATGAGGGAGTGCTAACCATGAACAGTTAGTCTAATCAGCATTGTCAGCAAATCAGTGCAATCTTTCAGTAAATGCATAGCAACAGTCCACTTAGAAATCCATAATATAAATAGGCAGAGCTATTGTACCTTTGAGAAGGGAAATTTCTGTTTGACAAACCTAATATCAGGATAACTAAGGGGGACTAGTGGATGTCATATACTGTACTTGGATCTTCAAAGGGTATTTGATAAGGTCCCACACAAAACAATGCAATACGAATTAAGAATTTAAGAGTCTGTGGGTGACATTTTATGATGGATAGACTAATGATTAAAAGACAGAAAATAAGCAAATTAATCTAGGGGAATGTCATGGTGTCATAAGGATCAATGTCAGGCTCCTCATCTTTCCCTTATTTATATAAAAAGTAAAGAAGTGTAATGGTTTTCAGATTGTCAAACTATATTTTTGAACATCCAGGTATATCACATCTACCAGCTCCCCCTTATCCACCCTGATAGCAAACAGAATTTTCCCTTCACTTAGCCACCTTTGGCTCTGTCTATCTGTATGATGGATTTCTAAGTGGACTGTGTTGTTTCAGGGCTTAATTAGGAGGATTCAGCTGCATCAATAGATTAGATGAAGGTGCTGATGGTAATGTATCCACATTTGCTGATATACCAGGTTAGGGAGGAAAGCAAACTGTAGGAGGGTGTAAAAGTTTACTGACAGATTGGGTGAGTGGGGAGGAAGATGATCATTGGAGTAAAATTTGGGCAAATATGAGATGGTGTGTGAAGAATGTGTAAACAGCACTTTTAAATGGTGGGAAACTAGATGTGTGAGTCATGAAAAGCAGAAAGTAAGCATGTGGGTATGGCCAGTGGTTGGGAAAGCTGAATTGGGCCATAATCTTGCTTTCATAAAACTCAGTTTGCGGTGTTGTATGCAGTTTTAGTTTCACTGAGGGGAGGTTAATACTAGTTTATAATTTCAAATATACTTTATTTTTAAGAGGTAAATTTCTGAACCAAAACAGATTTGTCAATACAGTTCTGAGGCTGTGCTTACACACAACAGTTTACTGGCAAGATTAGCTGAGAGTATCCAGCTAATTTCTATTGGTATTTACACACTATCCATTCTCCTCCCATGGAGAGCAACAACAAAACGCTTCCACCCTTGTCTGCTTTTAACCAATCCTTTCCTAGCTGTGCCTTCAGCTCAGCTTACACAGTTCTCAGAAAACCTCCTTTTGCTGGAATCAGCTTCTGTCCAAAGCACATGGCCGGTCCATTTCAAGCCATTCTGATGTTGATGGTATGCACTTCATTTTAGCCACACAATGTGAGTTGGCCCTGGTGTGAGATTAATCTGGGCCAAAAGATGTGGAGGATTCTTCAGAGGTAGGTTGTGTGAAAGGAAAGCCACTTAAACACAACAATTTACAATATTTTGCACTACCAGAAGTATTGGGAGTACACAGTCTGCTATATCTTGCGTTTAGCTTCAGTGTTGTATTTTCTTCATTTACAGATGACACAGGCTCATTTACTTTTATATTCCTTACTATAATCTATAGTATATTTTATGTCTTGCACTGTATTGCTGCCACAAAAATGACAAACATCATGTGTCAGTGATAATAAACCTGATTCTGAAGATCGCCCTAACATTTTCAGACTGACTTATTTATTACATGTACACTGGAACATACAGTGAAATACCTTGTTTGCGTTACCCAAGGATGTGCTGGTGTCATCACACATTCCAGTGCCAACACAGCATGCCTACAGTAGTCAGCAGAACAACAGCAAAACAAGCTCCTTTCCTCCTCCATTCCATTCTCATTCACTCTCACACACTCACTCACTCTCTCATACTCATATTCTCTCATACTCTCACACACTCACACTCATTCTCTCACTCTCACACACTCTCACTCTTTTTCTCCCTCACTCTTCTCCAATCCCAGGACAGACTGCCTGTGGGTCTCCATTCTCCATTGGACACACAGACATCAGGCTCCAACTTCCTCAGTGGATTCACAGACCCAAGGTTATGACCATCGGGCCTTGACATCCAGACTTCCGATCAACGTTTGAGCTTCCATCTTTGGTATAGATCTCAGGACTCTAGGTCTTGAATACTGAACGCCGGCTCACGCACCTGGGGTGGGGGGGGGAGTCATTGGTCCTCGAGCTTCCTGCCGACATGAACCTCTGATCCCACTGACTTGCAGGGTCTTGCAGAGCTGCCCTGATTTCTGCATTAATGATCCTTTCTCCGTACTGTTCAAGGTGACACAGCACTGAAAGTCAAAACCATTGTCACTGTTAATTTTCGGTCCAATTTGCTGACTGAATATTGAATTGTTTTTTTTCTCGTATGTGTTGTTGGGCATGGTTTGGGAGAGTGAGCTCTTCTATAAAGTCAAGGCATTCAGGAGAGGAGGAGGGTGTCCATGCAGACATGACTCACTCTGACACATTCCATTTTTGGCTTCAAAACCAAACTCACTGATCAACACTGCATTTCCAGTCAAAGCAATGACTATGCTGGCTATATAAAGAGAAACATTATATCCTAGCAGATCCTCCACCACCTCCCCCCCCCCCCCCACCCCCCAAACAGGCTTGTGCTCTGAATGCTGTAGAGCATTCTCAAAGTCAATGAAGTGTATGTGGATTGTTCCCTTATGTTTATTAAAGCCAAACCAATCCTCATAGAGGGATCAGAAGTGGAGAGAGTGAGCAGCTTCAAGTTCCTGGGTGTCAAGATCTCTGAGGATCTAACCTCATCCCAACATATCGATATAGTTATAAAGAAGGCAAGACAGTGGCTGTACTTTATTAGGAGTTTGAAGAGATTTGGCATGTCACAAATACACTCAAAAACTTCTATAGATGTACTGTGGAGAGCATCCTGACAGGCTGCATCACTGTCTGGTATGGTGGGGTGGGGGGGGGGGGGGCTACTACACAGGACCGAAAGAAGCTGCAGAAGGTTGTAAATCTACCTAAATCTAGTCAGCTCCATCTTGGGCACTAGCCTACAAAGTACCCAGGACATCTTTAGGGACCGGGCTCTCAGAAAGGCAGCGTCCATTATTAAGGACCTCAAGCACCCCAGGCAAATCCTTTTCTCACTGTTACCATCAGGTGGGAGGTACAGAAGCCTGAAGGCACACACTCAGCGATTCAGGAACAGCTTCTTCCCCTCTGCCATCCGATTCCTAAATGGGCATTGAATCTTTAGACACTACCTCACTTTTTTAAAATATATATTATTTCTGGTTTTGCACATTTTTAAAATCTATTCAATATACGTAATTGATTTACTTATTTATTATTTTTAAATTTATTTTTTTTCTCTCTGCTAGATTATGAATTGCATTGAACTGCTGCTGCTAAGTTAACAAATTTCATGTCACCATGCTGGTGATAATAAACCTGATTCTGATTCTGAAGCACTGTTTGGTGCACCACACCCTCTGAAAACATTCTCTTTTAAAAGGTACCTCTAGTGTACTCTGGACAGTACCTCATTTGGCATGGATACAAGAATAATACCAGGCCCATTAACACGATCATTGTGTGCTGTTTTCTTAGTTATCCTCACTAAAATCCCGTCTCATCTGATACCTCGTTTTACAGTGCTAGCGTTGGGGTTCAGTTCCTGCTGCTGTCTGTAAAGAGTTTGTCCTATGCCCATGTGGGTTTCTCTCCGGGGTTCTAGTTTCCGCTCACATTAGAGACATAACAGTATGGGTTAAAGTTAGTAAATTGTGGCATGCTATGTTGGTGCCGGAAGCATGGCAACACATGCAGAGCCCCGGCACATCCTCGGACTGTATTGGTTGTTGATGCAAATGATGCAATTCATGGTGTGTTTTGAAGTACATGTGACAAATAGAGCTAATCTATATCTTCAATTTCCCAGTCTCTGGGAACATTGTCTGAAGGCTGCTAACAGGTTATCCCTTGAGTATCTGTACAGGCAGATGTTCTCACCAGGAACTTCTGCAGTTTGACAGCTTGGACAGTTTTTTTGGAGGGGTGGGTGGGTGCCTTTGTGTTTATCTCACAGTCGTGTGATATCAGTGTACCATGGGTGGCATGGTAGCATAATTATTTACGTCAGTAATTGGAAGTTAGAGGTTCAACTCATGCTGTCTGTAAGGAATTTGTACATTTTCCCCATGACTGTGAGAGTTTCCTCCAGGTGCTCATGTTTCCAAAGGCATACGGTTAGGGTTAGTAAGTTGTGGGAATGCTATGTTGGTGCTGGAAGCATGCCCCTTCCCCCCCCCCCCCCCCCCCAGCACATCCTTGGAGTGCATTGGTCATTGCTGCAAACAACGTATTTCACTATATATTTCACTGTGTATATGACAAGTAAAGGTAATCTCTATAACTTTCTTTCCCCTCTTGGTTGCTGGCTTCCTTGGTAAGTGGTTTGTTTTATAGCAACACTTGGCAGTGTTCTTTCCTGTGTATTTCTTGTTCTGTAACGGTGGCCCTGTCTGTCTTTCAGGATTTTGATGTTTGCCATTGAGCAGCTGTGTATTGTAATCGGTGCCTTGTTTACCACAGGCAACTGCAGTGTTTGCTTGTTCAAACAAGCTGGAGGAACTCAGGTTGGGCAGCACCCGTTGAAATGAGCAGTCAACGTTTCGGGCTGAGACCCTTCATCAGGACTGAAGAAGGAGGGGGCAGAGGCCCTATAAAGAAGGTGGGGGGAGGGGGTAAGGTGCTAGGTGAAAAACCAATCAAGGGGTGGGGGAGGGGAAGCAGGGAGGGAATAAACAGGAGAGGTGAAGAAGGAATGTAAGGGGAAAGCACTATGGATAGTAGAAGAAGGCAGAATCATGAGAGAGGTGATAGGTAGCTGGAAGAGGAGTGAAAGTGGGATGGGGGAGGGAATTACTGAAAACTGGAGAATTCAATGTTCATACAAAGGGGCTGGAGACTACCCAGATGGTATATGAGGTGTTGCTCCTCCAACCTGAGTTTGGCCTCATCATGGCAGTAGAGGAGGCCATGTATGGACATATCCGAATGGGAATGTGAAGCAGTTGAAGTTAGTGGCAACCGGGAGATCCTATCTGTTGTGGCGGATGGAGCGGAGGTACTCGATGAAGCAGTCCCCCAGTCTGCGTCGGGTCTCACCGATGTAGAGGAGGCCGCACCAGGAGCACCAGATGCAATAGATGATGCCAACAGACTCACAAGTGAAGTGCTGCCTCACCTGGAAGGACTGTTTGGGGCCCTGAATGGTGGTAAGAGAGGAGGTGTAGGAACAAGTGTAGCACTTACGCTTGCAGGGATAAGTGCCAGGTGGGTGATCTGTGGGGAGGAATGTGTGGACCAGGCAGTCGCGGAGGGAAACGATCCCTGCGAAAAGCGGAGAGCGGTAGAGAGGGAAAGATGTGCTTAGTGGTAGGGTCTTGTTGAAAGTGGCGGAAGTTGTGGAGGATAATATGCTGGATCCGGAGGCTGGTGGCGTGGTAGGTGAGGACAAGGGGAACACAGTCTTTCACTGGCACCTTCCCCTCTCCCCCCACCTTCTTTATAGGGCCCCTGCTCCTTCCTTCTTCAGTCCTGATGAAGGGTCTCGGCCCGAAACGTTGACTGCTCGTTTCAACGGATGCTGCTCGACCTGCTGAGTTCCTCCATCTTGTTTGTATGTGTTGATTTGACCACAGCATCTGCAGTGTACTTCGTGTTTGCTCTC
Organism: Hemitrygon akajei; assembly: GCF_048418815.1. Lineage (NCBI taxonomy): Eukaryota > Metazoa > Chordata > Chondrichthyes > Myliobatiformes > Dasyatidae > Hemitrygon > Hemitrygon akajei. The sequence continues at coordinate 2,651,094 of NC_133137.1, read as the reverse complement.
AGGATACTGTTGTTGACCGCCTGATGAGCTTGCTGAACTGCATGGAACATGATCCTTCAGGGTTCCTCTGGTTTCTGTGCCATTTTGTACGGTGAGTGTAATCCTTGCCTTCCACTGCCTACAACCTGAACATGTTTCCCAGTGCTCCGTTTATGGATTTATTTATTTATTTTAGAGACAGCGTAGAGTGTAGTTCTTCAGCTCTTTGAGCCATGCCGTCCCAGCAGCCCCTAATCAATGAATTAAACTTAACCCAATCACAGGACAATGACCAATCAGCCTGTTCAGTGTCAGTGTGTCTTCAGACTGGGAGGAAACCAGAGCACCTGGGAGAACCCATGCATTCCACGGAGTGGACATATAGAGACTCCTTTCAGACAGCACCAGAATTAAACTGATGCCCTGAGCTGTAATAGTGTCATGCCAACCGCTCCGCTACCGTGGCATCTGATGACTCCTTTGTCCCATTTATTGCTGATCTTCATGTCTGGAGTGGGTGGGGTTTTTGATTATTCTGGCAGCTCTACTAAGGCATTGAGAAGAATGTTTGCTCATCATTGTCATTTCTCAGAGCTCAGTCAGAAGATGATATTCCATTTTCTTTTCAGTCTGGTTCTCTGGCCTTACCTCAGCTCTATTCTGCTCCAAAAGGATGGCAGCGCCTTCTCTGTCTGGCCTCACAGCCTTTCCCAATGATGTGGTTAATGTTGCTATTACTGCCCTATGCCTAACCTTCAACTTGGAGGACCAGGATATCACTTTGGTCTGACTGTCTGACTTCTCCTCCCACCTCCTCAGATCAAATGAGAAGGTCAAACCTACCTGGTGTTCAAGTCCACAACGGTGCAGACCTTGAGGATTGTCAGAGCGTGCAAGGTGTCCTGCCGCGACAAGGCACAAACACCAGGGGTCAGTGTGGATTGGTGCCTCTGGTCAATTAATGTATAGATTATAATGAGAAATGAGATTCACCTTCTGATCAGGTTTACGCAATAGTTTTTTAATTGAGAAGATCTTTTTTTGTGTAAAGGAGCTTGAGAGATCTGGTAAATTTTATGTGATAACAGTAGGTTTAGGTAGGGTAACTACAGTGAAGCTGTCACCATTAACAATGACCCAGAACTGAGTGCCTATAAAGATAGTGGAAGTATATTGATAACACAAGGTTATAGGAACAAGAGAAAAACCAAAGCTGACCTGCTAGTCAACAAGGTTCAGGCTGATCTGTCCCAGGGTTAGGGCTTTCAGAAGGGAATTAGATCAGCACTTTGAGGGCTGTAGAGAAAGAGAAGAGTAATGAGCTTGACTGGAATGCTGACCAATAAGCTGTCACAGAATTGATGCCAGTGCAGTCTCCTTCAGTGCTCTCTTGATTCAATGATGCTGTAAAAGTTTAGAAATGGGAGGCAAGGTCATTGAAATTTGGGCAGTAAGAAAGCTGATGTAGATATAACCATATAACAATTACAGCACAGAAACAGGCCATCTCGGCCCTTCTAGTCCGTGCCAAACGCTTACTCTCACCTAGTCCCACCGACCTGCGCTCAGCCCATAACCCTCCATTCCTTTCCTGTCCATATACCTATCCAATTTTACTTTAAATGACAATATAGAACCTGCCTCTACCACTTCTACTGGAAGCTCATTCCACACAGCTACCACTCTCTGAGTAAAGAAGTTCCCCCTCGTGCTACCCCTTAACTTTTGCCCATTAACTCTCAACTCATGTCCTCTTGATTGAATCTCCCCTACTCTCAATGGAAAAAGCCTATCCACATCAACTCTTTCTATCTCCCCTCATAATTTTAAATACCTCTATCAAGTCCCCCCTCAACCTTCTATGCTCCAAAGAATAAAGACCTAACTTGTTCAACCTTTCTCTTTAACTTAGGTGCTGAAACCCAGGTAACATTCTAGTAAATCTCCTCTGTACTCTCGCTATTTTGTTGACATCTTTCCTATAATTTGGTGACCAGAACTGTACACAGTACTCCAAATTTGGCCTCACCAATGCCTTGTACAATTTTAACATTACATCCCAACTCCTATACTCAATGCTCTGATTTATAAAGGCCAGCATACCAAAAGCTTTCTTCACCACCCTATCCACATGAGATTCCACCTTCAGGAAACTATGCACCATTGTTCCTAGATCACTCTGTTCTACTGCATTCTTCAATGCCCTACCTTCTACCATGTATGTCCTATTTTGATTAGTCCTACCAAAATGTAGCACCTCACACTTATCAGCATTAAACTCCATCTGCCATCGTTCAGCCCACTGTTCTAACTGGCCTAAATCTCTCAGCAAGCTCTGAAAACCTACTTCATTATCCACAATGCCACCTATTTTAGTATCATCTGCATACTTACTAATCCAATTTACCACCCCATCATCCAGATCATTAATGTATATGACAAACAACATTGGACCCAGTACAGATCCCTGAGGCACACCTCTAGTCACTGGCCTCCAACCTGACAAACTGTTATCCACCTCTTACAAACAAGCTGGATGAACTCAGCAGGTCGGGCAGCATCCGTTGAAATGAGCAGTCAGTGTCTCGGCCGGAAACGTTGACTGCTCAGTCCTGACGAAGGGTCTCGGCCTGAAACGTTGACTGCAGAGTCCTGACCAAGGGTCTCGGCCTGAAACGTTGACTGCAGAGTCCTGACGAAGGGTCTTGGCCCAAAACGTTGACTGCTCGTTTCAACAGATGCTGCCTGACCTGCTGAGTTCATCCAGCTTGTTTGTATGTGTTGATTTGACCACAGCATCTGCAGTGTATTTTGTGGTTAGTTATCCACCTCTACTCTCTGGCATCTCCCATCCAGCCACTGTTGAATCCATTTTACTACTTCAATATTAATACCTAATGATTGAACGTTACTAACTAACCTTCCTTGTGGAACCTTGTCAAAGGCCTTCCTGAAGTCCATATAGACAACATCCACTGCTTTACCGTCGTCAACTTTTCTAGTAACCTCTTCAAAAAATTCAATAAGATTTGTCAAACATGACCTTCCACGCACAAATCCATGTTGACTGTTCCTAATCAGACCCTGTCTATCCAGATAATTATATATACCCTCTCTAAGAATACTTTCCATTAATTTACCCACCACTGATGTCAAACTGACAGGCCGATAATTGCTAGGTTTACGCTTAGAACCCTTTTTTAAACAATGGAACCACATAAGCAATACGCCAATCCTCTGGCACCATCCCCATTTCTAATGACATTTGAAATATTTCTGTCAGAGCCCCTGCTATTTCTACACTAACTTCCCTCAAGTTCCTAGGGAATATCCTGGCAGGACCTGGAGACTTAAACACATTTATATTCCTTAAAAGCACCAGTACTTCCTCTTCTTTAATCGTCATAGTTTCCATAACTACCCTACTTGTTTCCCTTAACTTACACAATTCAATATTCTTCTCCTTAGTGAATACCGAAGAAAAGAAATTGTTCAAAATCTCCCCCATCTCTTTTGGCTCCACACATAGCTGTCCACTCTGATTCTCTAAGGGACCAATTTTATCCCTCAGTATCCTTTTGCTATTAATTTAACTGTAGAAACCCTTTGGATTTATTTTCACCTTACTTGCCAAAGCAACCTCATATCTTTTAGCTTTTCTAATTTTTTTCTTAAGATTCTTTTTACATTCTTTATATTCCTCGAGCACCTCATTTACTCCATGCTGCCTATATTTACTGTAGATCTCACTCTTTTTCCGAACCAAGTTTCCAGTATCCCTTGAAAACCTTGAAATTTATGTAATTAGTTTTGCTAAAACAAGTGTATGGGACATTGGAAAAAATGTTGAATTTCCCCATGGGGATGAATAAAGTATATCTATCTATCTATCTATCTATCTATCTATCTATCTATCTATCTATCTATCTATCTATCTTCAAACTTGTAACCTTTCTTTTCAACTGAACAGGAACATAAAGATTCTGTACCCTCAAAATTTCACCTTTAAATGACCTCCATTTCTGTATTACATCCTTCCCATAAAACAAATTGTCCCAATCCATTCCTTCTAAATTCTTTTGCATCTCCTCAAAGTTAGCCTTTCTCCAATCAAAAGTCTCAACCCTGGGTCCAGACCAATCCTCCATAATTATATTGAAACTAATGGCATTGTGATCACTGGACCCGAAGTGCTCCCCAACACATAACTCCGTCACCTGACCTATCTCATACCCTAACAGGAGATCCAACACTGCCCCTTCTCTAGTCGGTACCTCTATGTATTGCTGCAAAAAACTACCCTGCACACATTTTACAAACTCCAAACCATCCAGCCCTTTTACAGAATGGACTTCCCAGTTTATGTGTGGAAAATTAAAATCTCCTACAATCACAACCTTGTGCTTCCTACAAATATCTGCTATCTCCTTACAACTTTGCTCCTCCAATTCTCGCTTCCCATTAGGTGATCTATAATATACCCCTATAAGTGTTACTACACCTTTCCCATTCCTCAATTCCACCCAAATAGTCTCCCTAGCTGAGCCTTCTAATCTATCCTGCCAAAGCACCGCTGTAATATTTTCTCGGACAAGCAATGCAACGCCTCCCCCTCTTGCCCCTCCAATTCTATCACACCTGAAGCAATGAAATCCAGTAATATTTAGTTGCCAATCACACCCCTCCTGCAACCATGTTTCACTAATAGCTACAACATGATATTTCCAAGTATCAATCCATGCCCTAAGCTCATCCGCCTTTCTTACAATGCTGCTAGCATTAAAATAAATGCATTTAAGAAGTTCTCCACCTCTTTCTGTTAATCCCTAACGGTGCAAACAACCTTACTATCTTTTTCTTCTCCCCGACATTTTTAAAATATTGTTTCCTTTAATTGTAGAGATTGGAACTGGACATTACTTAGCTGTTCAGAATGATTTGAGAGATTTATCTCAACAGAGTTGTACATGTAGGACTTCACTAGAATCACCCATCATTGACTACATTCAAAGCTCAGACAGAGCCTTTTGCAATTTGCCTACTGCAACAACAGGGCCTACAGTGGATGCAGTGTCACTGGCTTTCCATTCGGTCTTGGACCACCTGGACAGACTGCTGTTTTTGAATACATCTTAGCATTCAACATCGTCAATCCCTCAGTACCAATAACCAAGTTTGACAACTTGGGCCTCTGCACATCTCTCTGCAACTGATCCCTTGACTTCCCAGGGAGACCACAGTCAGTGCAGATTGGAAATAAGATCTACTTCATGCTATCAGTCAAAATTGGTGAACCACAAGAAAGCATGCATAGCTCACAGCTCTACTCTCTACGCTCATGACTGTGTGAATAGGCGCAGCTCCAAAACCATCAATAAATTCTTTGATGACATACTGCTGGTAGAATCTCAGATGATGGTGATGGTGTTCAGGAGTCAGATGGATTAGTTGATTGAGTGGTGTTGTAACAACAACCTTGCACTGAACGTGAATAAGACTAAGGAACTGTTTCTGGACTTAACTGAGGGGTCAGCAGTGGAAAGGGTGAGCAGCTTCAAATTTCTCAGCTTTAACATAGCAGAGGATCTATCCTTGGTCTAACATATTACTTCTATCTTGAAGAAAGTGTTCCATTGACTATATTTCTTCAGGAGTTTTGAGGAGATTTCGGTATGTTAGCAAATACTAGGAATTTTTTATATATGTACTATGGAGAGCATTCTGACTGGTTGCATCAACACTTGGTACGGAGACTCCAATGCCAAGGATTGCAAAAAGCTGCAGAGAGATTACTCAACCAGCTCCATCATGGGCACTAGTCTCCCTACCTTCAAGTGCATCTTCAGAAAGTAATGCCTCAAAAAGGCGGCATCCATCAATAAGGACCCTCACCATCCAGGACATGCCCTCTTCTTGCCTGACAAGCCTGAGGATGCACTCTCAACATTTTTGGAACAGTTTTTTCCCCTTGGCCATCAGATTTCTTAAAAGTCTGTAAACCCATGAACACCACCTCAGTATTTTACTCTTTTTTTTCATTATTTATATATTGATATTTATATTATATATTTATATAGGTTGAGTATCTCTTATCTGGAATTCTAAAATCTGAAAACCTCTGAAATTCAAAATTTTTTGAGTGCTGACATGATGTCGCAAATGGAAAATTCCACAAGGTGCTGAACATCAGCAGCTCCTCGGTAGAGATTGTTAAGAGCACCAAATTTCTTGGTGTTCACCTGGCAGAGAATCTCACCTGGTCCCTCAACACCAGCTCCATAGCAAAGAAAGCCCAGCAGCATCTCTACTTTCTACGAAGGCTGAGGAAAGTCCATCCCCCATCCTCACCACATTCTACAGGGGTTGTATTGAGAGCATCCTGAGCAGCTGCATCACTGCCTGGTTTGGAAATTGCACCATCTTGGATTGCAAGACCCTGCAGCGGATAGTGAGGTCAGCTGAGAAGATCATCGGGGTCCCTCTTCCCACCATTACAGACATTTACACCACACGCTGCATCCACAAACCGAACAGCATTATGAAAGACCCCACACGCCCCTCATACAAACTTTTCTCCCTCCTGCCATCTGGGAAAAGACACCAAGGCACTCGGGCTCTCACGACCAGACTATGTAACAGTTTCTACCCCCCCCCCCCCAAGCCATCAGACTCCTCAATACCCAGAGTCTGAACTGACACCAACTTACTGCCCTCTACTGTGCCTATTGTCTTGTTTATTATTTATTGTAATGCCTGCACTGTTTTGTGTTCTTTATGCAGTCCTGGGTAGGTCTGTAGTCTAGTGTAGTTTTTTGTGTTGTTTTACGTAGTTCAGTGTAGTTTTTGTACTGTTTCATGTAGCACCATGGTCCTGAAAAACATTGTCTTGTTTTTACTGTGTACAGTACCAGCAGTTATGGTTGAAATGACAATAAAAAGTGACTTGACTTGACTTGCGGGAAAGGTTCCCAGGTGATGTGCAGGTCCCTGCATATCACAGGGAGTTCTGAGAAGTGACCTCACATATGTAATGGACAGAAGTTAATGAGACACTGAAAAACACTGCATAAAGTGAAAAATAAAGATCCTGATTGTGTATTGAAAGAATGGATTTATCAGCAAGGGAATGAACATATGCTGTTTAATGGTATGCAGGTCATGAAACAAGCAAAGATCTATATGATGAACTGAAAATTGAAGGTAATTGTAAATATTCAACAGTCTGGTTGCAGGAATTTGAGAAAAGACATCTTATGTTTTTAAAGATTTAAAAATACTTTTAACAGTAAAGCATCTGCTGATCAGGAAACAGCAGAAAATTCATTTACAAAATGCTGGAGCAACTCAGCAGGCCAGGCAGCATCTATGGAAAAGAGTAAACAGTTGACATTTTGGGCTGAGGTCCATCATCCTCCTGTGATCATCTACTGTGTCTGGTGCTCCTAGTGTGGCCTCCTGTATTTCAGTGAGACCTGATGTAGATCGGGAGCCTGCTTTGCTGAGCTCCTATGCTCTGTCCACCAGGAAACGTGGGATCTCCCAGTGGTCACCCATTTTAATTCCAGTTCCCAATTCCCATCCCTGTATGTCTATCTATGACCTCCTCTGCTGTCGCAATGAGGGCATACTCAGGTTGGAGGAGCAACACCTAATATTCTGCAGGGGTAGCTTCCAACTTGAAGGCATGAACATCAATTTCTTGAACTTCCGATAAGGCCCCCCCCCCCCCTCACCATTTCCCATCCCGTTTTCCCTCTCTCACCTTATCTCCTTACCTGCCCATCATTTCCTTCTGGTGCTCCACCCCCCTTTTCTTTCTTCCAGGGCTTCTGTCCTCTCCTATTAAATTCCCCTTTCTCCAGCCCTGTGTCACTTCCAGGAATCAACTTCTCAGCTCTTTACCCTCTCCCTCCTGGTATCACTTATCACCTTGTGCTTCTCCCTCCCCTTTTAACTTTTAACTCTACTCCTCATCTTTTTCTCCAGTCCTGCTGAAGGGTTTCAGCCTGAAACGTTGACTGTACGCTTTTCCATAGATGCTGGCTGGGCTGCTGAGTTCCTTCAGCATTTTGTGTGTGTTGCTTGGATTTCTAGCATCTGCAGATTTTCTCTTGAGAAGGATATGGACACTCTGTAGGGGGAAAAGATAAATTAGTCATTTAATTACTAATTTAATTGTTTTGGTGGGCTGAAGAGTCTGGTCCTGTGCCATACTGTTCTATGTTCTATGCATTTGCTGTTGATAGGACAATAGGTGTGATTTGTTTATGAATGTATGGTGTGAGCAGTTTAATCAAAATCTGGCCATATTGTTCAGCACTGGAGAGCCTGTAGGTTGCAAGGTTCAAGTAGATGTATAATATTGAGTGCTGTGTTGGAGAAGGTGCTGAAAGCTGCAGTTTGAAGTGTGCAGAGTGGGCAAATTGGGAGATCAAACAGCAGGTCACAGGCTGAATGGTTTTACTTGGTTCCAACAGTTAAGCTGTGTCATGTGTTGCAAGGGTCACGAGGTTTAACTGTTCAGCTCTGGGGACCCACCTTTTTCCAATTGTCCCCTCCTCCCACTCTTGGCCTTCCAATGTTTGATCTGAAGCATCACCCAATGAACGATCAGCTTCTGACAACTTTCACCTGTGCTGGAAGAACTAGAGAGATCACACCTACTTTCCTCTCAGACCTCAGTGTAGCAACCAGAGGCTGTGGAATATCTCCTGGGTTGTAGAGTACCTAGTTGCACTTGCACCAATTCTTGAATGTATACCTCACTTTTTAAAAGCTAGCTTCCACTGTTCTGAGCCACTTATCAAATTGCTCCCCATGTGGAGGCTCAAATCAGTCAGCACCAGCTGCACACAGTGATCTCATTAATGGGGGCTCAGCACTAGGTCAAACAGGCACGAGTTAGTCAAACCATTGAGATCTGATATAAGCCTTTCCAATTGTCCGTACAAGAGGTATGGCTGTTAGTTATCAGTCCATGTGTTTAACTCCCCCTGCACCATCATTGAAAACTAATCAGTTTTTACAAATGCTCTCAGGGATAGCTTCCAATCTCTAGTCTTCCTTACTGACTCCCTGAGTGAGATAACTCAGGTGAAGAGCTGAATTCAGAAGTATAAGTGCTGTAGGTTTGTAATTAGGTCAAGGCTATTCCATTATCTAATTTCCTCATGCCTCTTGCAGCTGCTAGGGGAAAAGGGTTTTAATTCTATCATTCGGGAGTAGAATTTAGCCTTGATTTTCAGACCCACCTGTTACAGCCTTGCTGGTGTTCTGAGAGATCATTGTCAACTTTGCAGCTTTCTTAACAACAGCTTGAGATGTAAAGCTTCACAGTCAGATTGTGGCTAATGATCTATTACTGGGAAGATTGAGTTTATTGTGCATTTCTGGAATCTATGGGGTACAATTTCTAAAAGTAGAAAGCTGCTGATGGATGACTTGAACAGAAGCACAGAAAATAATTGATTCAGTAGAAACTCTAGGTCAAAGTCAAAGTGCTTCTATTGATATCCAACCTATTTTCATCCCTGTGTTAAAAGTAGCAGAAGGATTATCTCTGTGTAATCTGTACATGATGAACTTAACCAATGGTGTTGCTTTGTGGACATATATTAATGATCTATTAAATCAGAAATAAGAAAATCCCTTGCTCCAGAGTGCAGAATTGGTGTACCATAGGGTTTATTTGAGGAGAAGCACACAGATACATTAAAGGGAAGCTAGATAAAAGTATAATGCAAAAGGATGTGCTGATTTGGTTAACTGAATCATTGCTTCACAGAGTGGGTAAGATCTGAATCAAATGGGTGAAGTCTGTAGGGTTAAGAAAACATTTAATGAGAACAGACTGTTGCTTCCTCACAGAGACTATAACAAGCTGACTTGCATTTGATGGGTATCAATATTCCACTTGATCTTCCACTTCCTCATGATATTATTATACCTTGCCTAGGATTAGCCAAATGCACAAACATCAGTGCATTCTGACCTGCAGATGACTCAGTGATTTTCATCAGTTGCTGCTTTTCTTCCTGCAGATGAGGGCTTTGTGAGGATCATGTTTTTTGACTTCTCCAGTGTATTCAACACCATCCGCCCTGCTCTGCTGGGTGAGAAGCTGACAGTGAAACGGGTGGATGCTTCCCTGGTGTCATAGATTATTGATTACCTGACTGGCAGACCACAGTGCGTGCGCTTGCAACATTGTGTGTCAGACAGAGTGGTCAGCAGCACTGGGACTCCACAGGGGACTGTCCTGTCTCACTTTCTCTTCACCATCTACACCTCGGACTTCAACTACTGCACAGAGTCTTGCCATCTTCAGAAGTTTTCTGATGACTCTGCCATAATTGGATGCATCAGCAAGGGAGATGAGGCTGAGTACAGGGCTACGGTGGGAAACTTGGTCACATAGTGTGAGCAGAATCATCTGCAGCTTACTGTGAAAAAGACTAAGGAGCTGGTGGTGGACCTGAGGAGGGCTAAGGCACCGATGACCTCAGTGGGTCAGTGTGGACATGGTGGAGGATTACAAATACCTGGGGATACGAATTGACAATAAACTGGACTGGTCAAAGAACACTGAGGCTGTCTACAAGAAGGGTCAGAGCCGTCTCTATTTCCTGAGGAGACTGAGGTCCTTTAACATCTGCCAGACGATGCTGAGGATGTTCTACGAGTCTGTGGTGGCCAGTGCTATCATGTTTGCTGTTGTGTGCTGGGGCAGCAGGCTGAGGGTAACAGACATCAACAAACTCATTTGTAAGGCCAGTGATGTTGTAGGGGTGGAACTGGACTCTCTGATGGTGGTGTCTGAAAAGAGGATGCTGTCCAAGTTGCATGCCATCTTGGACAATGTCCCCCATCCACTCCCTAATGTACTGGTTAGGCATAGGAGTACATTCAGCCAGAGACTCATTCCACCGAGATGTAACACTGAGTGTCACAGGAAGTCATTCCTGCCTGTGGCCATCAAACTTTACAACTCCTCCCTCGGAGTGTCAGACACCCTGAGCCAATAGGCTGGTCCTGGACTTATTTCCACTTGGCATGATTAACTTATTATTATTTAATTATTTATGGTTTTATATTGCTATATTTCTACACAATTCTTGATTGGCGCGGCTGTAATGAAACCCAATTTCCCTCGGGATCAATAAAGTATGTCTGTCCGTCTGTTTTCAGGTGTGGAGATGGAGAGAGCTTGCACCTCTAGCTTGAGTTGGGTGAGGTGGTGTGAATGTGGAGTGGTGGAAAATATAGTCTTGGACCTTGGCTTTAACTCTATGGAGACAGTAAAGCAGGAGCATCGGAGTGCAGGAGAAGGGAGAAGGTCTATGTTTTTTTTTTCTATGTCCCAGGTATAACTGTTCAATGAGATGGTGGGGGGGGGGGGAAGAGGGGAGGAGCCAAGATTGTGTCAGGTGTTGTGGGTGGGAGCTCGGGAATTGGCCTTGAGTCCAAACATCTTCAGTTTAGGGTGGTGTCTGAGGTAGGAAAATTATAATCGTTGAATCCTTATTCAAATTTGGTCAACAGTAGTCAGATTAAACTCAGTTGTGGGGAAGTTCAAGAAACAATCAAGGAATAATTGGGGGATCTTGCAAGAATTCATTAGAGGTATGTTGTTTATAACTGGAAATGTAAAATGCTGCAAACACTCAGCAGTTCTGGCTGCATCAATGGCGAGGGAAGCAGAGTTAATGTTTCAGATCAAGTCCCTTTTATCAGAAGTGGCAAGGTGTGAAAACAGGTTGATTTTAACTTGCAGAGAGAGTGGGAGAGGCAGATGGATAGAACAAAGTGAATATCTCTGGTAAGACGAGCCAGGTGAACCCTATGTTTATGAAGCCATCTGGTTAGAGCACAGAACAGATCCACCACAATACCAAATTGAACTAATCCCATCGCCTTCAAGAGGCCCCTGTCCTTCTCTATTCCCTGCATTTTCATGTGCCTTTCTAAAGGCCTCTTAAACATCAGTGTGATATCTACCTCATCACCTCCCCTGGATGTGTGTTTCAGACACTTACCACTTTCTATGTAAGAAAAAAAATGTTTCAATTTACCAAACTGAAGATGTTTGGTAAACTTTAAACTTACCCCCTCTCACCTTAAACCTATGCCGTCCAGTATATGAAGTTTCTACCATGCATAAGAGGTTATGTACAATGATGTCATAACTATAAACCTAGATTATCTCTCTCCTTGCTTCCAGAGAAGACATTCCAAGTCTTCCCAACCTCCTTATAGTATATACTCTCCAATCCAGGTAGCATCCTGATAAATAACTTCTGCACCCTCTTCAATGACTCCACATATGTCCTGTAATGCGGTGACCAGAACTGCACAAAAATCTAAATGTGGCCAAACCAAATGTTAATGCAGCTGCAATGTGATTTGTTAACTTTTATACTCAATGCCTGACAATGATGGTAAGCAAACCATACGCCTTCTATACCAATCTTATCTACTTGTGTCGCCACTTTTAGGAACTGTAGAATCAGAATCAGGTTTATTATCACCAGCATGTGACGTGAAATTTGTTAACTTAGCAGCAACAGTTCAATGCAATACATAATAAAGAAAAGATGAAAAATAATAAATAAAATAAAAAAAGAATAATAATATATAAGTCAAGTCACTTTTTATTGTCATTTCGACCATAACTGCTGGTACAGTACACAGTAAAAATGAGACAGTGATTTTCAGGACCATGGTGCTACATGAAACAGTACAAAAACTACACTGAACTATGTGAAACAACACAGAGAAAAGAACTGGACTAGACTACAGACCTACCCAAGACTGCATAAAGTGCACAAAACAATGCAGGCATTACAATAAATAATAAACAAGACAATAGGCACAATAGAGGGCAGTAAGTTGTTGTCTGTCCAGGCTCGGGGTATTGAGGAGTCTGATGGCTTGGGGGAAGAAACTGTTACATAGTCTGGTTGTGAGAGTCCGAATGCTTCAGTGCCTTTTCCCAGATGGCAGGAGGAAGAGTTTGTATGAGGTGTGTGTGGGGTCCTTCATAATGCTGGTTGCTTTGCGGGTGCAGCGTGTAGTGTAAATGTCCATAATGGCGGGAAGAAAGACCCTGATGATCTTCTCAGCTGACCTCACTATCCGCTGCAGGGTCTTGCAATCCAAACCCGGTAGTGATGCAGCTGTGTAGGATGCTCTCAATACAACCCCTGTAGAATGTGATGAGGATGGGCGGTGGGAGATGGACTTTCCTCAGCCTTCGCAGAAAGTAGAGACACTGCTGGGCTTTCTTCACTATGGAGTTGGTGTTTAGGGACCAGGTGAGATTCTCAGCCAGGTGAACACCAAGAAATTTGGTGATTTAACGATTGCTACTGAGAAGCCGTCAATGTTCAGCAGTGAATGGTCGCTTCGTGCCCTCCTGAAGTCAACAACCATCTCTTTCGTTTTGTTCACATTCAGAGACAGGTTGTCGGCTCTGCACCAGTCTGTTAGCTGCTGCATCTCCTCTTTGTAAGCTGACTCATCGTTCTTGCTGATGAGACCCACCACAGTTGTGTCATCGGCAAACTTGATGATGTGGTTCGAGCTATGTGTTGCAACACAATCATGGGTCAGCAGAGTGTACAGCAGTAGACTGAGCACATAGCCCTGGGGGGCCCCCATGCTCAGTGTGATGGTGTTGGAGATGCTGCCTCCGATCCGGACTGACTGAGGTCTCCTAGTCAGGAAGTCTAGTATCCAGTTGCAGAGGGAGGTGTTCAGGCCCAGTAGGCTCAGCTTTCCAATCAGTTTCTGAGGGATGATTGTGTTGAATGCTGAACTGAAGTCTATGAACAGCATTCGACCGTACATGTCTTTTTTGTCCAGGTGGGTTAGGGCCAGGTGGAGGGTGATGGCAATGGCGTCGTCTGTTGAGCGGTTGAGACAGTATGCAAACTGCAGGAGGGCCAGTGAGGGGGGCAGCAGGGTCTTGATATGCCTCATGATGAGCCTCTCGAAACACTTCATGATGATGGATGTAAGTGCAATGGGATGGTAGTCATTTAGGCAGGACACTGAAGACTTCTTCGGCATGGGGACGATGGTGGTGGCCTTGAAGCACGTTGGAACGGTGGTGCTGCTCAGGGAGATGTTGAAGATGTCAATGAGAACATCTGCTAGCTGGTCTGCACATACTCTAAGCACTCTACCAGGAATATTGTCTGGTCCAGCATCCTTCCGTGTGTTGACCCTGCACAGGCTTCTTCTCACATCAGCCACGGTGAGACACAGCACCTGGTCATTTGGAGGAGGGGTGGACTTCCTCGCCGCCATGTCATTTTCCGCCTCAAAATGAGCATAGAAGTTATTCAGCACATCTGGGAAGGGGGCATCACCCGCACAGTCAGGTGATGTTGTCCTGTAGTTGGTGATGTCCTGAATGCCCTTCCACATGTGTCGTGTGTCGCTGCTGTCCTGGAAGTGGCTGTGGATTTGCTGGGCATGTGCACATTTTGCCTCTCTGATGGCCCGGGACAGTTTGGCCCTTACTGTTGTTAGGGCTGCCTTGTCGCCTGCTCTGAAGGCAGAGTCACATATAATTTGCCTAGATCTCATTTTTTTTAGATATTTACAGATTAGGAATTTTTTAAACACTGTACTTCCTACCTTTCCAAATCTTGTCTCTTTTGTTAGAAATTGTTAGAACTAAATCCTTTTCAGAAAGGTGTAATATCAAATGTTTACAATATAATTATGAAAATACATTGAGGCCTTTTATAAGATTAAAAATGATTGGGAAAGAGAACTTAACCTTACTATCCCTATTGAGAATTGGGATAAAATTCTTCAATTAGTTAATTTATCCTCTATATGTGCTAAACATTCATTGATACAGTTTAAAATAGTGCACAGGGCTCATATATCCAAGGATAAATTGGCTCATTTTTATTCCCATATAAATCCTATATGTGACAGATGTCATTCTGAGGTAGCTTCTTTAACTCATATGTTTTGGTCATGTCCGCTTTTGAAAAAATATTGGAAAGACATTTTCGATATTATTTCCACAGTATTGAACATTGATTTACAACCTCATCCTATTACTGCAATCTTTGGTTTACCAATAATAGAGTCAATTCATTTATCTTCTTCAGCTTGTCGGATGATTGCATTCCTTACATTAATGGCTAGATCTATTTTGTTGAATTGGAAAGAAATTAAACCCCCTACCATATTTCATTGGTTTTCTCAAACTATGTTATATCTAAATTTGGAAAAAATTAGAAGTGTCATACATGACCCTTCTATTAAATTTGAAAAGACTTGGAGGTCATTTATTCAATATTTTCACATGATGTAATTTGACCCTGTTCCAATCCTATTTGTTTTTCTGGTTTTGATTATATATATGTTGAGAGGATCGGAGTTGGGGACACTGATGATTCTTTGTCTTTTTATAGATACTATAAACAGCCCTTTTTTTTCCTTCCCTATTTTCCTTTTTTTTCTTTATTAGTTAGTGGTTAGTTTGTGAGATTAGTTTTTCTTAGGGTAATAATATTTTTTTCTCTTTTCTGTTTTTTCAACATGATATACCTAGTTTTTTTTGTTTCGTTTATAGGATAGTTGTATCATTCATGATTTGGGAAGACTTAACTATATTGTACTTATTGCTTGTGTATCCTTTTATGCTCATTGTAATTTTGTAATTCCAATAACTATGTATTAACCTTATCATGTTGATATTAATAAAAAAGATTGAAAAAGAAAAAAAGACCTAGTGTGGCGATAGGCAAATTGCAATGGGTCCAAGTCCTTGCTGAGGCAGGAGTTCAGTCTAGTCATGACCAACCTCAAAGCATTTCATCGCTGTCGATGTGAGTGCTACTGGGTGATAGTCATTTTGGCAGCTCACATTATTCTTCTTAGGTACTGGTATGTTGCCTTTTTGAAGCAAGTGGGAACTTCTGCCCGTAGTAGTATTAAGTTGAAAATGTCCTGGAATACTCCGCTAGTTGGTTGGCACAGGTTTTCAGAGCCTTACCAGGTACTCCATCTGGACCTTCCGCCTTGCAAGGAAGGATATATGTGTCCTATGATTCCTCTGTACATCTAAGAGTCTTTCCATTTATTGTATACTTTCCCTTTTGACCTCTCAAAGTGCAGCACTTCCTATCGTTAATGAACACTATTAGAGTAAGAATAAAAATGTTAAAGCTTGAAATGTAGGTGAGGGCCAATGCCTTAAGTTGAGGGGAAAAGAATACTGAAATCATCTGCTACATCAATCCGTCATGGAGTCATTGAAAAATGAAACACAGAAACAGACCCCTTGACCCATCTAGTCTGTGCCAAACCATTTAAACTGCCAAGTCCCATTGACCTGCACCCAGACCATAGCCACATCAGTACCCCGCCTGACCATGTACCTATCCGGGCTTCTCTTAGACGTTGAAATCAAAATCACATGCACCACTTGCACTGGCAGCTCATTCCACACTCTCACCATTCTCTGAGTAAAGAAGTTTCCCCTCATGTTCCCTTTAAACATTTCACCTTTCTCCTTTAACCCATGACCTCTAGTTGTAAGCTCACTCAACCTCAGTGGAAAAACCCTGCTTACATTACTTGATCTATATACACCTCATAATTTTGTATACCACTATCAAATCTCCCGTCATTTTTCTATGTTCTAGGGAATAAAATCCTAACCTATTCAATCTTTCCTTATAACTCAAGTCCTCCAGTCCTGGCAACATCTTTATAAATTTTCTCTGCACTCTTTCAACCTTATCTTTCCTGTAGGTAAGTGACCAAAACTGCATACAATACTCCAAATTCTGCCTCACCACTATCCTATACAACTTCAACATTACATCCCAACTCCTGTAATTTGATCTATGAAGGTCAATGTGCCAAAAGCTTTCTTTACGACCCTATCTACCTATGACACCACTTTCAATGAATTATGGACCTGTATTCTCAGATCCCTTTGTTCTACCATGTTCGTCAACACTTGACTGCGTTAAATTCCATCAGCCACTTCCCAGCCCATTTTTTCCAACTAGTCCAGATCCCGCTGCAAGCTTTGATAGCCTTATTCACTGTCTAGTACACTCCCAATCTTGGTGTCATCTGCAAATTTGCTCATGCAGTTAACCACATTATCATCCTTGCTGTTGATGAAAAAAACCATGGACCCAGCACTGATCCCTGCAGCACTCCACTAGTCACAGGCCTCCAGTCAGAGAGGCAATCATCTATCTATACCAGTCTCTGGCTTCTCCAACAAAGCCAATGTCTGTTACCACCTCATCTTTGTCTATTTCTGGATGGCACACTTTAGAAAAGGTGACAGTGCAATAGAGATAACCAAAATAATTCCAGGGATGAGGCAGGTCAGTTGTCTGGAGAAACTGGGGTTATTCCCCTTGGAAATGTTATTAGGTGTCTTGATAGAGTTATTTAAAACCATGAATGAATGCAGTAGGAGAGATGTTCTCCCCACAAGGCTAAGAACTGGGAGACCTCAACTGACTGAGAATAGAAGCAAAAATAATATTAATTAAAGTACTTTCAGTGAATGGTTAGAGCTGTGGAGGTAGAAGAGGGGCAGATACAGTGGAACATTCTACAGGATGTAATTATACTCTAGAAACTATATGACAATTCTACCACTTCAGCCTTTTTATGATAATAATATTTTTCATATATATTTAGAGTGATTTAAGATGTATTAGCCATTCACCTAGTGTAACAAGTATGATTTTTATTTCATAGCAGGAACTACTGCTCACTTACAATTTGCTAAAATTTAAACATTTGCAACAAAAAATTTCTCCACCTGTCAGAATATTGACTCAAAACCCTCTTTTTTTCTAAATCTAGAAAACAGAACATACCAGACTGATTTGACGATTATGCTAATTATACAGAAAATGCTATAGTACTTTTGTAACATTCAATGTACAGCTGATATTATCCAAAATAACAGCACTGGAGACACTGAACCTGATGTCTTTGTAATTCACAATAATGGAATTGAATTAGTCTTACAGCTGATATAAGTGACTGCCTGTTTTAAGTGCTTCTGGCTGAAATCCAAGTGAAAGCTCCAATCACTTAAATCTTTTGGAGCCTGAAAGGTAGTAGGTTTTTTGATTATTGCTGAAGCGGTGGAATTTGCTACAGACCTTAATGAAAGCTACCAAATAATCTCCATGATGCATGTTTCTCCTTTGCCAGTGTTGATTCAAAGGGAACCCTGGCCTCCAGCAAGCATGATTTGGTTAATCTTCCTGGGCAGCCATTTCCTTTGAAGAATTTCCAATGACACCGAACCGGGAAGTGAACAGCATAATTTTTAACTGTCCTACAGAACATGAAATATTGACTGTTATGTAATTTATGATTATGGCAGAATCTTAAATTGAATAAAAAAGATTCTGTTCTATTTTAAAATATTTTTGGGGAGAATTCATAGTTCAGCATTGGAGAATTTACTAGTCTGTATTTATAGCTTGTACTGCCTTTGAAGGTTGAGCACTGAAACAATCAAGAACTTCTCTTACAGCTCATGAAACAAGTTACATAATTGTTGTATTTTGCAGTAAGATTATGTTATTAATCTCTCATCAAATAATTGATTTGTTAAATAGGATTTAATGGAGTGGAGTATGTGGGGCACAGGAAATAACTGATTGTGGCTACTGGACCCTACATTTAATGGTGAGTGAACATAATCAGGTGAAGTTGCAATGGGAATGAAAGCTGACAATTTCAACCAGAAACCGTAACATTTTCATACACTTCGTACAGGTTAAAGTCGATGTACTGGGAAGCAGTTGTGTGTGGCTCAGTTCTCCTCTCAGGAGCAAAGCCACCTTTGCACAATTTTCCTAACTGAGCTGTGTAAATGTGTCACATGAACTCTTTTGACCTTCGCTGTGCCCAAAGAAATGGGAATAGGGGGGAAATCTGTATAACCCTGTTTGGGGGTGAAGGAAGCCTCATATGCAGCAGCTTGTCAAGGGCTTCTGAAAATCCTAGTAAACAATATCCAATGACTCATGTTTGTCTGTCAAGCCTGTTATTTCCTCAAAGAATTACAGCAGATTTAGAACCATAGAACATTACAGCACAGAAACAGGCCTTTTGGCTCTTCTTGGCTGTGCCGAACCATTTTTCTGCCTAGTCCCACTGACCTGCACCTGGGCCATATCCCTCCAAACCCCTCTCATCCATATACCTGTCCAAGTTTTTTTTAAATGTCAAAAGTGAGCCCGCATTCACCACTTCATCTGGCAGCTCATTCCACACTCCCACCACTCTCTGTGTGAAGAAGCCCCCCCCCCCCAATGTTCCCTTTAAACTTTTCCCCCTTCACCCTTAACCCATGACCTCTTTTTTTTCTCCCCTGGCCTCCGTGGAAAAAGCCTGCTTGCATTCACTCTATCTATACCCATCATAATTTTATATACCTCTATCAAATCTCCCTTCATTCTTCTGTGCTCCAGGGAATAAAGTCCTAACCTAATCAACCTTTCTCTGTAACTCAGTTTCTCAAGTCCTGGCAAAATCCTTGTAAACCTCTGCACTCTTTCAACCTTATTAATATCCTTCCCATAATTAGGTGACCAAAACTGCACACAATGTTCCAAATTCGGTCTCACCAATGTCTTATACAACCTCACCATTACATTCCAACTCTTATACTCAATACTTTGATTTATAAAGGTCAATGTACCAAAAGCTCTCTTTACAACCCTATCTACTTGTGACACCACTTTTAGGGAATTATGTATCTGTACTCCCAGATCTCTCTGTTCTACTGCACTCCTCAACGTCCTACCATTTACCTTGTATGTTCTACCTTGGTTTGACCTTCCGAAGTGCAATACCTCACACTTGTCCGCATTAAACTCCATCTGCCGTTATTCAGCTCATTCCTCCAACTGGTCCAAATCCCTCTGCAAGCTTTGAAAACCTTCCTCACTGTCCACTACACCTCCAATCTTTGTATCATCAGCAAATTTGCTGATCCAATTTGCCACATTATCATTGAGATCATTGATATAGATGTCAAATAACAATGGACCCAGCACTGATCCCTGTGGCACACCACTAGTCACAGGCCTCCACTCAGAGTAGCAATCCTCCACTACTACTCTCTGGCTTCTTCCATTGAGCCAATGTCTAATCCAATTTACTACCTCTCCATGTATACCTAGCGACTGAATCTTCCTAACTAACCTCCCATGCGGGACCTTGTCAAAGGCCTTACTGAAGTCCATGTATACAACCTCCACTGCCTTCCCTTCATCCACTTTCCTGGTAATTTCCTCAAAAAACTCTAATAGATTGGTTAAACATAACCTACTAAGCACAAAGCCAATGCTGACTGTTTCTAATAAGTCCCTGTCTATCCAAATACTTGTAGTTCCTATCTCTTAGTATTCCTTCCAATAATTTACCTATTACCGATGTCAAACTTACCAGCCTTTAATTTGAGGCTGTTTACCCTCCCCCTTTAGAATGCTGTGGACCTGATTGGAGACACCCCTGACCCTGACACTTGGGAAGCAACATACCATGCGGGTGTCTCTTTCAATTCACAGAATCTCCTGTCTGCTCCTTTTTATTGGCCTTTGCCAAGTGCCTAAAGGCTGTTATGAATGACACCTGCTGAAAAGTCCACAGTCCCCAAATTCTTTATAAATCTCATGGCATCTCAACCAAAGTTGACAACCAAGCAAGCAACTATCTTTGCAGTACAGTATACACTTTGCTATTTTAAAGAGACTTGTGTATTAACCTGTTCTGTGAAAAGAATTCATCATCCATGTAAGTAATTGCCCCAGATCAACGCACCAGGGAATCTTACTAGTGAACAACAAAAAGCCTTTGGGTCGTTTCTTGAAGATGCTGTAATTTACTGTAGTACCTCTTGCTCATTGTTGAGAGATAGCTAGGTTTGTTAAGCATTTATTCCACCTTTGAGGCACTGTAGTCAAAAATTTATGTCAGTTACACCAGTCATTATTGTTGGCTTTGATTAAACTTGTGGTATCTGGGAAAAACATGTTATTTATCTTGACAGTCACAAGTATAACTTAGTAGAGACTCTCACCAATGAAAGAGTTTGTAGGAGTGCTCCAACCCAACTTGCCTTCTCAAAGCAACTTTAAGGACCTGAGTATACCAACATGCTCAATGCATCACCTTCTCCAGATCCTAAATGAACCAGACCTAGTAAAGGAATCCTAGACCTGAATTCCTTCACTCTTAGGGATACTTGGATCAAGTGAGGTAAGAAAAAATTCCACCTGAGCTTCAGGAAATATCACAATAAAGGGCTTCAACCTTAACTGAGCAGTGCATTCTCGGAAACGTGTCATGATGAGGCAAAACTAATTTAAGTCTACCTGGTTTTGCAGAATGTAAGGCTAACTGATCCTATATCTACAGTTAATCTTCTTTTGAAAGCAGTCTGTAAAGATTTGTTGTGATTGGGATTTTTAAAGTATTGCTCATTCCAAAATGATGATTGTGAATATTGTGAGTTGTACTAGCAATCCAATCAAAGTTAAATCGATGTTATTTTATAATATTCATCATTTGGATCCATTTACAAGAACACTAATGTTTATACTGGAGTTAATGGTATTGAATCTATCAAGGTGGGTACAACCAGCAGGCTTTGCTGAAATGGGTGAATTGCTCTCTCATGTTCCTCAGCAACAATCAATACTCCAGGAAAAATAACCATTAAATTGAAATCTTATCTAAAATCACATTTTCTTATACTGTTAATTACGTTAATTTTTATTTTTTTTATTTAGAGATACAGCATGGTATCAGGCCCTCCCAGCCCAACAACCCCATTTACACCCATGTGACCAATTAACCAGTCTATCTTTGGAATGTGGGAGGAAATCAGAGCAGCAAGAGGAAGGCCATGTGATCACAGTAAGAACATACAAGCTCCTTACAGACAGTGGCAGAACTGAAGCTGGATCGCTGGCCCAGTAATAGCATTATGCTAACCACTATGCCACTTGCCACCCTTTCAATTTTCATTGAAGGCATGTTTTTAAAAAAAATTCTATGATTTCAACCTGTGTGAACAGTAATATTTCAGAATGTTTGAAGAGTTACAATGTGAATTTAAGCCAAACAGTGCAGGCTGTTGTGATACAGATTAATTAGCTGAAGGTATTATTCAGAAGCTAAAGAATACAGTCCACTGCACTAACATGTCTCACTGAATGTTGAAATGGTAGGTGATATTTTTAATCATAAATTTGTCTGTAGATTTTCAGCTACTTTTGACCTTGCATATTCTAATACATTTTTGCATTAAATATTGTATGCTTGTCATTTCTATGGTCACTGCTTGAATTTATATCAAAATGTTGCATTATCAACAAAATATCCAAAGGAGTATTTGTCAATGAATTATTGGCAAAAAATTGAAGAGAAAACAGACTTATCTGTGATTGTTTACTAGTATTGGGTATAAGCTACCAGTCGAGCATCTCCCAAATCAGCTCCACAGCTCCGTCAACTCTGAATAATGGTGTGTTTATGCTTTATAACCATATAACAATTACAGCATGGAAACAGGCCATCTCGGCCCTTCTAGTCCATGCCGACGCTTACACTCACCTAGTCCCACTGGCCTGCACTCAGCCCATAACCCTCCATTCCTTTCTTGTCCATATACCTATCCAATTTCACTTTAAATGACAATACCAAACCTGCCTCTACCACTTTGACTGGAAGCTCATTCCACACAGCTACCACTCTCTGAGTAAAGAAATTCCCCCTCGTGCTACCCTTAAACTTTTGCCCCCTAACTCTCAAATCATGTCCTCTTGTTTGAATCTCCCCTACTCTCAATGGAAAAAGCCTATCCACGTCAACTCGATCTATCCTCCTCATTATTTTAAATACCTCTATCAAGTCCCCCCTCAACCTTCTACACTCCAAAGAATAAAGACCTAACTTGTTCAGCCTTTCCCTGTAACTTAGGTGCTGAAACCCAGGTAACATTCTGGTAAATCTTCTCTGTACTCTATTTTGTTGACATCTTTCCTATAATTCAGTGACCAGAACTGTACACAATACTCCAAATTTGGCCTTACTAATGCCTTGTACAATTTTAACATTACATCCCAACTCCTATACTCAATGCTCTGATTTATAAAGGCCAACATACCAAAAGCTTTCTTCACCACCCTATCCACATGAGATTCCACCTTCTGGAAACTATGCACCATTGTTCCTAGATCACTCTGTTCTACTGCATTCTTCAACACCCTACCATTTACGATGTATGTCCTATTTGGATTATTCCTACCAAAATGTAGCACCTCACATTTATCAGCATTAAACTCCATCTGCCATCGTTCAGCCCACTCTTCTAACTGGCCTAAATCTCTCTGCAAGCTTTGAAAACCTACTTCATTATCCACAATGCCACCTATTTTAGTATCATCTGCATACTTACTAATCCAATTTACC
The DNA here is from genome assembly GCF_048418815.1 of Hemitrygon akajei. Taxonomy (NCBI): domain Eukaryota; kingdom Metazoa; phylum Chordata; class Chondrichthyes; order Myliobatiformes; family Dasyatidae; genus Hemitrygon; species Hemitrygon akajei. Next base: position 2,627,613 of record NC_133137.1, on the reverse strand, counting down.
ACCCCATCATCCAGATCATTAATGTATATGACAAACAAGATTGGACACAATACAGATCCCTGAGGCACACCACTAGTCACTGGCCTCCAACCTGACAAACAGTTATCCACCACTACTCTCTGGCATCTCCCATCTAGCCACTGTTGAATCCATTTTACTACTTCAATATTAATACCTAACGATCGCACCTTCCTAACTAACCTTCCCTGCGGAACCTTGTCAAAGGCCTTGCTGAAGTCCATATAGACAACATCCACTGCCTTACCCTCGTCAACTTTCCTCGTAATCTCTTCAAAAAATTCGGTAGGATTTGTCAAACATGACCTTCCACGCACAAATCCATGTTGACTGTTCCTAATCAGACCCTGTCTATCCAGATAATTATATATACCCTAAGAATACTTTCCATTAATTTAGCCACCACTGACGTCAAACTGACAGGCCTATAATTGTCAGGTTTACTCTTAGAACCCTTTTTAAACAATGGAACCACATGATCAATATGTCAATCCTCCGGCACCATCCCCATTTCTAATGACATTTGAAATATTTCTGTCAGAGCCCCTGCTATTTCTACACCAACTTCCCTCAAGGTCCTAGGGAATATCCTGTCAGGACCCGGAGATTTATCCACTTCTATATTTCTTAAAAATGCCAGTACTTCATCCTCTTTAACCGTCAGTTTCCATAACTTCCCTACTTGTTTCCTTTACCTTACACAATTCAATATCATTCTCTTTAGTGAATACCAAAGAAAATAAATTGTTCAAAATCTCCCCCATATCTTTCCACTCCACACATAGCTGTCCACTCTGATTCTCTAAGGGACCAATTTTATCCCTCAGTATCCTTTTGCTATTAATAAACTGTAGAAACCCTTCGGATTTATTTTCACCTTACTTGCCAAAGCAACCTCGTATCTTCTTTCAGCTTTTCTAATTCCTTTCTTAAGATTCTTTTTACATTCTTTATATTCCTCAAGCACCTCATTTACTCCATGCTGCCTATATTTATTATAGATCTCCCTCTTTTTCCAAACCAAGTTTCCAATATCCCTTGAAAACCATGGCGCTCTCAAACTTTTAACCTTTCCTTTCAACCTAACAGGAACATAAAGATTCTGTACTTTTAAAATTTCACCTTTAAATGACCTTCATTTCTCTATTACATCCTTCCCATAAAACAAATTGTCCCAATCCACTCCTTCTAAGTCTTTTCGCATCTCCTCAAAAGTTAGCCTTTCTCCAATCAAAAATCTCAACCCTGGATCCAGTCCTATCCTTCTCCATAATTATATTGAAACTAATGGTATTGTGATCACTGGATCCGAAGTGCTTCCCAACCCATACGTCTGTCACCTGACCTATCTCATTCCCTAACAGGAGATCCAACACTGTCCCTTCTCTAGTCGGTACCTCTATGTATTGCTGCAAAAAACTATCCTGCACACATTTTACAAACTCCAAACCATCCAGCCCTTTTACAGAATGGGCTTCCCAGTCTATGTGTGGAAAATTAAAATCTCCCACAATCACAACCTTGTGCTTACTACAAATATCTGCTATCTTCTTACAAATTTGCTCCTCCAATTCTCACTCCCCATTAGGTGGTTTATAATACACCCCTATAAGTGTTACTACACCTTTCCCATTCCTCAATTCCACTGAAATAGCCTCCCTAGAAGAGCCCTCTAATCTATCCTGCCAAAACACTGCTGTAATATTTTCTCAGACAAGCAGTGCAACACCTCCTCCTCTAGCCCTTCCGATTCTAGCACACATGAAACAACAAAATCCAGGAATATTTAGTTGCCAATCATACCGCTCCTGCAACCATGTTTCACTAATAGCTACAACATCATATTTCCAGGTATCAATCCATGCTCTAAGCTCATCCACCTTTCTTACAATGCTCCTAGCATTAAAATAGATGCATTAAGAAACTCTCCAACTCATCCTCTCTGTTTATCCCTAACAATGTGATCAACTTTATTATCTTTTTCTTCCTTCTCCCCTACATCTTTGGTCTGAGCGCTCCCCTTCTCTATCACCTGCCTATCCTCCCTCACACACTGCCTACTAGCTTTCTCTATTTGTGAACTAACCTCCTCTCCCCTAGTCTCTTCAAATTGATTCCCGCCCCCCAACCATTCTAGTTTAAAGTCTCCCCAGTAACCTTAGCAAATCTCCCCACCAGGATATTGGTCCCCCTAGGATTCAAGTGTAACCTGTCCTTTTTGTACAGGTCACACCTGCCCCAAAAGAGGTCCCAATGATCCAGAAACTTGAATCCCTGACCCCTGCTCCAATCCCTCAGCCACGCATTTATCCTTCACCTCATTCCATTCCTCCTCTCACTGTCGCTTGGCACAGGCAGTAATCCTGAGATTACTACCTTTGTGGTCCTTCTTCTTAACTGCCTTCCTAACTCCCTGTATTCTCCTTTCAGGACCTCTTCCCTTTTCCTATCTATGTCATTGGTACCTATATGTACCACGACCTCTGGCTCCTCACCCTTCCACTTCAGGATATCTTGGAGGCGATCAGTAACATCCCAACCCCTGGCACCAGGGAGGCAAACTACCATCCAGGTCTCCTGGTCGCATCCACAGAATCGCCTATCTGACCCCCTAACTATTGAGTCCCCTATTACTACTGCCTTCCTCTTCCTTTCCCTACCCTTCTGAGCTACAGGACAGGACTCTGTGCCGGAGGCACGGCCACTGTTGCTTCCCCCAGGTAGGCTGTCCCCCCCCAACAGTACTCAAACAGGAGTACTTATTGTCAAGGTGTACAGCCACTGGGGTACTGTCTAGTACCTGACTCTTCCCCTTCCCCCTCCTAACCATGACCCACCTGTCTGCCTCCCATGGCCCTGGTGTGACCACCTGCTTGTAACTCCTCTCTATCAACTCCTCACTCTCCCTGACCAGACAAAGGTCATTGAGCTGCAGCTCCAGTTCCCTAACACGGTCCCTTAGGAGCTGCAACTCGGCGCACCTGGCGCAGATGTGGATTTCTCTATGCCTGTGGCTTTATCTGATCTGATGCGCAGATTTCTCTATGCCTGTGGCTTTATCTGGAGTTTAAATGAAAAGGTGGACCTTATCAAATTTAAATATAGTGGATGGTGGAGCAGGACCAAAGATAGCAGAGTTTGTTACTTTACTTGTTTTTGTTATTTTGCCCCTCATAATTTGAGTAGAATTTAAAGAAGATTTCTCCAAGGAAGATAAAACCCTTTCAGAAATAAAGATGTATGATGGATGTAATTGCACTCCCCTATTCATTCCACAACACATCGATCATTAGAGTTATATTCTTTTCCTCAATAGAGTAACAGAATGGATAAATTTCAGCTTCAGTTTAGGCTGTTTTCCCCTTAAAGTGCTACTTGTGTTGTCCTTGTTTCATAATTCACCATCAGTTTACTTTCCCTCAAGGTCATCGTTGTCTGAACCCTTAGTGCCTGAGTGGCACATGGGTCTTCCATTTCTGCCGGTCTTTCGCTCTGCTGCTCACCGTTAACCAGTTCATTCCTACTTCTTTCAGTTCTGCTTCCACAGATCTTCGCCACGTTATTTTAGGCCTGCCCCTACCCGCTTTCCCTGTGGGGTCCACCTTAGTGCTACTTTTTTCAGCTGATCATTTGGCATTCTCATTACGTTGCCCAGCCATCTCCATTGTCTTCACACAAATTGAGATTGATTCCATATTGCAAGATGTAAGCAAGTCTTAGTTTCTGATTTTCTCAGGCCAGAAGATCTTCTTGATATGTCATATCAGGGTAAGCCCAGTAAATGTCAATAGAGTAATGTTACCAGCCTTAGTGGTTATGGCAGAGATTTTTTTTTACATTAATGTGCAGTATGATTTCTCCAGAAGCTGAATGTAATTCTGTTTTTTTGGGGGAAAGTCAGATCTCAAACCATTATTGTGCAATTCCTTATGTTCACATGTTATTGTACATTTAGATTATTGGGAACGGAGAGTGGTTATATCTTGAAGAAACTTATTCTGGTATTTCAGATGTGCGAAGGTTTGATGGCAATGATAGATGCCTCAAGGTGAGATGAAGGAAGAGCAGAACTTTATTTTTAAGGCAGAGATAGACAGATACTTGATAAACAGGTAACACAAGAGTCCTGATAAAGGGTCTCAGTCCAAGTCATTGAGTGTTTATTTCTTTCCATAGATGCTGCCTGACCTGCTGAGCTTCTCCAGCATTTTGTGTGTATTAATTAACAGCATACTTGTGGGGGTCAGATGGCCTACTTGTGCTACTTTACTTGTTCACCTGCTACTTTAGCACTGAAGAAACACTGAAACATGTATTTTGTTTTGTTGTTTATCTCTGTTCATCTCTGTTCTGTTTTCCACTTCATGGCTACAGGTTCATTGGTCATTGAAATAGACAGATATCATACAAGATTTGTTTTTAACATAATTCCAAATGATTAGAATAACTGCATTACAAAATTACCAGGTTTTGCCAGGCCCACTCCTTTTTATTGCGTTAAATGCTGAAACATGCTTGCCAGGATCAGCAGATGTACTGTTAAAGGAACGTAATGTTTGAAAACCACATACAGGACCTATTCTTCTTTAAAAAATTAGATTTCTCATTATTGCTTAACAGATTTAATGGAAGTCACACCAGTCTTTTTAGATGATCAATGTGTAAGTTATTCTCTGAGTTATTCTATAACCACCAGTTCCTCAATACAGCAAGCCGTGGACCCAACACAGTTGGTTGCTCTCATCATGAGCAGGGTGAAACATGCAGCAGGGGCCATATTCAGGATTGGGTCAATTGTGTAGGAAGGGGCTCAGGTGAATAGACCTGGTATCCTTTGCCTTGGCTGCCACACTTGAGTAAGAAACTGCTTTGTTTTCTTCTTACTACATTGTTGTATTTAATGAGTCTTCATGCGTAGTGAAACACTGAGCTGCAAGGATGTCCCCCTGCTCATTACAGGTATTCCTAACATTTAAAATTAGGAACAATGACCTTGGTTCAAGAAAGGGGCTTGACCATTTGTACTAAAGTGTGTGCTTCTAACCCCTCCCATTGTACTTGCCCCAACATCTCTCTCAGCACAGCACAACATACTGCTGGTGAGTTTGTGCTGCAGAAAAGATTTTCCAACTGAGCCGCTGAGATTTGTTCCAAGTAGTGGCATTGCACAGGATTCTTTGACAGTCTCCACTATGTACCTTTGCCAAAGAGCCAAGACATATCACCTGTCCTGAAAGACAAGAGAAACACCACTGTAGAGTTTGCTTTGTAGAGTCATCATCTTAAATGCAACTAGAACCTCTGTGCAGGATATGCTGAAGTACTTAAGGAGGAAATAAAGGTTTGCCTGAGATACTGTAAAGAACTGATGAATCCGGGGCTCAATTGTACTATGCTCACCATTGAGTTTTGAGGTTGTGGACTCAAGCCTTATTCTAGGCACTTGAATGAATAACCAGACAAGCATGATAATACAATTTTGAAAGGAGGTTTCACTTTTGGAGACCCCACCCTTCAGTTAAGAAGTTATAGATGTGGGCATGATTCTGTAAAGGGCATAATTCTGTTATGGACAGGAGTTTTGGATACTCCTTGCTAACACGTTGACTGCTGCAACAAATATTGCTATAATAAACTGGTGTTAATCCAGGATCATTGATTTTCCAACATGCTCCTAAGATAATTTAAAATACATATAAGGTCAGCCAGAACTCAATAACCAGATTGTATTTTCACTCCCAACTTGAAGAATTCAAGGACTGGAAGCCGGTTTGCGAAAAGAAAATACTGAACAAAATTTTAATAAGACAAATCATCTTGATTGCTCTAAGGATATTTGCTCAACTGGTATGGGGGTTACAGGTTTTCAAGTACTGGCCTTCAATGCCTTCCAGCACAAGACCTTTATTTTGAGGGTGGTAGTGTTACAATAGATGAAACTCATCTATTGTGTTATTTCATTTTGTGAGCTGCTTGATGCTAAATGAATAATGGCTGCCATAAATTACACAGGAAAAAAGTATTAACTTATAAGAATTTTCTTCAAGATAAACCATTTACTCGAAAGATGAAGGGGAGAAATGCAAGTTGTTTGCTAAAACTTGCTTGCCAGTTTGAGAATAGTCTGTGCAGGTTGGGAGTCATGGGCAGTATCCAGTGAAATTTGGAGCTGCCTTGTGAAGGCAACAAAACTCAAAAGACTGTGTACCTTGTTACTGTGACTGCCAAACAACTTCTGTTTAATGGCCCTGGGAAGACTTAAAAGTTTGAATTTCACTTTAAATGTCATTAATGAGACACACCTGAAAACACTGGATACAGTAATGTTTAATGCAGAGCAGAAATGTCCTCTCCATATTTGATTTTGTCCAAAAACTAGCACTAACACAATTTGCTCTGGTTTTCATCAATTCAAAATCAGATAGAACTGAAATATTTGCACTATGTGATCTAATTTTTAGGTAAATGTCATGAATTTGAGTACAATCGACAACAGATATTAGCACAAACACTCAGTCAAGACAGCTAAGGCAAATATTTTCTCCAAAATGTCTTAACTAAATGGCTCATATCATTGACCTTGTAACAGATACTACTTGTAACTTAAGAGACAAAGAAATTACTGGGGAAAGATTGCATGCACATAAACTGTGTACAAACGTGCAACAATTGAGATAACAGCAAATGATTCATCAGAGGCTGTATCTTCCCAGAGGTGGCTATACTTAAGTCAATGGGTGAATGGGAGGTCACATAAAAGAATAAAACTCTCCACTACCTACCGGCCACGATGTATAAATATCCTTAAGATTGAGAGCACGATGGTGGGGGGGGGGGGAAAGAAGGGGAGAGATACATTGAGGTGAGTATTGGGTGACCACTTATTATAACTGCTAAACCACCCAATGTCCCGTACACAAACACCCTTTCTGCATGCAAGACCTCTTGATTTGGCCTTTGCAATGTTGCACGTTGCATCTAGAAAGCTGCCCATATTTCTATCTCTTGTAATGAGTAATAAACACTAAATGCTGAAGGAACTCAGAAGGACAGGTAGCATCAAAGGAAAGGAATGAACAGTCAAAGTTTCAAGTACAGACCCTTCATCAAGAGTGGCAAGGAAGGGGGAAGAAGCCAGAATATAGTGGGGGAGGGGAAATAATTCATGCTGGCAAGTGATAGGTGGAACCAGGTGAGGGGTTTGAAGTAGGAAGCTAGGAGGAGATAGGTGGAAGAGGTAAAGGACTGAAGGAAAAGGAATCTGACAGGAGAGGTGAGTAAACCATGGGAGAAAATGAGGAGCGTACTAGAGAAGGTGACAGGCAGGTGAGGAGAAGAGAAGAGGTAAGAGGGGAGTCAGATTGGTTAATAGAAAAAGAGAGAAGGGGGAAAATCGATGATCATGAGTTATCTATATCATAGACTGATAAAAGTACCATCTAAAACTGATGAACTACAAAAAAATGAATGGTCTCTGCAGCTTAGGCAATTCAATCATGATGGCTCATACATCAGAATTTAAGAACTACCTGTCCACCAGAAATAGTGCAACTTCCTGAGGAAGATGAGGAAATATTATGTTAAACATTTGGTGTAAATTAATGGGAAGATTCTCAACAGCCATCAGACACAATTCACTTCTTTAATACCTATCTTGGCCTGGGATGTATCATTGGAGTTGGAAGAGGGATAACAGTGAGCCAATGAAGAATTAAAGAAGAAAAATTGTTCATTTAGCATACAACAATACAAAGTGAGAAGCTTTGCCTTTTAAATTCTGATGAAACTCAACCTGAGTGGAGAGATGAGAGAAGGATGTGAAGGACATCACCTGAAAAGAAACTTGTGATTTCACACTCTACTCTGGAGCTAACCTACAAAATAGTGAGGCAGTGCTCAAACAAAAAAATAAATGTCTTGGCTCTGCTCATTTCAACAAGTTGTTCAAATGGTTGCAAACATAAGCGTTTTGGGATGTAATTTTTTTGTTCATATCCCAGTCTGCATTCTCCATCTCTCACACTGCCAGAGCTACAGTAATGTTACTTACTCGACATCTCTCTTCTTGATAGTCCTCCCGGATGCCATGACCTCTGCTACTTTGGACACGATAGGGTCATAGTTCATGCTTGACACCGCAATGACCTCATCACTCCTGGAGAACATGGAAGATAAGCTTAAAGTAATGTTCTTTATTAATTATCATTTTGCTTTGTCAGAGTGCATAAGATATATGAAGGTTCAAAGATAATGAAAAAAATGAAACATAATGTACCATCAGTTTATCTATCCTAGTTCTAACCAACAATCAGAGCAGCATAACTGGCAGGCTCTCATTTTCAAAGTCAATTAGGCAAAAGTGAACTAATAAATTTTGGTCTGAATTACTAAGAGAAATGTAGGATTCTTATACCTGAAGTCTAGTGAAAGATCCAATAGCAGCTGTTCAAGCAGTTATTAGGGTTGTATTCCCAGCTATATGCACTAATTCATCATGCTGGCATTTTAAAAAATCATAGCTATACACCAATCAATTTGGATGTCTTGGAGCTATTAGTGATCAATTGATTGTCCAACAAAATTTAACAGGACTGAGGGCTAATCATTCAAGAGTGAGGGAATGTTAGAGTCATTGACATTATGGATTATAGAAATTTGCAGGTATGAGACTTCAGTTCCTGAGGGTTCAGGGCAAAAGGTATAATGTCCTACAATTGTTTTTGTCAGAAGCTGCAGCAATGCTAAGCTTACTAGAATTTAGAATTAGTGGTGATTTTATTGAAACATAAAATCCTACGGGCACTTGACAGAATAAATGGTGAGAGGATGTTTCCCCTCATGAAGAAATCTAGGATTGTCAGAAAAACTGATTCTAAAGAAGCTACACACATAAAATGCTGGAGGAACTCAGCAAACCAGGCAGCATCTATGGAAAAGAGTAAACAGTTGACATTTCATCAGGACCCCAAGGAGGTTGCCCATTTAGGAAGAGATGAAAGGATTTCTTTTCTCAGTGGGCTGTGGATCTTTGGAAACTAAGTCACTGAATATGTATACTCAAGAGAAGAGAGGTTTCTGGATTGTAGAGGAAGTGAAGGGGTAGGGTGCACAGACAAAACACATGTTGGGACTGAGATTAGGAACTTCGCAATCATATTTTTTAAGCAGAAGAGATATGAAGGGTTTAAAACTAACTGCTGGAGAAACTTAGCAGGTCAAGGTGTACCAAGAGCTGTATAGCCTGCAAGTGCACCTATTTCCCATGTTCTTTTGTTCCAAAAGAACTTTTTAGTAAATGTGGAATATCATTCATTGCTGGAAATTGGAATAATAATAATTGAACTGTACATCATTTGCTTGTGTAGTATCAAAGATCACTGTTAACTCAGAGAAAGCAAGACATAGCTTGTGCCCTGAGATACAGCAGTGAGTCATTTCCACTCATATTTATTGCAGGCAATTGGAATAATAATAGTTAAGTTGTGCATCATTTGTTGGTACAGCCTGTGCAGTATCGTAAATCAGTATTAATTCAGAGACACAGCTTCTGCCTTGAGATACAGCAACGAGCCATTTCCACTAAATACTGAGTTTCTGCTCAGCACTTAACTGCATCATTGTCTTGGGGTGGGAAGGTTACCAAGATGACAAAGGATGAATTGAATGACTGGAGGGGAAGAAATATAACAGCTGTCCTCTCGTGTGGGTGTGCTTCAGAAAAACAACACATCTGTGTTCTTTTATGTGCATTCATGTGTATATGTATGTTTGTATGTTTAACTGCATTTCCAAGTTCTTGAATAATCAAGACAAATGGATAATTTAGTTGGTAATTTTTATACCTTACACATTCCTAGCCATGCACTATCAGGAGCATGTTATTTGGGTATTGTACAGGTAAAGCCCTGTAAATACGTACAGGCTGGTGTATAATAGATAATAGACAATAGGTGCAGAAGTAGACCATTCGGCCCTTCGGGCCTGCACCGCCATTTTGAGATCATGGCTGATCAATTCCTTATCAATACCCGGTTCCTGCCTTGTCCCCATATCCCTTGATTCCCCTATCCATAAGATACCTATCTAGCTCCTTCTTGAAAGCATCCAGAGAATTGGCCTCCACTACCTTCCGAGGCAGTGCATTCCAGACCCTCACAACTCCCTGGGAGAAGAAGTTTTTCCTTAACTCTGTCCTAAATGACCTACCCCTTATTCTCAAACCATGCCCTCTGGTACTGGACTCTCCCAGCATCTGGAACATATTTCCTGCCACTATCTTGTCCAATCCCTTAATAATCTTATATGTTTCAATCAGATCCCCTCTCAATCTCCTTAATTCCAGCGTGTACAAGCCCAGTCTCTCTAACCTCTCTGCGTAAGACAGTCCAGACATCCCAGGAATTAACCTCGTGAATCTACGCTGCACTTCCTCTACAGCCAGGATGTCCTTCCTTAACCCTGGAGACCAAAACTGTACACAATACTCCAGGTGTGGTCTCACCAGGGCTCTGTACAAATGCAAGAGGATTTCCTTGCTCTTGTACTCAATTCCCTTTGTAATAAAGGCCAACATTCCATTAGCCTTCTTCACTGCCTGCTGCACTTGCTCATTCACCTTCAGTGACTGATGAACAAGGACTCTGAGATCTCTTTGTATTACTCCCTTACCCAACTCTATACCGTTCAGATAATAATCTGCCTTCCTGTTCTTACTCCCAAAGTGGATAACCTCACACTTATTCACATTAAACGCCATCTGCCAAGTATCTGCCCACTCACCCAGCCTATCCAAGTCACCCTGAATTCTCCTAACATCCTCATCACATGTCACAGTGCCACCCAGCTTAGTATCATCAGCAAATTTGCTGATGTTATTTTCTATGCCTTCATCCAAATCGTTAACGTAAATGGTAAACAGCTGTGGTCCCAATACCGAGCCCTGTGGCACCCCACTAGTCACCACCTGCAATTCCAAGAAACACCCATTCACTGCTACCCTTTGCTTTCTATCTGCCAACTAGTTTTCTATCCATGTCAATGCCTTCCCCCCGATGCCCTGAGCTTTGATTTTACCCACCAATCTTCTATGTGGGACCTTAGTCAAGTGGTGTGCAGCTGGCAGATTGAACAGGTTAAAGAAGTGGAAATGTATCTGTAATGGATGTAAGGGCAACTGAGGGAAGAGAATAAAAGAATATGTTAGTAAAATTGTGGTAGACTGAAAGGAGCTCATCTGTGCCATAAAGTTCATGAGAGCTATTTGCAGAATAATCCCTTGTTCTCTAGTTAGATGTAGTAGAATGTGAAGAACACATTTGGGCCCAATTGTTTCTTTTCCTGTACTGCATATTGAATGCAATGCCACTATCAGCCAAAATTCCTAACAAGACACTAGCAGTACGATGGAAGTTCCAGGTATCGGGTGCTGAAGGGTGTGAAGTTCCCATAACTAGAGAGAAGATTCTTGGGAAACTGAAAGGCCTGAAGCAAGATAAGTCACCTGGACCAGATAGATGGTGTACACCCCAGGGTTCTGAAAGAGGTGGCTGAAGAGATCATGGAGGCATTAGTAAAGATCCTTCAAGAATCACTAGATTCTATAATGGTTCCAGAAGACATGAAAATTGCAAATGTCACTCCTGGAAGACGTAGGCCAGTTAGTCTGACCTCAGTGGTTGGGAAGATGTTGGAATCAATTAGTAAGGATGAGGTCTCAGGGTACTTTAACTACTACTATGTTGACTCAGGCCTAGGGGGCCGGCATCGGACATGATGACGGACTCTCCACTCCTCCCTCATTAGTGTATTCAGTTCATCTACATTAGCTGCGCCGCTAAATTCTAGGGGCATGTTGACCATAGTCTTGGGAGGACGCCCAGAGTTCATCCTCCCATGCTTGGGCTCCCATGTGATGATGAGGCTAGCAGGTAGCTCCGGGTGGCATAGACAGTGCCCCGCTAGCTGCAGTCTTCTCAGCTCAATTTTAGTAGTGAGCATTGGTAGGTTATCATAGAGCTCAACATTCGTCATGTGCTGTTGCCAACTCACATCAAGAGCCATCCGGAGCATTCATGTATAGCAACCATCTAATGACTTTCTTGTGGTCTTGGTGAGCGTCCACGCCTCACATCCGTACGTGAGAATGGACTCTATGACTGCTATGAAGATCCTCTTTCTGAGCCCTCTGGTCAGGTTCGACCTCCAGATTTGGTTCATGTTGTTCACAGCCCTCCACACCAGACCTCCAGATTTGGTTCATGTTGTTCACAGCCCTCCACACCAGACCTCCAGATTTGGTTCATGTTGTTCACAGCCCTCCACACCAGCGCCTTCCGTATCTTTATGTCATTCTTGACCCGAGGTACTTGAAGTCTAAGACTTTCTTAATGGTATCATTTTTAATGGTCTTGAAAATACCTTTATCGCAGTTGAACGCCATCTGCTCTATCTTTTTAGCGTTTAGGTGAAGTCCAACTTTATTGCACTCAATCAACACACACAAAATGTTGGTGGAGCGCTGTCGATGTTTCGTGCCGAGACCTTGACGAAGGGTCTTGGCCCGAAACATCGACAGTGCTTCTCCCTATAGATGCTGCCTGGCCTGCTGTGTTTCACCAGCATTTTGTGTGTGTTGCTTGAATTTCCAGCATCTGCAGATTTCCTTGTTATTGCACTCAATTTTCACTTTTGTCAGTAACTGCTGTGGTTCTTCAATCTGGTCAGAGAGCAGGACCATGTCATCTGCAAAATTGAGATCTGTGAGCATACCTGGTCTGACCCTTTTGGTTCGTCCTGGTTTTATGGTAAAACCAAGCTTGCCATGATCTTTGGTAGCTTGACGTGGAGCGTAATCAAGGATGATTATAAAGATATAGGGTGCCAGAGTGTCTCCTTGCAGCACACCAGCTAGGAGCTCGAACACTGCTGTTTCTCCATCCGGTGATACAACTTTCGCCATGGTCTCAGTATAGCTGGACTCTATTGCTCTCAGAAAAGGGTCCGGCACTCCGTAAGCTTTCAGGATCTTCAGCATTTTACCTCGGTGAATGGAGTCAAAAGCTTTGCAAAAATCGATGAAAGCAAGCACAGCTGGTAGGTTGTTCTTCTTGACTTCCTCGATGATTCTACGGAGAGCAAATATTTGCATTACTGTTGTGCGCTTCTGCCGAAAACCATTCTGATTGAATCTTAGCTTAGGGTCAATGACAGTGCGAATCCTGTTCAAGATCATCCAAAGACGCAACCTCAAACCCCACGGGAAGAGTTGAGTCTGACAACGGGGACGAGCGAACTGCGTCTCTTTAGCGCTGTAAGGTAAAAATTATCATCTCAACCTTCAACGCAAACACCATCCACCTCTTGCCTCGATGCACAGAGTTGGCATCACAGGCAAGCAGATACGAGATCTCCATCGTGGGGATCAAAGAACACCGTCATGTACACCCAGACGAAGAGATAAGGTTCACAGAGGTAGAGGAGATGCACCTCATCCGTATAGAGAGAGCCGACAAGGCGGGGTAGGGCTGATGTTGAACCGCAAGGCGAAGAAGGCACTGAGGGGCGTATTCTGTCAGTGACAGAATCCTTACTCTGGAATTCGACGGAAACCCGGCGACCTCTGTCATCATCTCCCAAGAAAGGGAGTTTGTGGAGTGCCTCCGAGATGGATTCTTAGAGCAGCATGTACTGGAGCCCACCAGGGAGAAGGTAATTCTCGATCTAGTGTTGTGTAATGAACTGAATTTGATAAGGGAACTCAAGGTAAAGAAGCCATTAGGAGGTAGTGACCATAATATGTTAACTTTTAATCTACAATTTGAGAGGGAGAAGGAAAAATTAGAAGTGTCAGTATTACAGTTGAACAAAGGGGACTATGGAGCCATGAGGGAGGAACTAGCCAAAGTTGACTGGAAGGATACCCTAGCAAGGATGACAGTGGAACAACAATGGCAGGTATTTCTGGGAATAATACAGAAGGTGCAAGATGAGTTCACTCCAAAGAGGAAGAAAGAATCTAAGGGGAGTAGGGGGTGACCATAGCTAACAAGGGAAGTCAAGGACAGTTTAAAAATAAAAGAGAAGTATAGCATAGCAAAGATGAGTGAGAAGCCAGAGGATTGGGAAACTTTTAAAGAGCAACAGAAGATAACTAGAAAGGAAATACGGGGAGAAGAGGTGAGGTACGAAGGTAAGCTGGCAAGATTCAAGATTTCAAAATTCAAAAACTTTATTGTCATTCTAACCGTACATCAGCTCTGCAGGGCAGAATGAGACAGTGTTTCCCAGGAGCAGTGCAATCATAACATAACAAACGCAACACTAAGTAATAAACATAACAATAAATAGTAAAACACAACAGCCACATGTCAGTTAAAAACAAGTTATAAGTGTCCAGTGCAAGTTAAAAGTGTCCAAAGCAGAGTCAGGTAGAGCAGCTATTTAGCAGTCTGACTGCCTGTGGGAGGAAGCTGTTTAGTCGCCTTGTGGTTTTAGTTTTGATGTTCCTGTAACGTTTTCCTGATGGCAGAAGAACAAACAGTTCATGGAGAGGATGTGAGGGGTCTTTAATTATGTAAAATATGAGGCAAGAATATAAAGGAGGATAGTAAAAGCTTCTTTAGGTATGTGAAGAGGAAAACATTAGTTAACACCAAAGTTGGGCCCTTGAAGACAGAAACGGGTGAATTTATTATGGGAAACAAGGAAATGGCAGATGAGTTGAACAAGTACTTTGGATCTGTCTTCTTTAGGGAAGACACAAACAATCTCCCAGATGTAATAGTGGCCAGAGGACCTAGGGTAATGGAGGAACTGAAGGAAATTCACATTAGGCAGACAATGGTGTTGGGTAGACTGATGGGACTGATGGGACCCCAGGGCCTGATGGTCTGCATCCCAGGGTACTTAAGGAGGTGGCTCTAGAAATAGAGGATGCATTTGTAATCATTTTCCAATGTTCTATAGATTCAGGATCAGTTCCTGTGGATTGGAGGATAGCTAATGTTATCCCACTTTTTAAGAAAGGAGGGAGAGGGAAAACAGGGAATTATAGACCAGTTAGCCTGACATCAGTGGTGGGGAAGATGCTGGAGTCTTATAAAAGATGAAATAGCGGCATGTTTGGATAGCAGTAACAGGATCAGTCCAAGTCAGCATGGATTTATGAAGGGGAAATCATGCTTGACTAATCTTCTGGAATTCTTTGAGGATGTAACTATGAAAATGGACAAGGGAGAGCCAGTGGATGTAGTGTACCTGGAATTTCAGAAAGCCTTTGATAAGGTCCCACATAGGAGATTAGTGGGCAAAATTAGAGCACATGGTATTGGGGGTAGGGTACTAACATGGATAGAAAATTGGTTGGCAGACAGGAAACAAAGATTAGGGACTAACGGGTTCTTTTCAGAATGGCAGGCAGTGACTAGTGGGGTACCGCAAGGCTCGATGCTGGGACCGCAGCTATTTACAATATACATTAATGATTTAGATGAAGGGATTAAAAGTAACATTAGCAAATCTGCAGATGACACAAAGCTGGGTGGCAATGTGAAATATGAGGAGGATGTTAGGAGAATGCAAGGTGACTTGGACAGGTTGGGTGAGTGGGCAGATGCAGTTTAATGTGGATAAATGTGAGGTTATCCACTTTGGTGGCAAGAACAGGAGGAAGGCAGATTACTATCTGAATGGTGTTAAGTTAGGAAAAGAGGAAGTACAATGAGATCTAGGTGTTCTTGTACATCAGTCACTGAAAGTAAGCATGCAGGTACAGCAGGCAGTAAAGAAAGCTAATGGCATGTTGGCCTTCATAACAAGGGGAATTGAGTATAGGAGCAAAAAGGTCCTTCTGCAGTTGTACAGGGCCCTGGTGAGACCACAGCTGGAGTATTGTGTTCAGTTTTGGTCTCCAAATTTGAGGAAGGACATTCTTGCTATTGAGGGAGTGCAGCATAGGTTCATGAGGTTAATTCCCAGGATGGCGGGACTGTCATATGTTGAAAGATTGGAGCAACTGGGCTTGTATACACTGGAATTTAGAAGGATGAGAGGGGATCTGATTGAAACATATAATATTATTAAGGGACTGGACACACTAGAGGCAGGAAACATGTTACTGATGTTGGGGGAGTCCAGAACCAGAGGCCAAAGTTTAAGAATAAGGGATAGGCCATTTAGAACGGAGTTCAGGAAAAACCTTTTCACCCAGAGAGTTGTGGATCTATGGAATGCTCTGCCAGAGAAGGCAGTGGAGGTCAATTCTCTGGATGCTTTCAAGAAAAAGTTAGATAGAGCTCTTAAAGATAGCGGAGTCAAGGGATATGAGGAGAAGGCAGGAACTGGGTACTGATTGTGGATGATCAGCCATAATCACAGTGAATGGCGGTGCTGGCTCGAAGGGCTGAATGGCCTACTCTTGCACCTATTGTCTATTGTCTATCTGTTAGTGCCCGCACAACTGCAGCGAGGAGAGACCTTCTACAGTAAACTTCACTAAGCTGTCACTACAGTGCTCGGCGATTTTAATGTCCAGGTCGGACAGGAAGATGTTCCGTACTCATTCCACGACTTTACCAACAGAAATGGACAATACCTAGCTGATTTCATCTAGGAACACAGTCTCACTGCCGCCAACATACAATTCAAGAAGTGAGCTGGTAAACTGTGGACATATGAAAACAGAGCCTCCCTTAACAGGAAACATCTCAACTACATCCTCGTAAGAACAAAATGGCGTAATTGTGTGATCAACACAGAAGCCTACAGCACCTTCAGCTCAGTCAGTTCTGACCACAGAGTAGTGTCAATGCAAGTGAGAGTGAGCCTGCAGCAACCCAAAGCCACGATCCCAAGAAGATAGACTGGAAGGCATTCTCCTCACAACCTATTCTTCAAGCCCAGTACACTGTGGAAGTGAGAAATTGCTTCGGCCCACTGGAGAGGGAGGAGGAAGAGACTACCACCAACTGCTATCAATGGCTCATAGATGCACACACAGATGCAACAAAGAGTCTGCCTACTGTAAAGCGAATCAAAAAGAGCCGAATCTCGAAACATCCTGACGTCGCAACAAGAAGTGTGGTCAATGCTTGTCATGCCAAACAGAAGGAGCAAAACAGAAGAGCTAAGAGACAAGTTCAAGACAGCAAAGAAGAATCTCTTTGCCAGCTACGACCGACTGAAGGAAGAGGGACTAGCTGAGAGGATTAGAGGGGTAGGGGCTGCTAATGAAGACAAGCAGCATGGAGAAGCACGGTGCCTAGTCAACGAGATCAGCAGATGGAAGAAGTGACCATCAGGTCAAATAAGTGGTAAAACAGCAGAGGACAATGTCCAGACATGTCCTGAACCTGCTGGGAAGCCCTCCAACAATCACAGAAGAAGATTTTGTTTAAGGATTATATGGGTCTAACAACATGGAGGGCTGAAGGGCCTATATTGTGCTGTAGTGTTCTATGTTCTATCTATCTAAGAAGAGGACATACCCACAATACTAATGCAAGTCAACAGCAATGATGGCCCATTCACCATTGAGGAACTGAAGAAGGCCAAGTATGTACTCAAGCAGGGCAGGAGCGCTGGACCAGATGGGATACCACCAGATGTCCTTAAGAACTGCGACCTGGACGACATCTTGCTGGACATATGTAATACGGCACTGATGAAAAGCGTCAAACCAGAACAGTGGTCACTCTCAAACATTATCCCTGTCCCCAAGTCTGGATCCCTCACGAAGACAGATAACTACCGCGGTATGAGCTTGACCTGCATCTTAGCAAAGCTATCGGTACTTAAAGGCACATGATAAAATAGGCCATAGTCAGCATGGTTTCCTCAAGGGAAAATCTTGCCTGACAAATCTGTTGGAATTCTTTGAAGAAGTAACAAGCAGGATAGACAAAGGAGAATCAATTGATTATGCGTACTTGGATTTTCAGAAGGCCTTTGACAAGGTGCTGAACATAAGGCTGCTTAAGAAGGTAAAGAAGAGGCAGATGGAATACAGTGTTAGGAAGTGTATGGTAAAGCACTTTGGAAGAAGAAATGAAAGAGTCAACTATTTTCTAAATGGAGAGAAAATACAAAAAACAGAAGTGCAAAGGGACTTGGAGTCCTTGTGCAGTATTCCCTTAAAGTTAATTTGCAGGTTGAGTCTGTGGTGAGGAAGGCAAATGCAATGTAAATGTTCATTTCAAGAAGACTGGAATATAAAAGCAAGGATGTAATGTTGAAACTGTATAAAACACTAGTGAGGCCTCACTTGGAATATTGTGAGTAGCTTTGGGCCCCTTATCTTAGAAAGGATATGCTGAAACTGTGAAGGGTACAATGGAGGTTCATGAGAATGATTCGGGATTGAATGTCTTGTCATGTGAAGAGTGTCCGATGGCTCTGGGGATATTCACTATGAGGGGTGACCTCATTTTAATCTATCAAATGATGAAAGGCCTTAATAGAGTGGATGTAGAGAGTATGTTTGTAATGGTAGGAGAGTCTAACCCAGAGGATACAGCATCAGAATAGAGGGGCATCCTTTTAGAATGGAGATGAGGAGAAATTTAGCTAGAGAGTGGTTAATCTGTGAATCTGTGGAATTCTTTGCTACAGGCAGCTGTGAGGCCAAGCCTGTATGTACATTTAATGCAGAGGTTAATAGATTCTTGATTGGTCAGGACATGAAGGGATACGGGGAGAAGGCAGGAGATTGGGGCTGAGAGGAAAAATGGATCAACCATGATGAAATGACGGAACAGACTCGATGGGCCAATTGGCCTAATTGTGCTCCTATATCTTATGGCCTTATGGTCTTTTGCAGAGTCTTTTTTTTTACACAAGTGCAAGGAATACAATGAATATATTTTGTGGCCCATAAATATTGAAGGAATATTAATATCAACAAATGTGAAACATGAACAACAGAAAAAAAGCACAAACTGGACCCAAACTATTTGCAAGGATACCCTTTAGAAAGAAAGGCATCACGTAAGAATAATTTGGTGAACAACATGCTATCAAATGTTATATTGTTGTCAAGGTGATCAAACACTGTGATCATGCAAAATCTTGGAAGAATCTTGAAGTCTGAACTTATAAAGAATCTGGGAAATGTAATTAGCAATAATTACTTAAAATAAAGCAGATAAATATAAATTTTTAATTAGAGGCTTAAAATAGAATGGAAAATGAGAATAAATGCAATTTAAAAAGGTGGAAAATAGCAAGACTAAAAGATTTCACTATGGATTTAGCCCGGATTATAAACAAACATGAAAAGGTACAAATAAAGATTTTGCAGTGGTTAAGGCACAGCACTCAATATGAAAAATAAATGGATAAATTGTATGGAAAATCTGGAAGAAAAACAATAATGTTTACAGAAGAAAGTAATGAACAGTTGGGTCCAATACAGGATAGGCAAGGTAATTTCTGTGAAAGGAAATGGAGATTTTAATATTCATCTTCATGACCTGGATATTAATTGATGGAATATTTGTACACTATAGAACATCCACAATGAAATCAATGGAAATTAAATAAGCAGTTTGTTTCACTACTGAGATTGTCACCTTTTTCTTAGCTAATGCTGGTAATTAATTTGGAGGTGGAATACAGATATAGATCAGCTTTGACCTATCTAAATGAAAGTCAGAACAGTCTCAAGATACAGAATGGCATGTTCCTACCTTTCCTATATTTCTACTTCAGACACAATCTATGTAGCTTGTTTTACATCTAGGAGGAAACCTTAATGGAAATTATTGCAACTTGCAGTGTCAAGTTGGTGGTCAAACTGATCCCATTAATCTCTCACAAGATATTAATGTTAGCATACATCTGATTAATACTTGCCTCTATGATTTCACACTCCATTATAGATTCCAGTGGGATTGGGAGAACTAATGTTGTTCTTATGAAAGCCTTACAGCTAATAAATGTTGGGTCCAGAACAATGCACTGGCTGGACTGTTTCTCATACAGGGGACTGTTAGATCTTGAAATAAAGGGAAAGTTGAATAGCCACCGATTCTGTAGTACCAACTATTGTGAAGCAGACAGTTTTTAATCTGGGTAGCAGCAATCAGCGAGCGAAGATTTGAAAATAGTTCAATTTTCATTAATAAATTTTATAATTCCAAGTTAAAGCTGTTTAACCTCTTCAGTGCCAGTGTACTTGCCTTCAAATGGGCAGCTGGGTATTATACAAACCAAGTGAACATTAGAGAGATTAAATAAACTCTAGTAAGCTACTCCAACATCTGTGCTCACCTCACTACATATAAAACTGTCTCTACCATCTCCATGCACATCCAAGTGCACCCGTATCTGTACACATGTGTGCTCTTTGTAACTCTTTACATAAGATTAGTGCCCATTATAGTTCTATACATGTACACTTGCAATCATTTATCTGTATATATGAACTTCTATATCTTGAATGATCTATGCACAAGTATCTGTACCTCTGTAAATCTATATTTTTTCTGCCATAACTCACTTTTTCTGTACAAAACAAATCAATGAAGGTAGAGCAGCAGATGTGGTGTATATGGACTTTAGTAAAGTGTTTGAAATGGTTCCCCATGGTAGATCCATTCAGAAAGTTAGGAGTCATGCGATCCATGGAAACATGGCTGTGTGGATTCAGAATCCCACTTAAGGCAGAGGGTGGTAGTAGATGGATTTTATTCCACTGAAGACCTTCACTAGTGGTCTGGGATCCCTGCTGTTTGAGATTTTTATCAATGAGTTAGATAAGGAAGTAGAAGGATGGGTTAGTAAGTTTGCAGATGACATGAAAGTTGGTGTTGTTGTAGAAAGTGTATAAGATGATGAGAGGCACTGATTGTGTGGATAGCCAGAGGCTTTTTTCCCAGGGCTGAAATGGCTAACATGAGGGGGCACAGTTTTAAGGTGCTTGGAAGTAGGTACAAGGAGGATGTCAGAGATAATTTTTTTATTTACACAGAGAGTGATAGGTGTGTGGAATGCACTGCCTGTGACAGTGGTACAGGCAAATGCAATAGGACCTGTTAAGAGACTCTTAGATAGATACACGGAACTTAGAAAAATAGAGGGCTATATGGTAGGGTAAGTCAAGGTAGTTTCTAGAGTAGGTTACATGGGTCGGCACAACATTGTGGGGTGAAGGGCCTGTAATGTGCTGTAGATTTCTATGATTCTATGAAGATTGCTGTAGGTCACAATAGAACATTGACAGGATGTATAGAGCTGGGTTGAGAAGTGACAGATGGATTTCAATCCAAAAAAGTGTGAAGTGATACACTTTGGAAGGTCAAACTTGAAGGAAGAGTTCAACATTAATGATAGGATTCTTGGCAGTGTAGAAGAACAAAGGAATCTTGCAGTCCAAGTCCATAGATCACTCAAAGTTGCCGTGTAAGTTGATAGGGTTGTTAAGAAGGTGTATGGTGCATTAGTCTTCATCAGTCGGGAGACTGAGTTCAAGAGCTGTGAGG
Source organism: Hemitrygon akajei (assembly GCF_048418815.1). Taxonomy (NCBI): domain Eukaryota; kingdom Metazoa; phylum Chordata; class Chondrichthyes; order Myliobatiformes; family Dasyatidae; genus Hemitrygon; species Hemitrygon akajei. The sequence goes on along the minus strand of NC_133137.1, from coordinate 2,606,119 downwards.
TAATGTTGCAGCTCTATAAAACTCCTTTAGACCACATTTAGAGTATTGTGTTCAGTTTTGATCACCTCATTATAGGAAAGATGTGGAAGCTTTAGAGCAGGTGCAGAAGAGATTGACCAAGATATTGCCTGGATTAGAGAACATGTTTTATGAGGAGAGGTTGAGCAAACAGATATTCTCCAAAGCGAAAAGGAAGATGAGAGGCAAAGACAGAGGTCTATCAGATGATAAGAGGCATAGATAGAGAGGGGTAGTGGCAGAGGCAGATACATTAGGGTCATTTATGAGACTCTTAAATAGGCACATGGATGAAAGTGAGATGGAAGGTTATGTGAGAGGAAGGGGTTAGATTGACCTGGGAGTAGTTAAAAGATTGGCACAACATTTTGGGCAATAGAGTCTACTATGCTGTACTGTCCTATGTTCTGAATAAATATATCAAACATCATAACAAAGCATACATCAGGATGCTCTTCATTGACCACAGCTCAGCATTCAATACTATCATCCCCATAAAACTAATCAATAAGCTTCAAGACCTTGGCCTCAATTCCTCCTTGTGCAATTGAATTCTTGATTTCCTCCCTTGCAGACCCCAGTCACTTTGGATTGGCAACATCTCCTCTACAATCTACATCAGCACAGGTGCACAGCAAGGGTGTATGCTCTACTCATTTTATATGGCTAAGCAAAGCTTCAATGCCATATTTAAGTTTGCTGATGACACCACTGTCGTAGACCCAATCAAGATGTTGGAGGGAGATTGAAAATCTGGTTGAGTGGTGTCACAACAATAACCTTCCATTTAATGTCAGCAAGACTAAGGAGCTGATTATTGACTTCAGGAGGAAGAAACCAGAGGCCCATGAGGCAGTCCTCATCAGAGGTGGAGAGGGTCAGCAACTTTAAATTTCTCAGTGTTATCATTTCAGAGGATTTGTCTTTGGTCCAACACATAAAGTGCCATTTTGAAGGAAGCATGTCAGCACTTCTACTTTCTTAGAAGTTTGTGAAGATTCGCATGTCATCTAAAATTGTGACAAACCTCTATTGATGTTCATTGGACTGTACAGTATATTGACTGGTTGCATCACAGCGTGTTATGAAAACACCAATGCCCTTGAACGGAAAAGCCTACAAAAAGTAGTGGATACGGCCCAGTCCATCAAGGGTAAAGCCCTTCATACCATTGAACACATCGATACGGAGAGCTATCACAGGAAAACAGCATCCATCATCAAGGACCCCCACCATCCAGGCCATGCTCTCTACTTGTTGCTGTCATCAGCAAGAAGGCACAGAAAACTCAGGACCCACACCACCAAGTTCAGGAACATGTATTACCCCTCAACCATCAGGCTCTTGAGCCAGAGGGGATAACTTCACTCGCCCATTACTGAACCGTTCCCACAACCTATGAAGTCATTTTCGAGGACTCTTCATCTTTTTATGATTTACTTATTATTACTTTTCTCTTTTTCTTTGTGTATTTGCAGTTTGTTGTCTTTTGACATTGGTTGTTCATCTGTCCTATTGGGTCCAGACTTTAATTGATTATATTGCGTTTCTTCTATTCATAGTGCATGCCCAAAATAAAATGAATCACAGGGTTTACTTTGAACTACTTACACCTGCTGCTCACAATCTTGCTGTATTTCCTCCTAAATGCATCTGTGCTATTTGCCTCAATACCCCAGGTGTAACATAGTTTTATGCCCCAATATTATCTGGTAACAAGAATAAAAACGTAACAAAAATAATCAGAAATACTGTAGGTCATTAAGCTCCTCATGCATCTCAGAATCATAGAGTACTAGAGCATGGATACAGGCCCTTTGGAACAATGAGTCCACACTGATTATGGTGCTACCCAACTCGTCTCTATTTCCTGTAAACGGACCATATCCATCTAAGCCTCATGTTCTTGTCCAGGTACTTCCTAACTGACACTACTGTACCCTTAAACACTTCCTCTTGCAGCTCGTCGCATATACTCACCATACTTCGCATGAAAATGTTGCCCTTAGGTCCCTTTTAAATCTTACTCCTCCTACCCCAAATCAGTTACCCACCCCCCGCCCCCACCACCAAGTCTGGGACTACACTTCCCTGGAGAAAAACTGCTAGCATTTAACAAGATTGTGGCCAATCTACTACCTCAACAGCATTTTCCTGCTCTTCTAATGGATCTGTTGATCTACCTAATATCCAAAAATTAATTAATTTATTTTACAAATGCAATAAATATTTGAACTTCCACAACCCTTCAGGGTAAAGAATATAAATTCACCAATATCTGAGTGAAGAAATTTCATTTCAGTCGTAAATGGTCCTTCATTCTGAAACTATGACTCCATCTGATACATTCCTATTGGCTAACATCACATTCCTCTGAACTTTTCAGCCTTGCCTACTTAAACTCTCTTCATATGACAGACCCACCATCCCACAAACTAGGTGAATCTTCTATGTCCCTCTTTAGCAAATACAGGTCACCCCCAGGTTAAAACAGATTTCTGTGAGCTTGGTCATATGTGTGGTCTGAACATACGTTGGGCTTTTGTAAGCTGGGGAAGACATATACATATATTTTTAGGCATTGCTGTAAAAGACCTTGCTCTTGTGTTCTATTTATTTGCAATAGGGACTAACGTATCATTAACCTTTCCAAATGTATGCTGTGCCTGCATTTTGGCTTTCAGTAGCTTTCTGACAAAAATACCCATATCCTTTTGAGCATTCCCTTACGATCCTCATTTTATGAAATGCACTGCTTTTTCACCAAGTGTATGAATTCAGTTTTTTCATCTTCCATATCATACTCCATTTGCCTATGTTGTGCACCCATTCATCTTGCTCCTTTCCCTTTGGAACCTCATCACTTACCCACACTTCCACTTAGTTTCTTGTCATCAGCAAATTAAGAAATGTTACATTTTGTCCCTACAGCTGAATTATTGATATGGAGTATGAATAGATCAAATTATCAATAAGCGAAGTTTTAAGCGTCTCTTGAAGTCCTAATGTCTCCATTGTGACTACTTTACAGTTATGTTTCCCAGGGTAGAGGAAAGGATGGAGATGTTTTCTTTATATTTCCTCCTACCTTGTTTCTGCTGGCATACACCTGTAAGTTCAATGTAAATTAGGCTGGCAGGAGTTGGGGAGGGATGGGTCCTTCTCAGTTTTGTCACCTTAACTTGGAAATTCTAGTCAGATAACTGGGTTCAGGTGTATGCTGGCCCTTCATATCTGCCCTTCTCACATCTTAAAAGTCTATCTAAACCTATGGATAAACAAAGCAGGGCTAAAATAGAACACCTAGTTTCTAAATAAAGCTGGTAGAACCTGTTTGTCTCCTGCTTGGGAAGTTGTCCTGCTGATGCCAAATAAATGCCAAATCATTCTTTCAAACTGTTAATGGTATAACAATTATTGTGGTTAGTGTAATAGTTAGCTGACAACTAAATTCTGCTGGGGAAGAATTTATTTATTTGCGGACACTGGAAGACACTTGGGTTGAAATGAATGAATGCCCAGCAATGGTCTGGAAGAGGTTAAACTGAGCTCTATATGTGTCAGTACAATGTGGCTATAAGAATCATAATAGGGAAAGAGAGAGAGAGAAGCGTATGTAAGGAGGGATTCTACCACCAGTGAACTCTATTTTTACCTCCAAGTCTGTATGCAGTTGTTCATCCCAGTGGCTTTCCTAAATTGTAAAATAATTTCAGTTTTAACACCAGACATAAACAATAACACTATTTAATTAAGAGAAACTTATTTTAGAAAGAGTTGGTTTAAAGGATTTATCATTATGTAGATTTGTGTTTACATTACATTTACAGTATCTGACAATTATTGGAAAACCAAACTCTATAAAAAAATAGTGAGAAGGACCTACTTAGTGTAGAACGCCACAAACTTCCGCTCGTCCAGGTCTCCTTGAATGATGACATCATCAAATCCTTCCCCATGACCTGCAAGAGGAAATGAGCCTATAAATTTAATTACTTATTTAGAGATACAGTGTGGAAGAGACCCTTCTGGCCCTTCGAGTTGTGCCATCCCAGCAACCCCCGACAGCCCTGACTGAACCCTAACCTAATCATGGGACAATTTGCTATAACCAATTAACCTACCAAGTAAGTGTTTGGACTGTGGGAGGAAAGCGAAGCTCCCAAGAAAAAGCCATACCTTCCATGGGGAGAATGTACAGAGGAAGCCAGAAATGAACTCCGATGCCCTGAGCTGTAATAGCATGATGGCAACCTGTTGCAATCACAATAAAAGATTTTATGTCCGCTCATAGAAATTAAGCAACAAAAGCTTTGCTATAAAATTTGTCACTGGAGAAAATGTCTAATTTGGTAACTTAGCATTTTGAATCTTTTCCTCCCTCCTTAACAGCCTGAATTGTACCATTTGATTAATGGATACATTTATTTGGTCTGCTGGAGATGCTTTCAGGCTGTGAATGATTAAAAACTGCTTAAAACCAACAGGTAAGAAGTCTATAATGGGAGGATATAACAGAGAATCAGGACATTCTTACAGTTACTGGAGGTGGACAGAGAGAGAGGAATGGTGCAGCTGATGAAGAAAGTGTGTCAATAATTGCTGAGATGCTGCTGGTTGGAGGCTGGGCACAAGATAGTGACTGGGGAAGTGGGCTGGCAGTAAGATCACAGAATACTCAAGAGACTATGGAGGTGAGTAGTTGTATGTGCCTGCAAAGTAGCAGAAGGGTCGGGTCATAAGTCAAGTCACTTTTTATTGTCATTTCGACCATAACTGCTGGTACAGTACACAGTAAAAATGAGACAATGTTTTTCAGGACCATGGTGCTACATGAAACAGTACAAAAACTACACTGAACTACACAAAAAAAACACTAGACTACAGATCTACCCAGGGCTGCATAAAGTGCACAAAACAGTGCAGGCATTACAATAAATAATAAGCAAGACAATAGGCACAGTAGAGGGCAGTAAGTTGGTGTCAGTCCAGGCTCTGGGTATTGAGGAGTCTGATGGCTTGGGGGAAGAAACTGTTACATAGTCTGGTCGTGAGAGCCCGAATACTTCGGAGCCTTTTCCCAGATGGCAGGAGAGAGAAGTGTTTGTATGAGGGGTGTGTGGGGTCCTTCATAATGCTGGTTGCTTTGCGGATGCAGCGTATATGTCTGTGATGGCGGGAAGAGAGACCTCAATGATCTCAGCTGACCTCACTATCCGCTGCAGGGTCTTGCGATCCGAGATGGTGCAATTTCCGAACAAGGCAGTGATGCAGCTGCTCAGGATGCTCTCAATACAACCTCTCTAGAATGTGATGAGGATTGGGGGGGGGGGGGGTGGGAGATAGACTTTCCTCAGCCTTCTCAGAAAGTAGAGATGCTGCTGGGCTTTCTTTGCTATGGAGCTGGTGTTGAGGGACCAGGTGAGCTTCTCTGCCAGGTGAACACCAAGAAATTTGGTGCTCTTAATGATCTCTACTGAGAAGCCTTCGATGTTCAGCAGAGAGTGCTTGCTCCGTGCCTTCCTGAAGTCAACAACCATCTCTTTTGTTTTGTTCACATTCAGAGACAGGTTGTTGACTCTGCACCAGTCCGTTAGACGTTGCACCTCCTCTCTGTATGCTGACTCGTCATTTTTGCTGATGAGACCCACCATAGTCGTGTCATTGGCAAACTTTATCATGTGGTTCGAGCTGTGTATTGCTGTAGTTGTGGGTCAGCAGAGTGAACAGCAGTGGACTGAGCACACAGCTGTGGGGGGGCCCCAAGCTCAGTGTGATGGTGTTGGAGATGCTGCCTCTGATCCGGACTGACTGAGGTCTCCCAGTCAGGAAGTCTAGTATCCAGCTGCAGAGGGAGGTGTTCAACACCAGTGGTTCCCAACCTCCGGGCCGCAAAGCATGCAGGGTGCGGCGGTAGGCGGAACACACCCAGCACATAAAATCGCCTCTGATCTGGGCCGACATTTACGTGCCCAGCGACACGTAAATTTAGTGTAATTTATTTCAACTGCCATAGTTCTTGCATTGCAGCTCAACGGGACTCTTCCATCTGATTGGCTGAAAAACCACATTGTTGCATGAACTACTCACAGAATCTACTGTTTCCTCACAGAGGCACAACAGTGGCTCAGGTGAAAATTGCCATTGAAGAGACCTGGAGAACACCAGACAACTGTTTGCCCAGTCACTATCAAGCATCATTTCCTTGCTACTGATTGTAGAATCTATATGATTTATTGACTTTCCTCATATACAGTGCCTATAAAAAGTATTCTCCCCTGAAAGTTTTCATGTTTTATTGTTTTACAACACTGAATCACAGTGGATTTAATTTGGCTTTTTTTGACACTGATCAACAGAAAAAGATTCTTTCATATCAAAGTGAAAACAGATCTCTACAAAGTGATCTAAATTTATTATAAGTATAAAACACAAAATAACTGATTGCATAAGTATGCACCCCCTTTAATATGACACATGAAATCATCATTGGTGCAGCCAATTGCTTTTAGAAGTCGCATATTTAGTTAAATGAAGATCTGTTTTTGGAGACCTGTGTGCAGTCAAGGTGTTTCAATTGATTGTAGTAAAAATACACCTGTACCCGGAAGGTCCAACTACTGATGAGTCAGTACCTTGGCAAAAACTACACCATAAAGACAAGAGAACACTACAAGTAACTCCGCAAAAAGATTATTGAAAAGCACAAGTCAGGAGATGGATACAAGAAAATAGCCAAGTCACAGAATATCTCTTGGAGTACAGTTAAGTCAAGCATTAAGGAATGAAAAGAAATGGCACAGATGTAAATCTACCTAGAGCAGGCCATCCTCAAAAACTGAGTGACCGTGCAAGAAAGGGACTAATGAGGGAGGCCACAAAGATTTCCATGACAACTCTGAAGGAGTTACAAGTTTCAGTGGTTGAGATGAGAGAGGCTGCGCATACAACAACTGTTGCCTTGGGTGCTTCACCAGCCGCAGCTTTATGGGAGAGTGGCAAAGAGAAAGCCACTGTTGAAAAAAACTCACATGAAGTCTCAGCTAGAGTTTTCCATAAAGCATGTGGGAGTCTCTGAAGTCAGGTGGAATACCTTTCTATGGTCTGATGAAACCAAAATTGAGCTGTTTGGCCATCAAACTAAATGCTATGTTTGGTATAAGCCAAACATCGCACATCATCAAAAATACACCATCCTTGCTGTGAAGCATGGTGTGGCTGCAAATTCTGTGGGGATGCTTCACTATAGCAGGCCCTGGAAGGATTGTGAAGGTAGAGGGTAAAATGAATGCAGCAAAATACAGGGAAATCCTGGAGGAAAACCTGATACAGTTTGCAGAAGAACTGCAACTTGGGAGAAGATTTGTTTTCCAGTAAGACAATGACCCCAGCATAAAGCCAAAGCTACACAGGAATGGCTTAAAAGCAACAAAGTTAATGTCCTCGTGTGGCCAAGTCAGAGTCCTGACCTCAATCTAATTGACAATTTGTGGCTGAATTTGAAAAGGGCTGTTCAATCACAATCCCCATGCAATCTGACAGAGCTTGAGCAGTTTGTAAAGAAGAATGGGGAAAAATTGCAGTCCAGATGTAAAGATGCATCTACTAAATACCAACTTGAAGGAGATGAATACATATGCATTCAATTATTTTGCGTATTAATTGTAATAAATTTAAACCAATTTGTAAAAATTTGTTTCCACTTTGACACGGAAGTTCTTTTCTGTTGATGTGTTAAAAAAGCCAAATTAAATCCACTGTTATTCAATGTTATAAAACAATAAAACATGAAAACTTTCAACGGGAGTGAGTACTTTTTATAAGCACTGTAGATCTGTAGCATATTCTGTTTTGTATCCTAGTTACTGTTCTTATTTTTATATAAAATCTGATGTTTATTGTAACTGCAACCATGTTCAACTACAAAGGAATATTCAGGTCATTAGGCATCAGCTTCGATTCCATGGGCTTGTTATAGGCAGCAGCTAGAGACTAGGTGTCATCCACACAAAAGTGAGTTCAGGAAGTCAGACTCCTGTCCTCATTCAGAGAACTATTACAATCAAGTATTTGTATTCTTTCAGTCTTTTATCAATTATTTATGAAATAGGCATGCAGTTACTATAAATGGTTCACTGATTGAACTTATTGAGATTCATGACAGAAGAACCCAGCTTTATCATTATTATCAGGTGGAGAAAGTACACATCTTCCCATCACAGTTTTACCTGCATAACGGATACTTTTCCCAAACATTGCTGTCCAGAAGTAGGGCACCGTGTTAATCTCTATTCCTTTTCCCAGTATGTTGAGGGCAGCAATTCGACCTGAGGAACATAAAGAAAATAGAAATTACCAATTGGTATTCTGCACTGATATATTGTACCACACCAGCAGCCAGAGAACTTTTATCATGCTAATCCAATATTGTGCTAATCATGCATACCAAAACTAAGAACTGAAGCTATTTGGCAGTGTGCAGGCTACAGTTGGCATTCTCCCTACCTGCCCTCATTATATATCAATGGGATAATCTTCCATTCCTTTCTCCCTTATACGTTTACCAAGATTCTTAACTGCATTAGTGTTATTTGCCTAAACTTCCTGTGGCAGTGAATTCTAAATTCTAAGTGGTTTCTGGGTAAAGAAGATTCTCCTGAATATATTCTTTGGGGATCACAGAATCCTCAACCACTGTGGGGACAGGGGCATAGGCAGGTCTTTACTATCCGATTAGTCTCATTCCTAGTATGCTTTCTATATTGTGCTGTAAACCATTCCTTTTCACAAATCATTCCTTTGGGCTTTGCTTTTAAGGTCATACACGATCACAACCATTCATGATTTAAGAACTACTGGCATTTTTCCACAGCTAAGTCAAAGGAAGCTTCAGAAAGGAATTCGGTGGTAAATGCAAGGGCAATGCTGAAGAAAAGCTGCATTGACAGATGCAACATTAAACTGTTAACTCTGCCTGAGAAGGATAAAAAAAATTTCTACAACAGTATTCAAATTTCAGCAGGAATTTTCTCCACTATGTTATGGGCTATTAACAAGTTTCAGAAACCTATCAGAGGACAGATGTGGAGCTCTGGAGAGGGTGCAGGAAAGGTTTACCAGGTTGATGCCTGGATTAGAGAGGTGTTATAAGGAGATGTTGAACAAATGTGGGTTGCTTTCTTTGGAGTGGCAGAGGTTTAGGGCAGATGTGATAGAGTTCATAAAATTATGATTGGCAAAAACAGCTGGTATCTTATTCTCAGGGTTGAACTGGAGGGCATGGATTTAAGGTGGGGGGGTGTTAAGTTCAAAGAAGACTTTTTTTTATATATACAGCGAGCGGTGGGTGCCAGGGATGGTGTCAGAGGCAGATGCGATAGAGACCTTTAAGAGGCTCCTAGATAGACTCCTGAACATGCAGGTGTGGAGCATGTGTAGGTAGAAGGGAATCAGTGTAATTAGGCATCATTAGCCTATTTAGTTCAGCACAACATCATGGGCCCATGGGATTGTTCCTGTGCTGTATAGTTCTAAGTTCTAATAACAGATTATTTGATTTTTATTTCAGTGCTGTTTAGGATATTGATGTAGATAAAGTAGCCACAATATTTTCTTCATTAAAATAATGATATTTCTTCACATATGAAACAACTGAGCAGTTATGAAAGGTGATCAATGAATACAGATCTTTATTTATTTCAGTTTCTGACTGTGTTCTGTCTGTTACAATAACCTGGAATGGTCCTTGCCAGTGTAGCTGGTGGCACTCCAAAATAGCTTAATGTATCATTGCCTGTCTCCTACATGTATCACATGCAGTAGGAAAGTAGAGAAAAATTCACTCTCTTGTGGATGTGTTTGCCTCACACACGTCAACATTATTGGCATACAGAAATAGATACTGGATCCCAAGTTTAGAGTAGCATTCCCCAACACACAGCTCTTTTTCTGTGATTTGGAAAAAAAAAATCTAGTGATTAATGACAATCATAAAACACTGGAGCATTGGCTGATACAAGGAATTGGAACAAGGTAACTGAAGAATTACTGAATATTGCAACTCACAGACATTTCAGTGCCTAACATACTGAATGTATATTAACAATTTTGTCAAGTATTCCTTCTGGAAATTTATTTAAAGTCAAATGCTTATTTTGTATAGTTCTTTACAATATTAATTGCATACCATTCACAGTTTATCATTTGTCCTGCTGAATTCCAAATCTAAACTGTAAATGTGAATTGAGAACACGAGTACTGCCAGCAACTTATTGTGTCAGATTTGGTCCCTGGCTGTATTCCATTTTGTGGCTAGCTTGCTCTGCACTCAACCATTTGACCTCTCACTCCTCATGCTATGCTTTTGTTCATTAACCCATGAGACAAAATTTTAAAAACTAACTTGCCTACTTCTTCAATAGATTCAATGTAACTGGTCTTGCAATACTTGCCCTTTGGAATCCATGCTTTTTTTAAAGATTAGATTTTGATCTGTAGTTTTACTGCAGTTTCATAGGTACGTTCTAACTTAAGAATAGAAATATATTTACTGACTGTCTAGCATGAATTTATCAGGACAGTTTCTATGTTATGTATGATATTAAATTGGCTCTATTTCATTTTCTAAAGACTATCTCTAGCTTTAGAGATAGCTAGTCTAGCAGATAGAGACAGATAGTCTATCTTGAGAGATAGCCAGACAGAACATTACCATGTACCCTGAGAGGCCAACTGGTGAATGTTGTGCCTCCTGGCACCCTAGTTCATCTTCCTCAGACATTGTTAGTTCCTTCCTGTTGGCTACACAATGGCATGCAGGAGATTACTATGCCAACTCTACTCCAGTTACGTATGCACTGCAGTGAGTGTCCAGACCAATGCAGATAAAGGAACTGCATCCCCAGCATACTGATGACACTCTCCATTCCTCTCATAGTTGTGCTGAGGTGGTCAGCTACATGTGCAGAGGTGTCAATAGCCAGTCAGTAATCTTCATGTCTCAACATCCACTTCTCAGGGCAGTACTGAAAAATTCTCAGGGAACATGACATCAACCATGAGAAAGTCCTTGTCTTGTTCACTGACTACCCAATTGTTGAGGGATTAGAATCCTTTTCGATTGATAAAGTGCTTGACGTTTACAAGGGATGCTGTGATGAGCATGAGTGTAGGTGATGGAGAGGCCAGCAATGCTTGTAAATCCCAGGTAACACAATACCACTGTTCCTCACCTAATTCAAAGTATACAAAGTTGCTGCTTTGTGAGTAAGGAACCTGGATGAACTCTCCAATGCGGTGGTGAGCAGAAAGCAAAATAAATGATTGGAGAGTACAGCAATGACTGCCTGGAATGATTTCTGAGGCCAGAAAATTTAAAATACTTCACATTCTAAATTTGTATGGTAGGCCAGAAGGATATGAGGTAAAGGAAGAACTCCAGGGCACCCTTTCTTCTACGAAATGAATAAATGAGGATGAGATGTCAAATAAAAGCTAAATACTATTATGCATAGTTCAGACAGAATAACTGATGTGCTACAGAAGTGGGATCTGGGGAACGCACCAGATTGTAGGGATTTTTGACAGGGCTGTGTCTAGGAATTTATTCCCAGTGATGCCCTTGTTGAGGATTACATAAGCTATACTTGGTTACACTGATTGACAAGATCTGCCCCTTAGGAATATGTGTGAAGAGACAAGAAACACTGCGTTTCTTTGCTGAGTAGAATAACAAGGGAAAGAGAAATATAGTTTTGCCTTCTCATTGCCAGCTTTACGCACAGTCTATTGCTCTAAACCTAATGATGAATCAGGCTACACTGTAGACCAACCATGTGAAATCTCAAATTACCTTGGTTCAGAATATTACAATGAGCAGACATTGATCCATGTACAAGAAAATACCATAACCAAATGAGGGACTCATACGAATGGAAAATGTCAAGGTGGGAGATGGTGTATATACCCCTAAGTCACATAGTATCTAAATCTCTAAACAAGGCCCAGACCACAGTGCAAGTGGCTTTACCCTGTGAGCTCAGATGGGAAATGAAATCTCAGTATAGATTCCTGCAGTAACCCAATATTTTGTGATTCTGGTCCTGGACTCAACCACTGTAGGAAACATTCTCTCCACATCCACTCTCTCTAGGCCTTCCAATATTACATAGGTTTCAATAAGATCCTCCCTCATTCTTCTAAACACCAGTGAGTAAAGGCCCAGACCCAAATGATTCTCATATACATTAACCTGTTCATTTCCAGAATCTTTCTCGTGAACCAGCCTCTCCAATTGTAGCATATCCTTCCTTAGATCAGGGGCCCAAAACTGCTCACAATATTCCAAGTGCAGTCTGACCAATGCATTATAAAGCTTCAGCATCACATTCTTGCTCTCATATTCTAGTCCTCTCAAAATGAATGCTAACATTGCATTTGCCTTCCTTACCACTGACTCAACCTGCAAGCTCACCTTTAGCGAATCCTGCACAAGGACTTCCTAGTCCCTTTCCACCTCTGATTATTGAATTCTTTCCCCATTTAGAAAATAGTTCACATGTTCACTCCTTCTACCAAAGTGCATGTCCATACACTTCCCTACACTACATTCTATCTGCCAGCTTCTTTGTCCATTCTCGCAATCTGTCATTGGTGCCAATGTGCATTACGACCTCTGGCTCCTCACCCTCCCTCTTGAGAAACTTCTGCAACCACTCTGAGACATCCTGGACACTAGACCTTGTGGAAATGGAATCTCCTGGCCTTTCCCCTACCTACTGAGTCTCCTATCACTATTGCCCTGTCTGACTTTAACCTTCCTTGATGAGCCTCAGAGCTGACCTTACTGCTTCTGCTACATCCTGATAGGTCATCCCCTCACAGCCATATCCAAAGGGGTATATTTGTGCTGAGGACTAGTTACTCCCCTTACCTCTCCTGATGGCCACCCATCTACTATCTGAAGCTTGAACTCTGTGTGTGACCACCTCAATAAAAGTCTCATCTTCAAGGTTTTCAGCCTCTTGAAGATCCAGTTCCATTTATTTGATCTTGTTAGTCAGGAGCTAAAGTTAAGTACACATCCTGCAGATGCAGTCATAAGGGAGACTATAGGTAACCTGAAATCCCATATCTCCCAGGAGGAACATTCCACTGCCTTAACTACCATCCTGACTACACTTGTTATATCTCTAACTTCTCCAGCTTAAGTTCTAGTCTGCGCCTGTTTAGCCAAAGCCTGGCCGATCCAACACTGGCCACTCTACTTACTTACACCTTGCTTCTTTCTATTGGCCCCTATGAGTGCCTAAGATATTAACTTGCAAAAAATTTCCAAAAAGCTCCAAGCTCTTTTTAACCCTAGCACCGCCTCACCATCGAACAACTTTTTGTGATGATTGCAGCCCGCCACGTGGGCTTTCACGTTTGGGTTAGGTCTTTCTTATTTTCAACCAGATTGTGTTATGATTACAATTACCTATTCATCTCTATATTTAACTATTTTATCTTTTCTGGTTGATTTCCAATGATTATTTCCAACAGTGAATCTTCTTCATTGGGTTTCTTGCAAACTAGGTTAGAAAGAAAGGAATTCTGAACCTATTGTACGGTTACCCTTCCATTTCCATTTTTCCTACCTTTTCTTGGCAATTTATTTAGCAGTAGCTGAAGTCTTCTGTGTTTAATATTTACCGTAGATTCCGGATTTTAAGCCGCTACTTTTTTCCCACATTTTGAACAGCTTTGAACTTTGCGGCCTTTAAAACGGAGCGGCTAATACATGATTTTTTTCATGCTGCCTCGTAAACATTTTGCCTCATAACAGTAGACCAATAAAATTGATGAGTAGTTCACAGAGGTCCAATGAAATTGTACGATAAATCAAGCGCACTTTCACAATTAAATTATTGTAAATCAGTCATTTGTACTCACCCTCATCAACATGGAAAACACTCGAAGAAAAGCATTGTGCTGCCTTTATGGCAGTTATTTAGTTTATAATATTTTCGCTTAGTAATTCATTTTCTAGTTAAAGTTAGAAGAGTTTTAACTATATTTGTTTTCTGTACTACATCGCGGGATGCTATGACGTCACACCCGGTTTCGCCGCGTCTTGTGGGAAAAATGCCGTTTGCGATAAACGGAAAGGAGGGGGGGAGCGCATTACGCAAGCGGCATTGGATCTGAGCGAAACGCTGCTTTTAAATGCCGTTTGCGATAAAACGGGACGGCAGGGGGGAGCGGCGGAGCGAAAACGCTGCTTTTAAGTTAAAGGCGATCAATAACTTTTCCTGGTAGGCTGCAGTATATATATTTTTTACCAGTCGTTAGGAGATATTGGAATGTTGTTCAGTAAAGAAGTATACGCAACGTATATTTAAAAGTAGCCACATTACGGGCACGGTTCAAAAAAAAGCATTTGCAATATGTATTTGTTTTTGTTACCATATGGATTTAATTAAAAGTTAAAAAATCCTCACGTGTAATATCTTTCTGTGTAAATATCTCATATTACAACGTGGGACACCTGCGGCCGAAAATCCGGTGCGGCCTAAAATCCGGTGCGGCCTTTACAAGTAAAAAATTGATGTTATTTCTAAAATTAGAGCCAGCGGCTTTTAATCAGGTGCGCTCTGTAGTCCGGAATCTACGGTAAGTTTTTTTATATAAATGACCTGGATGAAGAAGTGGAGGGATGGATTAGTAAATTTGCTGATGACACGAAGGTTGGAGGTGTTGTGGATAGTGTGGAGGGCTGTCAGAGGTTACAGTGGGACATTTTTAGGATGCAAAACTGGGCTGAGAAGTGGCAGATGGAGTTCAACCCAGATAAGTGTGGTTCATTTTGGTAGGTCAAATATGATGACAGAATGTAGTATTAATGGTGAGACTCTTGGCAGTGTGGAGGATCAGAGGGATCTTGGGGTCCAAGTCCATTGGACACTCAAAGCTGCTGCACAGGTTGACTCTGTGGTTAAGAAAGCATACGGTGCATTGGCCTTTATCAATCATGGGATTGAGTTTAGGAGCTGAGAGGTAATATTGCAGATATATAGGAGCTGGTCAGACCCCACTTGGGAGTACTGTGCTCAGTTCTGGTCGCCTCACTACAGGAAGGATGTGGAAGCCATATAAAGGGTGCAGAGATTTACAAGGATGTTGCCTGGATTGGGGAGCATGCCTTATGAGAATAGGTTGAGTGAACTCAGCCTTTTTTTCTTGGAGCGATGGAAGATGAGAGGTGACCTGACAGAGGTGTTTAAGATGATGAGAAGCATTGATCGTATGGATAGTCAGAGGCATTTTCCTAGGGCTGGAATGGCTAGCACAAGAAGGCACAGTTTTAAGGTGCTTGGAAGCAGGGAGATGTCAGGGGTAATTTTTTTATACAGAGAGTGGTGAGTGCGTGGATTGGGCTGCCGGTGACAATGGTGGAGGATATGATTGGGTCTTTTGAGAGACTCCTGGACAGGTACGTGGAGCTCAGAAAAATAGAGGGCTATGGATAACCCTAGGTAATTTCTAAGGTAAGGACATATTCGGCACAGCCTTGTGGATCAAAGGGCCTGTATTGTGCTGTAAGTGTGCGTTAAAATGGCATGCCATTTATCAGCCAGAATATCTCATTAATAGCATTTGAAAAAGATAAGTTTTTGGACCCAGTGAATTGTTATTAACCTCTTTGTTTTCCTGCTTTTGTTGAGCCATGCTGAATTTGAACTTCACCAATGCTGTCACCCACCATGCTAAAAACAAGGATGTTCTCCCTTCACCCAACCTCCAATAATGCCATCAGGAAGTGCCACTTACCATGCATATGGGCCATCTGCCAGTGGCCCACATTCACCTTCTTATTGTTGCGAAAGCCCAGTGGGAAAGTGACAATATCACCAGCAGCAAAGACCCCAGGCACATTCGTCTGCATGAGCTGCAAGAATAAAAGGAACTTTAGTATATTCTTCTTCAGTGTATCACAATGCTCTGCTCTGGCAGCTTTCAGTGGAGTCTCATTCAGGATGTAGATAATACATGTAATACAGCTGAGTTAATTCTGTAGGTTAATTCAAAAGTCAGCAAAAAATAACCAGGTTGGTGGCAGTTTATTACCAGAATAATTAGATCATAAATGCCTCCAGATGTTAGATTGAAATCATTATGAATTCAGAAACAAACAATAAGGACAGTCTGACTCTCTGAAACACGATCCATAATTTAATTAGATCACAGCTGATTTGTAACTTAATTTCATTTACTTGCCTTTATACAAAACCCTAGGTATTGTTGGCAAACAAAACTCTGTGAAGCTCAATTTTGAAAATTTCAATTGTCCCAAGTAAGAATAATAAGTGTATCATAAATGAAAATTTAAAATTGTGGATTCTGTACATCTGAGATAAAATCAGAAAATGCTGGAAATATTTAGCAGGTCAGGCAGCAGATGTGCACTGAGAAATAGAGCCAGTGATTGAAAACCTTTTGTTAGAAACATGTCATAAACTTTGTAAAAGCGGTGATCAACATTCTGCAGGTGTGGTATAGTACACAGTAGATGAAGGCAGACTGCTCTCGGAAATGTACTATTATATCCTATAATACTAGGACATTGTCAAAAGGCGATGCCACAAAAAGGCGGCATCCATCACCCAGGAGATGTCCTTTTCTCATTGCTACCATCTGACAGGACGTATAGGATCCTGAAGACACACACTGAAAGTCTTAGGCTGTCTGTGGGAAGACAAATCTCAGGGTTGTACATTGCATACCTACTTTGATAATAACTGTACGTTGAATTTTTGAATTTGAATCTTGAATGAAGGCAGTCCATTATCTGCACTCGGTGTCTGCACTGATTTTTCTCAAATTGTCAATTGATGGTTGTCCGTTGGATATGACAATGACAGGACAACCTGTACACAAGTAATTTTAAAATAGAAAAGCCATTGCACTGGGGCAGTTCCAGTCTCGACCTTGGAAGCCCAGGTCCAGTGGTACAAGTAGTTGTCATAACTGTGGTCTCCCTTGGCTGCAGTGAATGACCATGACTTCTTCTATGCCCTTCATTCTCTTCGCTATCCACAGGGCATTGCAGAAACACCTTCCTGGCCATTGGACCTCACTATTAATCTCATCCACCCAGACCACCAGAGTTGACTTCATTTATAATAATTTACAAACATGGTGGTGTACACTGGATGAATTCCTCCATTGATAACTATTAGGAACTAACACACGGTTTATAGTCCTGTAGAGGTATCAGTAGTGTTCCAATTTGTTTTATATTTCATTTAAACATGTAACTTGTTACTCAGTTAAATGGTAGTTTTTTAAATACCTTTTTAATGTTTTCCATGAATAATAGGACCAAAATGCATTGGTCCCAATATATCCCAATTAACCGCACTCCTCTGTATTTTAATACCTGACATTATGCACTGTAACCCTCAGTCCTCACAGTGGTCTGGGTCCCCTGTACACATTACCTTGTTGACAGGAAGGAAGCCCTTAGAATCCATATTGATTCCACTCTGCTTTAGGAATAATGTAGCTGGCACAACCCCTACAAGAAAAGAAGAATGATTTATGGCAAACCAACAGAGAAAACAATGCAGTATATAACTACAAGTAGCCACAGCACAATCTAGAAACTTCCATTTATTTCTGTTCACTCCATTACCTGGTACTCTAGAAGTCAAAGAGAAAGACAAGACTCAAGAGGGCACTCCATTCCACCACTGTCTGCCTGGACAAACTGTGACACTGCCTGCTAGAGCATAACCCTTCCCTTCTTCACCTTCACTAGAGCAATTCCGTGATAACCCACCAGGCACGAAAACAATAGGACTAGCTCAGTTCATTGAAGTGAGTGCAAAATAATATGACTGAAGTTAATGTGGGACATTAATTGATCACAGCTTGTGCAGGTTAAGTCAAAACACGATCTTGGCTCCATTTGAAGTGTTAACTTGCCAATTCTCAAGAATGTCTCAATGCATTCTCACCATGGAAGAAGTGAACTTGTAGTGTTTCCTGAATCTATGCACTCAGGTCTACAAATTGCTGGTAGAATAGCCACAAAAAAAGAGGTTCAAAGTGAGTATGTCCTCACTTTTACTTGAAGCTAAGACAACATCTCTACTACTAAGAGAAACTGCTCATCAGTTCTGGAGATCACTCTTACCAATTCCAACCACACAAACATCTGCTCGAAGGATTTTTCCACTTTTCAGAACAACTTCTTTCACCTTCATTAAAATAAAATAGAAAAGTGTCAGTAGTTGGATGATTTCTATAATAAATGCTATCTTCTCCAAGGTAGAACTCATGTTTTTGGAGTGTCAGGCTTTTACATTTTCTCCCTCTTTGATTTTCTGAGTCTTCTCCTGTCCTTGCTCTGCATCTACCTTCTTTCTTCTCACCACACCACACATTGCACCTCGGACATCTGACTCATAATTGCTTCTTCCTTTAACGTCAGGCGTTCTCTGCTTCTTTCCATAATGCTAAGCTGATAAAACTGCTACCCTGCCAAGACTGGGGATGCAGTCTCATGTCCAATATGTTTCTTGTCCACACAAAGATCCAACCTTTATCTGACCCATGATTGCAATACAAAATAGCGTTAATTATAACTGAAAAGACATGAAGGGAAAGGAAGATATTCTTGGAACCTGCATACAAATGCTTTTGTACCTTTCCATCCTGACCACGCAGCTCTGAGACCTCATTCTGCAGATAGAATTTCACCCGATTGGTCTCAAACATCTAAATATAGAAAAGAAAATGATCAATCATCTCCTAATGTTAGTGGTTGTAATTTAGGTAGACAATCCAGGCAAACAAATTGTTGAAGGACCTTAAAGGTGATTTTCTATTAGATTCAGAAAGAGTCTAAAACATTCCATTTGAAAAATATTCACTGTTGGACGCTTTAGGCAATACGTTGGCTAGAGATTTTACATGCAAGTTAATTTTTAACCAACTTGATGACAGCTGTAAGACTATATGCACCATTAAACATTATTCTCTACATTCCTGAGACATTTATTTGGTAGAGTGAAAGGAAAGGTGTTACTATTTATTCAGCTTGGACCCTGTAGTTCTTGTTATGATGCATTTCTGGGTTCTGCTTGCTTCTTTCTTGTTGCTATTTTGTGTGATTTTAATCGGGGCAGACTGGCTTTGCAAACAACACAGCGTTAGATTGAACTGAACAGAGTTGAACTGAACATTATGAGACTGTTTTGATGACTGTAGTTTGATGTTTTATATTCTGTGTTTTTTCACTCATTTTTGCCATTTCCATAATTTCTTCTTTTCTGTGCATCAGTGGTTTGATGATTTTCTTTGAATGAGTTCCATTGTTTAGTTTGTCTCATGGCTATTTGTGCAAAGATGAATCTCAGGGTTGTATACTGCATACACACTTTGGTAATTAATATACTTTGATTCTTTTTTTTGGGTTCCTTTTCCAACCTCAGAACATAAAGTGTTTTTATGGGTCATTAAGATAATTCTAAGGTGTTCTGTGACAGAATATTTTTGGCACATCAGATCATGAATTATTTTGTTCAATTTGCATTAAATATTTTTAATATAGTATTGTGAGAAAGGCTAGGTAATCTTGATTTTGGTAGGCATATAAATATTGACTCTGGGGAGTGACTGTGGGCATGCTATAGTGGCACAGGAAGCATGGCGACACTTGCAGGTGCTCCCAGCACATATTCAGACCGTTGGTCATTGACGCAAAACAGCACATTTCACCGTGCGTACGTGTGACAAGTAAGGCTAATATAACCATTGAGAATTTTTATCCTTTCCTAGGAGAGAGAGGTTCTTGTTTTAATTTCCTTCTTACAATAGTACTGTTCGAATATTACACTCATCTGCTTGAGTGCTCGATGCTGAGCTTGAATTGTCTTGATTCAGACAATGTTATTGCCACCAAGTCCAGGCTATGTCGTTGCCACTTCAATTCAGATGATAAAAACATACAACAGAGAATAATTTTAATTCCAAATCCATTTTGGACTAGTCCGTCAATATGCTTTTCAATGCTGTATATTTCCTTTGTCTCACCACTTACTTGATCTGTCCCAGTACATTAAAAGTCTAAAAGTCTCTCCAAAAAAGCTGCAGTCTTGTTCACTTGTGTTGGACAAGTCAACTCTTTACATCTCCATCACCTTCTCTCACTTACTTTCATTATGGATCGTCCAACCTTCTCTCCCAGCACCTTTCTAAAAGGGATGTTTTCAATGCCAATGACAGACACAGAGTGGGCTTTATCAGTGAGGTACGCAGCTACTTCCATCCCTGCAGAAAGCAAATAATACCATAATATACTTATTAGTCATGGAGCAACACAATGCAGATACAGATATAACACAAGTAAATACCCACCCAGCTAGTCCCAAATCTTTGTGTCTGGCCCATAACCCTCTAAGATCCACCCCTCCATGTACCTATCAAAGTGCTTCTTAAGTTATACCACTGTACCTGCATTAACTAGTTCCTCTGGCAACTCATTCCATACACTCACCACCCTTAAAAAGTTGCTCGCTGGTCCATTTTAAGTCTTTGCCCTCTGACCTAAATCTAGGTCTCCTGGTTCTGGACTCCTGCATTCACTGGAATTCAGAAAAATGAGGGGTGTTCTCTATGAAACTTATCAAATGGTGAAAGTCCTTGATAGAGTGGATGTTTCCTATGATGGGAGAGTCAAAGACCAGAGGACACAGCCCCAGAATAGAGGGGCATCCTTTTAGAACGAAGATGATGAGAAATTTCTAGAGCCAGTGAGTGGTAAAACTGTGGAATTCCTTGCCAAAGGCAGCTATGGAGGCCAAATCTTTATGTATATTTAAGGCACAGATTGATAAATTCTTGATTGGTCAGGGAATGAAGGGATACAAGGAGAAGGCAGCAGACTGGGGCTGTGAGGTAAAATAGATCAGCCATGATAAAATGGCAGAGCAGACTTGATGGGCCAAATGGCTTAATTCTGCTCCTAAGTCAGGCAAAGTTAGCAAGGTTCTGTGAAAGGGAAACCACGTTTGATCAATTTACTGAGCCTCCTTGAAGAAGTAAAGGGAACTAATGCATGTAGATTTCCAAAGGGTATTTCATAAGTTGCTGAATTGAAGGTTCTTGTGCAAAATATGAAGTTCGTGGTACCAGAGGTGGCACATTGACATGGACAGATAGGATGTAGCTGGCGTAAATGGGTATTTTTCTGGTTGGTATGATACATCAAGTGGCGTGCTACAAGGATTGGTGTTGATGCATCAGCTTCTTTTTACAGTTTATATACTTAACTTGGATGAAAGCTACAAAGGTTCCTTGTTAAAATTTGCTGATTACACAAAGATATGTATATTGTGAAGAGAGCATAGAGGCCAAAAGGAGATACTGATAGACTAAGCAAATAGGTAGAAATATGGCAAATGAAGCATAATATGGGAAAAACGCAAAATTATCCATTTCAACAGTTCAAATGAAAAAAAACATTCTGTAAATGGGAAGATATGAAGCAACTGGGAGTTCTAAGATGCAGAGGAACTTGGGTGTTCTAGTGCATAATTCACAGAAGGTTACACTGAAGAGACTCGATGGGCCACGAGCGACTCGCTGTAGTGAGGCTTGGGTCCTAAAGCGAGGTTCAATCTAAACGCCAGCCCATACTGATTGGAAAGGCAGCGTGTCAAGTGTTGGACAAGGTTGGATCGCTCTGGGTGCCCAGCTGATTTGGAGAGGTCGAGAACAATTGGCACCTGGGCCCGGGTCCTAGTGCGATTTTGGACAACTTAAACGCTGGCCCAGATAGTCTGGAGGCTTCTCACTTTGCAATGCTAAGGCTGTGAGTTTGCCCCCAGCTGCTGTGCTTCATGTCTGTGAACTTTGCGGTGATTTGCCCTGCTAATATGATGAACTTAATACCGAGGCTTTGGGCCGACTCTGGGCATTTGGATCTAAGGACGTAACTTGGTTCGGAATGCTGTTGTTGTTGCTTCTATTGTTTATATAATTTTGTGTTTTTTTTCTCTTTCTCTGTGGGAACTGGTGGATTGGTCTTATCTTTTTTTATTGTTTTTTTATTCCTCGCTTTGCCTGTAAAGAAACAAATCTGAAGGTTGTATAATTTATACATTCTTTGATAAGAAATGCACTTTGAAAAGGTTAATACACAGGACCAGCAATTAATTGGGAAAGCCATCACAGTGTGCTTGGTCATTTTTCAGAGACAGTTCAAAGGTTTGTTAGAGTAAAACCTGGAATGGTTGGGGTGTCTATTGAGGAAAGGTTAAACAGGTTAGATGTGTATCCACAGGAGTATAGAAGTGTTCAAGCTGACTTGATCAAAATATATAATATTAAGAAGGGTTTTGCAATATGGATGTAGAGAGGAAGTTTCCTCTTGAGGTTCTAAAACATGAAATCAATGCTTAAAAATAAGGGGTCACCCATTTATGATAGACAAGGTTCATTTTTTTCTCTCAGAGAGCTCTGAGCCTTTGGAATTCTGCTCTATGAAGGGTGGTGAAAATGAAGTCTTTGAAGGTTTTTAAAAATATAGATACTTGATAAGAAGGAATTGAATGTTTACTGTGGGTAGATGGAATTTAAGAGCTGTAGTTACATTCAAATGAAATCACCATTTATTAAATGCTGCTCTGCTGGGTGAGAAGCTGACAGTGATGCAGGTGGATGCTTCCCTGGTGTCATGGATTATTGATTACCTGACTGGCAGACCACAGTGCGTGTGCTTGCAACACTGTGTCAGACAGAGTGGTCAACAGCACTGGGGCTCCACAGGGGATTGTCCTGTCTCCCTTTCTCTTCACCATCTACACTTCGGACTTCAACTACTGCACAGAGTCTTGCCATCTTCAGAAGTTTTCTGATGACTCTGCCATAGTTGGATGCATCAGCAAGGGAGATAAGGCTGAGTACAGGGCTACGGTGGGAAACTTTGTCACGTGGTGCGAGCAGAATCATCTGCAGCTTAATGTGAAAAAGACTAAGGAGCTGGTGGTGGACCTGAGGGGGGCTAAGACACCGGTGACCCCTGTTTCCATCCAAGGGGTCAGTGTGGACATGGTGGAGGATTACTAATACCTGGGGGTACGAATTGACAATAAACTGGACTGGTCAAAGAACACTGAGGCTGTCTACAAGAAGGGTCAGAGCCCTCTCTATTTCCTGAGGAGACTGAGGTCCTTTAACATCTGCCAGACGATGCTGAGGATGTTCTATGAGTCTGTGGTGGCCAGTGCTATCATGTTTGCTGTTGTGTGCTGGGGCAGCAGGCTGAGAGTAGCAGACACCAACAGAATCAACAAACTCATTCGTAAGGCCAGTGATGTTGTAGAGGTGGAACTGGACTCTCTGACGGTGGTGTCTGAAAAGAGGATGCTGTCCAAGTTGCATGCCATCTTGGACAATGACTCCCATCCACTCCATAATGTACTGGTTAGGCGCAGGAGTACATTCAGCCAGAGACTCATTCCACCGAGATGTAACACTGAACGTCATAGGAAGTCATTCCTGCCTGTGGCCATCAAACTTTACAACTCCTCCCTCGGAGTGTCAGACACCCTGAGTCAATAGGCTGGTCCTGGACTTATTTCCACTTGGCATGCTTAACTTATTATTATTTAATTATTTATGGTTTTATATTGCTATATTTCTACACTATTCTTGGTTGGCGTGGCTGTAACGAAACCCAATTTCCCTCGGGACCAATAAAGTATGTCTGTCTGTCTGTCTGTCTGTAGAGCAGGTTTAGGAGCTCCACAATGGATATTCCCAAGCCTAGTTGTGAAAGGAGGAGGGTTGTGTAAAGAACTAGCAACCCCATCTGATAAAAACCCAGTGCTACAGAAATGCCAGCAGAAGCTCCAAAGACCTCATCCCTGGGAGAGGAAGGATCTTCGAAGATGGGCTACACCCAGGGACAATTTGGAAAACTGGCCCAGGACAGAGCACTCTATTGAGCTGCTGTCAGTGGTATATGTACCAGCTAAGAAGAAGAAGAAGAGGAGCAGATTTAAGGAGCCAGTTGGCCTACTTATATTTATAACTGATTTCATATGTAACCAGTATCTGGCTGCTCACAGTCAAATTATTCATGTGGATTCAAGTTTCCTGCCAATGATTATTCCCAGCAGTCTAATAGTCAATTTTTATTGAAGACCAATTCTGAATTATAGCTAAATTTTTGTCAAGTTTTTGTTTAATTAGTCAATGCTCAGTTGTTATTATTTCTCTGTGATTAATGTGGATTCACATTATGTACAAAACATGGAGGTACTTGTAACAAATGAAACTGAATATCTATAATTGCTGGGAAATGAACCGGTACTGAATTTTTGGCGTACTTGACCCGAGAGAGAGGTAAGGATCTTTTATCATTATACTTCAAGAAGGAATGTTTGAAGACTCAGAATGGAAGGAATTTAATCTGCTAGGTGGGGAATGCTTTGCAGACCTGAGCACGTGGCAAGTGTGCTAAATTGTGTTCTTCCTGAGCTGAAGTGATGAATGTCACTGTCTCAAGACCTGGTGAATTTTATCTTGAAGAGCAAGATCCAGTCAATTATTTTTTTTACAAAAAATGTAGAGAAGCATGGCTGTTGATATCATGTGATCTGCTAAGTGTTTTTTTGTATTTTTAGATTTTATTTCAGACTCCCAGCATATGCAGTCATTATGATAACATTTGAAGAGGCTTGTGTATTTACCTTGCGTGTACTGAGCTTGAAACTGTTACTCAAGTATCAGAAAGTTAAGCCATGGAATTTAATTCTGAGAAGCCTCATAGGCGTAGGTTGAAAAATAAGGAAGGTCCATAAGGTGTACCTATAAAAGAAGCTCCCACTATGACAGCGTTCCTATCGTTGGCCAGCTTGGCAATGCAGTTTGCATCCTCAGGTGTCCTGAGCTGATACACATTCTCTAAGTCTGCTCCTTGGCACTGGAGTGGTTTAGGCCTGAAATGCAAGCAATGAAATCCTCATAATGAAGTCCTTCGAAGGGAGGCAGTGGCATTTTTGTCTTTCCCCTCCCCCTCAGCCCAATTTGAAGAATGAATGGCAACCAATCAAGCATAACAAATGAATGGCTCTTTTTGTACATTAATCCTTGAGAAGAGATTATAAACATCAGCCATATGCATCATTTCTCCAGGACACAACAGCAGCATTTTGAACAATGTGTATCACTTAGTTTAAAATTGTTTAAAATTTCAAATGCTCCATAAAATGAGTGTGTAATATGTGTATTATGTGGTGAATTCTGATGCCCTTGCATATCAGCAGTTGTACTTATTTCAGTGTTGTTTAGCTTCAATGATGGATGTCAGTTGTTACTTGCCTTACTGAATGACAGTATACAAGAACTTATAACTATTCCGTAGACAATGTGTCTGGTGTAAGACCATAAATTACAGGAGCAGAATTAGGCCATTTGGCCCATCAATCCTGCTCTGCCATTTCATCATGGCTGATCCATTTTTCCTCTCAGTCCCAATCTCCTCCCTTTTCCCTGTATCCCTTCATGCTCTGACTAATTAAGAATCTATCAACCTCTGCCTTAAATATACCCAATCAAATGGCTTCCACATCTGGCTATGGCAATAAATTCCACAGATTCACCACTCTCCAGCTAACAAAATTTCACCTCATCTCCATTCTAAATGGATGTGCCTCTATTCTGAGACTGTGTCCTCTGGTCAGACTCCCCACCATTGAAAACATCCTCTCCACATCCACTCTATCAAGACCTTTCAACATTTGATACATTTCAATAAGGTTACCCCTCCTTCTCGTGAATTCCAGTGAGTAGACAACCAGAGCCATCAAATGCTCCTCATACAACAAGCCTTTCAATCCCAGAATCATTTCTGTGAACCTCCTTTTAATCCTCTCCAAAGTCAGCACATTCTTTCTTAAGTAAGGAGCCCAAAACTACTCACAATACTCTAAGAGCACTCACCAGAGCTTTAAAAAACCTAACATTACATCCTTGCTTTTATATTCTATCTACTCTTCTTAAAATGAGTGCTAACCTCATACTTGCCTTCCTCACCACCAACTCAACCTGCAAATTAACTTTTAGGGAATCCTGCATAAGAACTCCATTCATTTCTTCTTCTATGTTGCAGCTAAGGATGCTGCAAGGCTATAAGTAAGTGTGAATAAGAGGGAATAGAGTGGTAATGATGGCAGACTGTGGAAAGGTATGAGACATCACAGACATTTGAACCACACATGGAACAAGTCAAATGTTCCTGAGAATAAATGATAATATTGAGGAGGGGTGTAAAAAGAACTAAGCAACGTCACCACGTAGGACAAAGTGATCTTATTAATTGGACTTTTATATTCCAGTCCACTCGTAATCAATGCTAACATTGTATTTGTCTTCCTTACCACCAACTGAACCTGCAAGTTCACCTTTAGGGAATCCTGTGCAAGGACTCCCAAGTCCCTTTGCACCACTGAATTTTCTCCCCATTTAGAAAACAGCCTATGACTTTATTCCTTCTACCAAAGTGCATGACCAAACACTTCCTGACACTATATTCCATCTGCCAGTTCTTTACCCATTCTCTTAATCTGTCTAAGTCCTTCTGTAGCATCTCTACTTCCTTAACACTACCTGCCCCTTTATCTATCTTCATACTGTCGCAAATTTAGCCACAAAGCTATCAATTTTGTCAACCAAGTCAATGACATATAACATGAAAAGAAGCAATCCTAACACCTACCTCTGTGGAAAAACTCCAGTCATCATCAGCCAACTAGAAAAAGGTCCCTTTATTCCCACTCTTTGCCTTCTGCTAGTCAGCCAATCTTCTATTCATACTAGTAATTTTCCTCTAATATCATGGGCTCTTATCTGGGTTTAGCAGCCTCATGAGCAGCACCTTATCAATGGTCTTATGAAAATCCAAGTAAACAACATCTACTGACTCTCCTTTGTCTATCCTGACTGTTATTTCCTTAAAGAATTCCAACAAATTTGTCTGGAAAGATTTTTCCTTAAGGAAACCATACTGACTTTGGTCTATTTTATCATTTGCCTCCAAGTACCCGAAAACTTCATCCTTAAAAATGGATTCCAACATCTTCCCAACCACTGAAGTCAGGCTAACTGGCCTATAATTTCCTTTCTTCTGCACCCTCCCTTCTTAAAGAATGGAGTGACATTTGCAATTTTCCAGTCCTTCGAAACCATTTCTGAATCAAGTGATTATTGAAAGATCGCTAATAATGCCTTCACAGTCTCTTCAGCTATCTCTTTCAGAACCCTAGGGTGTAGTCCCTCTAATCCAGATGACTTATTATCTCTACCCTCAGAACTTTCAGATTCTCAACCACCTTCTCCTTGGTAATAAACACATTCACTTCTTCCTGACACTCCCAAATTTCTGGTATACTGCTAATGTCTTCCACAATGAAGATTGATGCAAAATACTTACTAAATTCATCTATCATTTCTTTGTTGCCCCATTACTACCTCTCCAGCATCATTTTCCAGTGGACTGATTTCCATTTTCTCCTCTCTTTTATTCTTTATACTGTATATCTGCAAAAACTTTTGGTATCCTCTTTTATACTAAACTATACCCCACTTCCATAATCCCTTTCAACCATAAGGTAAATAATTGGACTAACTTAGGATTTATTTTTACTCATTTTTCATAACTATGATGTATAAATAATTTAGACCAATATACATATCTAGAATTGAGTTAATGTAGAAGCAAATACCTCAATTCCCCTGCTCTTTTCATAACCAAGTAGTTTTGCAGCATATTTACTGAAGGAGATAGAAAGGTTGGACCACACCTTAAATGACTGAAATGTTTTAAAGTTCTTTAGCAGAACTGGGGATTATTTTTTACAGCTATCTTTCACAAACATCTTCCTATAAACAACAATGATATGAATGCCTTGTCCACCAGAAGAAGATGAGGTGCCAGTGAACAACACTACCAAGAGTGACATCCTCAAGATGGTTTATGAAGCTACTCTTTTGACTTATTTTACATCTTCCTTTTATTTCATATGTGATTCTGCTACTGCTGGAGCCTGTGATTTACATTCTGGCACTGTGTTTTCAGGTTGACTGAGTGATCTGGTGCTTTGCTGTCTCTGAGACAGTTCCACAAGATTGCAAGCATGGAGGCCATGAAACCTGGGGATGGGCCGCGTCCCATGATCAACTCCATTTCTCATAGATATCGCTACTGAAGCGCCGAGGAAGACTGAAATAATTTAGTAGGGTGTGAAGGGCGAGCGAGTATGCAGCACCGTCTATCAGCCTCTCATTCCAGACTGCTGGAGGAAGGTGTCTGCATGTGATGGTCTCTCTCTCCCTCTTGCTCACTGCTTCTGAGAAAAGATCCTTGCATTCCAATGATCCCTCTCTCTTCCTCGATGCTGTTGGAGGATGGCACCAGAGCAAGGTTTAATCAATGCAGTCTGTGGATTGGACTGTAATACAAGTTATGACGTGTTTCTAGTTTTCCTGGTCACTCCTTTTTTGCAGCTAATATTAGGCGATTTTGAATTGCGGTGGCCTGCAGATAAAGAACTCTGAGCTGAACTGAAATATACCTTTCGATTTGGAGTTTTATATGCTGTGTTTTTCATTCATTTTTTGTTGTCGTTTGCACAATTTTTTTTGCACCTGGGAGGAAGGTAGGGGTTGATGATTTGACGTCTTTTTTCTTTGAAAGGGTTCCATGGTTCTTCCTTGTTTCATGGCTGTCTGTGGGGAAGATGAATCTCAGGGTTGTATGCAGCATACATCCTTTGAAACCTTTGAATCTATATTTTGTGATGCTATATGAGAATAAAGAATTTGTTATTCCTCCTTTTATAATGCCACAAAATCTTTAATATTCTGATAAGTAGGCTGCTGGAAGTCTAATTGATAGTTCTGTCAAACTGAGACAATGGCCTTCAGAACAGTGTGAAGGACATGCATTCGTATTGTCAGGGTAACCCAATATTATGGGCGGAGTTACCCCGATACCAGTGAGTCTAGGAATATGTTATACTAGACTTCTATAATCATTCTCCCCACTAACTAGCTCACTCCCATCACCACTAACCTCTGGTTTTATGTGAAATCAAAATGATGCAAACTCAGCTGCTGCTTACCTGCTTCCTGTTGCAATCAGCAATTTGTTGTACTCCATCTTAAGACTGTCCTTAAAGTGGACCACCTTATTCTTCACATCCACCGAGACCACCTGAAATAAAGGAGCATTAAAGGTCATTCTGATGCACACGGTCATAGTAAGAAATATCCTCTCATGTATAGCAACAGTTTTTCTCACAGAATGTGCAGAACCTTATAATTCCACACATCATAATATTTCCACTTGTGCAGAAGTATGTAAGGACAAAATTTGGATTGGTTATGAGGTTGCTACTGTCAAACAGCTTGAAAATATTCATCTCTATGAGAATGAGGATGGAGAATGTGAATGGAAGATCATATTGTGAGTTGCAGTGAGAATAAAAGAAATTGGAATACTGCAAAAGGGGATGCAAGATGTGACTGAAAGTTGCAGGAAGGATGGGTATTAGCAGAAAACAGCTACTTTGATCTCTTACCTCCCTTCCTGTTTGCACTTCAATGTCATACTGTGATAAGAATTCTTTGGAGCGGAGAGCGATCTGCTCAGCCTGGCATTCAAGGGACTGAAACACAAGGACCAACTATGAATACCATGAGGAAATTGTAATCATACAGGACTTGCTGCTCTGTCAACCTTATCTTCCATAGGTTGACAGCTTTTCTTATTAAAACTAGATGCACATAAAGTCACAGGATAAACCAAGGGACACATGTTGCATTTATATTCAACAAAACACACCCTCCCTACACCAAATGGGTAACCTCACCCACCTTGACAAAAAAGGGAGATGGGACAGTAGCTACAATTTTCCTCCAACCTGCATAGTTTCCTGATTTGTAAATTCCACTCTATCCCTGATTCTTCATCGCAGAGTGTGGCAACAAATACACAAGAATGGAAGAGTTTCAAGAGATTGACTTGATACCATATAGCTCGAAATGAAATTTTCTAAAAAGTCTCAATACAACTACGGTTGAAGTTAATCCTCAGATATAAATGCAAGTCAGACCAGGAAGCTGGAGGAGATTCTGACTGCTGACAATGATGAAAATGAAAGGAAGCAGATCAGCTACAGTTACATTAAAACTGGTATTCAATTTTCTGGAAGTCAAAAATAGGACAAGGGTTGACAACCAAAACTGTCTATTTATTTATTGAGATACAACAGGTAATAGGCTCTTACAGCCCTTCAAGCTGTGGTCACGGGGAGAATGTCCAAACTCCTTCCAGGCAGCGGTGGGAATTGATCCCAGGTCACTTGTACTGTAAAGCGTCATGCTAACCACTACTCTACTGTGCTGCCCCAAACTGTTCCCATACATCTCTGCCTCCAGGGCGCTTCAGGATGCTTTGTTTTCGAATATACTTTTGGACAACAAATTAGATTCAGCCATGCAGATAGATCTCACAAGAGCACTTGAACTCTCTTACCAAGGTTGGATAATAAGCTGACCTCAGCCAGCATGAGGAACATAGGACCAGGCCCTAGCCTCGGCAATTTAGGGTCAATATATAAACAAGTTAGCCAGGTTTCTCAGCTTCCCACACCAGAAGATGATACCCATTTGAAAGACCATGGAAGTTATTTTATCTGTGGACAACTGAGTACAATTGGTGATAACAAATCAACTGCTCGATTTTGATAGGTGTAATTTTCTTTTGATTAGAATGAGAAGAGAAACTTTGAGCATGGTGTACAATTTTGATATTGGCTACTTGTTTAACACCACAGCCTAGAGATAATATAACCCATCCTGTGTGCTAACACAGATCCTGATGCAACTGAAGGAACCAGAGCCTGTTGACATTCATTGTGTGGGCAAATGCATGAGGAATGGTTCCATACATAGACTGCAGCAGTAAGCCTACCTGTCAAAGATCTCCATCTTCTGAAGACAAAAAAACGAAAAAGAAAAATGGATGAACTGTACTCACAAAATATTTTAAAAGCAACTGGCAGGGTGGCAATTAAAGCCAGGTCAAAACCTCTGTAAATACCCCAGATTACAACGGAACACAATAAGACACTGTTTGCTGCTGGCTTATGCTGGTCACTCACTGGAAGATAGGAACAAAAGTAGGCCATTCAGCCTATTTAGCTTGTTTTCTTTTGGCATCCAAAGAAATGATGGCTGTTTTATGCCTTTGCCCCATATCCCAAGATACCTTTACTGAACAAAAGTTGACCATGGCTCATTTTAAAGCTCATTTTCTAGTTATTACTGGAGCCACAGGATTCCTATGAAGGAATTAATCAAGGTTTCCACTACCTTTCATGTGAAAAACAGCACCTCCTGGATTCCTTCTCAAATGCCAAGACCTGATTTTAAGATTTTGGCATCTTGTTCCAAATTTCCAAAAAACTTTTTCTGAATCTACCTTCTAAATTGGTTTAGAATTTTAAATAGTTTGATCAGATCACACACCAGTTTTTCAAACTTGTGGCAATACTTAGCAAATTTACAATTTAATATAATGTAAAACTTTTAATCCAATATGATCCTGGTGAATTTGCACTGCAGACTTTCCATGAACATTTTTTCTTCCAGGAAACTGATAAAAAGGTTATTTAGGAACACTGTCTTCCCAATGCAGATCAGCATCTCCAAGTAAAAGTTGCTATGTTCGTTATTGACCATACATGTCATATTAGGTCAAGGTTATGGATTGTTGCTTTTAGATACAGATACAAACCTTACTTAGTTTAGGCCTGTCATAGGGCAGGTGTGTCTCCATCGTGCATATTACAATCCGCTCAGCGAAGCCTTCCTGCCTCAGTGTTTCTGCACAGACCAATCCAGCTGGACCTGCAGTGAATGAGTTATTATCAAAACAAACACAATTTCTAATTACAATAGAGTTCAACTTTAAGATGATAAATGTCCCAAACAGACCAATTGACAAATTGTTACCTAACCAATGAAGGAGATATTAGAAAATCAAACTATTGCACCTACACTAAAGCTAAAATAAGAAAATTGAAAAAGGTATGTTTTCATGATTTTCCCCAAGAAGCAGAGAGGAGTAAAGTGGTAGAGTTTAGGGACAGAATGGCAGCACTTGTACCCCAGATAGCAGAAGATGGAGCTACCATTAATAGATCATGGAGAGGGGAAGATGCTCAGATAGAAATACAAGCACACAATTTTCAGATAATTGTGGGCCTTTGAAAGCTATTGTGCTTATACAGATGGAGAACATCAGACAGGTGAGAGCAGTGACAGATTTCATTTTTAAAAAATGCCACTTGCTAAAGAGAAATTTAAAAAATAACAAATGCAGAAAATAACTCAGCAAATCAGGCAGCATCTGTGAAGATAAAAAAAAGTTAGCTCTTCAAGTTGATGACTCTTTTTCAAAGCCAAGGAAAGGTAAAGATCAACATGTTCGAACTTGCAGAGAAGGAACAGAGGGTGGAGACAATAGCAGGATTTTTGTGAAAGAGGAAGCCAGGAGAGAGCCTAAGATATACATTGGTAAACACGAGGAAATCTGCAGATGCTGGAAATTCAAAGAACACACACACAAAATGCTGGTGGAACACAGTCGGGCCAGGCAGCATCTATAAGGAGAAGCACTGTCAGGACGAAGGGTCTCGGCCCGAAACATCGACAGTGCTTCTCCTTACAGATGCTGCCTGGCCTGCTGTGTTCCACCAGCATTTTCTGTGTGTTGATATACATTGGTGGTGCCCACTTAATAGAGAATGGTGAAGGTTTGTTAAATACAAATGATCGATCTTAAAGAGAAGCAAATAGGAAATGAATGAAAAATGAGGAGACTGGAAAAAAACAGATAATAAAACGCATAAAGCTGGAATTACACCGAAGAAGCAAAACACCAAAAACAGAAATCTTCACGAAATGCAAAAAATGACTGAAATCCTGAGCAGGTCAGATAGCATCTGAAGAACATGAGAAGAACATTAATGTTCAGTAATAAGAAATATCCACTTTTGCTATAACCTGTAAGGCTAGATGCCTGAAACTGTCAAATTCAATGGCAAGTCCTGAGAGCTTTACTGTATCAAGTTGAAAGATGAGATGTTTATGCAGCATTTTACTGAAACAGTACAAGCGGCCAAAAGCAGAGAAATCAAGAAATAGCGTAGGATGAAGAGCAAAATGACAAATAACAGGACATTTACAGTAATCCTTGCCAATTCAATAGAGAGGTTTACAAACCACTGGGTCTTTTTTTTTGCCATTCTATAGATGTTTACCTACTGAATATTTCTAGCATTCTCTGATTTTATTTTAGATTTTCTGCATCAACACTGTTTGATACTTAATAGCTTTATTTTTCTCACTCCTGCTTTCATTATCTCATTTATTATAACCCTCAAGACAAGTTATTAGCGAATAACACACCTTCACCTCCCTCTCAAACAGCACCTGTTATTTTAGCCAATTAGGTTTTCTTGATCTTTACCATATCAATGAATCCTTTTCTTCTCACCACTCCTCCCTCTTCTTTGCAAAAAAACACATTTGAATCCCAGTACTTCTGAGAAGCCATTGCTCTAAAATTTCTACTGTTTCTCTCTCCACAAATATTACCCAATCTGAATCCTCCATTTTTATTTGAAATTCCACTCACTATACAGAGTGGAATTTAGTCAAATAAGTACCACATTCTTAGATCCTTTTGCAGGCTAAAGATAAAAGAGATAGGAAGCTCTAACACCTTAGTTCAAAATCCTTTTACAACATTATTGAGCAAAACCCTATTGATGTGCAATTTTTAATTATTTACTGAGCAAGTATCTATGACTTCTTACACACACTTCCATCACCCTTCACATAAAAATTTGATTAGAAACTTTCTTTTGAAAGACAAGATTAGTATTTTAAGCAATGTTCCTTTCATCAGATGGGAAAAAAATCTTTATCTACCTGACCAATTTCTTTAAAGATTCTTAAAATAAATTCAATCTTCCTTTACCTTTTCAAATTACTTTGAAGATCTGGTAAATAAACAAAAGAAGCCTGGTGTTAAAATACCCCTTTGAGTGTGCAATCTGTCAAGCCTGTGTTTATAATACTTCATTGTCTAGCCCTTGGGACCCTGGTAACATAAGTATGGTCAAGTATGACACAGTATACCCTTTTAGGTAAAAAGATGAAATCTGCACACAATTCTCTGAAAGCAGTCTCACCTAGGCCATACATAATTGTAATAAGCTACTTTATCACAATAAAAGCTAACTTGCTATTTGTATTTTTAACTGCCTGTTGCAGCTATATCTCTCTCCATAGTGTACAGTAGTCTGGCCTGCCATTAGAAACATGTAACACACACAAAGAAGCATAATCTAATTCTAGCTGCAGCATTACTTCAAAGTTAATTTGTCCTCTATCCAGAGATGCCACCTAGCCTGCTTAGTGTTTCCAGTATTTGCTACTTTTATTTAAGATTTCCAGCATCTGTGGATTTTTGGTTTACATTTCAGTGACTTATGTCGAGGAGACCCTATTGTAATGAGAGATGCAGAGGAACTGAATGCGTATTTTGTATCAGTCTTCACAGTGGAAGATGTCTGCAGTATAACGGACATTCAAGAGTGTCAGAGAAGTGAAGTTTGTGCAGTGAAAATTATGACTGAGAAGGTGCTCAGGAAGCTTAATGGTTTGAGGATGGATAAATCTCCTGGACCTGATGGACCTCAGGTTCTGTAGGAAGTAGTTGGAGAAATTGTGCAGGCATTAACGATTATCTTTCAAAAATCGATAGATTCTGACATTGTACCAGATGACTGGAAAATTGCAAATGTTGCTCCACTATTTAAGAAGGGTGGGAGGCAGCAGAAAGGAAACTATAGACCTGTTAGCCTGACATCAGTGGTTGGGAAGTTGTTGGAATCAATTGTTAGGGATGAGATTACAGATTACCTGGAGGCACATGACAATATAGGCCAAAGCCAGCATGGTTTCCGGCCTGACTAACCTACTGCAATTCTTTGAGGAACTTACAGGCAGGGTAGACAAAGGAGATGCAGTAGACGTGGTGTACTTGGATTTTTATAAGGCCTTTGACAAGGTGCCACACGTGAGGCTGCTTAGCAAGATAAGAGCCCATGGAATTACAGGGAAGTTACTAGCAAGGGTCGGCAGAAAACACAGTGTGAATAAAGGGATCCTATTCTGGCTGGCTGGTTCCACAGGGGTCGGTGTTGGGACCTGCTTTTTACGATGTATGTTAATGATTTGGATGATGGTATTAATGGATTTGTGGCTAAATTTGCCAATGATACAAAGATAGGTGGAGGAGCGGATAGTGCTGAGGAAACAGAGAGCCTGGAGAGAGACTTAAATAGTTTAGGGGAATGGGCAGAGAAGTGGCAAATGAAATACAATGTTGGAAAGTGTACGGTCATGCACTTTGGTGAAAAAAATAAATGGGCAGACTATTACTTAGATGGGGAGAAAATTCAAAATGCAGAGATGCAAAGGGACTTGGGAGTCCTTGTGCAAGATACCCTAAAGGTTAACCTACAGGTTGAGTCAGTTGTGAAGAAGGTGAATGCAATGTTGGCATTCATTTCTAGAGGTACAGAGTATAAGAGCAGGGATGTGATGTTGAAACTCTATAAGGCACTCGTGAGACCACAGTTGAAATATTGTGTGCAGTTTTGGGCTCCTTATTTTAAAAAGGATATACTGACATTGGAGAGGGTTCAGAGAAGATTCACGAGAATGATTCCAGGAATGAAAGGGTTACCATATGAAGAACGTCTGGTAGCTCTTGGGCTGTATTCCCTGGAGTTCAGGAGAATGAGGGGGGATCTCATAGAAACATTCCAAATGTTAAAAGGCCTGAACATATTAGATATTGCAAAGTTATTTCCCATGGTAAGGGATTCTAGGACAAGAGGGCATGACTTCAGGATTGAAGGACGTCTATTTAGAATTGAGATGCGGAGAAACGACTTCAGTCAGAGGGTGGTAAATCTGTGGAATTTGTTGCCACGAGTGGCTGTGGAGGCCAAGTCATTGGGAGTACTTAAAGCAGAGATGGATAGGTTCTTGATTAGCCAGGACATCAAAGCGTATAGGGTGAAGGCAAGGGAGTAGGGATGACTGAAAGAATTGGATCAGCCCATGATTGAATGGCGGAGCAGGCTCGATGGACTGAATGGCCTACTTCTGCTCCTATATCTTATGGTCTTATGAACACATTGAACAGCAACATTTAATTAATCAGTCACCTATTTCTAAAATATTCTGCTTTCTGTGCATATAAGTTCCACAGAAAGCACATTTTCCATGTAATATTCTATCAGCCATCTTCTTGCTCACTCAGTTTGTTTATATTCACTTCAAACTTCTTTACATACCCCTCATTATTCAAAATCCCACCTAGCTTTTCAACTTGGGAAGTATAACACATAGTTCCCTCAGCCCAAACATCCATTCTTGCTGTAACCTAGCCACCTCCTACCAATTCAACCTGAATCTATTTATTCCCACTCCCTGCTTTTCGTGTGTTAACTAATTCTCTATCCATATGCTATGATCATGTC
Source organism: Hemitrygon akajei (assembly GCF_048418815.1). NCBI lineage: Eukaryota > Metazoa > Chordata > Chondrichthyes > Myliobatiformes > Dasyatidae > Hemitrygon > Hemitrygon akajei. The sequence goes on along the minus strand of NC_133137.1, from coordinate 2,569,421 downwards.
AAAACATTACCCCTAACTCCACTTTCTGGGGTCTTGCTGTCCAACCTCCTGAGTGGCACAACACTGAAGGCCTTCTGAAAGTGTAAATGCAAAACATACATTGATTCTTTATTATTTAATCTACTAATTAAAGCCACAACGAATTCTAATAGATGACTCAAATACAATTTCCCTCTTAAAAATTCATTCTGAAAGTTTTATATAAATGCAATTTCTTCCTTTTGGTGCAGTCCACATCACTTTCCCTTGCCCAATGTATGGCATGGTTTCACATGTGTGTTATCCTGTCTTGAGAACTTACCTGCCCCAATGATAAGCACATCGGTGTTGCTGAAACTGTTGTCACTCAAATTCGAACACCTGGCCATCCATTTCACCCGTTTCTGTGACTGGAGAGCCTGAGGTCAAAAGGGTAGAAGTCACAATAATGAGAGTATTGTAAAGAGAAGGGTTTCTTCATACTTGTTCACTATCATAGCTGCACACTACAGAGAAGCAGATCAGTGGTACAATGGTGCAAGAGATCACATTATCACAGGAAGCAAATAGGTATCAGTATTCTCAGCAATACTCTCTCTGTCATCACGCTTACCAACACATGAATGATAAAGTGCAAATAAGATACACAAGAATGTTGCAAGGCTTCAAGGGCCTGAGTTTCAGGGAGACATAGAGAAGTACGGGCCCTTGGGTCCACAATGTTGTGCAGACATTTTAACCTACTTCAACATCAATCCAATACTTCCATTCCACATAGCCCTCTTTCATCTGTGTGTTTATCTAAGAGTTTCTTAAATCCCTGCAGAACACCACTAGTCACCAACCTCCAGGCAGAATATGCTCCACCTACAACACCATCTGTGGACAAGCCCATTCTGAATCTACACAGTTAAGTTTCTCTGGATCGGACTTCCGGTAAGATGGCGATTGTTTAGTTGCTCCGAACTTTTGCTCTGTTATTCTTCTTACCTTTGCACTATGTGTCTCCCTTCTTAAACCTTAGTTAGGTATTTTATTAGTTCTCTTCTACCTGCCTGCAAACACATCTATCTTATAATGGCTACCAAAAGTACTAAAACCGGGAAAAAGGAAACTTCTACGGCTTTGTCGGCTGACATTCTCGCTGTTCTGGAACAACATCGACAAGATACTTTAATGGATTTTAGAAGTGAATTTAGAACTTCTTTCAACCAGCTGAATGTCAAACTGGATCAGATTAATGCTAGAGTGGATGATCACGCTGAACATTTATCTCGCATTGATGTAACTTCTGAAGATTTAAAACGCCATGTTCAATATCTTGAAACTCTCTGCTCCAACCTAGAGAAGAATAGTAAACTTTTTTCCAAAATGGTGGATCTTGAAAATCAGAGCAGACATTGCAATCTACGAATTCTTGGTTTGCCAGAGGCCACCGAAAAGGGCTCTCCCGTTGAATTTTTTTCCAAGTTTCTCTGTGAGATTTTCGGGAAAGAATTTTTTCCGACTCCACCTGAGCTTGAATGGGCACACAGGATCTATGTTCCTCGAGCAATTCTGGGTTCCCGCCCACGGCCAATTATTTTATGCTTTCATCAATACCAGGTGAAAAACCGTTTGATTATGGAGGCACGCCGCAGAGGTACTTTTGCCTTTTAAAATACGGTCATTCGTTTAGTGGAGGATTTCGCCCCCCAGGTTCTGAAGATGCGTGCTGAGCTTAAAGGTGTAATGAAAGTGCTTTTTGATCGCGGATTCAGACCCTCTCTCCGAAATCCAGCCGATCTTCGAATTACGCTTACTACTGGAGATTATAAGTGGTTTAAATCAGTGAAGGAGGCTGAGGCGTTTGTTGGAAGTCTTCCAGCCACCTCGTCTTCTTCGGAACCGGCCTGACCTTCTAAAATGGTTGATAAGTATTTCTCGAAGTAAAACTATTTTTTCCGAACTCAGACTTTACTTGAATAATTCAGTCATTATCTATTGAAACTCTAAGGGCTGTAGTCAATCTCTCCCTGGACTTGGTGCATTTTTTCTAAATAGATAATTTAAGTTTAATGTTTCTCTGCGAACAAATAGATTTTACCTGTGTAATCTATTTTATTTTTGTATAACCTTATCTATAGAGAGCTACAATTGTCTTTAACTTGTTTTGGAGGTTTGGAGTTTTTATTGAAGACCTCCCTGTTGGTTGATTCATAGTTTAAGTTTTGCTTTTTTTTTCTGTAAATGGTTGATAAGGACTATCTTTGAATTTTATAATTTCCCCCTTTTCTCCCTCTTTTTTTTCTTTTAATCTTTTATAATTTTTTCGCAGGTAGGTTAGTTTTAGTTTTCTTCTGATTTTCTTTGTATTAAGTTTTATACTTCTATTGAAGTTGTTCCTATTTATAATTCTGTTTTCTAGTGCATAAATTAGTTATTATTTGTTATATTATTTATACGGAACTTTTGTTAACGACACAGAACTGGAAGTCATACTTGGGTTAATTTTTTTGGTAGAGCTAGCTGCTTTTTTAGGTAGCCGTCTAATTTTGGGTTGCGAGGGGGAGTGGATTCTCCAGTTCCAACACTATTCATTGTTTCTTTTGTTTTCCTTTGTTATTCAGGACATGTCTCTGTTTTGATTCTACGGATCTATGTTTACATTTTTGCTCCCTGACTGTTATTGTACTGCTTGATTTTTTATATGCCTGCTACCTTCTATGCACTAACAATTGATAATGGTTAATTCACTTAAATTTGTGAGCTGGAATGTAAAGGGATTGAATCATCCTGTTAAAAGAAGGAAGGTCTTCTCGCATATTAAACAACTCAAAGCTGACATTGCTTTCCTTCAAGAAACTCATATTCGTAGTTTTGATAATTCTCGGCTTCTGTCAAAGTGGGCGGGTCAGCATTTTCATTCATCCTTTGCTGCCAAAGCTAGGGGGAGTCTCCATCCTTATTAATTCAAATATTCCTTTTGAACTCCATAATAAGATATCTGATACAAATGGCCATTTTATTATTGTTTCTGGTAAATTATACAATACTAAGGTTGTACTAGCAAACCTGTATGCTCCCAATTTTGATGATGTTAATTTTTTTGAACGTTTTTTCTCCTCGCTACCAGATTTAAACTCATACTCTCTTATACTGGGTGGCGATTTCAATTGTTGGTTAGATCCTAATTTGGATCGATCGTCCTCTGTTACTAGACTACTTACTAAATCTGCCTTAGCTATCCACTCTTTTCTAATTATGGTATCTCTGATATATGGCGTTTCCTTCATCCCACTAAGAGAGACTACTCTTTTTTTTCACATGTTCACCATTACTAGAATTGACTACTTTTTATTCGATAATCAACTTATTCCATTTGTCTATTCCTGTGACTATCAGAGTATACTGATTTCTGACCATGCCCCAATTACTTTGTCTTTAAATTTTCCTGGTCTCCCTCAGAGGAATAAACACTGGCGTTTTGACTCGACTTTATTATCGGATGATGATTTTCTAAAATTTATTAAGGATCAGATAACCTTTTATTTTAACACCAATACATCATCTGAAATGTCATCCCAGATTGTCTGGGATGCCATGAAAGCATATTTGAGGGGTCAAATAATCTCCTATACAGCAAATCTTAATAGAAAGTCCTGTGCAGATCGATTAGACCTCATTAATCAGATTAAAGAATTGGATCAACTGTATGCTCAAACTAAGAATCCTGAATTATACAAGAAGCGTGTAGAACTTCAAACTAAATTTAATCTTCTGTCTACTCAACCTGTCGAACGCCAACTTCTTGAAAGTAAGAGTCGCTTCTATATTCATGGTGACAAATCTGGTAAATTTCTAGCCAATCAGCTGAGACGTTCCAAAGCCAAACAACATATTACAAAGATCCGGAAGGAGAATGGAGACTTTACATCGGATCACTTAGAAATCAATGACGCATTTAAAATTTTCTATTCTCGACTTTATTCCTCTGAATCTTTGAATGACAATATCTCTGTTGATCACTTTTTAAATAATCTGAATATTCCTTCGCTTTCATCTGATTTTAAAGCTAAACTTAATGTGCCTATTTCATCAGAAGAAATATCTTTTGCAATTTCTGCATTGTCTTCAGGGAAATCTCCTGGACCTGATGGGTTCCCCGTAGAATTTTATAAATCATTCTCTTCACTTCTTTCCCCTCAGTTATTCTCAGTATTATCTGACTCGTTTAATTACGGTAAATTGCCACCCTCTTTTAATGAGGCATCTATTATTCTTTTATTAAAAAAGGGTAAAGACCCAACAGAGTGTTCCTCGTATAGGCCGATTTCTTTGCTCAATGTTGATGTTAAAATCTTGGCCAAAGTTTTGGCTTATAGATTAGAAACTGTTATCCCCTCTATTATTTCTGATGATCAAACTGGTTTTATTAAAAACCGTCTTCCTTTTTTTAACATTCGGCATTTATTTAACATTTTATATTCACCTCCAACTGGGATTCCTGAATGTGTTATTTCCCTCGATGCGGAGAAAGCATTTGATTGTATAGAGTGGAACTACCTTTTTGCAGTTTTAGAAAAATTTGACTTCGGTCAAAGTTTTATCTCTTGGATTAAATTGCTGTATTTGTGTCCTACTGCCTCTGTTTTGACTAATTTTCAGAAATCCCAGTTATTTAACCTCAAACGTGGCACCCGCCAGGGATGCCCTTTAAGTCCCTTTCTCTTTGATTTGGCTATAGAACCTTCGGCGATAGCATTTCGAAATTGTCCTGAATTGACCGGGATTTGGAGAGGGGGTGTTGAGCATAGAGTTTCTCTTTATGCTGATGACTTATTACTTTTTCTTTCAAATCCGTCTACATCCTTACCTCCAATGTTTTCACTTCTTGATCAGTTTAGCCAGTTCTCTGGCTATAAACTTAATTTACATAAGAGCGAACTTTTCCCAATTAATAAAGAAGCACAAGAATTAACATTTCGTGATCTCCCTTTTAAAGTAGTTCATAATCAATTTACTTATCTTGGGATTACAGTCACAAGGAAGTTTAAAGATCTCTTTCGTGAAAATTTTGCCGATCTTTCATATACTATAAAACAGAGTCTGTTACAATGGTCACCTCTATCTATGTCTTTGGTAGGTCGTATCAATTTTGTTAAAATGTATGTTCTCCCTAAACTTTTATATTTATTTCAATCAATCCCAATTTTTATTCCTAAATCTTTTTTTGATTCCTTAGACTCTATTATTTTGTCATATCTGTGGAAGAATAAGCGCTCTAGAATTAATAAAGTTTATCTCCAAAAATCTAAAAAAGAGGGTGGCATGGCTTTACCTAACTTTCGTTTATATTATTGGGCAGCCAATATACGTTGTGCTACCTTTTGGTCTTTTTTCCATGGCCAACCCAAGTGCCCTAATTGGGTGGCAATGGAGTTGAGTTCCACTAAAGATTTATCTATCTCTGCACTTCTTGGCTCTGTACTCCCTAGTAGTTTGTCCAGATTAATTGTTAATCCTCTTGTTAGACACACTTTGCGTATATGGGCTCAGTTTAGGAAGTTTTATGGTTTCCATGGTTTTTCCTTTTCTAGCCCTATCTTACATAATCACCTTTTTTTACCTACTACGTATGATTCAGCATTCCATGATTGGTATAGGAAGGGCATTAGACATTTTGAAGATCTTTTTATTGATAATCGCTTCGCATCTTTTCAACAGCTCTCTGCTAAGTTCAATCTGCCCAATGCTCATTTTTTTAGATATCTCCAAATTAGACACTTTATTAATCCTTTAATTCCTAACTTCCCTGAAATGCCTGAGAAAAATGTTATGGATTTATTTCTTTCTATTAATCCACTAGGTAAAGGTTTAATATCATTTATTCGTGATAAATTAGCATCCTTACGGCGTGCCCCTGTGGATAAAATTAGAATGGCTTGGGAGCATGATTTAAATATCTCCTTATCTGATGAGACTTGGGATTCGATTCTCAAATCAGTTAATTCAACCTCTCTTTGCGCTTGCCATTGCCTTTTACAGTTTAAGATTGTTCATAGAGTCCATATGTCTAAATCTAAACTATCCCGATTTTACCCTAACATCAGTCCTCTCTGTGATAAATGCAAAAGGGGCAAGGCCTCTCTCATTCATATGTACTGGTTTTGTCCTAGCTTGGAGAAATTTTGGAAAGACGTCTTCATAACGTTATCTTGTATTCTGAATAACCACCTAGAACCTAACCCTTTAATTGCTTTGTTCGGTTTTTTGGGTGAGACAGATTTACGTCTGAGTTCGACTAAGTGTCGAATATTATCTTTTGCTTCTCTCCTGGCTAGACGTTTAATCCTCCTCAGAGGGAGGGATGTTGCCCCGCCCACGCATGCTCAATGGCTTAACGATATTATGTCCTGCTTAGACCTTGAAAAAATTCATTATTCAGTTCTTAATTCGGATACAAAGTTCCATAAGGTCTGGGGACCTTTTATTGAGTATTTTCATAACCTTCCTCTTAACTAAGGTTTTTTTTTCGGTCCCTTGCTTTCAGCTCCTTTTTTGTTGGTAGTAGGCATTAATATCTTCTGTTGCTAAGTGTATTTACAGTTTTGGGGGTTTGAATGTCCTGATGTATACTCTCTAGATTGTGTTGTGGTTGGTCTGGAGTTCTTTTTTGTTGCGGGGCTTGGGGAGGATACTAATTTTACATATCTTCAATTTGGGTGCTTTCTCAATTATCTTCTTTTGTATTATATTATTATTGTATGTTTATTTTTGCACTGTATTAATGTTCTTCATTTCGATCTGGGTTTTTTTTTATCTGTAGCGATGTAGAAAATGTATAAAAAAACTAATTAAAAAAAAAAGTTTCTCTGGATCCCATGCCTCCTGAGCCTATCATGAAGAACTTTGTCAAATACCTCACTAAAATCCATGTACGACTACATTCCACTCCTCGAACTTCATCAATTTATTTTATCAGAGTCGAACTTTTGAACTGCCTGTACAACCTGTCAATTTTGCAGTGTGAACTGAAGGTGTAGGACGGTTGCAGCGTGCATGTACAAGCCAAACTGAGGAGGTGGGGCTCGCGCCTGAGAGCGGGAAACTAGCCAACATCTGGCTGCTGGAACGGACTTTGAGGTGATTCGAAGAGGCAGAGCTGAGATGAGGCAAAATCGAAGGGGCGGGGGGCACAGTACCAAGAGCAAGGTACAAGTTGAGGTTTGACCGATTTAAGAGCTGGGCCGAATTAGAAAGGTTGAGTATGGGACAAATTGAGACAGCAAGTCCCGGGCCCGAGAACATATCAAAGCAACAGGGCCAGGGTCTAAGAGTGAGGAACAACATGCTGCTTGGCCAATTTAAGAACCAGGCCAGATTGAAAAGGTTCAGGTGTCAGGGCTGGAGGTGATAGGCGGCGTTCAGCTCGCTGCTCAGCGAGGTTTACTTATCTCTCTGCTGAACTGAGACTGTGGTCTGCAACTAATGGGCTCCTGGATCGGATGCAGTGATGACTGGCTTTGTGGCTGTGGGGTACAAATGAGGTACTTGAGGACTTTAAGAAATGCAAGAGAACATCTAAGAAAGAAATCAGGAGGGCTAAATGAAGGCCTGATGTTGCTCTAACAGATAAGATGAAAGAGAATCTTAAGGGCTTCTACAGATATTTTAAGAGCAAAAAGAATGGCAGTCTATGCATGGAGCCAAAAGTGATGGGACTTTTAAATGGACTTTTTGCATTTGTATTTACTTGGCAGATGGACACACAGATAATAGAAGTGAGTCAAAGCAGCAGCAAGACCACAGACCCTATATGGATTACAGAGGAAGAGGTGTTTGCTGCCCTGAGGCAAATTAAAGTGGACAAATCCCCAGAGCCTGACAAGGTGTTCCCTCAAACCTTGTGAGAGGCCAGTGCAGAAATTGCAGGGGCCCAAGCAGAGATATTTAAATCATCCTTAGTGACAATGAGTTACCAGCAGATTAGAGGATAGCTAATGTTGTTCTACTGTTTAAGAAAGGCAGTAAGAATAAACCAGGAAATTATAGGTCCGTGATCCTGACATCAGTAATGGGAAAGTTATTGGAAGGTATTCTAAGAGACCAGAGATTGAGTACTTGGATAAACAGGGATTGATTTGGGAAGTCAGCATGGTTTTGTGTGTGGTAGGTCGTGTCTAACCAACCTTATAGAGTTTTTCAAGGAAGTTACTAGGAAAGTTGATAAAGGGAAGGCAGCGAATGTTGACTACATGGACTTCAGCAAGGCAGTTACTTGGAATTCATGATGAGATAGTAAATCAGTCAGTTTGGATTTGCAAAAACATCTCCTTCAAACTCTCCATCAGCACAGGAGCACCGCAGGGATATGTACTTAGCCCCTGCTCTACTTGCTTTACAGCTATGACTGTGTGGCTAAGTTCAGCTCCAACACCATATACAAATTTGCTGATGACACCGCTGTTGTGGGCTGTAGGTTCCTAAGGTTGTCATAGTGGGGATAAGCTCCCACTACCTATAAAGTGCTCCAAACAGCATGCAACTCTAAAAGCCTCTGACAACTAAGTCCAACTCTTGGCCTTCACATATGGCTTAGTTACTAGGCCTGGCGGAACTGTTTCTACTGACAAGAGAAGGGGCAAAGGAGGACCACTGGTGCCTCAAAACCAGTTGCAGATCTGGTTTCGCGCAGATGGGGCTCGTCAGTCTTGGTCAGTAGCCTGCCTAGGAGAAGGAAAACTCTGATTTTTAAACCTCCGCTGCCTTGTGGCCATACCCACCCATGGGAAAGGCTTTGGGAGTAAACCCTGAGGAAGAAATCTGGAGCCAGGGTCCCTAAGGCAGTTTGATGTTGCTTACAACTTCAATCTGGCAACCTCTGCAACAACACTGGTGCTAAGCTGTATCGACGCTTGCCCTTCCCTTGGACTACATCAGTGACGTGGAGAGGGGGAACCCGGTGCATGGGCAACAGCCAGTTCTTCAAATCTTCCCGCCCAGACTTGCTCCCTGGAGAGGACACAGTCCACCAGAGGTGCAATGCCATGATCCCCTGGGATCAACGGCTGCCTACTAATGTGGGCTGTATCAAAGGAGGTGATGAATCAGCATACAGGAGGGATATTGAAAACTTGGCTGAGTGTGTAATAACAACCACCTGTCACTCAATATCAATATGACCAAGAAACTGATCGTGGACTTTAGGAGAGGGAAACCAGAGGTCCATGAGTCAGTCTGCATTGGAGGATCAGAGGTGGAGAGGGTCAGCAACTTTAAATTCCTGGGTGTCACTATCTCAGAAGACCTGTCCTGGATCCATCATATAAACATAATTGTGAAGAAAGCATGACAGCGCTTGTACTTCCTCAGGAGTCTGTGGAGGTTCGGCATGACATTGAAAACCTTGACAAACTTCTACAGATGTGTGGTGGAAAGTGTGCTGACTGGCTGCATTAGAGCCTGGTATGGGAACACAATGCCTTTGAGCGGAAAATCCTACAAAGTGGATTCGGCTCAGTGCATCATGGGTAAAACCCTCTCAACCACTGAAACCATCATGGGTAAAACCCTCTCAACTACATGAAATATTGCCATGGAAAAGCAGCATCCATTATCAAAGATCCTTACCACCCAGGCCATCAGGTAGAAGGTACAGGTGCCTCAGGACTTGAATCACCAGGTCAAGAACAGTTACTACCCCTCAAACATCAGGCTCTTGAACAAAAGGGCATAAGTATACTCATTTAAGGACTATTTTATCTTGTTATTTTATGCTTATTATTTATTGCTATTTATTTATATCTGCACTTACAGTTTGTTGTCCATTGACCCCTGGTGACATGTATGTACGCTGACAATAAATTTTACTTTGAATTTTGAATTGGATTAGACATTCGCTTTGTGGGAGAAGCCAGAGAGTGATAGTAAATAGTTGCCTCTCTGACTGGAGGCCTGTGACTAGTGGAGTGCCACAAGGATTGGTGCTGAGTTCTTTATTGTTTGTCAACTACTGTACAGGTAGGCCTCCGTTAGTCTCAATAGACCATGGATTTGCGCCTTGGAAAGTTTCCAGGGCACAAGCCTGGGCAAGGTATTTTTTATGGAAGACCGGCAGTTGCCCAAGCTGCAAAGTCTCCCCTCTCCACGCCACCGATGTTGTCCAAGGGAAGGGCATTAGGACACATACAGCTTGGCACCGGTGTCGTCACAGAGCAATGTGTGGTTAAGTGCCTTGCTCAAAGACACGCACACAGCTTCAGCCAAGGCTCGAACTAATGACCTTCAGATCACTAGATGAACACCTTAACCACTTGGCCACACACCAACACCAACTACTGTATCTCAAAGATCTGAATGATAATGTGGTTAACTGGATCAGCAAATTTGCAGATGACACCAAGATTGGGGGTGTAGTAGAGAGTGAGGAAGACTATCAAAGCTTGCAGCAGGATTTGGACCAGCTGGAAAAAGGGGCTGAAAATGGCAGAGAGAATTTAATACAGAGAAGTGTGAGGTGTTACAAGTGTTGCACTATGGGTGGCCAACCAGGGTAGGTATTATACAGTGAACGGTGGGGTATTGAGAATGCAATAGAACAAAAGGATCTGGGAATACAGGGCCATAATTCATTGAAACTGGTAGCAGAAAGCTTTTGGCACATTGGCCTTCATAGATTAAATTATTAAGTACAGGAGTTTAGATGTTATGTTGAAGTTGTCTAAGACGTTGGTTAGGCCTAATTTGGAGTACTGTGTGCAGTTTTTGTCTCCTACCTACAGGAAAGATGTAATAAGATTGAAAGAGTCCAGAGAAAATTTACAAGGATGTGGCCAAGACTGGAGGGCCTGAGTTATTAGGAAAGACTGAATAGGTTAGATCTTTATTCCTGAGACTGTAGAAGATTGAAGGGAGATTTGATAGAGGTATACAAAAGTATGAGGGGTATAGATAGGGTAAATGCAAGCAGGCTTTTTCCACTGAGGTTGGATGAGACTGCAGCGAGAGGTTATGCGTTAAGGGTGAAAGATGAAATGTTTTAAGGAAACGTCTTCACTCAGACATTGATGTGAGTATGGAAATAGCTGCCAGTGCAAGTGATGAATGCGATTTCAATGTTTAGGAGAAGTTTAGTCAGGTACATGGATGGAAGGGGCATGGAGGGCTATGGTCCAGGTACAGTCAACAGGACTAAGCAGTTTTTAATGGTACAGCATGTACTAGATGGGCCAAAGGGCCTGTTTCTGTTCTGTAGTTTTCTATGATTCTATGACCCTATGGAGATTTTAGTGGAGTTGAAGTCTGCAAAAGCTGCAAATTTCTGAATTACTTCAGAGGAGCCACTCCAATGCAATGCAAAAGGGAGCAATTACTACACCATACAGAAAATGCTGGATGAACTCAGCAAGTCAGGCAGCATCTGTAGAGGGGAATAGACAATTGACATTCAGGCCAAGACCCTTCATTGGGACTGGAAAGCAAAGTTCCCTCCCCCACCCACCCATTTTCCCTTTCACCTGGTCTCACCTATACCTGCTAATTTGTACTCCTTCTCCCCCCTCCTGCCCCTTCTTATTCTGGCTCTGCCCCTTTCTTTCCACTCCTGATTCATGGACATTCAATGGATTTTGATCTGCTTAATCTAAATAAAAGGTGAAAATTTCATTCAATTGGTCTGGGATTGGATTCACTCCAAAAACAAAGACTAAACTGCAGATTTCATATGGAGATTGTGTTACCTGTTTACTTGCTCGCACCATTACTTTCTCCTTCTCAATTCTGACCTGTGAAAAGAAACATCATTGTTAGAGTATATCCGTAAATGACATATATAGATGAACACCGAAAGGCCCAGGCAGTGTTCCCATAAGAACTGAGGTAGCATGGCCATATACAGTGTGCTCACAGGGAAGGACGTTAAATAACTGAAGAAGAAAGTATATGCTATTAGCATGAAATGAAGTAAGATGGACGGAGGCTGAGCACTAAGTGGTGGTTCTATAGTATGCTGAGTTAACCCTAACCCTAATGCAAGGGCCAGATATGATTTGAATCTGCACCCTCAGCTTTATGTCATCTGTGGAAGGCACAGCTCCATTCATTTAAATGGTCACCAATTTACACCACCTAAGGTCAACAAAAGCAAGTGTTTTTATTGTTTCACAGTATTTTAATTAAAATCAGTATTTCTAATTAATTTATGTGATTGCATAATTTTAATGCTTTAGCAATTGGATGTTTATCAAATGTTTCTAATTCTCTCTGATGACTACTTTGCCTCTTGCAATGTTCACAGCTGCAGAAATGTCAGGACAGTGGGAAATGTGTAGTGCACAAGCTAAAGTCAGCAGTGGTGTGTCCTGCATGAGGCGCTCACACAGTGCAAAGTGTATGCAGTCCTATACACAACATTTCAACTAAACTACCACAGTACATTTGGGGGTCTGATCTAATCTTGGAACAGCAGAAGAATGGAGGTGGGAGATATTGAATCAAGCAGGGGAGTGTTTTTTTTTACCACACTACTTATGTCAATTCCTGACATATACAGTAAATACTGGCCTGGGCTCCAAAAGAGAGCTCCTCTGCATTTCTTTGAAACAGCATCAAGAGATTCCAGAGATTCATTGAGTTGTGCAACACAGAAACAAGCCTTTCAGACTGACTTGTCCAGGCTGACTAAGATGAATATATCTAAACTAATTCCACTTGCCCACATTGAGACATATCCCTCTATACCTTAATCTATCTATGCACCTGTCTAAATATTTTTAAATGTTGTAATTGCATGTGCCTCTACCACCTTTTCTGGCAGCTCATTCCATATAACCCGCCATCCTCTACATCAGGGGTTCCCAACCTGGGGTCCATAGATCCCTCGGTTAATGGTAGGGGTCCATGGCATACAAAAAGGTATTCCATCTGGGTAGCAACATCTTATATCCTGTCTGGGTAGCTTCCAACCTGGTGGTATGAACAGCAATTTCTCGAACTTCTGGTAATGGTTCCATCCTCACTTCACCATTCCCCATCCCCCCTCCCTCTCTCACCTTGTCTCCTTGCTTGCCCATCGCCTCCCTCTGGTGCTCCTCCTACTTTTCTTTCTTCCATGGCCGTCAGTCCTCTCCTATTAGATTGCCCCTTCTCAAGCCCTGTATCTCTTTCACCAATCAACTTCCCAAATCTTTACTTAACCCCCCCCCCCCCCAGTTTCAGCTATAATTTTGTGTTTCTCCCTCCCCTCACCTCACCTTCTAACTCTGACTCCTCATCTCTTTTTGTCCAGTCCTGTTGAAGGGTCTCGGCCCAAAACATTGACTGTACTCTGTTCCATAGATGCTGCTTGGGCTGCTGAGTTCCTCCAGCAGTTTGTGTGTGCTGCTTGGGAACTCCTGCTCTAGATGAAAAACTTTCTCCTTTTTCTCCTGAAAGTCCAAGTAACATCCTTGTGAACCTTTTCTGCATCTTCTCTAACATAATCACATCCTTCCTCTGACAAGGAAACTAGACCTGCAAACAATACTCCAAGTGTGGTCTAACCAACTGTAACATGACGATTCCAAATCTGCATTCTCTTGTGTCCCAACACCTGTACACATTGCCATAGACCATGAAGGCAAGCATGCCATTGCCTTTTCCATCTGCCCATCGACCTTTATTGCCTCTTCCAGGAAACTATATATTTGTCTCCTTGGGTCTCTCCCCAGAGTCCTGCTATTCTCTGAGTATGCAATGGTCTGTTTAAGTTCCCAAGATACTTCACTTCAAATTTGTCTGGATTCAGTTCCATTAGCCATTCCCTTGCAAGCTTTCCCATTTAGTCACGATCCTGTTGTAAACATAGGCAATCTTCATCACTGTCCAATATACCTCTAATTTTGGTGGCAAATGCAAACTTACTTATCATACCACCTATATTCACATTGATATCATTAACATATATGACAAACAACACAGGACCCAGCCTCATTTCTTGTGACACACCACTGGTCACAACCCTCTACTATCACCCTCTGACTCCTACCACCAAGACAATGTTGTACCCAATTGGCTAGCTCATCCGGGATCCTATGTGTTCTAACACAGTGAACCTGCCTATCATGCAGGACCTTGTCAAGTGAAGAATGTCTACTGCCCTGTACTCGTCAATCTTTTTGTTCACCTCTTCTAAAAACTCTCAAATTTGTAAGGCATGATTTTCTGCACACAAAAACTATGCTGCTTGTCCTTAATCAGCTCCAAATACAAATGAGTCCTGTCTCTCAAAGTCATTCGTTTTACAGTTACTGGCGTAAGGCCTTCAGTTTCTGGGCATATGCTTGCAGCCCTTCTTAAATAAAGGCACAACATTTGCCATCTGCCAGTCTTCTAGTATCTCACCTGTGACTAACAAAGGTACAAGATTCTCTGCCAGGGCCTTAGCAATTGCGTCCCAATATTAGGACTTCAGTGCAAGCTCTCTTTCTATAGAAGATACCCACACTGGTACAACTTTCCTGGAAGTAATTGTATCCAAGTGTCTCAAAGATTAAAACACCCAAATCAGAGCGGAGACCAAACCGGTGACATTGTAGGCAGTTTTGTACGGGATTAAGTGAGCATTTGTTGCAGCACAAGAAGATAGCCAAGCGTTACCTGAAACTTTGGTAAACTATCTAATCCAGGAAAATCTTCAATATCACCAGTTGCAACATTAAAACAAGCCCCATGCCATGGGCAACGAACTCTCCCATTAGTTAAAACACCTGAGAATTGAAATTAATTTCAATTATAATATGTTCATTTTCCTGCTGAGTCATAAAAAAGTAGTTTTATTCTGTTTATAATTTATGATAGAACACTGTATGAAACACTTTATATCGAAGGGGTATTGTGGTGGGTTATAGGAGTAATTATACCCATATGTCACTGTGCAGCTGCAGGTTATTCTAATGTCAGATTGATTGTGCACCCAGTACCTTCTGAGAAATAAACATATCAGTCTATCAAGTGTTGTGTAGCTTGAATGTGCCTTAGTTTTATTTTAAATAATTCATTCCATAGATGGGGCAAGGCCAGCATTTATTGCTTTGTAAAGGTGACAGTGAGAACTGGAGCAATCCTTGTGATGAAGGTACCCCTTCAGTGTTACTAGGAAAGGGATTCCATTACTCCAATTCAGCAGTAATGAAGGAACAGCAATTTATATTTTGGACAAATTTTGAGATTCCTATGTACCTGCTGTGTCGGCTGGTGGTGTAGTGGCATCAGCACTGGACTTCAAGGCAAATGGTCCTGAGTTCAAACCCAGCCAGGTCCCAACTTGGGCAGCAGCAGTATCTGCATGCACAATCCACTTCCATATCTTGCCATGAAAACACTATGGTCCATGAGGTCATGAAGAGTCGGACTCGATTAAATGATTGAACAACAAGTGTACCTGTTGGCACTAATCATCTCAGTGATGGAAATTATATATTTAAGAAGCATAAATTCTTAGATGCTGAGATGCTACAGTGAGTGCTATAAGTAGGATATACTGCTTATATCAAATAAAGGCAGATGTTTTGATTTTGATGGGTGAGGATGTGCTGCTGTTAATCTCCATTACATTGAATTGGCAAAATATTAAGGGCCACACAGAAGTAATTCACTGTTGTCTTGCACTGATACATCTTGTGCATGACTCAGTATGTCTTCCTTAGTGAAGAGGTTAACCTCATTGGACTTACGTTGACAATTAAAAGACTGTAGGCCAGAATGGAAATGCCATTCCAGCAACAGGGACCAATAGTGGAGAGCACTGATGTGAAGCCTAATTTATCTTGCATTAACCATCTGATTCTCTGGCTGAAAAATTCTACTAACATTCCTTCAGCAGCTTAATTTTTGACTAGTATTCTTTGGAAACTCCACTAGTCAACAATTTGATGGATGAGTTCTCAATATTCATCATAATACCAAATATTGTCCTTATGAAGAACCACTCACCTTTTACCAGAGGCGCTCCATAATGGGAACACTTATGTCCTATTGCACAATATTCTCCCCTCTCTTTAATCAGCAGGGCTTTGCCACAGGCCACATCCACCTCTCGCATCCTGTGGGTCCAAAGCACACAATTTAGGCACAATCCATTCTTCAAACAGTTTTTCCTGCATCTCTCTTGCCCATGCCAGGGAACCAACTCTACTTTCACATTAATCCATAATGTCAGCTGGTTATTGATTGAGCAAAGCAGTGTTACACAGGCCTCAGTAGTATGCAAGTAACTTGTTTAAATTCCTCCAGAGCCTCACTCCTCATCAGTTCTGTAAGTTCCTCCTGTCCTATAATCATTGAGATCTCTTAATTTTACGGTTCTGGCATCTTATGCCCTCTTAATTGTGCACATCTCCATCACTCCACTCTTGTGCCCTATCTAACCCCACCTGTAGTCTTTCCACTTCTGTGTATAAGAGACCAACTAACTCAATTTAAGATTCAAGACCATCTAGGGTATTTAATTCTGTTCTACTGGGTAAACTTGTTTGCTGAGATCAAAACTATTATGGTGGGTTAGTCAGCTTTGAAGAAGTGTGAAAGATTTGCAGTACTGTAATATTCCTGCTGATGTCACTGTTAGCATGTATGCCATCTTGCAGATTGCTACTTCAATAATTCAAACCTCATCCTACACAACACAATTTTCAAGTCAAGTAAACTTTTATTGTCATTTCGACCATAACTGCTGGTACAGTGCATAGTAAAAATGAGACAACGTTTTTCAGGACCATGGCGTTCGTTACATGACACAGTACAAAAAACTAGACCAAACTACATAATTAAAAAAAGCAACACAGAGAAAGCTACACTAGACTACAGACCTACACGGGACTGCATAAAGTGCACAAAAACAGTGCAGGCATTACAATAAATAATAAACAGGACAGTAGGGCAAGGTGTCAGTCCAGGCTTCGGGTATTGAGGAGTCTGATAGCTGGGGGAAGAAACTGTTACATAGTCTGGCTGTGGGAGCCCAAATGCTTCGGAGCCTTTTCCCAGACGGCAGGAGGGAGAAGAGATTGTATGAGGGGTGCATGGGGTCCTTCATAATGCTGTTATAACCTGGATTTGAGTAAGTAGGGAAGACTGTCGTTATCAGCTTTTCACCCATTTCCCTTACTGTGCACATTTTACAAAGGCAAACCATTCATTTACGTACATTTACTTTGTTTTTATTTATTATTTATTTATCTTATTGAGATACAACGTGGAATTGGCCCTACCAGCCCTTCGAGATGCACCAGCCAGCAGTCCCTGATTTAATCCTAGCCTAATCATGGGACCATTTACAATAACCAATTAACCTACCAGATGGTACATCTTTAGACCGTGGGAGGAAACCACAGCTCCTGGAGGAAGTCCACATGGTCACATGGAGAATGTACAAACTCCTTACAGGCAGTGGGCAGGATTATGTGGATTTTCAACAAACAGCTCATTCCAGTAATAATTTAGCTTAGTCAATATACCAATTCCTAAAATTCTTCTAAGGTCACCACTCCAAGGTCCTCTAAAATGAGCAATCCAGTAACATTCTTTATCATATCAGCAACATTGGAGGTCTCAGTACTACTCTCTGATCCATGAAATGTCAATTTGACAAGGGACTGTTCTATTGTAGGCAATAACCAATGGTCCCTTCCCTATAGCTGTGTGTTAATGAGAACTGTTTAAAAGCAAGAACTATAATTACAATCTCACTCATCTGCTTCATTCACTTTTTCAGTCTCCTGGTACGATCACAGTTTCATTCAATCATTCTTATTTCAGTGGCTGCTCATGAATTGAAACTTACTGTCCATTCTGAAGCTCATTCACATGGCACACAGCCACCTCCACCATGTCCTTTGGATTTTGATAGAGATCAACAGTGACAGGTCGCTCCTCCATGTGCTTCATGCTCCCATTGGCCTTGCACGTGGCCATGGGGCTGACTTTGCCATTGGGTGAAAAACTTTCTTTCTCCTTCTCCTTGTCAGGGACTATCACTTCAACTCTGACTTCAACTGGAAGATAGATAATAGCCATGAAAATGTTTAGACTAGATGAAAATCCACTATTAAATATTAAAACAGGTAATGCACATTGGTTCCAGAAAACATTTTAGTAATATTTCAACAAATAAGTTCATGAAATAGAATGTATGGCACTTTACTCTTGAGAGGGATTACTTTGATTTGGCCCACCTCATATTATTTTTCATGCCAATTATGAATACATCAAGATGCTATCAGGTACTTGCCTAAAACTATTACTGCTCATAAAAGAGAAAAATAACACTTGGTTAGAAAGCAATAGCTTCTCAAGCAATATGGCAGGCTACTTTCGCTCAGGAAAGGTATTGTTCAACTATTTTGCATTTTCCTTTCCACAGGTTTCCTGACACATTCCAATCAGCTTCATCCAGTTGGAGACTCCTTCTAATTTTGCTAAATTGCCTTGGTTCCAAAACCATTTTTAGGGAACATCTGATACAAGTTCACATCGCTTTTAAAATA
Organism: Hemitrygon akajei; assembly: GCF_048418815.1. Taxonomy (NCBI): domain Eukaryota; kingdom Metazoa; phylum Chordata; class Chondrichthyes; order Myliobatiformes; family Dasyatidae; genus Hemitrygon; species Hemitrygon akajei. Next base: position 2,550,939 of record NC_133137.1, on the reverse strand, counting down.
TTTAGCCAAAAACTGTGTTCTTGAATTCTGTTTACAATCATTGAGAAATACAGAACCAGGCTTTTCAGCCCACTGGACCCAAGTCAACCATCAAAGACCTATTTAAATTAATCCATATTAATCCCATTTATTTGTCTTTCCACTTCCGCATCACCTCTAGTGGCTGTGCTATACTGTTGCCCTCTGAGCTTGTTATGCTTAGTGACATCATATTCTCCTGTAAACCAGCAACTCTGCAAAGGAAATGTGTACAAAAGAAAGGAAGTTGTACAAGGTCTTGCTCGGGTTTAATTTATAGTGCTGCATTCAGCTTCAGGCACTAAGGTAAGTCTCAGGCACAATCTATTTGCTCAGAAGGCTGTCTGTGCTATCTCACCAGAAAGATTTCATGGCTTAGGAGTCAGGTTTTTGTGACTTAGTTTGCAAAGCTTGACTATAAAAGACTGGGAGGGATCTAATTGAAGCATTTCAAATGCAATGAAGATTCAATATATATGGAGGAACTATTTCTACTGATGAGCACAAATCGCTGATGATCAACACTGGCGCACCTCAGGGGTGTGTGCTTAGCCCACTGCTCTACTCTCTGTATTCACATGATTGTGTGGCTAGGCAAAGCTCAAGTACCATCTACAAATTTTCAGATGATACAACCATTGGTGGTAGAATCTCAGGTGGTGACGAGAGGCGTACAGGAGTGAGATATGCCAACTAGTGGAATGGTGCCGCAAGAACAACCTGGCACTCAACGTCGGTGAGACGAAAGAGCTGATTGTGGACTTCAGGAAGGGTAAGACGAAGGAACACATACCAATCTTCATAGAGGGATCAGGAGTGGAGAGAGTGAGCAGCTTCAAGTTGGGTGTCAAGATCTCTGAGGATCTAACCTGGTCCCAACACATTGATGTAGTCATAAAGAAGGCAAGACAGTGGCTGTACCTTATTAGGAGTTTGAAGCAATTTGGCATGTCAACAAATACACTCAAAAACTTCTATAGATGTACTGCGGAGAGCATTCTGACAGGCTGCATGACTGTCTGGTATGGAGGGACTACTGCACAGGACCGAAAGAAGCTGCAGTAGGTTGTAATTCTAGTCAGCTCCATCTTGGGCACTAGCCTACAAAGTACCCAGAACATCTTTAGGGAGCGGTGTCTCAGAAAGGCAGCGTCTATTGTTAAAGACCTCCAGCACCCAGGGCATGCGCTTTTCTCACTGTTGCAATCAGGAAGGAGGTACAGAAGCCTGAAGGCACACACTCAGCGATTCAGGAACAGCTTCTTCCCTTCTGCCATCTGATTCCTGAATGGATTTTGAAGCTTTGGACACTACCTCACTTTTTTAAATATAATGTATTTCTGTTTTTGCACATTTTTTAATAATCTATTCAAAATACATAATTTACTTACTTGTTTATTTATTGTTTTATTTTATTTATTATTTTTTCTCTCTCTGCTAGATTACGTATTGCATTGAACTGCTGCTGCTAAGTTAACAAATTTCACGTCACATGCCAGTGATGATAAACCTGATTCTGAAATTACCTTGAAGTTAGAACACTCAGAAATGAAATCAGAAAGTAACTATTCACTAGGAATGGTTAAATAAATGTATTTTATTCCCCTAAAGGCTAAGGATGCTAAACTAATTAAAGCTTTCAAAAGTGAGATAGCTCAGTAAGAGTTCTGTTAGCTAACAATATCAAAACCAAGGTGAGTGAATGGGATTAAAATACAAATCAAGTACAGATCAGTTTTAATCTGATTGAATGGTAGAGCAGACCCAAAAGACTGAATTTCTCATTCCACAAACACAAGAAATTCTGCAGATGATGGAAATCTTGAGCAACACACACAAAATGCTAGAGGAACTCAGCAAGTCAGGCAATATTAATGGTTGGGAACAGTTGACATTTTGAGCCAAGACACTTCATCGGGACTAGAAAGGATGTGGTGGGGGGAATGCAGAGGCTTGAGAGATCTTGAGATGGATTAGAGTGTTGAAAAAGTTATAAGGATAGGATTAAAGCCATGGTGCATTAAAATAAGCTTGAATATCCCTCCCTTTCTCCATGGTCCACTCTCCTTTCCTATCAGATTGCTTCTTCTTCAGCTCTTTACCTTTTCTATCACCTCCCACCTTCTCACTTCATTTCCCCTATCCCACCCACCTACATTCCCTTTTACCAGACTTAATCAATCACCTTCTTGCTTGTCCTCCTTCCCTCTCCCTCCACCTTCTTATTCTGGCTTCTTCCCCTTTCCTTTTCAGTCCTAATGAAGGGTCTTGGCCTGAAACATTGATGCTTTATTCCTTTCCATAGATGCTGCCTGACCTGCTGAGTCCCTCCAGCACTTTTTGTGTGTTACTCTGAATTTCCATCATATGCAAAATCTCTTGCATTTATGAATATTTTAAGCAATTACTTGAAGTAAAGTGAGGACAAGGCTACTGCTTTAAAGATGATGCAGCAAATGTTACAAACAACAATGATGAGGATGATTTTCAGTTTGAGGAGAATGAAGAGTGGAACTAACTCTGGGCAATGCCACTCTAACGGACACTAGAGGAAAATGATTATTAGTCAACAAATCAAGTAATGCCGTAGTTGTAGGGACTGCTTGGGGTAGAGTTCTAGATTATCACTATCCTTTATATCAAAAATATTATTCACAGACATCTACAGCACATTACAGGCCCTTCGGCCAACAATGTTGTGCCGACCATGTAAACTACTCTAGAAACTGCCTGGAATTTCCCTACCACATAGCCCTTATTATTCTGCACTTTCAATGACTTAAACATTAAGACTTTGACCCTTGTTCATGTTAGCAACCAGAGATAATAGTTTCTTTCCCTCAGCTCAAGAAACTCCTTCATCTTTGCATTTTGACCAAATCACCCCGTTTTCTATACTCCAAGGTAAATAAACCTTGCCTTTGCAACTGATGTTCAAAGTATAACCATTTTTAACTCCAACCGTGATTCTGGAGAACTTTCATAGCGTTTTTACAGAAGTCTGAGGAGTGGGTAATCAAAGAATAGCATAGTAAATGTAGTAAAATTGAAACTTAATGAAACCGTAGCATCAGGTTCATGTGTTCATAGTACAACTCCCTTCAGATGAATTCTGACATTCCAGAGAAGACCATGGGTATTAATGGGAATGTGCATTTGGTTGACCCTGAAACGTTTCAGTGTAATCTAAATGAAGCATTAATCTGATTAAATTATTTAGTTGGATTGATAAGGAGAAGCTATTTCCTCTCAAAATATTGCACCAAATAGATCATAACCATAAACCAGGTGTATGTTTAATTACAGCTCTGTAGGGTGAGGCAAGGTGAGGGAGTTATGGTAAGCAGGTCGTTCCGTCTGCAATATCCTGGGTTTGCTCTGATGTCCTCAGAGCTGTGCCAGTTTTTGTAAATAACCAAGTCAAATCCAGAATTTTCTAAAATGGTCAGTGTGTTTCTTTCTCTTGCATTGCCTGTCTCTGGATTGTGATTAGACTGTTATCAGTTATCACTTATGAGGCTGAAATCAGAAACAGTTTGTGCAAGAGTCCATGAGTTGAAGTTGAAAAGTCTAAGTATTATTACCCACCCAAACATTGTACATTTTAAACACAAGAGATTCTGCAGATGCTGGAAATCCAGAGTAATACACATAAAATACTGGAGGAACTCAACAGGTCAAGCAGCATCTATAGAAATGAATAAAGAGTCAATGTTTAGGACCGAGACTCTTTTTCAAGACTAGAAAGGAAAGGGGAAGATGCCACAATATGACATAGCTTTAAATCCAAGTTAAATGATGTAACAGAATTGCAGACTAACGCTGCAAAATGATTGAAGGTCCTTCAAACCCTGTGACTTTGCTCTCTCATTATATTTTCTAATTAAAATTTTGCACAGTAGGTGAAATCCTGAGCAGGAGATTACACCAGCTGCAATCCTGATAGTCAGCAGATTTGCTGCTCTTTGAGGCACAGCAGGTTCCTGCCTGCTCCAGTTCTAAAGCTAGGTATCATAACTTTCATAATTTTAAACATCTCTGTTGTAACCTCATTAATTTCTATTTTAATGTAATCACATGTGAGCATTAATATTTCCATAATGCAGTCTGTATCCTAGTGAATTTATATTGAAGCTTCTCCAGTGCCTCCAACAACTTCTTCAATCCTACGATTGTTCAAAGCTTGATTCATAATGAATTAACTTTGCATCTTAATTTTTAAACTCTTCGCTTTCTACTCCCGGCAGTTTATTCCAGTAGTTTTTTTTCAGCCTTACCTAATTGGTATGTAGCATTGTATATCATGTGAACCATATCCATTTCTTTATCCCTTTCACTTAGGATTTATTACTTTTACCATCATCAAAAATGTACAAGCTGACAACTTCTGACACTCAATTCCAGTGTCTTAGCACTATTATTGCAGTTTAATCTGAGTCTTGGAGAGTCATAGTGCACTACAGCATAGTACAGGCCCTTCAGCCCATCTAGTCCATGCCAAACTATTATTCTGCTTAGTTCCATTGACCTGAATCTGGACCATAGCCCTCTCATCTGTGTATTTATCCAAACTTCTCTTAAATGTTGAAATCGAACGCATATCCATCAGTTTCGGTGACGTTTTGTTTCGCAAACTCACCAACTTCTGAGTGGAGATGTTCCCACTCATGTTCCCCTTAAATATTTTACCATTCACCCTTAACCCTCAAACTCTAGTTCTAGTCTCTCCTGATCTCAGTGGAAAAAGCCTGTCTGCATTTACCTTATAGATATCCCTCATAATTTTGTACATCTTTATAAATTCTTCCCCCATTTTCCTACTCTCCAGGGGTAAAGTCTGACCTATTCAACACTTCCCTATAACTCAGGTCCTCAAATCTGGCAATATCCTTGTAAATTTTCTCTGTACTTTTTTAATCCTATTGATAGCTTCTTTCTGAACCTGAATTATTTCTTTAAAAAAAATACCACTGATGGTAACCATAGTTTCATGACATCCAAAAAGTATACGGTTGAAAGACTTTAAAAAAAATCAATGGAAGTATTAATTGATACATCCCTTTGGGTTTAACAGGTCCTGGTTATTTTTGAAAGCCAAACAAAATTTTGGGACATGCAAGCCTCAAATCCCTCCTTGATTACTCTACACTTTTTCAGAGCATCTTACATTTATGTTATCAATTTAAAGGACTATCTTTTAAGTCACTTAAAACAAAAATCCCTACTATCAACCACACCAAAAACCTGACTCTACTCCCATGAGGCTTAGCTTGAAAGAGATCTGCTTAATAACTGAGCGTTTAATGACTTGCTTATGAATTCTGGGATGTGGAAAAGGAGATCAGGTGCATTCTGGATCACAAAGTTTTCACCTCACTTCCAAAGAAATGGCATTAGTTTACCCCATTCCTCATCAAGTGTGGCATATAGAAATGTAAATGTAATATGTAATATGAACAAGCTTAGTGAGCCAGTGCAAAGCCATCTATTTCACCGGTCATACTCACCAAGAACTTACTTCAGTGTGACATAATTGATCAACTTATTTAAATTCTGATGAATCCTTACAACCATCTGTTAACTACTTAATATCATTTTCAACCTTGAAGGAAGTCTGCTGGAAAGGACAGTTTTTATTCCAGAGAATTATCTCAGAGGTGATGGACTTTATTTAGTGTAAAATTAATGCTCCAATATTGTTTTATGTTCTGCAAATCCCAAACAACTTTGTACAACCTCCCACTGCAGCAGTATGATCAATATATTTATAGATGTCACAATAGCAAAGAAAGTTGTCTAGGCTTACAGTATAATATGGAATTTAATACCGACAAGTGCAAGGTGAAACATTTTGGTAGTGGAAACAATGGTTAGATATACAGTACACAGTAAATAGTAGGGAGTGATCATGGACACAGGGCACCTGGGGTACATCCGTAAATCCAGAATTAGGAGTTAGGTGTAAAGTTGAAGGACGGGACCTCTAGGGTTGCAATCTCAGGATTGCTACCCTTGCCATGTGCTAGTGAGGCTAGAAATAGGAAGATAATGCAGCTAAATACATGGCTAAGCAGTTGGTGCAGGATGGAGGGCTTCATGTTTCTGGACAATTGGGCCTTGTTCCAGGGAAGGTGGGACCTGTTCCAACAGGATGGGTTGAACCTGAACTGGAGGGAGACTAATATCCTTGCGGGAAGGTTGGCTAGTGCTGCTCCGGGGGTCTAAACTAAATTTGCAGGGGGAGGGGAACCACAGTGTTAGAGCAGATAGTGAGGTGAAGGAGGATAAAGATCATGCAAGAACTGCAAGTGTAGTGCGTGGAGTAAAGCCAGATCTAACATATAAAGAGGCTTTGAAGAAAGAGAAGCAGAATAAAGGGTGTAAAGGTAGTAAGGTAGAGGGCTAAAGTGTGTGTACTTCAATGCAAGAAGCATCAGGAACAAAGGTGATGAGCTGAAAGCTTGATTACAAACATGGAATTATGATGTAGTGGCCATTACAGAGACTTGGCTGGCACTAGGGCAGGAATGGATTCTCAATATTCCTGGATTTCAGTGTTTTAAAAGGGATAGAGAGCAAGGGAAAGGGGAGGAGGGGTGACATTACTGGTAAGGGATGCTATTACAGCTACAGAAAGGGGGAGTAATGTAGCAGGATCCTCTTTTGAGTCAGTATGGATAGAACAGGAAAGGAACAGTTACAGTCGGCCCTCCTTATCTGCGAGGGATTGGTTCCGAGACCCGCCATGGATACCAAAAAACGCGGATGCTCAAGTCCCTTATTTAACCTGCCTCAGTGCGGTGGTTTTTAGGACCCAGCGGAACCCTGGACATTAGGACCTGGCGGTGCTGCTCTGAATCCGCGGTGTTTCTGTTCACGAAAATAATCACGATCACGATTGAAAATAAGGTAGAAGTAATAAAGCGATTGGAAAGAGGTGAAACGCCATCCGTCATTGGAAAAGCGTTAGGCTACAGTCGGTCAACGATCGGAACAATTTTAATGGAGCATGTGAAAGCCCCTGCCCCAATGAAAGCTACAATTATTACTAAGCAACACAGTGCTTTAATTATTGAAATACATATGTTTCTTAAGTGTTTTATATGCATAGAAAGGTAAAATATATACTATATACTAAGAAAAACCTTTAACTAACTAACTAACAGTAAATAATACCGGATGTACCTGTTCTGATTTCAAATCTGACTTAAAGACGGACTCAGGAACGGTACTCGTTCATAACCCGGGGACTGCCTGTACTTTTAAATCATCTTTAGATTACTTATACCACCCAATACAATGTAAATGCTATGTAAATAGTTGTTATACTGTATTGTTTAGGGAATAATGACAAGAAAAAATGTACGTGCTCAAACAACGAGTGCTGGAGAGAGAACTTCCGAGTTTTCCCGATCCACAGTTGGTTGAATCCGCGCATACGGAATCCGTGGATAAGGAGGGCCGACTGTTCTCTATTGGGTGTTTTATATAGGCCCCCTGGTAGCAGCAGAGATACCGAGGAGCAGATTGGGAGGCAGATTTTGGAAAAATTCAAAAGTAACAGGGTTGTTATCATGGGTGACTTTAACTTCCCTAATACTGATTGGCACCTGATTAGTTCCAATGGTTTAGATGGGGCAGAGTTTGTTAAGTGAGTCCAGGTCGGATTCCTGTCACAGTATGTTGACAGGCCGACTAGGGGGAATTCCATACTAGATCTAGTATTAGGTAACGAACCAGGTCAGGTCACAGATCTCTCAGTGGGTGAGCATCTGGGGGACAGTGACCACTGCTCCCTGGCCTTTAGCATTATCATGGAAAAGGATAGAATCAGAGAGGACAGGAAATTTTTTAATTGGGGAAGGGCAAATTATGAGGCTATAAGGCTAGAACTTGCGGGTGTGAATTGGGATGATGTTTTTCAAGGGAAATGTACTATGGAAATGTGGTCGATGTTTACGGATCTCTTGCAGGACGTTAGGGATAAATTTGTCCCGGCGAGGAAGATAAAGAATGGTAGGGTGAAGGAACCATGGGTGACAAGTGAGGTGGAAAATCTAGTCAGGTGGAAGAAGGCAGCATGCATGAGGTTTAGGAAGCAAGGATCAGATGGGGCTATTGAGGAGTATAGAGTAGCAAGAAAGGAGCTTAAGAAGGGGCTGAGGAGAGCAAGAAAGGGGCATGAGAAGGCCTTGGCAAGTAGGGTAAAGGAAAACCCCAAGGCATTCTTCAATTATGTGAAGAACAAAAGGATAACAGGAGTCGTGACCAGCACGTTCAGTGAGTTGGCCACACCGCAGGTAAAGGCTACACAGGCAGAAAGGGAAGGGGTGGCCACTAGACAGCGTAGCAGTAGGCAGGTAGTGCAAGAGTCCCCTGGGGTCATCTCCCTCCTAAACAGATATACTGTTTTGGATACTGTTGGGGGAGATGTCTCATCAGGGGAAGGCAGCAGCAGCCGAGTTCATTGCACCATGGGTGGCTCTGCGGCACAGGAGGGAAGGAAAAGGAGTTGGGAGAGCTATAGTGATAGGGGATTCGATTGTAAGGGGAATAGATAGGCGTTTCTGCAGCCGCAAACGAGACTCCAGGATGGTATGTTGCCTCCCTGGTGCAAGGGTCAAGGATGTCTCTGAGCGGCTGCAGGACATTCTGGAATGGGAGGGTGAACAGCCAGTGGTCGTGGTGCACATAGGTACCAACGATATAGGTAAAAAATGGGATGAGGTCCTACAAGGTGAATTTAGGGAGTTAGGAGATAAACTAAGAAGTAGGACCACAAAGGTAATAATCTCTGGATTAATACCAGTGCCACATGCTAGTCAGAATAGAAATAGGAGAATATTTCAGATGAATATCTGGCTTGAAAAATGGTGCAAGGGGGAGGGATTCAAATTTCTGGGGCATTGGAACCAGTTCTGGGGGAGGTGGGCCCGGTATAAACAGGACGGTCTGCACCTGGGCTGGACTGGAACCAATGTCCTAGGGGGAGCATTTGCTACTGCTGTTCAGGAGGCTTTAAACTAATGTGGCAGGGGGATCGGAACAAGTGCAGAGAGAGGGGTGTACAATGAGGGTAGAAGCAAAAAGTAGTAAGGTGAAAAGTAAACGTGGCAGGCAGGCAAATCCAGGGCAAAAAGCAAAAAGAGCCACTTTTCAACATAATTGTATAAGGGCTAAGAGTGTTGTAAAAACAAGCCTGAAGGCTTTGTGTGTCAATGCGAGGAGCATTCGTAACAAGGTGGATGAATTGAATGTGCAGATAGTTATTAATGAATATGATATAGTTGAGATCACAGAGACATGGCTCCAGGGTGACCAAGGATGGGAGCTCAACATCCAGGGATATTCAATATTCAGGAGGGATAGACAGGAAAGAAAAGGAGGTGGGGTAGCATTGCTGGTTAGAGAGGAGATTAACGCAATAGAAAGGAAGGACATTAGCCTGGAGGATGTGGAATCGATATGGGTAGAGCTGCATAACACTAAGGGGCAGAAAATGCTGGTGGGAGTTGTGTACAGGCCACCTAACAGTAGTAGTGAGGTTGGGGATGGCATTAAACAGGAAATTAGAAATGCGTGCATTGAAGGAACAGTAGTTATAATGGGTGACTTCAATCTACATATAGATTGGGTGAACCAAATTAGTAAGGGTGCGGAGGAAGAGGATTTCTTGGAATGTATGTGGGATGGTTTTCTGAACCAACATGTCGAGGAACCAACTAGAGAGCAGGCCATTCTAGATTGGGTATTGAGCAATGAGGAAGGGTTAGTCAGCAATCTTGTCGTGCGAGGCCCCTTGGGTAAAAGTGACCATAATATGGTGGAATTCTTCATTAAGATGGAGAGTGACATAGTTAATTCAGAAACAAAGGTTACTGAAGAAGGGTAACTTTGAAGGTATGAGACGTGAATTAGCTAAGATAGACTGGCAAATGATACTTAAAGGGTTGACAGTGGATATGCAATGGCAAACATTTAAAGATCGCATGGATGAACTACAACAATTGTTCATCCCAGTTTGGCAAAAGAATAAACCAGGGAAGGTAGTGCACCCGTGGCTGACAAGGGAAATTAGGGATAGTATCAAGTCCAAAGAAGAAACATATAAATTAGCAAAAAAAAAGCAGCACACTTGAGGACTGGGAGAAATTCAGAGACCAGCAGAGGAGGACAAAGGGCTTAATTAGGAAAGGGAAAAAAGATTATGAGAGAAAGCTGGCAGGGAACATAAAAACTGACTGTAAAAGCTTTTATAGATATGTGAAAAGAAAAAGATTGGTCAAGACAAATGTAGGTCCTTTACAGTCAGAAACAGGTGAATTGATCATGACAGACATGGCAGACCAATTGAATAATTACTTTGGTTCTGTCTTCACTAAGGAGGACATAAATAATCTTCTGGAAATAGTAAGGGACCGAGGGTCTAGTGAGATGGAGGAACTGAGGGAAATACATGTTAGTATGGAAGTGGTGTTAGGTAAATTGAAGGGATTAAAGGCAGATAAATCCCCAGGGCCAGATGGTCTGCATCCCAGAGTGCTTAAGGAAGTAGCCCAAGAAATAGTGGATGCATTAGTGATAATTTTTCAAAACTCCTTAGATTCTGGATTCGTTCCTGAGGATTGGAGGTTGGCTATTGTAACCCCACTTTTTAAAAAAGGAGGGAGAGAGAAACCAGGGAATTATAGACCTGTTAGTCTGACATCGGTGGTGGGGAAAATGCTGGAGTCGGTTATCAAAGATGTGATAACAGCACATTTGGAAAGAGGTGAAATCATCGGACAAAGTCAGCATGGATTTGTGAAAGGAAAATCATGGCTGACGAATCTTATAGAATTTTTTGAAGATGTAACTAGTAGAGTGGATAGGGGAGAGCCAGTGGATGTGGTATATTTAGATTTTCAAAAGGCTTTTGACAAGGTCCCACACAGGAGATTAGTGTGCAAACTTAAAGCACACAGTATTGGGGGTATGGTATTGATGTGGATAGAGAATTGGTTGGCAGACAGGAAGCAAAGAGTGGGAGTAAATGGGACCTTTTCAGAATGGCAGGCAGTGACTAGTGGGGTACCGCAAGGTTCAGTGCTGGGACCCCAGCTGTTTACAATATATATTAATGATTTAGACGAGGGAATTAAATGCAGCATCTCCAAGTTTGCGGATGACATGGAGCTGAGCGGCAGTGTTAGCTATGAGGAGGATGCTAAGAGGATGCAGGGTGACTTGGTTAGGTTAGGTGAGTGGGCAAATTCATGGCAGATGCAATTTAATGTGGATAAATGTGAGGTTATCCACTTTGGTTGCAAGAACAGGAAAACAGATTATTATCTGAACTGTGGCCAATTAGGAAAAGAAGAGGTGCAACGAGACTTGGGTGTCATTGTACACCAGTCATTGAAGGTGGGCATGCAGGTACAGCAGGCAGTGAAAAAGGCAAATGGTATGTTGGCATTCATAGCAAAAGGATTTGAGTGCAGGAGCAGGGAGGTTCTACTGCAGTTGTACAAGACCTTGGTGAGACCACACCTAGAATATTGTGTGCAGTTTTGGTCCTCTAATCTGAGGAAACACATTCTTGCCATAGAGGGAGTACAGAGAAGGTTCACCAGATTGATTCCTGGGATGGCAGGACTTTCATATGAAGAAAGACTGGATCGACTAGGCTTATACTCACTAGAATTTTGAAGATTGAGGGGGGATCTTATTAAAACGTATAAAATTCTAAAGGGATTGGACAGGCTAGATGCAGGAAGATTGTTTCCGATGTTGGGGAAGTCCAGAACGAGGGGTCACAGTTTAAGGATAAAGGGGAAGCCTTTTAGGACCGAGATGAGGAAAAACTTCTTCACACAGAGAGTGGTGAATCTGTGGAATTCTCTGCCACAGGAAACAGTTGAGGCCGGTTCATTGGCTATATTTAAGGGGAAGTTAGATATGGCCCTTGTGGCTAAAGGGATCAGGGGGTATGGAGAGAAAGCAGGTACAGGGTTCTGAGTTGGATGATCAGCCATGATCATACTGAATGGCGGTGCAGGCTCGAAGGGCCGAATGGCCTACTCCTGCACCTATTTTCTATGTTTCTATGAGTGAAGGTAGGACCAATTAGAGATAATGGTGAGTAGATGTGCCTGGAGGCTGTGGAAGTGAAGGAGGTCCTCAACGAATACTTCTCTTTGGTATTCACCAATGAGAGGAAACTTGATGACGGTGAGGACAAAATGAGTGAGGTTGAAGTTTTGGAGCACGTTGATATTAATGGAGAGAAGGTGTTGGAGTTGTTAAAATACATTAGAATGGATAAGTTCCTGGGGCCTGACAGACTATTCCCCAGGCTGCTCCACAAGGCAAGGGAAGAGATTGCTGAGCCTCTGACTAGGATCTTTATGTCCTCATTGTCCACAGGAATGGTCCTGGAGATTTGAACAGAGGCGAATGTTGTCCCCTTCTTCAAAAAAGGTAGTAGGGATAGTCTGGGTAATTATAGACCAGTGAGCCTTACGTCTGTGGTGGGAAAGTTGTTGGAAAAGATTTTTAGAGATAGGATCTATGGGCATTAAAAGAATCATGACCTGATCAGAGACAGTCAGCATGGCTTTGTGAAGGGCAGATTGTGTCTAACAAGCCTGTTTGAGTTCTTGGAGGAGGTGACCTGGCATATAGATGAGGGTAGTGCAATGGATGTGATCTACATGGATTTTAGTAAGGCATTTGACAAGCTTCCACATGGTAGGATTATTCAGAAAGTCAGAAGGCATGGGATCCAGGGAAGTTTGGCCAGGTGGATTCAGAATTGGCTTGCCTATAGAAACAGAGGGTCGTGGTGGAGGGAGCACATTCGGATTGGAGGGTTCCGACGAGTGGTGTCCCACAAGGATCAGTTCTGGGACCCCTACTTTTCGTGATTTTTATTAATAACCTGGATGTGGGGGTAGAAGAGTGGGTTGGCAAGTTTGCAGACAACACAAAGGTTGGTGGTGTTGTGGATAGTGTAGAAGATTGTCGAAGACTGCAGAGAGACATTGATAGGATGCAGGAATGGGCTGAGAAGTGGCAGATGGAGTTCAGCCCGGAGAAGTGTGAGGTTGTACACTTTGGAAGGCCAAACTCCAAGGCAGAGTACAAAGTAAATGGCAGGATACTTGGTAGTGTGGAGGTGCAGAGGGATCTAGGGGTACATGTCCACAGATCCCTGAAAGTTGCCTCACAGGTAGATAGGGTAGTTAAGAAAGCTTATGGGGTGTTAGCTTTCATAAGTCGAGGGACAGAGTTTCAGAGTCGCGAGGTAATGATGCAGCTTTATAAAACTCTAGTTAGGTCACACTTGGAGTACTGTGTCCAGTTCTGGTCGCCTCACTATAGGAAGGATGTGGAAGCATTGGAAAGGGTACAAAGGAGACTTACCAGGATGCTGCCTGGTTTAGAGAGTATGCATTATGATCAGAAATTAAGGGAGCTAGGGCTTTACTCTTTGGAGAGAAGGAGGATGAGAGGAGACATGATAGAGGTATACAAGGTATAAAGAGGAATAGATAGAGTGGACAGCCAACGTCTCTTCCCCAAGGTACCACTGCTCAGTACAAGAGGACATGGCTCTAAGGTAAGGGGTGGGAAATTCAAGGGGGATATTAGAGGAAGATTTTTTACTCAGATAGTGGTTGGTGCATGGAATGCACTGCCTGAGTCAGTGGTGGGGGTAGATACACTAGTGAAGTTTAAGAGACTACTAGACAGGTATATGGAGGAATTGATGGTGGGGGGATATATGGGAGGCAGGGTTTAAGGGTCAGCACAACATTGTGGGCTGAAGGGCCTGTACTGTGCTGTACTATTCTATGTTCTAATCCCTGAAAGTGGCAGCAGAGCTGGAGAGGTTGATGAAGAAGATACAAGGGACATATATTTTTATCAGCTATGGCATTGAATACAAGGGCTGAGACATCATTTTATAGCTTTACAAAACTTGGTCCATGCCAACCTTGGAATATTGTGTGCAGTTATGGTCACTTTCTCAGAAAAATATGGTTGACTTGGAGAAGGTGAAGACAACATTTACCATGATATTGCCTGGTTTGAACACTCAGTCAGGAGAGATTAGATAGTCTAAGTTTGTTTTCCTTTATAACCATATATAACATATAACAATCACAGCACGGAAACAGGCCATTCCGGCCCTCCTAGTCCGTGCCGAACTCTTAATCTCACCTAGTCCCACCTACCCGCACTCAGCCCATAACCCTCCACTCCTTTCCTATCCATATACCTATCCAATTTTACCTTAAATGACACAACTGATCTGGCCTCTACTACTTCTACAGGAAGCTCATTCCACACAGCTATCACTCTCTGAGTAAAGAAATACCCCCTCGTGTTTCCCTTAAACTTTTGCCCCCTAACTCTCAAATCATGTCCTCTCGTTTGAATCTCCCCTACTCTCAATGGAAACAGCCTATTCACGTCAACTCTATCTATCCCTCTCAACATTTTAAATACCTCGATCAAATCCCCCCTCAACCTTCTACGCTCCAATGAATAGAGACCTAACTTGTTCAACCTTTCTCTGTAACTTAAGTGCTGAAACCCTGGTAACATCCTAGTAAATCGTCTCTGCACTCTCTCTAATTTATTGATATCTTTCCTATAATTCGGTGACCAGAACTGTACACAATATTCCAAATTTGGCCTTACCAATGCCTTGTACAATTTTAACATTACATCCCAACTTCTGTACTCAATGCTCTGATTTATAAAGGCCAGCGTTCCAAAAGCCTTCTTCACCACCCTATCTACATGAGACTCCACCTTCAGGGAACTATGCACTGTTATTCCTAGATCTCTCTGTTCCACTGCATTCCTCAATGCCCTACCATTTACCCTGTATGTTCTATTTGGATTATTCCTGCCAAAATGTAGAACCTCACACTTCTCAGCATTAAACTCCATCTGCCAACGTTCAGCCCATTCTTCTAACCGGCATAAATCTCCCTGCAAGCTTTGAAAACCCACCTCATTATCCACAACACCTCCTACCTTAGTATCATCAGCATACTTACTAATCCAATTTACCACCCCATCATCCAGATCATTTATGTATATTACAAACAACATTGGGCCCAAAACAGATCCCTGAGGCACCCCGCTAGTCACCGGCCTCCATCCCGATAAACAATTATCCACCACTACTCTCTGGCATCTCCCATCTAGCCACTGTTGAATCCATTTTATTACTCCAGCACTAATACCTAACGACTGAACCTTCTTAACTAACCTTCCATGTGGAACTTTGTCAAAGGCCTTGCTGAAGTCCATATGAGAGAGGAGGCAGAGGAATGACCTGGTAGAAGTATACAAAATTACAGAATCTTTATGCCATGATATGGGCATTTAAGGCAAGAAGCCATAGGTTTATGGTGAAAAATAGCTTTAGAGTGGATCTGAGGAAGTATGTTTCCACACAATGGTGAGAATTTAGAATGTGCTACTTGAGGAGAAGGTAGATGCAGAAACTCGTAATATTTAAGAAGCATCTGAACAAGGACCTGAATCACGAAGATATAGTAGGCAATGGACATAATGCAGGCAAGTGGGATTAAGCATAGTGGGGTATTGGTCAATGCTGACATGCTAAACTGAAGGACCTGTTTGTATGCTGCACATTTCTATGACTCTAAGTTTTACTTTGCCTAACTTTCCATATAAAGGAGCATCATGTAACATTTTTGCTTTTGACTAATACCTCTTGTTCCTTTCACACCTCGCTTAAAAGACATCAATAGAAACATGGTGTCATTTCAGTCCGTCCACAATCTGAACTGCTGAGGCAATATAGTTCATTTAAACAAACTATCACTGCTTAAAACTGACGGAAACAACACCAATTGTGGTCGGAAGCGCCCACGTAGGATACCTCCGAGGAAGTGCAGGTGCAGAGCGGGGTTACAAGTGTGTTTAAGGAAACGGGGTTTTAAACTCCCTATACCAATTATCTTGCTGGCAAATGTGCAGTCTCTGGTGAATAAAATCAATGATCTCAGAGTTAGGGTCCCTTTGAATCAGAGGGACATTAGGACCGCATGTGTCCTTTGTTTCACAGAATCCTAGTTAACCCTTTCCGTACCGGATGCAACGATTCAGATTGACAGGTTTACTATACAGTACACTGTCAGAATAGATCTATAGAGTCTCTCAAAAGCAGAATTAGAAGAGTATGCCTCATGCACAACTCTTCTTAGTGCACAAATATATTGGTGCTGTCCCAATTCTGTTTACCAGACCTGGAATATCTATCTAGCAGTTAAGTGCTGTCCTTTTTACCTACCACGGGAGTTCTCCAGGATAATTTTGGTAGCAGTATACATTCCACCTCAGGCCAAAATAAAGCAGGCTTTAGATGATCTGAACAATGGGACCAACATGCCCAAAACAGCACACCTTAACGCCTTCACCATCGTTTTGGGAGATTTTAACCAGGCCAGTCTGAAAAAATCACTAAGCAATTACCATCAACAGATCACTTGCAATACCAGAGGAAACAACACACTGGACCATTGTTTCACCACCATCAAGAATGCCTACCCTGCTATTCCATGCCCTCACTTCGAGAAGTCTGATCACCCGGCTGTACTTCTACTCCCTGAGTATAGCCAGAGACTGAAGACTGCAGCACCGGTAGTGAGGACCAAGAAGGTTTGGACAAGGGAAGCACAGGAGCACCTACTGGACTGCTTTGAATCGGTGGACTGGTCTGTATTCAGGGATTCATCTTTGAACCTGGATGAGTATGCAGTTGTTACCGACTCCATTAAAACCTGTGTGGATAAGTGTGGGCCTACAAAGACTTACTGTACATTCCCAAACCAAAAGCCATGGATGAACCAGGAGATATGTTGACTGCTGAAGGCTAGATCTGTGGCATTCAACTCTAGCGACCCAGGCCTGTACCAGAAATCCAGGTATGATTTGCAGAGGGCTAATTCAAGGACGAAGAGATAATTTTGAATGAGGTTGCAGGTGACATTGGATGCATGGGAATTCTGGCAGGGTTTGCAAGACATTACTTCCAACAAAGCGAAACCCAATAGCATGAATGGCAGTGATGCTTCACTACCAGATGAACTCAATGCCATCTATACTCGCTTTGAAAGGGAGAACACAACTACAGCTGTGAAGATCCCTACTGCATCTGATGATCCTGTGATCTCTATCTCAGAGGCTAATATTAGGCCAATAAAGAGAGTGACCCTCGCAAGGCGGAAGGTCCTGATGGAGTACTTGGTAAGGCTCTGAAAACCTGTGCCAACCAACTAGCGGGAGTGTTCAAGGACATTTTCAACCTCTCACTGCTACAGGTTGAAGTTCCCACTTGCTTCAAAATGGCAACAATTATATCAGTGCCCAGGAAGAATAATGTGAGCTGCCTTAATGACTATTGCCCAGTAGCACTCACATCTACAGTGATGAAATGCTTTGAGAGGTTGGTCATGACTAGACTAAACTCCTGCCTCAGCAAGGACCAAGTCAACGGCAGACACAATCTCAATGGCTCTCCACTTGGCTTTAGACCACCTGGACAACACAAGCACCTACGTCAAGGTGCTGTTCATCGACTACAGTTCAGTATTTAATACGATCATTCCCAAAGTCCTGACTGAGAAGTTACACAACCTGTACCTCCCTTTGCAATTGGATCCTTGACTTCCTAACTGGAAGGCCACAATCTGTGCAGAATGGTGATAACATATCCTCCTCGCTGACGATCGACACAGCTCAGGGGTCTGTGCTTAGCCCACTGATCTATTCCCTCCATACCCTTGACAGTGTGGCTAGGCATTGCTCAAATACCATCTATAAATTTGCTGATTATACAACCCTTGTTGTAGAATCTCAGATGGTGATGACAGGGCATACAGGAGTGAGATATGCCAAGTAGAGGAGTGGTGTCGCAGTAACAACCTGACACTCAACGTTAGTAAGATGAAAGAGCTGATTGTGGACTTTGGGAAAGGTAAGATGAAGGAACACATACCAATCCTCATAGACAGATCAGAAGTGGAGAGAGTAAGCAGTTTCAAAGTCCTGGTTGTCAAGATCTCTGAGGACCTAACTGATCCCAACATATTGATGTAGTTATAAAGAACGCAAGACATCGACTATACTTCATTAGGAGTTTGAAGAAATTTGGCCTGTCAACAAAAACATTCAAATACTTATATAGATGTACCATGGAGAGCATTCTGACAGGCTGCATCACTGTCTGGTATGAAGGTGATACTGCACAGGACCGAAAAAAGCCACAGAGGGTTGTAAATCTAGTCAGCTCCAACTTAGGTACTAGCCTACAAAGTATCCAGGACATCTTCAAGGAGTGGTGTCTCAGAAAGGAAGCGTCCATTATTTAGGACCTCCAGCACCCAGGGCATGCCCCATAGTGGGGGATTACAAATACCTGGGGATACGAATGGACAATAAACTGGACTGGTCAAAGAACACTGAGGCTGTCTATAAGAAGGGTCAGAGCCGTCTCTATTTCCTGAGGAGACTGAGGTCCTTTAACATCTGCCGGACGATGCTGAGGATGTTCTATGAGGCTGTGGTAGCCAGTGCTATCATGTTTGCTTTTGTGTGCTGGGGCAGTAGGCTGAGGGTAGCAGACACCAACAGAATCAACAAACTCATTTGTAAGGCCAGGGATGTTGAAGAGATTTAGTACGTCAACAGATACACTCAAAAACTTCTATGGATGTACCATGGAGAGCATTCTGACAGGCTGCATCACTGTCTGGTATGGGTGTGCTACTGCACAGGACTGAAAGAAGCTGCAAAGGGTTGTACATTTAGTTGGCTTTCTCACTGTTACCATCAGGTAGGAGATACAGAAGCCTGAAGGCACACACTCAGTGATTCAGGAACAGCTTCTTCCCTTTTGCCATCTGATTCCTAAATGGACATTGAACCTGTGAACGCCACCTCACATTTTTAAATATATATTATTTCTGTTTTATTGCACGATTTTTAATCTATTCAATACATATATACATAATTGATATATTTATTTATTTATTATTATTTTTCTTCTATATTATGTATTGCATTGACTGCTGCTGCTAAGTTAACAAATTTCACAATACATGCCAGTGATAATAAACCTGATTCTGATTCTGAAATCTCTGGTCACTTGGCAATCTTATAGACAGTCAAATCATCTTAATTTCAGACTCCTGAGCAGGAATGTGTCTATTTGGGAGACTGAGGAAGTGTTAACACATGGATTACTAAGCAAGAGTGAGGCAGAAACATAGCAGGGCTTTAAGGATATATTTTGATATTGTATTTGTTACATAGGACACATAAAAGAATAAAAGTCCAATTCACTCTTTGGAAATGCACCAATTTATTTTGATATACAATGCTCTGAATTTCTGCAGAGGAGTTCCCCAAGTATCTTACTGAAAATCAGGCCAAAATTCTGAAACCTATTGGCAAATTCCAATAGTACATTTGGCAACCCAAGACACAAGCCCCAAGTGATGATCCTCCGCTATAAAGCAGCATGCTCAGATGTTCCCCTTATAGCATTCAAAGCTCAAAGTAAATTTATTATCTAAGAACATATATGTCACTATATACTATCTGGAGATTAACTTTCTTGTAGGCATTCACAGTAAAACAAGATACAATAGAATCATTGAAAAACTACATATAAGCCAGACTGAAAAGAAACTAATGTGTAGAAGACAAACCACAAGTAATCAATGAATCAATCAATAAATAAATAAATGCTGAGAACATGAATTGTAGAGTCTTTGAAAGTGAGTCCATTGGTTGTGGAATCAGTTCAAAGTTGAGGTGAGTGAAATTATCCATGCTGGTTCAAATGATTGTAGGGCAATAACTGTTCCTGAATCTGGTGGTGTGGCACCTAAGGCTCCTGTACCTCCTACCTGATGGCTAAAGCAAGAAGAAATCATGGCCTGGATGGTATGGATCCTTGATGGTGGATGTTGCTTTCTTGTGGCAGTGTCCATTGCAGATAGTTAGCTTACTCAATAATACATCTACAATAATACACATCAGCTAGCAGCCACTTTCCAGCAAATGGATGCTGCGAATGAAGGCTATGAAATTGTTGGATCACTTGATATTAATTATGTATGGGAGAGCTAGGCACCATGACTCTATCCATGTTAAATTAACTTCACTGCAATATAATTTCTCAGCAATTACACTCAAAACAGCAAATGAGGTCATTTTTCTTATTAGATTAAGGCTTCATCTATTTGCAAAACATTCTTCTATTTCCCACTTAGACACATACACCAACATATTTACCTTTAAAGATATAGTATCAAAAAATGTCACACAATTGTGCTAAGTAACCAATTGCAAATATTGGCAATGATGATTTCTACACTATGTCCACAATGATTTTAATCTAGTTTCCTGACATTTTTGAGATTAGTAACATTAGCCAGCAATCAAGTCAACTGTGTTTACTACTCATCAAGTAAACAAATATTAAATATAAATACGGTGGAGAGAAATGAACTATTTCCATCAATTTCAATTATTACAAAAACTATTATCAATATTATGACTAACTCAATTATAAATTTTGATTAAACTCAACAGCTCATTTTACAATTAAAACTACAGGCAGGTAGGGAAGGGGGATTAGAAGCTCTCTCTAATGGTGAGAGAATATTTTATTTTCCAAATAGGATTACATAGCAATAGCATTGGAAGCTGTGGTGGAAATTTGGTGCACTCAGGGATAGAAAAGAATCTCAAAACCTCGGTCATTTGTTGTGAACAGCCATGAAAAAGATTTTAAATTCCTCAGAGCTCTGCTGTTACCCTAGTTCACTCATAATTCTTGAAAGTACACTGAAACCTGAGTGGTAATAATGGTAGAATTTGGAAGAATAATTACCTGGTTTTGGCTTTGAGAAGCATCCTCCCATGATTGGGCACAAGAAAAAAGTTGATGATTTGCCACAAAAACCCAAAAAAACTCACAATATTTTGCTGTGACTGATGAGCAGGTGTTTCACACCACAAAAACTTGTCTTCTTCAGAGGAATGGCAGTTGTGCAATGGCTGTCATTGAAGAGCAGGTGGTTGTTAAAGGTGAGAGCGCGGAGAAGTCCATGATAATGAAGACTAATCCACGCAGAGCCAAAGGGCATTCAATCATCAATATCTAAAACAACAAAAACAATGAAGGAATTTTAATTTTCTTTATCTGTTCTTTAAGCCATAACTCATAATAACTATGATTAAACTAATATTCATTTCCTTATACTTTAGTCTGTTTCTTAATGTCCTTATTTCACAAATTTGTTTTTTTTTAAACTTAGTCATAGTCATTAATAGAAACATGCATATAAGCAGAGACACAACAGAGTTTGAAGGGTCTCAACCTGAAACATCGACTATTCATTTCCCTTCATAGACGCTTCCTGAGCTGCTAAACCCCCCAGCATTTTGCATGTGTTATGCTCATCTATATAAACAATGTCGTGTATGATCTTGGGACAATCCAAACTGATATAGCCAATAAACTACTTTCAAAGTCTTTGTTGTAAAAAGATGACAGTCATGTGCACACAGCAGCCTCCAAATGCTACATCTTTAAATGCTTTAGAGAAGATGATGACGATGAGCCAGCTTCTTGAATCACTGCAGTCTTTACATAATGATATTAGGTACAGTGTTCCAGAATTTAGATGTAGTGATGATTAAAAGAAGTAGCATATTTCCAAGTCAGGAAGTTAGAGGGGAACCTATAGTTGATGGTGCTTCCTTACACTTCAAGATCTTGCTGAAGTATTCCTGCTGATATCAATATTGACTTGGGGCTAGCTGCAGGGGAAGAATAGCTCCAACCATTTCAGTAAGTCCAGTTTACTAACCATTGCCAATTCCATACTCAAGGAGAGGAGCCTTCATTCACCAAAAACTGACAGCATGGTTCTTACATTTGAAGTTCCTGCTTTTCTGCAACTTTTACAAACATCATTAGGGCCTTATATAAAAATGTGTTGATGCCAGGAAAAAAGATGTGCACTGATATCAAAGCTTACACCAGACACGTCAAGGTATTTAAGAGACAGTGCCAAAATTGTTTTGCAACTTCATTCAAATCCAGTGACAGGATAAGTGAAGCAGAATCAGTGTCTTCTCCCAAGCCAGCATCCCAGGATTACAGCTAAAGGGCTGTAAAATGGGCTTCAACGGGCAGACCACATTATTTGCAGCCAATCCTGTGTTCTGTCCCAGCAAGAGGATACCAGGTAGACAAAGGAAAAATGGCCAAGTCATTTTTCTCTCTCTTTTTACCCATCACTCTGCCTGTTCTCCATCTCCCTCTGGTGCTCCCCTACCCTTTTCTTTCTCCCTAGGCCTCCTGTCCCATGATCCTTTCCCTTCTCCAGCTCTGTATCCCTTTCGCCAATCACCTTTCCGGCTCTCAGCTTCACCCCACCCCCTCCGGTCTTCTCCTATCATTTTGTATTTTCCCCTTCCCCTCCTACTTTCAAATCTCTTACTATCTTTCCTTTCAGTTAGTCCTGACGAAGGGTCTCGGCCCGAAACGTCGACAGTGCTTCTCCCTATAGATGCTGCCTGGCCTGCTGTGTTCCACCAGCATTTTGTGTGTGTTGCTTGAATTTCCAGCATCTGCAGACTTCCTCGTGTTTGCATTGAGTTTGTTTGTTTGTTTATTTATTTATTAAGCAATACAGTGCAGAGCAGGCCCTTCAAGCCATGCTGCCCCAGCCCCAATTAACCCTAACCTAATCATGGGACAATTTACAATGACCAATTAACCTACCTGGTATGCCTTTGGACTGTAGGAGGAAACCAGAGCACCCAGGAAAACCCAAGCATTCCATAGGGAGGATGTACCAAGACTCCTTACAGGATGGCATTGGATTTGAACTCTGAAATCTAGAATGCCCCAAGCTGTAATGCCATTGCACTAAATGCTACACTACCAATGCACACAAGTCCACTAGATTAAAACAAAGGTTGAAAGGTTCCTAACTTGTAAGGGTATGAAAGATTAGGGGGAGAAGGCAGGAGAATGGGGTTGAGAGGAATAATATATCAGCCATGATTGAATGGTGTAGCACACTTGATGGACTGAATGGTCTAATTCTCCTCCTATGTCGCATGGTCCAAATATTTCCAAAGCCTCCTTAAAAAGGTGTAATATCCCTAGTGACTAGCAGGATTCCCTGGGCTTTGCCACTCAAATAAGAGATTAAGGAGAAGAAACAATTACTTAAAGACAAAATATGGCAGATGATGTAGGGTTTCACAGGGATCAGTGTTAGAACATTATCTGTTCGCAACTGATATAAACGATTGAGATTGAAAATCTGCTAACATGATTTTCAACACTCTTCAATGAATCATGGCCGGTCCCTTGACGTGATGGCAATAGTAAGGTATTGGCGACATAGAGCCGCAAGGTAAGTGATTTTATTGAAGTACCTTTCAGTCTACCAATGGTGTCCCACAATTTCCTGGTTTTGAACTGCTTGATCAGTTTTGAGTCTCTCTTTTAGTATAACACAACACAATGGAATTCCCAAAAGGAAAATGGGACTTTGTCCCCACAAGCAGTGTGTGGTAGTCACTACTCCAAAGCTATCATCAACATAAGTCTTTACAACAGGTAAACTGGTGAGATGAAGTTTATCTTCTGTGTTGGTTCACTTATCTCTAGCCAAGGAAGCAACAATTTATTTCAGGATTTGACCAGTTTGGTTATTGTTGATGCTACTGACCAGTCTCAGAGATGGACACCAAAACTCCCCAACCGCTGTTGCTCTATCTCCTTAGTAATCACAGTGCTTCTAGGTTTTGTGTAATGAGAATAATATTGATTTAAAAGCTTTTACATCTTTGGATTACAAATTGGTTATGTTTCATATTGAAGAATTTTTGAATGCTTCCAATAATCATGTTATCTATTAATAGATTTGCCAAGTTTACCAGACAGTCTCCGTACCATTTCACAACTGTCATTCTTACATAAATTCAGAACCTTGGTAATTGCTGCAAATTTTCCTCTTTCAAACACTGCATTAAAATTGCTCTTTTTATGATTTCTATGAGGTAAATGTTTACATGCCATTATTAATAAAATCAAACTTATTACTCAATGCTAAATTTAATTTGACAAGCCGCTTTTCTAATTCAAGAAAACAATTTTTGCAGAAAGCTAAAATTAGTTTTCAGAAACGAAATGCTCAGTTTATCCCAATCCACATGATGTAAAAGATGCACATTAAAACAATGTTATTTTTGTTTATTCAAGCATGGTTGCATACCGAAGCCTAAACAGCTTCCCTTTAAGTTTTAATTTTTTTCTATTTCATGATTTTCAAAGTTCAAAATAAATTTATTATCAAAATACATATATGTCACCATATACAACCCTGAGATTCATTTTCTTGCAGGCATACTAAATTAATCCATAATAGAATAATAACCAGAATAGAATCAATGAAAGATCACACCAACTTGGGTGTTCGACCATGTACAAAAGGCAACAAACTGTGCAAATAGAAAAAGAAAAAAATAATACCAATAAATAAATAAGCAATAAATATTGAGAACATGAGATGAAGAGTCCTTGAAAGTGAGTCCATAGGTTGTGGGAACATTTCAGCAATGGGGCAAGTGAAGTTATCCCATTTGGTTTAAGAGCCTGATGGTTGAGGGGTAATAACTGTTCCTGAACCTGGTGGTGTGAGTCCTGGGGATCTTGTACCTTCTTCCTGATGGCAGCAGCAAGAAGGGAACATGTCCTGAGTGCTGGGGATCCCTGATGCTGCTTTCCTGTGACAGCATTTCATGTAGATGTGCTTAATGGTGGGGAGGGCTTTACCCATGATGGACTGGGCTGTATCCACTACTTTTTACAGGATTTTCCATTCAAGGGCATTGGTGTTTCTATACCTGGTTGTGATATAGCCTATATTCTCCACCACACATCTATAGAAGTTTGTCAATGTTTTAGATGTCATGACAAATCTTTGGAAACTTCTCTGCTTTCTCTGTAAATGCACATTGGTCTTGTTGACATTGAGTAAAAGGTTATGGTTATGGCACCACACAGCCAGATCTTCAGCTGATTCATCACCACTTTTGATTTAGCCTACAACAGTGGTCTTATCATCAAACTTGAATATGACATTGGAGCTGTGCTTAGCCACACAGTCATAAGTGTAATGTGAGTAGAGCAGAGGGCTAAGCACATAGTCTTGTGGTGAAGAAGATTGTGCTGATGGAGACTGTGGAGGAAATGTTGTTTCCCATCCGAACTGACTGGGGTCTGCGAGTGAGGGAATCAAGGATCCAAATGCACAAGGGTGTATTGAGGCCAAGGTCTTGAAGCTAATTGATTAGTTTTGAGGAGATGGTATTAAATGTCAAGCAGTAGTCAATAAAGAGCATCCTGATGTATGTACCTTTGTGGTCCAGATGTTCCAGGGTGAGTGAAGAGCCAATGAAATGGACCTGTTGCTCCGGTAGGCAAACAGGAGCAGATCCAAGTCACTTCTCAGGCAGGAGTTATAAATTTCATCAACAAACTCGCAACACTGTGGATGTAAGTGCTTCTGGATGATAGTCATTGAGGCAGACTACTATGTTCTTCTTAGGCATCGGTATAAGCAAAATCTGCTTGAATTAGGTGGGTACTTCGAACTTCCATAGCTAGAGGTAAAAGATATCAGTGCACCCTCCAGCCAGTTGATCAGTGCAGGTCTTTAGTACTTAGTCAGTTATCCCCATTTCAGCTGGATGCTTTTCATGGCTTCACCCTCCTGAAGGCTGCTCACACAATTTTACCTTTAAGGTCTCTATTGCCAGTTTATTTCTCTATATGACCTCTCCCAGTTTTTAAGTGATTTCATTCTCAAGTACAAGACTTCTGCAGCCCTTCTATCATAATTCTCTATCTTTTCCGTAGGCATTATAATCTGTGATATTTAGCTTCTAGCCCTAACCATCAAGTGGACACTTCTCAGTATTGACAATCACATATCTTCCAAGTTGAAAATGCAATTTGTTCAATATCTTCTTTATATTCAGTGCATTTATATAAAAAGGTTTATTTGGGGTAAACAGTTCCAATATGTCTTCATTCTCTGTTTTGCAAAACTCCTAATTTCACAGCCTTTAATTTCCTCTTAGCCTAAGATAGTGTCTGTCCACCAGCCTATCCTCTTCAGTAATTTGAGTACTGTCTTTAATATTGTATCAATATTCTGATGAAAGGATATTGTCCTGAAGCATAACTGTTTCTTTCTCATGAGTTTGCTTCCAGAATTGAGTATTTCCAGCATTTAATATTGTTATTTCAGATTTCCTGCATTTGCATTTTTTTCACATTAATCATATCTTTTCTCTTACGACCCTCCTACTACTTACTTGCTTAAAATCCTTGTGATCATTCTATTCAACATTTTTGGTAAAACCCCATTTGTAGCCAGGCTGAAATGCAGTCTGCCATAACAGCAACATTCCTTTATTTCCCAGCAACTGTATAGGGTATTGTGAAATGGAAGCTTTAACTTTGAGAAATGGTTTTAGATTGCTGTTGGCTGCAAGTTTCCCATTTATGGGTGCCAAATCTCCCAGGAAATGTTTATTAATCAGTAATTGTTCTGTCAGGCAGTTCTGATGAAAAGTCATCAACGGGAAACAATAACTCAGCTTTCTCTGACCTACTGAAAATTTCCAGTGTTTGGCTTCTCATAGTTCTAGTATTGTTTTCTATTTTTCTCTCTTCCTCTGCTTTCACTCATGTCCTTCTATTTTAGATCCTCTCCTGGATCAACAACCCTTAAGCATCCTTTCTCACAATGCCAGCAACACGTTTCATGCATTCTCATCAACTCCACCCTACCCATCATTCATTTTGTTGTCCCCACCCTTCCCCCTTTTCTCTGTCTTAATACTTACTTGATTTCTCTCCTCCCTTAGTTCTGCTAAAAGGTCATCAGTCTGGAACATTAACTGGTTTTCTCTCTGCATATGCTGTCTAGCCCTCTGAGTACTTCTAGTACTTTCTGTATCTACTTCAGATTTTCAGCTTTTGCATTCTTAGCTTTCTGAATTCACTATTTTTCCCTTCTTTCCTCTTAGGACCTACAGAGGGTAAGTGTGTGAGACTGTTTGCAGACAAAAGGATGCCTGGGAAGTGCGTTTTAAAAATGTGATCTCAAGAGCTCAAGGACAGTATGTTCCTGTTAGGGTGAAGGGCAAGGTTGGTAAGTTTAAGGAACCCTGGTTGACAAGAGATATTGAGGCTCTGCTCAGAAAAGGGCATACATTAGGTTTAGTCAGCCAGAATTAAGTGATTTGATTTGACTTTCCAAATTGCAATACCTTGCAGTTTCTGAATTAAACCACATTTGCCATTCCTTGGCCCACTTATTAGCTGCTTAAAATCTCCTTGTAATTTTTGATAACCTTCTTCACTATCCACTATACCAGCAATTTTAGTGTCATCTACAAATGTATTAACCATTCTCATTCAAATCACTGGTATAGATGCCAATGAGCCCCGCACTGATCTGGGTCACAGGTCTCCAGTCTGAGAAACACCCTTCATCCTTCGCCCTCTGCTTCCTGCCATCACGCCAATTATACATGCAATTAGTCAGCTCTCTCTGGACTACCTTTTCAACATGCTTTATAATTTTCAAGAATTATAAAAGAAAGAAAACAAATATTTTCCCCAATATCAAAATCTCAAAGCACTTTATTACTGCTAAAGTATTTCTGAAGTCCAGTCAATACAGTAACATGGCAGCTCTCCAAACATCTGGTTTCACTAAGCATTCAGGCAGACGTCACTGTGCTACAGTTACACATACAGTCGGCCCTCCTTATCAGTGAGGGATTGGTTCTGGGACCCCTCACGGATAATAAAATTCATGGATGCTCAAGTCCCTTATTCAACCTGTCTCAATGCGGTGGATCTTAGGACCCAGCGGAACCCAAAACCTTATTTAACCTGTCTTAGTGCGGTGGACCCAGCAGCAGAGATCTGAATCCGCAGTGTTTCTGTTCACAAAAATAATCACGATAATGATTGAAAATAAAGTGGAAATAATAAAGTGATCAGAAAGAGGTGAAATACCATTGTTCATTGTAAAAGCGTTGGGCTTTGTCGGTCAACGATTGGAACAATTTTAAAGGATAAAGTGAGAAAGGCTGTGCCCCAATGAAAGCTACAATTATTACTAAGCAACGCAGTGGTTTAATTATTGGGTTTGGTGGGTTTGGGTTTTTGATCCTCCACATCAACCCAGCACGGTGGAGAGTGCACTCCATAGCGATCTGTCACTAGTTCGAACTCGGGAACTTCCCGAGCCCGGCGCTGAAATATGCGTTCTTAAGTGTCTTATATGCATAGAAAGGTACAATATATACTATATACGAATGCAAACATTTGACTAACTGACGCTAAATAACACTGGATGTACCTGTTCTGACTTACTTAGTAAGAGAACTTGCGATTTTTTTCGACCCCGATCCACGATAACCCACGGATATCCTCCCGTATACTTTGTCATCTCTAGATTACTTATAATACTTAATACAATGTAAATGCTATGTAAAATAGTTGTTATACTGCATTGTTTAGGGAACAATGACAAGAAAAAAGTCTGTACATGCTCGAACAACAAGTGCTGGAAGAGCACTTCTGGGTTTTTGCGATTCACAGTTGGTTGAATTTGTGGATGCGGAATTTGCGGATAAGGAGGGCCAACTGTACATTATTTATAATGCACTATCCATCTTGAAGTTCAGATAATTCCCTCAACTGTTGACAATCATTTTTACTTGTTAACAGAAATACCTTTCTCCTTTTATCAAAAAAATAACAGGAGATACAAGGAATTGCAAATGCTGGAATCTGGAGCAAAAATAAACAGCCGAGTTCTTCCAGCAGTTTAATTTTTTTTTTAAACTTAAAATTGGTTGGTTTAAACTGAGTTGTTACAGCAATAGCAGAACTCAAGATGAGAACCTTTCTTCCCTGCTACCTTATGCGCTTTTTGTTGTAAATGCCACATTAGATCTAAATAATCATCCAAATTGTTGATATAAATTGTGGTACATGGAGCTTATTAAAATAGAGGACTATGGGTAACCCTAGGTAATTTCTAAATTAGGTACAAGTTCGGTCCAGTGGGCTGAAGGGCCTGTATTGTGCTGTAGTTCTTCTATGTTTCTATAAATGACAAACAATAGGCACCACAGTCACAGGCCTCCAATCCAAGAAAGAACTTTCCAGCTTCACCCTCTGTTTCCTACCATCAAACCAATTACGTATGTAGTTAGCAATTACTCAAGAATAGTCTTGAAAAGTTGTGTTCAAGCTAACAATGTCAACTATCCTTCATGTGCTGTTATTGATCCATAATCCACATAGAATCCTTCATATCAACACCGTAGTGCTATCAAATGATTACAACAGGTCTTCCAAGCAATCTGCAAATAACTCAGTGTACAGATGAAAAAGCATAAATCTGCAGATGCTGGAAATAAGAAATAAAGACAGAAAATTGTTAGAAACAGATAGGCAGCATCAGTGGAGAAAGAAGCAATTATTGCTTGAGACCTTTTAAGAGAATTTCTTTCCCCAGGTGTACTGTCTGATCTGAGTTCAAGTTCAAGTTTAATTGTTATTCAACTATAAATGAAATCCTATGAATATAGCCAAACAAAACAGCATTACTAAAGGGCCAAAGATGCAAAACACAGTATTGACAGTCATACACAGCACAAGGCACATAGAGCACATATATGACAGCAAACACATATACTGTATCAGTAAAATACGGTCACGCAAAAAAATATATATAGCCCAAGACCGAGTCCATGAATGTTGCAACAGTCTGCAGTCAAACACAATATGGCTTGTCTTCTGCTGAGCATAGAAAGGGAGGAGCAGCACTATCTCCAGCTTGGTTGCTGCCCCTGGCACCCTGGAGGAGTGCACTGACTACAACACCTCTCTCCAGGATGGCTGTAAACAGGCGACACTGCAGCTTCTTCAGACTTTGTCCTCGCTATGACCAAGGCCATGCAGCACCCCATTATCCGCCAATAAATTAGTGAATTGGATGTGCAGCGTTCCACATTACTAACGTACAATAGGGTCTAGTGATCACAAGAAAAGCAACTAAGATGATCACTCACTATTAGAATGCACACCGCCTTCACGCACCAACTCCCCCAATGCCTCTCTGACGCAGCCAAAAGCATGAGCCGCACCAAGTCCATCTCCGTCTGTTTCTACACCAACGGGCAACTCATTGATGGGGTAGACCTGCAGTATTTTAAGTTCTTAATGTCTTGAAGTCATAAAAAATACATTGAAGAAAAGACAATGACACCTTTGGTTTGCTCCATAGAAGCCGCTGCGACCGAGCGCCTCACCATCTAACTGGAGTAACTCCAGGAGTTTGTTCTTATTTCATATTACCTACATTTTATTGACCTAGTCCCAAGGGGCTTATCATACTGCCGCTAAAATTCCACAAAGGATTCCTTTCTCTTGAATTAATTCTTATGGTACTTCTCTTGAAGGAAGTTGAAACAAAGCCAAGGAATTTTGGGTATTTTTTATTTATTGATGAAGTGTAGACACTACTGGAAAGACCAGACCAGGCCTGTTTCTATTCACTTGCTTGGGTCAATTCAGAGGGCAATTAAGAATCAACCAAGTATGGTGATACACATACGGAAGGATGGTGAATTTCTTCAGAGAGTAACATTAGAAACAGATGGCTTTTAAAGCCCAGCCATTCAGTCGCTTCATGTTACCTTTACTAATACTCATCTTTTAACTCCAGACAGAATTAAATTACTTGAATTTCCATTTACGTATCTGCAGTGGTGGGATTCAATCTCTTCTTTTGAATAACAGTATGCCACACCATCCATAAGTAGTATTAAAACAGTGAGTTCAAATGCCAATGAAGGGTGCATTTTAAACTCAAAGTGCAGCATTTATTTGCAACAAAGATATGGAGCAATTACATAACTTACACAAGCACACAGAGTTAACAACCTTTGAAATGTTAATAATGTATTTGCTTCCACATAGAGAAAAGTGTAGAAAAATGCTTCAAAATTTATGGTCATGAAAAGAAACAACATCAGCTTATAGGACACTTTCAGTGAGGAAAGATGGTGTAAAGTTCTGGTCTGTTGAACTGAGATAAGAATGTATTCAGCATTCATTTAGTTTCCAAGAAGAGTAGTGTGCCTTAATGACTATCGTCCAGTATCACTCACATCTATAGTGATGAAATGCTTTGAGAGCAACACACACAAAATGCTGGAGAAGCTCAGCAGGCCAGGCAGCATCTATGGAAAAGGGTAAACAGTTGATAATTTGGACTGAGACCCTTCATCAGGACTGGAAAAAAGATCAGGTTAGAGCAAGAAGGTGGAGAGGGGGAGGAAGAAGTTCAAGGCGGCAGTTGATAGATGAAACTGGGAGAGAGGAAGAAGGGGTGAAGTAAAGGCCAGATTTGGGAACAGCTTCTTTCCAACTGTGATAAGACTGCTGAACAGATCCAAATACCTTCCAAATATCTGGACCTGACTTGCACTACATTACTTTCCCTTTTCTATTTTCTAATTATGGTTTATGATTTAAATTTTTATTATATTTACTTCAATTTGTACTTCAGGAGCGTGAAGCGCAGAAACAAATATCACTGTGATGATTGTACGCTCTAGTATCAATTGTTTGGTGACAATAAAGTAAAGTAAAAGTAAAAGTAAAAGTAAAGAGCTGAAAAGCTGATAAGTAAAGGAAATAAAGAGCTAGAGAAGGGAGAATATGATAGGAGAGGGTAGATAACCATGGAAGAAAGGGAAGGGGGAGGAGCAACAAAGGGAGGCGATGGGCAGTTAAGGAGATGAGGTGAGAGAGGGAAATGGGAATGGGAATGCTTGGGTGGAGGGCAAATACCAGAATTTTGAAAAATTGATGTTCATGCCATCAGGTTGGAGTCTACCCAGATGGAATATAAGGTGCTGCTCTTCCAACCGGAGTGTGGCCTCATCATGGCAGTAGAGGAGGCCATGGACTGGCATGTCAGAATAGGAGTGGAAAGTGGAATTGAAGTGGGTGGCCACCGGGAGAGCCTCCTTTTTCTGTGTAGGTGCTCAGTGAAGCAGTCTCCCAATTTACGTCGGGTCTCACCGATATACAGGAGGCTACACCAGGAGCACCGGATACAATAGATAACCCCAACGGACTCACAGATGAAGTGTTGCCTTACCTGGAAAGGCTGTTTGGGAATCTGAATGATAGTGTGGGAGGAAGTGCAGGAGCAGGTATGGTACTTGTTTCACTTGCAAGGATAAGTACCAGGAGGGAGATCATTGGGTAGGGATGAATGGACAAAGGAGTCGCAAAGGGAGCAATACCTGCGGAAAGTGGAAAGTGGAGTGGGGGGGGGGGGGAGGGAAAGACGTGCTTGGTGGAAGGATCCCTTTGGAGAAGATGGAAGTAACAGAGAATTATGTGGCGGACACACCGGCTGATGGAGTGGAAGGTGAGGACAAGAGGAACCCTATCCAGGGTGGGATGGTAAGGGGATGGGGTGAGGGCAGACATGCCGAAAATGTAAGAGGTGCGGCTCAGGTCAGTGGTCTGCAGGGATCGCACCTGACTTCCCTGCCCATTTATCCCTCCCCACTGATATCTCTCCTGGTACTTATCTTTGCAAGTGGAACAAGTGCCATACCTGTGCCTACACCTTCTTGCTCACTACTATGCAGGGTCCCAAGAGTGGGAATAAAGGAAGCCTTTTCTGGTTGACTGCAAGTGACTAGTAGTGTTCCACAATGGTCTGCGTTGGGACCAATTCCTTTTAAATTATTTGTCAATGATTTGGTGATGGAATGGATGGCTTTGTTGCTAATGGTCTTATGGGCTAAATCTGAAGAATTAAGCCATTTAGCCCCTTGAGTCTGCTCCGCCATTTCATCATGGCAAGAATTCAATAAATTACATACATACATCCCCTAGGCTAATCATCATCTACATTATGGATATGGTGCTCTAGATTGTATTGTACAAAAGATGGCCAAACAGCATTAAATACCTTATTTCTAAGTGCTTGTTTTTTTCCCCAAAGTTTGATGATAATGAATAAGTGAAGTAATCTAAATTATGGTTCAGTTTTCAGTTCTGAGGGAAAATTTTTACTCAATATGTTGACTTTGTTTCTCTGTCTAACCTATTGAAAACTTTAAAAATGTTCTGCTTTTGTTACACTTTTCATTATCAAAGGTACATTCAATTAGGTCAAACAAAGTGGGAATGTTGGTGTGGCTGTTTTTATGCCTGAATTACAGGGAACAATAATGAAATGTCTTCCTGACTATCGATCCGTATATACAGCAGAGTTGGTTGCCATCATTTTGGGTTTACAGTGGGTGGAGGAAATTTGTCCTTGCAAAGTTGTAATTTGTTCAGCTACTTTTTCAGTTTTGATTAGTCTTAAAACAGGTCATTCCAACAGTAGGTCAGATTTACTGCTGGAAGGACAGAGGAGGGAAGAACAAAACATTCAGAAAGCTGTGTAGAGCTCCAGCAATAGTCTGAACATTAAATGTAAAAGAACCAAAAACTGCAACAATTTCTTTCCGGAACTTTTAAACTCCTGACCATTCATCTTCACATGACATTTCCCACATCACTCAGGTAAATCCTTGAAGGAAATTTCCCTCCGTCGTAGCATGTCTTTCTCTAGGAAAATAACAGCATCATGTAGAAGCCATAAGTTTCACTAAGATCTTGAAAAGAACAGATGAATGGGGGGGTATAGTGTGATGAGGGTGGATGGAAGCAGGAGGAGAACCTTAGCATGATCTTCAGAGAAAGAGATCAACAAAAAATACTATGAACAGAAAAAAGGAGGAAACTGTTTTGGGAGTAATTTTCACACTGATACCTGGGCTGAAAACTGGTGAAGCAGATTGTCCATTTGCTTGTTGCAGAACCTAACAAGTCCTCAGGTTCACTGAAATCAAAAGTAAAAATCAAGTACCGTAGATTCCGGACTACAGAGCGCACCTGATTAAAAGCCGCAGGCTCTAATTTTAGAAAGAAAATCAATTTTGTACTTGTACAAGCCGCACCGGATTTTAAGCCGCAGGTGTCCCACATTGTAATATGAGATATTTACACAGAAAGATATTACACGTGAGGATTTTTTAACTTTTAATTAAATCCGTATGGTAACATAAACAAATACATATTGCAAATGCTTTTTTTCGAACCATGCCTGTAACACGGCTACTTTTAAATATACATACGTATCAGTAACACACAAATTACTTTGCGTATACTTTTTTACTGAACAGTGCACGAACAACATTCCAATATCTCCTAACGACTGGTAAAAAAATATATACTGCAGCCTACCAGGAAAAGTTATTGATCGCCTTTAACTTAAAAGCTGCATCATATGCGTGCAGCGTTCTCGCGCGGGTCTAATGCGCTCGCCCCCTCCTTTCCGTTTATCGCAAACCGGTATTTTCCCCACAAGACGCGGCGAAACCGGATGTGACGTCATAGCATCCCGGGATGTAGTACAGAAAACAAATATACTTAAAACACTTCTAACTTTAACTAGAAAATACTAACAAATGAATTACTAAGCGAAAATATTATAAACTAAATAACTGCCATAAAGGCAGCACAATGCTTTTCTTCGAGTGTTTTCCATGTTGATGAGGGTGAGTACAAATGACTGATTTACAATAATTTAATTGTGAAAGTGCGCTTGATTTATCGTACAATTTCATTATCGATGCAATGCTCCTCAGACAGGATGAAGAGGTCAATACTCCCCAATGCCATTAGGCTTTACAATTCAACCGCCAGGACTTAAGAACTTTTTAAAAGCTATTATTAATGCTTTTTGAGATAGTGATTTAGATGCATATCATATTTTTTACTGAGTTAAGTATTGTATGTAATTAGTTTTGCTACAACAAGTGTATGGGACATTGGAAAAAAGTTGAATTTCCCCATGGGGATGAATAAAGTATCTATCTATCTATCTATCGGACCTCTGTGAACTACTCATCAATTTTATTGGTCTACTGTTACGAGGCAAAATGTTTTTGGCGGCATGAAAAAAAAACATGCATTAGCCGCACCGTAGTAAAGGCCGCAGTGTTCAAAGCTGTTCAAAGCGTGGGAAAAAAGTAGCGGCTTATAATCCGGAATCTACGGTAGTTTTGAACCATGAGTCTACCACATTGAACTTAAATAAACGCTTTGTAGTCAGAAAAGTGTCTTGTGCTTAGAACAGCACCACTGATTTGTAATCATCTAATGGAAAATGACTGTAATGTCCAAAGCATTTCCATAATTTAAAAAAAATTACCAGTTGAGCTGTCATTAATAATCCATCCTAACTGTTCAGCTGGCCAGCCCATTTCAGGGTTAAGCATGAACCATAAGGCTGTGAGTGTCCGTGCATTGTCAGCCTGGTATGATTGGCAGATTTTTTTCTATTAGGTACTCCTGTGAAACAAATGGGTTCTTATGACAATCTGGTATTTTGTCACCATTACCACTATGAGTTTGCTAATCCAAATCCAAAATTTTCAGACCTCTGTATACTGGCCACATTAATTTAAGCACAGTACCACCATATCCTTACCATTATCCAAGTGCCCTCAATGGTCTTTACCATGAGACCAATATGTGGGAACAAGAGGAATAAAAGTTCTTTTCAGTTTCAATTTCCTATAGCAGCAGAGCACAAGGACACAAGAAGTGAGA
Organism: Hemitrygon akajei; assembly: GCF_048418815.1. NCBI lineage: Eukaryota > Metazoa > Chordata > Chondrichthyes > Myliobatiformes > Dasyatidae > Hemitrygon > Hemitrygon akajei. The sequence goes on along the minus strand of NC_133137.1, from coordinate 2,515,067 downwards.
GCAGGTGCAGACCACACTTCCCTTCTGTGCTGCTTCACCATTCAGTCAAATTGTGTCTCATCTGACTTGGGCCTCAACGATTTCCCTGCTTGTACACCACAGCCCTCAACTCTCCATAATGCAAAAATGTACCTCACCAATAAATACATATATTCAAAAACTGTGCCACCCACAGTTCTTTGGAATGGACAATTTCAAAGATTCACAAGCTTCTCAAAGAAGAAATATGGTGCCTCCTCAAAAGGTTGACTCCTTATTCTCAAACTATGCACAGATCTATGTTCCCCCACAAGGAAAAATAGCCTTTCAGCACTTGCACCATGAAATCCGTCAGAATCCTATGTTTCAATAAGATCTCCCTTCACTCTTCAAAATTCTCAGAATAGGCCCAGTTTGCTCAACACTTCAATTTATGACAATGCTTTCATCCTAGGATTTAGCCTGAATTGTCTCCAATGCAACTATATCCTTCCTTAAATATGACACCTATATGCAACACTCCAGATGTGGTCTCATCAACTGTACAGTTTAATATTTGTGACTATCTAATTTGAATCACTTCATCCACTGCCTAAATTCAAGCAAACTATACTTAATATTCCAAGTAAACACAATACACAATTTTATAGACAGAATAAACCTTTCCCATCCTTTCATTCACTCTCATGCAAAAAAATGTAATTAATTACACCCAATTCTTTTAGTGCACAAATTCTGCCAGTTACATCTCCCCAAAAATCCGCAGTAAAAATTACACACACCTAACAGAATTCTACCTTGCCAACCACCTATTTCCCTTGAGGTAAATGAAAGCATCATATAATTATAGATAGGATAAGACAAATTAAGAGTTTGATAACTGTATACATGTCAGTAGTTTATTAATGACATATTAAAAGCATATTTGTCTTCCAAACTTATATACCTGAAAACAGAACACAAGTCATCAAACATATTAGTAATTCCTAACTAGGAATTATTTGGTAAAAATTATACCGGCTTAGGTGCAATGTATGATGTACACAACTCTACAAGTAAATGCTGATGAGATATAACGAGTATTTTTAGACTCGATGCTCAAATCCCTTATTCAACCTGTCTCAGTGCGGTGGACATTAGGACCCAGCGGCGGAGCTCTGAATCCACAGTGTTTCTGTTCATGAAAATAATCACGATTGAAAATAAAGTGGAAATAATAAAGCGATCTGAAAGAGGTGAAACGCCATCGGTCATTAGAAAAGCGTTAGGCTACAGTTGGTCAACGATTGGAACAATTTTAAAGGATAAAGTGAGAAAGGCCCTGCTACAATTATTACTAAGCAACACTGTGATTTAATTATTGGGTTTTGGGGTTTTGGGTTTTTGATAATCCACATCAACCAGGCACAGATGGAGAGCACGCTCGGGCGTGGTCTGTCACTGGATCAAACTTGGGAACTTCCATTCCCAAGCCCAGCGCTGAAACATATGTTCTTAAGTGTTTTACATGCACAGAAAGGTAAAATATATACTATATACTAAGACAAAAATTTGACTAACTGACACTAAATAATACCGGACGTACCTGTACAGACTTACTTAGTAAGAGAACTTCCGATTTCTTTTCGATCCCAATCCACGGTAACCTACGCACATCCTCCCATATACTTTAAATCATCTCTAGATTACTTATAATACCTAATACAATGTAAATGCCATGTAAAATAGTTGTTATACTGCATTGTTTAGGGAATAATTGTCATAAGGGGGGCGTTGAGACTGGACCCAAATGCAGGACGCAGACACTGAAGTACTAGGAACAGGACGGGGCAAAACTTAAGGATGGGACTGGTCGCAGACAGGGCTGGGGAAGCAGGACCGGGACGAGGGACTGGGAGCAAGGAGCCTGGGGTGGACTCCAAGCCCAAGACTGGACATGGACCCAGAGCCTGGGCCTTGACTCGGGCTCGGACCCCCAAACAAGGCCTGGGTTCTAGGAGTCGGAGACCTGGAGACTTGGGTTCCTGGAGTTTTTGGAGACTTGAAGACTCGGGTTCCTGGAGTTCTTGGAGGCTTGGGCAGCTCGAGGCTAGAGTCTTGGGGCTTGGAGTTCTTGGAATTCTTGGAGGCTTGGGCAGCTCGAGACTAGAGTCTTGAGGCTTGGAGTTCTTGGAGGCTAGAGTCTTGGGTTCCGGGAGCTCGAGGCTTGAGTCTTGGGTTCTGGGAGCTAGCCTCCTGGGCAGGACGCGGGGCACAACCCTACAGAGGCAAGGAACGGGGGGGGGGGGAACAGAATCAACCATAGGGTAATGGCAACCGGCCTGGCTTACCCGATGGAGGCAAGGGACAGGAAGGGAGCTCGGTCTGGGGTGGCTCCAAGACTTGAGGCGGCCGGTAACCATGGCAAGCTACGAACAGCCAAATCCATAACTCGCTGAATGAACTAGCCTTCCACTGGTGGGTTGCTCCAAGCGGGGACTGACGAGAATCTTGACAAGACAACCACCACCCCCCCCCCCCCCACCCGACTACACTCAATCCCAGAGCCACTTATATTCCCAGCCAACAAGATCAGCATCAGGTGCAAATGCTTGAGCCCAACCGACACAAGGGACAGTCGGAGGACCCGGAGTCCGGGGTCTACGGACCAGAATGTGAACATCGGACATCAGACTGGACCATGACAATAATGACAAGAAAAAAAGTCTGTACATGCTTGAACAACAAGTGCTGGAAGAATACTTCCAGGTTTTCGCGGTTGGTTGAATTCACGCATGTGGAACTCGTGGATAAGGAGGGTCGACTGTATATTCTGTCGTCATATTTGACCTACCAAAATGAACCACTTCACTTATCTGGGTTGAACTCCATCTGCCACTTCTCAGCCCAGTTTTGCATCCTATCAATGTCCCGCTGTAACCTCTGACAGCCCTCCACACTATCCACAACACCTTCAGCCTTTGTGTCATCAGCAAATCATAACCCATCCCTCCATTTCCTCATCCAGGTCATTTATAAAAATCACAAAGAGTAGGGGTCCCAGAACAGATCCCCGAAGCACACCAGTGGTCACTGATCTCTGTGCAGAATATGACCCGTTTACAACTACCCTTTGCTTTCAGTGGGCAAGCCAGTTCTGGATCCACAAAGCAATTTCCCCTTGGATTCCATGCCTCCTTACTTTCTCAATAAGCCTTGCGTGGGGTACCTTGTTAAGTGCCTTGCTGAAATCCATATATACTACATCTACTGCTCTACCATCATCAATGTGTTTAGTCACATCCTCAAAAAATTCAATCAGGCTCGTAAGGCATGATCTGTCTTTGACAAAACCATGCTGACTACTCCTAATCATATTATGCCTCTCCAAATGTTCATAATTCCTGCCTCTCAGGATCTTCTCCATCAACTTACCATTCACTGAAATAAGACTCCCTGGTCTATAATTTCCTGGGCTATCTCTACTCCCTTTCTTGAATAATGGAACATTAACTGCAACCCTCCAGTTCTCTGGAACCTCTCCCGTCCCCATTGATGATGCAAAGATTATCACCACAAGCTCAGCAATCTCCTCCCTCGCCTCCCACAGTAGTCTGGGGTACATTTTGTCTGGTCCTGGTGACTTATCCAACTCAATGCTTTCCAAAAGCTCCTGCACATCCTCTTTCTTAATATCTACGTGCTCAAGCTTTTCAGTCCACTGTAAGTCATCCCTACAATCACCAAAATCCTTTTCTGTAATGAATACTGAAGCGAAATACTCATTAAATGCCTCTGCTATCTGCTCCGATTCCATACACAGTTTTCCACTGTCACACTTGATTGGTCCTATTTGCTCACGTCTTATCCTCTTGATCTTTACATACTTGTAGAACGCCTTGGGGTTTTCCTGAATCCTGTCTGCCAAGGCCTTCTCTCAGCCCCTTCTGGCTCTCCTAATTTCTTTCTTGAGCTCCTTCCTGCTAGCCTTGTAATCTTCTAGCTCTCTATCATTACCTAGCTTTTTGAACCTTTCTTCTTGATGGATTTACAACAGCCTTTGTACATCACTGTTCCTGTATCCTACCATCCTTTCCCTGTCTCATTGGAATGTACCTATGCAGAACTCTACGCAAGCAGCCCAACTCCAAGCAGTCCTGCTCTGCTGGGTGAGAAGCTGACAGTGATGCAGGTGGATGCTTCCCTGGTGTCATGGATTATTGATTACCTGACTGGCAGACCACAGTACATGCACTTGCAACACTGTGTGTCAGACAGAGTGGTCAGCAGCACTGGGGCTCCACAGGGGATTGTTCTGTCTCCTTTTCTCTTCACCATCTACACCTCGGACTTCAACTACTGCACAGAGTCTTGCCATCTTCAGAAGTTTTCTGATGACTCGGCCATAGTTGGATGTATCAGCAAGGGAGATGAGGCGGAGTACAGGGCTACGGTGGGAAACTTTGTCACATGGTGTGAGCAGAATCATCTGCAGCTTAATGTGAAAAAGACTAAGGAGCTGGTGGTGGACCTGAGGAGGGCTAAGGCACTGGTGACCCCTGTTTCGATCCAAGGGGTCAGTGTGGACATAGTGGAGGATTACAAATACCTGGGGATACGAATGGACAATAAACTGGACTGGTCAAGGAACACTGAGGTTGTTTACAAGAAGGGTCAGAGCCCTCTCTATTTCCTGAGGAGACTGAGGTCCTTTAACATCTGCCGGACGATGCTGAGGATGTTCTATGTGTCTGTGGTGGCCAGTGCTATCATGTTTGCTTTTGTGTGCTGGGGCAGTAGGCTGAGGGTAGCAGACACCAACAGAATCAACAAACTCATTCGTAAGGCCAGTGATGCTGTGGGGGTGGAACTGGACTCTCTGACGGTGGTGTCTGAAAAGAGGATGCTGTCCAAGTTGCATGCCATCTTGGACAATGACTCCCACCCACTCCATAATGTACTGGTTAGGCACAGGAGTACATTCAGCCAGAGACTCATTCCACCGAGATGTAACACTGAACGTCATAAGAAGTCATTCCTGCCTGTGGCCATCAAACTTTACAACTCCTCCCTCGGAGTGTCAGACACCCTGAGCCAATAGGCTAGTCCTGGACTTATTTCCACTTGGCCTGATTAACCTATTATTATTTAATTATTTATGGTTTTATATTGCTATATTTCTACACTATTCTTGGTTGGCGTGGCTGTAACAAAACCCAATTTCCCTCAGGATCAATAAAGTATGTCTGTCTGTCAAATATCCCCTGAACATTTGCCACAGTTCTTCTGTACATTTCATAGCAGGCATAGAAAAAGTGAAATAATTGGAGAGATTTGCTATCTGAAAAATGTCGCCTGAGGAATCATTGTTCACTGATGCCATCTTAAAGAGTGGTGGAAGGACTCCTGTCAGAGATAGTTGCAGTATGAAGAACATTATGCCCTTGACCTTTTCTGTCATTAAGTAATATCACAGCTGATCTGGTCATTGACTCCAACTACATCAATTCCCATTACATTCATTTCCTCATGCTCCAAATTTCTCCCTCAGCCTTTGATAACTAACCCTAACATCTACTGATCTCTAGGGTAGAAAAGCCTAAAGATGCAAAAGAGTCCAAGAAGAAATTCCTTCTTTTACAGTCTTTAATAGGTGACCCTTAATTCTTAACACAATCAACCCAAGTGCAAATGATGTTCAGAGACTTCTCGGTGTGGGTTTTTATGAGGGCTTAAACTGGATTATAATTCTTCTCAAGCTAAAACTGAATCTACAAAGCGCTGAGTCTTTTTCAGAAAGCACAACCACATTGGGCTACCTATCTTCATTTACTGTTATTAATGGCTGAACCCTCACTCTTACCAAGTGAGGAGGATGGAGTAAGCCACTGTGAATCCAGGCACCAGCCAGTCACAAAACTGGAATATCCATGCTTTAAGAGATTGTTTGATTTACACTATTTAGAGATGTTAAAACTCAACTTACACATTTCACATACACTCAGTGGCCATTTTATTAGGTACACCGGCTTGTTAATGCAAATATCTAATCAGCTAGTCATGTCTCAGCAAGTCAATGTATAAAAACATGCAAATATGGCCAAGGGTTCAGTCGTTGTTCAGACCAAAATCAGAATGGAAAAGAAATGTGACCTAAGTGACTTTGAACATGGAATGATTGCTGGTGCCAGATGGGGTGGTCAAAGTATCTCAGAAACTACTGATCTCCTGAGATTTTCACACACAACAGTCTCTATTCTTTACAGAGAATGGTGTGAAAAACAAAAAAAAATCCAGTGAGCAGCAGTTCTGTGGGCAAAAACACCTTGTCAATGAGAGAGTTCAGAGGATAATGGCCAGACTGGTTTAAGCTGACAGGAAGGTGACAGCAACTCTAATAATCACGTGCAACAACAGTGGTGTGCAGAAGAGCATCTATGAACACACAACCTTGAAGTGGATGGGCTTTCATAAACTGAAACATAGGAATGAAGTTAATGTTTTTACAGGATCTCACTATAGCAACTGGTGGATAGGATGGCACAGGAGAGCCTTAAAAGCATGGGCCTTTTGAACTTTGTGCAACCCAATACTAGCTGAAAAAGAGATAAATGCCATTACTAGGTCTAGGATGTACTGGCCAAGGACGAGTGCAGGCCACTATAATATCCCATAAGTAACATTGATTTTTTAATAATACAACCTTTCCCTTAATATCCGCAAAACAAAAGGATTGGCCATTGATTTCAGGGAGGGGATGTACATGCTCCTGTTGTGTCAATGGTATTGAGGTTGAGAGGGCTAAGTGGTTCAAGTTCCCAGGAGTGAATGTCACCAATAGCCTGCTTTGGCATGACCATGCCAATGCTATGGCCAAGAAAGCTCAGCAAGGTTGCTGCTTCCCTCAGAAGGCTAAAGAAATTCTGGCAAGCCCCATTGACCCTTACCAATTTTTAGGATAGGATTTCACAAAAAGCATGCCATCCTATCTGTGATAGAGCTACTGTTCTGCCAAAGATCACAAGAAACTGTAGAGAGTTGCAGACACAACTCAGCACATTACAGATACCAAACTCCACCCACAACCCCATTCCCACTACCACAACAAAGGACTCTGTCAATACTTCTCACTGCCCCAATAAAGCAGCCAGCATAATAAAACGCCAATCCTGAGTTTTTTCCCTTCTCCATTCTCTCAGCAAGCAGAAATGTTGAACACTGAAAATGTGTACCACCACACAAGGATAGCTGCTACTCTGCTGTTATAAGATTATTGAATGGTTCTCTTGTATAGGACCTGACATCATAATCCACTGATTTATGATCTAGCAACTTAGTGTTTATGTACTTTTTCTTGGAGCTGTTACACTTTATTTTGCATTGTTAAAAGAAGTGTAACATTTCCAGAGAAAGTGTGTTTGTTGTTATTATTAACCATGTTCTACCTCAGTGCACTGTGTAATGATTTGATCTGTATGAACAATATGCAAGACAAGCTTTTCACTATATCTCAGTACATGTGACAATAAGCAAATCCTATCCAATTAAATATAAATTGATATCCTAGAAATGACCCTTTTAACCACGGAGGATTCACTTCTCATAGAATTACACTTTATTATAAGTAAACTAGAAAGGCAGTAAAAAAGGATGACCTTTTGATCAAAGTTCTGCTGTTAAGTCATTAAGAAGAACTAATTGCATAGATGGCATTTCATATGAAGAAAATGCAACAAGCAAATGAAATCTGCATCAGGATGAATTGCCATTTCACAATGGGTTGGACTTTAGTCAAAAATTAACAAAAGCAAGTCAATAAAAAAAACAGAAACTACTAGTAATACTCAACGGTCAGGAGGCATCGATGTGAAAAGAAGCAGAATTGACACTTCAGGCTGAAGACCTTTCAGCAGAACTGGGAAGGAGAAAGTTAAGAGTGGGTGAGGGGAGATGATAGGGTGAAACCAGATATGGTAAAACCAAAATGACCATGGGAAAAAGCTGTAAACAAGGTGACACACACAAAATGCTGGAGGAATTTAGCAAGTCAGGCAGCATCTATGGTGGAGAAGCCACACCTCATATTCCGTCTGGGTAGCCTCCAACTTTATGTGCACTGATTTCTCTAACTTTCTGATTTCTGGCAATTTCTTCTCCCTGCCTCCTCTCTTTTTTCCATTCCCCATTCTGGTTACACTTCTCTTTTCCTCTCCTACCCATCACTACCTTCTGCTTCCCTCCTCCTTCCCTTTCCTCCATGGTCCACTGTCCTCTCCTATTAGATTTCTTCTTCAGTCCTTCTTCTATCACTTCCCAACTTCTTACTTTATTCCCTCCACACCCACCTTCCCCCTCATCTGGTCTTAAATATCACCTGCAACCTTATGGTCTTTACCCTCCCGACCCCCATCTTCTTATACTGGCTTTCTGCTCGCTTCCTTTCTAGTCCTGATGAAGGGTCTTGGCCAAAAATGTCTGGTTTATTCCCCTTCATAGATGCTGCCTGATTTACTGAGTTCCTCCAGCATTTTGTGTGTGTTGCTCAAGATTTCCAACATCTGCAAAATTGCTTGTGTTTATGTAAACACAACTATGTAGTTAATGAAAAAATGGAAACAATTAGAGAGAGAGAAACATAGGCAAAAGAATGCAGGACTTGCGAAATGCAAGGCCAGAGACATGTCCAACTAGTAAGGTTTCATATGACCTCCACTTCTAGAGTTAAGTGAAAAGGAAATTAAAAACAAATCAAGCTAAGCTAATATCATAGATGGGTGACTGTTATCAACAGAGAAATCAAGTTACCTGAAGCCACAGAAGTAAATATTAAGTCAAAAAAAGCTGCAATATACTCAGACAGAAGATTGGGCACTGTTCCTCAATCTTGCTTTGGGTCTTAATGTAACACTTTGGGAAGCCATAAACAAATAGGCCAGTATAGGATAATTACAGTGACTAGCAACAGGAAGCTCAAGAATTCCTCTGTGGACTGAAAACAGGTGCTCTACTGAGCTGTCACCCAATCCTCATCCGGTTTCTCCAATCGAGATAAGACCAGTACTATTCAAAGAAGAGCAAGGGAGTTCTCTTGTTAAACTGGCCAACGATTACTGGTGAACAACAACTAAAAATGGATGATCTGTTATAATCTCATTGCTGGCCATGAATTTTGTTGAATATAAAGTAACTACTGTGCTTTCTGCAGGACAATAATAACTACAGTTTGAAAAGCAACTTAATCGGCTGTAAAACACCAGGGCATCCTGGAGTTATAAATGCATTACATAATCACAAGTCTTTCATTTCATAGCTGGCAAACTATGCAATAACTTCAGTATGAAAACACTGGGGGGAAAAAAAGGAATTGCATTAGCAAATGTTTTTATGCAGAGTTTATACCACAGAAGTAGACCATTTAGCTTAACTAACTATTTCAATTTTTACATTCCTCCAAACCGAAAGAAAGACATTGGCCAAAGTTCTTAATAGGTGGGGAATTTTAATTAAGAGATTAAGTCTTAACTCCATTATATTTTTCAACTGGTCTGACAGAGGCCCTAGTCTGCACTTGACCTACTCTGCAACGTCACTTTATCAAATAATAACTTGTCTCACTGCTTTAAATCTGTGCAATATTCCAAATGGCTATTTTGTCTTTTGTGAAGATTGGGGTATGACCTATTGCCTGATCATTTAATCAAACAGTAGAGAAAGAGCTGTCAAATGGCTGGTTTCCACATTATGCAATCCCACACTGCTGCTCTTTTCTTTATAATCATGTAAGTTTTAACCATTTTATCATATATACTGAATTCCATTAAAAATACTATTGAATTTTCTTGCAGTACCTGTTTAATAATGCATTACAAATCTTTTAAAAGACCAATCTCAAAACTCAAATACAGAAGTAATAGTGCTTAAAATCTCAGATCCCACAACTTCTCTACCACTCAATTACCTTGATACTAAACCCACTGAATTATAGTTTAAGTGAACATTTTTACATAACATTTATAGCAGAGAAATTTGCTATTCAACTGACCTCTTCCCACTAGATTTCCATCTCTTTTCTACTTTTTCCTTAAGTGATTCTATATGCTATGTGCCCTTACCACTCCTTACAGTAATTCATTACACAGTCTCGACTGTTTAGAAGTTGTTTTATACAACTTTCCAGATTACACTATTTGTGAGAATCTTAAGAGCAAACACAAGTAAATGTGCAGATGCTGGAAATTCAAATCCTGACGAAGGGTCTCGGCCTGAAACGTCGACAGTGCTTCTCCTTATAGATGCTGCCTGGCCTGCTGTGTTCCACCAGCATTTTGTGTGTGTTGTGAGAATCTTGATTTAAGGGGCCATAGTTTTACATACACCCAGCATCTGCTGACACCTTTGCACTACTGACCCTACGAAGAAATAAACTGTTAGAGCTATGAACAAAAAATCCTTATTCTAAGGAACAGCAATATCTTGTTCATCAATGTACCAAAATCATGCCACGTACTATATCAATCCTTAAAGGTGCACTTACATATTTACATACACTGTAAAATAAAAACTAAAATCTTCTACATACTTTAATAGTGCTTTCCCAAGGGTTCTGTTAATCTTTCACTGAATGAGTTTACAGCTAAAATTAAGTGCTAACTTCAGTAGAGACATTCAAAATCGGGGAAGTTTTGGTATAGAAGAGGGAAATGTATATTTAATGACAAAAAGGTGAATAAACAAAGGACACAAATTTAAGTTAATTGACTATGAACTAGAAAACAAAGAAGGGGCATATTGTACATCCTAACTTCCAGTTAAGATGGCGCTACCAAACACATGTGACAGTTCACTTGTAGTTAAAAAGGCAAGAAATTTGTCTAAAAACATCATTAAAAACACCTTTCCTGAGGTAAATTGTGTTAAATTATCGCTACAAACAGTGAGGGGGTAAGTGATGGCGAGGCGAGTTTGGGGAATAAACCAAGATAGTGTGTTGCAGAATCAACACAGATGGAGTAAACCATTCGGAGAGAAGTCAGGACAGAGGAGATTCAGTGACAATACAATGGCCTGAGTGTGAAGTTGGATTACTCTGGGCACCAAGCTAATTTGAAGAGATTGAGAGCAGCTTCAGGCTGGGTGGCAAAACCTGGGCCTGGAGCAAGTTGCTGGGCATTGTGTTCTAGGCCCCAAGCCCTCTGCAGTAGCCGGGTCCTAGTGGAAGTTGTGATTCGCTGTTTAGATAATTTAAATGCTGGCCCAGATTGGAGGTGAGAGCCAATTTCACTCATTCTCCATGATGTTCATTCCTCTCTCCAGGGTGCCAGTGTCTTTCGCTGATCCATTGGTCAATTTCACTGTTCCATTGTTTGGCTCAGACAAAAAATACAGGGTGTCAGGATCCGAGGTGAGAGCCGATTTTGCTTGCTCTCTGTGATGGTCTCCCCCTGGCGCTGAGGCTATGAAGACTGCTCCAGCTGCTGTGCTCCATGCCTGGTAATATGGTGAACTGATAAGCGAGGCTTTGGGCCTACTCCAGGCTGCTCTGAGGTTCGGATCTGAGGACTCAATTTGGTTCGGAATGTTGTTGTTCTCTTCATTATTTGCTTGTGTTGGCGCGTGGCCAAGTGGTTAAGGTGTTTGTCTAGTGATCTGAAGGTCGCTAGTTCGAGCCTTGGTTGAGGCTGCGTGAGTGTCTTGAGCAAGGCACTTAACCACACATTGCTCTGCGACGACACTGGTGCCAAGCTGTATGGGTCCTAATGCCCTTCCCTTGGACAACATCGGTGGCGTGGAGAGGGGAGACTTGCAGCTTGGGCAACTGCTGGTCTTCCATGTTAAAAAAAACCTTGCCCAGTAAATCCATGGTCTATCGAGACTAACGGAGGCCTATTTGCTTGATTTGTGTCTTTTCCCCTTTTACTTGTGCATTGGGTGTTGGGCTTTTATTTTTTTTAATTGGGTTCGTGTTTCTTGCTTTGTGGCTACCTGGAAGTAAACAAATCTCAAGGTTGTATAATTTACACATTTTTTTTTACAGTAAATGTACTTTGAATCTTGAATCAAACTATATAATCTGCAATACATAGCACCATCCAGAGACTGAGAAGCAGTTTCAGCGACAGGTTACTATCGATGCAATGCTCCTCAGACAGGATGAAGAGGTCAATACTCCCCAATGCCATTAGGCTTTACAATTCAACCGCCAGGACTTAACAACTTTTTAAAAGCTATTATTAATGCTTTTTGAGATAGTGATTTAGATGCATATCATATTTTTTTACTGAGTTAAGTATTGTATGTAATTAGTTTTGCTACAACAAGTGTATGGGACATTGGAAAAAAGTTGAATTTCCCCATGGGGATGAATAAAGTATCTATCTATCTATCTAATCAAGAGTTGATGCTAGAAAATTCAATGTGTTAAAATTTGCAGGGCTGTGGGAAAGAGAAGGAAAGAGGGGCCAACTGATTACTTTTTCTGAATTGTATGATTCTAATTATACATGAATTCATAGATAAGATAGTAATAACATACTTTTGTTGTTCAACTCTAACAAATAACTTATAAAATATTGGAGAGAGGTTCCGAACAGTAGATGTTTATACATTAATGGACAAGTACAATTGCAGAAACAGCTGGCAGAAGTAGAAAACAAGAGCAGAATCACAAAATCAAAATCTCCTAAACTATTTTGCATTCCAACAATTAACAGGCCAGAGAACAGAATGCTTCCATTCACTATTGCTTATTGAGATTTATGCATATTTACTGCTTTGTGATAGCAACATTTAAGAAACATTTTGACAGACAAGTGAACATGCAGGGAATTAAAGGATAATGAGCCACATACACACAGAAGAGGCATGTTAGTCCGCATTCTTAACTGTACTGTTCTATGTAATAAATTAATCAAAGTTAGTTTAGTTCATAAAGAAAATATGGCAATAATTTTCCTATACTTGTTTCTAAATTCATTCGGTGGAGACTTGCATGTCTCCACTCCTTACAATGCCTCAGTGGAAATGACTATTTGCCTGATACCATATAACCATATATCAATTACAGCACGGAAACAGGCCATCTTGGCCCTTCTAGTCCGTGCCGAACGCTAGTCCCACTGACCTGCACTCAGCCCATTACAAGTCTAGATACTGCATTTCGGTGTCATCCTTTACACAAGAGACACCAGAGATTCTGTAGATGCTAGAAATCTTGAGCAACGCACACAAAATGATGGAGAAACCCAGCAGATAGCATCAATGGAGGGAAATGAACAATCACCTTTTGGTATCTCGATGAAGGGTCTTGGCCCAAAATGTTGACTCTACAAGAACTCTACAAGAAGTTCAAGTACAATCTAAAAGCTATTTTAAGAATGTAAAAACAATTTTGAGTGAAGTTAGAGATGGAATCGGATGCAGGTCAGCCCTGGCAAGGTTTGTAGGCCATTTCTTCTTACAAGGCAACACCAACACATAATAAATGGCTGTGTTGCTTCACTCTCAGTTGGGCTTAATGTCTTTTATGTATACTTTGAAAGGCAAAATAAAACTACACCTGTGTGAATCCCTGCAGCATTTGCTGACCCTGTGATCTCTATTTCATAGGGTGACGCACAACATCTTTCAAAAGGGTTATTCTCAAAATGCGTCAAGCACTGATTTTCTACCTGATAGGGTACTGAAAAACTGTGGCAACCATCTGACTGAAGTGTTCAAGGACATTGGCAATCTCTCGATACTGCAGTCAGAGGCTCCCACCTGCTTCAAAAGGGAACAATCATACAGTGCCCAGAAGAGCAGGGTGAACTGCCTCAATGACTATCATATCTACTGTGATGAAGTGCTTTGAGAGGTTGATAAAGGCTAGAATTAACTCCTGCCTAACCAAAGACCTGGACCTGCTGCATTTTGCCTACTGCCACAATAGGTCTACAGCTAATGCAAACTCACTAGCTCTCCACTCCACCTTGGATCGCCAAGGTGGAAAAAAAAGTTAACACCAAAATTGGGCCATTGAAGACAGAAACAGGTGAATTTATTATGGGGAACAAGGAAATGGCAGACGAGTTGAACAGGTACTTTGGGTCTGTCTTCACTAGGGAAGACACAAACAATCTCCCAGATGTAATAGTGGCCAAAGGAACTAGAGTAAAGGATGAACTGAAGGAAATTTATATTAGGCAAGAAAGTGTTGGATAAACTGTTGAGTCTGAAGGCTGTTAAGTCCCCGGGACCTGATGGTCTGCATCCCAGGGTACTTAAAGAGGTGGCTCTAGAAATCGTGGACACATTGGTAATCATTTTCCAATGTTCTACAGAGTCAGGAACAGTTCCTGTTGATTGGAGAGTGGCTAATGTTGTCCCACTTTTCAAGAAAGGAGGGAGAGAGAAAACAGGGAATTATAGACCGGTTAGCCTGACGTCAGTGGTGGGAAAGATGCTGGAGTCAATTATAAAAGAGAAAGCAGTAGAAGGATCAGTCCAAGTCAGCATGGATTTATGAAGGGAAAATCATGCTTGACTAATCTTCTGGAGATTTTTGAGGATGTAACTATGAAAATGGACAAGGGAGAGCCAGTGGATGTAGTGTACCTGGACTTCCAGAAAGCTTTTGATAAAGTCCCACATAGGAGATTAGTGGGCAAAATTAGGGCACATGGTATTGGGGGCAAAGTACTGAAGTACTGACATGGATTGAAAATTGGCTGGCTGACAGGAAACAAAGAGTAGCGATTAACGGGTCCCTTTCGGAATGGCAGGCTGTGACCAGTGGGGTACCGCAAGGTTCGGTGCTGGGACCGCAGCTGTTTACAATATACATTAATGATTTAGATGAAGGGATTACAAGTAACATTAGCGAATTTGCCGATGACACAAAGCTGGGTGGCAGTGTGGAATGTCAGGAGGATGTTATGAGAATGCAGGGTGACTTGGACAGGTTGGGTGAGTGGGCAAATGTATGGCAGATGCAGTTTAATGTGGATAAATGTGGTTATCCACTTTGGTGGCAAGAACAGGAAGGCAGATTACTATCTAAATGGAGTCGTTAGGAAAAGGGGAAGTACAATGAGATCTAGGTGTTCTTGTACATCAGTCAATGAAAGCAAGCATGCAGGTACAGCAGGCAGTGAAGAAAGCTAATGGCATGCTGGCCTTTATAACAAGAGGAATTGAGTATAGGTCCTTCTGCAGCTGTACAGGGCCCTGGTGAGACCCCACCTGGAGTACTGTGTGCAGTTTTGGTCTCCAAATTTGAGGAAGGACATTCTTGCTATTGAGGGAGTGCAGCATAGGTTCACAAGGTTAATTCCTGGAATGGCGGGACTGTCATATGTTGAAAAATTGGAGCGACTGGGCTTGTATACACTGGAATTTAGAAGGATGAGAGGGGATCTGATTGAAACATATAAGATTATTAAGGGATTGGACACGCTGGAGGCAGGAAGCATGTTCCCGCTGATGGGTGAGTCCAGAACTAGAGGCCACAGTTTAAGAATAAGGGTTCGGCCATTTAGAACAGAGATGCAGAAAAACTTCTTCACCCAGAGAGTGGTGGATATGTGGAATGCTCTGCCCCAGAAGGCAGTGGAGGCCAAGTCTCTGGATGCATTCAAGAGAGAGTTAGATAGAGCTCTTATAGATAGCGGGGTCAAGGGATATGGGGAGAGGGCAGGAACGGGGTACTGATTGTGTATGATCAGCCATGATCACAGTGAATGGCGGTGTTAGCTAGAAGGGCCGAATGGCCTACTCCTGCACCTACTGTCTATTGTCTATTGTCCATTGCCTGGATAACAGCAAAACCTATAGTTGGGCTGCTGTTTATTGACTACAGTTCACCACTCAACACTATCATCACCTCGGGACTAATGAATATGCTTCAAAACCTGAGTCTCTGTACTTTCCTCTGCAACTGGATCCTTGACTTCCTCATCAGGAGATCACAGTCTGGGCAGATCGGAAATAACATCTCCTCCTTGCTGACAATCAACACCAGCACATCTCAAGGACGCATACTTAGCCAGCCGCTCTACTCTCTCTAAACCCATGATTGTGTGACTAGGCACAGTGCAAACAACAACTCTAAAATTGCCAATGACAGAAAAATTGTTGCCAGAATCTCAGATGGTGACAGGAGTGAGATAGTGTAGATCAGCTGGTTGAGTGGTGTCATGATAACAAACTTGCACTCAACATCAGAAAGACCAAGGAATTGATTCTGGACTTCAGAAAGGAGAAGTCAAGGGAACACACGCCAGTCATCATCGTGGGGACAGCAGTGGAAAGGGAGAGCAGTTTCAAGTTCCTGGGCCCAACATATTGATGCAATAATGAAGGCTGCATGCCTCTGACTATATTTCATTAGAAGTTTGAGGAGGTTTGGTGCAGTATGGATGGTTGGTGCAGTATGGACAAGACAAGAGAGCATTCTGACTGCATTGCAGCCTGTTATGAAGGGGCCACTGCACAGAATCTGAAAAAGCTACATGAATTTGTAAACTCAGCCAACACCAACGGGGTACCAGCCTCCCATCATTGAGGACATTTCAAGAGGCAAGGCCTGAAAAAGGCAGCATCCAGCATTAAGGACCATCACCACCCAGGACATGCCTGTTATCATTATTACCATAGAGGAAGTACTACAGACACAGACTTAACATTTTAGGAACAGCTTCTTCACCTCTGCCATCAGATATCTGAGAGAACAATGAACCCATGAACACTACTTCACTACTTTTGTTCTCTTTTTGCACTAGTTATTTTTAATATACATTTATTTTTTAACTTATAGTATATTTTATATATTACACTGTATTTCTGCCGTAAAACAAATTTCATGACATACAGTATGTTAATGATAATAAACCTGAAACCGATTTTAACTGTTTCCCTCCAAAGATGCTGCTCGTCTTGCTGAGTTTCTCCAGCATTTTGTGGAATTGAAGATGTTTCCGAATGTGACCAGTTTTAGTCTCGAATTCTTTCAGATTCTCAGTCAAGCCTCAAACAAGTTTTTGACTTTCAAGGTAGTATGTTGTTGGAAAGGTACTAAAATTGAGAGAAAACAATGAAAAGCCATTTTTTTCAAGCATTAGATTTTAAGGTTGCTTATAGATGCAAAACGACCTTTGGAATACAGTAATGAGAAGTAAATTGGCCTGCAGCCTGAAATCTACAAGCAGCTGGAATTATCTCATGAATAACAACAGCAATTTACAATCATCAACAATTGTATGAGACTTCAATTTGCATCTAAGCACCAACCCTGAGTATAAAGAAGATCTACTGGAATCCCGCATTTAGAAAAGAAATAGGCAATGGTACAGTATTCCATCTCAGCCAATGCAGACCTTGCATATGCCAGCATTATAGTAATGACTAGGACAACAACTATTTTCATTTCATTGTGGTATAACATCTAAGAAGTTTCACATAAGCATTATAAAACAGCAATCTGATACAAAGCTAGCTGGAGATAATAGAGTAGATAATCAAAATCTTGATCAAAGAAAGGAGTTAACAAATGCCTTAAAGACAGCAAAAAAAGTGAATGGGTCAAATAATTTACATGGTGGGGGAAGCATATCAGAAGTTGGAGACTGCAGCTAGAATCATACCAACCAATGTTGGGGTGATGGAAAATCAGGCTACGTCCACACTACACCAGATAAATCCATAACCAAAGCTTTTTCTCTTCGTTTTTACCCTCCGTCCACACTAAGACAGTGTTTTTGTCCCCCGAAACCGGAGCTTTTCAGAAACGCTCTCCAAAGTGTGTATTTTTGAAAACGCTGCTTGGGCAGATCAGTGTTGACGGGGTAACCGGAGAAATCTGAAAACGCTGTCAGACGGCAGCTTGCCATTTCATTGTTTTCTTGAACGTAACCTAACAATTTCAGAACAGACGGCAACGAGACTGAAGCCAGAAGAGTTAGAAATGTACTCACCAAATACTTTGACCCATAACTTACTGAATAAAAAAGTATACTGTGGCAACCCACTTTCTGCACAGGCGAACCGGCTCACAAATAGCCAGCGTGCGGGGAGAGACTTTGGTAATGCACCTCTGACGTCATTTCCGCCCAGAGAGGGCGGGTGCTAGGGATTAAATGCCAGCGCCGCGAAGTTTGAATAAACTAGTCTCCAAACGACTTACTGACTGCGTGTCGTTATTTCAGCGCTGTGTGTAGCACATCGCTACACTGGTGACCTCGACGGTCCAAACAAGATTTGGACCAAAGATGACCGACTCTTCATCTGTTCACGCAGTTTCGCCAGAACTGCCGACTTTCTGGATGCTGCGACCACGCGTGTGGTTTAAGCCAAGCAGAAGCCCAGTTCCAGATTCAGCAGATATCTTCTGATTCCATACATTACTACCATGTGGTGAGCACCCTTGACCAGGAGACGGCTGCCCAGGATGCGGATTTCATACAGTCGCCCCCGGAAGAGGGCAAATATGAAGCATTCAAAGCGCTGCTCATCGGGACCTTTGGCCTCTCTCGGCGTGAGCAGGGTGCCCACCTGCTTCACCTGGACAGTTTGGGAGACAGGCTGCTGTCAGCATTGATGAATGAGATGCTGGCCCTGGCTGACGGACACAAGCCCTGCCTCATGTTTGAGCAAGTGTTCCTAGAGCAACTGCCCGAGGACATACACCTGCTGCTGGCCGACGCAGATTTCAGCGACCCCCGGAAGGTGGCGGCCCGGGCAGACGTGCTGTGGAAAGCCAAGAGGGAGAGCGTCCATCGGTCAGATTACCAGGCCAAGTGCCCAACAGCGGACCAGACCAGACCCAGCAGGGGGGCGCACACAACACAGAGGTAGGAGCAAGGAGGACAGTGAACAGTGGTGTTTCTACCACCATCGGTGGGGCACAGAAGCCCGCCGTTGTCACCCACCCTGCAAGGGCCAGGGCCAGCTGCCGATAATGACTATGGCGGCTGGCCACCAGGACAGCCTCTTGTACGTCTGGGACAAACTGTCGGGACGCCGCTTCTTGGTCGACACCGGAGTGGAAATCAGCGTCTTGCCCCTGACGGGGTATGACACCTGCCATCAGGAAGCCAGGACCCACCCTGAGGGCCACAAATGGCAGCACTATACGGACCTATGGCACCCGCACAGTGCAGCTGCAGTTTGGCGCCAGCCGGTTCATGTGGGACTTCACACTGGCCGCCGTGGTCCAACCACTCCTGGGGGCAGACTTCTTGCGAGCTCACAGCCTGCTGGTCGACTTGCAAGGGAAAAGACTGGTACATGCCGAGACTTTCCAGACATTCTCCCTGGGTGAAGCCAAGTTGCTGGCCCCACACCTGGACTCCATCACGCTGTCGAACAACGAATTCACCAGAATCCTGGCAGACATTCCATCGATTCTGGCACCGCAGTTCACAGCCGCCATGCCCAGACACGGGGTACAGCACCACATCCTGACCCAGGGACCACCCCTCCACGCCCGCGCACGAAGGCTCCCCCCCAGAAAAGCTCTGCCTGGTGAAGGAGGAGTTCAAGAGGATGGAGGAATTGGGGATCGTACGGAGGTCCGACAGCCCATGGGCCTCCCCCCTGCACATGGTGCCCAAAGCAGCCGGGGGTTGGAGACCATGCGGCGACTACCGCAGACTGAACGAGGCTACAACTTCAGACCGCTACCCCGTGCCGCACATACAGGACTTTGCAGCAAACCTGCACGGGGCAAGAATCTTTTCCAAAGTAGACCTCGTCCGGGGGTACCATCAAATCCCGGTGCACCCTGAAGACATCCCCAAAACTGCTCTCATCACCCTGTTTGGCCTGTTTGAGTTCCTCCGAATGCCATTCGGCCTGAAGAATGCCGCACAGACGTTCCAGCAGCTAATGGATCCGGTGGGACGTGACCTGGACTTTGCTTTCATCTATTTGGATGACATCCTTATAGCCAGCAGTAGTCATCAGGAGCATCTGTCCCACCTCCACCAGCTCTACTCCCGCCTGCGTGATTTCAGCCTCACGATCAACCCGGCCAAGTGCCAGTTTGGTCTCGATACCATTGACTTCCTGGGCCACAGGATTACCAAAGATGGGGCAACACCTCTGCCCTCCAAGGTAGACGCGATCCGCCACTTTGCCCGGCCCAACACAATCAAAGGCCTGCAGGAGTTCGTTGGTATGGTGAACTTCTACCACCGTTTCCTCCCCTCAGCAGCCCGTATCATGTGCCCTTTGTACACCCTGATGTTGGGTAAAGGCAAGGACATTACTTGGGACGAGGAGGCCGCAGCCGCTTTCGTTAAAGCCAAGGAACCCTTGGCAGATGCCGCGATGCTGGTGCACCCTAGAACGGACGTTCCGACCACCCTCACGGTGGATGCGTCCGACACAGCAATCGGTTGGGTGCTGGAGCAACTCATCGAGGGGTGCTGGCAACCCCTGGTGTTCTTCAGCAAGCACCTACGACCACCCGAACTCAAGTACAGTGCTTTCGACTGGGAGCTGTTGGCACTGTATCTGGCAATCTGGCATTTCAGGTACTTCTTAGAAGGCAGGCCGTTCACCGTGTTCACAGACCACAAACCGTTGACCTTCGCGTTCACGAAGGTGTCCAATCCCTGGTTGGCTCGCCAGCAGCGACATCTGTCCTACATCTCCGAGTACACGACAGACATCTGGCATGTCTCGGGAAAGGACAACGTCGTGGCGGACGCACTCTCCAGACCAGCTATCCTGGCCCTGGCCCTGGGGGTGGACTATGTGGCACCGGCGGAGGTGCAGCAGGCAGACGACAAGATGCCCAGCTACAGGACCGCAGTCTCAGGTTTGCAGCTGCAAGACTTTCTCGTAGGCCCAGGTGAGAGGACCCTCCTGTGCAACGTGGCTACTGGCCAACCTCGCCCCATCGTCCCGGCAGCCTGGAGGCGGCGAGTTTTCGACTTCATACACGGTTTGGCGCACCCATCTATCAGGACAACCGTCCGGCTGGTCTCCAGCAAGTTCGCGTGGCACGGACTTCGCAAGCAGGTCAGTGAATGGGCCAGAACGTGTGCGCTGTGCCAAACAGCCAAGGTGCAGCGGCACACTAAAGCCCTGCCGCAGCAGTTCGAACCCACCCACCAGAGGTTCAACCACATTCATGTGGATATCGTGGGCCCCCTACCAGTGTCCCGAGGAGCGCAGTACCTCCTAACTATGGTAGACCTGTTCACGAGGTGGCCAGAGGCGGTCCTGCTTACCGACACATCTGCCGATTCCTGCGCCCGAGCACTGATTGCAACCTGGGTAGCACGCTTCGGGGTACCGGCCCACATTACCTCCGACAGAGGCGCCCAGTTCACCTCCAGCCTGTGGTCGGCTGTGACCAGCCTGTTGGGAACGCAGCAACACCACACAACTGCCTACCACCCACAGTCGAACGGACTAGTGGAACGCTTCCACCGTCACTTGAAGTCGGCTCTCATGGCCCACCTGAGAGGACCTAACTAGGTGGACGAGCTTCCCTGGGTCCTGCTTGGAATTCACACAGCACCCAAAGAAGATCTTCACGCCTCATCGGCCGAGTTGGTGTACGGCGCACCCCTGGCCGTCCCAGGTGAGTTCATACCAGCCCCAAGGGGGCAAGAGGAAGAACCCACAGCAGTCCTGGACAGACTTCGCGAGAGGCTCGGCAACCTTGACCCCGTACCAACTTCACAGCACGGATGGACCCTGACCCATGTACCCAAAGACCTGCAGAACTGTAAGTTTGTGTTTGTGTGAAGGGGCGGACACCGGGCACCACTACAGCGGCCGTACGAGGGGCCGTTCAAGGTGATCAACAACAACAGGTCCACGTACGTTCTGGACATTGGGGGGGGGGGGAAGAGGAGGTTTTCACAGTGGATCGACTCAAACCAGCCCATGTGGACTTGGCGCAGCCGGTCGAGGTTCAGGCACTGCGGCACAGAGGCAGACCTCCCAAACAGAGTCCGATCCAGACTGTGGACATTGGGGGGTGTATCGCCGGTTCTGGGGGGGGGGGGGGGGGTTATGTGGCGACCCACTTTCTGCGCAGGCAAACTGGCTTACAAAGAGACTTTGGTAATGCACCTCTGACGTTACTTCCGCCCGGAGAGGGCGGGCACTAGGGATTAAATGCCAGCGCTGCGAAGTTTGAATAAACTAGTCTCGAAACGACTTACCGACTGCGTGTCGTTATTTTAGCGCTGTGTGTAGCACATCGCTACAATACTCACTTTGCCCTGTTTTCTGTCCTTGCTCGTATGAAGGTGATTTACCTATTTATGCAAGTACTTCTCTGACAATAGATGTGTAACAGCCTAATGTAGCGGTCACCAACCTTTTTAAGCCCAAGATCCCCTACCTCAGCCTTAGTGAAAGGTGAGATCAACTAGTTACACGTATTTGCACCGGGGCAGAAAAGACATGAAGTAAAACCCCGCAACCCGGAAGTAGAAATAACGTATAAACACCAGGGGTACCACCCTTTTTTGCACCGTGGACCTGTTTAATATTGACAATATTATTGCGGGCAGATCGACCAACGGTGGGGGAGGGGGGCACGGGGTTGGTGTTAAACACGACCCGAATACACCGATACAGGTTCCTTATGTCCAGTCTATTCCGCAATTTAGTTTTCGCGGCTCTCGGCACTTAGCTTCTGTCCCGCACTGCTCACGTTTTTTCCGCTCAAAAAACTCTATGGGTTTGTCTTTAAGTGCAGGGTGCTTGGACTCAAGGTGCCGAAGCAGTTTTGAGGGCTTTATTGCCTCAGACAGCCTCCCAGCCCAAACTGCAGCCTCCCGCCTTGGTCAGGTGAGGCTTGCCATGGGTGGGGTGAGAGGACAAGGTAAGGGCCGGAGGTCCCCATGCCGGGGCCGCGGCAGTCGCAGTCCGGAGAGAGCGGCCGACCGAGCGAGGAGTGCGACAGGATGCGCCCACCCTCCTTGTAGGATCTGTCGGCCGACAAAAGATTGTTTCAGTAAATCGCAGCGAGCTAGCTGCTCTCTTACTTACGGAACCCTGAGCCCGTACCAGGTCATCTGCGAATATTTTAGCACCAGGTTTCCCACGAACATTCTGTGTGGTAAACAGGTTTAAAGGCGGCGCCCATCTGTCCACGCTTCAAGCCAGTAGCAATGGCACTCCCTGCCAGCCGCCCGAGGCCAACCGGTGATCCCTGCCGCCGGGTATCACTGCGTTTAGGCGACTGATGACCTCGCGTGCATTCAAGTTCAACAGTGGCCGTGACAGGGAATGAGGAAAGGTGCAGCTGACTCATATTGTTTCCTCGTGGCCTGGTGGATGGGGACCATTGAATTGACTGTGTAGTGTGGCGGAGCTACACGCATGCACACTGGGCAGAAAATGGAACTAAAACCCCGCAACCCGGAAACAATCTCTCAACAGTATTTATGTATTTGTTTTTCTTTTTTTTCGGGATCTACTGGGAAAGTCTCAAAGATCGACCAGTTGATCACGATCGACGGGTTGGCGACCACTAGCCTAATGTAACATTGTATGGAAATACAAGATATTACTCTGATGCAGACATGTTTTACACATTTAACAAGGTGCTTTATTAATGCAACAGAGTTCGTCAGATTTTCAATGTTCGTCGTCAGCTGGGTCATACTGTCCGTGGACTCCCTGTCGGTTGCCTCCATACACTTCAGTATTTGTTTTTTTTACTTTTCAGTCCTCCTGCGCGAGAGCCAACAGCTGCCCATCGTTTAAGTTTTTCTAGTCTGTAACTGAACAAACACGCAGCAAATCTTTCAAGGCGAGATTCAGCACCAAACATGTCGCTTGTTTTCGGTAGGTGTGTCCTGCGCATGCGCAGTAGGAGGAGATTCGCCAAAATCTCCGTTTCAATGTGGATGGAGATATTTTTAAAAACGCATAGTGTGGACGCCTATCGTTTTTACGCGAAACTGGCGTTTTCAAAATTATCCGGTCTAGTGTGGCCGTAGCCTGAGAAAATGCCAGTTTCGCGTAAAAACGATAGGCGTCCACACTATACGTTTTTAAAAATACCTCTATCCACATTGAAACAGAGATTTCGGCCAATCTCCTCCTCCTGCGCATGTGCAGGACACATCTGCCGAAAACAAGCGACGTGCTTGGTGTCGAATCTCACCGTAAAAGTGCGCGTTTGTGTGGTTACAGACTAGAAAAACTTAAAATGACGGACAGCTGTTGGCTTTCACGCAGAAGAACTTAAAAGTAAAAAAAACAAATACTGGAGTGTACGGAGGAAACCGACAGGGAGTTCATGTACAGATTGACCCGGCTGAAGATGAACATTGAAAAACTGCCTAACTCTGTTGCATTAATAAAGCACCTTGTTAAATGTATAAAACATGTCTGCATCATTGTTATCTTGTATTTCCATACAATGTTACATTAGGTTGTTACACATCTATTGTCAGAGAAGTACTTGCATAAATAGGTAAACCACCTTCATACGAGCAAGGACAGAAAACAGGGCAAAGTGAGTATACTTATTTATTCAGTAAGTTATGGGTCAAAATATTTGATGAGTACATTTCTAACTCTTCTGGCGTCAGTTTCGTTGCTGTCTGTTCTGAATTTGTTAGGTTGCGTTCAAGAAAACAATGAAACAGCGTGCTGCCGTCTGATAGCGTTTTCAGAATTCTCCGGTTACCCTGTCCACATTGATCTGGCCAATCCGGCGTTTTCAAAAATACACACTTTGGAGAGCGTTTCTGAAAAGCTTGGTTCCAGGGGACGAAAACGCCATTTTAGTGTGGACGAAGGGTAAAAACGAAGAGAAAAAGCTTCGGTTACGGATTTATCCGGTGTCGTGTGGACGTAGCCTCAGACTAGGCCTAGGATTGCTGGAACAATGAGATCTTACTGTCAGTTACAAAGATAATGAAGTGCAAAGTTGCCAAGGGCTTTAGAAACCATTTATTAATTATCTGTGGGACCATACACACTGCTGCTTTGAGAGGTGCTGCCATAAAAGCTAGTTCTTTTTGTTTGCTACCTCAATATAGATACGAATGATAGTATGGATCTTTTAGGTTGAGCATCATCAATCAATGTATTTGCCTAGTAAACCATAGGAGGGTGCTGTTTAATCTTTGTTCAACTTGCCTGTTTTAAACCAGAATCAGATTACAATGCAGAATCAATAAATACTTCCAAATTTAGAGCAGTTTTTGTTAATTTGTCCTTTTCAAAAATAAAGGGTAACATCTGAGAGTAATTTACAGCTGTTAATGGTATTAGATAAGACCATAAGAGAAGAGAGCAGAAGTCGGCCATTCGGCCCATCGTGTCTGCTCCATCATTTCATCATGAGCTGATCTAATCTCCCCTTTAGTCCCATTTCCCCGCCCTCTCACCATAACTTTTGATGTCCTGACTACTCAGACACCTATCAATCTCTGCCTTAAATACACCCAATGACTTGGCCTCCACTGCCACCCATGGCAACAAATTCCACAGATTCACCACACTCTGGCTAAAAAAAATTTTCGCATCTCTGTTCTGAATGGGTGCCCTGCAATCCTCAAGTCATGTCCTTTGTTATTTATAGATATAGAATGATGTAAATATGTAGATAAAAACACAAAGTGCTGGCAGAACTCAGCAGGCCAGACAGCATCTACTACCTCCCATAGATGCTGTCTGGCCTGCTGAGTTCTGCCAGCATTTTGTGTTTTTATTTATTTCCAGCATCTGCAGATTCACTCGAGTTGCCTCAATATGTAGATTATGCCGTTTCCTCTACATTGGAGAAAGCAAATCCAGACTAAATGTTGTGCAGAGTACCTGCACACAGGAGTGATCCTGAGGCTCCTGTTGCTGCCACTTTGATTCTTCATCCTCCTCTCATTCTAACTTGTCTGTGAGGCCTCCGCCACCACTATGTGAAAACAAGCATGAACTGTCTTTCCTCTAGGCACTCTGCAATCCTCCAGAAAGAATACTAGATTTTTAACTTCAAGTAAATGGTACTCTTTCCTTTATTATGCTTTATTTCCTTTAATACTTCCAGTTTCTTTAAAATGTCTTGCTAATTGTCTCTATTCATGCACCTTATTACTTGATCTGTCTTAACCTATCTACATATGGGCTCACACCTCAGCTAGCCCCGCTTTGAAAACGATAAATGCTCCTCTCTACCCCATGGTCTTGAAGACTTGCTGACCCAAAACGCTGACAGGTTTCTGTTTCCACTGATAGCGCTTGACTGGCTGATTTTTATTTAGAGATTTCCTCAAATATTTCTGTTATTGTTTCAGATTCCAGTTTTAGCACTTTAATTTGTTTCCCATTTTTGCAGGTGAGATGGCATTTTAATTTAAAATGAAAGCTGACACTGCAGGTTAGTGTTACTTTATTGTGTTTTTTTTAAACTTTGAACAGGCATGTACCTGAAATGACTTTAACAACCCAATTACTTTCTTTAGTAACTGTCTCTTAGTCATATTCCACTTGGAATATGAAATTCTGCACTTCAAATTTGGATATGATACAGATGGCACAGTAGGATAGTGGTTAGCGCAATGCTTTACGGTGCCAGTGACAGGGGTTCAGTTCCTGCCACCGTATGTATGGAGTTTGTGCATTCTCCCAATGACCATATGGTGCTCCAGTTTCCTCCTACATTCCAAAGATGTATAGGTTATGGCTAGTAAATTGTGGGCATGCTATGTTAGCACTAGAAGCATGGCATCGCCCACGGGGTGCCCCTAGCACATCTTTGACTGTGTAGTTGATGCAAATGATAAATTTCACATTGTTTCAATGTACATGTGACAAATAAAGCTAATTTTTTAAACCTCTCTGATATGTAGAGGTCCATGGTTAGGTATTCTTGTTGCAACCCCTGGAGATGATTCAAAGGAGGTTCACGAAAATTATTCCAGGATTGAATGGCTTGTCATATGAAAAGCATTTGTTGGCTCTGGGCCAGTATTCACTAGAATTCAGAAGAATGAGAGGTAACCTAATCGAAACGAATCGTATGGAGAAAGGCCTTGATAGAGTGGATGTGGAGAGGATGTTTCCTATGGTGGAAGAGTCAAAGACCAGAGGACACAGCCTCAGAATAGAGGGGCATCCTTTTAGAATGGAGATGAGGAGGAATTTCTTTAGCCAGAGAGTGGTGAATCTGTGGAATTCTTTGCCTTAGGCAGCTATGGAGGCCAAGTCCTTATGCATATTTAAGACAGAAGTTGACAGATTCTTGATTGGTCAAGATATGAAGGGGCACAGGGAGAAGGCAGGAGTTTGGGGCTGAGAGGAGAATTGGATCACCATGATAAAATGACAGAGCAGACTTGATGGGCCAAATGGCTTAATTCTGATCCTGTATCTTAAGGTCTTATATTAACATTCAATGCTGTGCAATAGAACATAGAATAGTACAGTACAGGAACCGACCATTTGGCCCACAATGTTGTGCCAAAGCAGCTTAATCAGTTTGCTCCATCAGCACAGGAGCACCGCAGGGATGTGCACTTAGCCCCCTACTCTACTTGCTTTACACCTATGACTGAGGGGTTAAGTACAGCTCCAACACTATATACACATTTGCTGATGACACTACTGTTGTGGGCTGTATCAGAGGTGGTGATGAATCAACGTATAGGAGGGAGATTGAAAATTTGGCTGGGTGATGTTAAAACAACAACCTCTCACTCAATGTTAATAAGACAAAGAAACTGATTGTAGACTTCAGGAGAGGGAAACGAGAGGTCCATGAACTAGTAATCATCGGAAGAACAGAAGTGGAGAGGGACAGTAACTTTAAATTCCTGGTTGTCACTATTGCAGAAGACCTGTCCAGAACCCATCATGTAAATATAATTATGAAGAAAGCACAACAGCACCTCTACTTTCTCAGGAGTCTGCGGAGATTCGGTATGCCATCAAAAACATTGGCAAACTTCCATCGATGGGTAGTGGAAAGTGTGCTGACTGGCTGCATTATGGCCTGATATGGGAACACAATGCCTTTGAGTGGAAAATCCTACAAAAGCTAGTGGATTCGGCCCAGCACATCACAGGTAAAACTCTCCCAACCATTGAGCACATTTACTTGAAACATTGTTGTAAGAAAGCAACTCCCATTATCAAAGATTGTCACCAGCCAGGCCATGCTCTTTTCTCACTGCTGCCGTCAGGTAGAAGGTACAGATGCCTCAGGACTCGCACCACCAGGTCCAAGAACAGTTACTACCACTCAACCATCAGGCTCTTGAACAAAAGTGGTTAACTACATTCATTTAAGGACTCTTTTATCTTGTTATTTCATGCTCATTATTTATTGCTTTTTATTTATACCTGCATTTGTACAGTTCGTTGTCGACTGGTCCTGTTCACAGTTACTATTTTATAGATTTACTAAGTATACCCACAGAAAAAGAATCTCAGGGTTGGATGTGCTGACATGTATGTACTCTGATAATACGTTTTACTTCAAACTTCAAAAAAGCAAATCAAAAACATTAAACACTAACCCCTTCTACCAACATAATGCTTATATCCTTCCAGCTCCCTTACATCCATGTGCCAAGGCAAACATCTTTTAAAAGCCTCTAATGTACTTGCCTCTACCACCATACTAGGATGATAGTGCAAGCTCACAATTTTCCTCTTCAACAGCACCAATTTACTCAATCCCAAAGCCATCATAATCCACATTTCCATTGCATGCTTTGCCTCACCATAATGCTTTAACTAGACATTCCTAATTTCCTTCTGTAATGAAACGACCCAAGTCTCAGTTTCCTCCCCAATATGCTTATCTCAACATAAAACTCAAATGATGTTGAACTATTCTCGTAACATCTTCATTTCTGCAACCACTTCTTTGCTAAAGTTCTTCATTCTGTACATTGATTCTCTTCACTAAAGTTCATTATTTCTGATCCATCTGAATTTTTCCCACTGGCTCTTCAATTTCTCGAGATCTTCCCATTACATACTGACAGCAAGACCTAACCATCCAGTTTTTACATTCCATTCACTTCCTTTAACCTACTGTTACACACACTCCTCCATTCCCTCCTGCAAACTTGCAGCTGTAGCAGATAAGGATGGTACTATTGCTGTCTGGATAAAATGACCTCCACTGCAATTCTCCAACACCTCTCTGTTACTCCTTCTGGATCACAAAGTCACCATCAAAGGTTAGGACATCCTTTCACAGACAATCACTTGTCTCATCCCCTCTGGAGGTCATTGTAGCTTCATAACATTCTGCCTTCTTTTACCTTCTACCTAATATCCACAAACAAGATTGCACTATTGTTTGTTTGTTCTTATCCAACCGAAGTCCTAGTTCTTGACTCTACTTTCTCTCCCTTAATCCAATCTATCCACAACTATATTTGCAAAACCTATGAAAACCATTTCAAAAGTTTTCAATTTCCAATATCCTGCCCCCAACCATCACATTTTCATCATTAACCAAATTGCTTGATAAATTCATTCCCACTATATTGGCCTGGGGCCCTTAAGTCCACCTCCTGCACCACAGTCACCTCCATGTGGCTGAACTTGTTCTCTTTATCAAACAACAATTTCTTAGACTCAGGTAGGTGGAACATAATTCTTTTCAATCACATCCAAGTTCTTTGTTATTCATTTTCTGGTACATTGATAGTCACACTTCTTTCTTTCACTCAAAACTGGAAATTGTCATTAATTCTGATAATAACTTTCATCTTACCCTTTCACATCAGTGATTCCAGTACGTTTTCAATTTTCCTTAATCCCTCCACCATAAGGGGAATAGATCTTGACCATCTCCATTCATTTCCAGGACTTCTACTATCACTCATGCCCTCCAAACCTTTCAGAACCAAAATTCAAAGTAAATTTATTATCAAAGTATGTATGTGTCACAATATATTACTCTGAGAACAAAGATAGGGCTTTCCTTCTCCAAACTTTCCAACCTATCAGCTGCCATATTCAGTTTTCTGTCAGTTCCAATATCACTCAATTATGCCATTACCAACACATTTTCTGCTCTTCTCTCCTTTTAGCATTCCACCAGAACTGTAGATATTCTGGATCACACCTTAATTTCCTTCAAGGTTCACTGCCTTGCCCATGGCACCTCTATGAAATCACATGGGCTGCAAACTTGTCCTTCTACTTACTCTTTCCCACCTTTAAACTAATTTACCAGTATCAGGACCATAAAGACATTCCAGTTGAAACGCTGATTGACTTGTATAACTTTCCATTTAGTATCCTGTATTTGCTACTCATAATGTGATTTGCTTTACGCAAGGGAGACAAATGTAGATTAGGCGTTGCTCTACCTCTCTTGCAATCCTGAGTGATCTTCAGCGCCCAACACTGTTTCAATAAAACCATAAGAATTATCTTCTAGGCACATAGCAGCTTCAACATTGAGTTCAACATTGTCTACTTTTATTTATTGGTTGCAATTATTCACAAGATTTGCTTTTAGTAATTTCATATACAGGCAGTCCCCGGGTTACGTACGAGTTCCGTTCCTGAGTCCGTCTTTAAGTCGAATTTGTACATGAGTCGGAACAAGTACATCCGGTATTATTTAGCGTCAGTTCGTCAAACATTTGATTTAATATATAGTATATATTTTACCTTTCCATGCATATAAAACGTATGTATTCCAATAATTAAACCACTGTGTTGCTTAGTAATAATTGTAGCTTTCATTGGGGCAGGGTGTTTCACATGCTCCATTATTCTCACTTTATCCGTTATCCTTTAAAATTGTTCCGATCGTTGACTGACTGTAGCCTAATGCTTTTCTAATGACCGATGGCATTTCACCTCTTTCCAAACACTTTATTATTTACACTTTATTTTCAATCGCGATCGCATCCCGTCAATGGAACAGAAACACTGCGGACAGAGGGTCCTGAGCTGCGCCGGCTCCTGAGGTCCGCTGGGTCCTAAGAACTACCGCACTGAGACAGGCTAAATGGGACAAGTGGGGGCTGTGCTGGGTTTGGGCATTTGATCCTCCACAATATTCCGCGTGGGTATTTAAATTGGAGGTGGCAGTGTTTTTTTTTACAAGGTCGAGTTGCGAGCTCGACATCAACCAGGCATAGATGGTATGGGAGTCACTGGATCGACATCAACCCGGCATGGGAGCGGACTGTCACTGAATCGAACCTCCGTTCTTGAGCCCGGCGCTGATCTCACTGTACTACCATCCGACCGGAACATGGGGGCGGGGTCAGGGTGAATCTTACTAAGAAAAATTTAAGCCGAATACTAAGTTAAACACTCAACACAGTGTCAACGGCAATGACTTAAAATGGCGTACGGTTTCACAGTCCAACTTAAAATGGTGGACGGCATCGCGATCCAACTTAAAATGGCGGACAGCGTTCTCCTTCCTTGGTTCACAAGTACGAGTTGTCTGTAAGTCGGATGTTCGTAACTCGGGGACTACCTGTACTGATTTTGCTTTCTTCCCCTTATATCTCCCTAAACCGATATTTTGTTTCTGTACACATGCTATTATCATTCTTTTTCACCTTGCACTATTAACCTTCTCTTAATCATTTAAACCCTATTGTCTTTCACACAATTGAGGAGGAAAGTGAAGTGGAATATAAGTAACTCCATTTTGGCTATGAACTGTCATTGTTCCACAATTCTCCCTTCCCCTCTCGACTCTCTCTATACTTTAAAACCTGTTTTGTTCTAAATTTCACTTGTTCTGATGAAAGGCCATTAACCTGAATTTTCACAGAATCTCTCTGATTTCCATAATTTTTGTTTTAATTTTCTGCACAAGAAAGTGACTCAAATCCAACCATCAATAACAAAGGTCTTCTTTCAAATGGCTGGAGTTATTTTCATTGGAAATTTATTGCAACCTGGAAAAAGATTGCGTCAGTTGTTTTTCTTTATTAAGAATGTAACTGAATCAATCAGTATCCTCTCGCTTAAACATTACTCTATCCTCCTGCTTCTGTAATGCTCTGACTAGTCACATTAAAGCAAGTACAGTATATCTGTTGAGTAATTGTTAATAATATCTCAACTGGAAAATACATGGCACTCTCTCAAACCAGGATTCTATTCACAAATCACTAGCATCACCGCACTTGCTTACTGCATTGTGAGTCTTAACCGAGAGCCAAGTTTTATTAGCTGCGGAAAATTTTTAAAAGGTGCATGACTGACAAGCATTGGCATTCAGAGGAATTTGATTCCTTATACACAAATCAAGGAAAATTAGTCTGAGCTATGTAATATAGAGTAATATGTCCCTGTCTCAGTAGCAGTGCAACAAAGGGAAGAACAGTTGTCCTACAAGGAGAAGTTAAATTGAATATTCTCTGTATTTAGAAAACTGAGAAATGATCATTTCCTTCCTTAGAGCAACTGACCTATTTTCTGAAGTCCAGAAGTATGGACTTAAGATTTAAAATGAGAGGTTAGTCACATTAAGACCCAAAATTAGGAGAAATTTGTTTACCCAGAGTAATTGTGGATCTTTGGCATTCACTATGCTAATCTCAATTAGGTATAAAACTGATATCATAGGTATCACAGCACCATTTGCCTCAAGTACTAATCAATATTCATCCCTTAATTAATAATATTAAAACAGATTATTTGCTCACAATCATGCCAGGTCACATCATTCTTCTCATAATTTGGAGCTACAATCTATATTAGTCATGAAAACTATCCTGTTATCATCTACTCTATATTTTATGCTGAAATATCTTCCAGTGGCCAAATGGTTAACAATGCTCTCCAAAAGTTCACATCGACTATGTGCAAACCAGCCATGTCAGAAATACAACACAATCCACAAAGTGACCATTTAGTCAAGTACTGCCTACTTATTCTCATTCACTACAAGTTCCGAGCTGCAATTAATCCTTGACATCAATGTGAAAAATATCTGTTTTAATTAGACAGCAATGTCCACATAAATACTATCTGATGTGCCCTGCTTTCTGCTATCCAAATGTACCCACACAGTATTACATTCATTTCAATACAATACAAAATTTGTCTTAAAGGGACTCTGCTTACAATTGCACACAACAGCTCACTGCAGTCAGAAGAACAAACATGGTTTTCAGATGGCTATTACTTCTTTCCCTAATTTACATTTGCTCATTTTTAGCTAAGTACAAACTGAGCCAAACAAGATAGATCTTGCAAAACCAGTCATGAAAACTTCCATGATAAATTGGGATACAGTTAATAAGAACATGTAGACACTTAGTTGACAAGATTCAGGTCACTAGAATATTTAAGACAAAGAGTTTCAACATAAATGGAGATCAGTTAAGAAAATACAGTTAATGCATTTCAGTCATCTTGAAATTAGCAAGCACTCTGTTATCCTCTGTGTAAAACCTGATTGCTGATTTCATGTTGTTCTACATTATATTCCAGTAAGCAAATATACAGATGTAACACTTTTATTGTTATGGCCCTCAATATCACATGGTCAGAATAGCTTTTATTCATCGATACCATTCCAATTAGAAACAAGTATTGCCTGTAATGTCTAGAAAAATATCAAATATCACTGGGCTAAGTTTATTCTTCTCTCCTATAGAATCCACCAGAATTTGTCTGCCACTTCAACATCCACTGCTTGTTGTTATAACTTATCCAGCTCACTGTATGTTACTGCTCTGGATTAAAGTCAATGCCAAGCATCCTTCATTTCCAGTTTAACTCACTGACTGTTATCCAGTGCACTTGATTTAACTCACTGAAACATATTCCTCAAGTTTCTGGACCTAACTCATTGCCAGATGGATGGTGTTCCACAAGTAACTGACTGTTGGATCTATTTTACACCATACAAATGACAACTAATAATCTCTTCTCATGCCATCTACTACCAGGAGATCCACATTCCTTCATATAAGTAATGGATTTTATTTAGCTAATAAAATCAGCTAATTTAGCTTTTATTTCCTTTTTGTAACTTGAGGACAAATATTGTCCTATTTTAGTATGTTTTTCTGTCCTAATTCCATGCTTGATATCATTAGTCCTCAGGGCATAGCAATTGGTTGTGCTATATGTACTTCACTGAATAATTTTGTGTAAACTCTGTATGCCCTAAATAGCAGCAACTGTGTTAGTACCTATGTAACTCACTGTATGCAGGTTATTTAATTCCATGAAACCTCTGTTCCCCCATATTAACATTCTTCCTATTGAACATTAAACCAAGGCTCCATGTCCTCTCAAGCAGATTTAAAAGAATACAAATAAGTTATCTGATCATAATCACTCGACTTTTATTTACCTTCAATGCTATGAATGCAAACTATCCTATTGTTTTCCACAGTACACTGTATGTTGAAATATTTTGCAGTAACCAAATGGTTAATAAACTGCTAGAAAATTTAGTTCAGTTTTCTGCAACCCAAACACTTTAAAACTGCAATGCAAACCATTCAAAAATAGAACCAAATACCCACTGCATATACTCAAATAATTTGCCTGGTTGCTCCTATTCACTGTAAATACAGAACAGGAATGAATCCTTTAATGCAAAGTCAAAAAAAAATCTCAGCTCACTAGACTGCTATGTCCATTTAAACAGTCTATGGTGTCTTGCTTTCTGCCATCCAATATTGCTGACACGAGGATACACTAGTTTCTATAGAAAATAAAGCCCATGCTTTAAAATATACTGCTAACAATTACAAGCAAATAGCATATTATAATTAAGGTTGCAGTGCTGGAATTATTTATTTCTGTGATTCTATCTCCCTCTAATTCTGTGCCATGTACAGAGCAAAGCACGATGCATTTTGCTAAACCAGCAATAAGCCATTCTCACAAAACAGGGACAGAGTTAGTCACAACCAAAAACTGACACCTAATATTCACAGAGATGCAGCCTCAATGGCACTTACCTAGTACTAAGCCGCTGATACAGAATGATTGGAAACACTTGGTAATGTTTATTTTCTTATATAAAGCAGAAATACAGATTTCTTCCTTTGCTGTGAGTCTCTGTCTTCAGCTTGTGGCAGTCTGGTAGTAAATATGTTTGCCAAGGAATTTCCTGAATGATAATCACATGAGGCTGAAGTCTCTGCAGCAGAGGCGAAAAGAAAGACCAGCAAGTGGAATGCAGCAGGGAGCTCTGCCAGCCAGCCCTCGGCAATATGCAGCATTGATGAAGTAGCAGGATGTAAGCACAGCACGAATTGAGAATTAGTCCTTACTCCTCCTCTCTTCTCTGCCGCTCCCCTCTCTCTTTCCAAGGTCCTGACAGCAGATTGCTATCCCCAGAAAGGCTGACTCATACTCTCTCTTACGCCTTTGACTGTCATTCCCATCGAATGACCATGTGAATGCTGCAATGACATCACAGCCTGGCAGCTCTCTAGGGATGGGAAGCTCCCTTACCTTTAAAATCTGTTGATTAATATTCCTGCCGACTCTCATGTGGGAAGTAGGAGCAAATCTAGGAGATGGTTGGGGGAGGGGGGGGGTCAGACTGGTGGTAAGCATTGATATTAGGAAGTAGACTATATTAAAAATTAAGAACAAAAGTGTATCAATTAATTAAGGATTTGAGACAAAGATTTGACAGCTGTCAGTCTCTTTAACTGTTTACTTTCATGGAAAACAATGAACTCTCTTGCTGTTAAAGAGCAGTTTGACTGCTCAGTTGTGATGATTTTATCCTGAACAAATTTTGTGATGTACTGCTAAATGTAAGTACTGTAAATTCAAATGATGCTATTGTTTTGATAACAAAGGTGGTGCCAAAGGTAGTTACTGCATATCACCATATACTCAATTCCTATGTTGTAGTGTATTCTCTGACAATTATCTATCGATTTACTACACTCAATAACTGACTACTCTCCAGAGGTATGTTCTGTCAACTGTGGTTTACTGTAAATTAGAAGGTTCTCAGTTCAAGTCGCACATTAGAGATATAACCACAATATTTTAGACAGGCACATTAAGTGCAGTACTGAGGGAACCCTACAGTGTCATGGATGCTGTTTTCCGACTGGGTTGTAAATATGAGGCCTCAGCTATTCTCACTGGTGGATATACTGTATCCCATGGTACTCTTTTGATGTACAGTACTGGACTTACCCTATTGTCCCTGAAATTACCCCTGAATGAAGATCACCAAAACAAACAAACTGATTATTATTTTAATATTTGTTATGCACAAACTGTCAAGACATGTTTTGCTTATATAGTACAGCAGTAGCAATATTTCCCAGGTCTCTCATTCTGGATGCCCTCAGTTGATGAAAGGCTCTGTGGAAGGGCAAGAATTTCTCTGACTGAAGCCTGACCTCAATTGCCTTTTTACAGGGTCAGTTATCCTTTGACAAAGCATTCTCCTCATCATCTAACTCAACAATTAACCTCATTAACTTACAATTTTAATTTTACCATTAAAATTGTAATGTATCAGATATTTATGTTCCCAATAAGACAAATAAATGGTATTTAACTCTACCTATTAGGTCAAAAGAGTAGCCACTGTTGACTGACTGGCCATTTACCCCAAACAAAAAATTCTGCCTTACTCAGGTTCATAGATAAATAAAACAGCTGACAAATGAAAATGAAGGCAGTGACTAACAGTAATCTACAAAGTCACTAGATTCAGCTATTGCCTCCGTCGATCAAAGCATTGGGACCATGGAACAAGCGTCTTTAGGATGATTGAAGTCAGTATGAGGAAATGTGCTGTTACTTTCTAATATGCAGACAATATTCAGGATTCTTCATTCCTACTTCTGTTACATTCATCTGGATTTTTGGTGACAAATGTTCCAGAAGACCCATTATCACCTTCAATATGCCTGTCCAAAATCAACAAACCTACTCAAGTGGGCTGTCATGACTGTGAACCCATATAATGTATGAACCTATGTGATCCATATTGCAATAGCAACAGGTGATAGAATGAAATTCACATTATCCAAAAAGGGTATAATCAGCTCCATACTGCTGCTGCAGCCTTTTTCTATTTTCTTCCCTTTATCCTACACACAGGTCTAAGAACAATCTTGGATAGGTTCCTCAATGAAGGTATAAATTGTAATGTGACTCAGACATATTTGTATTTGTTTGCTAATGCCAGAAAATCCACCTGTGCCCATGATAGGGAAGCTGATCCGTGTGAAGCTCACTCTCGCAACCTTGAGCTGGGTTTCAGTCTGAGGGCTAAATCTTCACACAATGAGGAATAACTGAAGGAACAAAGTCTACCAAATCATTAATCTAGAAGTTAACAGTATATAGGAAATGAGGGTAACATGATGAAGATGGTTAGAATCTTTCCTCCTTTCCTTTCCATTAATATCTATCTATGAGGGCAGATGAGGTCATGGTTTAATGTGGAATCTGAATGACAACTTGTTACTACACAAAATTACCAGCTCAGTTCCAAAGAAGTGAGAGAAAATGACAGCCAACAAAAGTAACATACCAGGGTAACAAACAATCTGCTGGAGGAATTCAGCAAGTCGGGCAGCATCTGTTGGGGATTTATCAATGTTCTGTGTCAAAATTTCTCATCAGGACAGGTTTCTAATAACTGTCATTCAACAATTCCTTAACAACCCTCACTCCCACAGATGGTGCCCAACCTGCTGAATTCCTGCAGTATTTGTTGCCTTGGATTCCAGCATCTGCAATCTCTTCTATCTGCAATTTTAAAAAAAAAACAGAACCTGAGAAGAGAGATGTAGAGATAAGACCTACAGATTATTTATTTTCTTACTTTTTCTACGAGCTAGAAATTCCATTTCAGCAGTGCTGGAGAACCCACACACTTCAACAACACTGTGCTTTCCAAACACTGAGAATGCATGAATTATTCAGATAAACCCACTCTCAGGCAGTGTTGATGTATTCATATTCCACTAGCACTGTAGCTCTTACTATTATTGAATTGAATTGAATGATCTTTATTGTCATTATACATAGGTACAATGAAACTCTGTTTAGCTTCCTCTCAGGCAATTAAATAAAGCAGTAGATAAAAACAAGACAGTAATTTTTAAAAAACAGTATTAAATAGATAAGTAGCAGAAAATAAGTTGCAGCAGCGCCAGAATATCATAGTAATGTACAAAGTGCCGTTAGTGCAAGTATTTGAGTCCTTGTGTGTGCTCACAATTTCAATCATTGCTCTGTGGGAGTGGTGTGATGGAGGCCACAGCTCTGGGGTAGAAGCTGTTCCACAGTCTATTTGTTCTGGCTTTTAGTGTCCTGAACCTGTTGCTGGACAGCAACGGGTCAAACAGGGAGTGGCCAGGGTGTGTGGTGTCTCTGGTCATGCTGATTGCTTTCCTCCTGAGTCTGCTGGAATAGATGGTGTCCAGTCCTGGGAGCTCCATCCTGACAATTTGCTGGGCCGCCTTCACCATGCGATACAGGTCTTGTCGCTCAGCAGCTGTGCAGCTGGCATACCACACTGTGGTGCTGTTGGTCAGGATGGTTTCAATTGTGCTTCTGTAGAAGTTAAGCAACAGCTTTTGTGGGAGTTTGGCCTGTTTCAGTTTTCTGAGGAAGAAGTCCTTGTTGCGCCTTTTTTATAAGCAGCGAGGTGTTGGTGGACCTTGTCAGCTGTTTTGACAACATAGCTCCAAGGAACTTTAGGTTTTCCACACTTTCTACTACCTCTCCATGTATATGGAGAAGGGGGGGGGGGGGTGTACTCTGTCCTTTTATCTCCTGAAGTTAATGATCATCTCTTTTGTTTTAGAAGTGTTAAGGACCAAGTCATTGTCCTTACACCACTCCGTCAGATGATCCACCTCGAGACTGTAGACTGTTTCATCTTCATCCGAGATCAGGCCAACCACTGTAGTATCGTCCGCAAATTTAATTATGGAGTTGGAGGTGTAGATGGGGGTGCAGTCATGTGTGAAGAGTGTGTAGCTTATCAATTCTGACGCTGTGGTTGGTCTATGAGAAAGTCCATGACCCATGAGCACAGGGGGGAACCAAGGCCAAGAGTGTTCAGTTTGCTGACCAGTTTATGGGGGATGACTGTGTTAAATGCAGAACTGAAGTCCACAAATAACATCCTCGCATAGGTGTTCAGTTCCTCTAAGTGAGTCAGAGCAATATGGAGGGCTGTTGTGATTGCATCCTCAGTGGAGCGGTTTGCCCGGTAGGCAAACTGGTGTTTGTCCAGATCAGGTGGGATTATAGCCTTAATGTGTGAGAGAACATTGCACACTGCTAACTGATGAAAGAAGGGCATCACTTCCTGGCCTATCCATGTGTTCAATGATTTAGCACCTACTGTTCCCTCTGTGGCAGAGTCTAAAGTGATAACATTGGCTTCATCTGCCATCTCAGAAATTTAAGAACTGGAACAGAAGCAGGGCACCCTCGAACTCGAGGGCCTGTCTAAGAAGAACTGAAAAGAAAAAAATATTACAGATGCTGGAAATCAAATGAAATCAAAACATATTTTAGATGCTCATCTGGTTAGGCAGCATCTCTGGAATAGAAATAGTTAATATTTCAGGTCCATGACCTCATGCAGAGAACATCATTTCCACTGACCTGAAACATAAACTGTTTCTCTCCACTAATGTTACCTGACCTACTGATTATCCTGTTCTATTTTTTGTTCTTACCAAAAAAAGTTTCACTGTAACTTGCGTTGAAATAAATCCCATCAAAGTCTGTGATTTAACTACAATCTCTACTTTGAGTTGGATCCTTGCAAAGCCGTCCACAATGGATTAACCCCCTGCCATTAACTGCATTTGATTATGGCTTTGTATTAATTTGCAGTCAGTTAATTTCAAAGTATTATTACACTTGAGGACTGAAAGAAATCAGCAATTTCTACTAACATTCCAAACAGTTTGTTTATAACCATATTTTACACTTTCCAGCCTGCAAAGCTTTGTATTACTTTTATAATTAACTGCACAAGTACTACACTTAGTAGCAACTCCTAATCCACAAAACAAAATGATAAAGGTCAACAGGGTGCTCTTTGTGCATTTCAGGTGGTAGATGTGACACTTCTCAAATGCATAGAAGGAAAAAGTATTTAGAGCAATGTGATGGACTGAGAAATTTCAGACCTCATCTATCAGCTTTGCACTAACACCCCAACACAGCTCGAGTCTCAGTGGCAGTGGTGGTGAAAGTTAAGCAGAACTCAATTGAAGTGTGTCTGGTTCTAATCCTATCACAATATGCCATCTAGACGACACCATTGTGCCTACCATGTGAATGAATACATGGGGAAAAGAAATTACTGAGAAATGGCACTGAGGTTCAAAGTTAATGTCGAGTTATTTGGGTTTGTGGAATACCTGCTAAAGCTGTATTCATGCTTCAGTCTCATTCATTTTGAACAGAAGCTCATCCAGTAACAATTTACAAATGCAAAGAGTTTCTGGAATACAGTTTAATCTGGTGAAAGATTGTAAATCAGCTTCACCCTACTGTTCATCAGAGGAATCCTAGATGCTCAAAACAAAAGGATTATGATCTTAAAAGTGAGGAGCATGCAAGCTCACCAAATGAAAGTGCACTTACTTATTCAAAATAAAGGGATTTCAATGAAATCCCATCAATGAGCCCTAAACTTGCTTATCATGGATGGATTGAATCAACCCATTCAGCCTGGATGTATCAAACCTCAACAAACAACATTTGTTAGCCAACTATTTAAATGACTTCTCAAGGACAAGCAAGCTGCAATCCTAACCAAGAGGTCTACCAAACACCTGGTCCCAGTGCAATTTGGAGTTGAGAAGTCATACCAATACCAATCCTCTTCCTAACATTAATCTATCTAATTCTCCATTCCAACGAATCTTCCCATTGAAGGAAAGCTAATGAGAAAGCCATTAAACTATCTTCACACACAAAATGCTGGAGGAACTC
The DNA here is from genome assembly GCF_048418815.1 of Hemitrygon akajei. NCBI lineage: Eukaryota > Metazoa > Chordata > Chondrichthyes > Myliobatiformes > Dasyatidae > Hemitrygon > Hemitrygon akajei. The sequence continues at coordinate 2,474,234 of NC_133137.1, read as the reverse complement.
AACAAGTCAGGCAGCATCTATGGAGGGGAATAAACAATTGATGTTTCAGGCTGAGATTCTTCATTGGACTCGAAAATAAAGGGCAGATGTCAAATAAAGGGGTGGGGGAAGGGGAAGGAATACAAGCTGGCAGTCTGGACATGACAATATGATACAAGACCCCAGGAAACATGTATCACACTTCTTATCTCAGGAGTCATTTCTTAATGAAAGTAGGCAATGAAATTTATTACCATCCCCGCTGATCAGCATAACCATCAGTCAACTGAAGAAAGAAATGTGAAAAGATGAAGACTGTAAGTAACACCACAAAACACTATGTCTGTAAAGTCTCTAAATCTATTGATAGAATATTTAAATCAAATGTCAACACCTTCACCTAGACCAGCAGTGGTCTGGTAGCGTAGTGGTTAGAACAATGCTTTACAGTACCAGCAACCCAGGTTCATTTCCTGCTGCAGTCTGTAAGGAGTTTGTATGTTCTTCCCGTGACTGCATGGGTTTCCTCCAGGTGCTCCAGTTTCCTTCCACAGTCCAAAGATGTACTGGTTGGTAGGCTAATTGCTCATTGTAAATTGTCCTGTGATTAGGCTAGAGTTAAATCAGGAGTTGCTGGGCAGCGTGACTCGAAGGGCCATAAGTGCCTATTCTGCACTATATCTCAATAAATAGATAAAAGTATCCTCTGAACCAACACACTGATTATGCTCACCCAGGAAAGGTGAGCAGGCAAGGCTCCTGAAACATGGTCTGTCATGCCAGGAAAATTCTAAGATACCTGAAAGATACTTTGAAAATCACTTTGCAAAGTTGTAATATCCTCACTGACAAAGATGATATCTATCCCGTATGACCACTCAAATAATGGAGCATCCAGAAGGGACTGAGTACTTTGAATTATTCAAATATGACCATGTGGAGGTTATGTGCCAACAGACAATCAGCACACAACTCCAGCTGACCCTCTCACCTATCTGTAGCCCTGGCCTCACCTGGCAGTCCACAGATTCTTCAATAACCTCAGACCCAAAGAACTGCCGCAGAAGTAAATCATTCCTGGCCTTAAGGAACTATAATATAAAGAAAGATCAAATCTCAGAGTACAAGTTTAATTAACTGGCAGCTTTTCTTTCACTAGTTTCCCTGACTGTGTAAAAGCATCGAACACTGGAACTCTTGGTCTGCATTTCGTGCTACAAAATTTATAGGCAATTTTTTTAAAATGTGAAACAATGGTAGTCATAAAAGATTCCACAACAATGTTCAAAGCAGAATTCTCCAGTGGTCTTGAATTACTTATTTCCTGACCATTCTCAATAAAATAATCATCATGTGTGCAAATGGCTGCCATGTATTGTGCATTCAAATAGTGAATACACTTATTAGGAGCAAAACACTTCTGGATGTCTTCATGTTTGAAAGATGCTATACAAGAACTTCTTTGTCTTGTGAATGTAATGCCATGGGATTAAGGTACTGAGCTGTACCAATGGTGAGGAAACACACATTAGGAAACTGAAGGAATGCTGCTTGTGATCAGCGGCCCATTTCAGAAATTCCTAACCCTAATATGCATTCAGAAATTTATCTTGTATAAATTCAAAGTTGTTGTTGAAAATACCGATGGTTATGCAGTAAGCACTTTCACAGAGCAAACCTCTATTATTTCATTATTAACACATCAAATGGATGAGGTCAATTCCTGTCCTAAAATATTACACGTTGGTCACCCTGTTCCCACTAAAATTCTAAGCCACCACCTCCTCAATAGCACCAGCACCAAGTCCTACTTTCAGTCAATCTCAGGCCCAAATCTTTCTTCCCCTAAGCTTAGATCTGGTACCCATTCCATTCAGACTCCCAAACCACTGCCTATATGCACCAGTCATTCTTTTCAAACTCATAACTTCTTCAAGCAATATTGGTGAAAGAAGTATTCCTTTGTGTGCTTCATGTCACACTTACAATATATGTATAATAATTGTAGGCCTCCGTTAGTCTCAATAAACCATGGATTTGCACCTTGGAAAGTTTAGAGGGCGCAAGCCTGGACAAGGTTTTTTTTATGGAAGACCGGCATTTACCCAAGCTGCAAGTCTCCCCTCTCTACGCCACCAATGTTGTCCAAGGGAAGGGCATTAGGACCCATGCAGCTTGGCACCGGTGTCATTGCAGAGCAATGTGTGGTTAAGTACCTTGCCAAGGCTCGAACTAGTGACCTTCAGATAACTAGACGAACGCCTTAACCACTTGGCCATGCACCAACACATCAATAATAATTAATATACCTCTGAAAATAACATTTGGATTTACATTTATTTTATCCATTTTTGGGCATCTGGCTTTCATTAAATATCCTGCATTTATTTTTCATGGATAATTGCCCTTGAGAAAGTGGTGGTGAGAAAATTAAATAATTTATTTATGCAAGCAGCAAGACCTGGGCAACATTCAGGAAAGGTTAAAGTACATGACAACATTCACATCACATAATACCAGAAGTGACCATCTCCATCAAGACAGGTTCTAACCATCAATTACTTGACAATCAATTGCATTAAATCCCTACCATCAAATTGCAGGATATAACTACTAACCAGAAACATTAATGTATCAGGTTAATAAAATGGCCACAAAACAGGTCAGAGCTGAGCATCTTGTGACAAGTGACTCACCTCCTGATTATCTACCACCTATCCTTTCCATTCAATCAGCTACAATCAGAAGTCTGGCAAAATAATCTCCATTTGACTGGATAAATGCAGTTCCTAAAACACTCAAGAACCTCAACACCAAACAAAACAAAGCAGCTTATATGACTAACACAATATCCACCACACTCTGTTTTCTTCCTCTTCTACTGGCTTTACATAGCTGAGATGTTACCCTTCATTAAGTACACTGTCACTGGTCACTAACCTCAACTCTCGCACCAACAGAGTCTGCAGCATGAGTCTAACATTAACACGTTCTCAAGCCAGTTATCTTCCAACTCACTTAATATCCTGACTTAGAAGTACTTTGTTGATCTTTCATATACAACAGGTCCAAATCCTGGAACTTCCTAGTCAATGCGGTAGGAATTTGGGGAGTATTATTGTTCATGGCAGCAATTAGGAGCATAAACAAGTGATCAGTAAATAAATGAAAAATGTACTTCTACTGATGTATGGGAGGCTTACATAAAAGATATCCATCATTTAAAAATATTCTACATTCATTTAGTCACTCAAGTTGGAAAAAATAATGGAGCCCCTGGCCTAGGCAGGATCAATGTAAGTACTGCTGAGAGCTGCAACCTCCAACTGAGCAAGATAAGTCAGTTGCCACAGTCAGTGAAGTGACATGTTTAAAAACTGCACATTGGATTTTCATGTTATATGCTGGAATTTTATGTAAAGTTTTCTCTATTCAGTTAAGAGATTCAAAGAGAGGAATGGATATCAATTGTGCTCTCCAATTGTTTATTTTTAAATTCCTGTAGAGTTTGGACAGAGGGTTGATGACTTCAGACATGTCAAATTTCCACCTAGTTATTAGTTCAATTCATATCAATCTGCTCCATTTACACCAGTTCATGCAAATTAAATTAAGACATTCTATACAGTGACATGCTTCATTGAGAACAAGTACCTGTACAAAAAAAAGAGATAGCAAAACCCATCAAGAATCATAAAGTGAGCGTGGCAAGGGATCAATTCCAAGCAGATCATCCTGTGCAGCGGCAATGAAGGAAATAATTTGCAGTTCTGATTTCAGGTCCTTCAGTATCCAACAAATACAACAAATATTGTCTCAATACTTACCCGCAAGAGGAACCACTAAATGGATAGGTATATATTTAAGGTGTACTGTATATGAAACTGCATAGTAACACAAGTTTAAGTAAACTGTGACAATAAAAAAGGTATAAAAACCTTCTCGGCTTTGAACGAAGTTCAGCCACTTACATCATTGTTAGTGACTGTTTTACTACTCTAGAAGTTAACCATTGACTCTCACAACTTTTTAAATTAAAAGGTTCACTGAACCCTCTATTGTCATCTTTTTGAACAGTTGCCAAAGCAGCCATGTGTCATTGATTATTATAAGGATTGGAAAATCAACACATGAAAAAACCTCACTATTTTTATTGGTCATAATCCACAAGTGATCTTTATATTGTCATCTAGAAAAAAAATTATTAAATTGTTGAAAAGAGACGCAAAGTTTAAAGCGATTATGGACTTATCGAGTGGCACCTTTTGCCTTTCACACAAAAATCTCTTCATCTGAAATTTTAATTGTTTTTAAATTCCTTAATGCCTGCTATCCAAAATGATTAATAATAAGTTTAAAAGTTTTGATAATAACAAAAGTTTTTCCTTTATTATTAAATGTAAGTATCTGCAGCTGGATCTTCAACTTCCTCACAGACAGAACCCAGGCTGTAAAAATAGGGGACAAGCTCTCCTCTACAATCACTCTGAGCACCGGTGCCCCACAAGGCTGTGTACTCAGCCCCCTGCTGTACTCACTGTACACCCATGATTGTGTAGCCAAGTTTCCATCGAACTCAATATATAAGTTTGCTGATGACACAATTGTAGGCTGTATCTTGGGTAATGATGAGTCGGAGTACAGACAGGAAATTAAGAACCTGGTGGCATGGTGCGAAGACAATAACCTATTCCTCAACATCAGCAAAACGAAGGAATTGGTTGTTGACTTCAGAAGGAGTAGCGGACCACAGGACCCCATCTACATCAGTGGTGCGCAGGTGGAACAGGTCGAAAGCTTTAAGTTCCTTGGTGTGAATATCACAAATAACCTGACTTGGTCTAACCAAGCAGAGTCCACTGCCAAGAAGGCCCACCAGCGCCTTGATGCACCATCAATAACTCTCCGAGACGTGAGACGAGATATAGGCTTTTATTGGCTGGAAGAAAGAACAAGCAGCAATTGACCACCATATTACATCCTGGAGACTGAGGGCAGGGCTCAGGCTCCAATCACCTTTATACCAGGGTCTGTGGGAGGAGCCACGGTCAGTGGGAGGAGCCACAGGAGCAGTCAGCGGGGGGCGTGTCCAGACAGGTATATGTAGTTCACCACACGCCTTTACTTCCTGAGAAAGCTGAAGAAATTTGGCCTGTTCCCTGAAACTCTCACTAATTTTTATATATGCACCGTAGAAAGCATTTTTCTAGGGTGCATCACAACCTGGTATGAAAGTTGTCCTGTCCAAGACCGGAAGAAGCTGCAGAAGATTGTGAACATAGCCCAGCACATCACACAAATCAATCTTCCATCCTTGGGCAAACACGAGGAAATCTGTAGATGCTGGAAATTCAAACAACACACACAAAGTTCTTCTCCAGCTCTGTATCACTTTCGCCAATCACCTTTCCAGCTCTTAGCTTCATCCCATCCCCTCCAGTCTTCTCCTATCATTTCGCATTTCCCCTTCCCCCCACTACTTTCAAATCTCTTAGTATCTCTCCTTTCAGTTAGTCCTGATGAAGGGTCTCGGTCCTGACAGTGCTTCTCCTATAGATGCTGCCTGGCCTGCTGTTTTCCATCCTTGGACTCACTTTACACCGTACGCTGTCGGAGCAGTGCTACCAGGATAATCAAGGACACGACCCACCCAGCCAACATACTTTTTGTCCCTCTTCCCTCCGGGAGAAGGTTCAGGAGCTTGAAGATTCGTACGGCCAGATTGGGGAACAGCTTCTTTCCAACTGTGATAAGACTGCTGAACAGATCTTGACCCGGATCTGGGCCATACCTTTCAAATATCTGGACCTGACTTGCACTACCTTACTTTCCCTTTTCTATTTTCTAATTAGATTTATAATTTAAATTTTTATTATATTTACTTCAATTTGTACACCAGGGAGCACAAAGCACAGAATCAAATATTGCTGTGATGATTGTACGCTCTAGTATCAATTGTTTGGTGACAATAAAGTAAGTAGCATAATGTGTCATGTACATAATATTTCAGCTGCTTCAGCCTTTCCTGAGAGCCACTATCTTTCTAATCAGACATGATTCTTGTCAAGTTCTTCCTTACCTTCTCCAAAATCTTTGATATCTTTTTCATTCAAAGATCAAACCACATTATGTTACTAAATTTTAAAATGGAAGCTAGGTGACTCTTCCAATATGGGCTTAAATTTACTCAAACTGTGTTTCTGCCTTTCACATTTAGAAACTAAATTCCCAATCCACAATGCAGGAAGTCACCACCCTTAAAGTGAATTGTGACAGAAATGGATATAATGCAGCAGTAACTGCTCCTTTTGAAATTACGCTTTGGAAGGATGTAACATCAAATTCAAGACTGTAAGATTCAACTCATTACCATTCTTTGGAGTGTTTTTAGATCTCCAAAAGAAAAGGAAAATAATTCTACAACTGTGTGAATCCCCCACAGCATCCAACAACCCTATGTCCTGTTTCAGAGGCCCATGTCAGAACATTCTTCAAGTGGATGAACTCTCAAAAAGCCTCTCAATGATATATCTGGCCAGGCACTGAAAATTGCCTCATCCAACTGGCTAGAGAGTTCAAGGGCATCTTTAACCTCTCACTGTGCCAGTCTGGCATTTCCATGTGCTTCAAAAGAGCAGCAATCATAACCAGTAAGCATGAAGAGCAGGGTGAGCTGCCTTAACAATTATCAGCTGGTTGATTATGACTAATTCTTGCCTGAACAAGAACCTGGACGCACCTTAATTGTCTATCACCTCAAAAGATCTACAGCAGATGCAATCTCACTGGGTCTCCATTCTGCTTTGGAACACCTAGACAATTGCAAAACATGCATCTGGCTACTGCTTATCAATTACAGATTAAACACCATTACCACCACAGTACTAATCAACAAGCTTGAAAACCTGTCCTCTGTTCCTCCCTTTGCAAATGGATTTCTTTATCAGGCGACCAGACAGTGTGGATTAGTAACATTTCCTTGCTGACAAACAACACAAGTGCACTTCAAGAATGTGTGTTTTGTCCACTGCTTGCTCTCTCTTTACTCTTATGACACAACTCTCTCAACCATCAAAGACAGATTCAAGAAACATTGTGTCAAGAAGGTGGCATTCATCACTAAGGGACCTCACTGTTGGTGTTGTGAATTTAATATTTCAATAATATTTAAGTAATCTTGTATATATATTGTTTGATTAAGCATTCCTATTTGTGTAAATAATTAATTATGCCTTATATGTAAAACTATGTTAATTGCATATATAGATGCACTACCAGGTGAAACATATACGTTTTGCTTAAAGACAAAGCTAGACCTGCATTTCAGACTCCCATCTGTTGCTTTGAATTAGTTTAAGATTTTGAAGTTACAAAACATAACACTGGTAACGAGTTATTTTTAAAATGAACCCGATATGGCTACTGATCTATTCAAGTACAGCGAGATGTTCGAAATAAATAAAACACAAGTCAGATTACAAAAGCACATGTTCTTTGAAAAGAAAGACATGATTGAGTTTAAAAATAAGAGATTGTAAATGGAAGAATTGAGGGTTCATAAAAGGTGAGTACCAGGTGATAGTGACCATTTAAAAAAACCTGAAATAACTAGCTATATCAGAAAGATTGATGAGTTTGGTTACACAACAGGTATACTGAAATACTGGAACATTATTTTGAATCAGATGAAATAGCCAGTGAGAAATGACTACCAATTTTGTGAAGTGCATTGGGTTTAAAGGCATACATTTTGCTTCAAAGTTTGACTGCTCCAACCAAACCAGCAGAAATGAGCTTTGTTGATGTTGTCAAAGTAATACAGGAACACTTAGAACCACAGCCCTTGTTGATTGCAGAATGTTTTATATTTCATAAGCAGAATCAAAAGGAAGGGGAGTTCATTTCAGCATGTGGCTGAATTGAAGAGATTGAATATTTTCAGTTTGGGAAAGAGTTGAATGATACACTGAGTTCATTTAATTTGTGGAATCTTGCAAGAAAGCATTCATCAGGACTGGAGAAAAAAGATGAGGAGTCAGTGTTAGATGGGGGGAGGGGAGGAAGAACACCTTATATTCCATCTGGGTGGCCTCCAAACTGATGGCATGAACATCAATTCCTCAAACTTCCAGTAATGCCCCCCACCTTCACCATTCCCCATTCCCTTTTCCTTCTCTACCCTTATTTCTTTACCTGCCTATCACCTCCCTTTACTGCTCCTCCCCTCTTCTTTCTTCCATGACCTTCTGTCCTCTCCTATCAGATTCCCCCTTCTAAAGCCCTGTATCTCTTTCACCAATCAACTTCACCCCTCATTACTACACCTCTCCCCACCCCCGTTTCACCTATTATCCTGTGTTTCTTCCTCCCCTTCCACACTTTTAACTCTGACTCATCAACTTTTTTTCTCTCCAGTCCTGATGAAGGGCCTTGGCCTAGAACGTTGACTATACTCTTTTCTATAGATGCTGCCTGACCTGCTGAGTATTTTCCAGCATTTTGTGTGTGTTGCTTGGATTTCCAGCATCTGCAAATCTTCTCTTGTTTAAAATGTCTGATGCCATTTTTCTTCATGAACATTCAGAATTCTTCTGACGTGTATTATGGTCCGTTGTGACTCACAATTTGTTGTGGTAAGCAGTTTCTGATGAAGGTAGTCTTCAGAGTGAAGACAGTCTTTGCTGAGATGGTTGACTACATTGGTTTAACCTCTGGCCTCTTCAAATAAGCATCCACAGCAATTACAGTGGCACAGGCAATAAACCCAGAAATATCTGAGGTATGTATTGAATAGAACAGCAGTTATCATGGGGGACTTTAACTTGTACATAGATTGGGTGAGTCAAGTTCGTCAAGGCAGTCTTGAGGACTTCATAGAATGCATCCGTAATAACTTTCTTGAACAGCATGTTACTGAACCTACAAGGGAATATGTTATCTAGATCTGGTCCTATGCAATGAGACAGGTAAAAGTAGTGATCTTGCAGTTAGGGATCCTCTTGGACACAGTGATCACAGTATGATTGAGTTTTTCATACAAATGGAGAGTGCAATAGTTTGATCTAAAATCAATGTATTATGCTTAAACAATGGATACTACAATGGGATGAGGGAGGAATTGGTGAGCGTAGACTGGGAAAACTGGCTATATGGAGGGACAGTTGAGGAACGGTAGAAAACTTCCAAAGAGATTTTTCACAGTGTTCAGCAAAAGTACATTCCAGTTAAAAGCAAGGATAGTAAGGGTAGGGTCAGCCAGCCTTGGATAACTAAGGAAATAAAAGAAGGCATCAAACAAAAAGCTTGTGCATTCCAAGTCGCCGAGAAGTAGGAAACTGCAAGATTTGGGAAAACTTTAAAAAGCACAAAGAAACACTAAGCAAGCAATAAAGAAAGGGAAGCCAGATTATGAAAATAAACTAGCACAAAATATAAAAATGGATAGTAAAAGTTTTTATAATTATATAAAGCAGAAAAGGGTGGCTAAAGTGAACGTTGGTCCCTTGGAGGATGAGAGGGGGGAATTGAAATTGGGTAATGAGGAAACGGCAGAAGTTGTGAATGACTATTTTGTGGTGGTCCTCACAGTGGAGGACACGCCTAACATGCCAAAGAGAGATGTTATGGATGCAATGGGAGGCGAGGACCTCGATACAATAGCTATCGCTAAAGAGGTAGTGCTGAGCAAATTTGTGGGCCTGAAGATAGAAAAGTCCCCTGGTCCTGATGGAATGCATCCCAGGGCACTGAAAGAAATGGCTTAAGTTATAGTAGAGGCTTTGGTGATAATTTATCAAAATTCATGGACTCTGGGCAGTGGATTAGAAGATGGCGAATATCATGCCACTGTTCAAAAAAGGATGTAGGCAAAAGACAGGTAACTATAGACTAGTTAGTTTAACATCTGTAGTTGGGAAAATGCTTGAAGCTATCATTAAAGAAAAAATAGTGAGAGATCTGGATCCATCAGGCAAACACAGCATGGATTCAGCAAAGGCATGTCCTGTTTGACAAATTTACTGGAGTTCTTTGAGGATATAATGAGTGCAGTGGATAGAACATTAAACATAGAAATCCACCGCACATGACAGGTCCTTCGGCCCACAATGTTGTGCAGACCATGGAATCTACTCTAGAAGCTGTCTAGAATTTTCCTACTGCATAGCCCTCTATTTTTCTAAGCTCCATGTACCTATCTAACAGGCTATTAAAAGAGACTACTGCATTATACTGTATCCGCCTCTACCACTTTCGCTGGCAGTGCATTCCACGCACCCACCACTCTCTGAATGAAAAACTTACCTCTGACATCCCCTTTGCACCTACTTCCAAGCACCTTAAAACTATGCCCCCTCATGTTAACCATTTCAACCCTGGGAAAAAGCCTCTGGCTATCCACATGATCAATGCCTCTCATCATCTTATACACCTCTATCAGGTCACCTCTCATCCTCCATCACTCCAAGGAGAAAAGGCCAAGTTCAGTCGACCTATTCTCGTAAGGCTTGCCCTCCAATCCAGACAACATCCTTGTAAATCTCCTCTGCACTCTCTCTATAGCACCCACATCCTTCCTGTGATGAAGTGACCAGAACTGAACACAGTACTCCAAGTGGGGTCTAACCAAGGTCTTACATAGCTGTAACATTACCTCACAGCTCTTCGCATGGTTGAGGAAGGCCAACACAGAATATGCCTTCTTAACATCACTGTCAACCTGTGCAGCAGCTTTGAGTGTCCTATGGACATGGACCCCAAGATCTCACTGATCCTCCACACTGCCAACAGACTTACCATTAATATTATATTCTGTCTTCAAATTTGACCTACCAAAATGAACCACTTCACACTTATCTGGGTTGAACTCTATTTGCCACTTCTCAGCCCAGTTTTGCATCCTATCGATGTCACACTGTAACCTCTGACAACCCTCCAGACTATCCATAGCACCCCCAACCTTTGTGTCATCAGCAAACTAACCCACCCTTCTACTTCTTCATCCAGGTCATTTATAAAAAAATCACAAAGAGGAGGAGTTCCAGAAGAGATCCCTGCAGAACACCACTAGTCACCGTCCTCCATGCAGAATATGAACCATCTACAGCCACACTTTGCCTTCTGTGGGGAAGCCAATTCTGGATCAACAAAGCAATGTCTCCTTGGATCCCATGCCTCATTACTTTCTGAATGAGCCTCGCATGGGGAGCCTTATCAAATGCCTAACTGAAATCCATATACACTACATCTACTGCTCTGCCTTCATCAATATGCTTTGTTACATCCAGAGGGGATAGAGGGGAACAGATGGACATTATTTATTTGGATTTCCAGAAGGCATTTGAAAAGGTGCTGCATAAAAGACTTATCCATAAGTTAAGGAGGAATAGGTTGGGGGTAAAGTATTAGCATGGATAGAGGATAGGTTAACTAATAGAAAGCAGCAAGTTGGGATACATGGGTGTTACTCTGGTTGGCAATATGTAGTGAGTAGTGTGCCCCAGGGGTCGATGCTCAGCCCGCAACTGTTCACAATATACATTAATGATCCGGAAGAGGGGATCAAGTATACTGTATCTAAGTTTGTTGAGCGGAAAAGTAAATTGTGCAGAAGATACAGATAGTCTGCAGAGAGATATAGATAGGTTAAGTGAGTGGGCAAGTGTTTGGCAGATGGAGTACAACGTTGGTAAATGCAATGTCATCCATTTTGGAAGGAAAAATAAAAGAGCAGATTATTAGTTAAGTGATAAAAACTTGCAGATTTCTGCTGTGCAGAGGGACTTGGGAGTGCTTGTGCATGAATCTCAAAAGGTGGGTTTGCAGGTGCAGCAGGCTGTCAAGAAGGCAAATGGAATGTTGGCCTTCATTGCTATAGGGATTGAATTAGGAGCAGGGAGGTCATGCTGCAACTGTACAGGGTGCTTGTAAGGCTGCATCTGGAGTACTGCATGCAGTTCTAGTCTCCATACTTGAGGAAGGATATACTGGCTTTGGAGGTGGTGCAGAGGAGGTTCACCAGGTTGATTCCAAGATGAGGGGATTAGACTATGAGGAGAGATTGAGTCGCATGGAACTGTACTCGCTGGAATTCAGAAGAATGAGAGGAGATCAAATGCTTTCATCTTTTGACTGGCTCCTTTTGTAAAATCTAAATCTCTCGGCTATTACCAGTGGTTTACGGCTCAAAGTGATTTTGTAAAATAGTAATAATTTTGTCAACTGTACACTCCTGGACCCATTAAGCTAAAAAGCATGGGAGCTTTTTTTTGCTCCTCCATGTTGTTCACATTACAATGCAGTTCAACCCTCTTGATATATATCATTCCCAGCCTTCATTAGCATAATTGAATTCATCAGCTTTCCCGACTGAAGCCATCACCGCATTATTTTCACTTCAATTTTGCTAGTTGCATGTCTTTCACTGTGTACTATGTTGTACTCATGCGTCCCTTTGTTAGCGTCTGTGACGACCTTCAATACTGTTCAACTCTTTCCTCTCACTGTCTCATCCTGTAACTGTCAGTGCAGTTTGTGATATTTTCTGATATTCAGGTTTGTACTCTTTAGCAATTTGTTGTATCTGTACAAATATATATTTAAAATGAAAGTACGCATGTGGAGGATAGTTTTAACTGGAGTATTCACATTGGAGGGAGAGGGGGAGGAGAGGGGGAGAGAAAGCAATGCACATGTTTAGACAACAGATCAATATGTAGTGCTAAGGGAAGTCATTGCTCTAAATGAAATAGATCCATACATTACATATTTGTCATTAAAACATACAAGGAAATGAATCTACACACACCTAGGGTTGTGCTGGGAGTAGCCCACAAGTGTTGCCACACATTCCACCACTGACATAGCACGTCCACGTAGATTGATAAGACAACACACAACACACTCAACAAAGCTGAACACAAGCAATAAAACAACCACCACAAAATAAGCTCCAGTCTTTCCTTCCTCCCACCCATGTACACAGACACAGTCCTCCAAACACAGGCCATCTCCGGACTTCAGCCTTCAGCAGACTTGTGGATTCGCAGACACTGGGGCTTCGAATTTGCCAGTGGCCTCAGATCTCTGTCATTGGACCTCAACTTCCAGACTAACAATCAAGCTTCAGGCTTCAGACTTCAGTATTAACCCCCAGACTCACTGCTGATGATGGATATGGATCCTGGATGAGGACTCTGAACATTAGTCATTTCACTATCTGAAATGTTTGCCTTTTCCCATTTTATGTTATAGCCATTACATATTTCATCCTGGTAGACATTCTTCATCTATAAGCTGAGACAATTCAAATGAATTGTATGACCATCAAAGTGGTCATACATGAGGAAATCTGCAGATGCTGCAAATTCAAGAAACACACACAAAATGCTGGTGGAACACAGCAGGCCAGGCAGATTCTATAGGAAGAAGCACTGTCGACATTTCGGGCCAAGACCCTTCGTCAGGACTAAGAAAAGATAGTAAGAGATTTGAAAGTAGGAGGGGGAGTGGGAAATGTGAAATGATAGGAGAAGACCGGAGGGGATGGGGTGAAGCTAAGAGCTGGAAAGGTGATTGGCAAAGGAGATACAGAGCTGGAGAAGGGAAAGGATCATGGGATGGGAGGCCTAGGGAAAAAGAAAGGGGGAGGGGAGCACCAGAAGGAGATGGAGAACAGGCAGAGTGATGGGCAGAGAGAGAACAAAAAGGAGAGGGGGGGAAATAAATAAATCAGGGATAGGGTAAGAAGGGGAGGACGGGCATTAACGGAAGTTAGAGAAGTCAATGTTCATGCCATCAGGTTGGAGGTTACCCATACAGTATATAAGGTGTTGTTCCTCCAAACTGAGTGTGGCTTCATCTTGACAGTAGAGGAGGCCATGGTTAGACATACCAGAATGGGAATGGGACGTGGAATTAAAATATGTGGCCACTGGGAGATCCTGCTTCCTCTGGCTGACAGACCGTAGGTGTTCAGCAAAACTGTCTCCCAGTCTGCATCGGGTCTCACCAATATATAAAAGGCCGCACCAGGAGCACTGGACACAGTATATCACACCAGCTGACTCACAGGTGAAGTGTCACCTCACCTGGAAGGACTGTCTAGGGTCCTGAATGGTGGTGAGGGAGGAAGTGTAAGGGCAAGTGTAGCACTTTTCCGTTTACAAGGATAAAACTGGTCATACAACTCATTTTGGTCAAAGTAATATCAAAATTCTTGTAAAATTACAAACATATCATTGCAGATCTGCTAAAATGTACAAGATCCCAAAGTCACTACTTGTAAATCTCTTGAAGATATATTCTCAGCGTCACACAGTTAGATAAGGAAATAGCAATGAACGAAATTAGTGCTACACATCCAAACTGCTCCACTAGACTACTTTCAAATAATAGCTTTCCTTTAATGCTCCCTGATAGCCTAGTCTGAAAAAGATAAAAAATTCAAACCTGAAGAGGCCCGAGCTGAAAAGGTTTCTACCATAAACTTGTACAGGATAGAAACAGGCCCTGCAGCTCAATATGCTCCTGTGAGTTAAGCATAGTACTTCTTTAGACTTATCCCTTTTTCCAGCACTCACCTGAAGTTTATGTCACAGTGTTTCAAAAGCTCCTTCTAAATGCTTCTTAATGCGGAGTTTGCCACCTCAGACACAGCTTCAGAGGAGGTGCTATTTTGAATATTGCTGCTTTCATTCCAGGGAATTAATAGATAAGTAGGGTTTCCGTTTTAAATTGCTATCCACAGTAGGATTGTGCTTGGATTTGGGCAATGGATGCAAATGGTATCAGGCTTGGCTATAATAACTTTAGAGGTTCAAAATCTATTTGAATAATGGTATCCCAATGTGCAGCTGGCAGCTATTCAGAGGCAAAATATTCTAGATCAAAGACAGTCCTTAGAGGATTGTTCAATTCATCGATACAGCAATACTAATACAGGAAGAATTCCCTTCGATGGTTGGCTTGCACAGGTACTCCAATTCTCCTTTTCCTGATTCATTTGAATTCAGACTGTAAGAAGAACTATGAAGTCCATGTAGCAGTTGCCTAAGTTCATAAAAAAAGGTAACAGATAAATTATTTTGCCTTAATAAAATGATATGTACCTTGTAAAATGCAGGTAACAAGGACTTGTGAGATGGTCATCAACAGTTGCAATGGTCATCAACTGAGGTAACCAAACACAACCTATGTCAGCAGAGAGTGTGAAATAACAGAAGGTGTAGAATGAAGCCCAGGGCTCTGTTTTCATCACTAAACAATCCACAGACATTTTTCCACTATCAATATTTAAAAAGACAATATGCCACTCTTAAGATCAGAGATGACAATGGCCTTGCACATCACACTTGTATACAATTGAACTTGCAGTGAGGCCAGCCACGCTCACTTCAGTACCATACATGATTTGATATATGATAAATCATTAAATGTTAAAACTAGAGTCTGTAATCCCTTATCTAATGACTTGTCTTGGTACACAAGTTCATTGTCACTTTATCCATCATTTATTGAAGACTTAAGGTTAACTTATAACACTGAATAATTTGCTATTGCATAAAACTGTAAATCTGAAACTTCCCATGTACATTAAATAGTAATCTATCATTGGATGTGTGCAGTAATGTCTTTTACTCATTACTGCTTTCCTCTGTTACCCAGCTGAACAGAGAGCAAGTATTAGCAATGTCATATCAGTTTCCTGAGGTATGCCTGGTTGCGACTTTTACCATTATTTGTTTTTTGGTCTACATGCTTCTCTTTATCACTCACTGCACACTGACAATATTGGAACAAATACTCAAACAACACAATTGTATAAAAACACCCATCTTAGTACACACTTTCTTTGTAATCACTTGAAAAATGGGCTTCCTGTGAATATTACAGTATCTCAAAATTTTATTCTTGGTGTAGTCATTTTGAAAGAGTGAAGAGTGAACCTTAAGTGTGTAATCCTTGAAACTTTGGTAGTCTATACTGCCAGAATTTCCAGATGGTGAATGTTACTTCTACTAATATCACAACTCACTTTAATTACTTTTCTTAGTTGTTAAACAGCAGTATAATAAACTTTACAGTGAACTAAATGAGATTAAATGGAAACAAAACCCACTGAGTTTTAAAAAAGTGTGGGAACAGGATGCTGGCAAGTTTAAAATAAGTGTGGGAATTGGGCCCCAGCAAATTTAGAAGGAGCATGGAATTGGGCTGCAGCAAGTTTAAAAGGAGTGTGGGAACAGGCCACTGGCAAGTTTAATAAGAACATAGGAAACATCACCTGGTGAGCTACAGTAGATGCTGAATCAGACAGCAGACTATCAGAGTTTTATTGTAAATGCCAATAACATGCAGACTGTGCTTTTCACCAGGTCCAAAATCCCTACATTGTTTTTGAACTAGATGATTGGAAATACCTCCAACAAAATACTATGAAGACTAAATCTACTTCCTTTATTTCTTACTATAAACTACATTGTCTGTCCACTATTTTCATATATGGCAAATGTCTGAAACAAAGTAGGAACTGACTTCTGTGATGAAAATATGCAGAGTTAGGAACAAATATCTTTTTGAAACCATTCTTAAGTGGAAGCATGTTATTAATGCAAGCACTGTGACTGCTAGTAATATTTTAATATTAGAACCATGAAGTTACTCTGTGCCAAATTCCTGCCAATGGCGTGAGTACATTTGAGGAAATATTATTACCCATTAGTTGAGTAAAGAAATTGTTAAATTTTTTGACTACTCCCTTCTTTCTGCAACTGTTTGTCCTGCAGAAGTCTTAATCCAATCAGAGCAAAGGAATATTATGTATTAGAAAAACACAAAAATTACAAATAAAATCAGAGAATTCTCTAAGTAATTAGTAGGTAGCATCTGCAGAGAGAGAAACGGAGTCTCAGGTCAAAGATCTTTTGTCGCTTACTCCCTAACCTGCAGAATTACTTTCAGAATATTCTAATCTTATTTCAGATATTCAGGTCTGCAGTTTATTTATTTTCATAAGAAATAATAGCAATTACACTATCTGATCCTTTGACCCTACTCTGTCATTCTACAACAGTTTCATTTTCCTAATCTGTTCAGTAACTATAGAAGTGAGCCTCAAGAGCACTGTGGTGCAGTGAATTTCTCATTTCAGTGTTAAATGGCTTAACATTATTCTGAGACTGAGAGTCATGGTCAACACTGAGCACCTCAAGGGTGTCTGCTTAGCCCACTGTACTCCCTCTATACCCATGACTGTGTGGCTAGGTATAGCTGAAATGACATCTATAAATTTAATGATGATACAACCATTGTTGGTAGAATCTCGGATGGAGATGAAAAGGTGCACAGGAGTGAGGTAGACAAGCTAGTTGAGTGGTGCCACAGCAACAACCTGGCACTCTGTGTCAGTAAGACCCAAGGGCTGATTGTGGACTTCAGAAAGGGAAAGATGAGGGAGCATGAACCAATTCTCATAGAGGGATCAGAGGTGAAGAGAGTGAGCAATTTAAAATTCCTGGATGTCAAGATCTCTGAGGATCTAAGCTGGTCCCAACATATATATCGATGCAGCTATAAAGAATGCAAAACAGCTGCTATATTTCATTTAGAGTTTGAAGAGATTTGCTTTTGTCAACTAAAACACTTGAAAACTTCTACAGATGTACCGTGGAGAGTACTCTGACAGGCTGCATCACTATCTGGTATGGGGGACTACTGCACAGGAGGAAAAGAAGCTACAGAAAATTGTAAAATTAGTCAGCTCCATCTTGGGTACTAGCCTCCGTAATATCCAAGACATCTTCAAGGACCAGTGCCTCACAAGGCAACATCCATTATTAATGACTCCCATCGCCCAGGACATGCTCTCTTCTCATTGCTACTGTCAGGAAAGATGTACAGAAGCCTGAAGGCACACACTCAGTAATTCAGAAACAGCTTCTTCCCCTCTGCCATCCAATTTCTGAATAGACACTGAATCCATGAACACTACCTCAC
Organism: Hemitrygon akajei; assembly: GCF_048418815.1. Lineage (NCBI taxonomy): Eukaryota > Metazoa > Chordata > Chondrichthyes > Myliobatiformes > Dasyatidae > Hemitrygon > Hemitrygon akajei. The sequence continues at coordinate 2,456,261 of NC_133137.1, read as the reverse complement.
TTTATATTATTTCTGTTTTGCACTATTTTTAATCTATTTAATATACATATATACACAGTAACTGATTCTTATTTTTTCTTTCTATATTATCATGTATTGCATTGTACTGTTGCTGCTAAATTAACAAATTTCATGACACATGCCAGTGATAATAAACATGAATTTGATTCTTATAGATACAAAATGAAGCAGGGGCTGTCAAAATTCTTGTTCTTCTCCATTTTTCTCCTTTTGACCATCAACCCAAACTATATAATCAGGAAAATTCCCCCAAAATATCCTCTGTCCACTTACCCTGGACTCATCAGTACACTCCAATACACAGAAAATCAGTACATTGTTTTTCTGCCGGCATCCTGGACAGTAACTTTAATTTCCTTTGTTCCTTCCACAGAGCATGTTTCTTTAAAAAAAAAGTCTTTATTGAAGTCAGCTATTTTGTCAGAATTTTGGAAGAATTTGTGGGCAGTGAACAAGGCCAACTAAAGGGATAAAGGGGCTCAAACTACCTGTGTCTCAATATCACCAAGACCAAGGAGATGGTGGTGGACTTTAGGAGATCTAGGCCTCATATGGAGCCAATGATCATTAATGGAGAATGTGTGGAGCAGGTTAAGACCTACAAGTATCTGGGAGTACAGTTAGACGAGAAGCTAGACTGGACTGCCAACACAGATGCCTTGTGCAGGAAGGCACAGAGTCGACTGTACTTCCTTAGAAGGTTGGTGTCATTCAATGTTTGTAGTGAGATGCTGAAGATGTTCTATAGGTCAGTTGTGGAGAGCGCCCTCTTCTTTGTGGTGGCGTGTTGGGGAGGCAGCATTAAGAAGAGGGACGCCTCACGTCTTAATAAGCTGGTAAGGAAGGCGGGCTCTGTCGTGGGCAAAGTACTGGAGAGTTTAACATCGGTAGCTGAGCGAAGGGCGCTGAGTAGGCTACGGTCAATTATGGAAAACCCTGAACATCCTCTACATAGCACCATCCAGAGACAGAGAAGCAGTTTCAGCGACAGGTTGCTATCGATGCAATGCTCCTCAGACAGGATGAAGAGATCAATACTCCCCAATGCCATTCGGCTTTACAATTCAACCGCCAGGAGTAAAATATGTTAAAGTGCCGGGGTTAGGACTCAATGTATTTAAGTAAACTACTTAAGAACTTTTTAAAAGCTATTATTAATGCTTTTTGAGAGGGTGATTTTAGATGCATATCATATTTTTACTGAGTTAAGTATTGTATGTAATTAGTTTTGCTACAATAAGTGTATGGGACATTGGAAAAAATGTTGAATTTCCCCATGGGGATGAATAAAGTATCTATCTATCTATCTATCTATCTATCTATCTATCTATCTATCTATCTATTTTGGTTGTAAAATGTCAACCCAAATGATTTTGAGCAGTCTCGGGTTAGTTCTTAGTGGGTGGGAGCCAACAGAGCAGAATTGTGGCAATTTGCAACTGTATCTAGTAAATTTGTGCTCAGAAATTCCCAAAGGATGACTGTTCTAAGGAATGCTACACTTGGTCTGTTTTATAATACACAGAAGGGATAATTCTACGATCCTGTGGACTCAATTTTGTCCTCAAGTCACTGAGATGAAACTTGAAGTTACAATCTTCTGATTCTAAGGCCAAAACGCTATCAACTGAGCCACGACCATATTGAGGAAATCACACACATCCATTACTTAAGAAGAAAGAGATGAACTATCCTATCTGGACTGAAGAAAAATTCCTAATGTTAGGACTTTAAAAAAAAGAGATTCACCATTAGATTCAATTGAATGTGTCTATTTGGACATCATAGAAAGAAAGATATTCAACAGCAGGATACTTGTAAAATTGGAGCTTGAACTTTTAAATTTGTAAGAGCTTTCCTTTGAAATGCTTTAATCCTTGAGAAATGACGTGTTTAAAAACTTAAACTTCACCTGGTTAATTGAAACAGTTCATGCACCCTTGAAATGAAGATGGTTACTGAAGTGATTTCATATTTGGGCAAATAGTGGAAGCCATAGCAGACTGTAGGCCATTTTCATATGTCGCTTTGGAGGCTTAGGTAGATGAGGTAGTCAGAAAGGGGGCCTCTTCTGGGGATTAGAGATCCCTCCAAGTCCACAATCAAGCATTAGTTGGAAGTCACCACACTCATGAAATCTAAGGGCTTGTGTAGGTACTTCCAAGGAATTTAATGACCTCACGCCCTTGAAAACAAATCCTCTCTCCCCAAAACTACATCACAAATCTTAATCACTACTCCCATATATCATTTAATCTCCATCATGTTTCCCTCCTTTTCTGAATTCCTGCATCTCCATCTCAGGACACAGATAACCCACTATAATATACCATGAACTCATCAACTCCCATAGCTACGTAGACTACACCTCTTTCTACACTAGCTCTGTATGCCAACCCTTTCTCCCAGTTTCTCCTCTAAACAGAGGAGAGATGAAATTCCCCTAGTTCTCTCCTTTCATCAGCATCCAGCACATCATCCTTTGTCATCTTAGCGAATTGCAACAAGATATAAAAGTCACATATTTTCCTTACCACCTTTTACAGGGACCAGTCCCTCAATGATCCGCAGGTCTGCTCATCCCTCCCCATCCACCTCTCCTTGACATTTGGCACTTTCCACTTCAATGACAGGAGGTCAACACTTTTGCTTACATCTTCTCCATCACCAACGTAAAGGACTGTTTAGGTCCTTTCAGTGAAAGATGCATGTGCAATTCTTCCAACATCATCTACAGTATATTGTGCTCAAGATGTGGTCTCTCCTGCATCAGTGAGACCAAACACAGAGTGAGCAACAGTTAAACTGCAGGTCCTAATGAAGGGCCTTGACCCGAAACGTCAACTGTTTATTACCCCCCCCCCCCCCGCCACTCCATTGATGTTGCCTGACCTGCAGAGTTCCTTCAGCATTTTGTGTGTATTACACTTAGACCTACTCTTCAGTATTTCAAGAAGCCCTTTCATAACCTGGTTCACAAGATGCCACAAGTACAACAAGTACAACCAACCAAGTGATCTGAATGGGAAATGGCACATTGGCATTTATTTTAAGGACCGGAGTACAAAATTAAGGATTTTTACTGAGACTGGACCGCTTTGATGAGATCATAGCTTACCGTACATGAGAAGATTTAGTAAGTGTGATATACTGTATGTGTAAAAGAGTCAAGACAAATGAGAGATGATTTTGTGAGATACAGAGATTCTGAGATGCACAGACAAGTTAAATCCTGAATAGCTGTATCCCTGGACAACAGGATTTAGAACCAGTACGCGTAAAAAAAACCCACGTAGTTACAGAATAAGGGTCTGGCCACTCAGAACTAAAGTAGCAAACAAATGGTGATAATAATAAGACCATAAGATGTAACTTCAGAATTTCAGATTCACCACCCTCTAGCTAAAGAAATATCTTCTTCCTCTCAGTACGAAAGTGAAGTTCTTCCATTCTGAGGATGTGCCCTCTGATCCTAGACTCACTCACTATTGGAAACATCCACTCCATGGGCACTCTATCAAGGCCTCTGAATATTCAATAGGTTTCAATGAGATCCCCCTCATTCTCAAAACTCCAGTGAGTACAGGCCCAGAGCCATCAAACACTCCTCATACATTAACCTTTTCATTCCTGGGACCATTCTTGTAATGTAAACCTTTGCTGTACTTGCTCCATTGCTAGCACATCCTTTCTTCAATATGGGACGCAAAAGTGCATATATTCCAGTCCTTTGGAAATGAATGTTAACATTGCATTTGTTTTCCTTACTAACTGCAAGTTAACCTTTGGGGGATCCTACACTAGGACTCAAGTCCCCGATAAGGGTCTTGGCCCAAAACATTGACAATTTTTACCTCTCCATTGATAGTACCCGACTTACTGAGTTCCTCCAGGTGGGCGGGCAGGCGGGCGTGCGTGTGTGTGTTTCAAAATTTTCAGCATCAGTAGAACCTGTTGTGTTTATGATTTGCTGCTCCATTGCAAAGTATTTTCAAGGTCTGCCTACCCTGAAAAAGTTTAAACCTTCTTTTTGCTTAAGTGTATGAGACTGAAACTTCAGCTGTTCATTTTTCCATAGATGCTGCATGTTCCTCCAGTACTTTGTGCATGTTTCCCAAATTCCTTTGCACCTCTGGTTTCTGAATTTTCTCCTCATTTAGAAAAGAGTCCATGCCTTTACTCCTTCTACCAAAGTGCATGATCACACATCTCCCTACCTAGTATTCCATCTGGTGCCACTCATTTGCCCATTCCCTGAATCTGTTTACTGCAAGTCTTTTTGCAGATTCCCAGCTTCCTCAACACTACCTGTCCCTCCACTTATCTTTGTATTGTCTGCAAACCTGGCCACAAAGCCATCAATTCCATCATCCAAATCATTAACATATAACGTGAAAAATGTTCCCAACACAGACCCCTATGGAATAACACTAGTCATTGGTAGCCAAACAGAAGAGGCCCCTTTCTTCCTGGTTTGCCTCCTGACAGTCAGCCAATATCAGAATCAGAATCAGGTTTATTATCACTGGCCTGTGACATAAAATTTGTTAACTTAGCAACAGCAGTTCAATGCAATACATAATCTCGCAGAGAGAGAAAAAATTAAAAATAAAATTTAAAAATAAATAAATAAATAAATCAGTTACATATAGATTTTTAAAAATGTGCAAAAACAGAAATACTTTATATTAAAAAAGAAGTGAGGTAGTGTCCAAAGATTCAATGTCCATTTCAGAATTGGACAGCAGAGGGGAAGAAGCTGTTCCTGAATCACTGAGTGTGTGCCTTCAGGCTTCTGTACCTCCTACCTGATGGTAACAGTGAGAAAAGTGCATGCCCTGGGTGCTGAAGGTCCTTAATAATGAACGCTGCCTTTCTGAGACACCGCTCCCTAAAGATGTTCTGGGTACTTTGTAGGCTAGTACCCAAGATGGAGCTGACTAGGTTTACAACCTTCTGCAGCTTCTTTCAGTCCTGTGCAGTACCCACTCCATACCAGACATTGATGCAGCCTATCAGAATGCTCTCCACAGTACAACTATAGAAGTTTTTGAATATTTGTTGATATGCCAAATCTCTTCAAACTCCTAATAAATTAAAGCCGCTGTCTTGCCTTCATTATAACTACATTGATATGTTGGGACCAGGTTAGATCCTCAGAGATCCTGACACCCAGGAACTTGAAGCTGCTCACTCTCTCCAATTCTGATCCTTCTATGAGGATTGGTATGTGTTCTTACTTTCCTGAAGTCCACAACCAGCTCTTTCATCTTACTGATGTTGAGTGCTAGGTTGTTGCTGTGGCACCATTCCACTAGTTGGCATATCTCACTCCTGTACGCCCTCTCATCACCACCTGAGACTCTACCAACAATGGTTGTATTGTCTGCAAATTTATAGATGTACTTGAGCTATGCCTAGCCACATAGTCATGTGTATATAGAGAGTAGAGCACTGGGCTAAGCACACACCCCTGAGATGTACCAGTGTTGATTGTGAGCAAGGAGGAAGACTGTGGTCTTCTGGTTAGGAAGTCAAGGATCCAATTGCAGAGGGAGGTACAGAGGCCCTGGTTCTGCAACTTCTCAATCAGGATCGTGGAAATGATGGTATTAAATGCTAAGCTACAGTCAATGAACAGCATCCTGGCATAGGTGTTTGTGTTGTGCAGGTGGTCTAAAGCCGACTGGAGAGCCATTGAGATTGCGTCTGCCGTTGACCTATTATGGCAATAGGCAAATTGTAATGGGTCCAGGTCCTTGCTGAGGCAGTCTAGTCATGACCAACCTCTCAAAGCATTTCACCACTGTTGATGTGAATGCTACTGGGCGATAGTCATTTAGGCAGCTCACATTATTCTTCTTAGGCACTGGTATAATTGTTGACTTTTTTGAAGCAAGTGGGAACTTCTGCCCATAGCAGTGAGAAGTTGAAAATGTCCTTGAATACTCCCACTAGTTGGTTGACACAGGTTTTCAGAGCTTTACCCAGTACTCCATTGAGACCTTCAGCCTTGCGAGGGTTCACTCTCTTTAAAAACAGTCTAACATTGGTTTCTGAGACTGAGATCATAGGGTCATCAGGTGCAGAAAGGATCTTCACAGCTGTAGTTGCGTTCTCCCTTTCAAAGCATGCATAGAAGGCGTATCCCAAAACTTCATCCTTAATAATGCATCTACTAACCACTGAAGTCTGGCTAACTGACCTATAATTTCCTATGTTTTGCCTCCCTCCTTTCTTAAAGAGTGGAGGGACAACTGTGATTTCTAGCTCTCTAGAACCACTCCAGGATCTATTGATTCTTGAAAGATCACTAGTAATGCCTGCACAATCTCTTCAACTACCTCTTTCAGAAGCCTGGAGTGTAGTCCATCAGGTCCAGATGACTTAACTACAGTGCCTTCAGACCTTTCAGCTTCCAAAGCACCTTCTCCTTAATAATAACAACTACACTAACTTCTGCCCCCTGATAGTCTTGAATTTCTAGCACGCTGTTGGTGTCTTCCACAGTGAAGACTGGTGCAAACTATTTATTCAATTTGTCTGTCATTTCTTTGTTCCCCATTGCTATCTCTCTAGCATCATTTTCTAGCAGTCCAGTATCCACTTTTGCCTCTCTTTTATTCTTTATATATCTAAAAATACTTCTGGTATCCTGTTTTATATTATTCGTTAGCTTACTTTCATATTGCATCTTTTCTGTCCTTAATGCTTTTTCATTTCCCTTCTGTTGTTTTTTTAAAAGTTTCCCATTAATTTTTGCTCTGTTGTATTTTGCTCTTTTGCTCTTAAGCTGTTTTGATTTCCCTTGTCAGCCACAGTTTCCTCATTCTCCCTTTAGAATGCTTCTTCCTCGTTGGAATGAACTGATCCTGTGTCTTCTTTTTTTTAAAACATTTTTTTATTAGTTTTTCAAAACATTTTACAAATTAAAAACCCCAAATCCCAATGAGGAGCATTAATACAGTGCAAAATTAAGCGTACAATAACAATATGCTACAAAGGAAGAGAATTTAACAAAAAAGCACCTAAATTAAAGACAAGTAAGCTTAGTGTCCTCCCCAAGCCCCAAAACACAAGATAAAAAACAACAACAACTCCAGACCGACCACAACACAGTATAAAGAGTATAGGTCAGGACAGTCAAACTCCCAGACTGTGAATACACTTAGCAGCAGAGGATAATAATGCCTACTACCAGAAAAAAAAGGGAGCTGAAAGCAAGGGACCGAAAAGAAGAAGAAAAAAAGAAAAAAAAACCCTAGTCAGGAGGAAGGTTATGAAAGTACTCGATAAAAGGTCCCCAGACCTTATGGAACTTTAGATCCGAATTAAGAACTGAATAATGAATTTTTTCGAGGTCCAAGCAGGCCATAATGTCGTTAAGCCATTGTGCATGAGTGGGCGGGGCAACATCTCTCCATCTAAGGAGGATCAAGCGTCTAGCCAGGAGAGAGGCAAAGGATAGTATTCGGCATTTGGTCGGACCCAGACATAAATCTGTCTCGCCCCAAAAACCGAACAGAGCAATTAAGGGGTTTGGTTCTAGGTGCTGATTCAGAATACCCGATAATGTAGTGAAGACATCTTTCCAGAATTTCTCCAAGCTAGGACAGAACCAGTACATATGGATGAGAGAGGCCACTCCCCTCTTGCTGTGTCTTTTGAATTATTGCCAGAAACTCCATCATTGCTGCTCTGCCATTATCCTTACTGAATGTCCCCTTCCAATCAACTTTGGCTTACTTAATTAAATAACTAACAATTAGTTGTTATTTGGTATCCTTTTAGTTAACTACCAACCAAAAAGTCTTACCTGTTCTTACCTGTGCCTCCTTGCCTCAGCCTTGCAAGGCAACACCTCAGAACTCAGGACTCCTACCCTGGCCCAACTCACACAATGGCTGCTCCAAAATGGCCTCTACCTCTTCTTGCCAAAGCCTCAGTTGCCCACTCTAACTATAATGACTTCCACCATGGCTGCTCCACTTCAACCTAACTTCTTTTAGATTGGCCCTTGCCAACCCAAATAATCTCAAACTCAGCAAAAAGTACTGATGGGCCCCGCTTATTTTTTAAGTTTGGCATTACTTAACAGGTAATGGTCCCCGGCAATCTCCAAATCAGAAGTATTTTGAGTATATGTAAGACTAGGATTGAGTAGACTCAAATGGAACCCTGTAATATAGGCATTTGGCAGGAAAGTGGCGGAGATGCAGGACGAACAGTTATACTGATTTGCACAACAGCTAGATAGCTATTCTTTGTATCTTCTGGTTCTTATCTAAATAATGCAAAACTAGGAAATTACAAGCCCACACATTATAAATACAACTGCAGACAGCAAAGGCCATAAGGCCATAAAATACAGGAGCAGAATTAGGCCATTTGGCCCATTGAGCCTGCTCTGCCATTTCATCATGGCTGATCCATTTTTCCCCTCAGCCCCAATCTTTTGCCTTCTCCCCATATTCCTTCATGCCCTGACCAATCAAGACTATATCAACCTCTGCCTTAAATTTACATAATGACAGCCACCACAGCCGCCTGTGGCAATGAATTCCACAGATTCACCACTCTCAGGCTAAAGGCAAGAGAAGATGGAAGTTATTTGCTTCATCTATTGAGAAATAAAGACCAAAACAGAAGGAGGACTAGGAACTTTAGAAGTTACAAATCACTTGTACATGAAATTTCTCATGTTGACCAGGGATGCTGAACTAAGTCCTAGAATAGCTAGAGTGGGTTAACCAATGAAAACTTTGCATTATAATGTTTAATAAAACCTCTTCATTGGACAATAGCTAGGCGAGAAATTTGGATCATGCTGAACAGGCTGAGATTTACTTCTCAGCAACTTATCAGAAAATTCTTGGGCATAACACTGAGTGAAAACTTTTTTTACACAAATGTCTGGATGAAGTAAAAGAAACATGCACATTAACAATAAACAGCCGCTCATAGGATTTAAGATCATACTAAATCCATTTGCCAAATATTCCAGATCTAAGCTTGATTTCATCACAAGCAAAAAGAATTCAACAGATCAAGCAGCATCTCTGAAGGAAAAGGGATAGTCATGAGGACTGAATGTGCATAGGGAAAATAGCCAGCATATTGAAGTGAGAAAGAGAGGGGAGTCAGAAGTATGTGTTTAGGTGAAACCAGGTAAGGGATGGATGATGGACTAATGGAATCTGATGAGGAAGGGGGAGGGAATGGGGAAAGCAAACCAAGTGAGATGAAACCTAAGCATCTCTCCCTTATCCTAGACCAGCCTCTCTCTCTACCCCCTCTCACTCTGTCTAATTTCCACTCTTTTCACCCTCCCCCATCTGCTTCCATTCAGCCTCTGTCTTACCCTTCCTTCTGACTTCTATACAATGGTAATCTTTTCTTTCCACTCTCAGTCCTGATGTAGGGCATCAACCCCAATCATCAAACACCCATCTGCAGTCTCTTCTATCTACATTTCAGTTAAACAGAATGTTCTATACTTAAGAGCCAATGAACCCAGCAACCCAAAGGATAAAATTGATGGGCAGATACTGATGTCAAAACATTATGAAATGCTGCTGATAGCTGCAATGTTGATAAGTGTTCTGTTATGTTAATATCACATTCCACATAAGCTGCTTTGTTTTGCCATTACCTTATTTTCTCCAGGGTATCAATTACATTATCCTCATCAACAAGTTTAACTTGTTTAAGTACTGGCTTTGAAAGAAAATTTCTGGAACTTACCCTAACTATTTCATTCCTATTCAAAACTCTGCAACTGTAAACAAGACTCGGTTCATTAGCTTTACAGAATAAACTCACTATCGTATTTAAGAACATACTTCCAAGACCAATATAGAGTGAGACATGACAAGATACTTGTCATGGAAGGTGATACTTTTTGGCTTGTGGTTAAAAGGCAGATACCTTGTGTTTTCTTGCAGATACACTATTAAAAAATACCACTACTCTTTTACGCAAATATTGAAAATCTGCAAACTGTAACAAATAAATTGAGCAAACAACAGCAATTGATTGGAAATAATTTCATGCTGAAGTGTCACTTGACAGGTCAAGACCTTTAACAGTACATTAGCACATCAGATGGTAACTTGTCTAACTAAATTTGTATTACCTACATTTGATAGTCATAATCAAAGCGTCACAGATTCAAGCCGTTCTGCCCAACAAGTCCCTGCTGACCATCATGCCCACTGAGCTGGTCCCAGTTTCCAGTGTTTGGCCCATATCCCTCTAAGTCCCACCCCTCTGTGTACCTGTCGAAGGGCTTTTTAAATTATACTACAGAACCTGCCTCTACCAGTTCTTCTGGCAGCTTGTTCCATATACTCACCACCCTCAAAAAGTTGCTCCTTAAATCACTTATAAATCTTTCCCATCTCACCCTAAATCTATGCTCCTGGTTTTGAATTCCAGTACCCTGGGATAAAGACTGTTAACGTCCACTTTATCTATGCATTTCATGATTTGATATATTCCTGTAAGGCGACCCCTCATTCTTCAACGTTTCAAGGAAAAAAGCCCTAGCCTGACCAACGACTCTTTACGACTCAGTCCTGGCAAAATCTTCATAAATCTTTTCTGCACTCTTTCCAGCTGAACTACATTTTTCCCATAAGAATAACCAAATCTGTACACAGTGCAGTCTCACCAACAACTTGCACAAGTTCTAATTCCATCCTGAACAATGATGGCTAAATGTCTTTTTCACCACCCTGTCTACCTATGGCAGTACTTTCAACAAACTATAAACTTGTACCCCTAAGTGATTCTGATGTGTTACACTCCCAAATGCACTACCATTCATAGTACAAATTCTACAGTGATTTAACTTTCCAATATGCATCATCTTACTTTTATTTGTATTGAAATCCATTTGCCTCTCATTGGCTTACTTCCCTAAGTGATCAAAATCCCCTGGTAGTTTATGATAACTTCCTTCACCGTCAACAACATCTCCTAATTTTGCGTCATCCATGAACGATGAGTGAGAATGCTGAAAACATAAATGATTAATCCACTGTCAAGGTGTATGAATGTTCCACATCACTCTACACATTACTATTTTTCTTTACAGGTTCACAACAGAGAATTGTACTTCATATCCTAATTCACATAGACCAATACCTAACCCATCAAACTGACAGTCAGTGATTGGAATTATATAATCTGTTTCTCATCCAGATACACTGTGGAGACTTGTCATACTGGACTGACAAACTAGATTTTATGTATCAGGCACAAGCTGTTCATGATGTCTTTTACTAAATTTCAGGGTATAGAGATTAGTTTATCAACAATAAAATCAGTTGCCTAAGTCAGGTGCACTTGAATCAACCTGAAAGCTGTTAATATTTGACAAATAGTTTTGATGAGACTTGGAGAGATCAAGCTACTCTTAGGAGCTTTCCTCATTGAAAAATCAAAATACTGCAAATGGAGAAAACAAGAAATAAAAACTGAAAAGGCTGAAGACACTCAATAGGTCGGGCAGGATCATGAAAAGAAACAAAGTTAATATTTCGGGTTGAAGACCCATCATCAGAACTGGGGAAGTAAGAAAACTAGTCAGTTTCCAGAAAGGGTGGGGATAGAATAGAAAGATAAAAGTTCATATATCTAGCGGGGTGAAACTAGGAATGCCAAGGTATTGCCTATGGAGTAACACATACAAAATGCTGGAGGAACCTTGGAGATCAGGCAGCATCTATGGAAGGGAGTAAGCAGTCAGTGTTTCAGGTTGAGACCCTTCATCAGGACTGGAAAGGAAGGGGGAAGAAACCAGAATAAGAAGGTGAGGGAGGGGAAGGTGTACAAGTTAGAAGGTGATAGGTGAAGCCAGGTGAATGGCAGAGGGGGCATGAAGTGAGAATCTGGGAGGTAATAGCTGGCACTTTAAGGAATCTAATAGGAGAGGATAGTGGACTATGTGAGAAAGGACACCAAGGTGAAAAGAGAAAAGGGAAGAGGGGAGCCAGGATGGGGAATGTAAGAAGAGGGGAGAGGGAAAAATGACCAGAAAGAAATTAATATTCGTGCCATCAGTTTGGAGGCTACCCAGACAGAATATGAGTTGTTGCTCCTCCAATCTGAGAGTGGACTCATCGTGGGAGTAGAAGAGGCCATAACCGATGTGTTAGAATGGGAATGAGGATTGGAATTAAAATAGTTGGGCACTGAGAAATCCTGCTTATGGAACAAAGGTGCTCAACAAAGCAGTTCCCCCAAACCACATCAGGTCTCACTGATGTAGAGGAGGCCATATTGGGATACAGTAGACAATCTCAACAGATTTGCAAATGAAGTGCTGCATCACCTGGAAGAACCGTTTGGCACCCTGAATGGAGGTGAGAGAGGAGGTGAATGGGTAGGTGTTGCATTTATTCTGCTTGCAGGGATAAGTGCTATGAGGGAGATTGGTGGGGAGAGGACAAATGGACAAGGGAATTGTGGATAGAGCAATCCCTGTGGAAAGTAGAAACGGGGGGGGAGGGGAGAGCTAAAGATGTGTTTGATGGAAGGAACCTGTTGAAGATGGCAAAAGTTTGTGGAGAATGATGTGCTGGTTGTGGAGGCTCATACATTGATGGATAAGAACAAGAACTCTATCCTGGTTAAGGAGGTGGGAAGATGGGGTGAGGGTGGATGTCTGGGAAATGGAGGAGATGCAGGTGAGGGCAGCATCAATGGTGAAGGAAGAAAACCCTATTTCTCCAAAAAATGGAGAAATAGAACATCACTGATGTTCTGGAAAGGTTAGCCTCATTCTGGGAACAAATGCGGTGAAGACAAAGGAACTAAGAAAGGGAATGGCATTTATACAGGTGGCAGGGTGGGAAGAAGTACAGTCAAGATAACTGTGCAAGTCAATAGATTTATAAAAGATATCGGTAGACAGTTTGTCCCTAGAGATGGAGACAGAGATTGAGGAAAAGGGAGTGAGATGTCAGAAATGGACCAAGTGAATTTAAGGGCAGGGTGGAAGTTGGGAGCAAAGTTGATGATATTGACGAGCTCAGGATGGGTGTTTGAAGTAGTACCAGTGCAGTCATCAACGTAGAGCAAAAGGAGTTGGGGACCTTGAAGGCTTGAAACATGGACTATTCCATGTAGCTAATGAAAAGGCAAGCATAGCTGAGACCCATGCAGATGCCCATGGCTAAATCTTGGGTTTGGAGAAAGTGGAAGGAGATGAAGGAGAAGTTGTTGAGTGTGAGGACAAGTTCTGACAGACAGAGGAGGATTATGGTGAAGTAGAATTGGTTGGGTCTGTTGTCAGGAAAGAAGTGGAGCACTTTAAGGCCTTCTTGATGGGGGATAGAAGTGTATAGGGACTAGACATCCATGGTGAAAATGAGATGACCAGGGCCAGGGAATTGAAAGGTGTTGAAGAGATTGAAAGAAAGCATGTGAGGTGCTGCAAATGTAGTTGGGAAGGGACTGAACCAAGGGAAATAAAATGGAGTCAAGGTATGTGGGCATGAGTTCTGAGGGGCAGGAGCAGGCAGAAATAATGGGCCTACACAGACAGTCAGGTTTATGGATCTTGGATAGGAGGTAGAAACAAGTAATGCGAGGTAAGGGAACTATGAAGTTGGTGGTAACTGATGGGGGATCTCCAAAGATGATGAGGTTGGTGAGGTCCTATTTGAGAGGTAAGTAAGAGGAGGTGTCTGTGAGCTGCCTATGGATGTGAAGTCAGCTGGTTAAGAGATTAATGAAAGCAGTAAAGGAGAAAATAAAAAAAAACACAGAAAGGACAATATTAAAAGCAGGTCAGAGCTGTGGCTGAGACTTGAAACCAGAAGGACTTTGTCTAGGACTCCTGGGTCACTGGATAGTGGGAAGGGAAGAGATAAATGAGTAGGTGCTGCATCTTCCTTAGATACATGGAATAGTGCCATAAAATAGGGAGTGAATGGTGGGCATAGAAAAGAGGACCAGAGAGACTTGAAGGGAATAGCCCCTTCGCAGTTCTAAAAGAGATGTATTATTAAAGCTGGGAAAGGTAGGAGAGGATTGTTCCCAACACCAGGAAACCAGGCACTGTGCTTCATCACCTCTCCTCACACAGAATTGCAAGAAATTATTGATGTAACAGAGGTAGGAAAAAGTAAGAAAAATTAAATGCCTGAAATTACTTCTATAAATGTTATTCCCTTGACAGCATTTAATGGAGGGCTTACACTATTTTAAAATTGCACACCTTTTACTACCTTTTACTGTTACATGCTCGAAAGAGGATTCTTGGTTTTCCATGTGCAATATCTGGTACCAAATACTTTAATTGTTTCAGCAAGTTCAGAAAATTGGTAAAATTTATCTTCAGAGCTCTTACCTTGGGAGTAAATCCTTACAGCGAATTGCACACAATAGAAGTTGCACTCATCCAAATAGTGGAAGGATTGCTCTTCAAGTAAGACTGCTGCAGTGATGGAAGGGAGGGAGAGAACTCTCATGAGTGGGCTGCACAAGCTAGTGGAGGGAATTACTCCTGAGACGCGAGTCCTTTGCCATTGATAATAGTCTCATATGTAGATAGGAGGCTACCAATGTGGTCACCATAAAAACTAAAATCTACAAATGTGCTCTACAAATTAGTGCACTGGTAGCAATCCCTCAATCAGCCTACTGGCATAGTACATTAAGATTTCTCTCCTTGAGAATGAAGCTAGGGTGACCTCCCGAATGCAGCAGCAAGCAGCAAATTGTAACACATGGCAACAGATGAGTGGCATCAAAAACAGCCTAGATTAATCCTCAGGCTACAAAATTGAAAGCAGCTGTAACCTTAACTTTGACCACAAGAGCAATCCAGGCATGTTTGAGAGCCTGCATTTGTCATTACAGAAGATCACAGATCTCAATGTGGTTTACCTTACTGCAGCTCAGCCTACTTTGAAATGGCTCCTCAAAAATCCCATCTTTGTGTATCTATGAGCACTGGCTAAATAGGCTCTTGAAATCATTCAACACTAGCATACTAGCCAAGAGCTAGGCCTCAATACCTCCTTTTGCAACTAGATCCTCAATTTCCTCACTTCCACACCCTCATCAGCACAGATTGGTTACAACATCTTCTCCACAATCACCACCAACACAGGTGCCCTTATTCTACTCACTTTATATTTATGAATGTGCAGCTAGGTACAGCTCCAATGGCATACTTAAGTTTGCTGACAATACCACTGTTGGATATAACAAAGGAGGTGCGAATCAGCATATAGGAAGGAAATGGAAAATCTTGTAGAATGGTACCACAACCACCTCTCAGTCAATGTTAGCAAAACCAAAGAGCCAATTATTGACTATAAGAAGAAGAAATTGGGAGTCCATGAGACGGTGGATTGAATGTGGAGGGGGTCAGTAACCTTAAATTCCTTGGTGTCATCATTTAAGAGGATCTGTCCTGGGACCAGCATATTCTGAAAGTGCCATCACAAAGAAGGCACAGCAATGCCTCTACTTTCTTAGAAATTTGTGCAGATTTGGAATGTCATCTAAAACTTGGACAATTCTTTACAGATGCACAGTGACAATTATCCTGACTAGTTGCATCATTGCCTGGTTTGGAAACACTAGTGCCCAAGAATGGAACAGCCTACCATAATTGGTGGGCACAGCTCAGTCCATCACAGCCCTCCCACTATTCAGAACATTTACAAAAAGCACTACCACAATAAAGCAGCATCCATCATCAAGGACCTCCACCATCCAGGCCGTACACTCTTCTTGCTGCTGCCATTGGGAAGGAGGTACAGCTCCACACCACCAGGTTCAGGAACAATTATTCAACCATCAGCTCCTGAACCAGCATGGGTAATTCACTCACCTTAACTTTAAGTTGATTCCACAACCTATGGACTTACTTTTAAGGCTTCTATAACTCAGGTCCTTCATATTACTTATTTATTTGTACAGTTTGTCTTCTTTTGCACATTGATTGTCTGTATTTGTGTGTAGTTTTTCATTGATTCTATTGTATTTCTCTGTTCTACTGTGAATGCCTGCAAGAAAATGAACCTCAAGGTTCATATACATACTTTGATAATAAATTACTTTGATTTCAGATGATGAGTGCTTCTACATTTCACCACCTTAGTCCTGTGGCTGTCTATAATGCCTTTGACTCCTCTGGTCCATCTTTTTTATTTATTATTTATTGAGATACAGCGCAGAATAGGCTCTCCTGGCCCTTCAAGCCCCACTGCCCAGCAATCCCCTGATTTAATCCTGGCCTAATCACAGGACAATTCACAATGCCAATTAATCTACCAACCGGTAGTCTTTGGACTGTGGGAGGAAACCCACACAGTCTCCAGGAGAACATACAAACTCCTTACATGTAGCAGTGGAAATTGAACCCAAGTTCCTGGTACTGTAAAGTGGTGTGCTAACCTCTATGCTACCATACCGCCCCAAGTAAGTTTTGACTGGAAAGAAGATGACTTCTTAAGCATGAGCAGTCTACAGAATAACCAATAAGGCTGAATACTGTAGTATAACTGAGTAAAAAAAAAGATTAGCTTTATTTATCACATGTGCATTGAAACATACGGTGAAATGCATCATTGGCATCAAATCAAATCAACGAGGATTGTGCTAAGCAGCCTACAACTATCACCATGCTTCCATCACCAACATAGAATGCCCACAACTCACTAACCCTAGCTGTACATCTTTGGAATATGGGAAAAAATTGGAGCGCCCAGAGGAAACCCACATGGTCACGGCCAGAAGGCACTGATCTGTGATCAATGTGATGCACTAACTACAAAACTATCATGCCATTCCCATTGGGACTGATGAAGGGTCTTGGCCTGAAATGGTGAATGTTCATTCCCCTCCAGGAATACTGCCTGGCTTGCTGAGTTTTGCCAGCATTTTTTTGTGTGTTTTGCTCAAGGAGCTGTTATTTTGCAGGCCAGGCAGGTTTAAAATCACACTGGAGTTAAAAATCGGGCAGTAAGTTAATACTGATAAGGTTTGGGGGAACTTTAGTCCAGAGCCATTTCCAGCTAGTTTCTCTGTGGCCACAAATGAGACTCTACGATGGTAGGTTGCCTCCCTATGTCAGGACCAAAGATGTTTCAGAATGGGTCCAGAACATTATGAAAGTGGGCAGCCGGTGGACGGATTGAACCTAAACTGGAGGGGTCCACTATCCTTGCAGGGAGGCTTGCTAGTGCTACATGGAAGTATTTAAATGAGGGAGGAAGCATGTGGGGAGTCAGAATCATATGCACAAAAAGGACAAGCCCAGTAGATAGGACTGGCAGAGACAGATAGGCATGACATGTCGATCATATTTCAGAAACACTACCTTTGTATTTCTCTTCAAAGATAATGGCTGATCTGCTGAGTATTTCCAGTATTGTTTTATTTCAAGGTAGGAGCTCCTGTCCCAACTAATATCTATTGATCATCCTTCCCATAATGGCTAACTCCCAACACCCACCACAAATGGAATTCCAAGCTTCATCCTGCAACAACCAAAGCACGTCTTCCCCAAAGCTGCATCGGTACTAACCACCCTCTAACGCAGTGCTTACCAGCCCTACAATGATGAAGATCTAGCCTCCTTCCGAAGACCAACAAAACCCTGATGCACCCACTCCACACTACAAACCACGAGAATAATAATTAAGAGCCTTCATCAGAATTGAAAAAGGAAAAAATTATAAGTTGCAAGAAGGAGGGATTGGACAAAGGAACATCACTGTTAGGGTGAAGTCAGAGATGACATGGAAATAAGCTGTCGAGGTCAATAATCTACCTCCACATCGAACATTGGTCTTACCCAATCAGAAATATTCCCCTTGTCTTATCTATTCCTCTCCATCTTCTCTACTATGTAAAATTAACTTGCATCTTTACATTCCTACTTGAGCTGAAGCATCTTTTGCCTGAAAAATTAACTTCACTTCTCTTTCCATAAATACTGCTGACCTGCTAAACGTTTTCAGCATTTTCCATTGTTCTACCTCTTGTTTGTCACAACTGAAAGCCTGTTTGATTGGAAAACCCTGGCCTGCCGGACTAATCTCTACCTTGGAGGGAAGCAAAAGACAGGAAGTTATAGGCCAGTTAGCCTCACCTCATAAGTTAGTAAGATTTTGGAGCCCATTATTTAATTTCAGGTAACAAGGTACTTGGAAACACATGATAAAATAGGGTAAGTCAACATGGTTTCCTCAACCATCTTGTCTGACAAACCTGTTGGAATTGTTTGTGGGATTAACTGGACATCGGAAAGTCAATGGGCTTGGATTTTCAAAAGACCTTTGACAAGGTGCCACACATGAGACTGTCAAACAAGGTAAGAGCACATGGTATTAAGTAAATGGTACTAACTACCAACCGGCCCACAAATTTATAAATTCAATTTCTGATACTTCTGTACCTTTCCTGGATCTCAGTCTCCACCTTAGGGGATGAGCTATCCACTAACATTTATCATAAACCCACTGACACTCACAGTTAAACTACTTCTCTTTCCATCCTGACTTACTTCATTATAATCTTGTGCTTATTGTCTACCTGCACTGCACTTTCCCTGTAATCATAACACTAGAATTCTATGTTCTGTTATAGTTTTAACCTTGTACTGCCTCAATACACTATGTAGTAATTTGATCTGTATGAACAGTATGCAAGACAGACTTTTCACTACACCTTAGTACATGTGACAATAGACCAATTCCAATCCTATATTTTGTAAGGATTACAAGCCTTGTCCTAATGAAGGGTCTCAGCCCAAAACATTGACTACTCATTCATTTCCATAGATACTGCTTGACTTGCTGATTTTTTCCAACATTTTGTGTGTATTTCATCCATTTCTCCCAATTTATTTGTCACCACCATACAGTATCTACTCTCAAATGAGGCATTCCATTCATCTGAAAAGTCCTCCTTTTTCACAAAATATAGCTACTATTCTACTGTAGTTGACAGAACTCTCAATTGCATTTCCTCCACTTTCTAGATCTCTGCCTTATCTTCCCATCCCCGAGATAAAAGAGTGATAAAGTTATCTTGGTCCTTATTGTTCACCTGACCATCCTTCATCATTTTCACCAGCTGCAATGAGATCCCACCACCCATCACATCTTCCTCTTCTTCAACACCCCCCCCCCCCACTTCTGCTTTCAAAAGAGACTATACTCTCCATGTATACCTCCTTGTATCCAGCACTTTCCCTCGCAAATGTAAAAGATCCAACGGTTGTCTCTCGACCACCTCTCTTACCATCATCCAGGGATCTAAACAGCCTTTTCAAGTCAGGCAGAGATTCATGTGCAACTCCTCCAACCTAATCCATTTCACTTGATGTATGGATATGGCCTCCCCTACAGCAGAGAGACCGTGTAGGCTAGACAACCATTTTGCAGAGCACCTGCACTCTGCCTGTAAAGACCATCTTCAGCTTCCAGATGCACTTCCTTTCAACCCCACTTCTCATTTCCACACTGTACTCGAGCTTCTCCACTGCCACAGTGAGGTTAAATGTTAACTAGAAGAACAATATTTCATTATCCACTTGGGTAGTGTACAACCCAATAGTATGAACACTGTTAAATTTTCTGGTAAACCACACTACATGCTCCTTTCTCAGTCCTACTAATCCACCTAGGTTCTCTCTCACTTTGTTCATCCTTTACTTTCTACACTTACTTTTGCTGCTGTTATGCAGATTTGTTACCCTTCCACATTTGGTTCCATCTGCCCAACACCATACATGGATTTCTTCTCCCTTGACCTTTGGGTCCATCAGTCTATTGTTCTTCCCTTATGTGGTTCTACTTATAAACTTCCAGTCTCCGACTCTTCCTTTCCCCTTCCATTCTCCCAGTTGACTCCTCTGCGTATAACTTTTTTATCAACTATTTCCACCCATCACTCAATCCCCCACCTCACCTAGATCTTACCCCTTCCTATCACCTTTCTATATGGACTAACTTCCCTCTGCACTCTCAGTGTTGATGCAGGGTCTTATCTCAAAACATCATCATTATCCCTTTGCCTTCACAGATGCTACTTGAACTGTTGAATTCCTCCAGTAGTTATTTTTTAATCCAGATTCTAGCATCTCTTTTTGTGCAGAATTTTATTTCTTCACCGATTTCAGTTATTATAAGATGCATTTATACATTGCAGATAGTCCTGTTTATTTTGAAGTCTAACTAATGATGTCATCCTTATCTGTTAATGCCCATCATCAACTGTATCTATGTAATATTAAGACATGAAGCATGAACACAAATTACATAGAGAAAAAGCCTATTTCAGGAGATATCAGAATATACAGTAATAAAGACCTCCACTACTGCCAAAATGTTGAAGTAATTTACATATAGCCTTTGCAACGATATATCTGTTGTCTCTCCTAGAAAAATAATGCTTTTGGAAGTTCCTAGATGAATCACTTTGTTTTTAAATATATTGCCAGGCAAGGAATGACAGCAATTTCTTTCTTTTTTTTAAAATCACTAATTTTTATTGCAACACCAACAAATTACATCAATACAACCAGTTGCCGATTACATTTTGACTGTTTAACCCAGCCACTCCCCAACCCTTATTGCCATCCCCCCTCCATCCCTCATCCTCTTCCTCATCCCCACCCCTCTCTCCACTCCTCCCCCCCTCCACCAACTAACTGAATAGTAGTGCATACACAGACAGAGCATTCCTATTTTAACAAAAGATCTTTTAAGTTAGATATCAAATTTGTCCACATTAAGATAGTGGTTGGTTGTGCATCATTTATTCTTGCTGATGATAGTTTCAGGTAAGTAATGTCCAAAAAGCCCCTAAGCCAGTGAGTACTTGAAATATCATGGGAAGGTTTCCAACGCTGGACTACATCTTCTTAGCTGCAGTCAGGCCTGATAGCCAGATTTTGCATGTTTTTTCAGTAAGGGAAAGGTGGGAGTCATCATTTAGAAGATGTACAGTGGGGTCCATTGGTAAATGTACCCCCATTAGTTCTGTAAGAGTACTGATAACCTTCCCCCACAAACCAAAAACCCCTGGACATTCCCATACAACATGTATAAGCTGCAGAAGATCGTGAACGTAGCCCAGCACATCACACAAACCAATCTTCCATCCTTGGACTCACTTCACACCGCACGCTGTTGGAGCAGTGCTGCCAGGATAATCAAGGACACGCCCAGCCAACACACTTTTTGTCCCTCTTCCCTTCAGTAGAAGGTCAGGAGCATGAAGATTCGTACGGCCAGATTTGGGAACAGCTTCTTTCCAACTGTGATAAGACTGCTGAACAGATCCTGACCCGGATATGGGCCGTACCTTCCAAATATCTGGACCTGACTTGCACTACCTTACTTTCCCTTTTCTATTTTCTAATTACGATTTATAATTTAAATTTTTATTATATTTAATTCAATTTGTATATCAGGGAGCGCGAAGCGCAGAATCAAATATCGCTGTGATGATTGTACGCTCCAGTATCAATTGTTTGGTGACAATAAAGTAAAGTATAAAAGACCCAACAGTTCCATGGGGGCAAAATAAGCAATATGGGTCAGGAACCAGTCCCATTTGATGTCAAATTCTCGGTGTTAAATATGCTCTATGACAAAATTTCAAGTGTATATACTGATGATTTGGGATTTTAAAAGCACCAGCGGCATTATCTCAAATCACATCCCAGTCTAAGTCTTGTGAATGACAGCAATTTCTAAACCAACAGTAATTAAAGAAAAGTACACTCCTTTTTCCTTCACACTATCACAAAATTCTACCACCCTTTCCATTGTCCAGCTACCTGATTCAATGGTCAGTCTTCATACAGGAAGTGAAAGGACCAATCTATCTGTCTGTGGAGATTTTACAGCTTAACTGATCTAACCTTTGCTTGAAGTCCACATATGAATCCTTAGCAATAGGGTAGTCACAAGGTAGAGACATTACTGAAACACAGAGGTAAATGATTAGTATTTAAAAATGAGAATACAAATCTGAGTGATGAAATTGCAGTTACTGAGGGGAAAAAATAGATTTTTTTTGGCCAGCTTTTTAATCTATTAACAAGTTAATGGCCTGAATTGTGATGTCTGAGTGAAGCCTATTTGAATGTAACTGCTGGCTATCGATCAGCTAGTTGCAGGTGAAACCCTCCACAGATCCCTTTTCCCTTTACTTTCAATGCTCTTTCAAAAAAAATTGTTAACATTTTCTTGTCTTCTGATTGAATCACTTTGATAACCCTTTAGAACTTATTTTGATCCATTTTAACAGTTTTTTAAGCGTCTCTGGCTATCAGAGAGTCTGAAGAGCCTTTTGACAGTTGCTTCTCAAGACATTCAGGGGCGAGACTTCAAGATTCGAAGCTCAAAGCCTATCCAATGTTCAAGCCCACTCCACAATACTGAACAACTATTGGGTATAGAGGGTCAGCTCATCTGGCCATTGGCATCTGGAGATAGTGATAGAAATTTTCCAAGCATGTCTACACAAAGTGTTAATATGGAGAGACTCTGGACTAGGCACAGGGAGATGATCAGGTTCTTCCTTTCTGGGAGTGGTTTCAGGTGAAGCAATTTCTTCAATGTTGTCATCAAACCAATCTTAGTCTCTATGTTTAATAAAGCTAGGTACTTCTCTGGAGATACTATATTCAGCTTTCTCAGTGTTCAGTGTGTATCTTCAACATCATTCATTTGTTGCTCGAATGTAAAGCAGAATAACTGATTTGACCTGAGGACTTACTTCAGGTTTGTAGCTAGCTGAGCACAGATATGGAGATCAGTGAGTGCATGGACATTGAATGATCTGACTCAATGAGACAAAGTCTTAATGAGAGTCATTGTTGATTTCTTCTTTGCTGCATGCTTCAATAAACAACTGACTGTGGACTAACAGAAGTGGAAGGGATCATTTCCCAATACAGTTCACGTCAAATCTACAATATTCCCAGTTGGAGAGAGTGATCCAGCACCTGAAAAAGTCAGTTCTACAAATCATTGAATTTGTTGCCCAGAACTAACACCAAAAGTCAGTATAGCTTGCATGCAGAATTTTAGTTGAGTTTTCCTGTGACATGCTACCTCTATACATATTACTGCTAGTCAAACACCACTACTCTGGCAGTGCAGTATGAAATCTGTTGCATGGTATCTGAGAACTAGTGAACAGCGTGGATTACTGTGTGGTCAGCAGTCTAGCTGTCACAGTCACTCATTGCCACAAAATTTTGTCCACTGATGAGGAGCATCTCAATAGGAATTGTAGGTCTGAGTTCTAGCATGTTGTCAGGTGCTCAGATATTCAAACTAAATCAATTAATGATCAAAATGACAGTCAAGTATCCTGAGAAGTTGATACATGATAGTGCCATAATATTTCTATGAGCTACATAAATCTACTGGAATTCCTCTAGAATTAAAACATTGAGACAGGAGCAGGCATTTAGTCCATTGACAATGATCCACCTCGAAAAGAGAATGGCATATTAGAGGCCTAGTGTGATCACCCATACAGGCTCATGAATTCCATTTTCCAAATATCACACTCAACTTTGGAAATGGAAGCAGAAATGATGCTGTTCTAGAGAAGTGGGTGCATTGTCTCCCATTCACCACTACCCTCAACTCTCATGACTGTAAGCTGCACAAATGGGAAAGATGAGCCTATTCCTTTACTTATAGAGATATTCCAGTGTTACCAATCTTACATTTGCATACAATAGCAATGAATCAAACAATTATGCCACACTCAGTCATCCAATATATACATGGTAACTAAGATTGTATTTCTCTAAGGTACTATTGATGATTTTCCCCAACGGGTAATGGAAGAGTAAGTATATGAATGTGTTTGAGACATGAAATATTTCCCTCTTGGCTGTCTAGGACTCTGCAAAGAGAAGCTTTGTAACTTTTTGCTAACTATACTCCAAAAGTATATACTTACAATTGACCATGCCTAAAAAAATTAATTGGAGTCTCCACCAAATGAGAAAACTTATTGAACTATGTTTGTTTTAGGAAATATTAATCTTAAATATTAAAGTTTACTTATTGGGCTTGGATGTTATCCTTAGTATCTCCATAATGCATTTTATTAAACTTTCTCTATATTTATGGAAGGAAATTTGATAGCGTTTAGGCAGGAAAGGAGCAAATAGATACAGGAGTACAACTGCAGTGACAACTGCTGTTCAAATTGGAGACATTGTCAGCACACCCTCACAAATTATTGGTTGCACGGATCACTGGTCTTTAGCATTTGTCAATGTTATTTGATTGTACGTACCGTTCCTGCATAGTTGAGTGATTAATTAACATTCTAGGCCATGGTAGAAGCCAAAATTCATCACCATGGGATCTCTACAAGCAGCACCAGGTCAGCTTACTTGCCCAATATCATTTTAAATAGGATGTAGACAGTTACATCTGAAAATTACAGAAATTACAGAGGCAATTTGCAATTTTATTCCTCTGAGTATTGACCTTCTTTCTTTTAGTTCATAAAACACTACATTCATGCCTATATTCAAGAAAACTTGAATTTATTAAGTGACATAGATAGTGAATGAAACTATTCTTTATCTAGAATTCCTCTCCTCCAATTTGGTTCTTGTTCTTGAGTGAAAGTGACAAAGCCCAAACCACATCACACTTTTTAAAGAACTACCACTTTGTATTTATTTGCAAATAGCCTACCAATAAGAAAACATAGCATATTCCTTCATATTCTGCCTTTTACAACATCAAGGTTCTCATCAGTTATTATATCTGTTGAGATCTCCGTTGAGATCATTAAGAGCACCAAATTTCTTGGTGTTCACCTGGCGGAGAATTTCACCTGATCCCTCAACACCAGCTCCA
Organism: Hemitrygon akajei; assembly: GCF_048418815.1. Classification (NCBI taxonomy): domain Eukaryota; kingdom Metazoa; phylum Chordata; class Chondrichthyes; order Myliobatiformes; family Dasyatidae; genus Hemitrygon; species Hemitrygon akajei. The sequence continues at coordinate 2,431,359 of NC_133137.1, read as the reverse complement.
TAGCCAAGAAAGCCCAGCAGCATCTCTACTTTCTGCGAAGGCTGAGAAAAGTCCATCTCCCACCCCCCCATCCTCACCACATTCTACAGGGGTTGTATTGAGAGCATCCTGAGCAGCTGCATCACTGCCTGGTTCGGGAATTGCACCGTCTCAGATTGCAAGACCCTGCAGCGGATAGTGAGGTCAGCTGAGAAGATCATCGGTGTCTCTCTTCCCGCTATTACAGACATTTACACCACACGCTGCACCCGCAAAGCTAACAGTGTTGTGAAGGACCCCACACACACCTCACACAAACTCTTCTCCCTCCTGCCATCTGGCAAAAGGTACCGTAGCATTTGGGCTCTCACGACCAGACTGTGCAAGTTTCTTCCCCCAAGCCGTCAGACTCCTCAATACTCAGAGTCTAGACTGACATCTACATCATTTATTATTATATTGAAATTTGTCCTCTACTCTGCCTATTGTCTTGTTTATTAATTATTGTACTGCTCTGCACTGTTTTGTGCACTTTATGTAGTCCTGTGCATGTCCGTAGTCCAGTGCAGTTTTTATGTTGTTTTACGTAGTTTAGCGTAGCCTTATGCTGTCTCACATAGTCTAGTGTAGTTTTTTGTGTTATTTCATGTAGTACCAGGGTCCTGGAGGAACGTTGTTTCATTTTTACTGTCTACTGTACCAGTAGTTTATGGTCGAAATGACAATAAACTTCACTTACTGAGAAACTTATGGTAATCTGCTAAACCAATGAAGTCCATATAGTGTAGGCATGCCAAAAGTTGTAGTAACAATACTGCCTTGGTCTGAGAAATGTTACATGAGGAAATCTGCAGATGCTGGAAATTCAAGCAACATACACAAAATGCTGGTGGAACACAGCAGGCCAGGCAGCATTTTGTGAGTGTTGTCTCAGAAATGTTCCATGTTTTTGGATAGATGACAGATAATGTAACAATGATGAAACAGAAAGACTCTAGGCAAAGCTTGTTTTATTTTATTACACCCGCATGATGACAAGTCAAATATAGTCTTGGTATAAAAGACAGTCAATCTCACCTATCTGCAACTGTCTTTGAAATGTACAGTATTTCATTCTAGTTTCTGTAAACTCTCATGAAAGGTTAGATGATAGTGACCACAAGATTATTTTCAGCATTGATGGTTGAAAGATAAATATTGGCCAGGACTTGGTGCAATAGATTTTAAATTATTTGTCAGAACAGATGGTGATTCTGTTAATGTTGTCTCTGAAAAGCAACATCTTTAACTGTGTAGATCTCCTTCGGTACTGCATGAAAAGTAGCAACAAGAAAATCCCATTCATAAACTCCTAATGCTCTTGATTTCGGTTTTATGCTAGACAATTTATACTTTACATACTTAAGAGCACAGATGATGTCATTTGATTCATCAAGTGCATGCCAGCTCCCAGCAAAGCAATCCCATCAGTCCCATTTCCCTACCTTTTTCCCCTGTAGTGCTGCAACTTTTTTCTCTCAATACCCTTTTGATTCTTTTATAAGGGACAAATCACAATAAAGAATTAACCTACCAGCACATCCTTGGGATGCAAAAGAAAACTGAGGCACCCGGCAGAAATCCATATGTCACAGGGGGAATGTGCAAATTCCACACAGTCAGCACCCAAGATCATCATGGAACTAGATACCGGGAGCTGCAAGGTGAATATAGAAAATCCTCTAAATCTCAGCAGGTTACACAGTATCTGTTAATTGAGGAAAAAATCTAACATTTCAGGTCCCTGGTAAGAATTGGAAAATTGACCAAATAGCAGTTCTTATGAAAGGGCACTGATTGGAAACACTAATGGTATTTCTTTCTCTATTTGTCTTATTCTGCTCAGCATTTTCTATTTATTGCCCATAACCAGCATCTGCAGTTTTTTGATTTTATCTAACAGTAACCCAATGCAATATCAGAAGACTGTTCAATAGTTATCCAGAAAGACTGGGAATTTTATACAACTCTGGAAAATGATCACTAAACCAGTTGATTTAAAGTGAATAGAAAAATTGTTATGTTATATCTTCTACAGATAAATGATGAGGCTTGTTACCATTATTTATGAAAAGCTATATCCACTGGACTGAAGAAATAAAGAGTGAATCTAAAGTGTTCAGCGAGGCAAAAATCAACTGCATTTATACAACAACTTTTGGAAAACATGTAACAATTGCATTGGAGGGCTCCAATGCAGGCTTCTTGCATGTAATCATGCTGTCAGTGGCTGCTGCACTGCCTAGGCTCGAAATTCAGAAACAAAGTAGAATTTCTTTCTCCTTTTAAGGCATTCCTCAAACTCCAGCTCTTTCAATTAGTCCCTATGTGAGCAACACACATAAAATGCTGGAGGAACTCAGCAGGCCAGGCATCACCAATTCCCCCAGCCTTCACATGCTGCTCCAATCCCTGACCCTCTCCCTTCTACCATGAGTGCAATCCTGATTTCTGATAACAGTCTTCCCCACAAATGTCATCTCACCATCAGCTAAGTCACATCAATGTTCCCTACCCATTCACAACTATAAGCCTGATGTAATTGTACTCAATGTCCTGAACCCAGCTTTAAGACAAGAGGATTTTCTGGCATAACAAATACATGAAATACCTGTTAACTTTCAACTGAAGACACGTTGACATAATGGGACAAAGATCAAAACAGATTCACCTTGAAATTGCAGTATATATGGATAAGTGATCAGTTAATCTATTTCTTGAATTTGCTTTTCACTATTGAAGCTGCTTGACCAGAGCATGTTCTACTTCTTTTTCAGATTTCCAACATCTGCATTATTTTGCTTTAGAACTCTTCCAAATTTTTTTTGTTTGAAGGATAATGCTGGCCTTTTCCAATATTCTTTGAACATGCCACAATCAATTCTACATTAAAAACTGACTTAATTTTACATCCATAACTCAATGCACAGAACAAATACATGTTGCTTATAATAAGTAGAAAAACTAGATCAGTGGCGTACTGTACAACTCTCCGATTTACATTTCCACAAAGCTAATAGAAATGAAAATACAAAGCGATCATTACAGGTAACTGAATCTGGTGCATCTACTTTAACTGTCAAAGGCAAAATCAATCCCAAGGAGTGCTCCATTGATAGAGATATAAACATGTAATTCCATGCTCCCATTAGAAAGCAAAAACACATAACTAATTTCTTCTAGGAGAAAGGCACATCAAATCTGCATGGACTGGCTCTGACCCAGGCCTTCAAGTCCATTTAAAACACACAAAGTGGGATTGTACACATTTTTGACAAATTGTGGAAAAATCTACAATTACTTCACTCCCAACAATGCAGAGTCAAGATGACCTTTCACCCAGCCTCCAAATATAGCCTTGTCAGGAGTTTAAGCTGTCCCCTAGGAATACAGTCGTCTGTAAGGAATGACAATATAACATCTTGTCAAGGTTTAATCGCTCCCAGTCAGCCACATTAAAAAAACGCTAAAAAAAGAAAACCATCTGGCACCAAATATTTTCCATCCCAGTACACAGCAGACTGTCAACAACAAACATTTTGTAGAATTTTAACTCATTAGCTTTCATTAAATCGTGCATGTTTCATGGTAGGGGGGAATAGGAGAATTCCATTTGAGAAATGCACATGAACAATCAGTGTAAAGGGCAGGGAAATGAACCCAAAAATGAACTCTAAGAAGCAAACAAGAGAAAACCTGCAGATGCTGGAAATCTAAGCAACACACACAGCATACTGGAGGGACACAGCAGACCAGGCAGCATCTATGGAAAAGAGTATAGTCGACTTTTCGGGCCAAGACCCTTCATCAGGACTCATGAAGGGTCTCAGCCCGGAACATCGACTGTACTCTTTTCCATAGAGGCTGCCTGGCCTGCTGCGTTCCTCCAGCATTGTGTGTATGCTGCTCTAAGATGCATCCAGTTTTCTTTACACATATTGAACTTTCCTCTTCGTCTGGGAAGGATAGTTCAGAAGCATATCCAATTAAGCTTTCAATTTCCTTGTCAGTCAGGGTAAAGGTCCTATAGAATCAGAATCAGGTTTATTATCACTAGCATGTGACGTGAAATTTGTTTACTTAGCAGCAACAGTTCAATGCAATACATAATCTAGCAGAGAGAGAAAAAAATAATAAAAAACATAATAAATAAACATGTTAATCAATTACATATATTGAATAGATTATTAAAAAATGTGCAAAAACAGAAATACTATACATTGAAAAAGTGAGGTAGTGTCCAAAGCTTCAAAGTCCATTTAGGAATCAGATGGCAGAGGGGAAGAAGCTGTTCCCGAATCACTGAGTGTGTGCCTTCAGGCTTCTGTATCTCCTACCTGATGGTGACAGTAAGAAAAGTGCATGCCTTGGGTGCTGGAAGTCTTCAATAATGGACGCTGCCTTTCTGAGGCACCGCATCCTAAAGACGTCCTGGCTAGTGCCCAAGATAGAGCTGACTAGATTTACAACCTTTTGCAGTTTCTTTTGGTTCTGTGCAATAGCCCCTCCATACCAGACAGTGATGCAGCCTGTCAGAATAGTAGGTCATCTGGTCCATCGAGCCTGCTCTAACATTTAATAAGATCATGGCAGATCTGACCATGACCTCAGCTCCACAATACCTGCCTTTTCCTCATAACTCTTAATTCTCTTCCTGTGCAAAAATCTATCTGTGTCTTAAAATATATTTTATGAAGTAGTCTCTACTGCTTTCCACACAGTTACTACTCCCTGAGAAAAGTAGCTTCTACTCACCCTCACCCTAAATCTATTCCCCTGAATCTTGAGGCTATGTCTCCTTGTTCAGGTCTCACAAATCAGTGGAAATAACTTTCCTGCCTCTAGCTTATCTATCTCTTTCTTAATTTTATATGTTACTATAATTTTATATAATTTGACAAAATCCACTCATTCTAAATTCCAGTAAGTATAGTCCCAGGTGTCTCAAACTCTCCTCATAGGCTAACCCCCTCATCTCTGGAATCAACCTCCTCTGCACCACCTCCAAAGTTAGTATATTTTTGCTCAAGTAAGGAGACCAGACCTGTTATTAGTACTCCAGGTGCAGTCTCAGCAGTACCCTGTACAGTTGCAGCATAACTTCCCTGCTTTTAAATTCAATCCCTCTGGCAATGAAGGCCAAATTTCCATTTGCCTGCTGCACCTGCAAACCATCTTTTACGATTCATGCACAAGCACTCCCAAGTCCATCTGCACAAAAGTATGCTGTAATATTTCACTATTTAAATAATAGTCAGCCCTCCTATTCCGCGGGGGATTGGTCCCAGGACCCCCCGTGGATACCAAAATTCGCGGATGCTCGTCCCTTATTTCACATGCATCAGTACGGTGGTCTTTAGGACCCAGCGGAACCCCGGACTTTATTTAACGTCTCCGTGCAGTGGACATTAGGACCTGGCGGCACAGCTCTGAATCTACAGTGTTTCTGTTCACGAAAACAATCACGATCACGATTGAAAATAAGGTGGAAGTAATAAAGCGATCGGAAAGAAGTGAAACACCTTTGGTCATTGAAAAAGCATTAGGCTACAGTCAGTCAATGATCAGAACAATTTTAATGGAGCATGTGAAAGGCCCTGCCCCGATGAAAGCTACAATTATTACTAAGCAACGCAGCAGTTAAATTATTGAAATATATATGTTTCTTAAGAGTTTTATATGCATAGAAAGGTAAAATATGTACTATATACTAAGAAAAACGTTTGACTAACTGCTGCTAAATAATACCGGATGTACCTGTTCCGATTTTAAATCCGACTTAAAGACAGACTCAGGAATGGAACTCATTCATAACCCGAGGACTGCCTGTACTTTTAAGCCATTTCTAGATTACTTATAATACCTAATACAATGTAAATAGTTGTTATACTGTATTGTTTAGGGAATAATGACAAGAAAATATAGTCTGTACATGCTCAAGCAACGAGTGCTGGAAAGAGAACTTCCGGGTTTTCCCGATCCGCGGTTGGTTGAATCCGCGCAGACAGAATCCACGGATAAGGAGGGCCAACTGTAATCTGATTTGCTATTTTTCTTTCCAAAGTGGATGACCTTACACTTACCAACGTTGTCCTCCATCTGCCAGTCTCTTACCTACTCAACCTAATTATATCTCTCTGCAAAGTCTCCAACTTCTCTGTACAATTTCCTTTTCTACTTAATTTAGCCCCCTCTTCCAAATCATAAATGTATAATCATAACCAGTTGCATGCCCAGCACCGACCCCTGCCTCACTCTGCTCACCACTGACTGACAACTAGAGAAACATCCATTTATCCCTACTCTATGTTTTCTATTGGTTAATCAATTGTCTATCCATACTAATACATTACCCCAACTTCATACATTCTCATTTTAAGGACAGGTCCTTTTTGGAGATCCTTATCAAATGCCTTCCGGAAATCCAATTTTACAGCATTTATCTGTTCCCCTCGATCCACTGCACATTATATTCTCTAAGAAATTCAGTAAGTTTGTTAAACTGGACTTGCCCTTCATAACTCCAAAGTTCAAAGTCCAAAGTAACATTTATTATCATAGAGTACATACATGTCACCCCATACAACCTTGAGATTCTTTTTCCAATAGGCATACACAGCAAATCTATAGAGCAGTAACTGTAAACAGGATCGATGAAAGAGCAAGAGCATAGAAATGCAAATATAAATAAGTAACACTTACCCAACAGGCTGGTATATGTCTAGGGGAAAAGGAGATCCAGCCACTCACCAACCCCACCTCCCGTACACACAGGTGCTGTGAGAATCAAGTTTATGCCACGCATACCACACAATATCAAACTCACACCAGATACCGTTACAGAATACACTTTAAAGATATTACTAAAACTAAAAGAGTACTATACAGTACAGTATATATGAAGGAAAAGAAAATAAAGCAAAAGGCGCCAACTTATCAAAGTTAAGTCAGTTTAGTGCACATCGTTGGAGCTCAACCATCGAACCATTCGACCCCTCGTCGCTTGCCTCTGACCTCCACGTCCTCGCACCTGGGACCACCCCGGTGGTCGACCGAGCAGTGCAGCGCACGTCCACCTTCCTCGGCGTCTCCCTCCCGCCTCCCCTCAAAAGACCGCGAAACCCCCCAAGCTCCCAGCCCCACAAGACAAAATAACATTCCCCATTGGTTAACAAATGAATACAATCCCCATATCAGCAAGTCCAAAGCTAAACAACTGCGAGAAAAAAACACTTAACAGACATAAAAGCATTCCTACTCTAGCAAACCAAAGAAGCCATTTTGATTACATACACAGTACATTGTACAAATAAATGGCAATATATAACAAGAGCATGAAATAACAAGATAAAGAGTCCTTAAAGTGAGATCATGGGCTGTGGGAATATCTCAATAGATGAGTGTAGTTATCCTCTCTTGTTCAAGCGCCTGATGGCTGAGAGGTAGTAACTGGCTGCTGTGCTTCGTGTCTGCAAAATTTGCGGTGATTTACCCTGCTAATACGATGGACTGAATACCCAAGCTTTGGGCCTACTCCGGGCTACTCTGTGGATTTGGACCTAAGGACTCAATTTGGTTCGGAATGCTGTTGTTGTTGCATGATTTCTCTTTCTCTATGCCCATGGAGGGTTGTTTGGATGGTCTTTTTGAAAATTGGGTTCCTTTGGGTTTCTTGCTTTGTGGAAGCAAGGTTGTATAATAAATGTACTTTGAATTGCTTGAACCTGGTGGTACAAGTCCCGAGGACCTGTACCTTCTACCTGATGGCAGCAGTGAGAAAATAACATGACCTAGGAGGTGGATGCTGATTTTCTGCGACAATGTTTCATGTAGATGTGCTCAATAGCTGGGAGGACTTTACCCGTGATACACTGGGCCAAGTCCACTACCTTTTGTAGGATTTTCCACTCAAAGGCACCAGTGTTCCACTCACAGGCCGTAATGAAGCCAGTCAATACCCTTTCCACTACACATCTATAGAAGTTTGCCAAGGTTTTTGATGACATGCAAATCTCCGCGGTCTCCTAAGGAAGTAGAGGTGCTGTCGTGCTTTCTTTGCAATTACATTTATATGATGAATCCAGGACAGGTCCTCTGAGATAATGACACCCAGGAATTTAAAGTTCATGATCATCTCTACCTCTGATCCAGTGATGAGTACTGGCTTATGGAACTCTGGTTTCCCTCTCCTGAAGACTAGAATGCATACTGTGTCTATTAGAGGAACCACTTCAATGTAGATGTCTCACTATTTCTTCCTTTATGATACTTCAAGCATTTTTCTGACCACAGGTATTAAGCTAAATGGCCTATAGTTTCCTGCTTTTTGGCGACTTCCTTTCTTTCTTTAAAACAGTGGTGCGACATTCGTTATCTTCCAATCCACTGGGACTTGCCCAGAGTCCAGAGAATTTTGGTAAATTATCACAAATATATCTGCTATAAATTCAGCTATTTCTTACAGTACCCTGGAATGTATCCCAGGCAACTTGTCTACCTTTAGGCCACTAGTTTGCTCATAACTACCTCTCTGTTGACAGCGATTATATTGAGGTCCTCACCTCCCATCGCATCCATAACATCTTTCTTAGACATGCTGGACATGCTCTCAAACATGAAGACTCTCACAAAATAGTAATTCAAGGCCTTGGACATTTCCACATAACCCAATATTAATTTCCCCTTCTTATCTTCCAGGGGACCTACATTCACTTTAGCCACCTTTTCCACTTTAGATAAATATAACAGCTTTTAAGGTATGCCTTTATATTTTGTTCTAGTTTATTTTCATAATCTATTTTCCCTTTCCTTATTGTTTGCTTAGTTCAGTTTGGGAACGACAGCTAGGATGCACGCAGCTAGTTTCAAAGTGAATCCAGGATGCCAGGGAAATCATTTTCAGATGAAGCCTGGAAGGTACTGTAGATTGTACTGCATCAAAGGAATGTGGACGTCAGCCAAAATGAAGTATTCAAGCTGATGGTGGTTACATTGAAAGAGATGACGGTTATTCAGAAAGTTATGCTGATTATCCTATCAGTCATTATGTGCAGACCATACTTCATCCACCAACTGCACAAACATCATCAATGATAGTTAAGGGATAAAAGCAAAATGGTGCAGATTCTGAAAGCTGAATCAGTGGCAGGAAATTTTAAAAGCATTAAGCAAACATGGACAAAGAAGCAGACAACCTAATATTTAAGGAAAGAAGAGAATACCAAAGCACAATTCCTGATAATTTTAGTGGTTTAAATGCTATTATTTTCTTCTATTTCCCAACCAAAACCTGGCCAAACTGATAACCTTGCTGATGGGGAGGAATGAATGTCAGGTCACAACTGGAGTCTTTTAAGTTCATCTTGATCAATCTAGAGGGCGTTGTTTGGCCTTCAGGGCATCAGGAGCAGAGAGAGAATATTCAGCTATGTGTGCAGCAGGGAGAGATCAGGGAGGGGTCAGAAGTTTGGCTACAATCTACCAGTGGTAGAAAAAGGACATTGAGTCTGAAGATCAGCACTGGCCCATAAGAAATGCTGAAAAGCTTTAATTTCTAGAGATTGCAGTTCCTGGCTCACTTTCATTTCGTAGAGATATCTACATATTCATCATTAGAAAATCTAACTGGGTTCCTAAATGAACTTTAAAACCCAAGTTAAATATTCTAATCAAGTGGCTGACATCTACACAGAAGGAACAGCAATAGAAATGTATTACATCAGCTACAATTGCATTCCCAATCCTTTTCACTTTTAGCTGCTCCCACTCATCATGACTCCTGAAATATCATTCCTCAGAATTCAAAAATCTTACAGATAAACCAGGAAAAGGAACAATGAAAAAACCCAAACAAGAGAGCTGTGCTTTTTTTGGTGGGCTAGCATGATTAAATGACAAAAAGCAATAAAGCAGCTCATAAAAGACAGAAGCAGACAAGTACAAGTCACTCAACTAAGATATTTTTTTGAGGGACTTGATAAAGGCAAGACAGTGGATGTTGTCTACATAGACTTTAGCAAGGCATTTGACAAGGTCCCACATAGGAAGTTGGTCAAGAAGGTTCAGTATCTCAGTATTCAAGATGAGGTAGTAAATTGGATTAGACATTGGCTTTGTGGAAGAAGTCAATGGAGTGGTATTAGATTTTGATATGCCCCTTATCTCTCTGACTGGAGGCCTGTGACTAGTGGAGTGCCGCAGGGATCTGTGCTGGAACTGTTGTTGCTTATCATCTATATCAATGATCTGGATGATAAAGTGGTTAACTGGATCAGCAAATTTATAGATGGTGCCAAGATTGGGCTGTAGTGTACAGCGAAGATGACTATTACAGCTTGCAGCAAGATTTGGACCAGCTGGAAAAATGGGCTAAAAAAATGGCAGATGGAATTTAATGCAGACAAGTGCGAAGTGTTTCACTTCGGTAGGACCAACCAGGGTAGGTCTTACACAGTGAATGGTAGGGCACTGAGGAGTGCAGTACAATAAAGGGATCTCGAAATACAGATCCATAATTCTTTGAAAGTGGTGTCACAGGTTGATGGAATTGAAGGCACATTGGCCTTCAAAGTATGGATGTTATATTGAAGTTGTATAAGACATTGGTGAGGCCTAATTTGGAATATTGTGTGCAGTTTTGGTCACCTACCTACAGAAAAGATGTAAGTAAGTTTGAAAGAGTACAGAGAAAGTTTACAAGGAAGTTGCTGTGTATGGAGGACCTCAGTTATGTGGAAAGGTTGAATAGGTTAGGACTTCATTCCTTGGAAGCTAGATGATTGAGAGGAGATTTGATAGAGTATACAAAATCATGAGGGGTACAGGTAGGGTAAATTCAAGCAGGCTTTTTCCACTCAGGTGGGTGGGACTACAATTAGAGATTATGGGTTAAGGGTAAAAGGTGAAATATTTAAGAGGAACATAAGGGGTAACTTCTTCACTCAGAAGGTCGTGAGTGTTTGGAATGAGTTGCCAGTGCAAGCGATGCATGTGAGCTCGACTTCAATGTTTAAGAGAAGTTTGGATAGGTACATGGATGGTAGAGGTATGGAGAACTATGGGCCTGGAGCAGAACGATTTGAATAGGCAGTTTAAATGTCTTGGCATGACCCAGATTTTTTTTCTGGTCAGGATGGGGCCAGCAAAAAACAATTCCTCAGGAAACATCTTCCAGAGAAATGTCTTCAATTATTTCACTTTTTCTATGCCTTCTGTTTGTTCTTTTTGTCTTGACTGTGTTTGGGAGACTATTGGAGCCTGTGATGTGCAGTTGGAGCTCAATCATGCAATCTGGCACTCTGCTGTCTCCACAGAGGACCAAAAGCACAGGATGCCTCATGCAGAAGACCTGAGACAGGGCATGGAGCCATGATCAACTCCACTTCGAAGCGCCGAGGAAGTTTGAAGCATCGAGAAGGCGGAAGAAGTCAGCGGTCACTTTCCATGGAAGACACGCATCAATGGAGGTTGATAGTGGCTGCTCTCCTCAGTTCTGGTGAGAGGATGTTTTTGAAATTCTAAGGTTTATGTGATTATTGGACTGTAGTTTATATTGCTCTCCTTCAGTTTTCTGTGGTGGGCTACGTGTTAGTTTTTGTGCAAGGAAGAGGTTGGGGAGTTAGGGTCTGATGTTCTTGTTGGTTATTCTGTGTTAGCAGTCTGCTGGTTTTTGTGTGTGGGAGAGGGGTTTGGCAGTTTGGTGCTGCTGGTGTGGTTCTCTTTTTGTGGGGGAGGGGGTTGAGGGTTTCAGTTTTTTGATGTTCTGGCTGCCATCTTCCATGTAGGTGACCTGTTAGTTTTTTTGTGCGAGGGAGGGGGTGGGGGGGTTGGGGTTTGTGAGTTTTGTTCTTTTTCCTTTTTGTGTGGGGGAGGGGTTGATGTCCTCTCTTTCAATGACTCCCATGGTTTTTCTGTATTTCATGGCTCTCTGGAGAAGACGAATATCAGAGTTGTATTGTACATGCATACTTTGACAATAAAATGAACCTTTGAACCTTTAGATAGGCTGATGTGCCTGATTCTGCACTGTACTTTTCTAAGACTCTATGACTATCAGCTCAGCATTTCCTCTGCACTCAACTACTGCGGAGCTGCTATTCGCCAAACAAGTCCCTGGTATTTGAGAGAAAATGAAAACGATGGTAAGAACAAAAGTTGTTAAAAAGAAATTAACATTATAAGGGTGCAAACTACCTGACAGAAAAATGAAACATTCCATAAACATGAACTGAGCTTCTTTGGAACCATTAGCAGAATAACAAGAAAATAAGAGGCCTTCCTGCCTTTCAATATGATAATGACTGATCTAAAGACGTATATGTTAGCAGGTTAATTGGTCATTGTACATTGTATGGCCATTAAGCTAGGGTTAAATTGATGGCTTGCTGGGCAGTGCAGCACTCTGTATCTCTAAATAAAATAAAATACTGGCCTCAATTCCTCTTCCGTGCCAATTCCCTATTACCTTCAGTTCCTCTACCTTTCAAATATTTATCACCACCTTAAATATATCACCTCCAAGGAGTGCAGAATACCAGAGATTCACTACCCTTTAACAAACTGTATAAGGACAGAGAGGCGAAAGAAGGAGTGGCATGAAATGGCAAGCAATAAGAAGCTCGAGGCCATGCTAACCAACTAAATGGTTACTGTTCAGCAAAGTGATCAGATCACCTCATTACTTCATCTTCCAGGTGATGCAGAGATTCACTTCCTTCAACCTTATCTACTGCATTCAATGCTCTTAATGTAAACTCTTCATCAGTGAGGTCAAACATAGACTAGGTGACTGTCTTACAGAGGATCTGCACTCTGTCCACAATAACCATCTTGAGCTTCCGGCTGCATGCCATTTCAACACTCCTGATCATTTCCACACCAACATACCCTTGGCCTTATGCACTGTCAAGGTGAGGCCAAATTCAAGATATAAGAACAGTAAAATTCACTTGGAAAGTTAATGAATATTACATTTTTAAACTTCAGGTAACCCATACCTTTGTTTTGCTTTACCAGTCCACCTAGGTTCTCTCCACCTTTTATTCATCTTTCACATTTCTACCCACACCTCCCATTACCCAGAATTCTTCCACTGCTCCACTTGGTTTCATTAGTCAATCACCCACACACCTATTCACCTGGATTTCTTCTCCCTTAGACTACCTTACCTATCCACTCACCCACCTGGTTCCATGTGCACGTCGTCCCTCCTTTAGCTGATTTAACTTATTACCTTCCCTCTCCCCTACCACCACCTGCTCATTTTATTTCCTTAACGTGTTTCTACCTATCACACCAACCTCTTTTCTCAAGAATTTTCCCATCCCCTCTCATATGGCACTACCTGCTGATCATTCCTCACCTCACCTGATGTCACCAATTATCTATCAGTCCTCTTTCACCCCTCATCTCATCTCTTTGTAACTGACTTTCTTTCCTCTATATTCTCAATCACAGTACAAAATATCAACCATCTTTTTGTCTCCATTGAATACCTGAAATACTCCAGCAGTTTGTTTTTCACCTCCACAGTTACCTTCATTGTAAAAATCACAGTTCATGGAAATCCTTATCTGAGCAAAAATTAAGTTATTTGTCAGGAATCATAGCTTTAAGGTCAGATTACTGGCCTAATAATCAAGGGGGCTAGACTAATAACCAGGAGACCCACACTCAATTTCACTCTAGCAGTTGGAGAGTTACAAACCAATCTGACAAAAGTTAACATGAGATATTGTTCTAACAGCACATGTATATTAATACTGTTCTCTAAGAAATCCAATGACCTAACATTGACTCTTGGCCAAAAGTCATGTGGCTGACTTGACAGCTCTCTGAAATGTTCAAGTATGTCACTCAGTTACATCGTGCTACTTGTCACCGGGTCTGAATTCTGGGACACTCCGAATAGTGTGACTGAATGATGAAGTAACGAATTTGAAAAAGATAGAGCACCAGTAAATTTTTTAAAGGATGGTTACGGATGAGTAAAGCTGACCTTACCTCTGGCAAGGATGTCATCATCACACATGAATGACATGAGACAAATTGCTGCAGGGAAGCAGATTTACAGATTTGGTAAAAGGGACAGAAGACATTGTGTTGTATTGTGTATTGTGTTCAATTCTGGTCACCTCATTATAGGAAGGATGTGGAAGCTATGGAGAGAGTGCAGAGGAGATTTACCAGGATGATGCCTGGTTTGGAGAACAAGTCATATGAAGCAAGGTTAGCAGAGTTGGGACTTTTCTCTTTGGAGCGTAAAAGAATGAGAGGGGACTTGATAGAGGTCTACAAGATTATGAGAGGCATAGATAGGGTGGATAGTCAGTACCTGTTTCCCAGGGCACCAATAGCAAACACCAGAGGACATATGTACAAATTTAAGGGAGGGAAGTTTAGGGGGGACATCGGGGTAAGTTTTTTTTACACAGAGGGTTGTGAGCGCCTGGAATGACTTGCCAGGGATGGTGGTGGAGGCTAAACCATTAGGGGTATTTAAGAGCCTCTTGGACATGCACATGGATGAAAGAAAATGGAGGGTTATGGGGTAGTATGGGTTTAGTACTTTTTTTAAGGACTATATGGGTCAGCACAACATGGAGGGCTGAAGGGCCTGTACTGTGCTGTAGTGTTCTATGGTTCTAAACACCAACTACAAGTGAGTATTTTAACTTACTAACAACACAGCTCCAAAAGGACCACAACCTTGTCAAAGGTTTTGGAGGCTTGTGTGCCTTAATGACCCAGAAAACCATGTTAGCTTGAGTCAGGGCTTTATGCCTGGGCTCTTGGTAAGGTCTCCCATGTCAAACAGGTCAAAGCATAGAGGCCAGATTTAGGGTCCTCCAGGTCCCACTGGTCCTCCAGGTTTGGGGGTTCAGCTCAGGGCTAACAATCCTGACTAGTAAAACAAAATTGTTATGGAAACAGCAATGAAGAACCGTTCAACATCTGAGTATGACAGTACGTCTCCATCACAAAGTCTATTAGATTCATTTCCCAGGACAGCCTGGCCGTACTGTATTAGGGAAATGCTATCATCCAAAACCTTTCTGCCTCTGCGGTATGCCTTTTACTACTCTGACCATCATGGGCAGGATACTCATTCTGGCCGCTAAGATGATACCACATAACCTAGATATCAGAAGTCATACCACCCAAGGAGAACTACGGGTGTGCTGGGGGCTGCATATCCAATGAGTACCATTTAATGTCTAGGTAGTGCCCACCTTCACAGCACCATCGTTCATAGACACCATAATCCCAAAATACTGTTCCTGTTCACACACACAATATCCCGCAGACTGAGTGGACCTGTGCTCAACTTTGCAACACAGACAAAGTGCTGGAGGAACTCAGCAGGCCAGGCAGCACCTATGGAAAAAAAATGTACAGTTGATGTTTCGGGCTGAGATCCTTCAGCAGGGTGGGTGAGTTCTTCCAGCATTTTGTGTATTGCTTGGATTTCCAGCATCTGCAGATTTTCTCTTGTCTGTGCTCATCCTTGTTGGTTTGGGAATCACTTTCAGAGAGATTGGGGGTTTAATGCCAAATCGCTGTTCCTTTTTGCGAGGGAGGGTTTGGGGTTTTATGCTCTAGCTGCCATTTTCCATGTGAGCAATCTGTTAGTTTTTTTCTGTGAGGGAGGGGTGGGGGGGCTTGGGGTTTGTAAGTTTTGTTTCTTTTTCTTTTTCATGTTGGGGCATTTGATGTCTTCTTTCAACAACTTAGGTGATTTTCTGTATTTCATGGCTGTCTGGAGAAGTCGGATATCAGAGTTGAATTGTACATGCATACTTTGACAATAAAATGAATCTTTAATCAAAAGAAGGAAGAAAAATTAACACAATTTTCTGGTTTAGGACAAGAGCTGCTGATATACTTGGAATGTGCTGCAAAAGAGAGCAATAAGGTTTATGTTATACAGTATTTTTGGAAAATGGTCAGAGCCTCTAATTTGGAGGAAGTGAATAATATTAAAGGAACTGCATAGTGCAAGACCAAGCTCAACCAAATAGAGGGGTTCATGATGCATCCCTTCAAAGAATAATTAGCCATACTTATAGATGAGGAGGATGTGGAAGAACTAAATGGCTGACCATCCATGTTGATAAGGAAATAGGTTGGGCCACAAAGGTAATTAAGTAAAAGTGAAGAACAGCGGAAAAGTTACAAATGTATGAGAGATGATCTTAAAAAATGTTGATTTGAGATGCAAAGAAATATGTTGCATTAGGCAAGAAACCACCAAATTAATAGTTTAATAGTCCAACATGTGGATCTTGGGAAATAATTCAGCTCCAGGGACTTTTTACTGCAATACGCTAGATAATTCCACAAAGACAAGGGGTCAGTTGGAAAGTTTAACTCTGCTACAGAACCAGTGCTGAGCATGACTGCAAGATAGAGTCATTCCAAACATATTTTCAACTTCTCCTATGGGCATTTGATTAGTCTCCCCACCCTGAGAAGCAAATTCACCTCTATGTGGCCAAATTGACTACATGACATTTGTCTAAATGATGTTTGTTTTTATCTTAGATAATGCTGTGTCATTCTTTGTTTCTGGATTGTCAGGAATTTCTTGATTACGGACAGAGAATGAGAGGTCTTTTTGTCCCTGGCATCTGGCTTTAAATGCAGCTTTGATCTACGAGATAAAAATCTCCTTCATTCTACCTCCAAGCTCTTCTCTTTTAATCATCTCCTGGCTATCCTCTCACCTTCCATAAACCCAAACTCATTCTGCTGCTAATCCCTCAGGGTCTCATACCACATAACAATAACCCAATTGCTATTGACATGTACTTTTATACCCTAAACAAGCTGTATAGGAGCCCAGCTTTTTGCTTTCTCAACCCTGTGCCCAGACACTGACTTGTCTCCCCATCGAATATTCCCTTTGATACCAAAGGAAGATAACATCCTAGATTTTCTCTACTCGCAAGTACTTGCTTTTTCTTCAAAAGCATCATTAAGATCTCAGTACTTGCAAAATAGCATTTCATCCTCAGTTGCCCTATAACATTCTGAGTCATACTGATGCCTTTGAAATCTGTGATCATACTTTCTAAAGCTTTTGAGCTCTTTGCTTCAGGTGCCCCCTTCCCATTTCAGTGAAACAGAATTATCCAAATCACAGTCTAGATGACTGTGCCAAAAATGTATTGTATTTTTTAGTCTGTCTGCATCTTTCAAATCATACCACCCTTCTGTTGTCTATTTCCAAAAAGCTCTGCTCCCCAGATTTCATCCCTACCAACTTAGTCCCAGTAATGGTCACAATCTTTAGACTTTACTTCCTGTAGTTCAGTTGTTACTTCAGGAGTGATACCTCTCCTATTATCTTTGAATTTCTTCTATTTCCATTAATATAACCATAGCAATTTCTACATGTTATCCCTCAGTAACGTGAACATACAGCTATTACTGCTTCTCGAATTTGCAGTATTTTTCAACTAACATTATTTCAGTAATGGGAAGTCCAAAGCTCTGGCATAACTGGCTTCCCTTGTTCCATTTCCATTCTTCTCTCCACCAGTAATATGCAATTCAAACAGACTATTTGAACCACATGGGTACAAACAAAGAAAATGGGTATGACTATGACTTAATGGCATTTACAGAGACATGGTTACAGAGGGATCAAGACTCTATCAAGCATTATTTTCTAGCTCATAGGTTGCCAAAAAAAGGGGATTTAATTTCATCTCAGCAACACACACAAAATGCTGGAGGATCTCATTTCATTTCATTTTTCAATCTTTTTTATTGATTTTCAAATAAAGAATATACAAATACAAATCGAAAGAGGAGTTTAACAAGTAGATAATATAAAAGACATATAAACAGCAATATTAAAGACAAAAAGCATATAATATCAAACTCAAATAGGTAATATATTATGCTGTTATATTTACAATGGTCAGAGAGAAATTACAACTCCTCATAAGAATCGTAAAAAATAAGATTGGAAATTTAATTGATAGAGAAAGAAAACCCCACTAACTAAACTAAAACAAAAAAGAGAGAAAAAAAAGAAAGAAAAAGAAAGATTGGGCAGTCCAAATGAGGATAAACTTAAAAAAAAGAGAGGGAAAAAAAACACATCCTTCCAGTCATCTCCGAACCTTCATGGACAAGGATATTCTCCAAAGAGAATAAAGAAAAATAAATAAATAAAGATAAATTAAATCATGTGAAAATATTGAATAAAGGGTCGCCAGACTTGTTCAAAATCAAAAGATGTATCAAATGTCCGGCTTCTAATTTTCTCCAAGCTTAAACATGACATGATGGAGGACAGCCAATAGAAAACAGTGGGCGAGTTAGATTCTTTCCAGTGTAGCAAAATAGCTCTCTTAGCCAGTAAAATTGAAAAAGCTATCACATGTTGGGCGGAGGCAGACACTTTGCTTGCTTCCTCTGGGAAAATCCCAAAAATTGCTGTAAGTGGATTAGGTTGAACATCTATATCTATAACTTTAGATAATATTCCAAACACATCCCTCCAAAAATTGTTTAAACTTACACATGACCAAAACATATGGGTTAGAGTAGCCACTTCTGCATTACATCTATCACAAATAGGGCATATATTAGGAAAAATATGCACCAATTTATCTTTGGACATATGGGCCCTATGTACAATCTTAAACTGAATTAAAATATGGCGTGCGCAGATAGATGAATTATTAACTAAATAATAAATTTTACTCCATTGGTTATCTGAGAGTGAATGTTGAAGTTCTACTTCCCAGGAGCGTTGAACCCTATCATTAGGCGATGTGTGAGCTTTCATTAACTGTTTATAAATGATAGCTATTAATCGTTTTTGAAAAGGTTTAAACTGAAAAATAACATAAGCCAAATTTGAAGAGCAGATCAAGGGGTAATTTGGTAAAAAATCACGTAAGAAATTCCTAACCTGTAAATACCTGAAAAATGTGTATTGGAGATATCATATTTATCCATTAACTGTGAAAAAGACATTAAACAGTCTTGTAAAAACAAATCTAAAAAAGTTTTTATTCACTTAATTTGCCATGTTAGAAAAGCCTTATCCAAAGTTGATGGTTTAAAAAAGAAATTAGAATAAATATTACTAGAAAGTAAAAAATCATTTAATTCAAAAAATCTACGAAATTGAAATCAAATTTTTAAAGTATGTTTAACAATAGGGTTAAAAGCTTGTTTACCTATTCTGGAGAACGAAAAAGGAAGAGGAGCTCCTAATAAAGAAGCTAACGAAAACCCCACTACTGAATTTTCCTCCAGCTGTAACCATGAAGGGTGATCTTGATCGTCTATATCATAAATCCAAAAAGTAACATAGCGAATATTAATTGCCCAATAATAAAATCTAAAGTTTGGTAAAGCCAGTCCTCCATTTTTTTTGATTTTTGCAATAAAAGTTTATTCACTCTAGAGCTTTTATTATTCCAAACACAAGACAAAATCAGAGAAAAAAAATGTTTTTGGAACAAAAGAGGGAACTGCTTGAAATATATATTAAAATTTCGGTAGAATAACCATTTTTATAGCATTTATTCGACATATCAATGACATCGACATAGGTGACCATTTGGAAAGTGCCTGTTGAGTATATTCAACTAAAGGGAAAAAATTATACCTATATAGGTCTTTTAAATTTTTTGTAATTTTGATACCAAGGTAAGTAAAATGGTTTTTGGCAATATTAAAAAGTATTTGATCATAATAATCAAAATAATTATTAATAGGAAATAATTCACTTTTATGTAAATTACATTTATATCCAGAAAAAGGACCAAATTCCATAAATATAGATAACATAGAAGGAATAGATTTCTTAGGATTTGAAATGTAAACTAATAAATCATCCACGTATAACGAAACTTTATGTAATTTATCCATTCTCCTAATACCCTGCACAGAATTAGAATCCCTAAGAGCAATAGCAAGTGGTTCTAAAGCCAAATTAAATAATAAAGGGCTAAAGGGACAGCCCTGACGGGTACCTCTATATAATCTAAAGTAAGGAGACTTTTGGTTATTAGTGAGAACCGCAGCTACCGGGGCATGATAAATCAATTTAATCCAGGAGATAAATCCTGGACCAAAATTGAACCTCTTCAAAACCTGAAATAGATAAGGCCACTCCACCCTATCAAAGGCTTTCTCTGCATCCAAAGATACAATACATTCAGATTCTTTGGTTGAGGGGGAATAAATGATATTTAATAATCTTCAAATATTAAAATGTGAGTACCTATTTTTAATAAATCCTGTTTGATCATTTGAGATAACATTAGGCAAGATACTCTCAAGCCTATTTGCTAGAATCTTAGAGAGGATTTTAAAATCTACATTCAGTAAAGAAATAGGTCTATAGGATACACATTCCAGTGGGTCTTTCCCTTTTTTTGGAATCAATGAAATTAATACTTCATAAAAAGTTTTAGGAAGGTTCCCAGAAGATATAGAATCAGTGAACGTTTGATGAAGATGTGGTATAAGCGTTTCATGAAAGGTCTTATAAAATTCTACCGTATAACCATCAGGTCCTGAAGCTTTACCTAATTACATAGAGGATATAGCCTTGGCTATCTCCTCTTGTTTAATAGGTGCATCTAACATATCAACATCTTGAATCAAAATTTGACGTATGTTTAACCTTTGCAAACATCTATTCATAGTGATATTACTATCAGAAAATTCATATTTATAAAGATTAGAATAAAAGTCCATAAATATCTTATTAATTTCATAAGGATCTAAAGTTTCTGTTCTATCTGGTCGACAAATTTTTAAAATCTGTCTTCTGACCATCCCAGCCTTTAACTGACCCACTAAAAGTTTAGCAGATTTTTCCCCATGTATATAAAATAAACTTTTAGATTTAAAAATTTGCTGTTCAATGGGAAAGGTCAGAAGTAAATCATACTGTGATTGAAGTTTGACCCTTTCTTTATATAGGTCTTCAGTAGGTTTAACTGAATACGCTTTATCTATCTGTTTAATTTTATTAATAAGCACTGACAATTCCACTTTAGTTTTCTTTCTCAAGGCTGCTGAATATGAGATTATCTGTCCTCTAAGAAAAGATTTCAAGGTGTCCCATGTAACCAGATTTGGCATTCCTTCAGTTGTATTAAATTCAAAATATATAGAAATTTGCTCCTTAATAAAATTAACAAAAGCTGGATCCTGTAACAAAACGGGGTTCAATCTCCACTGTGAGATTTTCAAAAATCTATCCGGGAGCTTAAGGGTTAACTTTAAAGGCGCGTGATCTGAAAGCGCAATGATGTCATACGCACATTCAACAACGGAGTTTAACAGACGTGTATCTAAAGAAAAAGTAATCAATTCGGGAATATTTGTGATGGGCATGTGAAAAAAAGGAGAAATCTTTATCATTGGGGTGTTTATATCTCCAAATATCGACAAGGCCATATTCTAATAAAAAAGAGTTAATACAAGCTGCTGCTTTATTAGGAAGCGACGGATTGGTTGATGACCTGTCAATTACCAGATTTAAGCATCAGATAAAGTCACCACCCATGATCAGCTTATATTCATTGAGATTCGGTAACTCTGAAAAAAGTTTCTTAAAAAAATCAGAATTATCTACATTAGGTACGTATACACACACCAGAGCTACCTTTTGCTCGCATAATAAACCAGTAACAATTAAATATCTTCCAATCAAATCAGTAGTAGTTTTAAGGTGTACAAAAGGGGTTTTGGGACTAAGAAATATTGAAACGCCTCTTGTTTTACTATCCAACAGTGAGTGAAAAAGAGGCCCTTTCCAAAAGCGAAAAAATCTATCCGCATCCTGTTTTCGTATATGATTTTCTTGCGCAAAAATAATATCAGCATTAAGTGTTTTTAATTTCTTAAAACTCTTTTTACGCTTAATGGAATTATTGACACCGTTCCAATTCCAAGATATTATATTAATTTTATTAACATCCATGTTTAAAATTGAGTTTAATATTATATAAAAGAAATGTTACGCAAGTACAGAGTAAACCAAAAGGCGCGGTACAACCAGAAGGAGTGACGCATTTATGAAAGAGAAATCCATCAGAAGAACTGCCCAATCAAGAAAAAACCTACTCTAATAGACCCCTCCCCCTGCCCAATAGATAGAAAGGAAGGAACCAATAGGCTGGTCCCATGCTAACTAATCACCTTTGACCCTGTTCTCCAACTTGCAGCTCCATATATTAAAAAAAAGCAAAAATCCCACGGAAAATAGCCATAATAAAAGGCACAAACAGAATTCAACTACTATAATGTTGTGTCTAACATTAGTAAAAACATAATCAACAACGGCCATCTTAGAATCAGCTAAAGTAGCTTAAACACATATTCAAAAGAAAGAGTAAATCCAAGCAAATAATGTTACAAAGAATATTCTTTCTCTCGAAAAAGAAAAAGAAATGAATACTGTACATAACAGACCTAAGACTATAAGTATTGAAACAAATTAAAAAAAATAAAAAGATTAATACGCAACAGGTCCTACACGGACCACTAAAGTACAATACTATAAAGGTTCCCTACAAAACAGTTATATATGTATTAATTATTAATAAGGTAAAAACAAAATTAAATCGACCACGTCCCATACCAGAGAGTGAAAAAGTATAACATGTACTTAACTCAAAAGCTCCATAAACAACTCATACAGCAGATACTTCAAAATTGGCTATTGAATAATCGATGTAACTTTAATATTTTATTCAGTAGGCTTAACTTTAAAATTTTTAATATACTCCCATCCCTCCTGAGGAGAGTAGATTCTCAATGGTTGAGATTTTTCAGGAAAAATTATCAGCTTTGCTGGAAAGCGAAGGGAGGGATTTAAATCTAGTTTATACATTTCACTCATAACTTCTTGATATTTCTTTCTTTTGGCAAAGATTTCAGGGGGATAATCTTCAACTATATGAATGTGTGTTGAATTAAAGAGTAATTTTTGTTTCTTTCTGGCTCCTCGAAGAATAGCTTCTTTAGTCATATAATGCAAAGAAAGTACAACTGCTCGAGGATGTAATTCGGCTGAATGCTGAGAGAATGGAATTCTGTGAGCTCTGTCGATTAAGGGGCTAGCTTCGAGGGTCCCACTGAAAAGTGAATACAGCATATCTGAAAAGAATTTTAACAGATCACCAGCTTCAGTATTTTCAGGCAGTCCCAGAATACACAGATTCCTCCGACGCCCTCTACTATCTAAACCAACCATTCTTTTCTTCGTTTTAGATAGTTCCGAGGTAATTTCATTGATTTTCTTTTCCATTGAAGATATCTTCATTCCTTCATCTTAATAGTTTGAATAAATCATGCTCACTCTCGATTCGGGTTGTAGTCTGCTGAAATGTTTGAAGTTGAGAATCCAAGTTTTCCGGCGAGTCTTGAATCGTAGAAATAGCTTTTTCGAGCTTCCCGTTTGAACCAGTCAGCTTATCAATTTTAATATTAAGTGATCCGAATTCCGACTTCATGTCTTGTATTGAAGAAAATATTCCCGCTAGTGTAACAGGTTCCTCCGTTTCCTTGGTTTGTTCTGTTTGCTCCATTTCAGGGAAAATCTTGCCGCTTCTTAATTCAATACCAGAACGACTTTTTTCAGCCATTGTAATTAAGTCGTAAAATCCTTCAGCAGAAGTAGTAAGTCATTAGAACTAAAAGGGATCTGTTAGTGGGATATAAAATATATTAAAAGAGAGAGAGCCGCTAGAAACGCGACCTACTCCATATGCTGCAAAGATGGAAAGGGAGGATCTCAGCAGGCCAGACAGCATCTATGGAAAAAGAGTATAGTCGATGTTTCAGGCCAAGACCCTTCATCAAGTCCTGGCCTGCTGAGTTCCTCCAGCATTTTGTGCATGTTGCTTCGATTTCCAGTATCTGCAGATTGTCTCTTGTTTGTGATTTAATTTCATCTGTAGCTTTTTGACATACTCCCATTTTTACCTAAGTTTGATTCCAATCTCTGTAATCAGAAAGAGTTTTTCTTTCTTTATTTCAGTGATTCCCAATGGGGGTGGCTATGTGTCCTAAAGGAGTGTTAGGGGAAACAGAAGTTATCAGGGGCTGTACAAGATTCTTGGGGGAGGGTGGTAAGTGGCACCTAACTTGATGCACAACACCTGACCAAACGTTAGTAGGGCAGGAATTTCCAAAACAAAAGGATGAGGTATTGGAACACAGGAAGAACCATTGCTCTGCAGGCGGTGAGCACTCATTATCACAACAAGTCTGAAACATGGCAATCTCATCCAACCTTACGAACCAAACAGACATTATTGGGAATGCATAAATTAACAACCAGGGTGCCCAAAAGTTCCCCCTTGACTTGTGAGATGGAACAAGTTTATGCAATTTAACAATTGATAAGTCAAGTACACCCTCTCAACTTTCTCTACGGGAAACAGGTTGTGCAATGATAAAGCACTGGCCAGAACCAAACCGTGAAATAGAACCAATCAGTAAACCTCCTAACCTTGAGGATTCTTCTTGAGATGTTCAAAGCGACCTTGGCTTCGTATGTGTAGTCAAGAACCATCTTTGGAGATTATGGGTCTTTATGTGATTGGTCAATTGTGCTAACTGGAATAGTATAAAAATAGCTTGCCGAACACCAGCTCTATTCCAACTAACATTTAGTTTCCAATCTGAATCCTTGTCAATGTAATTTTCGCTGTTGTGGTTGTCTTCATCTTCACCTCGCCAATCCTTTGCGTGCCACTACCATCATTCCACCCATGTCAACTCGCTGCCATCAT
Source organism: Hemitrygon akajei (assembly GCF_048418815.1). Classification (NCBI taxonomy): domain Eukaryota; kingdom Metazoa; phylum Chordata; class Chondrichthyes; order Myliobatiformes; family Dasyatidae; genus Hemitrygon; species Hemitrygon akajei. Next base: position 2,406,559 of record NC_133137.1, on the reverse strand, counting down.
CAACATCCAACAGGCATTCCCAGTTTGTTGAATTTTTGATCTAATGAAGCCGTGAAACCATCAGGATTGCAGGAACACTTCCACAAAAGACATCTGTAAAGACTACTTATGGTATTACTCAGTTCCAAAAATGAAAGAAGCATTTGAAAAGCATTGCCATCTCAAGTCATTTGCCAAGAAAGCTAAAAATGACCTTGATAGTGGTCTCATTGCTTCTTATAACATTTCCAAAATGACAGCAAAGTGTGGAAAATCTCATACAAATGGCTAAAGATCAATAATGCCTGCTGTATCAGAAGTACTCAGCACTGTTCTCAAAATGGATACCAATATTTTAAAATCAATTCCTCTGAGTAATAACTCTGTAGTTGGTCATATTGACGAAATGAGTGAAGACATTGAGTATCAACTATGCACAGAGCTACAAAGAACAGAATTTGGGATATTACTGGATAAGTCAACTGTGTGAGACAATGAGGCATTGCTAATGGCATATGTACGCCTTACCAAAAATGGAAAAATTTATGAGGAGGTTCTCTTTTGTAAAACGTTAAAAACAAATATCAATGGAGAATCAATCTACAAGCTCAAAATGTATATTGAGCATAAAAGTATCCTTTTATGGAACATGATTTCTTGTACAACAGATGGAGCACCATATGTGACAGGTCACCATGCTGGTTTAGTGGCATTAATGGAAAAAGAAATTCCAAATTTGTTTGCAATCCATTGTGTAATGCATTGTCAATATCTCACAGCCAAAAACTTCAGCCAGTTACGTTTTTCAACCATGACTTTTGTAATATCTGCTATCGACAAAATTAAAGCTCATCCATTAAAGGGCAGAATATTTTATCAGTTATGCCAAGATTATGATGAAGAGTTTGAACACTTGCTTCTTTACATTGAAATGCATTGGCTGTCAAAAGGCTGCTGCTTAAAACATTTCTTTGATCTTTTTGACACAGTTGTTAAGTTTTTGCTTAAAGTCGTTAAGAGCCTGGGAAACAAGACTGAACTTCTACATGGAGATGTGACATACCCAGCCAACCTGTATGACAAAATGAACATCGCAAATATGAAACTGCAGGGTGAAAATTTCAATTTAATCCAGACAAAAAGTGCTATGTCCACTGTTATCAGAAAATTGGAAATATATAAGCAAAATATTGGGAGAAGAATGTTCTCACAGTTTCCCTGCATGTAAAGTACGGCATTCCCTTTCACAGATAGCAATTTGCAAGAGTACTGCTTATACCTGTAGTCACTGAAGAAGGATCTTCAGAATCGATTCTGGAAATTCCAGATTGGGTAACTAACCCATTTCGTTGCAAGATGGAAGAACAGAAAGAGAGCTTGCATGAAGAAATTATCAAAATTCGGAATGATGATGAAGCAAAAATGCTTTTCAAAAATGTCGGCTTTTGTGGTATGTAGTTACACTGACATACAAAGCTTCCTGGTCTTTGGAGAAGAGGCTAGCTGCTCTTATTTGCATTTCCATTCTCCTTGTGGAAAGAGGCTTCAGTATAGTGAACTACATACTCACAAAAAACAGAAACCGCTTGGACATTGTGATGCGTGGGGACTTATTGCTGTCACATCTTGAACCATATATTTCAACTCTTGCTAAAAACCATTAAGGTCAAGGATCATATTGATAACAAAGCTGCTGCACAGTGCACAGGTACTGTGTAAGCTAGGTTTAAAGAGAAATAAAAAATTAAAGTAGAATCATTTTTCTCATGTTAGCATATGGCAGACAAGTTTTACACAATGGGGGTGCCAGAAAGTTTATTGTGCCTAAGAGGGGCATTGGCAAGTATGCAGGTGATTTAAGAGGGCTTTGGGAAGTATGAAAGTGCTTTAGGGGGTGTTGGGCTAAAAAGGTTGGGAAACCTATTCTAAGATCTACCATGATGAAGTTCTTCAAGAGGCTGGTCTTGGCCAAGCATCCCTAAACAGGTTCACAGTGGACACCATCTCCTCTAGCCACCTGTCACTACACTTATCTCTGGAGCATTGTACAGTAAAGACACCAATGTTAGACTATTGGTCATTGACTGCAGTTCTGCCTTCTATACAAAAACTCCAAGCAAACTCATCACCATACTCTGGACCCTGGGAGTTAATGCTTCCTGCGCAATTAGATGCTTGACTTTCTGACCAACAGACCGTAATTAGTAAGGAAGGCAATAACATCTCCGCCGCGTTTACAGTGGTGCTCTACAAGGTTGTGTCCTCAGCCCCTATACTCTAGTCCCTATAAGCTCACAACTGCGTGGCCAGTTTCTGCTCTAACTCCATCTGCAAGTTTGCAGATGATACCATTTGTAGTGGGCCACATCTCAAATAATGATGAGTTGGAGTACAGGAAAAAGAAAGAGAATTTAATGACTTGGTGTCATAAAAACATCCTTTCCCTCAATGTCAACAAAAGACCTGGTAATTTGCTTCAGAAACAGGGATGATGCACATGCTACTGAATACTGTATGTCAATGGTGTTGAGGTTGAGAGGGCTGAAGGCTTCAAGTTTCTAGGCGCAAACATTACCAATATCTTGCCCTAGTCCAATCATATTGATGTCACAGCCAAGAAAGCTACCAACAGCTCTACTCAGGAGAAATTCAGCATGCCCTCGTCAACTCTTACCAACTTTTATCAATGCACCATATAAAGCAATCTGTCTGGATCCATAATGGCTTGGTACGGCACTGCTCTGCACATGACTATAATGGAACTGTAGAGTTGTAGACACAGCTTCGCAAAGAAACCAGTCTCTCTTCTATGAATGCTGTTATACTTCACGCTGTCCCAGTAAAGCAGCCAGCATAATAAAAGACCCCACTCAGCCAAGACATTCTTTCTTCTTCCATCTCCCCTTGGACAGAAGATACAAAAGCCTGAAAGCATATAACTCTAGTCTCAAGGACAGCTTCTATCCCACTGTTATCAGACTCCTGAATGGACATCTTGAATGATAAGATGGACTCATGACCACACAATCTACCATGTTATGATCTTGCACTTCATCTAAAGCCTCCAGTGCCAAAATTTGCTTCTTTCCCCTTCCTTCAACTAATAAAGAACAACATATTAGAAAGAATTTTTGAACACAAATTGCCTACTCCAAAATAAACAGATTAAACTTCCTACTTTTCTAAATCCCAAAGAAGACCAGTTCCCACTCCTGCAGACAGCTCCCAGCCCCTTAAGAGTTGGCTGTGACCATCCTCCAAAGCAAGCTATTTTCAGAGGCTGTGTCCAAAAGTGGAAGCAGACCGGAAAGAATCCAGGACTAGAAATCGTGGGAAAGAACTACAAATAGAAAGAGTTTTATTAATAGAATCTATATACAGAACTTAAAAGGTGGAAAATATGTGGCTCGATAATGATCTTTGTGATGTTTAAAGGTTTTGTGAAATGCACAGATAATGCTCTTACAGACTGTGTTAGAAATGCTAAATATAAGTTTATTCTTTTGATGAGGACATAGATAGATAGATAGATAGATAGATAGATAGATAGATAGATAGATAGATAGATAGATAGATAGATAGATAGATAGATAGATAGATAGATAGATAGATACTTTATTCATCCCCATGGGGAAATTCAACATTTTTTCCAATGTCCCATACACTTATTGTAGCAAAACTAATTACATACAATACTTAACTCAGTAAAAATATGATATGCATCTAAAATCACCCTCTCAAAAAGCATTAATAATAGCTTTTAAAAAGTTCTTAAGTAGTTTACTTAAATACATTGAGTCCTAACCCCGTAACTTTAACATATCTTACTCCTGGCGGTTGAATTGTAAAGCCGAATGGCATTGAGGAGTATTGATCTCTTCATCCTGTCTGAGGAGCATTGCATCGATAGCAACCATGGCAGTGAATGTACAAATAATAGAAGTAACAATAGGTAACGTGACTTACCATGCAATAAGATCAAGTCTTACCACCATTTAAAAGTTTTCTCCAAGCCACAAACCACCCTGACTTGGAAATAAATTGCTATCGTGCCAAAATCCTGAAACTTCCTCCCTAACATCATGACGGTATATCTACACCTCCAGGACTGTAGTAGATCAAGAAGAAAGCTCACCAAAACCTTATAGGACAATTAGGTAAAGATAATTAAACGTTGACTTAGCCTGCAAAGCCCACATCCCTTGAATTTAAAAAATCCAATTTATTTCTAAATCCCACCCTAAACTCATGGTTCTCACTGCTCAAAACTATTCAAACTTAACTTAAGGAGAAGTCAGCAAAGCACATATCAGTATTCATTGAGGAGCAGGCAGTGGAGGAAGTGACCAGCTTCAAGTTAAGACCTTAAAATATAGGAGCAGAATTAGACCATTTGGCCCTTTGAGTCTACTCTACCATTTCATCAAGGCTGACACAATTTTCCTCTCAATACCAATCTCCTACCTTCTCCCCATATCCCTTCATGCCTTGACCAATCAAGAATCTATCAACCTCTGCCTTAATTATACATAAAGGCTTGGCCTCCACAGTGGTCTGAAGCAAAGAATTCCAGAGATTCACCACTCTCTGGCTCGAGAAATTTTTCATCTCTGATCTAAAAAGACACCCCTCCATTCTGAGGCTATGTTTCTGGTGTTAGACTCTCCACAATAGGAAACGTCCTCTCTACATTCACTCTATCAAGGTCTTCCACCATTCACAAAGTTTCAATAAGGCCACCCCTCATTCTTCGGAATTCTAGTGAATACAGGCCCAGATCCATCAAAAGCTCTTCATATGTCAAGCCATTCAATCCTGGAATCATTTTTGTGAATGTCTTTTTAATCCTCTCCAGTTTTAGCACATCTGTCCCAAGATAGGGGGTCCAAAACTGCCCCTGATACTCCAAGTGAGGCCTCAGAAGTGCTTTTTAAAGACTCAACATTACAACTTTGCATTTATATTCTAGTTCTTTTGAAATGAATGCTAGAATTACATTTGCCACGGACTCAACCTACAAACTAACCTTCAGGGAATCCTGCACAAGGAATCCCAAGTCTCTTTGCACCACTGTTTTCTTTTGTATTTTCTCTCCATTCAGAAAATAGTCAACCCTTTCATTTCTTCTACCAAAGTGCATAACCGATCACTTCTCAACACTGAATTTCATCTGCCACTTCTTTGTCCATTCTCCTAATCTGCCCCTTCTTTGTCCATTCTCCTAATCTGCCCGTCCTACTGTAGCCTATTTCCTCAAAACTACCTGCCCCTCCACCTACCTTCCTATTATCTGCAAACTTTGCAACAAAGCCATCAATTCCATCAACCAAATCATTGATATATAATATAGAATGAATAGCTCCCAACACAGACACCTGTGGGATATGACTAGTGATCAGCAGCCAACCAGCAAGCCTCCTTTATTCCTATTTTTTGCCTCCTGCCAAACAGCCACTGCTTTATCCATGCTAGAATCTTTCCTGCAATACCATAGGCTGGTAGCTTGTGAAGTAGCCTCAGCTGTGGCACCTTGTCAAAGGCCTTCTGAAAATCCAAGTACACAATATTAACTGTCCTTTGTCTATCTTGCTTGTTTTTCCTTCAAATAATTCCAACAGATTTGTCTGGCAAGACTTTCCCTGAAGTAAAAGCATGATAACTACAGCCAATTTTATCATATGCCTCCAAGTACCCTGAGACCTCACCCTTAGCAATCAACTCCAACATCTTCCTAACCACTGAGATCAGACTAACTGGCCTATATTTTCCTGTCTTCTGGTTTTCTCCCTTCTTGAAGAGTGGAGTGACATTTGCAATTTTCCAGTCTTCGGAAACCATTCCAGAATCTAGTGATTCTTGAAAGGTCTTTACTAATGCCTCCACAATCTCTTCAGCCACCTCTCAGAACTCTGGGGTATACACTATCTGGTCCAGTTGACTTATCTACCTTCAGACCTTTCAGTTTCCCTAAGAACCTTCTCCCTAGTAATGGCAACTTTACACACATCATGACCCTTGACACCTGGAACTTCCACCATACTGCTAGTGAAGACTGACACAAAATACTCATTCAGTTCATATGCTATTTCGTTGTCCCCCTATACTACCTCTCCAGCATCGTATTCCAGTGGTCCAATATCTACTTTCGCCTCTGTTACACTTTATGTATCTGAAGAGACTTTTGGAATCCTTTAATATTATTGATTAACTTACTTTTGTATTCCATCTTTACCTTCTCAGTGACTTTTTAGTTGCCTTCTGTTGGTTTTTAAAAGCTTCCCAATCCTCTAACTTCCCACTAATTTTCACTATATTATATGCCTTCTCTTTAGCTTTTATGTTGGCTTTGACCTCACTTGTTAGCCATGGTTGTGTTATCTTTCCTTTAGAATACTTCTTCCTCTTTGGGATGTATATATCCTCTGCCTTTCAAATGGCTGCCAGAAATTCCAGCCATTGTTGCTCTGCCATCATCCCTGCTAGTAATTCTTTTCTAATCAATTCTAACCAACTCTTTTACCGTAAGCTCTCTGATAGATTCTAGTTCACTGTGCAACACCCAATCCAGAATAGCTAATCCCCTAGTAGGCTCAACCATGACCTACTCTAAAAAGCCACCTCGTATGCATTCTAGGAACTCCCCCTCCTTGAATCCAGCACCAACCTGATTTTCCCAACCTACCTGCATATTGAAGTCTCCCATGACTTCATTGCCCTTTTAGCATGTACTGTGTATCTCCTATTGTAATTTGTAGGCCACATCCTTACTACTCTTTGGGGGTCTGTATATACCTACCATCAGGGTTTCTTTACCCTTGTAGTTCCTTAGCTCTATCCATAATGATTCAATAGCTTCCGACCCTATGTCACCTTTCTAGTGATTTGATTTCCATTTTTACCAACAGAGCAATGCCACTCCTTCTCCCTTCCTGCCTGTACTTTCAATAGAATGTGCATCACTGGACATTAAGCTCCCAGCTATAATCTTCTTTCAGCCATGATTCAGTGATGCCTGCATCATACCTGCCAATCTGCAACTGTGCTAGAAATTCATCTACCTTATTTGGTGTACTGTGCACATTCAAATACACCTTCAGTCCTGTTTTCACCCTTTTCAATTTTGTCTGCCTTTTACGTTGCAATTCATCCTGTGGACTGCAATGTTGCCTATCATCAGCCTCTCCTCACTACACACTGCTTCAGATTGTAAACCAGCTACTTCACCTTCAGCTCTATTATCCGCCTTTCCTACGATACTTCAGGACACTAATCACACCATGCTTAACCTTTTGATTCCTAACTTTGTCTGAGGTCTTACCAACATCTGCCTCCACAACCTAACCACTAACTGTTCTGGCACTCAGGTTCCCATCCCCCTGCATCTCTAGTTTAAACCCCACCGTGCAGCACTCACCACCTTCCCACTGGGATATTAGACCCCGCTCAATAATCCAAAAATCTTATGTCCTCCCTCCTACACCAACTCCTTAGCAATGTATTAAACTGTATAATTTTCCTGGTACTGGCCTTACTAGCATGTGGCATGGGTAGCAATCCTGAGATCACAACCCTGGAGGTCCTGCCCTTTAACTTAGCACGTAACTCCCTTAATTCGCTATGCAGAATATTGTCACTTATCCTACCCATGTCATTGGTACCTGGGCTGTCTTTATGGCAGTTATTTAGTTTATAATATTTTCGCTTAGTAATTAGTTTGTTAGCATTTTTTAGTTAAAGTTAGGATTGTTTAAGTAAATTAATTTGTCTGTAATATATCGCGGCTGCGATGACGTCACATCCGGTTTCGCTGCGTCTTGTGGGAAAATACCGGTTTGGGATAAACGCAAGGGTGGGGGTCACTCACATGTGGCGCCACAGTGCTAGTTAGTTTTCTCTACGCACCAGAAACACAGTGAAAGCAACGCTGTAAGTCATTAGATAATCGATATGTTGAGTTAAAATGTTAACGCTGATTCTGTTAAAAGTAACGACGGTCAATAAGGTTTATGTTTTCGTTAGTTAAAGAGTCGGGATAGTTTGTGTTGAAGTGTATTTAAAGCAGTCAATGGAGCAGGTAGATTCTGACTGTACGCTGCACTTTAATGTAATGTAGTTATTGTAGCTTTACCTTTGCAAGTATTCACGACATAAATGTGATATTTTGAAGGAAACAAACACTGTACCAATCTTGTATTGTTTTATCAACAGTTTTCACCATACGTTAATGTGAAGAGTGAACAGTAAATGGTTAATCTTACTGCCACCTTGTTTTCATTGACTCCGGTTTAACTCGACATTTAATTCGGGTTCGTTACACCCGGGCGAGAATGTTACAGTACCTACAAGGACCACAACTCTGGCTGTTCACCCTCCTACTTAAGTTCTTGGGTATCGCATCTCAGAGGATCTATCCTGAGCCCAACATATCGACATAATCATGAAGAAGGCATGTGAGCAGCCTTCATTAGGAGTTTGAAGATATTTGATATGTCACCAAAGACTCCAGAAAATTTCTATAGATGCACTGTGTAGAACACTCTTAACTGGTGCATCACCACCTGGTATGGAGGTTCCAATGTACAGGACTGAAAGAGGCTGCAGAGGGTTTTAGACTTAGCCACCTCTGTCACAGGCACAAACCTCTCCACCACTGGTACCTCAAGAAGGCAGCATTCATCATTAAGGACACTCACTTAGAGGGACATGCATTCTTTCATCAATATTGTAATGTATGGATCTACTTCTTTTAGAGCATTGACACACCCCCTCACTCACACTACGTATTGATCTGTTGTTTCCACATGTGCTGTTGTTTACGCATACACATTGTTCCCTCCCACTGCAATGTGAATGCACCGGTTAAAGCCATCTCCCGCGTGACTGCTTTTACTTAATATATATGTATGTAGTTGTGCAGACACAACAAATTGGAGACAAGTACAAACCTGAATGTCAGAGAATATAACAAACTGCACTAACAGTTACGTACAAAACAGCAAGAGTTAAACAGCACGAGAAAGCCGAAGGACACACGAGTAATAGCGAAAGATGAGCTGAATTTAAAGTGGAAATAATATGGCGATGTCTTTGGTCAGGGAAGTTGACAAATTTGATTGCGCTAATGAAGGCTGGAAGTCACACGTTGAGAGGGTTGAACTGTATTGTAATGTGAACAACATGAAGGAACAAAAAATAAGTTCCCTGCATTACTTAGTTTAATAGGCCCAAGGATGGCCCACCTCTCACACAACTTAGTAATCCCTGAAGAGCCAGTAAGCAAGACTTTCGACAAAATTGTTACAATTTTATAAAAGGAACCAGTCAAAAGATGAAAACATTTCTGAACACACTGCTGAACTGTGCAAATTTTCCCAGTACTGTGACTTCAGAGATGGACTTACTGATGCATTAAGGGACAAGCTTGTAAGTAGCATGCATAATCCAAGCACTCAGAAGAGGCTACTGATAAAAAGAGACCTAACCTTAGAATGAACATTGACCATTGCAATATCGTTAGAGACTGCAGCAAAGGATGCAGCAGAACTACAGAAAAGGAAGTTTGAATGTCAAATGCAGGAAATGTCTCTGAATGGTGCAAAAAGCCAAAAATATTATCAATGTGACAAATACTCCCAATTGAAGAAGAAAAGGCTTCATACTGTGACCCAGCAGAACTGTCCCACACCACATTAGTGGACCCGTTGCTGGTAAATAATTCTGAAATACAAAGGAAACAAGGGATGATCCAACAATGTCAAAAGTCTATGAAATCACCATGCATGGATGGCCAGGTCATGGTAGCCCTGTTTCCAGAGTTCTCAGTGAGATGAGACCAATTGTCAGTATGTCAAAGAATGCTGATATGTGGATCTTGTGTTGTGGTTCCCTCTAAACTGCGCATCAGAGCGTTAGAAAATCTGCATAAAGGACACTTGGGTACAGTCAAAATGAAGAGTCTCACCCGGAGCTACTTGTGGTTGCCAGGAAGAGATAAACAGATTGAAGATTTGGCCAAAAGCTGTTCAGACACCAAAATTTCAAAATGCACCCACAAAGGCACTGTAACACCTTAGGAGTAGCATCCTCATCTTGGCAAAGAATGTATATTGACTTTGCTCAGCCATTCATAGACTCCATGTTCCTGATTGGTGTGGATGCTCATTCGAAGTGGCTGGAGGTTACACCAATGAAGTCAACCACCTCAGCAAAGACCATCTCTATCGAGGACTATCTTCACCAGAAACTGCTTACCAGATAAATTGTGAGTGACAACAGACTACAATACACGTCAGAAGAACTCAGACTGTTCATGAAGAAAATGGCATCATATTTCAAGTCAGCTTCTCACTACCCAGCAACAAAAGGGTTATCTGAAAGACTTATCTAAACCTTGAGGAAATCCATTAAAGCTATGGACAAGAAGGACATTCCTCTACAGCACAAGGTGGACAACTTCCTTCTTGTGTATTGGAACTCAGTTCATGCGATAACAAATCAAACACCAGCAATGCTGTTCATGAACAGGAATCTGAGATCTCCTGAAACCAGATCTATGGAGGGAAGTACAGAATAAACAGAGCAGCCAGTTGCCAAGTGAAGCAGCAAGGAGCTTCAAGTCCTAGCATGTGATTAGTAAGTAGACACCCAGTAGGATAGCTACAACAATTGGACTGCTGACATACATAGTGGATGTTGGAGATGTCTTGTGGACCAGATACTGGATGCTCAACCGAAGAACATACCTGAGTCAACTGCAGCCAACAAGATGGGCACAGTACAATCACAGTACTGCTGCTACAAAACAAATTTCAAAAATATGTCAGCGATAATAAACCTCATTTTAATTCAAATTAACAACGAAGCATCATTGGCTCTGTGGAATAAAGAATACCAAAGATTGTCAATTCTGAGTGAAGGAACTTCTTGTCTCATCAACCCAAAATGGCTCACCACTTATCTTGAAACAATTACCATGATTTTTATACCTTCTACACACGGCATTGCAAATCTCCTTAAGAATTTTTAATTTTCTAATGTGGGTATCTCTCTTCAAATCTACAGCTAAGTTAGACCCATTGCACTTGTTCTCCCCTTATAGAATAAACCTTTCATATCAGTAATCAATTTAGAGAACAATTGTTTAACCTTCTCTAAATAAATGTATCTTCCTTATTCAAGTCCAAACTTAGAATCATTACACCTAGTTTGCTCTCATCAAAATTCCATACAATGACAATTAGGCTGGAGCTCAGAATCCTTATGTTTACTACTTAATTGCACAGGTACTTTATTTTATGAATATGAAAACCACAAGGAGCTACCCTTATTGCAAGATGGGTAAGTTGTGTATCTGTGTAATAGCTCAGGATCAGAGGCAGCAGATGGGAGTTAGATTTGTTCCCTTAACTGCAAAGACAGATGAGCTGAAATACATTGCAATCAAGTATATATACTCCTTCGAAGACATAAAGATTATTAAACTATTGTGTGATGAACACCTTAAAATGTTTTCCATAATAAAGGAATGCACAAGTTCTCTTTTTAGAGGCATCGTAACAAGAGACATTCACCTGCATATTCACAAGGGACTTGCTATCTTTGGTAACCTATTGACCTGTCGAGCACCATTATTAAGAAATTCACATTCATGTTTGACACACCTTCCACATTCCAGAAAAGGTTTACAATGATGGTATGTAGAGTACAAACTATACTCTTACTGGGGAGACACAGAAGCCAAAGACATAGCAATGAAGGGCAGAAGAAAGAGTGAGCATTTAATTTCTTCACATATTTTCTCATGATTAGAGAAAAAGCTTACTGAAAGGTAGAACCTAACATTCATATTACATGCTTTACATCTTCCTGACTATCTAAATTTCTTCAGTGCCAATGAAGTACTTTGAAGCTGTATTTACTGAAGTACTTTGCAACTATTATATAGCCAAAAACAGCACAGTAAGCTCCTGACAACAAGAATGTGATTTTTTTTTTTGTTTTAATTATGTCTGAATGGGGGATAAATACCGTTAAGAACAACACAGGAACAATAAAAAAGAACTCTGAAATTTCCATACCACTTCTCAATATTAGGAGTTATAACAGCCAGACCAGATTATTTCATCTATTTTTAACATTGATTACTCCAATTGCACAAAAAAATCCTGTAATTTTGTAGAGACCACTAGCAGAAGTTTCTCCAAATCAAACTAAAGCCAGCATTTTTTTTTTGAGGACATCGGTACTGAGACAGAATCAGATTTTTAACAAATAAACTCTGCTTGGGTTTTTAGCGTGTTAAACAGCCTCTTGTGTGGCAAAGGCTTTCTGAAATCCAAGAACACAATATTCACTGATTCTACTTTGTCTGTCTTGCTTGTTATTTCTTGAAATAATTCCATCAGATTTGTCAGGAAAAATTTTCCCTTAAGGAAACCATGCTAAATTTTATCATGTGCCTCCAAGTACCCCAAAACCACATCCTTAGCAATTGACTCCAACATCTTCCCAACCACTGAGATCAATCTAACTGGCCTATAATTTCCTTTCATATTATGATCATTGAATCCAAAAGGTTCCTTTACCTTAAGCTCTGTAATCAATTCTGGTTCACTGCATAACACCCAATCCAAAATAGCTGACCCTCTAGCATGAGCTGCTCTAGTAGGTATTCTAGAAATTCCCCCTCTTTGGATCCAGCACCAACCTGATTTTCCCAATCCACCTGAATATTGAAATCCCCCATAACTCATAACATTGCCCTTCTGGCATACATTTTCTATCTCATTGTAATTTGTAGACTTTACTACTGTTAAGGGGTCTGAATATAACTCCCAACAGGGTCTTTTTACCCTTTCAGTTTCTTAACTCTACCCATAATGATTCAACACCTTCTGTCACCTCTTTCTAATTATTTGATTTTTTTTTAACCAACAGAGCCATGCCACGCCCTCTGTATTCCATATACAGTGCACATTCAATACAGCACCTTCAATCCTGTATTCACCATTTCAATTTTGACTGCCTTTTACACTGCAACTCATCCTGTTGACTGCAATGTTTCCCTATCATCAGCCTCTCCTTGCTAAGTGTCTCACTACACACTGCCTGTTTGTAAACCAACTACCTATCTTCAGCACTATCACTCAGGCTCCTATCCAGAGTGATGAGCCTTTTCATTTTACTGTTGGGTTTTCAGCAATACTATTGCACCAAGCAAACTCCCTCAAGCAGCAATTTATAATGACTAGATAATCACTCTCAGTGAGCCAATAGAGCCAAGGGATTTAGCCCTCACTAATGGACTGTGGTATCAGTTTAGATCCATGTGCACCCTCTCTGGAGTGGAACTTAACCTCTTAAATCAAGCAAAGAATGCTACTCACTAATCTATAGCTAGCACAAGAGTCAACCTGCATAGACCAGTTCCGAGACTTAGCTTTTACTCCTTTGACTTCTAAAAAGGCTTTTAATATGGTTAAAGAAATGACCCGAGCAGCTGGAGGGACAATTTACTCACAAGAGTGAGATAAGAAAGTGCTGAGACATTCAGGGGTTATTTCGGTTTGCATTTCTTCATCCAATGAGCATTATAGGTCTGGAATTCTCACCTCCTCCCCACAAGGAACTACTGGGGCTAGGTCCAATTATCAATTTCTAAATTATGGTCTAGGGTAAAGGAACTAAGACTGGCAGATGGTGACATTAAAGGTTGGCTTTAATGTGACTAAACTGTGGGAGAAGCTTGGAGGCTTAGCAGGCTTTACTTATTCCAATGGGTGATCAATCAGGTAATGAGTTAAGGCACCATAGGATTTACATAGATTGTCTCATCCCATTCTTTTCATTGACCTTATGATATTTTTCTCGTGATTCTGCAAAAACAGTAGTATCATGTTAAAATATTGGTCTGTGATCACAAAAGGCTAACAAGCTGAGTCAGACTTTCTTCTTTTAGCCAGACCAAGAAAGGTTAGAATATTTTACAGCTAAGTCACAAATCTAGGTTCCAAAGGTGAATAGACAGTTTCCACAACCCAAAACTCTTCCAATGTTGCATTTTTCCTTTTTGTTAAAATATACTGATTCAAGATAAGTACCTCAGTTGTTTGAAAAGCAATTTGTTTCAGAGAAAAGATTTTTAACCAGTTTTGCAACATTCATTCAATAGCTGAGACAAAATATGTTGAAAGGAAGCACTTAAAACATCTGCTCTACAATTCAACTTTAAAATCTGCTTTAGCCTCAAGGCTATTTTATGGTTTTGTAATGTTGAGGCTATGTTTAAAGAATGTATAACGTGACACATAAACATTTCTGTTTCATAACCTTCAGCTCAAATTAGATCAGTTATCAATTATTTTGATATAAGCAATAAAATAATAAATGAAATCCATTATATCTAAAGAAAAACTAGACTTCCTGCATGTGAATTCCATGCTATGCCCTCACACATTAACAGCCAAAAGGATAAATGCTGCCCTGGGAAATGTTTTTTTAATGTATGTTTGTAGTACAGAGGAATATTTTACTTGAAAGAAGTGATTGGGAAGAAGTTTTGCCCATTTGTATTCTAAGCGAAGGAGTAAAGGGAAGATCTTAAGAACAAACATTGTTTATCAAAAAAATTTTGGAGAGGCTTTGTCCAGTAGAGAAATAACTAATGAGAAAATGCTTGATTTACAGTAAATCTACAGAGGACGGTTGGTGCAATACTGCATAACAGTGAAAATAAACATATATTATACAAAGGAAGTGAAGGAGTGAAATTGCAATTCCTTTTTGATAGATATGAGCCCAAGTTCATTATTGCCCAGATTGATTAATTGCTCTAACCTCTACACATGTGCCATCTTGTGGTTAGTATCTGATTACACACAATAATTGGCCTCTTTCTCAGTGTTTTCTGCTTATGATACCTAAGCAGAGTTGATACTCTCTCACTTGACCACACTTCCATCTAAAGATACCCGTCTTAACATCCATTATAAGCTATGTTGAGCATTGTAAGCTATGCTTTGCAAGATGCTACATTTAATTTTTCTTCTTTTATCAATATCTTCAATGTCAGTCGATAACATCCCTGTCCAAGTCCAAAGCAATAATGAATGGTTTGCCATAATCTGTTTTGTGTTGGGGGTGTCTAAACAGGTCAAGCCTGGTGCAAAGCTGTCTCTTTGTCAGTGCAGTGGCTGGAACCATTTTGATGGTGGCATGAGATGCTGAGTACTGTTTGCTTCCATAAAAGCCTTTAACTTTTCAGACAGGAGTTGTGGGCGATTGTCACTTACAAGCTGTTGAGAAAGTCCAAAACAGCTGAAGATGGAATGTAGCTCCTCAATACATTTTTCAGATGTAGTGCTCTTCATGATGGCAACCTCAAGCCATCTGCTGTATGCGCCCACTATGAACAAGAACATTTGGCCTTCTACAGGACTTGAAGAATTACCATAGATTCCGGATTATAAGCCGCTACTTTTTTCCCACGCTTTGAACAGCTTTGAACACTGCGGCCTTTACTACGGTGCGGCTAATACATGGTTTTTTTTCATGCCGCCAAAAACATTTTGCCTCGTAACAGTAGACCAATAAAATTGATGAGTAGTTCACAGAGGTCCAATGAAATTGTACGATAAATCAAGCGCACTTTCACAATTAAATTATTGTAAATCAGTCATTTGTACTCACCCTCATCAACATGGAAAACACTCGAAGAAAAGCATTGTGCTGCCTTTATGGCAGTTATTTAGTTTATAATATTTTCGCTTAGTAATTCATTTGTTAGTATTTTCTAGTGTTACGTAACCTCATAACCAGGTAACTTACCAGCAAAGATAGCGGGATCAGCTGAGTCGGATGCTACTATTTTCAAACGTTTTATTCAAAAAGGGCACAAACGTATGGTTAATACAAAACATTCAGATCATATACATCATCAAAACTCAATCTAAAACACCGGTGTAATAATAATCAATCAGAAATAAGCTCTATAGTTGTCTAGGGGTAATACTGAGTCCAATTGAAATATAAAGAGTCACTCAGAAGTTTGCAGGCTTTTCCCTTTTGGGAACCGCTGGGGTTTTCACGTTGTAGAGAGAGAGAGATGATTTAGAAAGGATAAACACTTGCCCGTTGTCTTTGCAGAGCAAATCCTTGGAATCAGGGGAGCAGGCTTCACCGTTGTTAGCTAAAAGCAGTCTTCCGTTGGTTCTAGCCACAGATTCAAAATTTGGAATCTAACGCACGTGGCTTCCTTCAAAATGGCTTCCCGCTCCCACGGGAATCGGTATCGTGCTTCCTTGGTGTCTCCTTGGTGCGTCTGAGGGTTTCCCCCCCTCAGACCCTCCTTTATACTTCTTCACGGGATCGCAGGTGTCAATCAGGTTGCAGGTAATGCGATCTCTCTCTCAACCAGCCCACTTTGCCCGAGGGCTTTTCACGTGGTCTCCATGAGACAATAGTCAATGTCGCCTTTATTCTGCTTCTTGGGAGAACGTGGTCTTCCGCACGTCTCTCTCTCTCTCTCCCATTTTCCTGTGTCTATTCAGCACGTCTCTTTCTCTCTTGGGTCAGTTGACCCCCCCCCCCCCTTGACTAGGGCTCTTGCGATTCTCACAAAGGAGGGGGCCGAGGGCATAACACCTCCCCCCATAGCAGGTTTTTAACCAGCGGTTAAAAACAGGTTGGTACAGGGCTTTTTTTTTTAATCTACATACTACACAAGCTTTTCTCTTCACAGAGTACTACCGTTATACATTCAAGTCAGTATCTAAACAGGTAACAAGTACAGTGCCCCTTTCTTTAATACCTTAACCTCACGTGCCATACTGAAGTCTGGTAGCATCAAACTTCAGCTCAATAACCACCTTATTTATTTGCTTTCTTCAGCAACATAACTAAAGAGTTGTGATCTTAGCTTACGTGTGTACTACAAAAGTTCATGCAAAATACTAATTTTTATGTTACTTTCAAACTTAACAGTCAAGCTTCCATGGGTGTTGTCTTTATTATTCACATCTTTGTCAAAATCCCTTAAAACCGGCTTCTGCTATTTAAAAATGGCATCCCCATTAACCCTCGCCTCTTTTCCGGTTAATTCCCTCATGGTGATCTTGGGCACCCTGGTGAAATAGGCTTTCGCCCGCTCCTTTCATAGGAGTTATTTTATCAACAATGTGTTCCAAACTTAGACCATCTTCCGAATTTCCACCCAATTCTTTAATTTTATGCAATTTGTTAGTTTCCTCTTCAGGACCCTTCAGGCTATTAGTTTTCAGTTTAAACTCTTTGTTCAAACAGCATTTCAAATTCTGCCTTTTCACACCACACTCTGGAATAACAATAGCGTGTGGGGCCCCTTTACCTTCCAACTCCACCTGTAATTGATTCACAGGCTTTATAGTACCAAGCCATTGTCTCTGTAGCCTGGTTGCTGCTTCTGATATCAGTCCAGCCTTTAAATTTTCTTCAGTCAATTTGGGAACTACACATTTCCCTTTTCCTTCAATAATAATATTCACCTCACCAACTTGTAACCCACTTTCGAGCACAACCACCTGGGAACTCTCACTTCCCAAGGTTAACCCTTTTTTTTCCGAACCAAGTCTATCTGATCCAAAAGGACGGCCATCTCGTCCAGCTGAGTCAAATACCTCCATTTTTTCCTGAGCTCCGTGACTAGGTTCAGCACCACGTGCATCCCCATCTTGGACACACTCAAACGGGACATTGGCCTCTTCCAGGCTTTCAACACCCATACCTTTTTCAAATTCTAACGTCCCCCGATCCTTCCAGCTACTCTCTAGGCAGCCCCCCGTTGGGGGAGGCGCAACCCTGCGAGCTGAAACAACCTCCTTGGCCATTTCAGCTGACTTCTCCACAGCAAGGATACCCTTCCTCTCTAAGACTGCCCTCATTTCACTCTCGGGACCATCGAGAACACCTTTAGAACTCTCAACTTCTCCAAACAATTCTGCCAAACCAGACAGATCAACCACGTCCAACTCTGGACGTTTTAACATCTTTATCCGTTTCTCATCTTTATTTCCTACCTCTAGGACCTTTCTCTTCACTAAGAGGGGGGCTATCTCCTTACCCCCTTTCACTTTACTCCTTTCTGTTTTACCACCCTCTGAACCCTCGTGGTATAGGGTCGGTAAAAACGTCTTGGCCAATTCACTACTGGCCCGATTTAAACTGCTCTGGTTCTCAGCTGCTTTTCTCGACAGGCTGCGAGTGACCGCGCATGCGCAATAGCTTTGGGACTCTAGGGGCGGGGAGACCGTACTCGCCGGTCGGCGGGTCGGCATCATGGCTGCCGAAATCCTACCTCTAGCTAAATCGTCCCCCTCCCCTCTCTCTTCCCCTTGAGCTCTTCGCTCTTGCCTTCGCCTGTCCACCTCCAATTCATGGCTCCTTTGTTTCTCTTTCTCTTCTGCTTCTGCTTTTACTTCTAGCTGCTTTAGCTGGAGCTCATGACCCCAATTCATCTCTAATTCCCTTAGTCTGAACACATGCTCCCTTTCCGCAGCCTTTTCCCTGGCAGCTCTTTCCGCAGCCTTTTCAGCTCGTTCCGCAGCCTTTTCAGCTGCTTCTACTTCTAGCTGCTTTACTTTAAGCTCATGGTCCAACCTTGCTTTCTCCAACTCTGCCTGATCTGTCCCACTTGCTAATCTCTTTTCGGGAATATTTTCCAAATCCTCAGCTGCAAACACCTTCTTCCCAACGTAATGCTGTTGTATGACCCTTCGCACTTCCTGCTTTTTCATTGCTGGCTTCACCGCTGCGAGGTCTAACGTCTGCGCCAAATTTACCAAGTCTGATTTTGTAGCCTTCCCTAGCGCCTCTACTGTCGGGTTTCTCATAAATTCATCCACATCCATCTTTGCTGGTTTCCCATCTGGCTACCTGCGTAACCAGATTTAAGTTTGGACTTACAGCCCGATTCACTGACCCTCCCGTTTGGTTTCAAATCCGGGACGAGAACCCCACTTGTTACATCACGTCGTAACCAGGTAACTTACCAGCAAAGATAGCGGGATCAGCTGAGTCGGATGCTACTATTTTCAAACGTTTTATTCAAAAAGGGCACAAACGTATGGTTAATACAAAACATTCAGATCATATACATCATCAAAACTCAATCTAAAACACCGGTGTAATAATAATCAATCAGAAATAAGCTCTACAGTTGTCTAGGGGTAATACTGAGTCCAATTGAAATATAAAGAGTCACTCCGAAGTTTGCAGGCTTTTCCCTTTTGGGAACCGCTGGGGTTTTCACGTTGTAGAGAGAGAGAGATGATTTAGAAAGGATAAACACTTGCCCGTTGTCTTTGCAGAGCAAATCCTTGGAATCAGGGGAGCAGGCTTCCCCGTTGTTAGCTAAAAGCAGTCTTCCGTTGGTTCTAGCCACAGATTCAAAATTTGGAATCTAACGCATGTGGCTTCCTTCAAAATGGCTTCCCGCTCCCACGGGAATCAGTATCGTGCTTCCTTGGTGTCTCCTTGGTGCGTCTGAGGGTTTCCCCCCCTCAGACCCTCCTTTATACTTCTTCACGGGATCGCAGGTGTCAATCAGGTTGCAGGTAATGCGATCTCTCTCTCAACCAGCCCACTTTGCCCTAGGGCTTTTCACGTGGTCTCCATGAGACAATAGTCAATGTCGCCTTTATTCTGCTTCTTGGGAGAACGTGGTCTTCCGCACGTCTCTCTCTCTCTCTCTCTCCCATTTTCCTGTGTCTATTCAGCACGTCTCTTTCTCTCTTGGGTCAGTTGACCCCCCCTTGACTAGGGCTCTTGCGATTCTCACAAAGGAGGGGGCCGAGGGCATAACACTAGTTAAAGTTAGAAGTGTTTTAAGTATATTTGTTTTTTGTACTACATCCCGGGATGCTATGACGTCACATCCGGTTTCGCCGCGTCTTGTGGGGAAAATACCGGTTTGCGATAAACGGAAAGGAGGGGGCAAGCGCATTAGACCCGCGCGATGATGCAGCTTTTAAGTTAAAGGCGATCAATAACTTTTCCTGGTAGGCTGCAGTATATATTTTTTTACCAGTCGTTAAGAGATATTGGAATGTTGTTCGTGCACTGTTCAGTAAAAAAGTATACGCAACGTAATTTGTGTGTTACCGATACGTATGTATATTTAAAAGTAGCTGTGTTACAGGCATGGTTCGAAAAAAAGCATTTGCAATATGTATTTGTTTATGTTACCATACGGATTTAATTAAAAGTTAAAAAATCCTCATGTGTAATATCTTTCTGTGTAAATATCTCATATTACAACGTGGGACACCTGCGGCTTAAAATCCGGTGCGGCTTGTACAAGTACAAAATTGATTTTCTTTCTAAAATTAGAGCCTGCGGCTTTTAATCAGGTGCGCTCTGTAGTCCAGAATCTACGGTATGTGAATTCTTTGCATGTTTCTTCAGGCCATTCCCATGGTACAAAGGACAAATAGTGACAAAGTGACAAATAGTTCTCACTCCCTGACAATGTGGCATGTTTTGGTCTTCTCTTCCATCATTACATTGTCCTAAACACCAGAAGTAGCTGCATGCAAGTTCTTTCATATGCATTATGCCACAGAGTCCTGCATGTAGCTTGTCAAGCACTTGCCTTTTTAGTTGTGGAGGAATGACATACAGTAGCCCCATAGTAAGCACCCTGCCTGGACTGCAAGCTCCTTCCATTGAGTCTGGTAAAGTTTCAATTCTATGGTGGCTCTCTTTTATATTTGTGTTACCATGTTCACCATTTTATATTGAACAGGGTCAGTATGTGTGTGTTTCAGACTTGAGCCACACCTATCAGAGCTGTAGGTACTTCCTTGAAGAAAAAGATCTCTTACAGGGATGGCTCTGGAGCTGTAACAGTTAAAGGAAGTCTAGTTAGTCCATCAGCATTCGAACGGTGCTCAGACCTCCTGTGCTTTATATCATACTGAGATAGTAACAGAGCCAAATGTTGCATTTGACTAGCAGCCAGGGAAGAAATGCCCACCTGTGGACCAAAAGTTGACTTCAAGAAGTGTAAATCGTCAACCAAAGAGGAACCAGTGGAATTTCTTAATTCCAAAGACAACTGTGAGTGCTTCCCACTCCATCGGGGCACAGTGGCTTTCTGCCTTGCTTAAGCTGCTTGATTTGAAAGTAATTGCATGGTCTTCACCTGTACAACAGGATGGTCCACATAACACAGAAATACAGTTGCGTCAGCATAAATTAATCAGTCTGATGGCCTGGTGGAAGAAGTTGTCCCAGAGCCTGTTGGTCCTGGCTTTTATGCTGTGGTACCATTTCCCAAATGGTAGCACCTGAAACAGTTTGTGGTTCGGGTGACTCGACTCCCCAATGACCCTTCGGGCCCTTTTTACATACCTGTCTTTCCGATTCAGAGTCAGATTCAATTTATTGTCATTTAGAAACCACAAATGCAATGCAGTTAAAAAACTGAGACAATGTTCCTCCAGAATGATATCACAAAAGCACATGACAAAACAGACTACACCAGAAAATCCACATAATATTTGGCAATCCCCAATCCAGAGTCCGGAGAGGCTGCTGCATATTAATATCGCGCTACCATCTTAGCGCGTTCCCTGGAAAGGAGCTCCATTTCCACCAGACAGAACAAGACCAAAAACTAAAGCTATAAGACCTACACAAAACCACATAGTTACAACAGTGCAAACAATAGCATAATTGATTTTAAAAAAAGACCATGGGCACAGTAAAAATAGTTCAAAGATGTTAAAAGACTATAAGTTCAAAAGAAACCACCACACAGTTTCCACAAGTCCTCAGGGCCCTGATAGACTCGTCATCTCACGCCAATGACGGCAGAAGGGAATACCCCCACTATGGACTTCCACGGCGCTGCCCGACTCAGCCTCACAAACGCAACACACAATGAAAACTCTGTCAAACCCAGCCTTGCAGACACAGTGAAAGCGATCTGACCGCAGCAGACTCCGAGTCCGTTGAACCTCCAAGCTTCCGACCATCCCCTCCGGCACAGCTTCTCTAAGCACCATCCTCTGCCAAGCGTATTAAGATGCCCCGCCAACGGCCATCGGCAACGCGACCCCGAGGACTGGGGGTCTGTTCTTCCCAGCAGAGACCCAGACCTCACCGCAGCAGCAGCAACAAAGAAGATCTCCCTGGAGATTTCCAGATGTTCCTCCATGCTCCCACGTCCGCTTTTCATCCGATTATGATTGCACACGGCACCCCACTTCACAAATAACAGATAATCAGCTCCGGAGTGGCCACTGCAAGCTGCGTCACGCCGCCATCTTGGATAAGAAGAAATGTCTTTAATAGTGGGAAGTTCACATGTACAGATGCGCTGGGCTGTCCACACTACTCTCTGCAGTGTCCTGTGATTGAGGGAAGTACAGATCACGTATCAAGACAGTGATGCAGCCAGACAGGGTGCCCCTGTAGAAAGTTCTTAGGATTTGGGGGCCCATACCAAACTCCACCTTTGGTTTGAAGGCATATAGAACAGGTTTTGCCTTCAGGCATTTAGGTATGGTGTTGGGCATAACAGCCAACTTAACAGTGATTCCTATTACCCAGTTCTCTGTTGAATACTTTTCTTCAATGTTTTCTTTAATACCTCACCAATCAAGTGAACTTCTTGCCAGTTGAGTTTGAGCTGTTCCAACCACAAGCAGCCCAGAAGTGCTGGATAACTGCCTTTAACAATGTACAACATAAGCTTATTTCTCTGTTTGCTAATCTGTACTGTAACATGTATTACTCCCCTCACTGGCAAAACCTCACCAGAGTAAGCCTTTAAAGTCAACCTTGTCCATTCTGGGGTGAGATTTTAATTTCTCTTTATTAATTACAATTTCTCCTTGTAAACTGTCTCTGGCACCAGTGATACTACAGCAGCCATGTCCACCTGCATCCTCACTGTGACTCTCTCCAACCATGAGGGCCACCCAATAGCTGTCTTTGTATCCTAAAACAGATCAAACATGCAAGGCTTCTTCAACCACGGAGTGAGAATCACTCAGTCCATCCTCAGTATGATCCATCTTTGTTCATGTTTTTCTTTTTCCAAAAATTATTTTTCTTTATTACTGTGTTTTTGTTTGACAGTGTCATTTAACTTTTACAGCTTCAGCAAACTAAATCCTTATACCAACATTCTTTTGCTGAATGTCCAGTTTTGCACAACAGTAACAGCTATTGCCATTAAGTACTGTATCTTATTCTTAAAATCAGTAGAAATTTTATGAACGTGGGAAAATGTGCTTAATAGCTGAGCTTCTTTAGCTATCTTTTCCATAGATGTACTAATCTCAATTACCTTATAAAATTTCAGATTATTTTCTGTAACAAGTGTTTCTGAATTGCCTCACTACACAGACTACATTCAAGTCTATTGCAAAACGTCATTCAGCGCTGCCCAAAATCACAGTGATCAGACAATTGCTTCAGCACCACCACAAATTGTGAAATAGATTCGCCTTCCTCATGATTCCTTTTATGAAACCTAAACCTCTCAGCAATAATCAAAAATATAGGTGAATAGTGGTCCTTTAAGACTTTGACTGTGTCCTCATAAGACTTATTGCCAAGCTTAGCAATTTGCACTGGACTGTGTAGTAAATTAAATGTGTTTGCACCCATCAGTCAGAAAAGTTGGAACATGAATATTATCTGAAATTCGATTTGCCAATTCAAAATATTCAAATACAAACTCCATTGCTTTGTTCATTCTGCTGATAGTTCCAAACATTGTTGCCATTTTCAAACACAATCATGTTTCAGAAAAGTTAACTAGTCTTATCTGTCTGTGTGTGTGTCTCTCTCTCTCTTTCTCTCTATTTAACCATCCAGTTCTCTCCCCTTGGATTCTTCATTCACCACACTTCCTGCGGCCATTTTATTTTCACTCGCTCTCATTACACAACCATCAATGCTGTACATTGACTTTTCTTGCTGAAGAAAACAAAACAATAAAGATCACGTGAGGACTTGACACCTCACTACCAATTGATATGTTTGAGGTACTGGAAAGCCAGGTGGTCATGAATAACAAACATGAAAGCTGGAGAGGTGAGGAAATATGTGCTGCTGTTTATTTTACTCGTAAGTCATCCACCCTTCACATGATGTTCAGTACATAACACACAGGGAAGTATGACAGCAACCCATAAAGGTCAAAATATACAAGAATACATAACAGAAACTTAAAGAAGATCTGAGGGGCAAATTTTCCTCCCATACAAAGGGTACTGAATATCTGGAATGGGCTGTCAATTAATTGACAGAGGCAAATACAATTGCTGCGTTCAACAGGCAATTGTATGAGTACTTGGCCAGGAAAGGCAAAGGGGATATAGGCCTAAATCACACAAACAGAATTATGTTCAAGTTCAGTTTTAATTATCATTCAACTATACATGAATTTTGCCAAACAAGTGTTCCTCCATAGGTATGTGTTAGCACAGATAGTATGAACAAGGTGGGCAAATATGATACATTTTAATGATTAGCCATAATAGACAATAGACAGTAGGTGCAGGAGTAGGCCATTCAGCCCTTCTAGCCAGCACCGCCATTCACTGTGATCATGGCTGATCATACACAATCAGTACCCCGTTCCTGCCCTCTCCCCATATCCCTTGACCCCGTTATCTATAAGAGCTCTATCTAACTCTCTCTTGAATGCATCCAGAGACTTGGCCTCCACTGCCTTCTGGGGCAGAGCATTCCACATATCCACCACTCTCTGGGTGAAAAAGTTTTTCCGCATCTCTGTTCTAAATGGCCTACCCCTTATTCTTAAACTGTGTCCTCTAGTACTGGACTCACCCATCAGTGGGAACATGCTTCCTGCCTCCAGTGTGTCCAATCCCTTAATAATCTTATATGTTTCAATCAGATCCCCTCTCATCCTTCTAAATTCCAGTGTGTACAAGCCCAGTCGCTCCAATCTGTCAACATATGACAGTCCCGCCATTCCGGGAATTAACCTTGTGAACCTACGCTGCACTCCCTCAATAGCAAGGATGTCTTTCCTCAAATTTGGAGACCAAAACTACACACAATACTCCAGGTGGGGTCTCAGCAGGGCCCTGTACAGCTGCAGAAGGACCTCTTTACTCCTATACTCAATTCCTCGTTATAAAAGCCAGCATGCCTTTAGTTTTCTTCACTGCCTGCTGTACCTGCATGCTTGCTTTCATTGACTAATGTACAAGAACACCTAGACTTTGTTGTACTCCCCCTTTTCCTAATTTGGCTCCATTTAGATAGTAATCTGCCTTCCTGTTCTTGCCACCAAAGTGGATAACCTCACATTTATCCACATTAAACTGCATCTGCCATACATTTGCCCACTCTCCCAACCTGTCCAAGTCACCCTGCATTCTCATAACATCCTCCTGACATCTCACACTGCCACCCAGCTTTGTGTCATCAGCAAATTTGCTAATGTTACTTTTAATCCCTTCATCTAAATCATTAATGTATATTGTAAACATCTGTGGTCCCAGCACCGAACCTTGCGGTACCCCACTGGTCACAGCCTGCCATTTCGAAAGGGACCCGTTAATCACTACTCTTTGTTTCCTGTCAGCCAGCCAATTTTCAATCCATGTCAGTACTCGCCCCCCAATACCATGTGCCCTAATTTTGCCCACTAATCTCCTATGTGGGACTTTATCAAAAGCTTTCTAGAAGTCCAGGTACACTACATCCACTGGCTCTCCCTTGTCCATTTTCATAATCTTACTGAACATGGCAGAGTAAGTACAGGGGGGTGAATGGCCCAATCCTGCTTCTAATAAATGTTTTACCTCCTTTAGAAGCCAAAATCCTTTAACTCATCAAGTTATTGCTCACCCTTTAACAGTCTGGACAAACTACCTTACATTTTTCCACTGTTTCTGTACCAAGAGTGATCTATTTGCAAGAGCATGGAAACAAAATACAACTTAATTTGAATACACAATCTTGAATACCAAATATAACTGCTTCAATGTATTTGTTCTGGTAACAAATCCCGTTCATCCCAGGTTATAGGGATGCTGAGGAACAATTTAACCAATATCACTTCGAAATTAGGAAAAAGGCAAGGGCTTAGGCGTGATAAGATTGCCAATTGAACATGATACTGCATATTTAAACACCTAGTTTTTTGACAAGACATCCACGATGTTGCTTCATTAACCTTTTAACAGCTGGATCCTTTCAGGTGAGTATGTTCTTTCGTGATCTACGTCAAAGTTTCTCCCTCTCTCGTCCTGGCTTGTCCCCAGCAGAAACACTGCAAAGGCGACCTGTTTCTAGTATTTTCTCATCGTTGCACGTGATATTTGGCGGGAGAATACGCCGTCACCGCTATATTGCAATGTGTTATGGGAGTTGTAGTCACAAGTCCCTCAGTACCAGGTCGTAATCTGCTGCGCAGAGCATGTTGGACGTTGTAGTCCACTTTGCTGGAACTCTCCATTTTCATAGTTTGTTCTCGGTCTCCATTTCCCGGCGTACCCTGGGACCCTGCCGCCCCGATGGCTGCCGGTGGTGTGTTGTTGGTGAGGGTTCCGGCGTTTCTCTGAAAGGAAGTTGGAAGTGGCGGGCACAGAGCTTGTTATCGATACCTCTGGGGCCATGGAGGGGAAGTCGAAGGTGGCCCCCAGTGTGGATTTCGACCACAGCTGCTCGGACAGTGTCGAATATTTGACCCTGAACTTCGGGCCTTTTGAGACTGTGCATCGCTGGAGGAGGCTGCCGCCCTGCGATGAGTTCGTTGGAGCCAGGTAACGAGAGGCGGCGGCACTGGCAATAGTCGGCTTAATTCATTCAATCAGTGGTTTATTCCATGTTCCTCACCTAATTCTGTCCCTTCCGTACACCCGAACCCGACTGTCAGTGCCTGCACATCCACTGAAATCCAGCAATAACTCCACAGAAACCTCTCGAAAAGGACATATAAACCTATCTTTAAACTTTCAATACTGCTCGTTACCAGGGAACAACCTTCTATGTGGACATCAAACAGACCGAGGAATGCGTATATCCTTGAAACATAGGCCATTCAGCCCATCGAGTTAAGGAAGCCCCATTTCTATGAT